>NW_026892739.1:0-1232895 GCF_033815535.1 Pezoporus flaviventris | reverse complement strand
CAGAGGCAGCAGGCCATGTCGATGGACAGCTTGCTAAAGAACAGAGGCTGTGCACAAACACTCAGCATCGCGACCCAGGGCAGCGACTCCAACCCAGGTGGCGCACAGAAACGCCTCAGGGGTCTGCTTCAGTGTCTGCTGCAGCTCTGGGAAACTTCCCCTCGCTCCCTGTGTGCCAATGGACAGTTTTGTGGTGCTGGGTTTGTTCCCCACACAGACCCTTTGTCCCAGCAGCTGGGATTTGCTGGAGGTGGGAGCCAGCCACCGCACACTCACAGTGTTTCCAAGCGGGATGTCCTCAGGAGCAGCATGAGCACTGTGGGAGCAGACACACACACACACACACACACACACACACACACCCCCCTAAGCCAGGCTCCCGTTGCTGCCAGTTTACGGCTCTTCCTCGCTCCCCTACTGCCACCTCGTGCCCAGGAGCAAAGGGGCCGAGCCAGGGGCTGAGCCCCGCGCTGGGAAGCAGCTCCTGGGCAGCCACCGAGTTAGGGCTGAGCGCTCAGGACCCAGAGTCCCCTCCAGCCCTCCCCCGCGGGCAACGCTCGGAAACTCAGAAGCCGTTAAAGGCACCCCACACCCGGCAGCTCCATCCTCAGCCGCTGCGCTGCCCTAGCAGCGAAGGGAAGAACCTGCTCGCCCGACGCTCAGCAGCGAGCGCCGGCTCCAGACCCCGCTTCCCGCACCCTCCTGCTCGGAGCTCCTCCGCTGCTTCCAGCGAAGCCTTCGTGGGCGCAGCCGAACGCGAGCAACCTCCGCGTCGTTTCCTGCCCCACAAAGAGCCGGCTCTCGGGGCACCTCCCGCAGCTCGCTCCTGTTCGCGGCCACTGCCCCGCCCCGGCCCGGCCCGGCCCGCAGGGGTTGTCTTTGCCGCGGGCGGGAGCGCACGGGCTCTGCCGGAGCTGCCGCGGCCGAGAGCCCCGGTCCCTCCTCGGCAGGGGCTGAAGCCTCGAGCCCCGCGTGCGCCCGGGGCACGGCCGTTACCTGCGCTGCGGCGGGGAGAGGCGGAGTGAGGCCGCGGCGGGGCCCGGGCGGCTGCAGCGCTCCCAGGGGCGCTCCGCGGCTCCTCCCGGACTCGGTCCCGGCACCCCCGGAGCGGACGCTGCCCTTGAAATCATTGTATCCTGTGTAGAATGTATAAGAATGATTAGATTTTCCTGTCAATACAATGATGGAAAAGAAGAAGAAACAAAGGAATAATCCTTCTTAATCAAACGCTTTGTTACTTCAAGGGGTGCTTTGTTTAACTACTCCAATGTCTCAAACGCTTTGCTAATTAAAGGGGTACTTTAACTGCTTGAATGCCTTCAGGGGCTTAGGTAATCGAGAGATACATCCTGTCACAGGATGAGGTGAAACTTGTGTATTGAGTAAGTAACTATAGAAGAAATGGAATTTAGGAGGGCTAAGATGGTGGTTAAGCTTGTGATAGACATCCCCTGTTAATGCATTACCAAGGAATTCAATAACTTTTTAACACGTTTCTTCACCGGAACGTAAGACCCCAGCAACAGGAGGAAAACCATGGAAAGGTCATCTATAAGGGTTTCGTTATTTCCCTTGAAAGAAAAGAAAGGCAAGGTGAATAAACCAAATAAATCATCACGGGAGCCTTTAGATAATTTACCACCCCCTTATCGAGGGCGGGACTCGAGAGGTGATCGGGAAGGTGCTTACCCACCGATACCACCCGATCGTCGGCTCCCCCATCCTCCCCTCCCTCCAGTCGCACCAGAAGTAAAATAAAAATACAGGAGAATGAAAATTTTCAGGAGGAAACAAAAGAAAAAGAAACTCTATTTCCCCTCCGAGAGGTGCCGATGGGAGGAAATGGAGGGGGGATTGGATTTGTAGCAGTACCCCTGAATACGAGCGATGTAAGAGCCTTCAAAAAGGAGACGGGTCGGTTATTAGACGACCCTTTGGGGGTTTCTGAACCATTGGACCAGTTCTTAGGTCCTAATATTTATACCTGGGAGGAGATGCAGTCAATATTGGGAATATTATTTACTGCGGAAGGAAAATCTACGATTAGGCAAGCCGGAATGAGGAACATCAAAGAGATGACATCAACAGGGTCCTCCCGGAGAGCAAAAATGGCCTAATCAGAATCCCTATTGGAATAATCAGAGTGGCCACGACAGGCAAAGCATGACAGACTTGAGAGAGATTGTAATACAGGGAATTAGGGAAGCAGTTCCAAGGGGACAGAATATTAATAAAGCTTTTAGTGAGCATCAGGAGAAGGATGAGTCTCCTACTGATTGGTTAGAAAGATTAAGGAAAACCTTGCAAATGTATTCTGGAGTGGATCCAGCTTCCCCAGTAAGAGAAGCGCTTTTAAAAGCTCAATTTGTGGCACGATCACGGAGAGACATTAAAACAAAAACAAAAACAAAACAAAAAAAAACCCCAAAGCTGGAGAAATTAGATGACTGGCAAGATGGCGGGTTACAGGATTTGTTAAGAGAAGCACAGAAAGCTAAGCTGGAGAGATGTTTTTCAGCCTGTGATATTGGGGGAATGAAATAAAGAGGAAAATAATATATCACAGGTACCTCCGAGAGGAGCACCCTCTCTATCTGTCCTATCAGATCTTGGTAAGGAGGAGGAAATTGCTGTCACTGGCAACAAGCAGCACATTCACATGAAACCAGAAGTACTGTTGCAGAGGCAGGCATCTGTAACCCCAGCAGAGCAGGGTGAGCAGCTGTAAAAAAAAAACGGGGAGGGGGGGAAACCAAGACGGGGAGCTTGCGCAGCTCCTGTGTTTGAGCACGGGGCAGGCAAACAAGTGGGAACAGACGGGACTGAGGGGTTGTTGAATGCCTTGAAACTGGTGGAGGAGGAATGTCGGGCAAAGGTGGGGGAAGTGGGTTCTTCTCCTATGGGACCGGACTGGTGTGTGTGTTGTGGGGAGTTTTGGACGTTGGAAGTGAGACTGCCCGGGGCTGGGGAGGGGGGGGGGGGGGGGAGGAGTGCCATGGGGTCGCTCCGGCGGCTGAATTGGAACTAGGCTGACAAGGGACTTGGGGAATCTACCCTAGCAGATCCACTGGTTAAATTAAAGCTAGGGTCTAGAGGAAATAAAGTGGAATTTTAGTGGACACAGGAGCAACTTATTCGGCGTTCATTCAGAGGGAAAAGAATTTGTTACAGACGTGGGAGCTACTGGCCACCAAGGAAAAGAAAAAAAAACAAACCGAAAAAAAAAAAAAAGGCATAAAGAGGCATTCTTTCTGAAACCCTTAAAGTACAAATTGGGAAAACAAATAGGAATAAAAAATTAAAATTTTTATGCATGCTAAATTCTCCAAAATCTTTATTAGGGCAAGAAGCAACATTTAAAGAAGGCAAAATGGAATTAAGAGTTAAAAATCAATTAATTGCAGTTTTGAGTTTATCTTTAATTCAACAGAAAAAGCGAGCAGGAGGACCTCCCTGAAATAGAAGAAATCCTCAATCCAGGTATAGCTGGGAGTATGGGCATCTGAAATTCCAGGTGAGGCAAAAAATACTTTGCCTGTTAAAGCAGAAATCAAAAGAGGGGCCTGCCCAATTAGAATAAAACAATATCCCCTAAAATTGCCAGAGAGGGAATTAAAATAGAAATTCTTAACTGAATGTGAATTGGAATATAATACTCCTATCTTGCCAGTAAAGAAAAGTTGCAGACTGGTTCAAGATCTCAGGAATCAACAAATTTGTAGAGGATATTCAGTAATAACTGATCCGTATACCTTATTGACTAAATTGAATCAGAAATGGTTTGCCGTCTTGGATTTAAAGGACTCTTTCTTTTGCTTACCATTGGCCAAAGAAAACCAGAATTTATTTGCTTTTGAATGGGAACAACCTGACACAGTAAAGAAAACCCAATTAACTTGGGACAATATTACCTAAAGGGTTTAAAACAGTCCAACGATTTCTGGAAATCAGTTAGCACTGGAACTAGGATCATGCAAACCACCCACTCAGACGGGGACTCTGTTACAATATGTGGATGACCTATTAATTGCCACAGAAACAAAGGAAGAATGTGTCCAGTGGATGGTGGGACTATTGAATTTTCTGAGACTGAATGGTTACTGGGTAACCAGACAAAAGGCCCAACTAATCCAAACCCGACTTTCCTACCTAGGATATGAAATAACAGGAGGACAGAGGAAACTTGGAACGGCTAGAAAAGAAGCCATCTGTCAAACTCCACGACTGCCAACCATCAAGGAGGTCCAGATGTTCCTGGGAATGACTGGATGATGCAGACTTTGGATGCATGATGATGGTGTTCTGGTAAGACCCCTATATGAACTGTTAAAAGAAACCCCTCTAGAAATTTAAAGACCAGAGCTAATGAGAGCTGCAGCTCTGACTTCTGGATGTGACTAAATCCTTTTGGCTATATTCCTATGAAGAACAGGAAATAGCTTTGGTGGTCCTTACTCAGAAACGAGGACCCTGTAAGAGAGCAGTGGTGTATTTTTCAAAACAGCTGAATGAAGCGAGCAAAGGATGGCCCGGATGCCTAAGAGCTGTGGCAGCAGTTGTCACGAATATTGAAGAGGCTCGCAAATTCACCTTGGGGAAAAAAAAAAAAAAAAAAAAGAAAGAAAAAGAAAAAATGAAAATTACTGTGCTAGTGCCCCATGTTGTATCAGCATTCCTGGAACAGAAAGAAGCCCACTGCTTATCTCCCGCATGTTTTTTAAAATACCAGGCCACCCTTGTGCAACACGATGATATAGAAATTGTGGTCACTAATGTTGTGAATCCAGCAACTATTAACACACGACTGCTTGGCCACTATATGAAACTATATTCAAGCCGACCAGATTTGAAAGAAACCTGGAAGGTGCCCTGGAATTGTCTAAAGACAAAAGGATAAATATTTTGACTGATTCTAAATACGCATTTGGTGTGGTCCATGCACAGGGCGCCATCTGGAAAGAACGAGCACCTCTGAACACACAGGAGAAACAGATTACACATGTTACAACTACTGAAAGCTGTTCAGCTACCTGAGGAAGTAGGTATTATGCATTGCCGAGGGTATCAACAAGGTGAAATTTGGCCAATTTCAACAATCCAAACTCATTCCCTTAATCCCTGATGGCAAATTAACAATTGAGAAATCTAAACCTAGATATTCAAAGGAGGATAGAAAATTGATTGGAGATCTCAAAGGAGAGGAAAACAAAGAAGACTGGGTTCAGATACCTGATGGGCGGACTGCGATCCCCTATAACCAACTCTGGAAGCTAGTTCAGGAGGAACGTAATAAAACTCATTGAGGTAGCTAGCAACTCTTTGTATAAATACTCAGATGAACAAATTGCAGGAAGGAATCTATAGAACATAGTTCAATTAGTGACAATGTCAGCCCTGTCTCAAGAATAATCCTAAAATTGAAAATAGAAATCAAATTGGTACAACTGGGGAGGAAGTTATCCGGCACAGCACTGGCAAATAAATTTTTCTGAATTACCGAGACCAATATTTGTTGGTGTTAACGAATGCTTTTTCAGGGTGGCCAGAAGCATTCCCTTGTAGAATAAATAATACAAGACAAGTAATTGGGACATTGTTAAACAGTATACTACCTTGTTTTGGAGTACCAGAGGCAATTTCTTCCGACCGAGGCTCGCCCTTTGGTGCAAAATAATGACAAGAAATTAGCAAAAATTAGAAACTGATTGGCAACTACATGTTCCTTACAGGCCTCAGGCCAGCGGGCAAGTAGAAAAGATGATCAAACAACAGATTAATAAAATATGTCAAGATATTGATACCAAGCCTTACCGCTGGCTCTATTAAGAATTTGAACTAAACCTCGGTCGAAAGACGAGGCTATCCCATATAAAATTTTATGTGGAAGACCGTATCAGTCCCAGTTTAAAGGAGAAAGTCTTCTGAAAGTGGGAGAAGGCTATCTCCTAAAATTTCTGGTCAATCTGGGAAAACAATCAGAAGAAATAAGAGAATACTGAGGACAAGAGTGAGAGGCACGGATTATCCGACTCACCCTTTTAGATCCAGAGACTGGGTTTACGTTAAGAATTTTTCAGGAGATCCTCTACAGGAGAAGTGGAGCAGACCATATCCAATAATACTGACCACCTTTACAGCAGAGAAGATAAAGGAACAACCTGCTTGCAAGAATAAAGAAAGCACCAGAACCAGAGAAGACATGGCGGATTGAACCTTCAGGACCCTCGCACATGAAATGATAGCAGTCATAATTTGGATTTATGTGATAACTGACATACCAGCTTGGGACTAATACTTATACCTGAAATTAATGCAGAATGTTACTAAAGTTGTTAATTGTAGTGACTGTTGGCTGTGTGCACAGTTGCCTGAATCAGGAGAAGAGCAGGGCCTTCCATTAACTGGAGTTCCAATTTCTAACACTATCTCACGGACAAACCTAACATTTGGCACAGTTAATCCTAATCGAAGCAAAGAATATTATACCTGTGTACGAAGACGTATGACACCAGGAACCAGGGTATGAGGTTTGTTTAAATGCCACAGGTGTAAGTCACTATTCAAATTGCAATCACACTATTAATATATGGTATTGTGGTTCAGTGGTGGCCCGTTCCTGAAGGGAAAGGATGGCATTGGTTATGTGGAGAAAGTACTTATAAGACCCTACCCCCAACTGGAAGGGGGCATGCACCTTAGGTGCTGTGATACCCCATCTCGGAACCTGGGTTAGAAGTTTTGCTAATTTCGTAGTTTTGTGAGATGGCTAATTCCATCTTTGGGAGTAAGGGAATTAGAAAAGGCAGTCATAAATATCTCAGCAACCATAGAGGAAACAGAAAGTAAAACCACTGATATAATCCAAGTGGAACAAGAATCAATGAAAATTGCTGTTCCTGAAACAGATCAGGAGGAAATCTGGAAACAAATTAAAAGATTTCAGAAAATGGCCAAGGACAATACCTCCTGGGGGTTTGAAGAAATGTAGAAAAACTTACCTTCATGGTTACCTGATCTCTCCTGGTTAAGGCAACCGGTGCCAGGAATGATAATTGTTTTAATACAGATTGCTTGTGGTATAACAAAATTTTCTTCCTGAAACTGTAAACGATCTATGATAAACGATGAAGATTGAAAAAAGAAATGAAATTTAAATATCAAGTAGAAACAGGAAACTATTTCAAAAAGACTCTGGATGGTAACGGCAGCATATAAAACGTTGCGACAGAATTTGCAAAAGGACAGAAAAAGGGGGTACAGACATTTGTTGGTACTAACGGACACCTTTTCAGATTGGCCAGAAGCCTTGAATGGCTAAATAACCTAGGAGTGACTGGACGGTTCCGGGAAATACTTAAACGAGGCCTTCTAATCTTAGCTATAGGACTACTCATTTTAATGACTGTACCTGGCATAATACAGTGTATATCAAAATCACTTCATAAATCGATAGAAGGAACACGGATAGCTCTGTCATAAATCACACAGTAAAAGAATTAACTAATTTTGTAGAAAAAGGGGGGATTGATACAGGGTTAACCAACGTACAGGGGCGTTAGTATTGTCTGTACCTCTCACGCCTACTAAGCAGAACAAAGGCACTAACCATTGAAAAGGAAAAGCAGACACCTGGTTCTATTGACAAGGAAAAGCAGACTGATTCTACTGATAAGCAGCTATTGATAAGGAAAAGCAGACGCCTGAAGGGGGAGAAGCAGATGGTTTATGGCTGGGACCCCGACCAAACCCACAGGCCATACGTGAAGACTAAAAGGCGAAAAGTTCCGGAAGAGGAAGACTCAGTTACTTCATCTTGAAGGCCCCTACCCACAGGAGGAAGACTCAGTTACTTCATCTTGAGGGCCCCTACCCACAGGAGGAAGACTCAGTTACTTCATCTTGAGGGCCCCTACCCACAGGAGGAAGACTCAGTTACTTCATCTTGAAGGCCCCTACCCACAGGAGGAAGACTCAGTTACTTCATCTTGAAGGCCCCTACCCACAGGAGGAAGACTCAGTTACTTCATCTTGAAGGCCCCTACCCACAGGAGGAAGACTCAGTTACTTCATCCTGAAGGCCCCTACCCACAGGAGGAAGACTCAGTTACTTCATCTTGAGGGCCTGCCCATGACCAGAGGGGGCACTGCACAGGCGCAAAGGACCTTCTAGCTCATTCTAGTACAAAGCGGGGATAGGTACAGGCGTATTGCGCAACCTTACGAGTATATGTAACTTGAGAGAATAAACGCAGAGGGAAACAACACTGAGGCACGCGTGACTTTGAGGAATTATCCCCGTGCGTCTCAGCGCTGAATAAAAAGCATACCTGCTTGACAACTTGAACGGGCCGTGGAGCCGTTACCAGCACCATAAAGACGCAGGCCTGTGGCCAGAGCACCGCGCATGCACCACAGCAAGGCGGCTAGAGCGCACCTTCTACCACAGAGAGGCACGCCTGCGGCCAGAGCGTCGCACGTGTACCACAGAGAGCCGGGCGCTGCGCTGGCAGCGCGGTGTCTCCGCTCGGGGCCGCTCTGTCCCGCGGGCACGCGCCGCCACTGCCCGGGGGGTGCTTCCGTCTGGAGGCGCGCTGCTCCGTGCTCACCTGCGGGCGGCGCACGCGCACTGCGCCGGGCCGTGGTTCCGCGCTGCCGCTCCCCAGCTCGGGCGGAGCCGCTCGCCCCGCCCCGCCCCGCCCCTTTGCTGTTCCTCCGCCTCGGCTGCGCTCTGCGCGCGGGGATGCCCGGGCCGAGCTCCGGGCGGTGCCGGGAGCGGGCGCTGCGGGGCAGAGCACGCTTTTGGGCCGTAACCGCTGGGTTCATCCGGAGGCACCGGACCCCTTGGTGCCGCGGGGCTGAGGCGCGGCGCTCCCTGCCCCGGCCGGAACCCGCGGCAGCTCCGCTTCCGCTCCAGCACCCTCGGGGCCCGTTGCCTTCGGGCGCGGATCCCGCGGGGCCGCACCGGGAGCGGTGGTGTGGGCCCGAGCTCGGCGGTGCCACCCCTTGGGGTGTGGAGCATGGTCTTAGAAGCCCGGACTGGTTCGGGTAGAAGGGACCTTAAATCTCCTCCAGTTCCAACCCCTGCCACGGGCAGCCACACCTTCCACTCGAGCAGCTTGCTCCGAGCCCCTGTGTCCAACGTGGCCTTGAACACTCTCAAGTGCTGGGGGCACCTGCAGGCGGGACAGCTTCGTGCTGTGACCCCCCCAAGCTGGGCATCGAGTACCAAAGCCTTTAGTGGGGTGGTGCCCGGGGCTGCGCAGAGCTGGCTCTGCCCCTCACCCTTCCTGGGGTGCTGTGGCTGGTTGCTCCTTCCTTTGGGGGCACTCCAAGGAGCAGCCAGCAGCGGAGTCACCAGCCAAGAAGCGGCTGTGGGGTGGTGCTGCTGCTTAGCTACGGCCACATCCCGGCAGCACGTGATCAGATTGGCAATTTAATAGGGAGCCTTTCAGCCCTGCACACACCCTCCAGTTCAAGTGCCATTGAAATGGGAACCCGGAGTGCCCATGGCGGGAGCTGACCCCTCCCCATCCGCCACCTCCATTCCCAGGGAATGCGTGATGCTCAGTGCACATGAGAGGGCTCGCTGGGGGCGGGAAGGCGGTAGGCAGGCAAGAGAGGATGCTCGGGGCAGGTACATTTGTTGCTGGGGGCATGGACTGGCTGCGCTGTGAGGAGCTGAGCAGGAGAACACGTGGTGGAGCTCGGGCTGGGACCCCTGGGAAGCCCAAGGAAGACCTGGAACAGCAGTTGGTGACTGCTCCCAGGAAAGATCAGGGTGGTGGAGAAGCATCCCAGGGAGCGTGGAAGCCAGGGAGAGAGACGGTTCTGAGGGTCTGGGGACACAAGAGAGTGGTGGGAGCATCCCATCCCCATCGAGCTGGGGATTGGAGGTGCTGTACAGACAAAGGCTGCATGAAAAGCTTGTGGCCTGTGGATCAGGCCTGGCAAGAGGGACGGGTGCTCCTCGGGCTTTCTGGGAATGCTCAGGATCCAGAGGGTGCAAACACCAAAAGCAGCCAAGAGACACCCCGGGGGATGCAAACACCAAAAGCAGCCAAGAGACACCCCGGGGCTGGGATCCCTTTTCCAGGCAAGGTTCAAAAGGAAAACACAAGGAAGGGGTGGCTTTTTTTTTCCTCCGTGCTTGCTTATCCCTCTTTGCTAGGCAAAGGAATTGCCTGGCACAGAAGGGAAACGATGTTTTCTTTCCCCTGGTGCTATTGCCTGTTCAGATGGTACCCACTGGGGTGGATGTATCTGGCCTCCTCTGTACCTGGGATGTGCTGGCATTCCCACATCCCTCTACCTTGGGAGAATCACAGTCTTTATAAGCTCCCCAGTGCTTGCTGTTGCTTCTAAAAAGCTGGTGGCACTGTCTGGCTTCAAGTGGCTTTTACATAATACAGACTGTCAGGCCAGATGATCATCACGGTCCCCTCTGGCCCTCAAATCTCTGAATCTAAAAATGAGAGGGCACCAGCACCTACCTCCTTGCTTCTGGCTGATTGAATCCGGGGCATCACGTGTTCTCTTTATCCTCTCCTTTTCTCTCTCCCCTCCCTGCATCATCTTTAACTGAAGGTGCATTCTCCTTCCCCTGGTGCCCGGGGCTGGCAAATAACGTCGGAAGGAGCAGACCTCTCCAGCCTCGCGCTGGGATATTCTCCTCCCCAATCGCAGTGTTTCACTGGTGGGATCAGGGGTGCTCGGGCTTGGAGATGGCTGGATGGAAAACAGTGCTGAGCTCTCCCGGTTGCTTTAAAAAAAGCAACTGAAGTTCTCCTGGCTCCAGAGTGAGCTCTTTTGGGAGCCGCCGGAAGGGACCCGACCAGGCACGCTCCCCCACGCGCACACTCGGGTGCTGCATGCGTGTTCTCACGCGCAGGCACGTACGTGTGCGAGCACACACACCTGGGGGAAGAGCTTCAACGGCTCCGGCTGTTAACGGCCCTCCCAGTGCTACAACTGCCCGGGATTAATGTGATGAATTTTAAAGTCTAGAGGCGTCGACTAGGGAATCCGTCCTTTGAATCTCAAGTGTTCCAGAGTCTGAGCTATCGTGGTGCTGTATCTTCTGATACTCGCCTCTCCTCCCTCATAAGTAGCAGTCTCCTTTTGAGTTGTCAGAAAAGGTAATCCAAACGTCATTTCATAAGGAGATATCCCTAAAGCCCATCTGGGTTGTGTTCGAACTCGTAAAAATGCTAAAGGCAAACACTTTACCCAGGACATTTGGGTCTCAATCATTAGTTTAGTTAACGTTTGTTTCAAGGTTTGATTAATTTTTCCACTCCTCCCGAGCTTTGAGGATGCCGTGGGGCGTGAAATTCCCATTTTATCCCCAAGGCGCGGGTTACTTTGGAAGACTAGTGTGAAACAATTCACTCATGTTTAGTGGGGCCACTACATTCCACAGACTTACAACATAAACATTGTTCTCTTTCTACAACCTAAGTTAAGATAAAAAGTACTTTATGTTTTCCAGGCACCAGCTTTTCTTATATCAATCCCCGCCACCCCCCACCCCCCCCACCCCCCCCACCCCTCCCCCGGGTCTTTCTTTTACGAATTCTTTTGCTATGTGACTCCGTTTCGCTCAAGAGTTCTGGCCCTTTTTAACTTGTTGTCTAATCTTGTGTCTTTAGCGAGCTTTGTGTCTGTTACTGTAAACTGGTACAGTTATCCCCACATAACCACACCTATGATTTGCGAAAGCCGATACATCTATGTGTTTATCACGTTTGCGTGCACACACACAGAGGCTCAGACACACGCATGCGTGCGTCCATCAACTCACAGGACACGGGCAGAACGAACAACCCAACAGTTTTATTGGTGACTTCGAAGAACTTCTATCCTGCTCCATGAATAAGGAGCATCACGCTGGGGTTCAGGGTGCCTGTGGGGCAAGCAAAAGCCATTTCTCTGCTGACACATGGGCACCAGGAACCCCTGACCAGCTTCTGGGATATCTGAAGTGACAGCAAGGACATAACAGCAATGTCACAAAACCCGTTGGAGAGGGAGTTGGAACTGAGTGAGCATTAAGCTCCCTCCCAACCCAAACCACTCGGTGAGTTTATGCTTCTATGAACATCAAGGAAATAAGAGCTGGGAAATAATAGCCGAGAAAATAACAGCAAGGAAATAGCATCTAAGGATATAGCCAAGGAAGCAACATCAAGGAAACCCTCAGCAGTTCCTACATGGAACAAGAGCTGAACTCGGCACCAGCATTGCCAGCAGGAGCCAGGACAAGCTGCTCCCAGCAGCTCTGAACACCTCCAAGCTCCAGTGTGGGGTACCACAATGAGCTCCAAGTCTGGGAAGACATCCTTTGTGCTCGCCAGCACATCCACAGGCATCCGCAGCAGCACCCGGGCCCCATGAGCACTGTGGGAGCAACCCCCCCCCCGCCCCTGTGCTCTCCAGCCCCAGGGTTTGGCTGGCAGCGCTCTGGCAAACGAGTCCTTGGCTCACCTTGAAACAGCACTGCACCAGGAGAGCAACGGACGTGATGAGGGTCAGTAACAGCGAGAGCGCCAGCACCGGCGGCAGCCAGCGGTCAAAGGTGTGATTGGCCATCTCCTGGGAGAAAAGGAGAGTGCATCAGGGAGGAGAGGAGCGGGGAGGGAAGGGAGGCCCCTTCCATACCCCACTGCCCAGACACACACATGCAGCCATGCCCCGTTCTCTCCTACCGTCTCTGCAGATTCACTGCCCATCTCCCCGGCCTGGACTTGGGCATGGGGACGAGAGGTGCCGGCATCCTCCTCCCGCACACACTGCTCAAGGAGGTCAGAGGGCTCCGGGTCATGCTGCCTCTCACTCAGCAGCTTCAGGAGCAGCTCCGTCCTCGAGACCATCTCGGCGCAGGCCTGCTGGAGCTGGGGCAGGCCACAGTCCTCGCGCAGGGCTCGAGCCACCTGTGCCATGAACCTGCGCAGGGCTCCATCTGGCACCAGAGAGTGCAGGTGGCGGCTGAGCAGGGTGTCAAAGGGGGGTCCTCGCGTGGCCGCGCCACCCGGGGCGCTGGAGCTGCCCTGTGCCGTTGGGCTCGGGGGTTCCTGCTCCTTGTGATGCTCCTTGGGCTGCTGTGTGGTGGTGCTTGCAGGGGCAGTGGGTGGTCTCCCGCCTAGAGAGGAATGCTCTGCTGCAGCCGTGTCCTCTGGTGTGCTGCTGGCAGCAGGGGGGCCGTTTTTAGCCAGCAGAGCATAGAAGAAATGCTGGATAGTGCTCAGTCTCTGCTCTGCTCTACCCTCTGCTGCTGCGGGCTCTTCTTCTGCACCCTCGCTGCCCACTGTCCCATCGCTGTCCTGCTGCTTCTGCTCCTCATCTGTCCCAGCAGAGTCCTGTGTTGGGGATGGTGCTTCCTCCTCATCTTCTGCACTATCCTCATTCTCCATCCTATCAGGCGTGTTGGTCTGCCCCATGGCGTCGGAATGATCCTGACTCTCGCCAGACCGGTCGAGATTTGGGTCCTCTGTTGGGTATTGTGCAGGGGGCTGTGCTGCAGGAGGGCTGGGTGTTCTCTGGTGACTAGAGACTGGGAGGACGTCGCTGAGGTTCATGCTCCGCACTGCTTCCCGTAAGATGGACTCTGCGCGGGTCAAGCCTAAGCCCGGCTCCTGTTTCTGCCAGTGTATGGCTCTTCCTCCCTCCCCTACTGCCACCTCGTGCCCCTTGTCCCTCTGCGCTGGCCGGGCTGTGCTGGGGCTTTTCACAGTCAGGATGCTCATGGCCTTGTGCAGCTTGTTCTTTAGCTGTGCCACGAGCCCCTCTGCTAGGAAATAGAGCCTCCTGGTGTCGATAGAGCCGCTCCAGCCCCTGTGCTGAATGCTCCGCAGCATCAGCGTCAGCTCCTTGGCGGTGTTGCCATCCTGCCTCGAGAGCTGCTGAGGGGAAGGTGCTGATGCATCGGGGCTGCTCAGGCTCCGGGCAACTGTGAGCGTGACGGTTCTCTGCTCCCTGAGTGAAGGCTCCTTAGGCTGGAGATTCAACACGGACCTGCTGTTCCCTTTCTTGGGGGGCACCGGTCCCATTAGGAGCCCTGGTGTCTCTGCCAGGGGAGCTGTAACACACCAAGAGCACTTCAGTGACAAAGAGCTTTCTGCCAGACAAAGGCTCAGAAGGTTCACTATAGCTGGGGGACATGGGCAGGGCTGTGGGCCAGTTACCGCAGCGGGGAACAGTGCTGTTGCACACGCTCATGCAGTCGAAGCTGAGGGTCCTGCACGGGGTCACAGTGCTGTGCTTGTGCTGGCAGAGGCAGCAGGCCGTGTCGATGGACAGCTTGCTAAAGAACAGAGGTTGTGCACAAACACTCAGCATCGCGACCCAGGGCAGCGACTCCAACCCAGGTGGCGCACAGAAACGCCTCAGGGGTCTGCTTCAGTGTCTGCTGCAGCTCTGGGAAACTTCCCCTCGCTCCCTGTGTCCCAATGGACACTTTTGTGCTGCTGGGTTTGTTCCCCACACAGACCCTCTGTCCCAGCAGCTGGGATCTGCTGGAGGTGGGAGCCAGCCACCGCACACTCACAGTGTTTCCAAGCGGGATGTTCTCAGGAGCAGCATGAGCAGCGTCTGCCGAGTCACTCGTGTGGCACCCAGGTCCCTGCAAGGGTTTCAAGAAACACATTACATTTGAGGTGGCGGCACCAGCCTCTGCTCCGGGAACAAGCCCAGTCCCTGCGGCTTGCTGTGCCGGCCGCAGGGGGGGATCTGCTGCTACCTAATCCAGGAGAAAAGACGGAAAACCGTCTCTCTTTCCTGCTGTGCCCTGCTCCCACCCATGGGTCTGAACCAGAAGGGATCCTGCAGATCCCATGGGAGATGGATGCAGACAAGTTCGAGTCCGTGTCCCAGCACCGTGCTGGCTTTGCAGACGGGACACACCAGGACTGCTCAGCCTTTGCCTGGCTCTGCCGCTGCCTCCAGCAGGAGAAGGGTGGGAGAAGGGTGGGATTTGCTGCTGGATCTCTGCTTTCCTGGCCATGGGGCACCCAGAGACACAAAGAAAGATCCACGGTAAGCCGTTAACAAGGAGTCCGTACTTACAGGTGAGTGACTGAAGGCAGCTTGAAGAACCACGTGTCCTCGATAACAGACAGGGGGTTATGGCGCAGGACCCTGAAATGAACCAACACCCCATGTGAGCGGGGGGTGCAGGATGAGAGCGGTGGCAGGGGCTCAGTGCTGCGTGTGTGAGGAAGGGCCTGGGGTGAAGGTTCCGAGCCTGAGCTGAAGGTTACAAGCTGGGGTAGATGCTGATGGGCAGATTCACAACATACATCAGGTCCTGACTATCTCCAGCCCAGAGAGCGAAAGCCCAGAAGTGCTGCTTCTGGAAAACACAACATCTCTTTCTTTCCTCCTCAGCTCACACTTTCTGGTGGCTTCCCTCCAACAGGACTTTCCCTATTTCTCACATTCCCACTGTCCCTGAGCGTTGTCTCTGGTCCTGCACCCAGCCAGGCAAAGGCGTGGCCTGACAGAGTTGTCATTCAGCATTGATGCTGCTGCCTACTGGGGGTAAGAGGTAAGCAGAACACAGTGACAAGTGCCACTGCTCTGAGCTACCCTTAGACCTTGGAACACTCACAGCGTCTGGAGGAACTGCATCCCGTGCCATGCCCGGAAGGTGTCGCTCCGGATCTGAGTGATGAGATTTCCCTCCAGGCTTCTGGGGAAACAGGAGACCGCAGAAATGAATTGGGTCTGAGCCACAGGAAGCTGGAGAGAAGCAGCACTGATTTGTAGGAAACAGCCCCATCCAAGGTGGAACTGGGGGGAAACTGCCATTTTCTCTCCTGCTGTTTGTTAACCTGTCCAGGAGAGGAGATGAAGTGCATGCGTGCTGCATCTCTGCCTGCTCCAGGACACAGCAAGACTCAAGACACAGCTTCTATTCCTGCTGTGTTTGCAGAAGCCATGGCCCCATCCTGGCATGGCCACCAGCCACTCCCTGAGCTCCTGAGCTCGGCTGCTCCTTCAGCAGGAGAAACCGGAGGCCTTCTTCTAAAAATAACTGGAGCTTTTTCCAGCACCAGAAGGTTCTAAATGCAACCAGGCTTCACCAACCACACCAGGAAGGAACTCCCATAACTCACATGGTCTCCAGGAAAGGAAGGTTCTCAAAAGCACACGCCTCGATCAACTGGATTTTGTTGTAAGATAAATCCCTGTTAACAGGAGAACACAAAACGCTGGTGACATTTGCCCTGTCCCGGTTCCTCTCAGGTGCTTTGACATTGGCGGCACAGACGTGCCATCGCTCTCATTTCACGTGGGGTTTCTCTCCTGCACTGGCTTGCAGTGGTGTGTAACCGGAGGTCACGCTCCTGACGGGGGTGGCTGCAGCTCAGAGAGGTTCTCCCAGCTCTGATCCCACCAGGGGTATTTCAGGGCTGATTTTCCTCTGGTAACAGAGCAGGTCCTTTATGCACGCCCCAAGAGCACCTCTTGAGTGAGGCCTCAGGGACAGGCTGTAACGCCCTGTGTGACCAACATGGGGCTATTGCCCTTAGCTGCTAAACGTCACCTCCCTGCGCAGCCCTGCTCTGATGTGCGCAGGAGTCCTCTGGCCTGGCTCTAGAAACCAAAAGGTTCCTTGTCCCAGCCTGAACTCGCTGCCTGGGGGGCTTGTTCTGCAGCAAACAAGGAGAGAAGAACCTTTGTGGGGAGCGTTTCATGGCCTGCTCAGCCAGAGTCCCCACCCCATCGTGAGGGTGAATGGAAAGTGCCTGCTCCTCTCCACAGGCGATGAAGCTGCACCATGAGCTCACTCCAAGGCAGCTCTGGGGCATCCGAGCTGAGAGGAGACGAATGCACAAGGTTTGCCCTGGAGGAGGCGGCCTCGTGCAGGTCTGTGCAGGGAAAGGGCAGCAGCCACCTGCTCCTGCTCGGCCGTGGGGCAATGGGAGTGCAGCGCGTCCCTGCGGAGCCCGCCCCTGCACCAAGAACCTGCTCTGCTCTGGCTGCAGCCGGGATACCCGCAGGAATAAAGCCGTTCCTGGGGCGGACTGTAGAGCAGCAGGGCCAGGGCAGGGGGGAGGCCGTGCCCACCACCATGGACAGGGGGGTACTTACAGGTGCCTCAGCAGGAGCAGTCCCCCCAGCGAGCGCCTCTTCACGGCCAGCAGGTTGTTGTGCTGGAGGACTCTGCAAGAGACAGACGAACACGAACGGTGGCACCCGCGGCTCTCGGGTGCAATGGAGCTGTTAGGGGAGCAACCCTGCAGCAGTGTCACTGCGGCATCTCTCCGGGTCCCGCCACGACTCATCACGCTCATGGCAGGAGCAGGGGCTTGCTCCCAGCCTGCTGACCCTGACTGCAGCCCGAGCACGGGTTCCACAGGCCCAGGGATGGCCCCGGTTGGCAGGAGGTACACAGCCCAGGGCCCTGCTCGCCACGGAACAGCTCTGGGGACTCACACAGCTCCTTGCTGAGCAGCTCGGCCTTGGCTGCACGTGGCAAGCACTGGTGCGGTGCTCGGCACAGCCTCGGCTCGGCAGCCCGGCGGAGGGATGGGGATCCCGGAACCCCTGTGCCATGTCCGATACCGGTGGATACTCACAGCTTCTCAGCCCACAGGTATCCCTTCCACGGCTGAGGGCGAATGAGGGCGAGCGCGTTCCCAGTGAAATCCCTGCGGAGAAGCCATTGGCAGCGTCACCCCCAGCACAAACCCTTCCCCTGCCCCAGGGCTGCGGGGTGGCCGTGAGGCCGGCCTGGAGCTGCCCCCTCGGCGCTGCCCATCAGCCCTCCACAGGCAGCGTGTCCCTGGAGCCGCTCTCGGGGTGTCCGGGGCAGCGCCCGGAGCTGCAGGGCACTCACAGCACGGAGAAGGGCCGTTGGGGGGTGGCCAGGGGCACGCGGGCCAGGGCAGCGCTGCTGCAGTCCAGGCGGCGCCCGCGGCAGCGGCAGGGCCCCGGGCAGGGCCCCAGGGGCCGGGCCAGGCCGGGGGCCAGGCCCAGCAGCAGCAGCAGCAGCAGCAGCGGTGCCATAGCAACACAGGGCCTGAGCGCCTTTGGTACCACACGAGGCTCAAGGCTGGGGATCCAAACCAGGAGCTCTCGTCTGCGACCAGCAGCGGATCTGGCGCTGTGCTGGCCCTGCTGGGCAGATACAGCCCGGGACACCTCACACCTCACAATGGGGCCTCGCCGCAGGAGTTTCATCGGCCGGGCCTGCGAGCGTGCGTCCCCACTGTGACATGGGACAATCCCCTGCCGTTGGAGCTGGTCGCTCTGCCCCACCTGGGGCGTGTTACAGACCAGCACATCTACGCGTGCAGCACGTGTGCGTTCAGTACGTGTTTGTGCAGTCTGTGCGCGTCTGCCACACGTGTGTGCTGGGTGCTCTCTGAAGGCAAGGGAAATCGGCTCGTCCCAGAACGATGTGTCCTCACTGGAAAAGCTTGACTCGGATCTGGCATCACTGAAATGACAGCAGGGACGTAACAGCAATGACATAACAGCCGTTGGGGAGGGGGTTGGAACTGCATGAACTGAAGGCGGGGCCTTCATCGCCTCCTTCGCACTTACGACCACCTTGTACAAGCCTGACACCTCACCAGCAGTGGACTGAGCCAGGGCCACCTCCCCGCGGGGCAGGGATAGGAGCGGTGGGAAGCAGGCATGGGGCAGGGAGCAGGCAGAGAGGCGGAGCTGTTGCCTGCTCCTGCCCGTACCTCATCCTCGTCCCTGTCTGTGTCCTTGCTCCTGCTGCACCACTTGGGCCAGACTCAGGGGCTAAGACTCAGAGGCTGAGACTCTGTGGCTGAAACGGTGGCTGAGACTCTGGGCCTCAGGCTTTGGAGCTGATACTCTCAGACTCAGACTCTGCGGCTGAGACTGCTGCTGAAAGTCTATGGCTAACACTCTGGGGTTCAGACTTTGGGGCTCAGACTGGGGCTGAGACTCTGTGGCTCTGACTCTGGGTCTCAGACTTTGAATGTCAGACTCTGTGACAGAGACTGTAATATAGACTCTGTGGCTGAGACTGTAGCTGAGACTCTGGTGCTCAGGTTTTGGAGCTGAGACTCTCAGCCTCAGACCCTGTGGCTGAGACTGTTGCTGAGACCGTGGGGCTGGGTCTCTGGGGCTGAGACTGTGGGGATGAGACTCTGTGGCTGAGACTGTGGGGCTAAGACTGTGGGGCTGTGTGGGGGTCGGAATGTATCAAAACTGTCAGAGACCATGGGAAGGAGGAACTACAGCAGGCAATTAAGAGCGAGCC
Source organism: Pezoporus flaviventris (assembly GCF_033815535.1). Classification (NCBI taxonomy): domain Eukaryota; kingdom Metazoa; phylum Chordata; class Aves; order Psittaciformes; family Psittacidae; genus Pezoporus; species Pezoporus flaviventris. The sequence continues at coordinate 1,213,652 of NW_026892739.1, read as the reverse complement.
GTCCCTGACTGGTACTTGGAAGTTGTTGGAACTGGCAAGGAACGAGGATGTCAGAACTGGAAAGAGGGGAGTGCGCATGCTTTTGGAGGAGCAACCCCCATGCACCTCAGCTGAATAAAGCATACCTACTTTACAACTCTAAGGAGTTGGAGTCAATCCACGTATCACTTTCACCTGATGTAACTGCAAGGCAAACCCAGATGTGCTCTGCTAATTGCTTGGAAGCATATAAATATTGTGTAAGCTTTGCAATAAACGATCCAGCTTGCACTCTACCTCTGGGTCCGTGCCTCCGTCCTCACAGGGCTGAGACTGTGGTGGTCAGATTTTGGAACATACTCTGGCTGAGACTCACAAATGAGGACTCTGGCACTGAGACTCGGGCTACGACTGTAGGTCTGAGACTCGGGCTAAGACTCTTGGGCTGGGACTGTGGGGCTGAGACTGTGGGGCTGAGACTCTGGGCCTCAGACTTAGGAGCTGAACACTGTCCTGGGTTCAGCAGTAGCAGTCACTTTTTCTCCTTAGTAGCTGGTGCAGCGCTGTGTTTTTGACTTTCAGCCTGGGAGCAGTAATGCAAAAAGATTTAACCAATGTACAGGAAGGGGTAGTGTTAAGCCGCTTGCTTAACGATGTTAATGCTTGCCCATACTCCACAAACATTTTTCATGCTCATTATGCTGTGCTAGAACAGGATGGGAGGACACGGCTACTGGTAAGAGGAAGGAACAGTAACCTGGCTCCTGCTTTCTGGGTCCTGAAACCGGCTAGAGCCAGCTTTGTGGTTTGGACAATGACCAAGTCACCAGGGAGCATGAGCAACTATTAGAGGTAGAAAGTTTAAGCAGAGGAAGAGTCATTGACTTCATCTTGAGACCCTCACCCACGACCACCGGGAGTTACTGCGCAGCCGCAAAGGACCTTTTAGCTCATTATAATACGAAGCAGGGATAGGACATGAATATGTATAGGCATGTTGTGTAACCTAATACGTACGTATAATTTTAGAGAATAAATAAGGGGAGAAACGAGGTTGCAGCGGGCATGCCTTTGGAGGAACGATCCCCCATGCGTCTCAGCGCTGAATAAAGCATACCTACTTTACAAGTTTAACGAGTTGTGGAGTCTATCCCATTATCACTTTGGTGAGCCAGGCAGGAGACATCTGTTCAGCTGAAGGATCAGCTTAGGGGAGACATCCTAGGCACCCCAGGCAGCTTGCCTGGAGGAGCTCCGCTTTTCATCCGCTCACTGCGGGGGCAGACAACAACCTGTGCCGGCTGCGGAGAAACGGTATGCGTGGGATTTAGGTTTGTAATTTAGAGGGCCTATAAGTCGTACGCTTGGCCTGGGGCTGCTGGTAAGGCACGCAGAGACATCTGGCGCGCAGCGTAGTTCCCCTTGGCAGATGGGGCTTGCAAGCAGGTTGGGGACTCGTCGACCGATAGAGCGGCTGCTAGCGATCCTGAAGGTGGATCGGGTGAGTCCAGGGACTCGTTGGCCGATAGGGCAGCGTAACCAGGCGAGAACTGGGAGGGCTTATAGTTGAAGTGGGATAAGCTTTCCCTGCTGACAGCCTCCCTGGGGAGTTCTTGACTTCCTGTCTAGCCCTGTGCTGGTGGCAGGACCTGGTATCACACCATCCTCAACAGTCACTCCCAGCTTCTTTCCACCATGGATCCTGAAGCTGGCAGCTTTCTTTGGGCTCCTCTTCTCTCCTGTGAGGAGCAAGGGTGCACAGGCACTTTGATAACCAGGGGGATGTTTCTCTAAGCTCGATAATTTTGCCACCTTCCCTCCCTCCTCTGTGAAGTTGCTCTTGGTCACACTCCAGCACTTGAGACATGAGCCACGAGCCACAGCGATGAGCCAGCCAGAGCTACAAGTCCTGTGCTGAAGCTGAGCACAGCTGTTGATTTTTCACCCTGGGGCTGGTATGCAGAGAACCTTACAGCATCTCTTCTCTCCCCATTCACGGCAGGTTCGGGCGGATGGGACAAATGGAAACTGAGTCACGTCTGTTTTTCCCGATGGGGACCACACGCTTGGCAATGCCCTCCACTACATGGTTGTGAGGTAAGTGGAGTCACTACAGCCCCTGGTACCACTGGAGGTTCCTCTGTCTCCTGTTCTGCCCTTCTTCACTAAGTTGCATCTCAGTTGCTGCTGGAACAAGGCAAAACTACCTCTGTGCATGCTTGTTGGAGAATTTATATCAGAGCTCATGCCAGAGGCTCCTTACCTACCCCCTCCCTTAACAGGATTCACTTTCTCCTTGTGCTGTTAGCCCTGAGAGCGCTAATAGGCCTTGATGAGTATGAACAGCCTCACCTGGGGCCTCCACACACACCCTGCCCACAGGCTCAGGAACCCCATTTAAGCTTTCAGTCCCTCCTGGGCTGTGTTGTATCTATATGGGTCTTCAGCTCAGCTGTTGGATGCTGACCCATGGGCTGACTTCCTGACCCAACATCAGCCTCTCCTCAATGTTGTACATTGTACATCTGCTTGGTGCTCATAGGTTTTGTCTGACCCTCTTTACCCTCACCCGACCTGCAGGTTGTCTTCCTGGCCCGGCCTCGCACCTATTTCACCCCCACAAACCTGCCTGGTGACCTGGACCCTTGGCTGGCCCTGGCTACCACCTTTGCACCTTTGTTCATGCTCCCAGCTCCCCGTCCCGTAAGGAACAGCCAGCCCTCGCTGCTCTGATGGTTAGTAGAGAGGAAATGGAATGGCAGACATGTGACAGATTTCTGAATGTCTTACGTGGCTCTGGGTAAAATGATGTGCAACTCTGTAAGTACAGGTGGTCAGGCAGTACCTATGTCGCCTTCTGGGGCAAGTGCTGTCAGAAAAGAGGGTAGGAACAGCCAGTATTAAGCAAATTGATCCCCTTTAATGCTTCCATCAAGATGCAGGAATTGGTGCTGGAAATTAGTAATCCTGCTGCCCCCATTAAAATATACAAATGCCTTCACTGGTTTTATCCAGCTGGGAGGCACTGGGGGTTTGTGAAGACTCACTGGGAAGGCTCAGAAGAATTCCAGCAGGAAGTTCAATGCACCATCTCAAATGACAGTCGCATTGCAAATGCTGTGTGAATTCCTCTGATGTCTCACCATGACAAGAAAAAGAGCAGCCTTCTTGTGAGGGGCTGTGCTTTCTGCTGTGTGCGCAAATGTTCTACCAACCACCTCGGCTTGTGAAGGCAGATGTCATGCAGTCTGCAAACATCTTGTGGTGCCCTAGACCCATCTGCCTCCTTTGCCCAGCAGAATTGCAACAGGTCTGTGTGGAGGGAGGTTTCCACGCAGCCAGGATCCCCTGTTTGACCAGGGTGCCAGCCAGGTCTTTCCCCTGCCAAGTTCCAGCTGCAGCTCAGAGATAGATGGAAGGGTGTGAATAAGGTTACAGGGGGAGTGTCCTTTGAGCACATCCCTCCCATAAGACCCTCAGTCATATTAGAAACGTCCTGAGCCCCAGCAGGTCTGGGGTGGCCCAAGCCTCTGACTTCCCTGAGATTTGCTGTGGATTGGCCTGGGTTTTACTGCTCTCTTCTCCTCTCGCCCTTCCTGCAGCCCTGATGCGGAGTTCTGTGGCTACTGTATCACACACCCCTCTGAAAGCAAGATCAGCTTCCGGATCCAGACCAGAGGTATGGGGTGTGCATTGCTTTGACGTTCAGGGCCCTTCCTTTGTGGAATCCCCTCTGTTCACGTCAGGTTTCCACCATGAGTCATTTCAATAAAGAAAACCACTCTTCTCCCTCTTCTCTGCAGGCACGGTACTGCAGTGCCGGGGTAAGGTGGATCTGCTAAGTCCGGTCAGGGGTGATGGGTGCTTCACCTGCCCCTAAATCAGCAGAAGATTTGGAAAGCCAACCCAAAGGGTGCTGACATACATAGCTGCGGTGAGAATTTGCTTCTGCTTCTTCTTGCTTATCTGGCAGCTTTGCTCATCAGGCTGTGAACCAAAGCTCTCTTGAAAAGTTTGTGCTGTCTCTTGACTTGCCTCCCAGAGGGGTCTGTGTTCTCTGTTAACAGGCAGCACTGGCAACTCTGAGCCTCAGGCCATCACTCACTCCTCCCAGCACACCAGCCCATTCAGCTCAGTCTACTGCCCTCCATCTAGGCTCCACAGCTTTGTCTGCTGCCGCAGGAGGACAGTGTTATTTCATTCCTTCCTTATGGGGCTGCTCCCCTGAGTATCTGAGTTTGTGCTTGCTGGCTCTTTAATTTCCTAAAAATGAGTAGTGCTGAGGCTGTTCTTGCCAAGGGAACCCCTTCCCTGTGGGGCTCCTGCAGGGTTTGGCTCTGCCCTTCCTGCACCGTAGCCTGGCCTGAGCTCAGCTCTCAGGGTGCTGACGGCGGGCTGGTAGGAGGGAAGTGTGTGGCATGTGCCTGGTGTAAGAGCCTGTTCCCGTCATGGAGGAACAACCACACTGCCCAGAGCAGTGAGGGAGAGGGCCACCAACCCCTTTGGAAACCACTGGCCCATCTTCTTTCCCAAAGGGGCCCTTCCTGCTGTTGAGCCATGCCAGAAAGGAATGAATGACCTGATGGGTGTTTGCTAACATGTACTCAACACCTTTGAGGTGAGACTATTCCTGAAGAGTTCAGGGGGCTTTTCTGTCTCTTGGTCTCAGAGGTGAGAGGAAAGGGCTGACAGCTGTGTTGTAGGCATAAAGAACCTAGAGTTATCTCAGACTTTCTCTGCCTGACCTGCAGCATGGCCTGGCTTCCTGTTCCTTGGAGTGAATGTAAAGCTCAGTCACTTCTGAAGGTACCTGGAGCTCTGCCAGAGCTGCTCAGGATCCTCTGCACTGGGCAGAGGAGTCACAGCACAGATCAGAGTGGCGGCATGGGGTGTACGAGCTGCTCAGGTATACGCTGTTAACGTTTGTTCTTTGCTCTTGCTTGCAGAGGAGCATGAAGGAGTACAGGGCCCAGAGGGAGGAAGAGATACAGTAGCATTTGGGGATGGCAGTCTCCATGGACGTGTAAGGTCTGTGTGTTGAATTCCCTGTGCCAAGTATTTCTGGTAGTGTGTTTTAGGACTGCTTTGATGCAAACCTGTATTTTCTGTAATAATAAAGATTCTGCAGGCTGATGTTGCAGAGGTGACGCTGTGTTCAGCTCAGCAGGGTATGAAAAAAGATAGAAGGCAGTTCTTCCCCTCCTCTGTCTTCTTTCTATCTCTTTCCAAGTGTCGTTGCTGTTTCCTGCCCAGGATTTGACAGTTTTCAGGTAGCCTTGTGCACAGAACTAGTCTGCCCCACGTCCACAGGGAGCAGAGGGGCTCAGCACCATGTAAAGTCCAGCTTTTAGAGAGGCAGCACCTTCTCCCAGTTTCGGTCTTTCTGTTGCAGGCACCACTGCAGTTGACTTCAACAGATACAACCAGCCATCCTTTTCAAACAGATCGTTATCTGCTTGCAGCCCAGAAGCCCCCTGTGCTGGGCTGCATCCCCAGAGCGTGAGCAGCAGGTCGAGGGAGGGGATTTTTCCCCTCTGCTGCACTCTGGGGAGACACCCCTCCCCTGCAGTCCTGATCCAGCTCTGGGGCAACACCACAAGAGGGACGTGGAGCTGCTGGAGTGAGGCCAGAGGAGGCCACGGAGATGCTGTGAGGGTTCTGGAGACAGGCTGAGAGAGCCTGAGAAACCTGGAGAGGGGCTTTTTACAAGGCAGTGTAGGGACAGGACAAGGGGGAATGGCTTTAACCTGACTGAGGGGAGATTGCTGCTTAATGAGAAACACCCAGGAGAAAGAGTCTCCTTTCAAACACCACCACATTTTAGTCACATACAGAGGAATAAGAGGGAGTGTAAGAGAAACAGTGTTGGTTTTGCATAATTGGGGATGGGGCTTTGCAAGATTAAGGCTTTCCAATATTAAGATTTTTCCGTACTGGGGCTGGGGCTGTTACTCAAGGAACAAAACAAAGGGTTTGAGGTACCGTAACTTAGAAAGACACACTCTGTGGTTAAAGACAGTATCATCTCTGGACGAAAGATACACTCTGTGGTTAAAAAGAATACTCTTTGTACTACCTGTGACTAAGCCGGTGCAGGTTGGTTAAACGTAAGTCGAGGTACCACGTGTCTGCCAGAGAGTTCTGAAATCGATCCATAAAAAGAGATAAACAAATGAGAGGAAGTGGCATACAAAACTGAGTAAGGGGAGATGTAAGAGATCGAGTAAGGGGAGAGGTGGGACAATTGGCATGTAGCTGATACGTGTCGAATAGGCTGTAAACCTTGGAGTCCCCAGCCAATGGGGAAACAAGGGAGGGAACTTGCGGACAGCATAGGAAATACAAATCATTGTTCTGCTTTTGCTGTGTGTATGCCTGCTTGCCAGGAGACCCGTTTTTGCAATGACATTAATAAACAGCTGCTTCACTGCTGTGTCTACCCTGACCTGAGCAGTGATCTCGCCCTTCCGGGTGACTGCCCCCAGTTTATACACTGGGCACGACGTGCTGTGGTATGGAATACCTCTTTAGACAGTTTGGTTCAGGTGTCCTGTCTCTGCTTCCTCCCGGCTTCCCCTCCTCCCTGGCAGAGCATGAGCCTCAGGAAGTCCTTGGTCAGGGTAAACATTACTGAGCAACAACTAAAAACATGGGTGTTATCACCGCCGTTCCCAGGCTGAGAGTCAAAACCACAGCACTGCGCCAGCTACTAAGAAGGAGAAAAATGGCTGCTACTGCTGAACCCAGGACAGAAGAGGCAGAAATGAATTCATTTCATTGCCATTTAGTGCAGGCATCCCAGAGGCTGAACTCCACTGAAGCTGAGAACCTATTAAACCTGGAAGATGGAGTTGACTTAGCCAGGTGAGAAACACCCAGACCGACCTCTAACGGATGGAAAGAGCATCCTTGCTGCTGCACTGGGACATTTCAAAGGAGATGCAAGGGAGAGGAGGAGCAAAGTGTGGAGCATCTCTGGAGCCAGGGGCTCTGGTGCCCCACACGCATGGCAGAGGAGAGGGCTGCAGTGGCCTCCCTCTGTGCCAAACCCTGCATAGCCCAACGACATAAGAAGACCCTACAAATAGCTGTGGGTGTGATACTGTTTCCACTGTATCTCAGGATGGTTTTGGCTTGGACAAAGAGAAGTTGCCTGAGGTCCATGATGTTGTGATGCCCCACGGGCATTCCCTCAGAAAGCTGGCTAAGCCCAAAGGCACCCACAGCAGGGCTGAAATCCAAAGGGCTGGGGTGAAGGGCTTCTTCACTGTGAGGGCGCTGAGGCACTGGCACAGGGTGCCCCGAGAAGCTGTGGCTGCCCCATCCCTGGCAGTGTTTAAGGCCAGGTTGGACACAGGGGCTTGGAGCAAGCTGCTCTCGTGGAAGGTGTCCCTGCCCATGGCAGAGGATTGGAACTGGATGAGCTTTAAGATCCCTTCCAACACAAACCACATGAGAGTTCAGTTGCCCTGACTGGACTCACTTGTCCAGAGCTTTTCAGACTGTCAGATGGGAATGATCAGTCCCCATGCTGAGACAGCAGCAAAGACCACAGCAACCACGGCGATCCTCAGCACATCCTGCAAGGGAGGGGAGAGACCTGGAAAACACAAACCCGAGGAGCTGGGAGTGAGACCACCGCTGGGCCCAGCAAGGGTGGCTCTGGTGGTCCATGGGGCTTCTCTGTCACCAGGACACATTCAATTCATTTGCCACCTGGTGTCGCATCTGCGCTTTGTGCTGCAGGCTGTGGTCCATGGAATGTCCAACCTGGGACAAGTGCTGCCCATAGGCTTTCTTGGCCACCCTCCAACCCCCCCCCAACATGTTCTGCTCACCATCGCCTTGGCCAAGGGCCATCAACCTGGGACCTCCTCCAAGAGGGGTCTGCCAATCTCCTGCCATCCATCCTGCCGAGGATTGTGCCTTGGTGGGATCAGAGACTGGGAATTGCTGCTGATCATCCTACTATGGGGATGATGTTCCTGTCAACAGCACGTGGGGCACAACCTCCCGAGAGGGCAGCTGAACCTTGGGGGATGGAGGCAGAGGCATGGGATGAAACCACCCAGGGATCTCCAAGGAAGGGTGGAGAGAAGGAAGAGGGATGGGAGGTGAAACTGCAGCAGCCATCACCTGCAACTGTGATGTTCAGGGAGGTTTCTTCCCAGGTGAAGGGCTGTGGTAGCATTATGGCAGCAGCATTATGACAGCAGTGAAGGGATAATGCCAAAGTAAATGAAGGGAATTGCTGGGAGTGATATCGAGGAGGAACTTCTGTGTTATTTCAAGTCTGCTCTTATCTCTGAGGCAGCATCTGGTACCGGCAGATTGCAAAAAGACCGTCAGGCAGCGTGGCCTGAGGCTGAGAACTTTGTCCTGACTTCTCCATAAGGAGGCTCCATGGGCTTAGCTCTGCCTGCCCTCAACACGTGAGGAGGTACCATCTGCAGAGGGCACTGGCACACAGCACTCCCCCAGTCCCTCCCTCCCTGCACTGAGAATAGAAAGCAAGGGAGGGAACTGTGTTTCCAGGATAGAGCCCAGCCCTCTGTCACAGCCTGGAAGGTCTCCTTGGGCAGCATCACCAAATCTGCTCCCCTAGGACATGTTGGGAACCTCTTCCCAGAGTCTCCCTGGTGATGTCTCCATGCATGACAGGCTGATAGTCCATAAACACTCAGGTAACGCCCCTGCCCTGCTTGCACCCATTACCCCCTTCTTTCCTCCCATGCCCACCACTTACTGAGGACTTCCAGCAGGATTTTCAGGCTCTCCCTGTCTCCCATGTTGACAGTTGCTTTGTAGATGCCACTGTCACTTTCCTGGACACGCTCCTCCAGCAGGAGAGATCCATCGGATGGACGGAAAACAGCTCGTCCTGCGTAGGGTGCGTGGATGGCTGGGCTGTGGGATCCCTTGTAGTACTGCAGGACGGTGTGGGAGCTGGCACCACTGAGGTATTCCCACTGCACGGAGTAGACCTGCGTGATGTTACCCAGCCCAGGAAGCAGCACTGGGGATCCCACAGCAGCAACTTTACTCTTGAGGGTTCCAAGATTTCTGCAGCCTGTTGCAAAGGCACCGGCAGCCCTGGAGGGCAGGAGAAGAGATGAGCAGGGGAGATGGAGCAAGTTGGCATGGCTGGAGAGAGGCTTTTTTACCCAGATGCCAGGGGCACACACATGGTACGTGGACTACTTACTTGGTCACAGCCTCTCACAAAGCCATCTCCCATCACGCCTCCAGGCAGGGAGACATTCCAGCTGGAGCAGATAGAGATGCCGAAACACAGCCCAGGATGGTTGGAGCTCTCTGCTTGCAGCGCTGCAAGCTTTTTCTACTCCACTTTTAGGTGGAGTTCCCTCCCAGTCCATGGCAGGAAGAGATTTTCTAATTCTGACCCAGTTTCCATGGTTCATTCCCAATTCCCAGCCTTGTTTGGGGCTGAAGGTGTCCATCCACTCCCAGCAGAGCTGCCTCTCCCAAATCACAGGGTGATTTCTGGGCTTGTCGTGACTTGGGCTCTCAGAGGCACTTGGGGACTTCAGGAGGAGGGTAAGTCACAGTGTCACCCCCTTCGTTTTTTGCCACCCCCACCCCCCCCCCCAAAAAAAAAAAAAAATCACAACAAAACAAACCCAGTGCTTTCTAGAAAAGCCAGGCAGAATCACAACCAAAGCCCTGGGTTGGGAAGTGGAGTCTTAAAAACATACATGTTTTAAAGGGTGAATGTAAAGGGTTTAAAGCAAGGAGCCAGCCCCAAGCAGAGGAGGCAGAAGAAAAGGTGTCTATGCACAGGCGGTGGTCCATCCAGCTACTTGCTAGCAGTGTTCCTGGTGCTCCTGGGGGCTGCTCTGTTGGAGTGCCAGGATTTCTCCTAAAGCTCCTCCTCTCCTGTGTAACTGCTCCAGGGGAGCATCAGCTCCCAGGCTCCCAGAGACAGGGACCAGCATCAGCCTGTCCCAGCCCCGCAGCCAGGCTTCCCACCGGGACACAGGCTCCAGCAGCGCTGGGACGCTGGGCAGGTGGGACACGGCACCCTGGCTCCCCACACACCCCATTTGCTTGCCGGTGCCCTGGTTTCTGCCTCATCTGCAGTGGCCGCTCACGAGTGTTTGCTGCCCATGCGGACAGCCAGAGAGAGGCCTCTGTGCCCTGCCTGCTGCTCCCGGCAGCTCTGCAGGTGGGAAAGGAACCAGTGAATCCAGCTCACCTGATGGCTTCCATCCCTCATCCCCACAGCACCGAGAGAGGGCTCCTGCCGTGCCTGCCCGCCCCACCCGCCCTCGCTGTTACCCAGCCTGAGAGGAAGAAACAGCCTCATGGCTTAAAGTCCCCTCGCTCTGGGAAATCACTGTTCATGCAGAACATGCGGCACCACCAGCAGAAGGAAAGAGCAAACACTTCAGGGCAGGCAGCTTTCACAACTGCAATATCCGAAGCTCATCCGATGGGCACTTGGAGCTCACTAACACCACAGCATCGGAAATCTAGGTACATTCTAACAGGTTTCTTTTCTCTTTTAGATGCTCACCCTGAAAACTGTTTGTACCTTTGCACTCCAAGGCAGCCTTGTCCATATATAAGGACACACTGAGGCTTCTCCCATAAGTAAAACTGCAATAAATGTTGTGTTATTACATACTTCAGCCCCAGCAAAAATCTGCAGCAGGCCCCTCCATATAATAAACTGTCAGAAAGTGAAAGGCAGGATGCCTTGTTTACCGATGGGTCCTGCCGTATTGTGGGAAAGCTTCGGAGATGGAAGGCAGCTGTATGGAGTCCTCGACGACAAGTTGCAGAAACTGCTGAAGGAGAGGGTGAATCGAGTCAGTTTGCCGAGGTGAAAGCCATCCAGCTGGCCCTGGACATTGCTGAACGAGAAAAGTGGCCACTACTTTATCTCTATACTGACTCATGGGTGGTGGGAAATGCCCTGTGGGGGTGGTTGCAGCAATGGAAGCAGAGCAACTGGCAAAGCAGAGGTAAACCCATCTGGGCTGCTGCACTGTGGCAAGATATTGCTGCCACAGTGGGTGCAGAACCTGGTGGTGAAGGTACACCACATAGATCTTCATGTACCCAAGAGTCAGGCCACTGAGGAACACCAAAACAGCCAACAAGTGGATAAAGCTGCTAAGATTGAAGTGGCACAGATGGACTTAGATTGGCAACATAAGGGTGAATTATTTTTGGCCCCGTGGGCCCATGACACTTCAGGCCATCAGGGCAGAGATGCGACATATAGATGGGCCCGTGATCAGCAGGTGGTATCGTATTCTCTTCCCTTGTTATTTTCTCTTATCATTGTTGTCGTTGGTGGTAGCGGTGGTGATTGGTTGCTGGACTGTTCTTGTCTCAACCCGTGGGAGTTGCATTCTTTCAATTCTCGTCCCCATCCCACTGGGAGCCGGAAAGGAGAAGAGCCCGGGGGGGGGGGGGGGGGGGGGGGCCTCAATTGCTTCCAGCCCGGCACCACTCACTGGGAGTGAGTGAACAAGCTGTCTGGCTAGGTTTAAACCACGACACTTGTATAAGAACCGCGTGTGAGAATGCAACAATTGACAGGTGTATCGAAGAAACAAATGCTACTAACTTTTGTGTGTGCAATTTTACCAAAATCATTGGATGCGATTTTACCTACACCACCCCTGTCACTATTTACCAACTAATACAAGATAGCGATGTGTTATACCATGATATACCTGCCCTACAGATTGGACTGAAAATAGAAATGCTAAAGAAAATGTTCTATGACCCAGAGCTGGAGAAGATGATGCAGAAGGCCAACGAAACTTCTCACCAAGCAATATGGGCTGTTAAGCATAATGTAGAAGAAATCGAACAAATCATCACTGACACCAAGAAAACTGGAGAGCACCACTGGTGGGAAGTTTTCTTGGTAGGGACAAAATGGCAACCTCTTACAGCAACTGAACTTTTTGATATACTGGTCTACCCTGTGCTTGTGCTACTGCTGACTACGGCTTTATTAACAATTGTTCATTTGTGGACGTGGTGGAAAGTTCCTACAGTAGCTCAAGAGGTGTGCATACTATGGACTGTGCAAAAGAATTTGCACAATTTTAAGGAAAAGGGGGGAAATTGAGACCAAGCCATTAGGCCTTAGCTGAAATAACTTGAGTTTTTAGCATGAGGATGACTTAGCACCTGAACATGAAAGAGGGGACCCCTCTGAGGGTGGGAACCTGCCCCTCTGGTGAGGCATGATAAACAACGCATTGGAATTCAGGCCTGTAGACGCCTTGCATCTGCTTCTGGCAATTGCTTCTAAGCAGGAACATCCCTGATGGCCCGGCGCCGCACCGCGCACCGCCTCCAACCACCACCGCCTGCAGTACCGAACTCTGCACACAGATGGCAGCAGCGAGCGGCGCCGCACCGCACCCCTCCACCGGCTGTGCTGGGTTTTGGCGGGGTACCCCCCACACCAGCCCCCCTACCCCAACCTTTGCAGACCCAGAATCAGGGGTTTGGAGTATTCTGGGGCCACCACAAGCACAGCCCGTCACGGAAAGGTCTTTTTAGGGGAATCAGCCCCAAATCCAGCTGTTACCCCCCTTTCTTCGGAGGAGCCCCCCCATCCTCTACTCACCTGCTCCTCTGCCGGATCATTGCCAAGCACCAGCTTTCTGTCCTGGCACCTTAGGCTTAGGAGCAGGACCTGGATGTCTGCACTCTGGGATCTCGTGGTTTGAGTGTCATTTGGGGCTTTTGAAGGCGGTTTGGGGGCATTTCTGGAAGGTTTATGGCAGAGTTTGTGCTCTTCGTGCATAATTTGGGAAACTTCCCCTCGCTCCCTGTGTCCCAATGGACACTTTTGTGGTGCTGGGTTTGTTCCCCACACAGACCCTTTGTCCCAGCAGCTGGGATCTGCTGGAGGTGGGAGCCAGGCACCGCACACTCACAGTGTTTCCAAGCGGGATGTCCTCAGGAGCAGCATGGGCACTGTGGGAGCACACACACACACACACACACACACACACACTCCGCCCTTGTGCTCTCCAGCCCCAGGGTTTGGCTGGCAGCGCTCTGGCAAACGAGTCCTTGGCTCACCTTGAAACAGCACTGCACCAGGAGAGCAACGGACGTGATGAGGGTCAGTAACAGCGAGAGCGCCAGCACCGGCGGCAGCCAGCGGTCAAAGGTGTGATTGGCCATCTCCTGGGAGAAAAGGAGAGTGCATCAGGGAGGAGAGGAGCGGGGAGGGAAGGGAGGCCCCTTCCATACCCCGCTGCCCAGGCACACACCTGCAGCCGTGCCCCGTTCTCTCCTACCGTCTCTGCAGATTCACTGCCCATCTCCCCCGCCTGGACTTGGGCATGGGGACGAGAGGTGCCGGCATCCTCCTCCCGCACACACTGCTCAAGGAGGTCAGAGGGCTCCGGGTCACGCTGCCTCTCACTCAGCAGCCTCAGGAGCAGCCCCGTCCTCCAGACCATCTCGGCGCAGGCCTGCTGGAGCTGGGGCAGGCCACAGTCCTCGCGCAGGGCTCGAGCCACCTGTGCCATGAACCTGCGCAGGGCTCCAGAGAGTGTCGGTGGCGGCTGAGCAGGGTGTCAAAGGGGGGTCCTCGCGTGGCCGCGCCGCCCGGGGCCCTGGAGCTGCCCTGTGCCCTTGGGCTCGGGGGTTCCTGCTCCTTGTGATGCTCCTTGGGCTGCTGTGTGGTGGTGCTTGCAGGGGCAGTGGGTGGTCTCCCGCCTAGAGAGGAATGCTCTGCTGCAGCCGTGTCCTCTGGTGTGCTGCTGGCAGCAGGGGGGCCGTTTTTAGCCAGCAGAGCATAGAAGAAATGCTGGATAGTGCTCAGTCTCTGCTCTGCTCTACCCTCTGCTGCTGCGGGCTCTTCTTCTGCACCCTCGCTGCCCACTGTCCCATCGCTGTCCTGCTGCTTCTGCTCCTCATCTGTCCCAGCAGAGTCCTGTGTTGGGGATGGTGCTTCCTCCTCATCTTCTGCGCTATCCTCATTCTCCATCCTGTCAGTCCTGTTGGTCTGCCCCATGGCGTGGGAATGATCCTGACTCTCGCCAGACCGGTCGAGATTTGGGTCCTCTGTTGGGTATTGTGCAGGGGGCTGTGCTGCAGGAGGGCTGGATGTTCTCTGGTGGCTGGAGACTGGGAGGACGTCGCTGAGGTTCAAGCTCCGCACTGCTTCCCGTAAGGTGGACTCCGCGCGGGTCAAGCCTAAGCCAGGCTCCCGTTGCTGCCAGTTTACGGCTCTTCCTCCCTCCCCTACCGCCACCTCGTGCCCAGGAGCAACGGGGCCGAGCCAGGGGCTGAGCCCCGCGCTGGGAAGCAGCTCCTGGGCAGCCACCGCGTTAGGGCTGAGCGCTCAGGACCCAGAGTCCCCTCCAGCCCTCCCCCGCGGGCAACGCTCGGAAACTCAGAAGCCGTTAAAGGCACCCCACACCCGGCAGCTCCATCCTCAGCCGCTGCGCTGCCCTAGCAGCGAAGGGAAGAACCTGCTCGCCCGACGCTCAGCAGCGAGCGCCGGCTCCAGACCCCGCTTCCCGCACCCTCCTGCTCGGAGCTCCTCCGCTGCTTCCAGCGAAGCCTTCGTGGGCGCAGCCGAACGCGAGCAACCTCCGCGTCGTTTCCTGCCCCACAAAGAGCCGGCTCTCGGGGCACCTCCCGCAGCTCGCTCCTGTTCGCGGCCACTGCCCCGCCCCGGCCCGGCCCGGCCCGCAGGGGTTGTCTTTGCCGCGGGCGGGAGCGCACGGGCTCTGCCGGAGCTGCCGCGGCCGAGAGCCCCGGTCCCTCCTCGGCAGGGGCTGAAGCCTCGAGCCCCGCGTGCGACCGGGGCACGGCCGTTACCTGCGCTGCGGCGGGGAGAGGCGGAGTGAGGCCGCGGCGGGGCCCGGGCGGCTGCAGCGCTCCCAGGGGCGCTCCGCGGCTCCTCCCGGACTCGGTCCCGGCACCCCCGGAGCGGACGCTGCCCCTGAAATCATTGTATCCTGTGTAGAATGTATAAGAATGATTAGATTTTCCTGTCAATACAATGATGGAAAAGAAGAAGAAACAAAGGAATAATCCTTCTTAATCAAACGCTTTGTTACTTCAAGGGGTGCTTTGTTTAACTACTCCAATGTCTCCGGGTCCTCCCGGAGAGCAAAAATGGCCTAATCAGAATCCCTATTGGAATAATCAGAGTGGCCACGACAGGCAAAGCATGACAGACTTGAGAGAGATTGTAATACAGGGAATTAGGGAAGCAGTTCCAAGGGGACAGAATATTAATAAAGCTTTTAGTGAGCATCAGGAGAAGGATGAGTCTCCTACTGATTGGTTAGAAAGATTAAGGAAAACCTTGCAAATGTATTCTGGAGTGGATCCAGCTTCCCCAGTAAGAGAAGCGCTTTTAAAACCTCAATTTGTGGCACGATCTCGGAGAGACATTAAAAACAAAAACAAAAACAAAAAAAACAAAACCCAAAGCTGGAGAAATTAGATGACTGGCAAGATGGCGGGTTACAGGATTTGTTAAGAGAAGCACAGAAAGCTAAGCTGGAGAGATGTTTTTCAGCCTGTGATATTGGGGGAATGAAATAAAGAGGAAAATAATATATCACAGGTACCTCCGAGAGGAGCACCCTCTCTATCTGTCCCATCAGATCTTGGTAAGGAGGAGGAAATTGCTGTCACTGGCAACAAGCAGCACATTCACATGAAACCAGAAGTACTGTTGCAGAGGCAGGCATCTGTAACCCCAGCAGAGCAGGGTGAGCAGCTGTAAAAAAAAAACGGGGAGGGGGGGAAACCAAGACGGGGAGCTTGCGCAGCTCCGGTGTTTGAGCACGGGGCAGGCAAACAAGTGGGAACAGACGGGACTGAGGGGTTGTTGAATGCCTTGAAACTGGTGGAGGAGGAATGTCGGGCAAAGGTGGGGGAAGTGGGTTCTTCTCCTATGGGACCGGACTGGTGTGTGTGTTGTGGGGAGTTTTGGACGTTGGAAGTGAGACTGCCCGGGGCTGGGGAGGGGGGGGGGGGGGAGGAGTGCCATGGGGTCGCTCCGGCGGCTGAATTGGAACTAGGCTGACAAGGGACTTGGGGAATCTACCCTAGCAGATCCACTGGTTAAATTAAAGCTAGGGTCTAGAGGAAATAAAGTGGAATTTTAGTGGACACAGGAGCAACTTATTCGGCGTTCATTCAGAGGGAAAAGAATTTGTTACAGACGTGGGAGCTACTGGCCACCAAGGAAAAGAAAAAAAAACAAACCGAAAAAAAAAAAAAAAAGCATAAAGAGGCATTCTTTCTGAAACCCTTGAAGTACAAATTGGGAAAACAAATAGGAATAAAAAAATAAAATTTTTATGCATGCTAAATTCTCCAAAATCTTTATTAGGGCAAGAAGCAACATTTAAAGAAGGCAAAATGGAATTAAGAGTTAAAAATCAATTAATTGCAGTTTTGAGTTTATCTTTAATTCAACAGAAAAAGCGAGCAGGAGGACCTCCCTGAAATAGAAGAAATCCTCAATCCAGGTATAGCTGGGAGTATGGGCATCTGAAATTCCAGGTGAGGCAAAAAATACTTTGCCTGTTAAAGCCGAAATCAAAAGAGGGGCCTGCCCAATTAGAATAAAACAATATCCCCTAAAATTGCAAGAGAGGGAATTAAAATAGAAATTCTTAACTGAATGTGAATTGGAATATAATACTCCTATCTTGCCAGTAAAGAAAAGTTGCAGACTGGTTCAAGATCTCAGGAATCAACAAATTTGTAGAGGATATTCAGTAATAACTGATCCGTATACCTTATTGACTAAATTGAATCAGAAATGGTTTGCCGTCTTGGATTTAAAGGACTCTTTCTTTTGCTTACCATTGGCCAAAGAAAACCAGAATTTATTTGCTTTTGAATGGGAACATCCTGACACAGTAAAGAAAACCCAATTAACTTGGGACAATATTACCTAAAGGGTTTAAAACAGTCCAACGATTTCTGGAAATCAGTTAGCACTGGAACTAGGATCATGCAAACCACCCACTCAGACGGGGACTCTGTTACAATATGTGGATGACCTATTAATTGCCACAGAAACAAAGGAAGAATGTGTCCCGTGGATGGTGGGACTATTGAATTTTCTGAGACTGAATGGTTACTGGGTAACCAGACAAAAGGCCCAACTAATCCAAACCCGACTTTCCTACCTAGGATATGAAATAACAGGAGGACAGAGAAAACTTGGAACGGCTAGAAAAGAAGCCATCTGTCAAACTCCACGACTGCCAACCATCAAGGAGGTCCAGATGTTCCTGGGAATGACTGGATGATGCAGACTTTGGATGCATGATGATGGTGTTCTGGTAAGACCCCTATATGAACTGTTAAAAGAAACCCCTCTAGAAATTTAAAGACCAGAGCTAATGAGAGCTGCAGCTCTGACTTCTGGATGTGACTAAATCCTTTTGGCTATATTCCTATGAAGAACAGGAAATAGCTTTGGTGGTCCTTACTCAGAAACGAGGACCCTGTAAGAGAGCAGTGGTGTATTTTTCAAAACAGCTGAATGAAGCGAGCAAAGGATGGCCCGGATGCCTAAGAGCTGTGGCAGCAGTTGTCACGAATATTGAAGAGGCTCGCAAATTCACCTTGGGGAAAAAAAAAAAAAAAGAAAGAAAAAGAAAAAATGAAAATTACTGTGCTAGTGCCCCATGTTGTATCAGCATTCCTGGAACAGAAAGAAGCCCACTGCTTATCTCCCGCATGTTTTTTAAAATACCAGGCCACCCTTGTGCAACACGATGATATAGAAATTGTGGTCACTAATGTTGTGAATCCAGCAACTATTAACACACGACTGCTTGGCCACTATATGAAACTATATTCAAGCCGACCAGATTTGAAAGAAACCTGGAAGGTGCCCTGGAATTGTCTAAAGACAAAAGGATAAATATTTTGACTGATTCTAAATACGCATTTGGTGTGGTCCATGCACAGGGCGCCATCTGGAAAGAACGAGCACCTCTGAACACACAGGAGAAACAGATTACACATGTTACAACTACTGAAAGCTGTTCAGCTACCTGAGGAAGTAGGTATTATGCATTGCCGAGGGTATCAACAAGGTGAAATTTGGCCAATTTCAACAATCCAAACTCATTCCCTTAATCCCTGATGGCAAATTAACAATTGAGAAATCTAAACCTAGATATTCAAAGGAGGATAGAAAATTGATTGGAGATCTCAAAGGAGAGGAAAACAAAGAAGACTGGGTTCAGATACCTGATGGGCGGACTGCGATCCCCTATAACCAACTCTGGAAGCTAGTTCAGGAGGAACGTAATAAAACTCATTGAGGTAGCTAGCAACTCTTTGTATAAATACTCAGATGAACAAATTGCAGGAAGGAATCTATAGAACATAGTTCAATTAGTGACAATGTCAGCCCTGTCTCAAGAATAATCCTAAAATTGAAAATAGAAATCAAATTGGTACAACTGGGGAGGAAGTTATCCGGCACAGCACTGGCAAATAAATTTTTCTGAATTACCGAGACCAATATTTGTTGGTGTTAACGAATGCTTTTTCAGGGTGGCCAGAAGCATTCCCTTGTAGAATAAATAATACAAGACAAGTAATTGGGACATTGTTAAACAGTATACTACCTTGTTTTGGAGTACCAGAGGCAATTTCTTCCGACCGAGGCTCGCCCTTTGGTGCAAAATAATGACAAGAAATTAGCAAAAATTAGAAACTGATTGGCAACTACATGTTCCTTACAGGCCTCAGGCCAGCGGGCAAGTAGAAAAGATGATCAAACAACAGATTAATAAAATATGTTAAGATATTGATACCAAGCCTTACCGCTGGCTCTATTAAGAATTTGAACTAAACCTCGGTCGAAAGACGAGGCTATCCCATATAAAATTTTATGTGGAAGACCGTATCAGTCCCAGTTTAAAGGAGAAAGTCTTCTGAAAGTGGGAGAAGGCTATCTCCTAAAATTTCTGGTCAATCTGGGAAAACAATCAGAAGAAATAAGAGAATACTGAGGACAAGAGTGAGAGGCACGGATTATCCGACTCACCCTTTTAGATCCAGAGACTGGGTTTACGTTAAGAATTTTTCAGGAGATCCTCTACAGGAGAAGTGGAGCAGACCATATCCAATAATACTGACCACCTTTACAGCAGAGAAGATAAAGGAACAACCTGCTTGCAAGAATAAAGAAAGCACCAGAACCAGAGAAGACATGGCGGATTGAACCTTCAGGACCCTCGCATATGAAATGATAGCAGTCATAATTTGGATTTATGTGATAACTGACATACCAGCTTGGGACTAATACTTATACCTGAAATTAATGCAGAATGTTACTAAAGTTGTTAATTGTAGTGACTGTTGGCTGTGTGCACAGTTGCCTGAATCAGGAGAAGAGCAGGGCCTTCCATTAACTGGAGTTCCAATTTCTAACACTATCTCACGGACAAACCTAAGATTTGGCACAGTTAATCCTAATCGAAGCAAAGAATATTATACCTGTGTACGAAGACGTATGACACCAGGAACCAGGGTATGAGGTTTGTTTAAATGCCACAGGTGTAAGTCACTATTCAAATTGCAATCACACTATTAATATATGGTATTGTGGTTCAGTGGTGGCCCGTTCCTGAAGGGAAAGGATGGCATTGGTTATGTGGAGAAAGTACTTATAAGACCCTACCCCCAACTGGAAGGGGGCACGCACCTTAGGTGCTGTGATACCCCATCTCGGAACCTGGGTTAGAAGTTTTGCTAATTTCGTAGTTTTGTGAGATGGCTAATTCCATCTTTGGGAGTAAGGGAATTAGAAAAGGCAGTCATAAATATCTCAGCAACCATAGAGGAAACAGAAAGTAAAACCACTGATATAATCCAAGTGGAACAAGAATCAATGAAAATTGCTGTTCCTGAAACAGATCAGGAGGAAATCTGGAAACAAACTAAAAGATTTCAGAAAATGGCCAAGGACAATACCTCCTGGGGGTTTGAAGAAATGTAGAAAAACTTACCTTCATGGTTACCTGATCTCTCCTGGATAAGGCAACCGGTGCCAGGAATGATAATTGTTTTAATACTGATTGCTTGTGGTATAACAAAATTTTCTTCCTGAAATTGTAAACAATCTATGATAAACGATGAAGACTGAAAAAAGAAATGAAATTTAAATATCAAGTAGAAACAGGAAACTATTTCAAAAAGACTCTGGATGGTAACGGCAGCATATAAAACGTTGCGACAGAATTTGCAAAAGGACAGAAAAAGGGGGTACAGACATTTGTTGGTACTAACGGACACCTTTTCAGATTGGCCAGAAGCCTTGAATGGCTAAATAACCTAGGAGTGACTGGACGGTTCAGGGAAATACTTAAACGAGGCCTTCTAATCTTAGCTATAGGACTACTCATTTTAATGACTGTACCTGGCATAATACAGTGTATATCAAAATCACTTCATAAATCGATAGAAGGAACACGGATAGCTCTGTCATAAATCACACAGTAAAAGAATTAACTAATTTTGTAGAAAAAGGGGGGATTGATACAGGGTTAACCAACGTACAGGGGGGTTAGTATTGTCTGTACCTCTCACGCCTACTAAGCAGAACAAAGGCACTAACCATTGAAAAGGAAAAGCAGACACCTGGTTCTATTGACAAGGAAAAGCAGACTGATTCTACTGATAAGCAGCTATTGATAAGGAAAAGCAGACGCCTGAAGGGGGAGAAGCAGATGGTTTATGGCTGGGACCCCGACCAAACCCACAGGCCATACGTGAAGACTAAAAGGTGAAAAGTTCCGGAAGAGGAAGACTCAGTTACTTCATCTTGAAGGCCCCTACCCACAGGAGGAAGACTCAGTTACTTCATCTTGAGAGCCTGCCCATGACCAGAGGGGGCACTGCACAGGCGCAAAGGACCTTCTAGCTCATTCTAGTACAAAGCGGGGATAGGTACAGGCGTATTGTGCAACTGCTGCTCTCTGTTCCTGCGTGTACCTGTTCACACTTGAGCTCACACTCTTGCTATTTAGCACTTAACAGTTCCCTCTGTCCTTGGATGCGTTAAAATTAAGCAGAGAGAGCTGAAATACCCTTCACACCCCACACTCATGGCCCCTGCCCAGCTTTGCAGCCTGCGGGTGCTTGGGTTAATCCTGTTCAATGTGCTGGCTGGCTCTGCACCCCTCCTGACCCGATCTGCAGTATTCCAGGCTCTCAGAGAGGTGCTTTAGCAACCCGATGTCCTTTCTGCTTATTTAATAGTTGCTAAATGCTGCCAGTTCTTGCTGGTCTTGAAGTGAAGTGATTTGATCCTCACTCCTCTGGTGTGGTTGCTCTTGTTCAGGGCTGTGCTTGGAGATCAGTCTTCATCCTTCTGCCAGGCTGCTGTTTGCAGTACATTCCCTGTCATGAAAACAACTTCCCCATGAACATTGTTAGGGGGAACATCACAGTGAGAGAGATCCTTCTGGTTTTTGATTCTCCACATCTGATATGGATTGTGGGGTTTGTTGCTATCCCGTATCCTCATACCTGATCCTTCCCTATGCACACCTTACCTCCCCAACTTCCCTGTGTGACTGAACCTCCTGGGGATGCACTTGCAGGTAAACTCTTGCTCTCTGAGCTTTGCATCTGAATTTCTTCCTCTGTTACAGAAGGGCTGTGAGCAAATAAGCTGTGTGCAAAATGGGATCGTGGAGGAATGTGGAGTTAGCTGTGCTGAGTGATTTGGTAAAGAGCCGTAACCAAAGATGGTTTCTTGCCCTGACCCAGTTTCTTCTGGGAACCATGGGCACGTCCCATAGTTTTTCAGTTCCCGACATTAAACACACAAAGGAGCCGTGAGCTGTGGCCGTTTGGAGACCGAGGTGACTGGCGAGTGCTGTGTAAGTATCAGACACCCCTATATTTAAAGTCAGAATGAGGAGAAACACCACCCTGCACAGTCCTGCATCGCCTTGGAGCAGTGGTCTCCATGCTGACAGGACTCTGCTGAGAGGTGCGGACTTGTTCTCTGATGCCCAAGGGGTGTTCAGTGGGAGTGCACCCTGATTCTCTGAACAGCACAGCTCACTTCAGGCTCAGCTGAAAGCAGATCTCATCTGTTTCCATACGTGGTTCATCCGGCAGGGAGGACCATTCCTCACCCAGCTGATGGGACTGTCAGGGATGCCACAGAGTGCTCCCTGTCGCATATTTCACTCCTCTTGTTTGGCTGCACTGCATCAGGAAGAGCTGCTCTCTAAGCCATGCTGCTGGGAAGCCTTTTTTATGCTCCTATTGAGCAGTCAGTAATCTACTAAAATCAAAACTATCCATTTGCCTTGTTCCTATCAATAGAACTCGCTGCTTTTATTAAATCTCTCTGTCGAGCTTGCTGGTGATTTTGATCTTTGCCGCTGTAGCATCTGACTGTTGTACAAATATATATGGAGGACGTGGTCTCCTTGGCTTGAAAGATTTATCTGTCTCTGTTGGGCTGGTCAGTAGAGGAAGGAGAAAAAAAGAAGGCAGAAAGAAAAGAGACAGATGGTGTGAGAGAGAGAGAAACTGAAAAGGCAGACCAAAGATAGATGGGGGAGGCGAGGAGGAGGAGTGAGTGATGGAGGCAGCTGGAGAGAAAGCCTGTCTCAGGACTAACAGGGAGGCAGAAGGGCTGATGCCATGACTGTGGCAGGATGCCCTAGTCAGGGTGAGGACCTATGGAGCCAGACACCCGGCAGTGGTAAGGAGGGCCCTGCTCTATCCCAAAGAGGCAGAAGGAAAAGTGGCATTTC
Organism: Pezoporus flaviventris; assembly: GCF_033815535.1. Classification (NCBI taxonomy): domain Eukaryota; kingdom Metazoa; phylum Chordata; class Aves; order Psittaciformes; family Psittacidae; genus Pezoporus; species Pezoporus flaviventris. Next base: position 1,190,886 of record NW_026892739.1, on the reverse strand, counting down.
AGATGCTCTGAGCTGGTGTGTGATGGGCCATCACATGGGGGTCACAGGCGGTGCGAGCGGTTTACAGCAGGAGCTCCTTCCTAGGGAGCTGTTTAATCAAACATGCTGTATCTTGTCAGGATTCAAGGAAGCACAGTTAAGATAGGCATGTTATGTAAATCCCTTCACAGCCTGCTGGGAGAAGACAGGCCTAAGAAAGCCCAGGCCAGGGCTGCTGCTTTGCCAGCTGACAGCACGAGGAGCCCCACTGTCATTATCCCCTTGTCCAGGGCAGGAGGAGCAGAAAGCCTTGTGCTGCCCCAGCACTAGCCCTTCACCCTGTGCACCTCCAGCCCCTGCACACACAGGCAGTGAGCTGCCTTTGTGTCTCCCTCAAAGCCACCCTGGCTTGGCCGTGGGGGTCCCTAGGGGAGGGATATCTTCCCATCTTCTGTTCTGAGTCAGTGGGAGATTCTGCTAAGTCACCTCCTTCTGCCTTAGGTGGATTTATTCTATGGTGGATCAGCATCCCTGTTGCACAGGGAACGGGTTGTGCCAGGAGTTGAACTCAGAGGTTTGTGCCCCATATGAGAAGTTCAGCCTCTGGATTATTCCTACTCTCTCATCTCTCAGCGTCTTTTGTTTCTGGCATGCCCTTACACCTCATTTCTTCCCCGATCTGGGGGAAATCCTTACAAATACACTTCTTTCCCCTTCTTCAGCCTTGTTAGAAATCTCTGGGTCAAGTGGGGTTTTTAGGTTTCAGCTTTTTCTAGTCTGTCACTTCCCAGGCCCTGCCATCCTATGGAAAAGCAGCACACATGCAATTAGCAGCACATCTCAGGCCCTGTCACCTGCTCTGAGTCCTCTTGCTCAGCTGAGCTGCTGAGATAAAACGTTGTCAGCTCAGGTGGTGAGATTCAGCCTCTGAGAAATCTCAGCATAGAGCATGCACAGTGGGGATGAGATGAGCATCATCAGAAGGATGTTGAATGACAAGGCAACCCAGCTAGCCCCACTTGCAGTGCTTTTTATCCAATTCTAGACTCCAAAGCTATTCTAATAGCACCATTTCCAGACCACTCCTGATCCTTTTACAGCCCCTGTCTGCTCTTAGCAAGAGGGACCTCCAGTGCTTCTGTCAGACTGACATAGGGAGAGGCAAAGGAGGGGGGGGGTCTGTGTGTTGGAATTTCCTCAGCAGATGCTAACAGCCTCCTCATAGGAATTCACAACTGGAATTCATCTTACTCAGTGGGAATCTCACTCAGCATGTCAATCCAAACCGAGTTTTCACATCAGGTTTGATGCCTCTTGGCCCAAGCCTGCTCCTCTGTAGAGCAGTGGGTGGATTTTGCCCCATGACAGCCTGAAAGAGGTTAACCCAGGCAGCAGTTGCTGTGCAGAATCAAGGCAAAGCTGTTTAGCAGAGGGCAGTTGGAGCTGAGGAGCCTGGTTTTCAAAGGATACAGCTTTGGAAATTCTAGGAAATTAGGCAGGACAGGTTTCCAGAAACAAATTGTCAGCAGGGGGCGAACTGAACTAGTTTCTTAGGCAGTGCCAATGCAGCAGTGTACAGAGGAGCTAAACTTCCATGCACAATCTCCACATTCCTTTCATTTCCTATCCTCGTATATCCTCTTTCCTGCCCATCGGGCTCGGAGCTAACAACTTGATCTGTGTGATGAGTGGTAGGAGGGAGGTAGCAGGGCACTGAGCTGGCAGAAGAGATCTCCGTCATCTTCAGCAGAACCTTGGAATGCTTCTGAGCCAGAAGATGGTCAGGAGGGATGGGGGGATTGCAGAGGGGAAAAGCGGAGATGTGCTGCGGCTGCAGGGAAGGACTGAGGGTGCTAAATGCAGAGGCTGGGGTCACCCTCCCTTTCTCTGCGAGACAGCTGTAATATTGCATTCTGTTCTGCACACCTCATTATGAGATGAGTATTGACAAATGCAGGGAGTTCAAGGAAGAGCAGCAAAATGACTGGGGGTAAGAGAGTTCAAAGGCTCTGATTAACAAGGAGAGATTAAAAAAATCTCCTTATGTGCAGCCTGGCAAAGTGACAGCGAGGAGGGATGAGAAGCGCCTGCACAGTGAGAAAGAAGAAATACCCCAGGTGGGTAATATTAATGCTCAGAGACTCAAGGGGAAGTCTTAATAAGAGGAGGAATCTCTGTGCTTAGCAGGTAAACACTCTTACATCTGTTGCGTTAGGCAGTGGGGTGGTTTACTGTGGGGAGAGATGAAATCTGCTGGGAATTGGAGAGCTGATGATGCAGCAGGAATGTGAAATGTAACAAGGGAAACCTGCTAGAGAACAAGGTGATGTGTCTGTTCTCCTCCATTACTGTGACACTGTGATTCTTTTGCCATTTAGGTTCCATTTCGGTAACACGGGCTCTGCACAACAGGGGAGTTGCCTTCATGTCACATTTCCGCTGGATGTCAAACAATTCCATAGATTGATGTCCCTGTTCCCCCAGCTTTTCTCCCTCAAATCCTCAAGTGAATCCATCATTAAAGTCATTCTGGTGTAGTCACTGTTCCGGCAAGCTGCGAGGTTCAGTGGGGGTTCAGTGGAGGTCCGGATTTTAACATAATTACGCAATTTAATGAATCCCAGTGCTCAGAATAGCCCAGGATGTTCTTCAAAGGTCTGGGCTCTGCAGGTACGGGAGAGCATTAGGCCTGTCCCGGGGGCACTTGGCCATGTGTAATTGCAGCAGTTGGAGGCTGTGGCAGGAGCATTAGTGGTGTGTCACGGGGAGGCCATTAGCACTGCAGCACCTTTACCCCTGAGCCCAGTGTGTGGGATCTCTAATGGCCTCTGTTCATCCCCTCCCTGCAGAGCAGGGTGATGCTTTAGCTCCTGCTGGGGCACTTTGTGCCCTTAGAGGTAGAAGCCTCACTCCTGGCTAAGGTAGCATCAAACCTATAAGTAATAGTGAGGCAGTCCTGCCCCTGGCTTTGCAGCTCCCTTGGGGAAGGGTTGGAGGCTGGAAGTGCGGCAGGAATGCCCTGTGAGCTTCCATGGAGCTTGAACACCAGCTAGGATGAAAGGCTGTGAACTGCTACACGCTTTTGTTCTGCAGAGCATGGGGATCAGCAGCAGTGGGTTTGGGTTTCTAGCCCCCAACCACAGTGCGAGGAGTCTGTAGCATGTACTAAAACTAATGGGAATGCGTGTGTCAAAACAGAGCTTTATCAGCATAAAAACCCCCTTGGAATCCAAAGTTAAACTCAGAGACTAAAGGGCTGATTCTAATTCATCGACTATCCCCAGTGCTCACAGTCCCTAATGAAAACATGTGTAACAAGCCTGCAGGGTTAATTTTACAGGGAAAAAAAAATCCCAATAAAGGTCCGTGAGATTTTCACCTGAAATTAATGTAACGGATGCTTAAAAGCCTTTCTAATTAGGCATTGTTCTTAACAGGAATGTCAGGTGAATGAAATCAACCTCGGAGCTGACATTTGACTCCTCAGCTGCCAAGTTGGTGTTTAATCCGTAGCACATTGCAGCTGCATTCTAATGGGGCTGCGCAGCGCGGGTGTTGCTGAGCCATTCCGGTGGTTTGGGAGTCTTTTGCTGTCCCTGTCAACCTGTCTGGGGGGAAAAGGATGTAAATAAAACAAAGCAAAAAAGTCAAGAAAAGGGAGAGAAGAGGTGGCTTTGGAGCTGAGAGGAGCGGCTGTGTGATGTGTCCTCAAGGGACTGCCGCAGGACGTCACTTGTGCTGCGTTGTGTGGGTGGAATCAGTCTGGCTTCAGCTACGTGTGTCTTCTGGAGGAAACAAGAGCGCAGCTAAATGTGGATCAACGCAACTTGCAGACAGGCTGGGGTTCCTGTTGGGGAAGCACTTACCTGCACAGCTGTTATAGACAAGCCAGGTACCCTCCTGTGCCACTGCAGCTGGAGGAACAGTAAATGTGGCAGGCACAAGTCTTCCATAGCATCACAGAATGGCTTGGGTTGAAGGGACCTTAAAGCTCATGCAGTTCCAGGGACACCTTCCTCTAGAGCAGCTTGCTCCAAGCGCCTGTGTCCAACCTGGCCTTGAGCACTGCCAGGGATGGGGCAGCCACAGCTTCTCTGGGCACCCTGTGCCAGCGCCTCAGCGCCCTCACAGGGAAGAGCTTCTGCCTAAGAGCTCATCTCAGTCTCCCCTCGGGCAGGTTAAAGCCATTGCCCTTGGCCTGTCCCTACAGGCCCTTGTCCAAAGACCCTCTCCAGCTTTTTTGTTGACCTCTTTACACACTGGAAGCTGCTGTAAGGTCTCCCCTGAGCTTTCCAGCGTAGTAAGCCCCGTTTGCTTTAATATAGAGTCCAGAGACCTCCTGGCACTGTGCACGTACCAACTAAGTGTCAGATAATATTTGGTACAAAAGAAAACATTTGGGACAGTGGGTAGAAGGGCACTTTGATTGCATCAGGAAAGGAAGGTGGGGCAAGTGACTTATCCCAGGTCCTCCCTTCTGCCTGGCATCCATGGTAGGCACCAGGAGTCTGCTCAGGATGTGCCGATCCCCACGCTCATGCCTAAACCACAAGGTTATTCCTCCTCTTAGGTCTCTCTGCCTGTATAGTCATGGGATAGCACTGCCTAGAGATGTCTTCAGGTCCGTGGGATGTCTGCCCCATGCCTCCCTGCCTGGCCAGCTCTGCACAGAGCACACACTGGCTCCCTGCAGCCAATTTTGTAAGCAGATGAGAATTCATAGACAGATTTTCCCCCATTCTCCTGAGCCCTGTGCACACAGAGCTGCGTGACCAATCTCAGCAGGTTCCTATTCTCCTGTTCCAGCTATAATAACACTGTGCTTGTTCCCACAGAGGAGCCAAACACCAGGAGATGCTTTACGGAATTCGCTTTTGTCTTGAGAGCCTCATTCCCTGGCTGCTGAAATCTTTGGGAATTCACTGCGTTTTCTACATTCACATGTGGTCAGCTCCTTCTCGTCTTTCTTTTCTTTCACCCCCACCACATTGATCCCAACATCATTTTAGCTTCAGCTGGCTTGTCGCCTTTATCCTTTCATGATGTGTTTCCACGTGCCTCATCTGCATCTCACACCTTCCATCCATAGTTCCCCCCCAGCAGTTGTTTGGAGCTAAATATTCTCTGAAGAAGAAAAATGAGAGTTGTTTCTGCTCCGTGTTTGGGCCTTAATTTCTCTCCTCATCAGACTTCTTTTAATTAATGCCTGTAGGAATTAAATCTGTCTACCTTGTTGATACCTCTGGCTATCAGCTGCTGAAAGAAGTGTTGAGAACCTTATCGGCTCACACACAGGCTTTTGGCTTTAGTTTGGCTGGTCTTCACTTCTCTATTTTCCTAATGGCTTCTTTTAAGGTTTCAGACCTTATTTCTTATCTCTTTCCATAGCCAGTTCATTGGCAAATTAAGCAGTGTTGGAACAGGCCACTTCCATTTCCTTTAGTTGTAGATGAATTATTCAAGCTAGCTAGAGAGCATGCCGTGCGCCTGGAGCCTCTCTTGTTCCCATTTATGCTTATGGGTCAGATCTCACACCAACCTCTGGTGTGACCCAAGAGTTTCTGCTATTTGTCTGAATGTTCCTCAGGGAATAGCTGCAGGCTCCCAGGATGCTGGTCCCTGTCATCCCCTTGCTGAAGCCTGAGACAAAGAGCAGCACTGGGGTGGGAGGATGCTGTATCCTCATGGTCGTTGGGAGACGAGAGCGCATGGACATGAATTACTGCTTCATTCCTGGACAAAGCCAGAGCACGTTGCCAGGAGAAGAGGGAGGCACAAATGCCTAATGAATTTGCTAGAGAATGGCAGCAGATAAATCTGCCCTCATGGAGGAGTCTGACATGAAAACTTCCTAACTCTTGTTTATCTCTCATCTTCCTCTCCTGCACCCATACATCCATCTTTCCCTCTCCCTCTGCACACCTCAGGGCCTCTTTGCACCTTTGCTCAATCTCTTCCAGCCCGTTGATCCCATCACACTGTTTGTTTTCCCCTCGTGCATCTCTCCTCTGCCATTCTCAATTCAGCTTTTCTCCAGGGAATCACTGAACCCAGGTGAGGAGCATGGAAGTGCCAATGCCGGACGATTTGGCATTGGTAAGGATTTTACCAGTGGCAACACAATACTGTGTGGCTTTTGAACTGGAGGCTTTGAATAACATCCCTGTCCTTATGCATATGTTCCAGCAGAGAGCCAGGTAGGATTCAGAGCCTCCTGAGGCCGTTTTGGCTTAAGCCAGTGCTAGGGGGAAGTGGGTTGCCTGGTAAAATGGGCTGTACACTAAGATGGATGTCATCTGATGTTGTTCCTGCAGTATTTCCAGGTACACACTGATTTACACCAGCTGCTGGTGACTCCATATCTTCACTGAGTCATTAGCAGTGGAAAAGGCCTATTAATTTGGATATACTCCCCTTGGGGCACAAGGGCGGAAGAATTCCCTGCCTAGTCCTGTCTACTTATATTCTCATTTCATTTTTTGATGAGGTCTGCGTGAGCAAAGGGTGTTCAGAGCCAGCTGGCTTGTTGCTATGCGCAAGGTATCGTGTTGCTTGGAATCTGATTGCTTTTCTTATGGAAGAGGGCCGTGAAGCTGTCAGCACACATCTAATAAAGTTCATTGCCACTCTTAAATACAGCTCTTGAATAAGATGCTGCTCTGTGCTGGGTCCAGAGGAAATTCAAGGCAAACATTTCACAGATCATCGATACCAAAAATCTCCCCTGACTTAGAAAGAAAGAGTGTTAGTTCCCCAAGTGGCCTCCTGCTCATCACTAAGCATGGGTAGATTGTTAAATCTCTTCCTTCTGCCCAAGTTTTCCAGCTTGGGAGGTGGGGAATATTTCTCCTCCCATCTTCACAGGAGTGTTAGGCAAGCAGAAAATGTGATGCATTCAAATGCTTCCAGCAAGGGGTACAACCCGTGCATGCTCAGCTTGGGCTGTGCAGTCACTGCTGCTGGTGATGCTGTTCACAGCCAGAGCCTATTCTGTGCATGAGGGAAGGCTCACAGAGGGAGGAAATGGTTTCTATTAGATCAGGCAGCAGGTCCAAACACAACAGATAAGCGTTTGAGCACCGCATGCTTCTTCAGAGCTTGGAGTCAGTGGGGTGTGCTCCAGCCAGGGCTCTCTCTTTGTTAAATGTGTGTTATGAACTGGACCAGGGGGCATTTTTAGAGTGGAGGAACGTGCAAGCAAGGGGACAGACAATCAGAGTCCTCAGCTTTAATTCACTTGGAGTCTGCTGTTTCTGCTCCTAATCCAAAGATCCGTGTGCTCCAAAGCAGGTCCAATAGAAGACTCCCCCTCCTTCGTCTCACCTACATCCATAGAGGCTCTCTGCTGCCGCTGTCCTGCTGCTACCTGGTGTACATGGAAAGTGAGCCCATTAAGAGAAGCACCAGCAGGCAGGCTGGCAGGTAACCCACGCAGCACATCCTGACTGTCAGTTTGGGAGTCCATTTGAGCAGCTATTTCCTGTCTTTGCTCCAGTTTTGGAGTCTTTGCTTTTGCTGAAGGCACTCATAGGTTTTGGTACTTGGCCAGGCAGGAGATACCACGTAAGGCCTGCAGTACAGACTGAGGTTTGCATGTAGAGAGAATGGCTCTGCAGCCGTAGCTTGGCGTTTGCCAGTGTTCAGGACACTGTAGGCACATCTGCGTGCTTTGAAGAGTCAGTCTGTGTCTCAGCTTGTGACAATGTCTCTCACAGGAGCCACGATTTGCTTTTAGGTGTTGTAGAGCAAGGTGTGACAGGTACAGATCCAAGGGAAGCATTCAGCCTGGCAAGGTTCAAGCTGAAATTCAGGGCTCTCTTACCATACTCCATGTTTTCCAGGGGACCTGAGCAATCTCTCTATTGCTCTCAAAATGATTTTGACAAACTGGAGAAATGGTTTGGAAGAAATAGGATGCAATTTAATAGAGATAAGTACTAGATTCTGCATCTAGGCAGGAATAATGAACTGTTCACGTGCTGGATGCAGATATAGAGAGTTGACTAGGCAGCAATCCTGCAGGAAAGACTGGGGCTCAGGTTTGATCACTGTGTCATCACAGAAGAGATGTCAAGTTGATGTGCAAAATGACAAACAGGAGAGTCTTAGGCAGAAGTATCACCAGCAAGACACATAGAATAGGGTTCCTGCTGTGCCCAGTGCTACAGAGGTCTCAGCTGGATGCCTGGGTTTAGGGCACAACTCATCCAGAAAGTTGCAAAGCAATAGAAGACAGTCCAGAGCAAGGAGGAGTGACTGAAGACTGACATGGTCTGCAGAGAGAGATGGAGGGAGTTGGGATGAGTTAGTCCAAAGAAAAGGACCTTCATAGAATCATAGAATGGTTTGGGTTGGAAGGGACCTTAAGATCATCCAGTTCCAACCCCCTGCCATGGGCAGGGACACCTCACACTAAACCATGCCACCCAAGGCTCTGTTCAACCTGGCCTTGGGCAAGACAGGAATAGTTCTTAAACGTGAAAAAGGCTGATGCAAACAGAATGGGAATAATCACTTTTCCCTGTCCATGGGGAGCAGCACAGCTCATCCTGGGTGAATTCAACACTTAGAAAAGCCTTCCTGAGCATAAAGCAAGCAAAATGTTCAACATAATGGCTCAGGAGGGGCAGAGCCTACATTGGTGCAGACTACTGAGAAGCATCTAGAGAGACAGCTGGTAAAAGTGGTGCAGTCCCATCAGTTCTGTGTGGAGACAGCAGGCTGGGCTAAGGGACTGCTTGAGATCCTTTCAGCCCCGTGATCCAGGACCCTCAAAGTGTCACCTCATAGATTACTGGCATCACTTTGTACTTACTCAGCATCTGAGCTTTGCAGCAGGCAGTACCATGGAGCTGCCTTGCAAAGACAACGCCATCAGTTTGGAGCTCTGCTGCTCTTCCATTGACCTCTCTCTCTTGTCTGTGAGCCCAGGAAAGCAGCATCCAGCACGAGAAAACACTGCCATAAATACCGATAGCTGTTGTGACTTTATTGCCCCTTCACTGGAGGTGTCAGCCACGCTCCCAGCTTGCTGGGTTACAGATCCCATTGGAAATGCCTGTCAATAGTCTGGTGCACCAGGAGCTGAGGGGAGAGGATTCCCTCCGGCCTCTGGTGGGAGCAATCCAGGAGCTGCTCACTGTGCCCATCAGCCTGTGTTTTGCTGCATATGATGATGATTTTCTTGAGCAAAGCATTCCTGCAAGGCCTTGATTTAGTGGCTTCAATTTGAATGCTCCCTTTATCCCACTGTATTAGCTGGAATTGAATAACCTAATGCAACCTGTGCAGAAACAGCGCTGCAACCAGAGAACGCTCCTGCATCTGCTCCAAGAACAACCTTCTCTGCATCTTCCCCTTAAATGCCTGTTTACCAGAATGAGTAATTAACGATGTTAATTTTAATCTCATTTGCTAATGAAGGCAGCCTAATTGCACAATAATTGGGAGCAGCCAGAGCAGGAAACAGAAAATAAACCCTGCATATGTAATTCACTCTAGCTTCTTTCTAATTACCTCTCCAGTGGCTCTCCATCATCAATGGTGTCTTCAGGGGATTTTGGTAATGAAGAGAAGCATGGGACACAGAAGGAGATATTGCCATTAAAAGGAGGGAGCTGGTATGACAGGCCAGTACCCATCTTCTCCCAGCCATCCAAGCTGGAGGTGATGAATTCCTAGGTATTCCACATGGAAAGCTAAGTTACGGATGAATTCGATCACTGTAGTTCCCATGGTCTCTGGGGACTGTGGTTTGGCCACAGACTCTCCCGAAGGATATCTCAGACCCCTTGTCCTTCTCCTAGCTGTCTGTTCTTCCCAAGTTCCCAAACAGCAACTTTGCAAGGAGACTTGTTCTCCTGGAGTCCCTTTGCACATCTCGGGGTGTTCCTAAGTCGATCACTGAGCATTCCTGAACACAAGCAGAAATGGAATATGAGTCTTGCAAAATGGGAAGCTTGGACCCAGAGGGGATCAGCTGCTTGTCCTGGAGTTCCCAAGGCACTTGGCACAACCAGGAGATGGCTGGTGGGGCTTGCTTTACTGTAAGGGTTAAGAGATGGCTTACAAGCTCATGTACATCCTTGCTTTTCCCCCCCTGACGGGTGCTTTGCTGGTGCCATGTCACCAACCTGCACTCAGTATGGTCCCTTATTTAAACCCTGATGCCACATTCTACTTGTCCCTTGTTGTCCTGTCCCGTGCTGCAGGAATCCAGATGTCTGGGGCATTAGCAGCAAATGATTCAAAGCAGCCTTTATCTTTCTTTCTTTCCTTTTTATCACTACAGTCCTGCTTCTTTGTGTGATATCCTTTTGAAATCAGTTCTCCCAGGTACGGTGGGAGCTTCCCATAGGCACGTAAGTACCGAGGAAGTTGAGGTTTCCAATTGAAATTGCCATTAGCTTTTCCTTACCTTTCTAGCAAGGCTGGTAGGTGCACTTGGCAGGTTGCGCTCTTTATCTTCATTGGAGGATTATGCAGTATTTGTGATTGAAAAGATGTGGCTCCAGGCTGGTTTAGCCAGCAGGAGCAGGACAGCATTCATGCAGCCAGCCACAGACAGGGATACCTGGGTTATCTGCACATCTCATCTGCAACACACTGCATCCAAGGCTTGGGAGATCTCCATTTATGTGTAGAACAGGAGCTGCTGCAGCACAACTCCACCACACTGCCCAGAGCACGTCAAGCCTTGGTCTGCTGGGAAAGCTGTCCAAGCATCTCAGCACTGGCAGTGTGCACAGTGCATGGCTCTGTGTCCCGGTGGCTCCTGACCAGTTTGAATCAGCCACCAGGCACACACACTGCTCTTCTCATCCTCCATGTAGGGTCATAGAACCATAGAATGGTTTGGGTTGAAGGGATCTTAAAGCTCATCCAGCTCCAACCCCTGCCACGGGCAGGGACACCTTCCACTAGAGCAGCTTGCTGCAAGCCCCTGTGTCCAACCTGGCCTTGAACACTGCCAGGGATGGGGCAGCCCCAGCTTCTCTGGGCACATTGTGCCAGCACCCTTAAAGGGAAGAACTTCCTCCTTATATTTAACCTGAGCTTCCCATCCCTTGTGAACCGCCTCCTTTCCCTGTTCCGCCTCAGTTCATCCTCTCCTGTTGTCTTCCTCTAATTAGCTTTTTCCCTGAGTTGTTTTTTCATCTGTGCAATTGAGAAACAGTTGAAGCAAAGATATGAAGAGGGAACAAGAGAAGGAGGTTTATTTGGTTGGAAACAGCTGTCATTTCATCCCCCAGAGGGGTCTGCCGGAGAACAGAGGGAATAATGGGGGTCTGAATGGCAAGTTGGAGACCTTCCTGGTCCTTCCTGGCCAAGGTCTCCTTCTGGGGAGAGAGGTGGGAGAGGAGACATTTGCTAAAGGACTCATCAGTGGGCAGCTTGCAGGAATTATGCTGGCTGGAAATCCCAGCAGATGCCTCACAAAGGTTCCCCTGATTCGCATCTCTTTCAGCCTGCTGGCCTTTGAATTAAACCCATCTAATTAGTGCCGCTCATTAGAATCAATGTCTCAGGCTGCTGAAGATGTGCAATGGAAGCCGGTTTCTGAGCTTCATAGCAGGGTCTCAGTTCAGATGGTGTTGGTGGGGTTTCTGGAGGTCTGAGGACGCAGGATGCTGTGTTGTCATCGTGGTGCCACCCCAGTTCCCAGTCCTCCTTGGAAAGGTGGGCTCCCGAGGGAAGGATAACATTAACTCAGCCTGGTGGGAACATGGAGGATTCAGACAGACTAAGGATCAGTTGTGCTCCCATCGCAGATCCTCCAGCCTAGAGAGCAGGGCTCTTGGGATTAACCACAAGATAAAGCCAGGAGGGGAAGCCAGTTTTGGCTTCTGTTTCATTAGAAGAAAGACACAGTTTGTGCCTTCCCTGCTCAGAAGGTGTATGATGTCTTCTTCTCCCCAGAGCTGCTGGAAAGGACAGGTAAATCACTCCTCCCTTCAGAATCCTCCTCCAGGATCTGCCCCAGCAGTTCTTTGTTGCTCCAGAAAGCCAAGCCTGCAGTGAACATTACTATGGCCTCAGTGTTCACCAGTGGGTACTTCTGCCCTCCCCCTTGCTGGAAGTGATTCCTGACAGCCTGCTGAGCACAAGCAAACTCAAGACTTGCTACGCTGAGCTGATCCAAACCCAGCCTGCAGGATCAGCACCTTGGGAAACCCACTGCAGGCTCAGCTGCAGGTGCTTGACCTCCATCCAGAAGCAGCATCCGTACATCCCTCCATCCATCATCTCCATCCCATCCATCCCTCCATCACCACCCACCTGCCCCAGGGTAAGCAGAGCTCCCAAGGGGACTCAAGGGTCCAGCCTTAGCTGATGCTGGATATCGTGGGTGGCAGCTTCACATCAGCTCCCTTGTAACTTAGCAAAAGCACAGGGCCTGATGCAAGGCCATCTGAGTCCCTCCAAGCAGCAGGATCTATTCGCTCTCTGACAGGTCTGTAACACAGTTGTGGAGTGACCCATGAGGGGGAAGGCCAAGCAGCAGGCAGCTGTGGCAGATACAAACTGGGAATGCCCTGAGGCTCGGGTTGGGTTTTGTTCTCAAGGGATTGTTCAGCATGCCAGTTTGCAGGCAGGACTGGGAGGTGGGGACACAGCCTGGGCCTGTTTGGCATTAGCAGAAGGGGTCACTGCTGACAGATGTCCTCGGAGCTTTTAGAGCCCGCAAAGCTGCTAAACGCTAATTTTTTAAATGAAGTTGTCAACTGATGTGTGATTTGATTGTGCAATTGCAGCATTCAGGAGAAATCAGGCAGAAAATCATCTAATTAAACTAATAAGATGTCCAAAGCAGGAGATGTTCTCTGCTTCTTGCCTTTGACACAGGAAGAGGAGGAGAAGAAAAGGCCCTTTTGGACAGGGTTGTTTTTTTTTCATGGAAATGAGACTAATGTGTAATTCACCTGCACCTTCCTGCATGGTGGGATATGCAGACCCTCCCTGGTGCAGAACCTTTGGGTTAATGTGGCTCCACATCTCTCATCACTGGGTATCTCCCATAGTGGGGCAGGCTTGGGGGTGAACAAGGGCAGGGGAGGTTATTTCGAGGGCTTGCCTGCCCAGCTGCCCTGCTGCCATTGAGGAAACACCATCCTCTGCATTTTCACCATCCTTTATCTTGGTCATTTCCCCACTGTGCTTTCCCTGCAGGAATGCCTTTGCAGCAAGATGGGGGATGATGGTGTGGGGCAACGTGTTACATGCAGTCCCTTCTCCTCAGGGGATGACAGGAGTAGTATGTAGATGGTAGACTGAGCTCTGTGCCAGTTCTGCCCTATCTGTCCATATGCGGTGCTCAGGAAAAGAAACCCCATTGCTTTTCCAAACTGCTAAATGCCTGTTCCCAGGAGTGGGGGTTAATAGGTTCCCAGTGCCAAACATCACCTCCTGAATTGTCTGTATTCCCCTGGTGCAGTGGTACCAGCTGTATATATCGGGTTTTAGCTCCCCTGAGCAGACCAGAAACACAAGGGGTACCCACGGCAGCTCAGATCTGTTTCGTTCACAACCTGCCCTCTGAGGGGCATGCATTTCCATAACTGAGAAATACAGGGACACAGCTGGAGGGCACCTCAAAACCTGTGGAGGTTCAGCAGCCTTCCCACATGTTTCACCTCTCTTTAAAGCACCCGTGTGCTGGGAGCTGATGACTTTGGGGGGGTCTTTTTAAGCTTGCTGGGAAGTGCATTTTCATAGCTGTGGGATGAGCCACCCCAGTGAGGGCTCAGGGCAGCAAGGGCTGAGGAGCAGGAAGGGATGAGGCGGGTGAAGCGGAGAGCTGAGCACCTCATGTCAGTATTCCCCATCTCCAGTGTTTCTTTCTGAAGTTGCACATGCCCTCCAACACTGCTTTTAACTAAACAAGTCAAAATAAAGGAGTGGGAGTCACTTGCCTGTCAAAGCACCCCAGAAGAACGAGCTGATGTTTGGGGTTTGCCATACATAACACGCACAGGGGGGCCCTGTAGCACGTTCCTTTTCTCTCTTTTTCTCATCTCTCTGGATTCTTTTTCATTTGGGCACCGAGCTGGAAAATGTGCCCTTGCTTTAAGTAGAATTCCATGTCAGGGATTTTCTCGAGGAGCGGGGATTGTGGTGGGAAAGGCGGCGAGAACAGCATTAATACCCGCTCTGTGCTTCAGGCCTGAGAGAGCTGTTAACTCACAATAACACCTTGGGGTATTATTGATTTTCAAAGTGACTGTCTTGGTTTTGACAGCATAAGTTTGTCATTCCCTGCCTCATTTTACTTTCTAATGGGCAGAAAAGTCAAGAGGATCAGACTGCTCTTTAACAGAGAAAGAGCGTCCTGGTTATCCGGCTCTTTTGTGACACTGGCAAAGGGCTGTACTCAGGAAAGTTGGGAGGTTGGTTCAAAGTCACACACTGCTTGTTCCCCACTTGTGCCAAGCAGCTTGGGTAAAGCCAGATCCTTCTGCTCCAAAATGCTGTTAAGTGTCAGTGCCCTCTGAAGCTGCATAGAGCCTCCATTGAAACAGCCAGCCTTGGTGGCAGTGGGAGGTGGGTAAGTGCCTGCTGGAAGGCAAGGGGGATCTTTTTCTCCACAGCTCTCCAGTGGGAAATCAAGAGCAGAACACTCCTGCAAAACTGCCCCTCGGTTCTTGTCGAGGAAGGAGTCTGAGCCATTTGTTCAGCCTGGAAAAGAGGAGCTGCATGGAGACCTCAGAGCAGCTTCCAGTGTCTAAAGGATGCCTGCAAGGATGCTGGAGAGGGACTCTTCATCAGGGGCTAGAGCGACAGGACAAGGGGTGATGGGTTCAAACTGAAACAGGGGAAGTTCAGGTTGGAGATAAGGAAGAAGTTCTTCCCTCTGAGGGTGGTGGGGCACTGGAACAGGTTAGCCAAGGAAGCGGCAGTGTTCAAGGCCAGGCTGGACAGAGCCTTGAGTGGCATGGTTTAGTGTGAGGTGTCCCTCCCTGCGGAGGGAGGGATATGGGGAATATCACCTACCCTTGCCATCACCGCCCCTCACAAGGGTCAAGCTGTGTCTAATCCCTGGTGAAGCAGATCAGGTTTTCTTGTTACTGATGCCTTCAGCTGAATGAAGATGATCATCTCGGGAGCCTCTTCAGAAGGAATCAGGGCTGGTGTACAGAACTGAGGACTCATTGGCCTAACTTCAGAATACATCTTTGTCTCTGAGAATCCCATCAGAGAGATCTCTTCACTTCTGCTTGACTATGGCTACTACCAGAGTTAAAGATCCCGGACTTGGAAGCAACAGGGTCCTTTTTAGCTTAGTTTAAGCACACAGTGTCAGTTTGACCTCTGGGTTGGCTTGATTTGTTGGTTTGATTTCCTTACAGGCATTTCCTACTGACCACTTCAGAAGCAGGTCTGGCGGCAGACTTCTTGCTCAAATCCAGCTGATGATCTCCATTGGGAGACACTTTAACACTGCAGGAGCTTCTTCTGGCTTCCTCTGCTTGTACCCTTGCATTCCTACCTATGATCCGTGGGGCAACCAGGAGAAAAACATGTACATGATGACCCTTCCCATCCCTCCTGCAGTGCACCGTGATGGCCCTTTTGCTCTGCCACTTCTCTATCCCTCCACCTGCAGCTTCCAAGGGTATCACAGTACTACAGAAACCTCTGATTTATACAGCTGCGATACAAGTAGGTGCAGCAGAATGAAACACTCCACCCAAATGGGGGGTTTATCTAATGGAGGGGGGTTATCTACTGGGGGTAGTAAGAGAAAAGGCACTGGGTTGTTTGGGACTGCTAAAGGATGCTCTTATGGATAGCAGCACTTCATTGCCACTTGGATAGGTAGGACGGGAGTCTGGGCCAGATGAATGGTGAGAGATACCATCTTCAGGCATGGGTTTAGGTTCTTACAGCTAACAGAAAACGTGCTTCTTCCAAAGTGACGCTGTTAGAATGAGGAGGGATGTGTCACATTTGCATTGCCAAACCACAGATGCTGGGTAATTGCAGGCTGCATCAGAAACAGGTAATGGGGTGCCCTGGTGGGATCATCCAGGCAGAATCCCAGTCCGCAGACTTGCAATGTCCTGACATTAAAGCTGCCCGGGGAGGTTTTGCTGCTCTGCCCTGCCAGAGTCTCACAGAGCTCACAAAAGGAACCTGCTGCTTGGTTCAGCTCCCAAAGGAGGGGAGCAGAGATCCTGCACAACGGACCCAAGTTTGCCTGTTTCCCATGGAAATGGAGACGGAGGCATCTCTCCATCCTGCTGTGAAGGTGCTGAGAAACCTTTTGTGCCTTCTCAGTACAGCTCCTCCCCAGTGGCAGAGTTGTTTAGAAATCTTGGCCTGAGTTATCGACCCTTTAAGGACTTAAAAGTGTAACTCTCCAGTTATCAACTTTCCCAGTGTTTGCTCGAGGATCCCAGGAGGAAGGGAATAGGTGTGACTGGGGAGAGGCCTTTGGCAGAGGAGTTTCCAGCAGCAAATTATCTGCTGGGGAGATTTCAATGCGCGTGAAAGATGAAGCTGCTAATTTGTATTTTAATATTCCCCTGGTGTCCCATTGTATAAATTAAGTAAATTCAGTCAAAGGCTATCCCTTATCTATTGCATGTGTGTGCCGTGCTGCTTGCAAAGCGAGAGGATGGCAATGGAGATCTGAGATTTCTGCTGATATATCAAAGTCAGGCAGAGGGAGAGCATTGATCGCAGGCAGCTACACAACAGCCTGTGCCATAAAAAAAAGGGAAGACAAAAGAGGAGGAAGAAGCAGCAGACAGAATAATCTCTCTTTTCTCTTCCCTATCAGCATCCTGAGCTTTGAATTACAGGTGAATGAGAGCTGACTTATTCCTTCTTTGCGGGAGAAGCGCACGCACAGGAGTCAGGGCAGCTGGAGTTATGGCTCCCCTGGCCATCGTAGATTGGCCCCCTCATGTGCATGTAGTATTTTGTATTACTGTTTATGGGGCTAACTTTAATGTCTTAATATATATGTGCAGTGTGCCAGAATTACAGCTGGAGGGGGAACCATAACTTTGAACTTCCTGACTTTTGTGCATGTAAAACCTCAGCTGCAGTGTTAATTTAGTCGGGGTTTTTTTTGGTTGTTGGTGTGGTGTTAGTTGTTCTCCTTCCCATTACTTCACAGATACAAGAAGGATGAGAAAGGAAAGTGTCAACGTGCTTATTTGATGCTGCAAATGATGGATTAGCACTGGTAATTCCCAGGCAGGCTGTGGCTGGTGGTGATGCTGCTTGGGAGGTGGGAGCTTAAGGGCTACACTGTGGCTCAGAGGGAGAAAAGTGAGGCCCAGAGCTATCTCAATAGCAAGGTGTAGCAGTGGGGAGCAGGGTGGCTCAGGAGGGTTTGGTGTTGCTGTAATACCCACATAAATGTAAGGATGTGGGAAGCAGTCCTGTAAAACGGGGAGGCAACACATCGTCCTCATGGGACCATGAGGGTAGAGCCAGGGAGGTGAGCAGTAGGGTGGCACATCTTCTTCTAGTCTTAAAGCCAGGAGAGCCTGGGTTCATTTACCACGTCCAGCACAGCCTTAGGGCTCCGTGTTGGTTAGTCAGGAGTAGCCTGAGTCCTCTTGCTAAAGGCAGGGCAGCTCCTGCCTGCAGCCATACCCTGCAGGTACCAGCACGACATGGATGCTGAGGGCTTCCCCAGCCGACCAGGCATGAGCTGTTTGCCCAGGAGTGCAAGGCTCTGTTTAGCTGCAGGTTGCATAACCTCTGTAAGTCTTTCCCTTTGCATCCTTAACGCTTAGAAAGCTAGCAAGTTTTAAGTGAAGAACTTGTTCCCTTGACTGATGTATCCCATTTCCTGCCTCTCTTATCCCATGCTGGTTCCCTAATACTCGGAGAAGGCACATGGGGATGTCTCTCCTCTGTTCAGCTGCATCTGATCACCTCACTCAGTAGCACCTCTGAGTTTTAAGGACCCTAATCTGTGTTGAATGTACTTGCAATCACTTCAAAAGCTCGGAGGGAGGGAGGGCAGTCAGACTGACACATGCAAACGGTTTGATTGCTGTGGTGTTACTTCCATCAGCAACATGACTGGAAAATGACTGAAGGCAAATATGATTTTTGAAGGGGATACAACCTATAAACTCCAGTTTAAGGAAAGCTGAAGTGGAAGCTTTCAGCCCTCCTTGCATGCACATTGTTCCTTCAGGTCTCTGCTAGACTCAGGCAGGGAGTGGAGGAGGCACAGGCAGAGCTGGAGCATGGCAGGGCTGGCTGAGGTGGTTTCTTCTGGTTGCTGGTGCACAGGGCTCTGCTTTCATTGCCTTCCAGGCAAAGCCTGTGCTGTCCAAGCAGGGGAATGCAGCCCTCAAACACAGGCACTCAAGTGCTGCCGCAGGGCCATCTTGCTGAAGAGCCTTACAAGAACACTGCTTCTCTCCTTTGCCTCCTAGAAGCACCCCCTTTCCCATCCCTGCCTAATCCCTCCCTAAAATAATCAGTAAGACCAAAGTCCTGATGCCCTCCTCTAGTGGCAATCTTGAAAGCAACAGAGGTGCCCCAAGGGACAGTTTGACCCTGATACAACCAGAAGTGCAGAGGAGAGAAAGAAGGAGCAGCAAAACCATGCTATCTGCTGGAAAAATAACCCCTTCCCTTTGTCTCTGCTCCCCTCTCCACTGCTCAGCAGTGCTGAGTGTTTGCTGCCTGCCTGCAACTGCCCCTCTAGATAAAGCCAGAGCATAATGAGATATAGAAGGAGCAAGGCACTTGCTAAAGACACATCTTCTTCCTTCCCCTTCTCACCATGCAAGGAGGGGGATGCTCAGAGACTCCTGCACGGAGCCCTGCTCTGGAGCAGCGTGCAGCAAACACCACACAGCCCTCCCAAGGCTTTCAGCTCATTTTCCCCAAGGCTGGTGTAGCATTAAGTTATATCCAAAAGCAGCCTTTCAAACTGCTGCCTGGCGCGTTACATAAATCCTCACCAGGCTCCTCGGAGACAGCAAGCAATTACACTAGGTGCTGAGGAAGCAAGCGAGAGCTCAAAGAAAGGTTAAAAGAAGAAAGAGATGGGGGGGGGAAATAAATAGAAACAACCAAAATCCCAGCTCTGGTAGCAGCTTGGAGTGGGAGGGAAGCCCACAGGCTCCAGACAAGGCTGTGTGACTTGTGTGGAAATCACTGCATCGAGGCCCATTCCAGCCAAGGCCTAAGGGGATTTCAGCCATCTCTTAACCATGATAGTATTTGGTGAAGATGTGGGACATTCATTTAGGCCCTAAGGCATAAGAAACAGTTGTCAGTGGAGCCCAGAGAGTCTGCGAGTGATTGCTGAAAGCCCCAGCTTATGACAGCGTTACGTGGATGCTCTCCAGTCAAAGGCATTCCCCTCTGTATAGACCTCCCTGTCTCCTGCACCCACTTATCTGGGCAGGCAGAGGGGCTCTGGGAAGGGCTCTTCACACCATCTCACCCCTCTGTCCCACAAGAGATGGTGACCAGCTCAGGTCTGTCTCCTTACAGCCAGCGGAAGGTGTGAGGGGTGTCTCTGGAGAGAGACCACTTCAGTGCTGAGCCTCGCCTGCTCCATGCGCGTGTTGGAGCCTTCCAAGGTCCATCTGCATCCTGAGATCAAGAGAGGATCCAGGACCCAGAGACCGAAGCTCCCCAGGGCAGGTCCGTAGTGCAGAGATGATGGCTCCAGTCGTGGGCTGAATCCCCTGTGCTCTGGGCAGGGGCAATGCAGCAACTCCGCTTTGGGTCTGGCTTAGTCAAAGCCAATGTAGAACTCTCTGCAGTGCCTTAAAGTCAGCTGCAAATGTAAGCTGTTACCTTCCTTGCCTTCTCATTTCCCCTCAGGGCAATGATCTCCATTCGTGAATGTCTCCAAAGTGCTTCCAGATCAGTGTGTGGAGCCTGATGTCTCAGAAGCTTCCCCTGCGCTTGATGCAGAAGTGCTGTCCTGTGCCTGATGCAGGCAGCGTGCAGCCAGCCTGCTTTCCCTCATGGTTTGCTCTCTGTTAGTCCTGTAATGTTGTTATCCTCCACAACCTGACAGCTCTAGTGCTTGGCCAATAGGTAACTTCTGGGGAAGGGGGTTTAGGATTGAAGTGAGTACATCAAATAGATTTAACAGAGCTGCCTGAATTCATGGTGTTCATAACGCATGCATTTCCCTAATAGACGTAGGCATGGATTTAACTGTCAGGCACTTGCATTAAGAAAATGGATAGCAGATCCTGGAGACACCTGAGCTGTGGGTAGAGAAGGAGGTTTAATCCAGGTGCACTGTTCTGGCAGATGTGTCACTGAGTGGTCAGAGGATCCGATAATAACCATTGTTCTCAGCTGTTCCCTGGAGGCAGGGCACATCTGATAGCCTGCCTGATGGAGAAAGCACAGGGAGCAGGGAGCAAGAAAGGAGCCCACGTGCTGAGCGCCTTGTACAGACAACCTGCTGTACAGCATCGGGCTCTGAGGGGTCCTGGGCAGGGAGCACAGGCAGGAGGGTGCCAGGAGCCACAGGGTGAATGGGTGCTGCGCAGCCATCAGTCAACCATGATGCTCCCCAGACCATCTGTGGAGCAGCACTGGGCTGGTGCTACGTTGAATCATGGCCTCAAGTGGGGAAAACCCACACATTTTGGGACCTCCAGGACCACAGCCTCATGCTCTTGGGCTGGTCCCAGCAGAAGCCAGTTAAGGACCCTCACTTCCATGAGATTTTAGTTGTTTCCATCTGACAGCAGTTCTTTCCCAGTGCGTGTAGAACTGCCTCACTCCTCCTCAGCACAAGCTGGCAGAGACAAGGAGCTAAAGAGGCTAAAGAAAACCTAAGAAAATGAGGAGGAAAAGGAGAATCTGTGTGCCACTGACATCGTTCCTCCTATCTTCAAGCATCTTTGAAAGACTTGTGTCTTCCTTTGACAGAGCCAGCAAGCCCTTCATCTGGGAGCTGCATGAGTCTCAGGCAGCTTCAAAGCATGATGGCTGCATTCACGTTCCCAGCTGCAGGGACTTTCAGAGCCTATATTTAGGCTTTTCTATAGGATAAGGGATAGACTGCATGGGTTCTGCTGAAGAAAATTGTGTTTCTCTGACCTGCTTAAATCCTTTGGAAGAGTTAAGAGACCAGTGGATAAAAGGGAATGAGAGAGTATATGTATACACACGTTCCTTCTTTTGAATTTCAAAAGCCTTTTTTGATAAAGACCCTGACAGAGAACTGTCAAGGCATGCTGGTGACCAGGGGGTGGAAGTTAAAATCCCTGAGATAGATTAATGCTGTTGGAGAGAATAAGAAGAAACGGGCAATTCTCAGCAGGGGAAATGGTGATTGTCAAGGGGTTCTTGCAGGTCAGCATCAGATGGGAATGTTACTCAGTGTATTTACTAATGGTGGTGGCTGGGGCTGAGTAGTGAGGTAGGGAACTTTGCTGATGGCACGTGTTTGTGTTTGCTATCAAGACTGAAAGGGAGCGGAGAGGAACTTGAACAGAGCTGGAGTCTGGTGTCCTGATTTCCACCATCGCCTGAAGCTGGCCCACCTCTGCTGCCAAGAAGTGCCTGTGATTTGCACTTAAGGCCCTTTTGTTTGCAGGTGGTGGTGGAAGCAGCTTGGAGAGGGCTTGCCATGGAGCTGGACTGCTCATTCCCAGCTGCCGGCATGCTCCGACAAGCCGTGCTGCTTCGTCTGGCACATTCAGCTGCCGTATGGCCCAAATCTGAGGGCTGTGGCCGTGAGGGCCCGAGTCAGGATGGCTTCCAGCATGGAGAGGGGGCTCTGATTAGCCTGCAGCCCTGCCAGGGTGTTGTGAGGAGGAGGTTCATTAGCAGAGTGCATTCAGACAGCTTGCCAGGGAACTCAGACTTACATCCACCTTTTACTCCCTGCTTCTCTGGCTGTTCCTCTGTCCACCCATCCCATGCTCTACCAGCCCCTCTGCAGAGCTGTCTGACTGTGTCTGTCCATCATCGTGGTTGTCCTGCTCATCACCTCTTGTTCTTACATAGATCTTACTGCTCTTCCCAAGGGAGCACCATCTGGGATCCTGCTTCCCAGGTTTTGTGCATCAGGCATGAGCAAGCTGTGCTGGACATGGTGTAAGCAGAGC
The DNA here is from genome assembly GCF_033815535.1 of Pezoporus flaviventris. Taxonomy (NCBI): domain Eukaryota; kingdom Metazoa; phylum Chordata; class Aves; order Psittaciformes; family Psittacidae; genus Pezoporus; species Pezoporus flaviventris. Next base: position 1,168,837 of record NW_026892739.1, on the reverse strand, counting down.
TCAGCTCCCAAGAGCTGCTGGTTCTTCAGGAGTCTCTATCCCAGTTTTCCTGCCTTGGCTCCCTTCTCCAGCCCCTCACCAACGTTCTGTTCTCTATTCCCTGCCAGGAATTGCAGCTGAATTGAATGAGGGTAATTAACTTTTGGCCACTCTTTTAATTGAGTAGTCAGGAGGGAGAAAAGAAGGGGAGTTAATTGAGATGAAAGGAAATGACACCAAGCAACAAGCTCTGGTTAATGCGTGTTGGTGAAGCCCAGGCAAGTGGTGCAGTGACTGCAGTGGGCACAGAAAACCTCTGATTCATAGACATCCGTGCTCTAGATGTGGGGACAGGGAGGGATTCTTCTTTATTCTCTCTGGAAAGGGCAGTTGGGATTGAATTATCTTGTATCCTTCTTCCCAAACTTTTCTGTTCCACGTGTTGATAATTGTGCACTTCACATCTGCACTGTATGGATTCCGATTGGGGAAATTGTTCTGGTCTGATGGGCTTCAAAGACCATCATGAACTCCAGGATGCGGGTGCTGAGCTGGTCTGAGGAGACCTGGTGGAGATGTTCCCCGTCTCCCTGTATGCAAGGATGTTGGCCTCAGCTCCCATCCCAGCTTCAAGACCCTCTGATGTTTCGGTATGCTCCAGGATTTATGGGAGGGAAGGTGATGGATCTCTGTTACATGAAGGGCCTCAGATAAGGTGTTTGTATTTATTAAGGCAGTTGTTATATGATAATTAAGCACCAGTTGCTGGCAGAAAACATGTTTATGGAGGTTTGATAACGTGAAAGAGAAAGAGATGCTGTAGAAGTGAGTGGGGTTTCACACATCGCAGCTACCCACTAAACCTCAGGGAGGGGCAGGAGCTGGTGCTTGGGACACTTCACGGGCACAGCTGGATAAGAGCTGTTGGAAATGGAAGGGTTTTTTTGGAAGGGGAGCTACAGCTGCTCTTTCCAAAGCGCAGGGAGCCTTGTTCATGAGGGATCACACAGAGCCAGGTGTCCCCTTCATCCGCCTCCTCCTGGTGAAAGCCTTGAGGTCCAGGGAAAAGCTTCACCTCCTCTTCCGAGAGTCATGCTGGACACGAAGCTCAGCATCCCCAGGGCAGAGCAGCTGCAGGTACTGATGCCATCCTCTGCTTCCAGCATCCCTGTGGGATCCTCCTCCTCCTTCCTATCCCAAATTTGCCCTGACCTTGTGCATCTGCTGCTCCCCTGCTAGCCAGTGTCAGTGCGCCATGGCAAGGACTGCCGCTGATGGGGAGAGGCTGCATTCAGAAGGGCTGGTTTTAATGCAGGGGATGTCAGGAGGTGTCTCTGTTTCAGTGCCTGCTTGGTCTAACCCCAGTGCTCCCTGGCTGAGCTGTGCTCCTGAGAGGGAAGAGGTGCAGGCGAAGGGTGCTACTTACACACATTGGAAGAGAGGCTGCAAGCAAGGGGAGGAGAAACAACAACTCACCGCCTTCTGTAAGGTGTCAGGAGCTGTGGTTGGAGTGGCCTGGAGTTCTTTGTATCACCCTGGCAAAACCCTTTCAATACAGCATGGGCAGCCCCAGAGGGGCTCACTGCAGCCCCTCCTGACCTGGAACTGGCACCATCAAACGCTGTCAGATATGGATGTGATGCAGTATGTGGAACTGCCATCCCTTCCCTTACCGAGTCCTCACAGGGCTCCTCTGACCCCCCAGCTCCACTGTAGAGCCGGAAGGGAGGTGGGGAGCAGGGAGGATGGAGAAATCAGAGGAAATGTGAAAAAGAAAGCTCTGTGAAGCCTGGTCTTAGGCAGGGATTTGGGAAGGTTGGGAAGATACAGAAAGAACTTGAGAGATGTGTTTTCTCTGGGATTAAGACCACAGAGTCCATCTCAGTGGGGCTTTTGGCTGCCCTGAGGCTGTGTAACACAGCAGCTTTGAAGAGGCAGTCTACAGAAGCTGGAATTGAATGGTGCTTCCTCTCCCTGTGCCTCCCTTCCCTCCTGCACTCCCAAATGGAGAACTCTGTGAAGGGGTGATCAAGTAAATTGCAAGATGGAGTCAGGTTTGGAGGTCACAGGCAGCTTGGTTCATATTGGAGTATCTGGGCCCATGATCCATGTACGTCCATCACACACTCAACCAGGGGTGCTTTTGGGTGCTCCCTGCCCTCCACAGGCATCCCCACTGGTGTGCAAACAGGAGGCTGTAAACCTCTGCACTCTCACACACAGAGCATCTTCTGGCCTCGCCTGTCGTTGCTGCAGCATCTCCCTTATTTTTAGAACCTGGTTAAACCCAATAAAATAATCATTATTGCTGTAATTATTTCCAAACAGATTAAATATCTGCCGTGCTCCCAGTTACAGTCTAAACCAGGAGGAGCCATAAACCATCGCAGTGCATAAAAACAGGCAAGCGAGAAGAGAGGGATGACATTTCCTCTGGCTTCCTCATGGGCCTGTGGAGTTACTGGGAACATTTGCATGTTTCTAATGCAGTGCCTCTTTAATAGATTCCTCCCTCCAGACACATCACAAACGGTGTGCTTGCCTGAAGGGTAGGGAGCGGTGGCGCCTGCTTTAGCCACACAACAAACAGGAAGGGGAATATATGCGGTGTTTGATGGCAGGGGAAGAGTGGAGGTATGGAGAAGGAAGGCAGAGCACTTTTTTTGTGTATACAGATGCCATCTGTTACCTTTTGGACCTTTCTGTTGTCTGACCTGCTTTGGACCGCACCGGGATTCTCCAGGGTAACGTGTGGTTTTGCATCCAGGGGTGGGATTATTTGCTCTGAAGTTGGAATTCAGGAAAAAAGGAGACTTAAATTCCTCTCCTGGCCTGTTAATCTGCAGGGTAAAAATACTGCCTCTCTGTGCAGAGGGGTGGGTTTTCCCTGCTTGGCTTCAGTTCAGGCCAGACCCCAGACTTGCACTTTAAGCCTCTCATGGCAAATACCCCTTTTCTGAAGCCAGGCCGTGCTGTTACGTTCCCCGTCAGTTGGATGTCCCAGCACAGAGGTGCTGTGTCCATCCACTGTCACACATGGCTGTGGGCCCACCAGTGAATGTGAAGGGAAGGGCCAAACCAGTTCTGGGTTTAGATCTGCTCTGGGCGCAGGAGCTCAACAAATGCAAACCCAATGAGGTTGGGATAACCCAAGGCCATCAGGATGCTGTTTGAGGGATTCACACATGTACTAGAGATCAGCGTGTTCCCTGGCTCCTGCTTTGACTTCAGAAGGACCCTCCTCATCTTCTCTGTCTCCCTGGTGTCACAGATGTCTCTTTTCTTCTACCCTTTTCTTCTCTTGTTCACTTCTCACCCTGATGGGGTGCCTGGGGAGAGGTTTATGTCAGCACCAGGGTGGGCCGGCAGACATGCTGTGACTGGCCAATGCAGATGATGCTCCTCTGCAGTTCTGATGGATGAGGAGGGTTCATCTAAGACCTCTGGCGCCTTCTTTTCCTAGAAAATAGCTCATTTCCTGCACAGTGTCATCTCACCCCAGAAAAATCGCTTTCCCTTTTCTACCAGCTCACTTGAGAAGTCAAGGAAGATGTCCAGCCCACACTGCTGTAAATCTGGCTGAATGGGAGAGTTTCTGTCGACTGGGCAAGACCTGTAATTTGGAGGCAGCTGGTTCTTCGTGTCCTTTGTGGGCCAGGGGCTCCCCTCTCCAGTGGTGCATTGCAGTTGCCATTTCTATGCCACTCCTGGCTCCTGAGGCTGGGAGGAGACTGTGGGCTAAGGATGTCCACAGTGAACTCCACCTCTTGTGGAGCATTCCGTGAAACTTCAGCCCAAAGCAGTGGTGAGTGCTCCATCCCTGGCAGTGCTCAAGGCCAGGTTGGATGGGGCTTGGAGCAACCTGTTCTAATGGAAGGCGTCCCTGCCCACGGTAGGGGCTGGAACTGGATGAGCTTTAAGGTCCCTTCCAACCCAAACCAGTCTGGGGTTCTATGATCTTGAGGTTGGCTTGAAAATGCAGCATTGTCAGTGAGTTTCTTTCCTCATCTCCTATTGCCCCTCGTTCCAGGCCAGCTTAAATGCCACTGTCAGACAGATGTTAGTGAATCAAGAGGGCCACATTCTAGGGCCCTTTCTGCACCAAGCACATACTGGGTCTAATTCTGCCTGGCAGGTCAAAGGCACAGAGAACACATATGAAATCAAGAAGACGACGAGTTGTAGTTAATGTGCTCTAGCAAGTTGCTTTCCACAGCACCACAACTGACTATTTTATCATCAGAACAGAGCACAAGAGAAATCGTAGATGAAACAAACAGAAAATACATTAAGAGAGTAAGTAATGAGATCTGGGTGAAATTGCATCTTATGAAAAAGTAATCTGCAGCTTAGTGTGCAAGGAGGAGGGATTTGATGGAGTAGAGGGACTCTCAAGAAGGGAATGAAGGAGCACGTTACATACAGCCATAGACAGCCAGGTGTGTCGTGCAACGCAGGGAAGTAGTTAAATTAGGATGTAATGGAAAAGGTTGTTTTAATATTCTCCTTTATGGGTGTTGGTGTCAATATTATCTGAGGGAAGGAGAGAGGGAGGGGAGAGGAAGGGGGGGGTGTTTGTAAGGAAAGGCAAATACATGGCATCACGTGCAAATTCCAGAGTCCTTTCATCAGCAGGAGCAAAGATTTTGCTGGTGGGGTCGTGGCAATAGGCAGAGGTCGCGGGGTTGGCAGCATTACCCTGCTCACAGCAGCACAGCCACAAAGACACGTTGCCCTGCACGCACGTGATGGGATGGCAGCTCCTGGTGAGGAGGGCAGAGCCTGAGCTTCCTGAGTCCAGGCCTTGGGTCTGGAAAGTGATGCCCATAGGGCGGGATTGCTTATTGATGTTCCATGGCACAGCAAAACCTTTGGTATGTTTGTCCCAGTGCCACACAGTGCAGTGGGGACAGGGGGAGAACAGGGGCTGTGGGACACAGAGACCCGTTCTTAGAAGAGGGTTTCCCACTTGAGGCTGTGTGAAAGGGCTTAGCTGGATGTGTCCTTTCTTTAACCATCCAAATCTCACACCCAAGGTAGCCCGCTGGGCTCTCTCTACAGGCGACAGAGAGGCTGAAGCACCTTCCCCAAAGGCTTTTTCACCCCCTCCATCTACAGGGAAGGTCCACTGCAAGCCAGCATCTCTGCTTTAGCTGCAGAGGGAGCCCAGGTGCATGGAGTTAGAGTAGAGAGGTGGGTCTGTCCTTAAACAACAGTCCCGGGGCACAAAGGAAGTGGATCCGTGGCACAGAGGCAGCCAAAATTCAGCCTCCTGCCTCCTACCTCTTCCTCCTCCTCCTCCCTTCCCACTTGCATCCCTCAGCCTCCAGCGCAAGTACAGCCTCTCCCACCCTGAGCAGAGGCTTTCCACTGCCTGGTGACACTTCACATCCCTGGGACTTAGGAGCGTGTCTCTGAGACAGCTGTAATTACGTGGTTGCCTCATTAGACAGACAAGCTGAGGTCTTGTTGCCTTCCCACGATCAGCCGGGCGGATCCGCGAGCTGCACCTCTGTGTGTTCCTCCCCTCTTCCTGCAGAGAGCTGGAGGTGCTAATAAAGAGGAGCAGAGGCAGTCAGGATGCTCAGCACTCAAGAGGTGCCACTTGTGTTCGTCATTAATGAGCCCCGGATTCCAGCTGGTGCCTGGCACACCTCTGCCTTACTGGGGGGTTTCTCATTCCTCTGTGCTGGGCTCTGTCCCCTGCTCCAGGTATCTTTGGGGGGGGGGGGATATCTCCTGCCCATAGGGATCTCTGGCGTAACAAGAAATCCCAGGATCAAGTCTCCCAGCTAGCAGCTCCCTGCACAGAGCTTCTCCGGGTTGCCCCTGCTCCTGGCTGACTACAGAAGGAGTCAAGGTTGGATTCGTTTAGTCCAGAGTGGAATTTCTGCTAACTAAAGTTTGATGGGCTCATTTGCTACCTGCATCGCAATCTGTTTCCACCGCCTGCCGTTCCCAAACAAGCCGGGAAATGAATTCATTTCACACCAAGCCAGAGAGGGTAATTTGCTTTTGTAAGTTTGTATTTTTAGTGGATGGAGAAATCAGCAATGATTTCATTTGGGACTAAAGGAAACGCTTTGTTCAACCCCGAATGAGAAGTGGGAGGGGTTTATCCTTTCAGATGTGGTCCCATACAGACAGGCATGAGTGTGAAAAGAGAATGAGCCGTGTGAGCTGAGAAATTAGAGTGGTCCCTAAGAAAAATGTCACAGTGAAGTGTTTCGGACTTGGGGTGGAGGGGAATGCTGCTTGCTGCTTTGCCTTTTGGACTGAATCTTGCCAATGCAGATAAGCCTGGGAGGTTTCTTTAGGCCAGCCTTCATGCCAATGTCACCCAGCTCCAGTGTGGTCAAAGCACTGAACTACAGGCCCTTGACACGGGGTTTGTGCACACTCCTTTGACTTCACAGCCTCCTCCTGACTGCTTTAGCCATCTCCAGACCTTCAGCTGGGAGGCAAGACACCCTCTGGCCTGCCCCAGTTTGGTCATAGAACCCCAGACTGGTTTAGGTTGGAAGGGACCTTAAAGCTCATCCAGTTCCAGCCCCCTGCCATGGACAGGGACACCTTCCACTAGAGCAGCTTGCTCCAAGTCTGTTATTGTCACGCACAGCTTCATCCTCGACAGCTCCTCCTCTTTCTTACCTGAAGTGAACCCCACTGCATCCTCTCAACACTGCTGAAGCAAAAAGAAAACAAGACAAATTAAAAGGAAGCCTTTCAAAAAAGACCTCTCACACGGGTCCCTTTTTTCCTGTCACAGTGAGAAAGAGAATGGTGTTTTCATAGTCAGGGCTGTTGAAATGAATGGAGATGAGATAGTACTGTGTAAGGTACCGTGTAATTAATTAAATGATCTCCGAGACCTTAGGAATACTGCCACTGTACAGGAGACATGGCTGGGTACACACTGTCTGAATAGCTCTTCACACACATGAACACATGTGTGGACTGTTTGCCATGCCCAGCCACCGAAATCCAGATGGATTACAGATGGACAGGGCTGTAAATGTACTCCAGCCAGGGTTAGCAAGATCCCACAGCAGGGCTGCCTTCTCTGGGGCTTCCCAAGTGAAGTGTGTCCTCATGTGATGCAATGGATGTGGAACTTCCAGGGAAGGCAGGATCTGCTGCATGGGGACATGTGCGTGCTGGGATGCATTTCGGATGTGCCAGACTTCCCTACACCTGCGTGAATCACGTGAGTAGGAGTTGTCTTTGCTGCTTTTGGAGTAGTTTCTCTCTGTGGCTGCAGTTATTGCATACCAAAGTGCAGTGGCTTCTGATTTTGCCTTCTTTCTTTCCTATTTTTAACCCAGTCTAGACTGGAAGGAGTTCAGTGTAGGCAGGAGTGCGATGCACTAAGAGCTCTCTGCATGCCGTGGTTTGGGCTGATCTCAGGTTTTGGCTTCTCTGGGGGCTTGACCCCAAACCTGCTGCCACTGAAAGCTCTGCCAGCTGATTGCATTGAATTTTAGCATGGACCATGCAGGGTCAAGGCGGATCACAAACAGCAGAGGTGTGAGGGAGGAGAGCTGGGGATTGACAGAGAAAAGGTGCTTTAAACATTCAAGAAGAAAAGTGGCCAAGGAAAATGAGTTTTAAAGCTCGCTCCATGAAAACTGTATTAGGGGAGGAACACAATGCAACGTGTCTTGCAGCACTAAAGATGCTCTGTGAGGAGGCAGAACAAGCTACCTAGTGATCAGACTTTCCAAATGAGCCACTGCTGGAGGAGCAGACAGTAGCTGGAAAGGTATCAATTTTCCTTCTACTTTCTTGCCATAGGGAAGAAGGGAAATAACTCACCGTTAGGAGCTACGGGAGCTCTGCAGGGGGGTTGCAGTGTGCTGTGATGGGCAGAGGCCATAGGGATGATGGGGAGAGCTGGAAGAGCAGCATTAGGGGCACAGCAGTGCCATGCCAAGGGAGGCATCAGGGGTGGAAAAGAGGAGAGACCAGAGGATGGCAATGAAGTGCAGCAGCGACTGCACTGCTTCATGTCCCTGAAATCGTGCATGGCTCTTCTGGTTCCATCCCAGCTCACAGAGGAGGCTGGTGCTCTTGGCTCCATTCCCGCACTGGGAAGCGGAGGCAGGGAAAGGGCCAGCTGCATGGGTGGCTCTGTGAGGTTTGGGCTCAGGTGAGGAACACGGCTCCTGTCCTGTGGATCCTGTCCAGGGAGGCTGATGCTGGGGTAAAAGCTGCCTGCAAGCAGGGTCCCCATGGGCAGAGACAGCTGAGGCCAATGTTTAGGCTGGAAAAGTCAACAGGAGGGTGCTGTTTTGTGCCACTGTTGGGGAGTTCCTTGTGCCCCCACCAGCCTAGATGTGCAAATGTGGGTTTTGCTGGGCTGCTGTGAGTCAGGGACTTTCTGCTTGGCAGCTTGAGTGTGTCTGGGAGACCCTGGTGTTTGTGAGCACCCTCCTCCCAGCTCTATCCCCAGGCACACTTTGGTTGGCTCATGGAACAGGCTTCCATGTGTCTCTGGCCCCTCTGTCCTCTCCACACCTCAGCCTCAGCATTCCTGTCTGGATGACAAACTCATTGATCTCATTTACAAGGTGCTTTGGGGATGCTGGAAAGCACTGCCCCAGGCAGGGGTGGCTCAGCCAGGTCAGAATCACCCCTCTCCAACATACCCAAGGCAGGAGGTCACTGGAGGGTTCCCGACCACCCCTTCGGATGGGGTGAAGGGGTCTGATGTCCCATACAGCTGTTAGCCAGCACACAGCTGGTTAGGAAAACCCAGCCATTTTGGAGGCCTGATATAGGAAGCTTCCAAGCTTTTCCAAGACATTTAGAATCATAGAATCATAGAATGGTTTGGGTTGGAAAGGACCTTAAGATCATCCAGTTCCAACCCCCCTGCCATCTGCCAGACAGGGACACCTCACACTAAACCATGTCACCCAAGGCTCTGTCCAACCTGGCCTTGAACACCACCGGGGATGGAGCATTCACAACCTCCCTGGGCAACCCATTCCAGTGCCTCAGCACCCTTACAGTAAAGAACTTCTCCCTTATATCCAATCTAAACTTCCCCTGTTAAAGTTCGAACCCGTTACCCCTTGTCCTGTCACTACAGTCCCTAATGAAGAGTCCCTCTCCAGCATCCCTATAGGCCCCCTTCAGATACTGGAAGGCTGCTATGAGGTCTCCACGCAGCCGTCTCTTCTCCAGGCTGAACAGCCCCGACTTTTCTCAGCCTGTCTTCATACGGGACGTGCTCCAGCCCCTGAGCATCCTCGTGGCCTCCTCTGGACTTGCTCCTGCAGACCAGGTCCCTGCTCAATAGGACAACCCCAATGGCAACTTCTCCTCGGGAAGAAGTGCGGTTTCTTCCCCCTGCCTGTTCTGTGACTCTCCTTTCCTTGTCTTTCTCCTGCTGTCCCACAAATCATTTCCTTGGGCTCCTTCTCCCAGGTGCTTTGTGCATGTCACAGAAACCACACGATCTGAAGAGGGGGAGAGGGGAGAAATAAACTGTGTAGCACAGGCAGTAAGAACCCAGTTGGTTATTTATAATGCTCAGCTCTAAGCAATAAACACAGGCACCAAATGTAAATTCTGCCACTTCCCTTCCCCTCTCTCTGTAATTCCCGATAAATTCACATCACTCACTGTCGGTCTTAATGTGCTTCTGTTTGTTTGAGCTGCACATTCTTCTTTGTGATTTTTTCCCTGAGTAGCTAATAGCCCTATGGATAGTTCTCCTCTAGCCTTAGTCTTGTAAATTAAATTAATTTAAAATTCACAGGGATAATACGCTGCTAAAATGCTCGGCTGTGGCGTTGCAGGTCATGGTGCTGGACTGTAAAATGAAAGCCTGTTTATAACTTGGCATTTACAGGGCTTTCTTCCCCCGGAAGCAATGCGGTGGGTAGAGCTGTCTGTCCATTTTCTGTATAACCAGGTGGAGATGTTCACATAACCTGGACCAGTGGCATCCAAAAGATTCTCCAAGTGGACTTCTAGAATGCAATGCACTGTTTGAGCATCCCCTTAAAATCATAGAATCATAGAATGGTTTGGGTTGGAAAGGGCCTTAAGATCATCCAGTTCCAACCCCCCACCTCACACTAAACCGTGTCACCCAAGGCTCTGTCCAACCTGGCCTTGAACACCACCGGGGATGGAGCATTCACAACCTCCCTGGGCAACCCATTCCAGTGCCTCAGCACCCTCACAGTAAAGAATTTCCTCCTTATATGCAGTCTAAACTTCCCCTGTTAAAGTTTGAACCCATTACCCCTTGTCCTGTCACTACAGTCCCTAGCGAAGGGTCCCCCCAAGTCCTTAACTTTGCTCTTTGGGGTGGTGCTTTGGGGACTTCAAGGAAGTCCAGCAGCGGGAATCCCACTGTTCCTTTGCTCTGTTTCCTTCACTTGAGCACTGTGGTCCTGAGCGGAGGCAAAGCCAGGAGGAAAGGCAGAAGATCCACATGCCATTTTCATGTCAGGGATCTGCTCCACAATACACAATGGTTGAGGAGCGTAAAACTTGATTTTTGTGGAAGGGGATTGAAAAGTTGTTCCTTCCGATTGCCTCAGAAACAGCAAAGAACCCTGTCAGGATTATCGGGGATAATTTTCTTCACTGTTTCTTTTGCCTGTTACACATCCGAATGAAGTGAAAAGCAAAGATTGAAGAGAACAACTTTGCTTAGGTTTGTAATGAGCTGGAAATTCTGCCGCTGTCAAAACCAGCTCCACTCCCACAAAATGTGTTCTGCACAAAGGAGTCTTTTGTCACTCTCTGTGTCTGGAAACACAAAAACATCAGGTGCCAAATGTGCTCCAGCTTCCACAAAGCGTTCCTGGTCTCCCCCATCCTTAGCACCGGGTGATTTAATAAACTGAACGAGAGGCACAGACCTGCCACCTCCTTTTGATGGTGAGATGATGGAGAAAAGGCTTTGCCACCCTCTCCTCCACCCAAGCTCCACTGGCAGGGACTGCTGCAGTGGTGCAGGGTTTTCCTGCTGAGGGACCCTGACCTTCAGTGTCAAGATGTTGGATTTGCATCGTTCCCTGTGTTCCTCAGCAGGACAAAGCCAGTTCCCTCAGCTGGGAGCGGGAGCATGACCTAACGGCAGCAGCAGATGTCTCATTAGTGACGCACTGTGCCTGACTTTAAGGTTTCTTCGCAGCACAACCAAGCCCCATAATGGTTTTCTTTCAGTCTCTTAATGAAGACCGTTCCCTCACACTCCTCATACATCATATTTGCAATGGTTCCTTCGGTGTGGCTGGTGCTTCAGTGGTAGTTTTGTAATTTATGAGACTCTTAGTAGCTTAATTATGCCATCAGCTCCATCTGTCACTTAACTGATATGAGGAATGATGGGATGCCATTAGCCAGCTAATAGTTGCTGTAAAGAGTATTGTTTTATGCCGTTAAATGGCAAGAACATAAACAGTTTTTGCTCCCCGATATCCATGCTTGCTTCAGTAATGATATTTAAGAGGCTGGTCTTGACATCTGTCCCTCTGCCTGAAAAAGTGCTGGGGGAAATAAAAGGAAACTATCAGCAACAAGTCTCATTAGATTTACCATCAAGACAATGATCGTTTGGCTTTGTTTTCCCCCATGCTGATGGAACTTCTTATTTGAATCTTGGGCCCTTCCTTGCTTTTCGTCTTAATCTCTTACGATCAGGACAAGAATGTGGTGTCCTCATCCCCATGGGTAATTACTATGCTTGCAAAATGTGCATCCCATCCCCTCAGCTTCTTTAGCCCATACGAAGTGTTACTCATTTGATAGAGAGCTGAGGTACAGAAGACCATGAATTAGATCTCCCGGAGGACAGAGGCACTCGGTTTCCATTTTAGACAGCAAAGATAAACATTTGAAGCCTATAAATGCCTCTCAATTGCTGTTTAACCCTGGAGCTCCCTAAAACCTAGTTTCCAGCATTAAAGTTTCTCAGGCACCAACATTCCTGCTTCTGAGCTCACCAAAGCTCAGCCACTGAGCTAGCAGGACTTTGCAGCTCGAGTCTGACCTGAGCCCCTGCATGGCTGGTGGTTGCTGGCAAGGTGTTAGCTCAGTGCTGTTGGATGGTGGCATTGTGGAGGCTGAGGCCATGGGAACTGGAGCCACAGTGGTGTGCACCTTGCTCAGGTCTGCTGCTTTAATCCCAGCTGTCTCAGCCACCCTTGTTCTTCTGCTCCTGCACATCCCACGTTTGATGTGGTTTCTGCACGCATCACCTTCACCCCGCCTGACAGCATCCTCTGCACCAAGCCAGGAGGAGTCCTCCTGGTTCAGCCATGCAGTGATTTCAGCTCTTTCATCTCCAAAAGGCACACGTGGAGTGCCAAAGGCATGAAACCCCGTGCCCAGCGGGTTCAGGAGGCAGCGCCCTGCATGCCCAATGATGCTCTTTGTGTCTCTGAGCCCCATTCCCAGAATACATCAGGTCCTGAACAGAGGCGAATGGCTGAGAACACAGCCTTCCAGTCCTCCTGGATGGTGCCCAGCTTTCCATTACAGTGCTGTGACTCCTTGACGTGACCTACATCCTTGTAAGCGAGGGGTTAACGCGTGTTGGCTGCTGGTCACTCTCCTGCTCAGATAAGTAGCCATCAATCGCAGGGATCTGCTGTAGTCACACGGTAATAAAACTGGAGAGATTATTTGCTACTCTGTCATTCAGAATAAATGTATCCCAAAGTGCTCTGTAGAATTAATTAATAGGCAGAGGAGAGAGAAACTAAGAGCTGAAGATGAAAAGCTAAGGCTTGAAATGAGGTGTGGAAGTATCTCCTGGAGTCAGTGTCTGTGGTGGGGCAGCAGCATGGATGGGGGCTGCTTGGAGGCACCATGTACCAAATGGCAAGGCAGGGAAAAGAAGGATCTGGCCTGTAAAACGTGTCATTCCCCATGTCACTGGTGGCAGTTGAGGTTGCAGCTCAGTACAGGAGCTCAGAGGAGGTTGTGGGTCCTCCTGCCAGCCCCATTCCTGGCCGGCTGTGCATCCTTCATGGAATTGCTGCCTTCTTCTGTGGCTCAGTCTCCTCCATATCAGGCAGAGGCTGCTGTGTTTTGCGGGGCACTGCTCAGCTTCATTCATCAGTGGCTATAAAGTACATGGCAGTGTCTCAGTGAAAGGCACTCCATAAATCCCAGGTTTTATGGCTTACTGTTATTTATGGGAACGTGCCACATAGGGACTCCCCCTCTATAAAAACGGTGTAATGCGTCAGGGCCAGCCCCAGAACATGGGCTGTCCTTGGTCAGGGCAGGGAGGATGGAGTCAAGAGGGGAGGAAGGAAAAAGCTTCCTATTTTAAGAAGGAGCATCTGTTTGCCTGCAGTCCCTTCCCACACAGTGCTGAGCACCTCCACAAGTCACCAGCGTTTTCAGGCTCTGCACAATCCATGGAAGTTGATGGAGGAGAAGGAGAGCGGATATGTTAGCACTGCTACTGAGGGACAGGCTGCAGGCGTGCTCAACCTTTATTAGACACTGGAGAACCCGCTTGGGAGCAAGATATTTGATTGCCCTAAGTGGTGGAAAAGGCTCAGTCAGCATCTCTGCCTCACTGGCAGTGGGAAAATCACTTCTACCAGTGTTACTGCTCTCCAAATGAGTTACTGTGGGATGGGATGTGCCTGGCCCCAGGACAAGATACAGGGTTTGGTTAGTGGAACAGAGCCAGAGTGGTGGATTCAGCTCTGCCTTACATGGCAGCATGAACCCATGCTGGGCATCACCTTCATGCCCAAAGCTTGTCCCTCATCCCCAGTGTACTGGTGGACAAAGTGGGAGAGCATCACCTGGGGCTGGGAGCAGGACAAGTGCCACACACTCAGAGCAGGCGTGTGAGGAAGCGCAGCTCCTCCAGCCCTCATTCCCCCTTTGTTAAACTGCAGTGCTGTAAAACACAATGTCAGTTTTTCTTTTAAATGTCTTTTATGGCAGGTTTGATGCAGCCTGGCAGATTGATAGCCCTGCTGACTGACAGCTCCCATTTATCCCTGCCATGCGGGCAGCGGGCGTGCAGGATTCCCTGGCACAGGCAGCCCTCACAGGGAGAGAGCACTGGGAACGGGGCAGCAGGCCAAGGAGGTGGCCATGGCCCCCTCAGTCAGCCCGGGCACTGTCTGCATCACCGGACTGCTGAGTTAGTTGGTGGTGTCTGCTCGCTGTCAGGCTGAATTGACACAGAATTGAACCGAATGGAGTGTGGTGGACATTGCTGCATGGAGACATCCGTTTCCAGCTCTGTGCTCTGCCGTGCTGTGTCTGTGTGCAGCATTTCTGTGCAAGGGGGAAGGTTTAATTCCTCTGCAGTCCCATAGAGCCCCGTGAGTTGAGTTGACAGACACCCTGCACCCTGACTCATGGGCTGAGCATCCTCCCCTTCCAGGCCAACAGGGCAGGAGATCAGCCGACACTGCCCACAGGGACCGGGCAGTGCCGCAGCACCCGAGCTGCCTCCCAGCCTTCCCCGCATGTGTGCTCCTGCCTTTCAAGTCCTGCTTTCACTTTCCCCCTCATCAGTTCAAAGGGAGAAGAAGAAAGCGGGAAGCTGCAATACCAGACAAAAAGTCCCTGCAGTCGCAGGCTGAGTGGGTAGAGATGGCCCCCTATGTTCTGCTGACTTGGTGCTTCCGCTCGAGTGAGGAGACTGTCGGGAGGTGGAAAGGGTGGGAACAGCCATGGGATTTGTGCTGACAAAAGCAATATTAGCATAACAAAGGCTAAATGCTTCAGCATCCGGTAGATAGCTGAGAGATGCAGAAGCAGCAAAGGCAGCCCTCAGTAAATAGACTCTTCTCATCTGTTCTTTTGCTCTTTCCCTCCCTCACTTCATTGCCAGGCTTCACAGCACCTTGACGCACTCCAGCTGCCAGCAGTATCCAAAATAATCCAAGCAAGGAGTTTCTCTGAGCTGCTCTGTTTCCCCTTCCATGGAGGATGCTCGTGGAGAAGCTGAGCTCCTCTGAGCGAGAGTGCCAGCTGGAGAGCAGGAGCCCTCCGTGTGGCACTAACCCTCCTGCGCTGGGGCAAGCAGGGGCAGAAGGAGGCTGTATAAGGGCTGGTGAGGACGGGCCGAAGGGGTCCAGGTCGTTGGGCAGATTGGCCACAGACGGATGGAGTCGGGGATGTGATGACACCAGGACACCCTGCCAGTGGATTGCTTCAGGAAGGGATCACCAGCCCACGGAGATACAGCTTCAAATAAGGGGTGTCTGCACCCAGCATCTCCTCTTCCCATCCACCACGGCTCCCCTTCATCGTGGTGCTTCACTCTGAGCATATGCCTTGTAGAGGAGGTCAGATTCTGCTCCTGGCTTCAGAAAACCCGACGTGTCAATTATTCATTTAACACATTCTTTAGCAGCAGTTGCTCAGTTCACTGTGAAACAGGGTGAGAATGCAGAAAACAAAGGAGCTATTGTATAATTGAACTGCATCTCTCCAGCAGAACAGGCTTTGGAAAGGGCACTTTCTCTGGGAAAATTCTAACAGGATTATTTTTTCCAATGGCTTAATTAGAAAAATCAATCCCTCGGCATCTTTCATTAAATACCTATCAGTGGTAAACCCTAAAGTTTCCCTTTCTTGGCTTAAAAGCTTTTACCGAGTGACTGAATGTGGTCAGACCTCAGACATCTCAGTCAAAACACTCCAGGTTTTGGACCTCAACATTTTGCCAGGTTTGCAAACAGTGCAGGAAGCTTGCAAAGCTGCTTCGTTAGGTAGGCATCACCCACCCTTCCTTTTAGTCAGGGGAAAGAAGCAAGGATGTTGTGCCAAACCATATGAACTCCATTGGGCTTGGTCTTTCTTCTTGCCTAAAACAGGGTATAAATAAATACCTGGCACCGCTCCTCTTCAAAGGGGAGGAGGACAGGGTTGCCAGGAGAGCAGAACTACAGAAATATCTATTCCATGTTGGGCCTTTAATGAAGCATTTAGGAGATCAAACAGGAAGAGGTGCCCTCCCACAGCCTTCAAGCTGTAATTAATTGCAAAGTAACTACCATATAAGTGCTTTCCCTAGAGCACCCCAGAGAGCAGGGTGATACCTTGACAAAGGTGCTAGAGCAAGCAAAGTTAATTAACATGAAGAAATAAGTGGCTAATGGCATTGTTCTGACAGTGCTGCTCACCCTCCCTGTGAAGTGGCATTCAGGGAGTGTTTCATCCCAGCACCAGCCCTGGATGCTTCCTTCCAGGTGGGCTAAACCCACACGGATGTGCCACGTCAGGAGGTGCTGGCAGCATCACACTGATGACCCAAAGGACCGTCTTGCAAATGGGAGTCTGCTGTGATGGGCCTCTTGTGTCCTGCTTCCGTCTCCCCACCTTTGGTACAATGAGGACTGCAGTTAGTAGGACCCCAGTTAAGATCTCAGGATTTGGAGCCTCATGCAGATGTGACTATCACTGCTATGCTGATATGAGCTGGGAGTGGTGCTTAGAGCTAGAAGCAGCCCTGGAGTTCCAGAAGGCATCTGCATGGCCTTTGGAAAAGGGGTGAGTGAGCCCCTTCGTATAGTAACAGCCCCAAGCACTCTGCTTGGAGGCTGCTCCATGGGCATGAGCTGCTATGCAAAAGATGGGAGAGGGAGAGCAAGGCCGGTCCTTGGAGGGAGCAAAGCTGGATGTGTCATTTCTATTCCACCGGACTGCAGCTGGTGTGGAGGGGCCTGGGGAGCTGCTGCAGTGAAAGCATTGTAATTGCTTGTGTGCAGGCATGAAGAAGGAAGGCCATCCCGCTGCGGGTACCAGCAAGCATCGCTTGGGCTGCCTTGTTCCAACCCCGGCATGGGCTCTGTGATGGAGGTACAAAAGGAAAAAGGGCTTGCTGGGACCCCATGAAAGCCTGGATGGCTCCAAGACCCACTGGGAGATGTGGAGCTGTCTCCACCTAGCATGGGTGTGTAGTGATCAAGCAGCATACTCAGTGTGTGCCTCTTGGGAAGCTCTCTGAAGTAAGTGGAGATGCCTTGTTGGCCACTGGAAGGCTCTTCACGCAAAGCTGGGAGACTTGATGGCTCCAGGTCTGTAAGCAAGGCTGGGTTTGGTTTATGTAAGGTCCTATACGCTTGACTGAGCTTATCCTGCCCTCTCTCTAAGCTCCCAGCCAGACAAGCCCCTCTCTATAGGACATGCCATACCTCAGCCATCAAAAATGAAGGTTTTTCCAGTCTCATCTTCCTGAGCTGTTCAGTTCTTCATCCTATGCCTTCATTTTGACCTTCCTGCTTTCCCCCATTGTGTCCCCTGCGTTTGGGTGCTTTCTGCGTTGGGTGACACCTCTTGCAGCTCAGACATTCAGCCTCTGGTGTGATGGGCTCCCTTCTGTCTAGACTTTAACCTCTCCTGCTGAGTGTTTGCAGTCTGGAGCTGAGTGCTAAAGCATTTCCTCTTGTCCCTGTGACTGGGCCATGGAGCGTGTCATGTTGAGCACTGTACATACACAAAGACTACTCAAGCCTTCGAGGACTTAATGTTAACTCTCTCTGGGAATGCTCTACATCAGACTAGACGTATATTTATTGTCTGAGCAGTAGTGTCCATGCAGGCAAAGGTGATGGGGGAAGAAGCCTGGTTCTCCTTGGTGCCTTGCACCTAGCTTGCCGCGTGTTCAGGAACCCCCGTTCCCCCCTCGGGTGCCAGGAGGGGTGCTGCCATCTAAGCACAAGCCGTTTTTAGTGAGGAGGGTTTATGAGCCTATTTCTTAGCTAGCAGCACTTGCCTTAACCTCTCCCCTGGCTCTTCTTCCCTCTGTTATATTGCTGTTAATTCTGGGGATATTTCTTCATCTCCTGACAGTCCAAATGCAGCAGCGGAGGTAATAAAGAGCACATTAGCTGTGCTTGTTAGACTGAACAAGGCTTCCCTGATAAAGAGTCACCGGGGCCCCGACAAGAGGAGTTGCTCTCCTGGGCCACATCTTCACTGTGTACGGTTCCGAGTCATTTCCTCCCGCTCCGGAGCCGCGCTCGCCTCCCTCACGCTGGATGAAAGAGTGGTGGCCCCATTCCCCTTTCTTGCTGCAGCATGGGGAGAGCAGACCAACGCTGTGGTGAGGCCCTGGGTCTGGGAAGGGAAGAGATGCAGGAAGGAGAAGAAGGGGAGAAATTGGATGTGATTCCCAGGAAGCCCGAGGGAGCCCCGATTTCACAGTATCACAGTATGCTAGAGATTGGAAGGGACCTCAAAAGATCATCTAGTCCAATCCCCCTGCCGGAGCAGGAACACCTAGATAATGTTACACAGGAATGTGTCCAGGCGGGTTTTGAATGTCTCCAGGGAAGGAGACTCCACAACCTCCCTGGGCAGCCCGTTCCAGTGTTCCGTCACCCTCACCGAGAAGAAGTTTCTTCTCAAGTTTAAGTGGAACCTCTTGTGTTCCAGTTTGTACCCATTACCCCTTGTCCTATCATTGTTTGCCACTGAGTAGAGCCTGGCTCCATCCTCATGACACTCCCCCTTTATATATTTATATACACTAATAAGGTCACCCCTCAGTCTCCTCTTCTCCAAACTATAGAGACCCAGCTCCCTCAGTCTTTCCTCATAAGGGAGATGCTCCACTCCCTTAATCATCTTCGTTGCCCTGCGCTGGACTCTCTCCAGCAGGTCCCCGTCCTTCTTGAACTGAGGGGCCCAGAGCTAGACGCAATATTCCAGATGCGGTCTCACCAGGGCAGAGTAGAGGGGAAGGAGGACCTCTCTCGACCTACTAACCACCCCCCTTCTAATACACCCCAGGATGCCATTGGCCTTCTTGGCCACAAGGGCACAGTGTTGGCTCATGGTCATCCTGTCGTCCACTAGGACCCCCAGGTCCCTCTCTCCTACACTGCTCTCTAACGGGTCGTTTCCCAACCTATACTGGAACCTGGGGTTGTTCCTTCCCAGATGCAGGACTCTTCACTTGTCTGTGAGCCTGGCGATGGAGGATCTGCAGCCAGCAGCCCTTGGGGGGATGATGGCAAACAGGTAGCAGAGGCTGGGATAGCAGGGTTGAAGAATGAGTGTGATTTCAGCAGATGGAAAAGTCCTGCCTTATTAAGACAAGGTGGATTTTGCACAGAGACAGACATACCTGTCTCTGCTTGTGTACTGGGAGTGGGTTCACACAGCACAGCAGCCCTGCGGTGTATCACCAGCTCTTGCTCCATGTAGCCCAATGCTGGAGCCTGGGGGTGCGCCCAGACACATCTGAACGCAAGCACATCTGGGCAGCCACAGCCCATTCCTGCTCTCATCCTGCTGCCACGGCTTTACAACCGCGACAAGTGCGGGGGGAGAGATTAAAGGCAGTAGCAGCTGGAGGTATTCCCTGTGGCAAGGATGAGAAGAAAAGCAAATAGTGGAGACAGAGTAATCCGTGTGGTAAACATGACCGGTAAACAGCCTCGGCAGGGATGCGCTGCCAGGGTTTCCATGACCAACCTGCGAGTGTGGACCTGGGGCGATGGCTGTGGTTACAGTCTGTGTGCCCTAGCACAGGTGATGTGGGGGGTGCAATCTGTAAGAATCCAAGGGGACAAGCCTCCTGGAAGCAGCTAAATAGATAAGGCAGTGCAGCGACACCCAGCACAGTTTAGTGAGCACAGCTGGTCTCTCAGAAGGAGTTCAGAGATAATTCCACCTCTGCATTGAAGGCTTTCGATGACTGTTAATGAATTTAAATGATGGGGATTTTCTTGTCATGCTTCATTGCATATGCTGCTCACATTAAGATGCTAATTAAGAATACATCAGCCCAGGCTGGGAATGATGTGGCCACTGAGCAAAGTGGAGCTGAGACAATGTCTTCGGGGATACTCAGCAGGACCTTTTATTGGAGTCTGATAAATGATTTGCTCCCTCAGGTCTGGTAGGTAAAGATCCTAGAGTGAGTTAAGATTTGCTGTTGCTCTCATGTCGGGATGTCGTGTTTGATCCCAATGGGATATCCAAGGGATGCTCGGGCAGCGGGGCAGTCAGCACTAAGCATAGACACGTCCATAGGAGGGCAGCAGTCATGCTGGGGCTCTCTGTAGCCAAGAGGAAAGGGCCTTCCTCTGGGCCATGGGCACAGAAGAGAAATCCCTTAGGGGCTAATGAATATGAACTCCCCATCATCGGCTCAGCTGCAAACTGTTGGCGTTTGTGAGCTATTCCGGGTAATACCACCCCAAGTTTGTGCTTTTCTGCTTTGGAGATGGCTGGTCTGGCCTGGTGGTGCTCTGTTTTTGGGTGATTTGAAGCAAGACCTTGACTTCTTGCTGGGTTGCATTGCTGGAGATGGCACACACTCTGTGTTCCAGTGGTGCTTCCTCAGAGGCACCAGCCCTGGTTAATACATCTCACCGTCAGCATCCTGTTTGTAAGGAGGCTTTGGCACCCTTTGGGGATGCCTCATGCTCTGGGTGGGAAATCTCCCCCTCTGATGTACCACAGAACTGCTGTGGTTGAGAACTTCTTTCTGGTATCTCAACTGAGCTAGTGTAGAACTGCTTCTTAAAGCCAAGGGGAGAGTGACAGGGAAGCAGAGGTCCATAAATCATGAAACCTAGAAATCCAGTCCTGCAGATTTACAAATTCTAAACTGGATTTGCAGAGCCAATGGGGAAAACCATGGATTTTCCAAATCTTCACAATTACTCCTTCCTCATGAGCTTCCTGCCTTGGTTTGGGACAGTTCAGTGAGAGATTGTTCCAGCACACTGCCTGTGGCCTCTCATTATGGGAGGGATTGCAAATGTTAATGCTGGGGGTGAAACTCTCTGCTCAGCCCTGGGAAGCGCTGTCAGTTGATTCCTTACTCTTCACCATTCAAGTGTTGCTCTGCTTTCTAAAGATGCCATGACAGAAAATACCTGGAATTGCAGATACCAGAATCTGCAGATTTGCAAATCCTACAAATGCGTAGGATTTGACTCTCCTGCCTGTTGGAAAGGGCACCGGAAGAGCCACAGTTGAATATCCAAGTTTTGGGTATAGTTACAGTCTTTTACTCCTGTAAAAGCGCTTGGTTGTGGTTTAGTCACCTAAGAGTGTTTTGTTAAAAGGTTTTCGTGGTCACTATTCTTGTGGCATCCATCCAAAAATTGGAACAGTAGGAAAGAAGGGCTGGCCAGAGGAGTGAGGAGCATGTTTTTCAGTGGAGATTCCTGGCTTATTAAGCTTAGCAAAACAGAAGCTGAGTGGGAACTGGATCACTGCCTCCGTGTATATCACACTGAATAGCACCATGGAGGGAGGATAGAGACGCTTAAATATAGAATTGGCATGGTTGGAAATGGGCATAAATGCATTTCAGATGGAAACTGCAACAGGATTCTACTGACAGAGGAGGGAGGTGATTGTCTTTGGCCGTGGAGTCCCACAGGGGAGATGCAGTATCAGTTCTGGGCTCCTGAGCAACACGTGGTACAGAGACAGCGATGTGGATGGCAGGAGACACGCGGTGCAGCAATACTGGGTCTGCTGGTTATCTCAGTGACAGCCCCGGATCACGGGCTGAGCCTCGCTTATGGGGACACCCGGCCCTGCCGTGGGGTGGAAGCTGAGCCTTGGGATGCTCCTAGCCAAGGAATCCCAACGGGGAGTGTTGTCTACATCAATGACAAGTTTATGTGGGGCTCTGTTCCGCCTTTGCCCCACAACTGCACGTGGTACCTCAGAGTTTTGGCTCCCGTGATGTCTGCTTCTACCTTTTCCCTCCCTGATTTCAGTCTCAGAGTCCGTGCCATGCGCTGACTGCTCACCGCCGGGGGCTATTCCCTCTTCAAGGGTCAACACAGCAAAGCTTTCCCAGGGCTTTCTGAACCACAGAGGTGCAGAGTGTGCCCTGCCAGAGCCAGGGAGTCGGTGCAAGGAGCCCTGACAGCTCCTGGGGCTGCTCAGGAGTGCAGCGTAGGCACCGTGCACCAGCATTGCCTGTCTCGCATCAGCAGAAAGCACTGTGCTTCAATGTGCTTTCAGCACTACAAGTTATGCACTGTGCTTCAGAGCATACCTTTTCCGGCCTGTGATCTCAGCACAATCCAAGCTCAATAGTGGGTACTGGCATCTTACTGGTTTTGATGGCTTTCTGGAGGTAGAGGATTGGGGTTTATTGGTGCATAGATTGCCCCGGGGTGTGATGCATATTATGCTTATTTGGAGAGTAATAAACTGCACAGGTGCCTAAGAACTGGCACCTCAAATGTTATTCAAAGGCCAGCTACAAGCTCATCTGACTGGAGCCAAGATCCCAGCTCTGGAGCCGAGCCAGAGCACGAGCTGAAGCAGCCCGAGTGCCACCGACGGATTGCGTCCCTCTGTCCACTCGTGTGCATCCTTGTGCATCACTCTGCATCAGCAGGGTGCTGGTACGTCACCTGGGAGCAGTGGCACTGGGCTGAGGCAACACGCTGGACAAGGCCAGCTCTCTGTGGTCGTGTTCAGGAGGAGATCTCCATGGCCCGGGCTCAGCCCTTCATGCCAACTGCAGGCATGGCACAAGCCCTGGGTCGGTGGGATGTGAGGGTGGCACAGCTCCCTGCTCGCTAGAAACGCTGGCTCCTGGGTGGTTGGCAGCTTCCCCCAAGAAAGGCTTTTTGTAGTTGAAAGTTCACACCTGCAAATGGGGGCCTGGTTTTTGCTGTGCTTCTGGATTCCTCTCACATGGGAACGGCCATGAAGGATGCTTTCTGTCATCCCTAACTGGCAAGGAGGTTCTACCTCATCCCGGCAGATAACGACCTGGCTGAAGTTATTCATGACTTCATCACCCCTTGGCCAGACTACAGCAATGCGGTCTCCTACTGGGCCAGCACTGAGCCCAAGGGCTGCTCCTGCCCTTCAGGTGTCCACATCCACACAGGACACCCCCAGCTCCAGAAGCTCTGTGTGCAGCCATGAGGAGCAAGGACTTAGTGGTCACTTAGAGCAGCGCAGAGGTTTTGGTTGTGCCTGCGCTGGGGTTTGAAGCCGATCTTGAGTTTTCCCATAATCAAAGTCCAGGACTCACATGTGGGTGCGTAAGGGCCTTTTACCTCTCACAGGGAGAGCCAGAGCCACTGCAGACAGCCCCGTATCTCCAACACCTTCTTCACCTGTCGTTTGGCTGCCACAGCTCATTGCCTTGCACCCAGACATTCCTCACTGCTGGCAGGCACAGAGTAGGGAGCAGGGAACTGAGTGCTGCTCCCCAGCACCACTCGCTTGGTCACATTGCTCCACCGGACATTCCACCTCTGAAGCAGGAGAGTCATTGCACACTACAGCCTTGCGATGGTCCTCAGCCCCACTGTGAAGCTGGTTTTGTTCCCAGCTCTGAATGCACTTGGAGAGAGGGAAAGTGGGTGATCTGAGATGAGGCAGGGGCTGTGATTCTTCCACTCCTCCTTCACCTCTCTCCAGACAGTGTATAAGAGAAAACCAATTTATGAAGGAGAAACAGGAGCGAGGAGTTTGCAGGGAGCAAAACAAACTGAAGGAAATAAGGCTATTGAAAAAGTGTCAGGTTGGGAAGAATGGGAACAGAGGGAAGAGCTATTGATTACTGCGCGGAGCTGGAGACGGCAGAAGGTAGACGGTCTGGAAGGTCAGCTCAGGACCTTTGTTTTAGTCCTTATGTGCAGGATGTTTACTGAGCAGGGCTAAGGGAAGCATGCATGGAGCGTGATGAGAGCTGGGCAGGGGAGAGGATGTCTCCTCATCACAGGGTACAGCGTGCTCAGGCGTTGCTCCAAGATGCATCCTTCTTGTGCCCTGCAGAAGTCCACCTTCTGCCAAGGGACAGCAAAAGTCCTGCCATGAAGAAGACTGCTGTGATCAGGTCCCTGTTGCTGACACACAAGCAGTCATCACTTATTTGGGGACGGAAGTGGGACCGCACTTCCTTTCCTTCCCTGTTCGGGCTGCGGGCCGGGAGCCAGCACACATGAATCACTGCGGAGCAGGGAGCAGGCATTGCTGGAGTGACTGCCACCTGATTTTTGCCTTTCTGAGTAGACATTGATCAGCTGTCTGTGCCCATAATAATGATAATAGAGTCGATGCTAATCAGCCCCTGTGTTTCCAGAGCTGGATGTGTGTGTTTGCCAGCAGGGCTTATTTGGGCGGAGAAATTACAGATGGAAATGCTGCGTTCATTCAGCCAGTGCATTCCCTTGCACTCCTTGGACACCCCAGACTCATCCCCCAGAGCATGGCACACCCAGCCTTCCCGTGTCCCCAGTTTGCATGGTAAGAGGAGGCAAGAAAGACCTGGCAATGGGATACCGATGCGAACTTCTAGACTTTGCCTTCTGTCCCTGTTTGTCACCCAGATTTGGTGCTGTGCCTTCAACCAGTGTTTCCCAATCCTGTAAGCAGGGAAGCACCAGTTCTCTCTGGGAGAGCACAAACAAAATCTGTGTGCTGCGCACAAAATCTGTGCGCCATGTGCTGTGGCCACAGTGATTTTCATCTAGTGCTTCTGTTCCTTTTTTTCCCCACCCACCATTTGATTTATACACTTGCAGAGGAAGCATCCCTTCTTCCTCTCATCCCGCAGGGACGATGGCTGGTCCACTAGGAGACTGAGATCATCTTCCTTAGGTAAGTCCCTGCCTTGGTGTCTGCTCGCACAGTCCCTGCCTGAAAGAGCTGTCTCTGTGTGCTCAGGGCAGTGGGCTTTTGTTATCAGCAGCTTCTGTCTGCAAAGCAATTGATAATCACAGATAATTGGAAGCGCATTTCTGTTTGAGCAGCCTCTGGGTGCTCTCCCTGGCTAAAATGCGCTTGTCAGTGCGCAGGGCCGGAGGAAAACGTGCTTTTCTCAGCTGGGAAGTGTTGCTCCTGAAGCCTTTTGTAATCCACTTGGTGTCCATCTTATCTGTTGCTGTTCTTCAGGTCAGAGGCTGGATCTTCTCCGGTTCTGCACGGTGGGGTGCCAAACGCAGGCAGTTTGTTGCTGTGTTTTCGTACTGTTTGCTGGCTCACTGGGGCTTGGCTCTGAAACAACACGCAGGGTGCATTGAAAAGCTCTGGTGCTGCTCTTAAATAACTCCCGTTGTAGGCAGTCTTCTGGAACGTGAATGGGGCTTTCTGATGTAGCTTAGTTCACTTCCAGTTCTAACCTGCTGGAACAATGTTTGTGAGGGACCTGAGCCTGTGGGGCTCCATCCTAAAATCCCAGCTTCACTCCTGCAGGATGTATGGTCTGCAGAGGTGGGAGCCAACCACCCACAGCTGGCAGGGTGATATGGGGAGCAGCAACCACAACTAACTCCAACCTCGCTCCTCCTCCCATCCTCCAGCATTTCTGTGGCAACTTGTGGCATGGATTCATCCAGCACGGATTAGCTTTTAGAATTAACCACTGTTTGCAGAGGTGGATGTGGCTGTGATACAGATGAGGAGAGAGCATCACCCGTGCACAGCATCTCCCTGGGCACATGGTACGAGGCAGACACTGTTGAGCTGAACATGGAGCCACAACGCTCCAGGGTGCAGCCTCTTGTCCCCTGGGTCCCATTTGCCACACTGCAAAACCGTTTAGCCAGGGTCTCTCTGCTGGCCATGCCACAAGCACGTGGTGACGCAGGGACTCCAACCCTCCACAGGAGACTCCCTAAAGAGGCAGGACCCCTGAATAGGCCATGGGGAGAGCATGGAGATGTCTCCTCCACCAGCAAAGGAGCCAGTCCCCACCTGCAGGATGCAGGGAGCCCCTGGGTGTCAGTAGCGTCCCACTTGCCAGCTCATGGACCTGGAGGACGAGCTTTCCTCCGTGGAGAGCAGAGCTTTCCCCCAGCAGCTGCTGTTTCCTGGGGAGCAGGTCCCACTGCACACCCACTTGGAAAGGTGCATCCAAGTAGAGGTGGTACCATCCCCATCACTGGAATTGCTGATTGTTGGCTGGGTTTTCCCACCCCGTGGAGCTACAAGAAGGGATGCTCCTGCTCCAGGAGCTTCAGCAATAGACTGTGAGCTGTGGGGTACCCTGTGCTCCTTGTTGCTTTGGCCAAGGTTTGGACACTTTCACAAGCAGGCCCCGAACATGGGATTTCCTCCTGCCCCCTCTTTCTCTGCAGCTCCAGGAGCCCTGGCTCTGCTCTAAACCTGTCCCTGCACTGTCTGTGTCACCCCTCCCACCCCACAGAGCCCTTCTCCCCCATTGCCCCAGCTTGAAGGAAGCTCATGGCCCCGTAAGATGGAGCGGGCTGGTGATGTTCTGATTGTGCAGGGTGGGTTTCCCAGCCTTTAACCATTCACTAAAAGGAGACTTCGTACAGGGACGTATCGCCTCTGGGGTGACATTTCTGGCTCAAAGCGTAAGGAACACAAAGTCCTGTGCCCCAGGACAGCTGGTGCATCCGTAATCCTGGCACCCACTTGAGCAGTGGCTGTAGCTGCAGCCCCATCCGCAGTCACAGTCAGGATCTGATCCACTGTCTTCACACCTAAAGACCTGCCTAAAGAGCTTCCCCCTGTCGCAGGGAGAGTCCTCCCCGTATCTCCTGGTGGAGCTGTTCCATCTGCTGTTAATTCAGCTTTCCTTAGGTTGAAGTGAGGCTGCTGCTCTGGCTTTCATTGGCAAGATGTGCTTGTTCCTGCTTTCCCTATTTCCCCGCGCAGAAATCTCATGTCCTGGCTGCACCCACTGGACCTGCCAGGGATGAGAGATCCCTCTTCTGGGTGCACAACATCCTTAAGGACCGCTCAGTTCTGCAGCCCGTTGGCTTTATTGACTCACCTGATCATGGAATGTGGGATCTCCCCTAGACCATTCACTCCCTGGGGTGCATTTTCTCCATCAGACCTGGACAGGCTGTAACTTGCCCCAAGTGATGCAGGCAAGTGGTGTTTGTACCCAGCTCTCACAATGTACCTAGGGGAGTGAGGACCCCCCTGGTCTGCTCCTATGGTCAGCAGGGCCCTGGTTTCCCCAGAGCACGTCGGGGTGGCAATGCCCATTTCTGCATCCCCAGCAACGGCTCTATAATGCAGTTTCCAGGGCTCTCATTTCTTGGCTGTGATACCAGCCCAGGCACTCAACCTGGAGAGTTAACGGGGTAATCGGAGCCGTGGTGCGAGGCCATGAGGGAGACAAGCTCCATCAATCCTTTCCCATGTACACAAGCCCTTGGTTAAAGGTTACGGGGTTAACTGGCTCCCGCTCACCATGGAGAGGTGGAAGGTGGGAGGGAGGGAATGGGCTAAAAGCCCTGCTTTGAGATGACTGCTGGGCTGTGGGTGCTCGGGCCTGGCATGCGGCTGTATCCACCATGCCACTCGCCCTCCAAAACCTCTTCACCTACAAGAGCTGTTTGTGCCTCTCCAGGCTGGGAGGAGAGGAGCTTTGTGAGGAGTCAGCAGAGGAAGAGGCTGATTCCCCCATGCTCCTCCTGCTCCCTGCTCAGGGTGCACTGCTTCCATGCTGGATCACCTACCTCTGGGAGATGGGATACCCCGAGTCCCAGAGCAGAATGGGGGACAGGCAGATGGGTCCTGTTCAGGAGGGGACACTGCTGGAGTCAGTCTCTGCGGGACTGACAGGGAAGGGCTAGGTTAGATGCCAAGGTGATGCCAAGCCCCGGGCATCCACTGAGTGTTCCCAGGCTTCAGCCCCGTCCATGTCCTCCCTCTCTTTGATTGTGTGCAGTAATGAAATCTGGGCCAGTGGTTCAGGCTAAGCGTGTGCCCTCCCTTAGCTCCAACCCATGGGATGAGCACACGGGTGACCCGTCAAGCACCAAGAGCCTGGAGATGCCAAGCAGAGCTCCCATGTTCTTTGACATCAGGCAGCAAATGAGGCTTCCCCTGGGCAGATAAGGACTGATTTACCTTCACTTAGCGGTGATTGATAGCTGTCTGGTGCAGTTATCAGCAAGGAGAGCTGGCATCCCCCCCCCCAAGAGCTGCAGGTTTGGCAGTGGGAGGGTTTGATTTAAGGCACACTCAGCCACAGCCCCAGCCCGTGCTGCAGGGGCAGCCAAGGACATCTTCACACCTTCCTGCCCCTGTCCCCCCTTCTCTGGAGGTGAGCAGCGCGTTTTGCTGATGCTCTTTCTCCAGGAAAGCTAGGGGCTGCTTTTAGCCTGGCCCATGGAATGCATCGGCCTGCCTGGAGCATGCATCCTCTGCCTGTGCCTGTCTGCCAGGTCAGAGCAGGGAGTCAAGGAGAGTGGGAGAAACCAGTGTTCCAGGACAAAGGAAACCTTTTGCTCTTTCTCTTCAGGGACTTTATCTTTCCTGCAGGTGACAGACTTCAGTACCAGTGTGTTCAAATGTGAGCTCCTTTGGCAGCAGTGGAGTCCTGTTGAGACAGGATTTCAACATCCTCAAGTTATGGCCAAAGGATCATTGATCCTGTGGCCTGGAGGCGAGTTGATGGGGAGGGTGCTGAGGCCACACGACATCAGTTCCTGTACTGAGCTTGGGCACAATGCTGTGTTCAGAGGTACAGAGCCAGGCTTTGATGCTGCCGTGTCCCAGCACAGCGGAGCGCACTGCAGGGAACAAGCTGTTGCTGCATTGCTCATCTCCTTATTCTTGTGCTTTGTACTTTCCTTCGCCTTCTCTGCTTTCTTTACTTAAGCAGCTTCAGCAGCCAGAATTGTTAACTCTTGGTGGGCTTGGGTTGGGTTTGTTTCTTTTCTTCCTTCTGGCCCAGCACATTTCAAACTTTATTGTTTTTCTGGGAATAGCTGTTTATTTTCCTCTGCATGGCTTTCTGCTTTCATCTCTCCTCTGTTCAAGTCAGTAGTCCCCCTTCTTGTGAATCTCTTTTCCCCTGAGACCTTCCTGATTTTTTATCCCCTTTTCCATCCCATCTCCTGGCAGCTCAATAGATTTTCAGCCTTTCTCTCCTCATTTCCTGCCCTTTACATGTATTTGTCAGTATGTCCTCTCTCTCACACCTTCCCCACATCACCATCAAGCCTTTTGCAAAGCAGCCCTCCAGCCTCGAGAAGAGCAGGAAGCATCTGATGGAGAGAGCCTCTACTCTGGCTTTACAACATGGTGCAGTCCCACAGCACGCTGCAGCCCCAGTGAGCAGGCTCACCTGCAGGGCTGTTGTTGATGCTTGGGCTGGAAATGTGTGTCGCTCCTGCAAAATCTAAAGAGCATCCAGAGTGTTTGTGCGTCACTGCCCCCAGCCTGGCCCTGTCAGGGTGGTGCAGATGGTTTCTCCTGCTCCGTGTGCTGAGGTGTTGCAAGGCAATGCAGAACCCTGGCTGCTCTGGAGGATGCTCCTGAGCCCCCCTGTTCAAGCTCACTGTCTCTGTAGCTGCGGAGCCTGGTTCTGAGGATGACCCTGATGCCATCCTCCTTTCGGATGTAACCCCGGTGTGCCTGAGGGCTGTGCTGGGGGGACTGGAGGTCTTCTGGTGCCTGCGTTGGAACAATTGGGTCATTGCTACAAGTGGAGCTCTCCCTGTTGCGTGGGAATGTGCTCGCAGCGCTGTTCTCCCGCAGCCCTGCACATCCCAGGGTGACATTTCAAACAGGCTGCTCTGTGCCCTTCTCTCTCCTGCCCTTCTCCCCACAGCCTCTAGGCTCTGCTTTCTCTGGCGTGGCCTTGGTGGCCCTCACACCTCCCAGGGCTCCCATCGGAGCCCATGCACCCATGCATCAGCGCTGGTGGTGGTTCCTGCAGCTCTCAGCAGCTCATTGGATCTTACGTGCTGCTGGCATTACCTCCGCTCTTTTCTTAGCATAGGCATGAGATAGAGCACAATGGAAGGTCTATCCTCCCCAGGTCCCATGAGGGTGGCTCAGCCAACAGCAGGCACGATGCAGTCCCCTTGGATGCAGGGATGGAGTCACCCATCAGCCCACAGAGGTTCCCAAGGAGGATTTGATCACTGCCCTCCAGGATCTTCAGTCGCTGGGTGGTGGAGCCACCCCTTGGAGCTCTTCTAAGTGTTTGCTTTTCCTTCTCTTTTCCCTCCCCTGATTCTTATTTGGGAACCTCGTTTCGGGGATTAACCTCGGGGCCGGCGCGTCTCCTAAGAAAGATGCTCTCACTTCATTAAGAGATAATGGAAGCTGTCAGAGATTTGAAGGACTGCACTCGTGATGGGAGCAGGAGGGGGAAGAGATATATTTGCAGCAAAGTTACATTTTCATGTAAATTGTTTAAAGATTTAAATGGTTTCTCTTAGGAGGGGTCAGTGGGGCTGTGCGGAGGGCTAAATTAGTCCTTCTGTGCAGAAGCGTTATATTGTCCGTATATGAAAAGGAATAATGCAAGCTGTTATTCTTTTCCTCCACTCTCTCATTTCATCTCATGCTCTCTGCCTTTGTTCTACTTCTACATCTGATGGGGAAAGGTCGGCAGATCCAGATCCAGCTCTCGTCCCCTCAGTGAAGCCGTGGAGTGCGAGCAGGTCTCTGTCATTCATTTGTCTGGGCAAGGCTGGCACTTCACTCGAGGCAGTGCTGGGCCAGCCAGCTGGTAGAGGAGCAGGTGTCTGGTTTGTGCTTGGGAAAGGGGAGATGTCCTTGCTCCTCCAGTGTGCAAGATCCCAGAAACAAGCTGCCTTTTTCAGCAAGAGAACATCCAGACGGCTGAGCAGATTTCAAGCCAGTCAGTCGAGCACGGAGGGAGGCACACACCCACATGCACACCAACATGCTTTTCATCTCCATCTCTTCTAACGCCAGCCTCAAACAACTCTTCTCCCTGTCCCCCAAACTGTTCCTCTTGCAGTTGCTCGCTCAGACAGCAGCTCCATCCCCTCCCCGTGCAGTCTGCCTTTGCCAAACCCTTGCGGGTCCACAAGGATCTTCATCCCACCCATTCTCCCACCAGGTCTGCTGTCCATTAACCTCTGGTGAACGTGGTTGATTGGAGTCGTAGCAGGACTCCAAACAAGGCCTCTTCAGGGCTCCATGCAATGACAGAAGCACTTCCGTTTCCCTAAAGGGACTGTCTCTCCTCACACCCTCTACTATGGGATTTGCCTTTTTCAGAGCCACCTTACATCCGAGATGTATCATCAGCCCATGATTGGCATGTTCCTCTCTGCTTTTCTCCCTCTTGCTTGTTTCCAACGGGTGAGCTTCCAGCTCAGAGCAGAACTTCCTTTTACAGGAGGTTCTGTGCCACTGCTGTTTCTCAAGGTCACCTCATTTCTCCCACAGGAGAAATGGATTCCTTTCAGCTTTGGGCAATCAGCAGTCTTCCTAAATCCAATACGTCCCTCTGTGCCAAATCCATCAGTGGGAATGCCAAAGAGATGAGTCTCTTGGCCACTGTTTGAGGAACTCCACTTGTACTCCCTGAATCCATCTCCTGCTCTGCAGAGCCAGCGCTGATGCCCACATGAAGTAGATGTTCCAGGATTTTCATGCCTAAAAGAAACGGTTCCCTTTTCGAGGAAGAGTGCCAGTTAATGTCACAGATTTGGATGGATGTCCTCACAGGTCAGTTCAACTCTCATTTTATCACAGGAGTAGGAGCCCTGAGTGCCTGTCTGCAAAGGGCACCAGCTCCGTGAAGGTGGTGTTTGCTCCTGGGCTGCTCAGTGGAGGAAATTTTGGCTGTTGATTTGGGTTCTATCCAATTGTTGGCTTGTTATCGGGATGCTGTTTGCAGAATGTGGCCTCGGGTGGGGGTTATGGCCATCAGGTGGTGTGTTTGCAGAGCCCATATGGCACGACCTATCCTCCATAAAGCCATATTACATTGGACTCTCTTCTCTGCTCCCCTTCAACATTGGCTAGAAATGGAAGTGTACTACTGAGATCAGAATAGAGGCTCTTTAGTTGTCACGATTACTCTTGCCCCATTTCCTTAAGCGTGGGTGCTGTGTTTGGTAAACTCCAGGCATATGGTTCCACTCCCAGTTTGTTACATGCAGTAAAATTCCTTGTTGCCATGCTGGTAATTTCATATGCTAATTCATTGCAAAAAGCCTCAGCTACTGACCTGGTTTAATATCTCCTTCCATGTAATTGAAATGGCATCAACTTTTGATCGCTGGACCCATGTTTATTTTCTAGGTCAAGCTCTTCTGTAATGTCTTCACATTCACTGAAATACTACTAAAATAGCCTTGTGTCTTCCTGGATCAGTAACCATTTGGAGACAAAATCTGTTTATTATCATGCTCAGGAATAAGTGGTGCCTGCAATAAGCAACATTTGCTCTGCAATCTGTGCCTGAAAAAATGAAAGCCTCCGTGATGACTCAGTCCCATTTTGACTGGGGAGATCTAAACTCGGTCTCCAGCATGACTTCCAAACTCCTTGCAGAGATCTTCCCCCAGAAAACTTCTCTTTCAATCAGCCTAACCCATCCCTGTCCTTTGGTCTGTCCTTGTCTGATTCCACTGCCTGTGTTGTGGAGGTAGGGATGGATTATGTGATTCTCCTCGTCTCGCTCTGGGTCCCTCTGGTTCTTAGAGTGCTCTGCTGAGATTTGTCAGCCGTAATCTCATCATGCAACAACCCAGAGCTAACCAGGGGGAATTTACTTTGTGGAAAGAATTCTTTCCCCTTGAATAGCTCAGCATCCTCAAACCTTTCTCGTGGCATCAGCCCTTGGTGAGTCTGTTGGACTGCATCCTCTCGGGTGGCAGAAACAACCTCTGACAGTCACTCTTCGGACACCTTACAGCTCACTGCTGGTACCTGCAATCAGTTCCTGTGGGATTCTGCCACTGTTACTGCCCCAGGGTAAAGGACAATTAATATCTTTTCACTTAAGATCATCTTTTTTCTCTTTGTTTCCCCTCAGCAGCCTTCTGTTCTTTGGTCCCAGATAAGCAGCAGGCTCATAATTCCTTCCTAACAAGTCCCTGCTCACAGATACCTGCCTGTTTCCAAGGTTGTGCAGATCTGGTTTGTTCCCCCATGCGGTCTTCCTCCTGTTTTCTCTTTGTCCTGTTCTCCTTGAAGTCCTCTGAGTAGCATCTTATCCCTCTTTATACTTCAAACCATTGCGGTCTCCACTGACTGTCTCTTTTCTGCTGAGACTGGTTTTACATTCCCTTTCCGAAGATCCCTGTTGGTCTGGGGCTGGGATCTTCCAGCTGTAAACCGTTTATTTCAGGAATACGTCTGAGGCTGGTACAGATGCCAACCCCCCTGAATCCTGTTATGTTTATTACCGTTTCTTTGTGGGGCATTAATTCTAACTGCCACCATTTTTCCAGTCTCTAGACTTAAGCAGTGAAACTCCCAGATTCCCTCCTAGGCACTCTCACATGAGATCTCCTTTGCTTTCTTCTCCCTTTCATGTTTTGTGTTTTCCCACATAGTGTTTGGTACTCCCTGTGCCACAGCCTGTACTCAATGCTTTATTCAAGAATAGAGATCAGCAGCTGGAGAGGATGCTTGGTGAAGGGGTTGTGGGTGTGACTGCAGGAGGTGTTGCTGGGTTTCAGGATGTGGAGAAGGAAATTTTCCTTTATTTCTAGCATGCTGGAGGGGGATTCAGTGAAAGGGATGGGGCTGCATGGCCAACCTGCACAAACTGCCGTGGCACCCAGGAGAGTGGAAGGGATATGCGGGTAGGTGATATCACACCTTTCCTTCCTCCCTCCCACATTCCCAGCCCTCGGCTGTTAGTGAATGTGAGCTCACACCAGCGTTGCTGACCTCCTGGTGACGTAAGGACACCAGTAATCTTACATTTTATTCAGAAGCTATCTCAGAGTCAATTTGTGCCTTTTGGGGAGGGGAGCACCCTGCTGCCTGCCTCATACTGCCACCTTCCACGTCCTCCCTTGGTGCTTCGGCATCAGGCAGCTTCTTCAGCCCTTGGCCTGAGTCTTGACGATGGATGCCTGGCACAGCCTCCCCGCAGAGCTGGCGGAACACCGGCAGCCTTTTCTTGGAAGCAGGGAAGTGTTCCAAGCCCTGGGCTTCCTCCTCCAGCTGCATGGGGAAGGTGAAAAAGGGGGAGGGGGGTATTTGAGTTGAAGAGGGCAGTAGGCAGGTCCTTTGTAGATGTTGTGGATGCCTGCAGCTGCCAGGATGTGAGATGCAGTGATGTTCTTGCAGCCATCAAGGAAGACGTATTCGATGTTTCTGGAGGTGTGGAGGAGCTTGCACTCAGCCAATAGGGAGAATCTCTCAGCTGCACACTGGGGAGCTGGTTCCCACATTGTTACTGGCCTCACCTAGGGATAAATCACACAGATGGCAAGGTGAGGAGCTGGGGAGGAACGCTCAAAACTAACCCTGACAGATCTCCATTTCCTGAATCCTCTCTTCCCTCCCTCCTCTAAACAGACCAACTTGGACAACGCTCACCTCAAGAACAGTAACACAACTCCATCATCAACTGTCGTGCCAAAATCAGAAGTAGGCATCCACCAAAGTTAAGACTTTGTTGTGTTTGTCATGGAGAAGAGGCTGGAATCTCAAGCTCCAGTTCATAGATGACTACAGTTACCACCAGCCTGGCAGTGTGGGAGTGTGTTGTCAGAGACAGGCAAGTTGTCTCTGTCATTCTTGGAGCTATTCCTCTTTGCAGGAATGAATAACCACTGAATGGATTTAGGTTCTGAAACTGCATCTCTGGGGAAAGGCTGACCCTGCGCGCACTCAAGCAGCCTTCTGTCTTCTCCCAGAGTGACCCAGTGAACATTTAAGCTCTCTCCCAGGTTTTGTACATGGCTGTGTAAAATACAGATTCTCTGGGAGGGGAAAAGACCCAAGAGATGTGGCCTACTCTGTGCTTTGGTGCCTGGCAGAGACCTACAGAGTTGACAAGGAGGGATGGCGACCAACCCAGTTCATGGATAATTCATCTCATGCATAACTCATGCCCACACATTTCATGGATAAATTAGTGGATGGGCTTACAAGATCAGGATCTCACGTGGAAGTGAAGGCTCTGTCGTGAGCAAAGCTGATGGGAAACTCTAGCTGTGGGACAGTTTGTGAGTGTGGCAATATGCCAGTGCCTGAGAGAGCAGAAAACGGTGCGCTTCCCTGGATGTGGGTATCTCTCAACCTGGCCAAACTCAAAATGTGTTTGAAACAGTTTCCTATCTCTAATGGCCAACGTTGGATAAAGGAGATGTGAGCATCCCAACTCCAGTGTGTGGAAGCAGGAAGTCTAATATCCTGGGGCTTGTCCAGAAATCCTCTGCAGTCCAAATGCCCAGCTATACCCTACAAAAGGACGACACTGCCAAAGGGACTGGACCATCTCCCAGCAGATGACAACTGCAGCTGGGATGTTCCCTTAGATCAGGTTCAGGACCAATGCCCAAGACAGAAAGCACTCAATAAGAACATTGCACTGGTAGGGCCCAATCGCAGACCCCAGTTTACCTTCATAGCAGAAGGTAAACTTCACCCAGAGGTGGTCGGAGGTACCAGCATTCTCGCCTACGCCATGGTTTGATTACAGATGGTGGAGGCTGACCCAAGGCCCCGCTTGCCCTCGCTCTACCAACGTGTTCACAATTGTTACCTGCTTTCCATGCGTTTTCATGACTGCTCTTTTCTTCCCTTCCAAACACAAACCAGAATGGGGTGGTTGATTCTTTTCCCATGGCGTGAGAGTGCCAGAATTTCATGCAGTGAAGGAGGAAATCTGTGCTCTTACTTCGACTTGGGCCGTAGCATGGTAACGTGTTTAAACCACTGATGGGGAAGGCAGACAGCACCCAACTCCTTGGATTCAC
This sequence comes from Pezoporus flaviventris, assembly GCF_033815535.1. Classification (NCBI taxonomy): domain Eukaryota; kingdom Metazoa; phylum Chordata; class Aves; order Psittaciformes; family Psittacidae; genus Pezoporus; species Pezoporus flaviventris. The sequence continues at coordinate 1,133,261 of NW_026892739.1, read as the reverse complement.
AGCAGGCCAGATCTTAAAGCTCCTCTTGCAGGCATCAAACAGGCCTTAAACAGACCAGTTGAAGGCTGAATTATTGAAATCACCCTACGTGAAACACTTCTCTGCAGGAAGATGAGCGCTCTCCTTCCCTGGTTCATTTTCTCTGCGGGGTGTCAGAAATACTAAGGCTCATTCTGCCTTTCCCATCCCCCTTGAGATACTTGGAACAACTGAAGCACTCCCAGCTGCCAAGAAACATTGAATATTTATGAATCCCCTTAGTCACAGAGGTAGGGACCATTCCAGCCAGCCTAGTTTGGCATGCCTTTGGCCTTGCCTCCTACAGGGCATCAGAACTTGCTCCCAGAGGTTTTTCCACCACCCTGGAGCTGATCAGCAGTGTGTCCAGTTCAGGTGGCCAACCCTAGCAAGTAGCTTCAAGGACAGAGACACTTCCTATGCTCCTGCACTGCCTTTTGGGGTAAGGAATACAACTGAAATTGCCTCGGGATGTGCCTCCACAGCTTCAACCTTGCAAGCAGAGAAGCAGCAAGTCATAGGGAAAAGTCTCCTGACTTCCTTACTGCTTTCTCACCATCCTTATCCCTTTATTGCACTGCATATGGTGTTTGCTTCCACCTCCGAAAGAAAAGCAAGCCCAGTACAGCCATCAAAATGAAGCAAGCAGTGATTTTCTTCTTCTTTGTTCTACATTTTCCCGTTCCCCATCTTACTGTAACAGAGGGAACAGGGAGGATTAATCATAAGAGATTGTTCTTTGGGCAAAATGAAATCCAACTGGGAAAAGCAGGGGGTTTCTCTTTTATCTTCTTATTTGTGTTCCAGCCTGCACAGAAATGATTCTTGAAATTCCTCCTAAGTATTTGGTGTGAAAGGGAAAGTCCTTGGGTTTGGGCTGTGTGTGGGTTTTATTACTTTTTGTTAAACGTATTTATTACCTTCTTTTACCTGTCTCTATCAGGTGGTGCATTCAGAGACCCTGGTTTGAGAAAGCTTCTGAAACTGCGTGTCTTTGACTGATCAAGGCACTTGTGTAAACGCTTTGTGGGTGCCTGCATCCCTCACAGATGAGAGATTCCGCAGGGCAAGAGGCAAGGTATTTCCTGTTGATACACTGAGAAAACAATCTGGCTTTTAAACACATTTCCAGGTAGAAGGAACGGTGTGAGGCTTGTGCTGTGGTAGAAGGCTGTAGGAAAGCTTCTGGCTGAGCTGTTGAACAGCTCTTTTTAACCAGGAGAGAAGCATGGCCAAGTAGGCTTGGCAGCAGAGGGTGCAGGAACAGCACCACACACACATCCCTGTGAGCTGTGTCCAGCGCTTACCAGCATGGACACAAAGCCAAGATCTCCTGAACCCCAAATGCTTAAGCTAAGCTAACAGTGACAGTGGTTCTGGTCGTGTAGCAACCTGAAGAACTCTCAACAAGGAACTGTGTGCAGGAAAGCCGAGATGGGTGATGATAGCTGACTTGCATTAGTCAGCAATCTATCTCACTGCTCTCACTCCTGAGGCTATCTGGTCCTATGGAGACTTCTCTGCACTCAGCGTTGGCCTCCCTGGACCCAGCAGGAGTGCAAGAGCTGCTCAAATGTTCATTAAGAACCCCAATCTTCTGGGATACTCACCGAAATCCTGGCTACTTTTCTGTTCGGCCTGCCTGACAATGCACTCCTGCCTCCTCAAAGCACTCCTGCCTCCTCAAAGCACTGCTGCCTCCTCAAAGCACTGCTGCCAGTGATGCTGCAGAGATGCTGTCCAGCCCGGCTCTGCAGGGTTCTGGCACAGGTTGCGACATTCCGTTGTCACCCAGGCAACGGAATCCTGGACTCCAGGTCGCAAAGGCCCCACCCCTCAAGTGCAGCACCAGTGCAAACGCAACGTGCCTTTGTCTCTGTTGGGATGCTCTACACGAGCAGAACGGGAAGGATCTGAGGACCGTCTGTATCGCGTGACTTCCCACCGCAGACTAGAGGTGTCTCTGCCCTCTCACTGAGGCATAGGAGTTAAAGGTCTCTAGGGGAGCACTTGCCTCATCAGATGTGTTGTGGTCACAGGATGGATGTAGCCCTGCTCACACCAGAGTGTGATAGCCACTGTCAGCACACATTCCAGTTCCCTTTAACCAGACACGCATCCAAAGGGACACCTGTATCCTGGTGACATGATCCAGCTGCACACGCATGGCAGTGGCATGCTTGCAAAGGGGAATTCTGGGGAGCTCTCTGGGATTTTAAGTTGCTTGTCCTGCTGTTAGCTCCCGAGTGAGCCAAGTATCACTGTAAGCTACAGTGAGAGTGGTTCTGATCAGGTAGCAACCTGACTTCACAGGCTGTGGTGATGCTGCTTCCAGGCTGAGTGAAAAAACCCTGGTACCCCCTGTCATGTCAGAGCTACATAACTCTCCAGGCTTGCTGAGGATAGAGCAGAGCCTGGTACACTTCCGTAGGGCTCAGGCTTCCTGTCCTAAAACATCTCTTGCAGCTTTTAAACAGCTTGCTCCATTAAAACCCATGAATGAATCGAAGTCATTCTTGGAAAGAAATAGGCTGCAGGATTTGTAGCACTCTGGGAATTGGGAGCAGCACTGCTTTGTAAATTAGATCTATTAAGTACTTCGTAACAGCAAAATTTGATGTGGTTCTTTTCTTCGGAGAGGTCTGAGGTGGCTCTGTTCATCAAGCCAGCCTTTCAGAATCACCCAGGAGGTCATATTTGATCCCAAGTTAATTCCTAATGAGATTTCCTACTTCCCCAAGGCTTTCTCATGATGTAAACAAAAAGGCAGACCTTTTAATCCAGGCATTCCTCACCTTTGAAGAAGTTTCTACAATACCAAGTATTGCCAATATCTAACAAGGCAGAACTGAAGAGTTCTGGTCCTTGGGAACCATGAGCCTGGATGTGAGGGGGATGGCTCATTCCTGAAGTGGGCAATGCTCACTGCTGCATGTAGTTTATCAAAGGCTGGGATGATCCAAATGAGTTTTGGCTTTGTGCAACGTGTGGAGGGTGGTGATTGCAGACCCAAGCAACAGTGTGAAACTGTAAGCTTGCATTCAGCGTGTCCTCGTCATAAATGAGCCAGCAGTCCTCTGATGTGAGTGCTTCTGGTGGTGCCAGTGGTGTTTGCTGGTATTACCAGTTCATCCAGAGCTGCTTAAAGCTGCCTTCAGCTGCAGATCTCATGTGGCTCAGCACGCACACCACCCTAACCCCTGTGAAACACAACTACTGCGGGACAGAGCTTGAGGAAGTGTCTAGCAATGCCCAACAGATTGATGAATTGGGCAGCAGAGATGCTGGACTGCTGGAGGTTCAGAATCTCTCCAAACAGGCAAGTGGAAAGAGGAACCAGGCCAAGCTTAAATTGGAGACAAGGAGCAATTCCTTCCCCAAAGGATGCTCAGGCATTGGAACAGGCTGCCCAGGGCAGTGCTGGAGTCACCAGCCCTGCAAGTGTTCTCACACTGTGTAGATGTGGCCCTCAGTGCCATGGCTTAGCGGTGGCCTTGGCAGTGCTGGGGAATGGTTGGACTGGATGAGCTTAAAGGGCTTGATTCTGTGATCCTCTCACACAGGGTGGGGAGCCCACACACATAACCCATCCCCCCACACCCCCTCCAAACCCCCCACCCCCTCCACCCACACCACCACCCCCCCCACCCCACCCCCCCCCGAGCTGATAAACAGAGCCCTCCTCTTTCAATCACAGCATTTCAGAAGGTGCTTTTATTCCTCTGCCTGCATCCCTCTTGTTTATTCCTGCCGTGCATTGATACAAAGGTCATACATTTGCAAGAGCCTGCCAAAGATAATACACATCCTGTTAAGAGTTACAAGATCATCAGAAGTAAAACTGAAGAGATAATAAACTGGCAGGAAAGCTGAAGAGTGAGAAACCAAAGCGGAACAGAGAAGAAGTGACAATGTTATCTTTGTTTAACGCTCCTCTGAGTCACCATTAGTTATTTAAGATACTCATCTGGTAGCTCCCAGCCCTGTCAGATGAAGAGATCCAAGGGGTGGTGGTTCTTCTTCATTGCCAAATAAGTTGCTCTGGTCTAAAGGGAGAGGAAGCTTCCATGAATGATGGATGCATTTCACCGCAGCTCACTTTGGAGGCTGGAAGCAGGCAGTTTACCACCACATGGGGCCATATGGTAGGACATGGGCTTGTTTCTGGGTATGAGTGTTTCTGTGGTGGGTGGTCTACAGAGGCTGTAATGTGAGGACAGTGAGGATAAGGAGGACATTAAGGATAAGGAGGACATTGAGGATAAGGAGGACATTGAGGATAAGGAGGACATTAAGGATGACAGCAGCACCAGCCCATTTCCACACCTGGAAACCAGATGCTTCACAGACAGCCCAGGATACCTGACCTTTGGAAAGAGGGTGTCAAATGGGAAAAGACAGCTCCAAATCAGCTGCTGTAGTTGTCCAAGGAGTATGAGCACAGGTCCATCACAGGGCAAACTGGGTGTGCAACCGAGATGAGCATCCAACTCGACCATGGGCCTCTCCAAATACCTGGACCATGCAGCACCTCTGTCCCCATTTATGCCATATCTTTTTTTCTTCACTCCCAAAGACAGATCTCCAATTCAAGAGGAAAGACCCGGGATCCATCTGTCCTGCTGCATGAAGGACCATGTGTGCACCCACATGTGTGTGTGTTTGGGGAAGCACCTTCTCCCTCTGTTTTCTGCTCCTGTCATTTAGCCAGGATCCAGGAGATTAACAAGAGCATCAATTTAACATAGTGGCTCAAAACGGTCAAGACAGCCTTTCCCTGAGGGCTATGCAGGCAGAAAGGAGGCACCTGGCAGGGAGAAGTGATGAAGAGGGAAGGAAGGAAAGGAAACATGACTGCCCAGCTTCCACTGATTCATGTCTAGGGCAGAGGAGAGGGCATAAAGGGTGACAGGAGGGACAGAGAGCACAGGGTGCTTCTCAAGGGGAATGGTTTCAAACTGAAACGGGAAGTTCAGGTTGGAGATAAGGCAGAAGTTCTTCCCTGTGAGGGTGCTGAGGTGCTGGCACAGGGTGCGCAGAGAAGCAATAAGTGCTCCATCACTTACAGTGTTCAAGGCCAGGTTGGACAGAGCCTTGGTTTAGTGTGAGGTGCCCCTGCCCATGGCAGGGGGTTGGAACTGGATGATCTTAAGGTCCTTTCCAACCCTACCTGTTCTCTGATTCTATGTGATTCTGTATGACTTCCCCTCATGCAGTCTGGGGCACACTGGGCAGGCCTTGGAGCATCACTTCCCTCCCCAGTGCCCCCCCAGCAAACCATAGGCCTGCAAACTGCTGAGGCGTGGGATTAAATAAGTTAATGATGTGAGGAAGGTGCAGAGGAATTGTTGTCTTGCTGGTAAAATACAGCAAACCACAGAAAGTGAGGATTGATGGCAGGGGTCAAAGGCTCACACTCCCTTCTGGAACCAGGCTGAGATCTCCACGGGGTCCCCCATCCCGGAGTGGCTGCACATTCAGTGCCAGCATGAAGGAGCAGGGCAGAAATGATCACAACCAAGTAATTAGCAGCACAGCAGCCGGGAGGGCTGCACAGACACAGAATGGTGCAAAAGTGCGACACAGCAGATTTCAGCATTGTCAGGGGTTTTCTGCTGGAGCCAAGAAGAGCAGGGGAAGATCTGAGGCATCAGATGGGGGAACATCTCATACAGCCTCATTGTCAGTGGCTGATCTGGGCTCTGTGTCACTCCTTTTGCACACTACACCTGCTGCATAACCTGCTGTATGAGGCTCTTTTGGCGTAAACCACTTTCAGCAGAAGCTTGCCTACCCTCTTCTTTAAAACCTCTGATCACGGAGGCTAAACCCATCCTGGTCCCCCCAGCATCCTGCGCCAGCATTGCTCTGAGCCAGCAGACCTGTGCAGATCCCTGTGCGCCCCGAGCCACCAAATAACAGAGCTGCCAACTGGCACGTCTTTCCAGGGTGGGAAAAGGGATGTGAGAGCTGAACCGTCCCTCCTATGGGGAGGATTTGATTGATGCTAGGAGGGACCCGGGTGCGATGCAGCGCGAGGCAGCCGTCCCTGCGCGCTTGGCTGATGGGGTTAACGGGGTCTGCCCGCTCCGAGCCGTGGCCGCCCAGCACCCCCAGCCCATTTCACACATGCCATCAAACATCTGCTGGGCTGCAATGACTCCCCATCACTGCCGACCAGGGCCGTATTGGAGGCGGTGACCTCCGGCTGGGAAGCACCGGAGCCCATCGCCAATCTGCCGGGCCAGCTGTCAGCAACGATAGCGAGCCACGGCGGGCCAGAGCCACACGCAGGGCTCAGACCAGCGTGCTGGGAGCAACGTGGGCTCCTGTGGCTGCAAACACCATCAATGTGAGCCGGTGCTGCTGGGGGGGGGGGGGGGGTTGGAAAAGGCTTTTGAGACCTTGATGCTCTTTCTTGGCAAAGCCCCAACCTATAGACAGTGGAAAGAACCAGGCATAAAACTGTGATGTCCCCTGCTTTTATTTTATGTGTTTATTTTATTTGGTGTGTTTCTTTTCAAGGGGATTACCAATAAATTTAATTTCAATACCGTTAATCCCCATATATATTTACTGAGGGCAATTAGCTGGCATTTATATTAAATATACACAATAGACAGTTGAATATACAGTTTATATAGCGTAATTAGATTGATATACACATATAAATAGAAGCATAAGTCTGTCTGCAGTGTGTGTTGGTGAGGAAGGACCAGGGTAATGTGCCGTGACAATATTTATCTTGTCCCGTATTTATGCCCTGGTAGCTGGAGAAGTGCAGCCAGGCTCTGCAGGAGCAGCCACAAGCAGAGCGGGTGCTGCGAAGGGGACAGGCAGATGGGTGCAGTGCCAGGGGGATTCTGGGGGGGACAAAGGGGTTTGGGGACCTGAGGGGCAGCAGCAAAGGAAGATGGAGCAGAGGACCCAGCCCCAAGGGAAGGACCTACTTACCCAGGGCAGAGGCTCAGGAGCAGGGGTGGTTTGGGAGCATTTCCCCACATTGCTTGCAGTGCTCCTGTGCTTTTTGCTGTGGTGGATGTGGTCTAAGTCGTGGGTGTGAGCAGTGGAGCCAGCACAACGCAGAGGAAACCTCCTGCTGCAAGGCTGGTGCCTGGGCATCGCTTTACTGCAGCATCAGCCCCATGCAGCGAGCAGGGGAAGCCTCTTCCCTTTGGCACTTGGACAGAGCTGCCCAAGCCGAAGCCTGGATCCAGGTGTGGGAGCAGATGTTTCCCTTTTCCAGGGAAAGCTGAGCTAGGAAACATGAAAGCTGCCAATCTTCTTTGGCTTTTTCTTCAGTATTTTATCCTGGGGTGAAACTCCTCCTCGTTCCAGCTGGAGTCACGCTGGTTGGGAAACAGTGGTGGGAACCGGCTGGATGGTTTCCCATTCCAGCCTGGCATCTGCGCTCTGCTTGGAGGGTCCATCAGCCTTCCCAGAGCAGAGAGGGTGAGGGAGACCTGGCATGCCATGGTCCTGCAGCACTCGGCTCCTCTGGAAGCATGGGACAGCAGCTGAGAGGGGCAGTGGGGTTATAGGGCTGGGGAGGGTTTCCTTTATTTCCCACCCCATGTGAGCTGGAGTCAGCCACCATCTCTAGACCTCATTCCACCGGGAAGAGAAAGGGCTTTGCAGATGGTTGAAGACACAGATTTTTATACCCAGAAAAGTCTGAGCCCTGTGGAACATCCCGCAGGCTTGCCCTAACATTAGGGTACAAGTGTTTGACCACTGTGCCTCTTCCAAACAGGCCATCGGTTATCTGGATATAGGAAAGCCTTGCACTTTGCTAACTTCAGAAGCATACAAGAGCTGCTAAACATGCACAGTAGTACTTTATCGCTAACACTAAGAGCAACTAACACTGCCATTTCCCTGCTCAGCCCATCCAGCAGTCGTTCCCTCTCCTGTTATAGCTGCATATCTGAGCAGTGAGAGCTGCTTATGCACATGCCTTCAACTCCATCATCCCAAACCCCTGCAAGAGCAAACAGCCTCCCTCTTTCTGCATCCAAAAGCTGTGGATGACCCCCAGGTGGACCTTCCCAGAGCTCAGTACTTGTCTGAATCAGTCTCACGTCTAAACCCTTGTCTGCTCTAATAAAAAGTCAATTTACTTCTTTCTATGCCTTCCACCCGTTCCTATTTGGCTGCCACCAGACTTCTTTAATCACACACAGCTTTCACCCTGGATTGCACAGGCACTGTTAAAATCAAGCCTGCAGCTAACTGTGATGTGAAGCTGTGCTGCCTTTGGAAGGCTCTCAAAGTCCTCAGCATCCCTTCATACCTATGGGCTTCTCCAACCTTGGCCCCAAACTAAAGGATCAGCTCAACTCCGGGAGCATGTTGCCTCTTGCCTCCCTCATCTTTGTCCTGCTCCTCCAAGGCAAAGCAAGCCAGACAATGGCATAATTAAACCTTCTCCTCACTTCAAGTACTGTAGTTCAGAGCATTTGATTCCCAGCCACTATTTACGGCTACTGATTTCTGCACTACTTATTACCGCAGCAAGTGACCTGTAACCAGAGGTTTATCAATCTCTTTCAGGGAATTAGTAACACAGGAAGCTGGAGAAGGAAATAAATGGTGTGCTTGAGGAAAGTTTGCTCGCCACTCAACGGGGGCTACCACAGCCAGTAGAAGAGGCAATGAAGACCTGCATGTCATCTTGCCCAGCCTGGAGGAGCCAGCCTTAGATGCTGCTCCCAGTGCCTGGCCAGGATTTGGGCAGTGGAGGAGACAGTAGCTGTCCCAGACTCTTGTCCCATCAGGAGCAGCTGTCAGCTCCTGCCTTACAAAGGTCTCCCTGTCTTGGGTGAACCCACCCCCTGATGAAAAGCCCCATGCAAATGCTCCATCCCTGGCAGTGTTCAAGGCCGGGTTGGACAGAGCCTCGTGTGACATGGTCTAGGGTCTAGGTCTAGGTCTATGGTCTAGGGCGTCCCTGCCCATGGCAAGAGTTTGGAACTGGATGGGTCCTTTCCAACCCAAACCGTCTCTGATTCTACCCACAGGATTCTAGCCCCGGGATGGAAGGGTTGGATGCGCGGAGCAAGCACCAGCATCTGTGTGACCATTGGTGGGGAAAGGATGCGATAAATCCCTTTCAGGCAGATCCTGTGTGTTATTCCCTGGAGGCCAAAGCAGCCCTGTTCCCAGTGGCCTGCCGAGGCAAGGGCTGGTTGATATGCTCAGAACCAGGGCCAGAGGGATAATTATCTTCTTGGCCTCCTTCCTATTCAAACCTTGCCTGCAATTAACTCCTACCGGAGGAGCCAGGCAGACCGTGGCCCTCATTCAGAGTCCCTTGGATCGAGCTGCAGGGCAGGACTGGGTGCAGGGGTGGTTTGGGATCAGGCTGCTGCTGAGTGAATGCCTGCTGTTAGTTACATTGATCTCACACTATTTGTTGTTAAACTGCCGTAAGCAAACCTGGTAATCTGAAGGTGATTAAATGAACTGGTCCTGCCAGAATAACCCAGGGCTTTTATTGGCAGGAGGGAGCAGTGGGTTATCTGCAGGTATGTTTAAGCATGCCCCTTCTCATTAGAGCTGGGGACAAAGAGATTTCAAGGGTACAGAGGGTGGCTGGAAATGGAGAGTTAAACATGAGAATTAAACCCATGCCCTGGAAGCTGGGGCAGGGCCTTACCCCCAAATAATCGGTTTGCTGCTCCCAGCTGACCTCTTTCCCATGCAAATAGCTTTTCAGTGGAAGGCTAATTCATTCTCACAGCTAAAAATGATCATTGCGATGAGAAAGTGTTCTGGGCGTGAATGCTTTTTGCAGCAAATAGCAGCATTAACAGGCTCATTTTCTCCCAGCAATGCTATCAAAATCTCTTTGAGCTGCTTCCAGAGCATACCACAGATGCACTAAACCAAGCCTGCAAAATGGGTGGGAGATGTGATTGCAGTCAGACCTCCTGCCTCAGCCTCAGAACCCCACTCAACCCCATGCTGAGCAGCATCCATGCCTGTTGGATGCAGGAGCCCGCATTCCCTCCTGAGATGCCCCAGGAGCATGTCCTAGAGGTGGCTCTGCTTCTGAGGAAACGTGCAGAGAATCCCTGCTCTTCTGCAGATGGACATGCAGATCTGCTTGGGAATGGAGCAGTTTCCCCGTGCCTTAGAGCTTCATCCTCCTGCCCCAGATGGCTTCAGTTCCTGGATTTCTGGGCGCTGGGGCTTCTCTGTGTTCAGTTGCCATTGCTGCTAATTCGTGTGACTTGTCCCACGTGCCCCAGCACACCAGCCTCTGGCTGCTGTGTCTAAACTGCACATCCCACCTCTGTATCTCAAGCCGCAGGTGGAGGCCGGGTGTAAGCCTTTATCTCCTGCAGTTTTCCAGAAACTGAAGGAATAAGTAGATAAAGCCCTGAAATCATCGGGTGGATCATTGCCAAAACTGGGGAAGACTCATGAGCTGTTGATCCTCTGCTTTATCCATCAAGCAAAGCACGGATCACTGCTGCAGTTACAGGAGCACAGGCTCGCGAGTGTAGTGCTCCAGCTCAGTTGCAGTTTAGGAACCATTTTATAGGCTGTTACAAACTTGATCGGGGGCAAATTCCAGTTGCTTGTTATACTTCTTGTTCAAATGGGTGTTTTTCCAGGGGCTCAGACACTCAAGCCCCAGCTCTTGAGGGTGATAGAATCCTAGAATCCCAGGCTGGTTTGGGTTGGAAGGCGCCTTAAAGCTCATCCAGCTCCAGCCCTTGCCACGGACAGGGACCCCTTCCTCTAGAGCAGCTTGCTCCAAGCCCCTGTGTCCAACCTGGCCTTGAACACTGCCAGGGATGGGGCAGCCACAGCTTCTCGGGGCACCATGTGCCAGCGCCTCAGCTCCCTCACAGGGAAGAACTTGTGCCTTAGATCAAGTCTGAATCTACCCCATTTAGTTTAAACCCATTACCCCCTGCAATGGCACAGTATGTTATAGTACAGCATGGCATATTGGAGGTTTCTTCTGGCATGGAGATGCAGATCTGAGTCAGGTTTTGAAGCAAGAGGGAGGACAGGGCTGAGCAGCGTTTCTCTCAAAGCTGTGGATTTGGGAAGCCCAGGGATGTGCTGAACGCAGCAGCTGCCTCCAAGCAGACACTCTCCAAAGGTCATCAGCACTGTTCCCTTTGCAAAAAAGCCCCCACACCTTCCCCATGACAACCTCTTACATGCTCCAAAGGAAAACGGTATTGCTCTTTTCTTCTATTTACATTGAGACCGACTTGCCAAAGCTGCTGCTTCTGCCTCCTGAATCCACAGTGACTTTTCGGGGTGATGTGAGTCACTCCCTCCCTGGGCTGAACTGGTCCTTTTTATTGACCCTGGGGTGCTCTGCCAGCGTGTGCAGGGGGGAACTGACTTGAGTTTCCTTGACCAGCAAGGGGGGAAATGGAAACAATGGGACCAGACAACCCTCCTCATGCTCCAGTTTCATATCACAGTGAAGCAAACCTGGAGTAACATGGTGAGGAAGCAAGAGATGCAGTTTATATCTATGGGAAAAAAGAGCGAATGAAGGTAGAGATCCTGTCTTTAGAAAGGGATAGCACTCATGGAGCCCTGGAAAAGACTGTGTTTTGCCATGGCTGTGCTCTAAGTGGGGAGAGCCGAAACTCCCAGGGAAATCAGGATAACTTAAAATAATGATAAAAGGGCAGAATCCGAGCCAGAATTATGGCACAAAGACTTTGAAGGGGGGATGATAAGGATGTCACCGTCTTCAGCAGCATCCACCTGGCACGAAAAGCAGCTCTGAGGCAACGAATAGGAGCTTGAGCACCAGACGGGTGCTGCTGTGTGGGACAGCCAGTGCCCAAACCCTTACGGGACTAAACATGGCCCAAGAGGATATTTTATTGCCCCTGATTCCAGAGCATGCCAAGGAAGGGGGGAGAGACCCAGGTCTTATTTCTGGATCCATCACACACTCCCTCAACTACCTTGGGCAAATTGCTCATGCTCTCCTTGCAGCAGAATAGCATTAACATTACTGTCCTACTTTGCAGTGATGTTTCAAAGACAGATTTGTATTTCCCTGGGGAGAGGGACTAGAGGAAAACCTGTTCACCAACCAAAGCAGGGTTTAGCCACCCAGTTTTGAAGTGGCATGCTAAGGAGCCTCAAACTGCCGTCTCCTGGGAGAAGCTTGCTTTCTTTCCCCTTCCTTTCTTTCCCATAGAGGAAAAACTACCGAGCTAAATTCATGGATATAAAATCAGAAGATCTTGGGTAACCTCTTTGACTATTAAAGCAAAATAATGACAATAATGAGCAGTGCAGGTTCACGCATCTTGGAAGATAACAAAAAATAAGCCAGGCCAAGTTCTCTTTGCTTGCCAGCAGAGAAGAGCCTGACCCAGACTGGCAGAGCTCAGCTTGCTTTGCAGCGTTGGTTTTCTTGGGGGAAGCTTAGTTCTGGCTGTCAGACCCTGAACCTGGAGGTTGCAAAGCACAGGAAGAGCTGCCCGTCACTTGGGGTGGAAGGAGGGGAGGGTGCTGGGGCTGCTTCCCGATGGGGAGCATCACACTTTGCTCTGCCCCGTATCGTGCAGCTGTATTTTTCTGCTCATCTGCCCATCAGGCTCCAGTGAACTGCTGGGTTCTGAGCACACGATCTGGCAATTTATTCAGGTGACGAAAGAAAAGGGAAGGGAGAAAACCCTGCTCAAAGTTGTGCGCGCTGCGCCCTTGGGAATCCAGCCCGAGCTAGAGAGAAAGAGCAGATAGATGCAGTGGAGGACAGTGTTTGTGCGTTCCTCCTGCAGACACAATGCCTTTGTGTTAATTATATTCAGAAGTAATTTCTGCCAAGCCTTATAGTTTAGTATTATAAAAATTTCCTGTTGTTACTTCTTGCCTTTTCTTTCTTGCACTGCAGTGAGTGGCAAGGTCGATGGAGCAGGCTAAAATGCGGTGACCCCATTGAAGAGTGAACAAAGATTCATGAATTTTTGAAACTTAAATGATTACGTGGTAATTGCTTTAATAATATAAAATTATTTTCTGCTACAAACTATGATTTACGATAGCAGCTGAGCGTGTAAATCATGTGCCTTGTTTTCTGTAAATTCTGTGATTTAGTAACTCATATAACAGCTTCCATAGGCAGCGATCATCAGCTCATTGATTCGGGCACAAAGGTTGGGCAAACCTATAGATTTATGTATCAAAACTCTTAGTCACTTCTTGACTCCTCAGCAGCAAAATGAACAGGAGCAATAGCTGCTTCTCCCCGTCATGAACCTGTTCATTAGTTATATTTTAAGGGTCGTGGGTTATCGGTGGGATGTGTAATGGTCCTCATGCTGGGAGCAGAGCGGGGATCTGATACTAGGATGAGATGGAGAAAGACTGAGCAGTGCCCCATCTCAAACCTGAGGGCCAGGGAAGGGAAGAAGAAAAAGGGATGTTTTTCCCCCATTCTGGGGGGAATCAGTCCCATTTTCTAGATGTTCCATCTCACAAGACCTTCTAGGGCAAGGGGACCTCACCACCTCACATCCCGCTTTGGGGCACCGTTTCAACTCATCTGAACTATTGGTCTCTTTGGCAGCAGAGACAGATAAATAAGCTGTGGGCACCCCCCCCCTCTGCAGGATGTTAATGAAGCATTTAATCATTTGGTGTTTCTTTTGCATTGGCTTCTTTTTATTTCAGTTTGCAGGAATCAGAGAAACACTCAAGCATGGAGGAAGGCGGCTATGGAGCGTCTATATCTGGTATTTGCCCCCATGATGAGGAATTAATTGCCTTTTGATTAATGAGCCCTTCAGAGATGTGCCTGAGCTGGGGCTGAGGGGAAAGAGGAGAGGGGAAGGAGGAGGAAATCGGCTTCTGTGCTCTACCTGTGGTTGTTTCCTGGGAGGCCAAGAGGAGGTTAAAGAGCCCTGAAGCCGCTGGTGCCGTGGGGTGATGGTGGGAAGGCAGAGGGGGAAATGACAGTCTTGGTGTGTGTCAGAGGGGAGAGAGAGAGAGAAATGGAAGCAGCAGTTTAATTTGACGAGTGCTTTCACACCCCTTGAATGGAGAAGGGGAGAATTATTTAATTAAAAAATATATTTACTTTTAATGCAACCATCAATATCTCCATCGGCGCTGATTGTTAAGAGGGTTTGTGTGTTTGCATGTTTAAACACTTCTATGTTGTGCCTCTCCCTCTCCAGCAGCAGCTGCTCGTGCATGCTCACCCGCATCCACGTGCATGCTCACCCACATCCCCGTGCACACTCATCCAGCCCCTCTGTGCCTCCCCACGTTTGGGCCTTGGGTAGTTTTCTGGTGGTTCCCCAAAAGGGGAATCTTCGTAGTCTCCCATTTCCCAGATCTCTGACAGCTCCGGATTTCAGGCCCCCTCCGCATTCGCTTTCCTCTGTGATCAGTGCATTTTGCTGTGCAAGACCTTGCTGGGTTTCTTTTGGAGGCCTCAGCCAACACCAAGGTCCCCAGTGCACCCCAAACTGCAGCTCGTGAGGTGACTGGGCTGTCTGCAGCAGAAGGGGGCTATGGGGCTGCCTGGGTGCCCTGCCAAGGGGAGGTTCTTGCAGAGGCCAAATGAGCAGGTAGGAATGAGGATGCTGGAGCCAGGAGCTGCCCCTATTGCTGTTTGCTAGAGAATTTAGTCAACAGAAAATGGCAGGATTGAGGGATTTTGACAACACCACACCTAGAGTTGTACAGTAAAGCTCCAGCAGCCCTTCTGATTTATATTCCTTCCCAGTGTCAAAACGCTTCCCAGTTACCCATTTGCCTTTCTCTTGCTCCTGCGCTACACGGATGGATTTAAAGGATTTCTCCACAATAGCCTATTGAAATCTCCTTGCGGGGTGCTGCTGAATGGCAGCCCAGATTGATGCTGTGCTGCTGTCTGGGTCCTCCCCACGTTGCACTGCAGCTGATGGCACGAGGACGTGGCTTTGTGTGAAATATGGCCTGGAGGAAGGTGCGGTTGGGAGACAAAAAGTTTGGCTTCTGAGTGAAACAAATGGCCTTTGTCAGCTTGACCTTGAAGCTCAGCCACCACACCACTAGAAATGGCAGTGCTTGCTCCCTTATCATCTTTCTTCCTCTCTCCAAAGAAGCTTCTGTCCCCCAAGACTGGCAGCATCATTCCTTATTTCCAAGGCTGCATTGGTTTAGTTGGTCTTATTTTGTTATTTGTTGGGTTTATGTATTATTTGCAAGGCCACCAGGAGCAGGCCTTTCCACAGGGACGAATAGGTTGGTCTGACCATTTTCAGCCCCGTTTTTCCTTTTCCATGGCTGTCGCAGCCTGGGATGAGGCTCTGGGTGCAAGGCTGAGCTATGGCATGGGGTGCACAGGCGACGCCAGCAGGCTCTGAGCTCCCACCAGAGCCAAAGGCAAAGCAGCAGCTCTGCTTCTCTTTAGTGATGCAGCTCACAGCTTCGTTTCCACTCTCATATTTCAAGTGGAAAATTTGGTGAAAACAAAAAATTAGCAGGGCATTCTTAGTAGAGTAGCAACAAGCCGTCCAATCTATTAGCAACAGCCTTTTCTGTGCATGCAGTTAGTGCTCAGCGTGTGTTTACAGCAGAGCTGGTTAAAGATAGAGCCATCAGGGAGATCTGAGAGACCCTGAATCTTCCTTCTGCTGGCAGGTTTGTGGTCACAGCCCATTGGAGTGGCCCCATCACTCTGTGTCTCCCTGAAGGAGAAGCCTGCTCTGGAGCCTGCATCCTCCAGTGAGATGTGAATGCAGGTTGCTGATTTTTCTGAGGATGGTGTTGAAATGCTATTAATCCTTGGCTCCACATGAAGGATCAGGGAGGCAGTGTCAGGCGTGGAACGGGAATCATGCTCTGCAGAAAGAAGAAAGGGAATTGGAAACTTCCTGGTGGAAATGGCCATGTATTTAACCCAAACCCAATGGCAGCCAAAGTTGTCTCCGCTGGACCCAAACCACTGAACAGAAACGAGGACAGAAAGCCCCAGAGGGTTTCTGTGTTTCACTCCCCTGTCTGGAGAAGGCTCTTTCTGAGCTATTTCTAGACAAGGCTGCAGTCACCCCTACGCCTTTATTGCCACGGTCTGTTCCACTTCTCCTCAAATACAGCCCTGCATCTTTCTCCATGAAGCTGCTTCCCAGCCCGTTGGAGCCCACCTGGTGTTTGTGTGAGCTGTGTGCTGGTCCTCTCAGAATGTCGTCAGTTTTATAGGGTATTTCAGGCCCCTTGTCCAGTTTCCCATCACTCCCAGGGTCTCAAGTCTGGTCTGAATTTGGTTTTGTGTCCCCCAAAGTGTCCATAGCCTTTCCTGGGATGAGCCCTCTGCAGATGTCATAAGCATCTCCCCTCTTCCATCATCCGGGAGGGTAATTGAAATATCGAATCCTACCACGTCAAGAGAGACCCCCTTGGACGCATCCCTCTTTTCTGACAGGGGCCCATTGGTAATCCCTCTCTAGGTAGAGCCAAATTGCAGTACGGGGCCATTTCCCAGCGCGCTGATGAGAATGTCATGGGGGACAGCTTGAAAAGCCTTCCTGCAGGAAAGACAGATGACATCTCCTGCATCTTCCCCCAGCACCCGCCCTGTCACTGGAGGGAATTACATTGGTTTGACCCAATCTGGTCTTCCCAGATTCATGTTGGCTGTTATTCCTTTGCCTGTGCTCTCGCAGGTGCTTGCACGGGCTTTGTTTGCTCTCAGCGTGCTTCTGGAAATTGGAAGTAACTCATTCTCCTCCCTCCCCATTGAAAAGGCGGGTGTTGCATCTGCCCTTTTCTACATTTGTGCCTTGTCATCTCCTCAGATATCGCTGGGTTGGCTCCAAAATCACTAAGAAATAGCTAAGTACGCTCAAAACTCTTCTGTCCCTTCCTGGCTGGTATCTTACTCCTCAGTGTTAATTGTGTCAGGCACCAACTCACAGCTGATCTGTTTAGTAAAGACTAAACTGAAAGAAGCTTTAGCCTTTCTGGCACCCTCTGTTGATGGTTTTCCCTCTTCTGTCATTCTGACATTTTCAAATGGGTTTATTTTACCATTTTTTGGAAACACAAAGTGACTTTTTCTGCTGTTTTAAAATGTAAATAGTGTCTTCTACAAAAAACATAGAAGCATTTTAATAGTGAGGCTGCAGAGGTCGAAAAATAATGCGTACAAATAGCTGGAGCAAAATGCTTCTTGTTACTTGAGATCAATTCTGTTTTGGGATAACTATTAATGGTTGGGATGGAAATTGGGGGGTTTGTCCCCATTTAAGAAAGGGAAAGGTTTCAACCCCCAGATTCCCCCCTAATTTTGTTCCTCAGTAACCAGGCACACCACACTCCCCCTCCTATATGTGTTGGCTCAACCACGGCACTCAAAACCACTGCAGTTATTTCCCTGTTAGATGAGCCTGGGCCAGAAAACTCTGGAATCTCACGCAACTCCATCTGTATCAATAGCAATCGGGGCCGCCAGCATGAATCCACAACAGGGAAAATTGGATGGGTATTGAGCAGAAGTGTGTCTTGTCCCACGCACCGCATCTGAAGGCTGGTTTTAAATGCAAATAGGATGGGGAAGACTATGGAGATTCGATAGCAAGTGTTCTTTAAGTTTCTTTCCATACAGCACAGATCATTAGGTAGAGCTGTAGCTGCCCAGAGACCTCTGGTGTGAAACAAAGATGAAATCAGACCTTTCTGCTTTGCTCAAGTCGAAGTCAGCGCCGTGGTGCGCGATGCTGTGCAAACCCACTCCCCTGTTTCAGCTCTGTCTTAGGAAAGGGTCATATTTCTTATCTCCTGATGCCATGAGATCACCAGGAGCCCACCACTGTGCTTAAACCCTTCTCCTGACTTCCAGTGTGAATTGATTTGTGGCCCAGCTCCTCTTATGCAAACATTGTCCTTTAACTTAAGTAGCTCTTCTCTCCTTGTGCCAGGGTGATGGATTGAACAGGAGCGTGTTTGCCATTTCAGCTGCCTCCCACAACAGCTGCTGCTTCCAGTGAGGGAAGGATGGTGGATATCTGCATAAACAGCTTTCTTTAAGAAGTGATTGTTTCCAAAAAGCAACGATCAACCTTCTAAAAACCAACATTTAAGTGTTTCAGTGGGTTGGAGATTTCAGTGGGGTTCAGTGCAAAGCAAATGGTGACTTTTCCTCCAGAAGTCAGATTCCTTTTTCTTCCCCTTTAGTTTTTGCTGACAAACCATCTGAGACAGAGAATGTTTCATAGGAGAAATCTCCAGGCTGTGCAGCCTAGCTGGGATCTAAAACTCAGCTTTGGGGTCCCGGGGTCAATTCCTGCATCTACCACCAGTTGTCGATAGATGACTTTGAGCAAGTCCTTTGCCCCCTGCCTACATATCCCCATCTGTAAAGCAGTTCAGGGAATTCAAGCAGTTCAGGGAAAGGGTTAAAATAGACTGTGGGCTTGTTTGAGCAACCGTCAGAAAGCCAAAGGCTGGAATAACACCCACAGGAAGTCCTGTGCAGAGGGTGGGGGTGAAGATGAAGCGGAACAAGCCCCAGCGCTGTTCACAGCAGGGGATGGGAAGGTGCAGGGACCGTGAGATGGGCAACCTGGATGTGCTGTCCCATAACTGGACACCGTTTATCTGGACTCAGATTTGAGTGCAGTGGTTGCTGTTGGGTCAGGTGAATGTGGAGCACTGTGTGACAGACACAGCCACTGATGTTCACGACTCTTTGGCTGCTGCTCTTCCCCCCCCCCCCAGCTCTGCTTTGTGCACTGAGAGGGCTCAGCACCATTCCAGAGGTGACACACACCTGCTGCTGCATCGTGCTGATGTGCCAGAGACGGGGAAGAGCAGAGTAAGGACATGCTTCTCCTCTATAACTGCAGCATAGCCATTTCCCAAGAGCACAGAGAGAGCAAAGTCTGTTGTGGAGGGTACTTACATCACTAATTAAAGCTCTTACCCTCTGCATGACACGAGTACGGCCTCTTCTGAACCTGCTCAGAGGCTGGGGAGAGTGGAAGAGATGGATCATTGTCTTGGTTCTCTGTCTTGTGCCCTTCCACGCTGCCCAGGATTCTCTCCTTTATCCTTAGGCACGTCTCCCCCAGCTCCCATGGTTTCAAATGAAGATAATATTGATCGGAAGGGTTTGGAGGAACTGCAGGTCATTTGCATTCTCCCGTCCCTCTTCATTTCTTCGCCCAAGCCTGAAGTTTGGCGGCTGGAGCACAGGAGGCCTGGTTGCTATAGCTACCAGCACTGCCTTCCTCCCGGCGAGGAGGAGGAGACCAAAGCCATTTTGCACCAACTTCTGCCTTTGAAAGTCAGCCAGAGGCTCAGTGGCACCCTTGGGTCACGCTTCTCCTCAGTCCTCCCCTCTGGCAGCAGCTTGGTGCCAGGGAGGACGAACCACCACCCGCTCCCTATGGACAAGGAGGACTTGGCTGCAAAGAGGCAATGGGCAGCATCTCCAGTCCATCTCACACCAAGCACCTAATGCAGAGGCCACTTCTGTCCTCCTGGAGGACAGGTTTACCACGCTGGAGAAGGGCACAGGGGTAGTTCATAGCTACACAGAGCCCTTCAGGACCTTCCTGGGGCTGGCAGGTGCAGCCTGGCTCTCTGGGGTGGCCAGGGGTTGTGCAGCATCTCAGATGGCTTTAAATACCTACACAGTCTTGGGTGACATGGTTTAGTGTGGGGTGTCCCTGCCCATGGCAGGGGGGTTGGAACTGGATGGTCTTAAAGTCCTTTCCAACCCAAACCATTCTATGATATGTGGGGGCTGATCCCTCTTTCTGGCTTTTCCTACTTCATCCCCCAAATCAGCACAAAGGACTGAGCACTGCACTAACCCCCCGCACCCCAGACCCTGTGCTTTCATCTCCCTTTACCCTGCGGACAGTACGGGGCCCGTGCAGAGGAATAGACTGAGTAGGTCTTGTATAACACGGACTCCCTTTGTTTCCAGGTTAGTCTGGATTGTCTGTAATTACGTCTAGGGATGCATGCCACGATAATTGTTGATTATTTGCAGCTCCTGGGGGACTGCTTCCTTGTGAAAGGAAGGCAAAGAGCCTGCACGTAGCACAGGCGAGAAATTCCGATCAGCAGCGTATTGCTGGAACAGGCTCAAGAACGGAGTCAATCCGTGAATAAATGAAATAAATAAGAGGTGTGTGGGAGCAGGCGAGATGGCCTTGCTGTGTCAAGAGAACTGTACCTTGTCCTCCTGCTCTGCAAACTCTGCTGAGCAGATTTATTAGTTTTAATTAACAGGAGTTGGGGAGGGGGGGCAGGGAAAGGAGCTGGGAATACCTCCAAATTCCGACTCACAAAATCACTGCTTCTTCCTCAAGATTGAGAGGGAAAGAGGGTGAATGACCAGAATAATAATCAGAAAGGAGATGTGCATGCCAAGAAAGCCATTTCTCCGCTCAGCCTTTGAGCTGCTTCCTAGGATGAGGAGGAACTTGTTCAGAACTGAATGGGAAGACCTGGTAGGGTGAGAGTTTGGGGCTGGAGCCTGTATAGAGTTTGGAGTGGGGCAGGTAGAAAGCTAGAGCTGGGTTTAAGCTTATATCTGTTTGTAAAGTACTGCTTTTCACAGGAAGTGTGATTTATCTCATTGTAAGTCCTCCTCCTCAAAAAGGAAGGTTTGGGGTCAGTCAGTTCCTGATGTGCCCCCTGTGGGCAGGGTAGAAATCAGTGTTGCTGGCAGCTCCCCTGCCCCTTGCCACCGCATCCCCCTGACATCATGGCCAGCCCCTATCACAGGGTCGTGTCCCCATAGTGCTCTGGGCACTGGGGATGTGGGTTTTGTGCCAAAGCAATATCAATTGCTACCCATGGGGTGTACCCATGGGTACTGGTAGGAAGGTAATTAATGGGGGGGTTGCTTAGTCCCAGTAGCAGAAGAGTTGAAAAATAACAAAACCCTCAACTTTCAGCCCCTAAAACATGGGCAATTCAAACCATCCGAAAGCAAACAGCACTTCCTCTTATTTATTAGGGTTTTTTTCCTGTTGGCATCAAGTCAGTGTTTCCTGCCAAGGATTTCATGAGGGTGAAATCCATTTTCTCCCCGTCAAAACGGTCTGTGAGGGAGCCCTGCTCCGTAAGTGCCTCCCTCCCTCGTGCGCTGTGTGGCACAGGGCTTTTTTCCCACTTGAGAAATGTTGACACCGTGTCAAAAAAAAAACACAACGAAAATACAGGCCAACGAGGAATGTTGAACAAACAGAGGCATTTTCACTTTGGAACCAAGAATCAAAATAGATCTGTTGAAAACACAAACAATTCCATGCTAATGGCACTGCTTGCAACTTACGCTCACATCAATTGCTAATTACACAGCCAGGCCACTGGCACAGTGCTTGACAGGTTGCTTTGGACCGGATCTCAAACAAGCAGCTAAACCACATTGCTCCCTCCATGTGTGGCATCTAGTTTAGGTTTGTTGCTGCACAAAATGGTTGTTGAGGTGCATTGGGCTTTCTGGACACCAAATTTACCCTTTGTTTGAGGGCACTGATTTACTGACCACATTAGAGGACAATCCATAAAGTCAGGGAGATGCCAGTGCTGAGCCCGATGCTCATGTTGCTCCTCTCCATTGTCTGGCTCTGAAAGTTGTGCTGACCAAAGAGGCCACACATGCTTACGTGTGTCATGACACATAGTAGCTTAGGAGGAGCAGGATTCCTGCTTCCAGGTTTGGGATCAGCAGAGCTGGCAGGCTCAGCACCATCGGGTTCTTCCCTTCCTTTTTCTCCTTGTTGGTGCATTTTGGCAACTGGTTCTGGGGGGAGTGGGTGAAGGATGGAATCCCAGCTCCACCAAGAGCGTGGATGGGAATCCCAGCTCCATCGAGACCGCTGGGGCAGTGGGTCTTACCAGCTGCAAAGCCTCCTGCACCCCATGTCCAAGTCAGCTGGGAAAGAGCTGAACTGTTTGCACCTAAACATCCTGGCACAAAGCCACCTCCAGAAGGGAAAGGGGAGGGGGGAGGAAACCAAATCAAAACATGAAAGAACAAAAACTAAATAGTTTTAGCACTATTACATTTTCCAGGACTTGCTGGATTGTGGCTTTCAGTCCTCAATCAATCACACTTCAACTGAACTGATTCATTCCCCAGAATACTTCTTTGGCTGGCTTGGCTGTGCGCTTCCATCCCCAGGGAGCAAAGCCAAGCCCAGGGCTGGCAGTGGGGCGCTCATGCAGGGACCAGGCAAGTGGAGACTTCCCACTTTTGCTCCGGGACAGGGACACATCCCTAAGATGCATTAACAGTGTGTGCTGAGCTGGTGCCTGTGTGCCAGTGGATGCTGCTCCCAGCCCTTCCCTTCATCCTTGCCCTGATTGTCCCTGCTGATGGCCTGGGGTTAAGCGGAGAGCACTTCATTGTGCCTAACAAGGCGCGTTGCCCATCCAGCCACAGAGCAGCTGGCTCGGCCCTGGATTGGTTTTCCCTTTTTATTGCCCAGCAGGAGGAGCACGGGAAAGGTCTTTATGTGATTTTAGAGGAAGACAAATGCCTTAATAGCGCTGGCGCTGCCTCTCTGCGATCCAGGGAACCCTGCAGCAGCCCGTAATCATCATCGTAAGTAAAAGGGGATGTACGTAGTGTGCAGCTTGGGCTGTTAAAACAAGCCCTAGGGTGGAAGGGTTGTCTTAAAAACAGCCTTTAGAGGATGGTTCTCTCTCTTTCTCTCCTTGTTGCCTCTCTAGTTCTGCTTCCCTGCATGGTGGAGCAGCGGAAGGCTGGCACGGCTCTCCGTTCCCATAGCCTCGATTGGCTTGACAAGCTCATATATATCTCTTTACTTTCTGCTCCTGTGCCTTAGTGGGGGGACTCCCACGTACTTGGGCTCATGCCTGGCCAAGTAAAACTGAATAAAGGGTGAGTTTAGGCCTCTCAGTTGTCCTCCACAACGTTGTCTTCTGTGGCAGCTTTGCCATAAGTCTTTTTGTAGCTTAGGTGTCCCAAGTGCACTTCTCCGGGTGCCACGGGGCTCTGTGGCTATCCCTGACTTGGGTGAGATGAGAAATCCCCTTTCCAGCCCTGTGGTGTGGGGTGAAAGGTAGAAATCATCAACTTCCCCAAAAGAAAAGAAGAGGTAAATGGGGAAGGAGGCAGATTTTACTAAGAGGGAAGATGCCCCATCCCTGGCAGTGTTCAAGGCCAGGCTGCACAGGGCTTGGAGCAACCTGCTCCAGTGGAAGGTGTCCCTGCCTGTGGCAGGGGGTTGGAACTGGATGAGCTTGAACATCCCTTCCAACACAAACCATTCTATGATCCTGTGATTCTTTAATAGCTCGGAGCATGTTAGGGACATGGGAGGTCTCAGGACGGAAGGGTCCTAGAAAGACTTTTCCGCATGGAGAATGCACAAAATCCTTTTCCTTATCTATAACACAGGCTTGTCTCTCTTCAGGTGCTTTCATGGCTTTGCAAGCAACAGATTGGCAACTAAAACTGTTTTTCTCTCTTTTCTTTCGTCTCTTTTTCCCTCTGCAAATGTTTGTCAGGAAGAAGAACCTGCAAGAAAAAAAAAGGAGTCGATTAAAAGCCCTGAGCCCTCGCTGCGAAAATGTTTTGAAGCAACTGTAACTGCCTTTATTTCCTACATAATGCTTTCATTGCCTTGCATTCTCACCCTTCACAGCTTCGCCACGCTGATGTCTGGAGCTGCTGCTGAGGTGTGGTGCTCAGAGGAGATGCTCTTGCGCATGCAGGGAACCGCTGCCCTGGATCTCCATTGCCCCCTCCAACCTGTTAATGGCTATAGGAGATCTGCTGGGAGAAGCTCACAGGGGTTTTCCCACATGTGTGCAGCATTCCCCATCCATCAACCTTCCAGCAGCAGGGATTGAGGTGTCCCTGCCTCTGTGGCACTGGTGTGAAGCTGGTGAGGGGTGTGAAGCTGGTGAGGGCTGTGAAGGTGATGGCAGCTTTGGGAGGGTGCACACATCTCCAGTCGCCATCCTGCTGCCTGACAAACTCAGCTCCATCCCAGGCTCCCCCTCCTTTTATTCCGTGTGTGTTAAGCTTTCTTTTCTCCCCTGTGTCTAACAGGGCATCACCTCGTCCAGAGCTTAATAGCAACAGGAGCCCATCAAGCAATTAACATCCTATGCTATAAAAGCACTTTCCTTCCTCCTGCCACCTCTCCTATTAAGTCTTCGCCCTCCCCCTGCAAGGAACATTTTGACTTTGGAAACACAGCCTCTTCGGGAGAGCGTTGATGAGGGCTGGAGTGGAGCTGAGCCCTTCCCGACCATCCGCCCAGGTAGCAGAGTAAATCAGGGGCTTTTCCACCACACCCAAACAGCTCCTATAGCCCTGGAAAGGTAAAGAGAGCAGGAATGAGGCTCCTCGAGCAGGATGGGATGGTCCATGTTTAGCTGTGTCAATAAATGGAAGGGCAGAAGGATGGAAAGGAAAGGAAAGGAAAGGAAAGGAAAGGAAAGGAAAGGAAAGGAAAGGAAAGGAAAGGAAAGGAAAGGAAAGGAAAGGAAAGGAAAGGAAAGGAAAGGAAAGGAAAGGAAAGGAAAGGAAAGGAAAGGAAGAAAGGAAAGGAAAGGAAAGGAAAGGAAAGGAAAGGAAAGGAAAGAAGGAAAGGAAAGGAAAGGAAAGGAAAGGAAAGGAAAGGAAAGGAAAGGAAAGGAAAGGAAAGGAAAGGAAAGGAAAGGAAAGGAAAGGAAAGGAAAGGAAAGGAAAGGAAAGGAAAGGAAAGGAAAAGGAAAAGGGAAGGAAGCATTTAAATGGGATGGGGATTCAGGAGGGGGTTCTGTGGGCATCTCCAGACCTGAAAGACCTGATGGAATGGGGCAGGCAGTGGTGGTAGAGCAGGGTTTGTTCCTTGCTTTCCTTTTTAGCTTCCCAGGATTTTGAATCCCTGTGCTACCCTCATCCTCTTCTTCCTCCTTCACATGATTTACCTCCTCCTTGCCTGTAGCTTAGGAAGAGCATAAGTCTAAGTGCAGTCATACAGTTTATGGGCTGGGTAGATCTGCTGCTGTCAGCTAACTCAGTAGGGCACTTAGGGCATCAATAGCCCTTTTCCCCCTCCTGTGCCCCGTGTGTCTGCATCAGCAGAATGAGTTGGATGTTCTCAGCTGCCATCAGCTTGATCCTCTCTGCTGCCAAGTTCAGGTCTTATGTTGTGTCCCAGGGCATGAGGCACATACCTGTGCTTCATAACCCACCATGCCCTGCAGCAGCCGGCACTTGCCTTACATCAGACACTTGCAACTGAAAACACACCCCCCCCCCCCCCCCCGAATAATAATTACAGTGATTTTAAAACCAGTGAACGTGCTACAGGAGCAAAGTACAGTGTGGAGCAGGGAGAGGTGTGGGAACCACGCTGCTACCCCACATAGCCAAGGGAAAGGCAGCCCTGAAATCCCCTGGCCACAGCCGAGCGTGCTACACCTGTGCTTTGGCACCTTCTCCCTTTGGATTTCCCCCTGTTCTTGGCCCAAACCTACCTCCCCAGACAAGGTGCATGAATAAAACACAGCAGCAGCTTCTTAAAAGCTGAAGAGCCTTAAAAGCAACACCTGAGAGGTCAGCACCGGCGACAGCATCTGCAGCAGCCTGGTTGTATTGTCCCCATCACAAATGATTACGGTCCCACGTGTCAAGGGTGATGACCCCCCTTTGGATTCTACCTGGGTTTAGTAACACAAAGAGCACAAAACCCTTTCCAAGCCCTTGCGCAGCCTTGCAGAGCACTGGCTGGTCCCTGTGCTCCTGCCTGTGGAACTCGGTGACACGCGACAGCCACCATCTGGGAAACAGGATGGGGCTGACCCTGGGATCTCCAGCGCTGAATAGAACAAGCTGCTCCTGGTGAGCTCGGAGACCTGGAGCTGGGATGGATGCACACGGCACAGGGGCTTGCACACAAGCTGCGTTTTCCATCTCCTGCAGTATCTGGTGGTTTCCAATGGTAAAACAAGCCAAACAGGACTTCCCAGCCGCGGGGCAGAGCAGAGTGGCTATGTGCACTGACGCGCTCAGAGCATTGCAGTTATCAGTGGAAACCACTTGGTTAAAATCTCCAATTTTCCATTGGAAAACAGCTTTATTTTCTCTTTCCTGGGGTGCAGCTGGGGTTTCTGATGGGCACTAAGGAAATCTCACTGGTGCTGGTGCTCACAACCCCCTGGGCTGTCATTCTGCTCCAGCCATGGGTGTATGGCTTGGGCCCCACATGGTGGATGAGCCGCATTTTCCTACAGCAGCAGGTTAAAGGGGATTTATCACCCTCACTCCCAAATACACGGGATTCCCCACAGGATATTCCCCACATTCCCAAGGAGCCATGGAAATGGTCTGTACCACCAGACCCCCGTGGGTCCCAGCACCCCAGCACAGCTCCCGTGTATTTAAGGCTGCCCTTCAGCAGGATGTGACCCAGAGGTCATGGGCTAGTGTTGGGGTGCAGGGGAAAGCACCTGAAAAGGGCCACTGAAAAGGGCACAATCCAGCCACAGCCACCTTATAAAGCGAGCATGGAAAGCCATGGAGGCTCCAAATCATAAATTTAATTGTGTTGAAAAACACAGTAGTGCTAAACTAGGGTTTAGTTTAGGATTTGCATGTGGAGATCCCTCTCTCCACTGCTGCAGAGCCAGCGCTGAGTAGAGGTTTTAATGGCAAAGTTCAGCTTCGTGCATCTCAGAGCTGTGTTTTGGGAAGGGATGCTGGGCTGCTTTGGGATGAGGGCTGTGCAGGGCAGTGACTTGGGAAGGGGATGCAGACGGGACATGGCAAGGCAATTGATTCCTCCGCCCCATGGAATCGGCTCCGATGATCTCATTCCCAGAGCAGCTTTTACTTGGCAGGAGGATTGGGAGGATGACTGCAAATTGCAAACAAACACAAGAGAGCCAAGAATCATTTATTTAGAGAACATTCTGCAGGTTTTCTTGAGGGTCTGGTTTGAGCCTGGCACTTGTGGGTTGTATTTGCACTGGAAATAAGATAAACGTGACACCTGCTCCATTTAATCTTTCTCTCCCTTTTTCCTTCCCCCCTCCCCCCCCCCCCCCCCCCCTTGCCTTCTTTGAAGAGCTTACCAAAAGAGGTTGAGAAGGAGCAAGAGATATTAGCTCATGTGCCTGATTAATGATTCTCCGGGGGGAAAGGAAATCATTTAACCACAATATAGAGCGCTTTTGATTGAAAAGAACTTTAAATTCCATGTTGGAGCCAGGAGCGACAATTGGAATAACAAAGTAAAGAGAGCACGTGGCTGCTGGGTTTATCACCACCAGCCACGGGGACTTTGTATCACTGTTAAAGCAATCGAATGAGTAAATACACAAACAGGCTCCCAAATACAAAAGCAAACAGGGAGAGAGATGATGGAGAGCTGCTGATGAAGGGAGGGTTCAAGGAGCGAAAGAAGGAGGAGATTGGCTTTAGTCTTGGCACGTGGCAAGCTTTGACATGAGGATGCTTTGGTCTGTGTTGTGCTTCTTTGAAGCATGCTGCTTCCCCATTAGCGCTGCAGGGTCCATCCCACACATCTCGGAGCTGCTGATCCCACCAACACCCCAGCTCCCAGGGATTCCCTCTTCACCTCCCTTGCCAAGGTGGGAGCTGCAGTTCCAGCTAGGAGCATCTTCCCTGGCAACACGGCTTGGCAGGCTGGGGAAGGAAATTGGCCCTCAGCAAAGAGCGCAGCCAGGACCGAGTCCTACCAGTGCTGCGCTGGGGACACCTCTGATGGATTTATGATGTTCCTCCCATCACTCCTGTAACAAGAGTATTAAAACCACTAATGCAAAACTGTGGATTATTTTTCCCCATCCTTGCACATGCTCTTTTAACACCCAAAGAAACAAACCAGCAATTTGCAGTTTCCTGTAAGTGATCCATCAGGAATGAGTGAAGAAAGTATTGCCACAATCGTATTAATTCTGCTGAGGATATCCTAATGAGCTATTGCCTTGCTCCGTGAATTCTCTGCTTGTTTCTCCCCACCCTCCTCTTCCTCCTGAACCGACTTGGAGTGTAGGTGAACATGGGAACATAAAAGCAGAAAGGGAATGGCGTGTGCAGAATAAGCTGTTTGCTTTCCTCTGATTGTTGCTATTAATAAAACATTGCATTAAATCAGTGCTGGAAGAATATAATTGGGACCATCCATCACATGTCTAGAGGAGAAGGGCTCCTGTTCATCAGCCGAATGGAGCGGCTGCTGTTACCTACCCCAGCAGTGAGCATGGGGAAGAGATGGTCTCATGTCCCCGTGTTTTGGACCAATCCTCTCCCCATGATCAGCACCATTTTTGTCCATTTTATGCCTTTCTTTTGTATTGACAAAGGCAGGAGCTGAGGGCAGAAGGAGGCATTAACTGGGGACCCCATGCCTGGACAGGAGATGGCCGGGATTTGGGATTTGCTATTGGGGTTTTGTGTTTGAGGGTGGTTTCTCTCCATGGCCGGCTCCTCCTCACTCCGCACAGGGATGAAGGCTTCTCCATCGCTTCTGCCGACGAAGCCAGCGGGAAACACCCCTCGCATTCACAGCAATAAACTCCCTTGCAATAGGGAGCAGAACAGCCATCATTTCATCCACTTTTCAGGGCAGCTGAAGCCATTACATGAAGGAGTTGATTCATTCAACACCAACAGGAGGTTTTTTCCCCAGCCCAGTAATTTGTGTTGGGCTAATGCACCTCTTCATAGAATCCCATTATATAAAGCAGCAAATAATGTGGTTCCCAGAGGTCCTGCCGTGGGGCCAGTGCAGCACAGCTCTGAACTGAGCCTGGAGTCCCTGCTCTGCCTCCACGCTTCCCCCTGATACTGCAGGGACCCACGTACCTTGGGTCATGGGGCACTGCACTGCCCCCCAGGGCCCACGTGTCCCCGCAGCCACAGACCTCACTGCCCCCACAGACCCAGGCATCAGGGGTGTCCGCTCCACCCCACGTGTCCCACTGCCCCCAGAGGAGCCAGGCATCAGGGAACACCCACTCCACCATGGATCCACCCTGCTCATGCTCCCCACGCACTCCCCCCCATGGGATTCGGCTCTCCAGGGCCCCACTCCACCCCACACCACTCACTGTCCCCAGGGCACTCAGGTGTCTGGGCGCACCGTTGAGGTAGAAGTACTTGCGGGCCAAGGGCTCAGGAGGGACTCCCAGGTGACAGGCGATGGTTCCTAGAGCGGGGTCCCGGACGGTCAGCATGTAAAGTCCCTCCACAGCCACCTTCAGCTCCTCAAACAGTGCCAGATCCTGTGTGTGCAGCTGAGGCATGGGGGAACATGTCAGCACAGCCTGGTCCACCAGGTACATGAAATGGCATAAACGTGCATGAAAAGGCACTCATGTCCCGCTTGTCATGTCCCCTTCACGCTTCTGGTACTCTTTGTGCGTGCGTGTGCATGCAACTCACGTTCCACATGTGCTTGCCATGCCTTGTGTGTCTTCACACACGGATGCACAGGCAGAGCACACGAGCACACGTACGCCAACGGTCACATCGATGAGAAGCTCCCCATGTCCTTGCCATGTGCACTTGAGCCCAGAACCCCCCCGTGTGCTGGGCTGCACCCCCAGAGCTTGAGCAGCAGCTCAGGGAGGGGATTCTCCCGCTCTGCTGCACTCTGAGGAGCCCCCCCTGCAGTCCTGATCCAGCTCTGGGGCAGCAGCACGGGAGGGACATGGAGCTGTTGGAGCGAGGCCAGAGGAGGCCACGGAGATGCTGCGAGGGCTGGAGCAGCTCTGCTCTGGAGCCAGGCTGAGAGAGCTGGGCTGGGTCAGCCTGGACAAGAGAAGGCTCCTCAAGGGGAGACCTGAGAGCAGCTCCAGTGCCTACAGGGGCTGCAGGAAAGCTGGAGAGGGGCTTGGGACAAGGGTCTGTAGGGACAGGCCAAGGGGAATGGCTTTAACCTGCCAGAGGGGAGACCGAGATGAGCTCTTAGGCAGAAGCTCTTCCCTGTGAGGGTGCTGAGGCGCAGGCACAGGGTGCCCAGAGAAGCTGCGGCTGCCCCATCCCTGGCAGTGATCAAGGCCAGGTTGGACACAGGGGCTTGGAGCAAGCTGCTCTAGTGGAAGGTGTCCCTGCCCGTGGCAGGCGTTGGAACTGGATGAGCTTTAAGGTCCCTTCCAACCCAATCCATTCCGTGATTCTACGATGTTACACACATACTGCAGAGGGACTAAATCGAAGTGCCACCAAACAATGGTTCAAGGCTCAGGCCAACAGCCTGAACACAGGAGGAACGGTGCCAGCGCCGAGTGAATGTGGTACTGCAGGAACAGTTTTGTGGAGAGGATCAAACAGTCTCAGTCTACTTGTATCACGTTTTCCAGTGTAAACTACCCACAGCACTTCAGCAAGTGTTTCCTCCTACAGCCAAAGAGAGTTGGTTGTCTTCTCCCATTTAAATCTCATTTTTTAAACCCTCCAATATACACCCTAGATCATTTTAGAAGACTAACTTTAAAGTTCAAGCAGTTTCCATAAAACTAAAACTGCTACAAATGCATTAACAGCTTTTTCCCCTCCTAGGCTAGCACTGACAAGCAGTATCAGCCGCCTGTGTGTATCCATCACTTCAGTAACTGAATTAGCATAAAAGCTGTATTAAGCGATCATAACCGGTGGTGAAAGAAGTGGGTAGAGAAAGTAAAACACTGCCAAAGGGATGCAGAAAAACAGCTAGAAAAATCAGAAATTCATATTGTGACTGAAGAAACATCTTTCCAGAGAGCAACATCTCTCAAGTGTTGTCTGGGAAGAGAGAAAAGCTGGTAGAAGGGACACATCAAAAGCAGTAAGGACCTAATACCACAAAGTCTTAGATATAAATAATCCTTACAGTCTGCTGGCAGTACAAATGCACAATCCCATTTCATTCATGTATTATTTGTAATTGGTTGTACAATAGGGCCCCAGGAATCCTCTTGTAAGCACTGAAGAACAAGAAGTAAGAGCTTAAGACCTGAGATTTTAATGATTTAAAGCATCAGGATAGAAAACCAGGCTTCAGTGCTTTACCCCAGGATTCCAGAAAAGTAACCACTATTTCCCTTCAGAAACCCATCAGAATAACATTAGCAGAAAAATTAATGTGATAATGACTCTCTGAATGGGTGAAAGTTAAGAGTGTGGAACCACATCTATTTTATGCCAAGAAGCTCATCCTGCAGCCAGGAAAAGCGGCCATGGCTGGGCCTGGCGGCACCGCAAGTGCCCATCGGGTGCAAAAAGAAAATGAGAGAGGGGAAATAAAAGAAGAAAATAGGTCTTGTAAATAAACAGGGGATTTCTCCCTCTCTGAAGCACTCTGAGGAGACATCCCCCCACCCCCCCACCACAGTCCTGCATCCAGCTCTGGGGCAACAGCACAGAGAACTTAGAAAGCCTGTACCTGATTTCAGTAAGCTCACAGTTTGCCCTGAGATGCTGCTTAACAAGATCGGCCAGCACTTGCACAAAGGCAGCTTGATGAAGCTACTCACAGCATTTGTAGGAGAAAGTGTCCCACAATTACACCGAGCCTCCCAGGTCTACTAACACGGATTTGGCAGAAAATGGTCCACCACTGTATCTCAGAAGGCAGAAAATCTCAGTATTCAAATGAAACAGTCTCTCTTGGCTGCTCATCTCAGCAGGTAACATGTCACCTTCTGCCAAATCAGTAAACAGAAGTACTTGCTTCCATCAGAGCTCAGTCTCAGTAAGACAGACATGGAAGCACTTAGCAAATAATGTCATGCCGGGACCACGAGTGCTTCATTAATTACTACAAAACTTGTTAAATGGTAGACTACGTTCTGAGCTGACAGCAGCAGCCGTGATCCCGTGGGCCCTCAGATCATGCTCAGCTCTCTCCAACAGACACCAACTACTACAAACCACTGACAGTGGAAAGGGTCACCCTTGCTGTTACACTCAAATCTACTATTATAAATCAGATTTCTATGTAGCAGGAGCTACTGAACTCCATACTGTAAAGCCCTTTATCTACTGCATCCTTTGAGAACCAGTGCTAAGAGTCACATGGCAATTTATGACTCTTCCTAAGCTTCCCTGGATTTCCAGTTTTCCTTCAGCAGCCTGCTTGCAGTGTAAATGCTCCATTAGGAAATGTTCTATTCTTTTATAATCTCTTCACCTCTCATAGCATCTTATATTCACAGCAGAGTTTACTGTCCCATTTGACACATATTCTGCTCTCTTTTTGTCATTACATTTCTCCCCATATGGAAAACTGATCAAACGTGCTGGACTTTATACACTTCAATGTATAAAACATGTAAATATGCTCCGAATACACCCAGAACCCACTCCACGGTCCATCTTAAGCCTCTCAAGTCTTCTCCGTTTGTACTGAGTGGATACGGCCAAGAAGAAAGAATATTTCAGAGCACACTCTTTACTGGGTACCTTTTCAGACAAGGCCTTTAAACTGTCCAGAAACCTCTGCCAGAAATACCTGAAGAGGGGCCGATCAATTCTCTTCAGGCTTTCCTTGGTGCTGGCATCCACGCTGACATACAGCTGCGTCACTGGCTCAAGGTTCCTTAGAAATAAAAACGAGAAGGCAATTGCTGTCTTCAGCCATCACTGCTAGCTGAATTTGTTTTCCTACCAAAGCACACATAAAATACAGGACTTCTAAACAAGCTCTGCTGCTCCAGTAGCGACAGGAACTATCCAGTGTTTACAAGGAAAACTATCCAAGTCCAGAGGTTCATCTCCATCAAGTGACTATCATCTTAATAGCAAGACATTATAACTTAACTTTCAACAAATACACCCCAAAGCTAAGAATATCACACACAGAGGCCTTGGCAGACGGTTCAATTATCTTTTCCTTACTCAACTAAAACATACATCACTCCAGCATTAGCTGTGGCACGCGCAGAAAGGCTTCCCAAAGCAGGCTGCCAGGGGTTACTACAAGGCACTGAAAGGCTCTGCTTCTCCCCATGGTTACAAACTATAAAGCTCAGCCCCTTCCCCACATTCTATTTGCTCTGGCTAATGGAGACATAATCCCATTCGAGAGAACTGCAGCCATCATTCAGCTGCTTTCTACTGCCGGACACACTGAACTCACCTGGCCTGCAGCTGCCATCACTCAAGTACTTTTTGGAAGGGAAATCAAAGCTGCTTAGAAAATGAAACCAAACACAATTCCCCAGCATGTTCTCCTTCCACTTCCAAGGCTCTTATCTTGTATAAATCCCGCACTCCAGTCTTTCTGGTCACAGAACGCCAGTGAGCACAGCATCTGTGAGCCCAACAGCAGAACCTTCTAAAAAGATTAAACCTCCTCTGAGAGTGTGAAGAGCCTGGGTAGAGTCTAATCCCTTCTGTAAACTCCAAGGGTATAAAGGAGAAGCAGCACCACTGCAGACCATTGGCAAACAGATAACGATGGACATTAAAAGGAACAACCTAAAACAACCTCCCTTGTCACAGACAAATCTGATCAAGCCAGTGAATGTAACACACCTCCACCCTTCATGGCATCTTCCGTGGAATGATGCATCCTAATTGTACCACGTATCTCTTCAGCTCTCCACGCTTTCAGGACATTTTGCAAGCGTTATTTGGGAAGTCTCTTAATGAACAGGCTGCTGTCCCAGCTTCATTTAGCTCTTTAGACAAGAAGAAATTAGAAACTATTGTTCAGCTGCCAACAGTGACACCTAAAAATACACCACCCTCTGCCCTCCCCAGAGGTGAGAAAGGGACAAGAAATTGTCCAGAATGAGACCAAGCATCCAGGAAAAGCCACTTAACATGGACACTCAAACAACCTCTCTGAACACATTCTGCCTGTATTTAGAAGCATGAAATAGCCCAGAACAAACGCAACATTTTAGGTTTTAATAAATAAAACCAACTGTTTTGCAAAGAAGCTTGTCTGGCCTTGCAGCCCAAAGCCACAACCTCAAAAATGATCAAGTGTTCTAGGAGTGAGTGGATTGAAGTATTCAGTTTCAAAGTACATGGCCAAAACACTCTTTTCTTTTCTTTCCATGGCCAAACGTTCATTCTGTGCTGACTGTGTTGCTGCGCAGCAGAGACCATGTTCTGGACTGATTGCATTCAAATGCTTTTCATGTGTGAAAGTGAGCAGTGAAAGCAATGATGGAGCCACCGATGCAATGGTGATTGTGTACTGAACAGGACCAGCACCAGCTTTCCCTGCTGGCCCTTCTGCTGTGGGAGCAGATGCCAAACGTTCGTGGTATACTCACTGTGCCAAAACACTCTTTTCTTTCCTTAATGCTGCATTTGCCCAATCAAAAGGGGCTCCAGGGAAAATGGAGCGAGTGTTTTCAAAACATGAGCTGAGAAAAGTCACCTCTTCTCCGAGGATCTCGATCCTCAGGACAGGCAAGAGCCAGACTCACTGTTGTACTGGAGAAAATTAAGGAATTGGAAGAGATCCCAGGGAGGGATTTCTGCCCCACGTTGCTCCAAAATGGAACGGTCCACAGGGTTCTGTTATGGCTCAAACTGGAGTGACGCTGACCTTGTGCATGTTCTGCCATAGGGGAACGAGGAGAAAGGGCACAAACTGATGCTCCTGGAACACAGCTACGTTTCATACTCAGCAGGAAATACTGTTGCATAGTACTAGGATGGATTTTCCAGCGTTCCTCCTACTTTATCGGTTGTCATTTCCAATCTAGCTGAGATCAAATTCACTGCATTACCACATCTGAACTCGGGTAGTGATTTCCGACTGAGTAGCACAGCACAACTCAAGAGCAATAAATTGCTCTCAGGCCTCCAGCCATGAGGGGGATTCCCCAGCCAGTCAGGAGACAGCCTGGGTCAAGGAGATAAAGAACAGAAACAGAGAAAGAGGACTCAAGCCAGTAACTGCTCAATACATGCTCATGTGCTATAAAACCTCCTGTGTGTGCCTGGAGACAGATGAAGCTGCACTCATAGAATCACAGAATCACAGACTGGTTTGGGTTGGAAGGGACCTTAAAGCTCATCCACTTCCAACCCCCTGCCATGGGTAGGGACATTTTCCACTAAAAGACCAGGTTGCTTCAAGCCCCGTCCAAACTGTCTTCTGCAGTTAGAACAAAGATCAGACTGCAAGAGAAGCTCACAAATGAAAAAGGCAATTTACAAGCCGAGACTCCTGCTCTGGCTCTCAGAAACACTTGCACTAGTTATCATCCATGTCCCCAAGCCCAATACGCAGCTCACTCGCTCTTCTTCCGCTGTACGTCCAGGAGGTACTATATTATATCCTCTTCCTTTTCAGAGGTAACCCCACTTTAAGAGATACAGAAAGGAAAAATCAAACTGGTAGAAAAAGGGATGAGAAAGAGCATGGGGAGACAAAGGTTAAAATCAAATAGATGCGATACTGAGTGGGCTTTTTCACTGTCAGCACAGAGCTGATTGATGAGCAATAAGTGGAATTAAAACACAAGTCTGCACTCAAATGTTTTAGTAGGGAGGTATTTTGTCCATCTCTTACCTAATCTCATCTGGGAACGGTGCATTTGTAACCAGGAAGGTAGAGATGCTGTGCTGGTGCAGGAGCCTCACAAACCGGTTGATCTCCGGGTACATGATGGGCTCTCCCACCAGTGACAGTGCGCACTGCTTTGCGGTCATTGCTTCCTCAAAGCGAGCTGCTTGTAATCCTGAGACGCCTGCAAATAGAGGGAAAAACAGGGTTCTGTTATGGCTCGAACTGGAGAAAAACAGGCTTAAATCAACTACCACCCCCACCCAAACCATGCATCTGTATCGAAAATAAACCCTGGCACAAGGAAGACAGAGCAAAACCAGCTGGAGCCCTCCTCAAGGGGAAGGGACAGCAGGGCACAGCCAGTGTCCATCAACCCACAGCACAGAGTATGCCCAGATACACGGAGCTTGGGATTTTGTGTGTCCTGTGAACTACTGCAAGTAATCTTCTAGTAATGTTTGAGTCAAGCTTTCCATTGCTATCACCTCAGTGAAGCTGCCTGGACGCTGAGACGGAAACACGGGAGAAAGTTTAATGCCACTTGACATAAGTGTCTTGAAAAGGAAAAGCAGGGTATGCCTGCTTCTGCTGCTGACCCACATGGTCCCAACAGCCCCAGAGGGAACAGCTCCCCAAGAAGCTGGGCACACTCCCCACACAAAGCACCAACAACCAGGTCCAAATCCATACTGGTGTCGTGGTTTAAACCCAGTCAGGTAATTCGTTCACTCACTTCCCCCCCCCCTTTCTTGCCCTCCCCCTGCTCTCGGAGGGATGGAGAGGAAAATTGAAAAGAATGCAACTCCCACGGGTTGAGATAAGAACAGTTTAGTAACTAAGGTATAACACAAATCACTACTGCTTCCACCAATTATAATAATGATAAAGGAAATAACAAGAGAATACAACACCTCACCACCAGCCGACCGATAACTCGCCCCCCCCAGCCCGACCAAGCTCCGACCGATACCTCCTCCAACCCTGCAGTCTCCCAGACCTTCCGGCTAACTCCCAGTTACCTCCTGAGCATGACGTGCTGTGGTATGGAATACCTCTTTGGTCAGTTTGGGTCAGGTGTCCTGTCTCTGCTTCCTCCTGGCTTCCCCTCCTCCCTGGCAGAGCATGAGGCTCACAAAGTCCTTGGCCAAACCAAAACATCCTATCAGCTCTGTTCCCGAGCTGAAAGTCAAAACATTGCACTGCACCAGCTACCAAGAAGGAGAAACATGACTGCTACTGCTGAACCCAGGACAACTGGCAACCACATGAAATGCAACTCCACAGAGGATGTATTCAAGAAGAAAACCCACCACGTGACACCATCCTGAACAGCAAGAGACGTTCCAAGAACAAAAAGAGGAAAACACCAGGAGCTCAACTGCAGCATCCATGTGAAAGTGCTGTCTGCAGGCTTAACCAACCTGAGCCACGTGTTGCGCCCATCAGAGGGCAGGGAAGAGGCAAATGCTCCTCCTGGAGTCCTCAGTACAGGAAAGACATGAACCTGCTGGAGAAGCTCCAGAAGAGAGCTCCCAAAATTATCAGAGGGCTGGAGCAGCTCTGCTCTGGAGACAGGCTGAGAGAGTTGGGCTTGTTCAACCTGGGGAAGGCTCCAGAGAGACCTTATTGCAGCCTTTCAGTTCTTAAAAGGGGCCTATAAGAAAGATGGGGAGAGACACTTTGGCAGGGCCTGCTGCGATAGGATGAGGGGTGATGAGTTTAAACTAAACAGGGAGATTCAGGCTGGATGCGAGGAAGAAATTTTGTACAATGAGGGTGGTAAAACCCTGGCACGGGTTGCCCAGAGAGGCGCTGGATGCTCCATCCCTGGAGACATTCAAGGCCAGGCGGGATGTGGTTCTGCCAGCCTGATCTAGTTGAAGATGCCCCTGCTCATTGCAGGGGGATTGGACAAGATGAGTTTTGAAGGTCCCTTCAAACCCAAACCATTTTGTGATCCTATACCAGACCACGTGTTCAGATATGAAATCAGCTGCCTACAAATAAGCTTTTGTTCTAAATATGTCCCTGCATGTTTCTTTGACATGCCTCAATGTATTCAGATAATATCAGAGGGTTTAGATGGGAGATTGGTCTGTTTTAAAGAAACCAAAGCCTTGAGTTTCAAACCAGGTCCTCAGCTCACCTTGTGTTGCCTAGAAGCTGGAGCTCAGGCAGTACAGAAAACTATAGGCTATGCTCCAAAGCCCAGATAAAAAGAAGTGTTGGTGGATATTGCTTCAGCCTCACATAGAAAAACTGGTCTGTGATAAGAGCAGAACTTGGTGCATGATAAAGCAGCCACACTCAGCCCTGAAGAAGTGACAGGACTAATGGTTAATGCTGCACAAACCTGACAGTACTAAATGAGACCTTCATTTGAAAGGAAAGCAGCATCTCAACCACACACTGAGATTAAAGGATAACTTTCCTTTTCCTAAAGCTACTTGAAGGTGGCTTTGAATTTAATTAATTTCTCTCCCTCAGCACCCTGCCACTGGACAATGACAATCACCCTGTGCCAGCTTTAGAAGCAGACAGAAAGTAATTCCAACAACATGTAAAGTTTGAGTCACTTTCTCAGAGCAGTTGACATCAAATGTAGCATAGGGGACATACACTGCGGAGAGGGCAGAGGTTTTGTAGGAATCATTTGACTACACAAATCACAAGATAGACAGGGATAAACTAAAAAAGGATTAGTGTGTATTCCAGGGAGTGTGTGAACTCCCCTGCACTTCGGGCTGCCATACCACTACAGCTGTCAACCTCTGCTCCTGCAGATGAGCGTCCTCCTGTCTTCAGTCAATGCACTTCAGCAAAGTCAGAGCCTGGGCAGATTTTGGAGGGCATGAAGCAGGCCCAAGGCAGTGCAGGAACTTGGAGCCATAGGAACATGAGTACCATCTACAAGAGGCCATGGTGTACAGCTTTCAGCTGCTGCTCAAGCTCAGTTCTCAGCAGAGCATGCAGCCATGCCTCCTTTGATCAGCACAGCTCCTCTGAAGAGCTGATCCCAGCTGCTCTCCTACTGGTGTGCTTTCATTTGGGGGAAAAAAGCAGCATCTGGCACATCTGCCTAGAGAGGCTGGTCGGTGACTTCGGGTACCAGCCATCACAAGTGACTGGGGAGACAAGGAACTGGTTTTACCCACTCTTACACCAACACACACAGGTAGCCTTAGGATTTCCTAGTTCAGGTCATGCATTTTTGTTTGGGTTTTCACTTTTCCCAAGTGGAACCAGGGCTGTATTATCAGACACTGCCCATCTCGTAACTTTTAATTACATTTCCATTCTGTGTGTGCCCTTCACAAGGGAACAGAGATTTACCAGCCACTACCTACAAAATGCATCCAACAAATAAACTGCTTCCCACTCTTCCACCTTAGCTCCCTATCAGCAAGATGTCTCCCCAGCCATTAGCCTAAAAGAATGATGTGATGTTAACCACCACCTTCAAAAACAGTGCACGCTTTGGCAACAATAAAGATAGCAACAATAAAGATGGCAACAAGAAAGATGGCAACAAGAAAGATGGCAACAAGAAAGATGGCAACTCTAAAAGCATGCACAGAAGTTCTTAACAGGACATAAGGCTACTCTCTAGGATATCCTACAGGACACATGGTCCCCAAGACTTCTATTCCTTCAAAGAAGATCTCAATTTTACTGCACTGCGTGGAATTAATCTTGGAATCCCAGACTGATTTGGTTAAAGCTCATTCAGTTCCAACCCCCTGCCACAGGCAGAGACACCTTCCACCAGAGGAGATTGCTCCAAGCCCCATCCAACCTGGCCTTGAACACTGCCAGGGATGGGACAGCCACAGCTTCTCTGGGCACCCTGTGCCAGCGCCTCAGCACCCTCACAGGGAAGAATTTGTGCCTAATCACTAATCTCAATCTACAAGAAATAACAAACTCACAAAGAGTTCCTATGGGAAGCAAAGTGCAGGACTTGGTGCTGTGTAACTGCTGCTTCGGTCACAAACAGATCTCCTCAATAATTCCTGAAAATAAAAGTGCTCATCCATTAATGAGAAAAACACAATCCCCAAGTTTCAGAGCGAACACAAAGCTCTCAGTGGATTAAGCTTGGGCAGTGTATTTCCTATCAGGTTACAGGGTGATTCCTTTTGCCTTCTGCCTGCCCACACTTTTCCATAAGAATCCACATTCCTCAGCACCCAGGCTAGCCTCAAGCACTGTGGAAGCCTCTGTGCACTCCAAATAAAATGATATGACAATTACCACGACCCACAAGAAGCAACTCCACACTAATCCCTTAAGGCAGCAGTAGACACCCAATGGCTGACTCATGTTCTAATGTCAAAACCAAGGCAGAACACCTCAGAAAACAAGGTGTGCCACAACAGTTTCTTCTCACCTCTTTCTCCTATGACGAATCTCATGCCTCCTTCCCAGCAATTCATAGAATTATAGAATTATTTAGGTTAGAAAAGCTCATCAATCCCAACCATCAATTCCACACTGCCAAGACCACCACTAAACCACACCCCTGAGTGTCACCTTTTTAAATGCCTCCAGGGATTTGCTTCGAAGATGCTGATGCTGCTTATCTTCCAAAAGCATCACTCACAGGGAAGAAATGGGAAAAGTTACCTTTGAACTGCTTGATCATATTCTGATGGTTCTCAATAGCCTCCTGCAAGATCATTTCAGGTTGGTCCATCT
The DNA here is from genome assembly GCF_033815535.1 of Pezoporus flaviventris. Lineage (NCBI taxonomy): Eukaryota > Metazoa > Chordata > Aves > Psittaciformes > Psittacidae > Pezoporus > Pezoporus flaviventris. The sequence continues at coordinate 1,093,095 of NW_026892739.1, read as the reverse complement.
TCCATTGCCACTCTGTGCCCACTGGATTTGTATGATGTCTGAAGGAAAAGACAGACAGAGTTATGCACTGCCATTTGTAACACACATGGGAAGGACCCATCTGACACCTTAGGGACTTAGACACAGTTTAATAATATTAAAGGCAACAAGAAATTCTCAGTAATACCCTGCTTCTGACACAGCTTTCATATGTCGTCTCTGAACACCTAGGCTCTGGTTCCCCCAGAAGGAAGAATGGACCTCACAGTTTATATGAAACTTGATATACCTATCTTGAATCACAGGTAAAAGGTCTTTAAGCCAAAACGATGCTCTACAGCAAGAAAGACCTCTGCAAAGAAAGAAGAGGTTCTACCTCCATTTGAGACCACAGCTATACATATCACTAGAAAAGAAAGGTCCTAAGGCATTGAGCTGAGATGTTAAGCAGTTCTTCCCTGTGAGGCACTGGCACAGGGTGCCCAGAGAAGCTGTGGCTGCCCCATCCCTGGCAGTCTTCAAGGCCAGGCTGGAAGGGCTTGGAGCAATCTCCTCTAGCGGAAGGTGTCTCTGCCTGTGGCAGGGCGTTGGAACTGGACGAGCTTTAAGGTTCCTTCCAAGACAAACCATCTATGGGTTTACAATTTATGCCAAGCCTAAGGTGTACATAAAGCAAGCCTTGGGATGTGTCTCAAACTGAGCCTTAAGTCTTCCAACTCAACAGAGGTCCGAGAAGAGCAAACAGCTGCAGTCCATATGGAAGAAAAACAATTGCAGCCCGTTTCACAGGAGGTAAATAAATGAGAATATTTTTCAGCTCAGTCCCCTGCAAAGCTGTTTCACTCATACAGGTTGTTGCCATTAGTTAAAGAAGCATTCCAGCTTTCATTATCATTAGGGCTACTGTTTCCACATTTCCTCTTAAAAGTGACCAATGACAGTTAGGGGATGATGAGGCAGAGGCACCTGGAAGGTATCATGCATGGAGATTTATCCCAGCTACTCCACTGTTCAATTGACACTTGTCTGACTTCCTTGGTTCAGCCCCATACTCCAGACACAGGCTGCTGCTGCTGCCAAGTAATACCGAGTGGGTCATTTTGAGGGGAACAGTGTTAAATGGCCTGCAGTGCAACATCAGGAGCAAAATTCCTTGCTCTGACAACGTTATTGCTTTCTATTTGCTGTTTATGATGTACCTGCTGTGGAGGGACAGAGGGACAAAATGCATGGCAATCCTCTCCCTACCAGTCCAGTCACCACTGCAGAATTAAATGCACCACTGCTAGCTGATACATGAAAAAAAAGGAAGACAAAAGACACAAGCAGTACGTTTTCCTTCCCAGCCATTAAATTGCTCTGAAGAAAAGCAGCAAAAGTTGCACATTAAACTTGCTATTTGCTGTGTTTGTTCAAACCAGGATACGATCAAAGCCCATCAAAAGCCCCAATTAACATTTCAGAATACAAACTTCACAGGATGACCAGTGTCTAACGCTTACACCTAACACTAACATGGGACACAGCTTCTCCAAAACTGTCTCCAAAATTCTAGCAGTCCTTCTGCACTAATGCTGCCATTTCAATACCCTCATGAAGTATTTCCATTGTTAAAACTTGAGGACTATGAAACAGAAAAAGTGGGGTTCAGGAGGAATTTGCCTGGGATTGCATGCACACTCATTCTTTGGGATGGAATGGGTATTTCTGGCAACCAGGTCCCTGGGGAAGGCGTGAATACCAGAGGAAGCACAAGCCCCATCGTATGAGTTAGCTGGCAAGACAAAAGAGCTCAGAGAATAACCTCCACGTCCTCCCACTCAGCGCACTTTCACGTCACTGAGTTTGGTTTTGCTGAGTGTCTCTCACCAACCCCATCCTGCGCTCTCCCAGCCTGGCAAAACCCTCCCTTGGCAGCCCAGTGAGTGAGCACCGCTGGAGCTGCTCGCCGCTCCCATCCAGGCAGAGCTCATTGCCTTTAGAGAACTAACACAGTCATTCCCCTAAGAAGAGGGGTCACTTTACTGACTAGAATGGAAAGTCATCTAGGAGAGACTGCTTTAGGAAGGCAACAGTTACCAAGTCATCACTTTTCACTCGCTGAGACTGCAGCTGAATTGGTGGGGATGAAGGTACCTGAAGTAAGAAAAACGGTCCAATTTCAAACCAAAGATACTCATGTTGCTTTGCACCTTGGTGGCTTTGCACAAGATGGGCCAGCCCATGCTCTCTAGAGCACCAGGAGCCACATGGAATCTCAGACAATGATCTCCAGAGGGAACCAAACCTCTACCAAGTGGGAATTGCAGAGCAGTACACGGAGAGGTGTGTGTCTCCTGCATCCCCAATTCCTCCTTCACTGGTTCTCAGCCAGTCTGACAGAGGACACAGCTCTAGGGAAGGTAGCACCTCCTCAGCCTCCCAGATGTGGAGCCCAGCCACCCAGCTCGCATCTGACCATCCCACACCCATCCTCCTCGGCCTCGGAGCATCGACTAACAGCAGAGAAAGACACAAACAAATTCCAAGAACATTAAGCTGAGTGCAGAGCTTTAAATCTGCTCCCCAAGCACATCTGCAGTTTTCAGTCACTAAAAACCTGGGTGTCCAAAGTCACCTGGGACACACAGTGCAAGCAAGAGCACGTCGCAGAGCAGCTCAGAATGATGACAGATGCACCCTGGGGGAAGAAGTCCATAGCACACAGATCATGGAATCACGGACTGCTTTGGGTTGAAAAGGACCTTAAAGCTCATCCAGTTCCAAGCCCCTGCCAAAATGTGACAATGGTACCTTTCAATCTACCTTCCTCCACCTGAGGAGTCCTGGTGATCCAAAGGGAAGTCTTCACTGAGCAGTGGGGAAAGAACACGCAGGTGACCCCTGACAGATGCACAGCCTTGCTGTGCAGATGGAAAATTAAACAAAATGGGAAATGCTGCTTATTCCACCCATTCCTCAAACAACAGAGACTTCAGGAGATTCACAGATTCGAGGAGACCAAGGTCAGGTTGGACAGGGCTTGGAGGAACCTGCTCTAGTGGAAGGTGTCCCTGCCCATAGCGGGGAGTTGCAGCTGGATGAGCCTTAAGGTCCCTTCCAACCCAAACCACTCTACGATTCTATGAGATTCTGGATTTCGTCAAACAGGCAAATCAACACTCACCCTAAAATTTGCAGCTTTTAGGCTGTTTCCCAGCATATGACAGAACACAATCTTTTTAATCTGAGCTACCACTATGAAACTCAAAACTAATGCTTCCAGCCCCGCTCCTGCTTTCACCCCATACAAACCCCAAACAAACCTCCTGAAGATACTCACATATTGGTGTGAATCTGAGTCAAAGCCACTGCCTGTAACCAATGTCAGTGTCTAGAGCACTTGACATTCAATTCCTGCTTTAGCTCCTCACGCCCTGGGGATGCAGCCCAGCACACAGGAGGGTTCTGGGCTCAAGCACACACTGAAGCCAGGTCATGGGGAGCTTCTCGTCACCCAAATCCCCAAGTCCTTCTCCTCAGGGCTGCTCCATCCCATCCCCACTAGACTGTGGTCACAGTCCCACAACAACAGGTTCAAATGCCCTCGTGTGCCCATTCCAGGGGAATGACAGACTGCAGCATCTTTGTTTCAGGGACCTCACAGTGGTGATGAAACCTTCCCACTTCTGTGTGGTGTTCTGCTCCTGCTGTGTACCTCAGGAGGCAGGAGTTACTTTAGCAGACAGCAGAATAACAGGAAAAAAACAACAGAAAATTATATCCCCAGCTCTTGGCCACAGCCACATGCTCACTCTTCGCAGCAGGATTTTAATAGCTTGAAATGTAAAACTACAGCTTGGAAGATGAAATTTGGTTTCATTAATGTAATACTGCTTTTTTTAAACAATATTTCATTTGGAAATCGTACTACCTGAGTAAGTGTCTACTTTTTTAATTTCAATTTAGAAAGTGAAAGAAGAAAAGAGAGCATTTACCTTTGTCCATCGGCAGAGCTTCACCCCAGAATGGCTCCCAATCAGCTTGTAACCTGGAAACCAACAAAACAATAATCAAACTATTGATTGGAACCTGCAATAACTCAAACACAAAACATGCCAATTGGTACACCAAATTATTCAGCATCGCAGTCTCAGCACCGCTCTTTCCCATTGGCCCAAGGTGATGCTACCCAGTGCCCACTCACAGTATTTTCCATTTCCTTCTGGGAGCACAGGGGAGCAAAGGCCATGGCTGCCCAAAGGGCTTCAGACAACTTGGAACACTTTCTCCTCACCGCATATTTAGTTATATTGCTCTGTCTTGCTTGAATCAACAGAGGGTGGCCAGAAGACTTCTCCATGTGACAGGAAGGCAGACTAACAGGTCTAGCCTCTTAGCGGAACGTGGAACACCTCCCTGACCCCAGGGGGTTAGGATATGGGAAGGACCAGGACAGGGAACCAGAAGCGTCTCCCCCCATCCCTAAGCCATCATCCCAGAACAGACTGTTCCCCAGAACCACAGAGACCTAATTCCCACTGCTTCTTGGTAGGTCTGACCAGCCTGGAGGACATCTGATTCAGCAGGGAGGGCAGAAGCAATGAACCACAATGCAGGGCTCAGCTTGAACCCAGACTTCACAGGTTCACCAGTTCCACCTCCACTGCCCTTGAAGGAGCTGCAGAGAGGGAGCCGTTGCGTTATGCCCAGAGGAAAGCTGATTTCGCATCACTTCCCTGCTCCTCAACCAAGATCAATACAATTTCATTTCAACTTATTAGCCCAGGAAGATTAATTCCACAGCATTTGTTAAGCACTAAGCACTATTACTACCCAAACTGCTTGAGTTGGGCTCTTTTTCTCTTTGAAAAACGTGCCTAGGGACCAATATGTCTGAAGGATTAAAAGTCACTTCAAAAACCAGCATAAAAATAAGAGGGATTTGAGCAGCCTGACTGTGTCATCTGAAGGATTAAAAGTCACTTCAAAAACCAGCATAAAAATAAGAGGGATCTGAGCAGCCTGACTGTGTCATTCCCACTGCAGCACTTACACGTCGATGGCCTGGCTGTCCCCAAACCAGCACATCTCAACTGACAGCTTTAGGCTGACATTTATATTAACGCTTTCAAGAGAAAAATCGACTTCTAGGTATCAAGTCTCCTTCCTGCCAAGCAGCATGAAATTAACAGGGGAAAAAAGCCTTCTGCTCACCAGAACTGCCCATCATCTCCTACAGCAAGTAGCACAGTGAGCCTGCTCATATGTCACCATGTGTCTCTTGCATGGTGAGGTCCCAGGGGAGCGTGACTGCGCCCCAAAGTCCCCCACAGCTCCGAGGACACTAAGCCATGAACTACAGTGAGAGCTGCACCAGCTCAAAATTAAACTGTGTGAAGATGAAGATGTCTGCATGGCTGAGGACACTCCTGTCTCCTCACACTGGTTCTATCCTTGCAGGGGTTAGGACAGAGGCAATTTTAGCCTGACCAGTCCCCCGAAGCAACTCTCCAGGAGACTGTATGGACAGCACAGGGGGAGTGGCTGCAGGAGCAAGCAGTGGGGCTCCCCTGTTACATGGCAAAGGGGCCAACTGCCCCATTAAGCAGGGCTTTGGGGACATCAGTGTCAGGCTGCTCCTATGTCCTGAGATCCTTCTCCCCATCCAGCTCCGTGGGAATAGACAATATTCCAGCCTTTTCCTCCCTAAATGAATAAAGCCCTATACAGCATGGAAGAAAGAACTACTGCAAGCCAAAACCAGCCTTAGTATTCCATATGGCCCATCATTCAGTCCTCTCCTGGAGAAAGACATCAGCACTTCTAATAGGGAATTTATAGTCTCAAAAGCCAAATGCGACACTGGGGACACCTTTATCTATGACTGCATGAGACCCAGAAGACCCTGTGGCAACTTCTGACCGACACTACACTTGGAGGGACAGCCAAACACACAACTGCATTTGGCTGCATCACATCATCTCTCCCACCCGCAGTCTGTCCTACTTATTCCTTCAGCATATCTTTGCAAACAGGCTTGTCCAGCAAGGTCTAATCTCAGCTGAGACCTCCCTGTGCACCTCAAGTTTGTGTCCTCGCAGGATTTCTTGACAAGAAAACTTTGCCAAATGTGAAAAGGATGCTGCATTCCTGCTCCCTCTACTACAGCTGCCCAAAGCAGGCTCCTTGCTGATGGCAACCAGCACAGCCCCAGCCTTATTTGTTCACTTTTCAGAATCAGCAACAGCATTCATGTAAGATCATTCTCTCACAGATCTCTTGTCAGTAGAAGTAAGACGACTGCTTTAAAATGGGGTTTAGGTTAAAATTAAATTGGAAACAGGACATGCTCACCCAGATCTGCTACCCAGTTGTATGACGGAAGAGATGAAGCAGCTAAACTGAGCAAGGTGTCAAGCTCTTTAGTTACTTAAATCAACTTCCACCATGTGGAGAGCCCACAGCTTCCTCTGAAGGCCAAGAAAATTGGACCTATTCAATATCAAAACAGAGTCTTACAAACTTCAGCCAGCTTTAGTGACGAGAAGGGGTTTACTCATTTTGCTTGCTGCTGCCAGGAGTCTCAGCTATGGTTACAAGAAGAAACAGCACATACTTGCAGAACTTCAAAACCACTATGCAAAGCCGTTGAACTTGGGCCTTCACCATGGAGGTAACTGACAGAAAGGGTGGTGACCCTGCTAAGCCACCACAGTCAGCACTGGCCACCCCATGCGTCTTCAGACTTGGAAGTTAGATAAATTAAATCAATCAGAACAGTTGTTACACATCTGCTCTAAGGGAGCAGAGTCTCTCCAGCTCTGCAGAGCCTCTTTCTTCAAGCAGTTGCTTTACGGCTGGCTTGCAACACAGGCAGCCAGGGCAGTCTGGGCTCAAAGAAAGTACAAAGGTTGAAGTGAGATCAAGCAGTGCTAAGTTCCAAACCAAACATGTGAGGACGCGTGTCCAAGAATCAGTCTGAGGGCCTTCTCAGTTCTGTTTCCCCACTGCAGCTTCTGCTGAACAACCCTTGCGAAAGCTCAGGCCAGCTCATCTCTTCCACCACCTTTGCCACAACTTCACCGGGGCTCTGCCAAGGGAAATGATGGGGAAAAAAAAAAAATCAAACCTTACCAATGGTCCAGAACTCTGAACCTGCCAGGACTCCCCATGAACACGTTCACTTCTCTGCTCTTAAGGCATTACTCATAAGCAATCACTCTGAGTATTTGGATACAACACCCTCCAAACAATACAGACTGTTGTCTCCATGGGACTCTGCTCACCGTCCTGATGCACCTTCAGATATTAAGGCTGAACAAACACAATCCACTTATTGTTTCTAAAGCCCAATATTCAAAGGAATACTTAAATTATAAGCAGGCTGACAGTAATCAGCTCAAGTCCTGACTAAAGTCTTATCTAAGTCTGCATATTAGTTGATCCTGCTCTAGATGATAAACTCTGAATGACTTAGAAGTCTGCCAAGCTTCACCAAAGTTGTCATTTTATTTACTACAAGAAGACATGAATTAAGATTTTGGGTGAAGGGAGTGTTATCATGCAGTAACACTAAGCTGATAAACATTTGGTGATTGCTGGCCCTGACAATCCAACTGGACTTTAATAAGCCATGGGCAGATTTTGAACTGAAGAGACTGCCAGCACCACAGATGCTGACTGCTCCCTGGTATGGGGCAAAACATTTCTGTGACCATTGAAACTGCATCGCAGCATTTCAACTCTGTATTGGAAATAACAGTCCCTAAATACCAGTCCTTTAAAAGTCCTTTCACTGAAATTCAAAGAATTCATTGAGGGACCCTGTAGTACTCTCAGCCACAGAGGTAGGATACTGCCAACTACATACCCGTGTCGTGTTCCAGGCTATCCAAGGTACTCTGGTTTTGATCGCTTACCAGTACCATACCCATAGCATGTCCTTCTAAGCTCCTGAATACGTATGAATTTTGTGCATATGCGAGCTATTATGCTATTTTAGTTTTTCAAGCGGAACAGATAAGTCAAATTTCTACAAGTACAACTTGGGAACTGCTTTTGAGGACTGCTGACTATTTGATTGTGGCAAAATGTCCAGAAAGAAACCCAGAGACACTTTCCAGTTCAGATCTCTACATCACCAAAAGCTGCTTTACAGGCAAGCCTTTGAAAGCACAGAGCAAAAGATTTAATTATAAAAGAAGGAAGTAGAGGAGTGGTTAAAAAAAAATCCTCAAAGAGTACAAGAAAAGAGACTTACCCATCCTCCTCTAAGAGTGCAGTCACCATTAGCCTGGTGAAAGCCAGTCTGGTGTCACATTGTCTTCACAAACTCAAATGACTTTCAGAAGGCTTTTCCTCCAAGTAACACAGAGCTGGCAAATCAGTGTGGTTCTATCAAGCCATCGCCTTAAATAAAAGCTGCCTTGTTTGAAGCACTGATTATTTGTGGAAGCTGAAACTCGGTGCAGAAAGGGGAACTTCACACTAGGAGACTTTACAGGCAAAAAAAGATCCCAGTTTTCTGCAAGAATGCAGTTTAAAAGGGCCTGAGCTGAAGTCACTGACACACAGCAGTAACCCATCACCACTGATTTAAGGTGCATTTTGCAAGTGGTAGCACAACTCCTACACTAGAACCACCACCCAAAAGGCAGTGTTCTGCTAAAGCTAGAAAATTAGTAAGGAAAAGAAAACACGAAATACTGTTGTTGAAAGGAACCCGTTCAAACTATATCACTATTTTATACAAATATAGAAAGAAGTGGAATCTGGGCACTGGAATTTTTCAGATTGCCCAAGCATGATGGAGAAACACCCAGCTTCATTCCTAGCTCTGCTCAGACTTCAAGAAAATGCTTTTAAAAAGCACAAAAGCCTTGTGATTTGCGGAAGGACTTGCTTCCATTAACTCAAAGCGGGACAGAAGACATGAGACAAGACTGCAGTCAAAAACATTACAGCATTTCATTCTCCAAGTGGCCACTTCTACAGACCATAAGAAAAGCACAGTTTCATTCACTGCCCAAAACCAAACCAACACAGACGGGATCAGAAAGTGAACCAGTGTGAAACACCCCTGTGACTGCCACGGCGCAAAGAGCCAGCACAGACCCTGCACCACAGAACAGCCAGGGCAGTCTCCCCAGCCCACCTCAGGTCCCTGTGTGTCAAAGCAACACCTGAGCTGCCTGGAGGACTTGGTGCCGCTCCAGCTTCTGAAGCGGGGGACTTGCTGCAAGACAAGAGAACTTCCCTCCCCACTGCCCAGTTCTAGACAGCCCTGTCTCCAGCAGCCCACTCCAATGACCATGGGCAAACACATCACCAGTCACTTACAAAAGCTCAGGCTCCAATCTTGGGGAGCAAAGGTGTTGGGATCCCACAGCTGCCGGACTCACACAGGACATGGAAAATCAGAGCCCAGCTCTGAAGCAAGGTGCCTCCACTGCAATAACAGAACTGTGTTCTCAGCAGCATCAGGAGACATTCTACTGATTTAGCAAGCAAGAAAAACTGAACGTATTCTCATCCTAAGAAAGAAAAGACATTAAACTAAACTGCCTTCAGTCTCCAGCTGAACAGAAGCTCCATCACCCTTCTCCTGGATCTGCCACTCAGAACTGAGGCTTCTGAACTGCAGGGCCCTCAGTCCAGCTCTTCTCAAGCTTGTCCTCCTCTGTTTTGAAAAGGCCATTAAGTTCTCTACAGCTTGTTCAAAGGCCACTGATCTGATCAGCACTGGATTGGTAAAGCTCATTTGAACTACCTTCTTCTCTGGAAACAAAGTTTCAGTAACAAAATCAGAGTTTGAAACAGAAGTAAAAGCAGGGGCACAGCCGATCTTTAAGTATTTTTTGAGGAACACACACTTTTGGAGCTGAAGGCATGTGGACCATCATCTTCTCCCCCAAGCTGCTTAGCAGCTACATTAAACCCTTTGAACTCTGAAACACTCACCACACTCAGAGTGCATCACACTCAGATGTATTACCCAGCTTCAGGCTCCTTCCCTGCAAGGATAAGGTACCAACAGCCCCTGCCTAAGCCCTGTCCTGCCCCTGCTCAGAGCCTGCCATGACTGAGGGTCCACAGCAGTACCTCTAACAAAGAACACCGCCTGTCACTTGGCTTGCTAAAAGTCCACCACTAAGACTTCAAAGCCTGGGCCACCATCTGCTCTTTGCAGAACCTCACCTTGTTTTGTGAGCGCTTCTCTCAGAGCTGGGCTTATCATCTCTCGCTTCCCACCCTCCTCCTTCCTCCCAGCGTTCTCTTGAGTCAAGCTCATTCCAACACCTCCTTCCTCGAGCTCACGTTCTCTCTGTTTCAAGACAAGGAATTACAACCATTTAGATCCAAGCATCACAGTTTAAATGCTGGGGCACAGTTCAGCCACAGACCTGCTGAGCTTAAAACTGACACGAGTGTCCACGCATTAATTCTTGCATTCCTGTCATTCTGCTTTTTACCCCTCTTCCCATTGGACTCTCACCTTTCAGTTTTAGATTTAAGACAGAAAATATACTAATAAATAAATAAATAAATAAATCACCACACCAGAAACCAGGTGGACTTGTTCTACTAACACAGCAACCAGCTTCAAGCAAGCTGGGCTAGTGGAAGGTAGGTGGGGTGGAACTAGGTGAGCTTTAAAGTCCCTTCTAACCCAAAGCACTGTGCGATTCTGTGATTTAATAACAATCTCTAGGGCATTTTAAGAAACAAGCTGTTTGAATCTCATGTGGGATTGAATCCCCTGAGTGGGACCCCCAGGGTTGAAGCCCAGGTGTTTCATGGCTGCACAATAACCTCATCTCTCCACAGAGCACAAACCAGAGGGAGCAAAACATTGCCTGGAGTGACAAGGGTCTAGGGGTGCAGCCCAGGACACAGGGGGGATCTGGGCTCAAGAGCACACTGAAGCTGGATCATGGGGAGCTTCTTGTCACCCAAAACCCCGAAGTGCTTCTCTTCACGGCTGCTCCATCCATTCTGCCCAGCCTGTGGTTGTGCTTGGGATTGAGCTGTCCCAGATGCAGGACCTTGCCCCTGCCCAACCTCATGAGGTTTGCACTGGGCCCACACATAAGGAAGGAAGCAAGGAGATAAAATCTTCATCTTTTTACTATTAAGCATCAAACAAAGAGCTTCTCCTCCCACAGGCTACCATTCAACCCAGAACTAGGCCCAGCCATTCAACAGGAAAAGACAGGCACTATCTGAGCACAGATTTGTGAGCTGCTCTGAGCAAAACGCTATGCAGGATTTAGAAGTGGACACATCCTGGCCTGTCTGATCTACACTCTCATGCCAGGTTAGTTCTCCCCGAAGAACCAAAGCTGCGCTACGGAGCACACAGAATCATATCATACAATGGTTTCTGTTGGAAGGGACCTTAAAGAGCGTTACATCTGGTTCCAACCCCCTGCCATCATAGTATTAAAAAGGCAGGGATTGACTTAAGTACAAAAGAAACATCCTGCCCAAGACAGCCTTCCGATACAGGAAAGGTCTGTCTGAATATCAAGGCTTTGCCTCTAGTGCCTCTTACAGCAGTGTCTGAGGAAAGCATCTGAACGGAAGAACAACAAGGAAAACTGCCTTTCTGGCAGGGCAGAAACACTTTTCAATACTCATTTTTCCTCACAGGGATGACAATTCCCCTCCCCAGGCCCAATGGAAAGCCTGTAAGGAAAATAACCAGTTGTTTTTCTCTGAGCTGCACCACCTCACTTGTTCAGTTTGGCAAGTGACTGGCTTCAGGTATTTCTTGTGGGAAATAGAAGTCACACCCTGGGAGATTTACTTACTTGATCAATAAACCTTTCATAGCTATTATTTAGGGTTTGAGTGGTGAGAGCAGAGTTAATTTTCCACAGAGCAAACTTCTCAAGTCCTGGGGATTTAGCAGAAAGTCCTGCAGCAAATCCAAGACAAATGACAGTCTTTCCACAACAAATCAAGCAAGCAGTGATAAAAGCCAGCTTCTCAGGCCCTGGAAATCCCACAAAACCAAGAAACTCATCATCCTCTGGTCTGCACTGACAAAAGATGAGAAAACCTGGGGATACACTCCAATGGTACCTCCAGACTCAGCACAGCTCCTGCTACAGGCTGCAGGAAGGGGCTTTGCTACTGCCATAGAAGCAGACCTGAGTAAAAGCAACTGAGCCTCAAGTCTAAGGACTTATGATCACCTCCTCTACACGTGAAGGCAAAAATCCCACCTCTTCCCTTTCACTGCCATACAGGCAGAGCAACAGGCAGCAGCAGCACATAGTGAAAGCAGAAGCCCATTTTGGATGGGTCAAGAGCAGAGGATGTCTGACACAGGGCACAGACACAGGCAAGGACCTCAGCATTCTGTGAGAGCTGTATGAAGCTCAGCAAGGCCAAGGGCAAGGATGTGCACGCGGGCTGGGGCAATTCCAGGCACAAACACAGACTGGGGGAGAATGGATTGAAAGTAGCCCTGAGAAGAAGCACATGGGGCTCTTGGTCTACAAGAAGCTCCAGTGGGCACTTGAGCCCAGAACCCCCCCGTGTGCTGGGCTGCACCCCCAGAGTGTGAGCAACAAGTCAAGAGAGGGGATTCTCCCCCTCTGCTGTGCTCTGGGGAGACACCCCACACCCCCCCACACCCCCCATACCCCCCGTAGTCCTGATCCAGCTCTGGGGCAACAGCACAAGAGGGACTTGGAGATGCTGGAGAGAGGCCGGAGGAGACTATGGAAATGCTGCGAGGCCTGGAGCAGCTCTGCTCTGGAGCCAGGCTGGTTCAGTCTGGAGAAAAGAAGGCTCCTGAAGGGGAGACCTTAGAGCAGCTCCAATGCCTAAAGAGGCTACAGGAAACCTGGAGAGGGGCTTGGGACAAGGGCCTGTAGGGACAGGACAAGGGGAATGGCTTTAACCTGCCAGAAGGGAGACCGAGATGAGCTCTTAGGCAGAAGCTCTTCCTTGTGAGGGTGCTGAGGCGCTGGCACAGGGTGCCCAGAGAAGCCATGGCTGCCCCATCCCTGGCAGTGTTCACAGCCAGGTTGGACACAGGGGCTTGGAGCAAGCTGCTCTCGTGGAAGGTGCCCCTGCCTGTGGCAGAGGTTGGGACTGGACAAGCTTTAAGGTCCCTTCCAACCCAAACCACTCTGTGATTCTATGCCAAGGCAGAGGTGTTGCTGCCCCTCTGACAAATCTCAGTTCAAGCGTTTCAAAAGATTTCCCACAAATATACCTATGAAACTTATCCTCTGCCACATCCAAATCTGACCCACAGCACATACAACTGCCACTTCTCCCCTCTGATGTGCTCGCTCCAGGATGCCAAGGTGCCCACTATATCCATGTGTTTTCCATTTTATTACATAAAATACTCTTCAAACTAATATTGCAGAGGTGAGGAAAAAACAAAAAAAAAGGAGACCTAAACCCCATACAAAGTAGGATTCTTTAAGCTAACTGAATTGATCATTTTTAGCCGCATGGCTCGATACATTTATGTGCCTTGGCTAAAAAAATCACCTTCCCAAGAAGTTTCTATTCCCAGAAGGAAAATGACACCTAGAATATCCCAGTTCTGCCTGAACATCTTTCCTAGTTAACCTCCCAGACACCAGACAGGAGGAAACCCTCGCCTTCTCATGGCCCCATCCATCAAAAGTTCCAGGGCTTTCTAATCAATGAAAGGCACACACTTTAAGAAGACAATAATAACAAACAGAAAGCCTGCCTGGCAGCGAGGAACACTGCTACGACATTCCCAGTGGAGCTGTTAAATGCACTATTAAAGTTCAAGGATTACACGAACGGAGAGCTGAAGTTCACACCCGCAGAGCTCTGGAAGCAATACTGCAGTGGCAAGAGGACAGCTAAAAAAGCTGACAACTTGGCCCTTAGCTCAGGCTCATCTCTCAGTGGCATCACTGGCAAGAACCACCTGGGGGGTCAGAAAAGTGGATTAGACCTCAGGCTGCCCACAGGAACACCACTTGGCTCCTTGCAAAACAGCCTTCTACAGGACTAACACATGCTACTTCTTGAAACAAACGTTAACTAAACTAATGATTGAGACCCAAATGTCGTGGGTAAAGTGTTTGCCTTTAGCATTTTTACGAGTTCGAACACAACCCAGATGGGCTTTAGGGATATCTCCTTATGAAATGATGTTTGGATTACCTTTTCTGACAACTCAAAAGGAGACTGCTACTTATGAGGGAGGAGATTCGAGTATCAGAAGACACAGCACCACGATAGCTCAGACTCTGGAACATTTGAGATTCAAAGGACGGATTCCCTAGTCGACGCCTCTAGACTTTAAAATTCATCACATTAATCCCGGGGAGTTGTAGCACTGGGAGGGCCATTAACCGCCGGAGCCGTTGAAGCTCTTCCCCCAGGTGTGTGTGCTCGCACACGTACGTGCCTGCGCGTGAGAACACGCGTGCAGCACCCGAGTGTGCGCGTGGGGGAGCGTGCCTGGTCGGGTCCCTTCCGGCGGCTCCCAAAAGAGCTCACTCTGGAGCCAGGAGAACTTCAGTTGCTTTTTTTAAAGCAACCGGGAGAGCTCAGCACTGTTTTCCATCCAGCCATCTCCAAGCCCGAGCACCCCTGATCCCACCAGTGAAGCACTGCGATTGGGGAGGAGAATATCCCAGCGCGAGGCTGGAGAGGTCTGCTCCTTCCGACGTTATTTGCCAGCCCCGGGCACCAGGGGAAGGAGAATGCACCTTCAGTTAAAGATGATGCAGGGAGGGGAGAGAGAAAAGGAGAGGATAAAGAGAACACGTGATGCCCCGGATTCAATCAGCCAGAAGCAAGGAGGTAGGTGCTGGTGCCCTCTCATTTTTAGATTCACAGATTTGAGGGCCAGAGGGGACCGTGATGATCATCTGGCCTGACAGTCTGTATTATGTAAAAGCCACTTGAAGCCAGACAGTGCCACCAGCTTTTTAGAAGCAACAGCAAGCACTGGGGAGCTTATAAAGACTGTGATTCTCCCAAGGTAGAGGGATGTGGGAATGCCAGCACATCCCAGGTACAGAGGAGGCCAGATACATCCACCCCAGTGGGTACCATCTGAACAGGCAATAGCACCAGGGGAAAGAAAACATCGTTTCCCTTCTGTGCCAGGCAATTCCTTTGCCTAGCAAAGAGGGATAAGCAAGCACGGAGGAAAAAAAAAGCCACCCCTTCCTTGTGTTTTCCTTTTGAACCTTGCCTGGAAAAGGGATCCCAGCCCCGGGGTGTCTCTTGGCTGCTTTTGGTGTTTGCATCCCCCGGGGTGTCTCTTGGCTGCTTTTGGTGTTTGCACCCTCTGGATCCTGAGCATTCCCAGAAAGCCCGAGGAGCACCCGTCCCTCTTGCCAGGCCTGATCCACAGGCCACAAGCTTTTCATGCAGCCTTTGTCTGTACAGCACCTCCAATCCCCAGCTCGATGGGGATGGGATGCTCCCACCACTCTCTTGTGTCCCCAGACCCTCAGAACCATCTCTCTCCCTGGCTTCCACGCTCCCTGGGATGCTTCTCCACCACCCTGATCTTTCCTGGGAGCAGTCACCAACTGCTGTTCCAGGTCTTCCTTGGGCTTCCCAGGGGTCCCAGCCCGAGCTCCACCACGTGTTCTGCTCAGCTCCTCACAGCGCAGCCAGTCCATGCCCCCAGCAACAAATGTACCTGCCCCGAGCATCCTCTCTTGCCTGCCTACCGCCTTCCCGCCCCCAGCGAGCCCTCTCATGTGCACTGAGCATCACGCATTCCCTGGGAATGGAGGTGGCGGATGGGGAGGGGTCAGCTCCCGCCATGGGCACTCCGGGTTCCCATTTCAATGGCGCTTGAACTGGAGGGTGTGTGCAGGGCTGAAAGGCTCCCTATTAAATTGCCAATCTGATCACGTGCTGCCGGGATGTGGCCGTAGCTAAGCAGCAGCACCACCCCACAGCCGCTTCTTGGCTGGTGACTCCGCTGCTGGCTGCTCCTTGGAGTGCCCCCAAAGGAAGGAGCAACCAGCCACAGCACCCCAGGAAGGGTGAGGGGCAGAGCCAGCTCTGCGCAGCCCCGGGCACCACCCCACTAAAGGCTTTGGTACTCGATGCCCAGCTTGGGGGGGTCACAGCACGAAGCTGTCCCGCCTGCAGGTGCCCCCAGCACTTGAGAGTGTTCAAGGCCACGTTGGACACAGGGGCTCGGAGCAAGCTGCTCGAGTGGAAGGTGTCCCTGCCCGTGGCAGGGGTTGGAACTGGAGGAGATTTAAGGTCCCTTCTACCCGAACCAGTCCGGGCTTCTAAGACCATGCTCCACACCCCAAGGGGTGGCACCGCCGAGCTCGGGCCCGCACCACCGCTCCCGGTGCGGCCCCGCGGGATCCGCGCCCGAAGGCAACGGGCCCCGAGGGTGCTGGAGCGGAAGCGGAGCTGCCGCGGGTTCCGGCCGGGGCAGGGAGCGCCGCGCCTCAGCCCCGCGGCACCAAGGGGTCCGGTGCCTCCGGATGAACCCAGCGGTTACGGCCCAAAAGCGTGCTCTGCCCCGCAGCGCCCGCTCCCGGCACCGCCCGGAGCTCGGCCCGGGCATCCCCGCGCGCAGAGCGCAGCCGAGGCGGAGGAACAGCAAAGGGGCGGGGCGGGGCGGGGCGAGCGGCTCCGCCCGAGCTGGGGAGCGGCAGCGCGGAACCACGGCCCGGCGCAGTGCGCGTGCGCCGCCCGCAGGTGAGCACGGAGCAGCGCGCCTCCAGACGGAAGCACCCCCCGGGCAGTGGCGGCGCGTGCCCGCGGGACAGAGCGGCCCCGAGCGGAGACACCGCGCTGCCAGCACAGCGCCCGGCTCTCTGTGGTACACGTGCGACGCTCTGGCCGCAGGCGTGCCTCTCTGTGGTAGAAGGTGCGCTCTAGCCGCCTTGCTGTGGTGCATGCGCGGTGCTCTGGCCACAGGCCTGCGTCTTTATGGTGCTGGTAACGGCTCCACGGCCCGTTCAAGTTGTCAAGCAGGTATGCTTTTTATTCAGCGCTGAGACGCACGGGGATAATTCCTCAAAGTCACGCGTGCCTCAGTGTTGTTTCCCTCTGCGTTTATTCTCTCAAGTTACATATACTCGTAAGGTTGCGCAATACGCCTGTACCTATCCCCGCTTTGTACTAGAATGAGCTAGAAGGTCCTTTGCGCCTGTGCAGTGCCCCCTCTGGTCATGGGCAGGCCCTCAAGATGAAGTAACTGAGTCTTCCTCCTGTGGGTAGGGGCCTTCAGGATGAAGTAACTGAGTCTTCCTCCTGTGGGTAGGGGCCTTCAAGATGAAGTAACTGAGTCTTCCTCCTGTGGGTAGGGGCCTTCAAGATGAAGTAACTGAGTCTTCCTCCTGCGGGTAGGGGCCTTCAAGATGAAGTAACTGAGTCTTCCTCCTGTGGGTAGGGGCCCTCAAGATGAAGTAACTGAGTCTTCCTCCTGTGGGTAGGGGCCTTCAAGATGAAGTAACTGAGTTTTCCTCTTCTGGAACTTTTCACCTTTTAGTCTTCACGTATGGCCTGTGGGTTTGGTCGGGGTCCCAGCCATAAACCATCTGCTTCTCCCCCTTCAGGCGTCTGCTTTTCCTTATCAATAGCTGCTTATCAGTAGAATCAGTCTGCTTTTCCTTGTCAATAGAACCAGGTGTCTGCTTTTCCTTTTCAATGGTTAGTGCCTTTGTTCTGCTTAGTAGGCGTGAGAGGTACAGACAATACTAACGCCCCTGTACGTTGGTTAACCCTGTATCAATCCCCCCTTTTTCTACAAAATTAGATAATTCTTTTACTGTGTGATTTATGACAGAGCTATCCATGTTCCTTCTATCGATTTATGAAGTGATTTTGATATACACTGTATTATGCCAGGTACAGTCATTAAAATGAGTAGTCCTATAGCTAAGATTAGAAGGCCTCGTTTAAGTATTTCCCTGAACCGTCCAGTCACTCCTAGGTTATTTAGCCATTCAAGGCTTCTGGCCAATCTGAAAAGGTGTCCGATAGTACCAACAAATGTCTGTACCCCCTTTTTCTGTCCTTTTGCAAATTCTGTCACAATGTTTTATACACTGCCGTTACCATCCAGAGTCTTTTTGAAATAGTTTCCTGTTTCTACTTGATATTTAAATTTCATTTCTTTTTTCAATCTTCATCATTTATCATAGATCATTTACAATTTCAGGAAGAAAATTTTGTTATACCACAAGCAATCGGTATTAAAACAATTATCATTCCTGGCACCGGTTGCCTTAACCAGGAGAGATCAGGTAACCATGAAGGTAAGTTTTTCTACATTTCTTCAAACCCCCAGGAGGTATTGTCCTTGGCCATTTTCTGAAATCTTTTAGTTTGTTTCCAGATTTCCTCCTGATCTGTTTCAGGAACAGCAATTTTCATTGATTCTTGTTCCACTTGGATTATATCAGTGGTTTTACTTTCTGTTTCCTCTATGGTTGCTGAGATATTTATGACTGCCTTTTCTAATTCCCTTACTCCCAAAGATGGAATTAGCCATCTCACAAAACTACGAAACTAGCAAAACTTCTAACCCAGGTTCCGAGATGGGGTATCACAGCACCTAAGGTGCATGCCCCCTTCCAGTTGGGGGTAGGGTCTTATAAGTACTTTCTCCACATAACCAATGCCATCCTTTCCCTTCAGGAGCGGGCCACCACTGAACCACAATACCATATATTAATAGTGTGATTGCAATTTGAATAGTGACTTACACCTGTGGCATTTAAACAAACCTCATACCCTGGTTCCTGGTGTCATACGTCTTCGTACACAGGTATAATATTCTTTGCTTCGATTAGGATTAACTGTGCCAAATCTTAGGTTTGTCCGTGAGATAGTGTTAGAAATTGGAACTCCAATTAATGGAAGGCCCTGCTCTTCTCCTGATTCAGGCAACTGTGCACACAGCCAACAGTCACTACAATTAACAACTTTAGTAACATTCTCCATTAATTTCAGGTATAAGTATTAGTCCCAAGCTGGTATGTCAGTTATCACATAAATCCAAATTATGACTGCTATCATTTCATATGCGAGGGTCCTGAAGGTTCAATCCGCCATGTCTTCTCTGGTTCTGGTGCTTTCTTTATTCTTGCAAGCAGGTTGTTCCTTTATCTTCACTGCTGTAAAGGTGGTCAGTATTATTGGATATGGTCTGCTCCACTTCTCCTGTAGAGGATCTCCTGAAAAATTCTTAACGTAAACCCAGTCTCTGGATCTAAAAGGGTGAGTCGGATAATCCGTGCCTCTCACTCTTGTCCTCAGTATTCTCTTATTTCTTCTGATTGTTTTCCCAGATTGACCAGAAATTTTAGGAGATAGCCTTCTCCCACTTTCAGAAGACTTTCTCCTTTAAACTGGGACTGATACGGTCTTCCACATAAAATTTTACATGGGATAGCCTCGTCTTTCAACCGAGGTTTAGTTCAGATTCTTAATAGAGCCAGCGGTAAGGCTTGGTATCAATATCTTGACATATTTTATTAATCTGTTGTTTGATCATCTTTTCTACTTGCCCGCTGGCCTGAGGCCTGTAAGGAACATGTAGTTGCCCATCAGTTTCTAATTTTTGCTAATTTCTTGTCATTATTTTGCACCAAAGGGCGAGCCTCGGTCGGAAGAAATTGCCTCTGGTACTCCAAAACAAGGTAGTATACTGTTTAACAATGTCCCAATTACTTGTCTTGTATTATTTATTCTACAAGAGAATGCTTCTGGCCACCCTGAAAAAGTATTCGTTAACACCAACAAATATTGGTCTCGGTAATTCAGAAAAATTTATTTGCCAGTGCTGTCCCGGATAACTTCCTCCCCAGTTGTACCAATTTGATTTCTATTTTCAATTTTAGGATTATTCTTGAGACAGAGCTGACATTGTCACTAATTGAACTATGTTCTATAGATTCCTTCCTGCAATTTGTTCATCTGAGTATTTATACAAAGAGTTGCTAGCTACCTCAATGAGTTTTATTACGTTCCCCCTGAACTAGCTTCCAGAGTTGGTTATAGGGGACACAATCCGCCCATCAGGTATCTGAACCCAGTCTTCTTTGTTTTCCTCTCCTTTGAGATCTCCAATCAATTTTCTATCCTCCTTTGAATATCTAGGTTTAGATTTCTCAATTGTTAGTTTGCCATCAGGGATTAAGGGAATGAGTTTAGATTGTTGAAATTGGCCAAATTTCACCTTGTTGATACCCTCGGCAATGCATAATACCTACTTCCTCAGGTAGCTGAACAGCTTTCAGTAGTTGTAACATGTGTAATCTGTTTCTCCTGTGTGTTCAAAGGTCCTCATTCTTTCCAGATGGTGCCCTGTGCATGGACCACACCAAATGTGTATTTAGAATCAGTCAAAATATTTATCCTTTTGTCTTTAGACAATTCCAGGGCACCTTCCAGGTTTCTTTCAAATCTGGTCGGCTTGAATATAGTTTCATATAGTGGCCAAGCAGTCGTGTGTTAATAGTTGCTGGATTCACAACATTAGTGACCACAATTTCTATGCCATCGTGTTGCACAAGGGTGGCCTGGTATTTTAAAAAACATGAGGGAGATAAGCAGTGTGCTTCTTTCTGTTCCAGGAATGCTAATACAACATGGGGCACTAGCACAGTAATTTTCATTTTTTCTTTTTCTTTCTTTTTTTTTTTTTTTTTTTTCCCCAAGGTGAATTTGCGAGCCTCTTCAATATTCGTGACAACTGCTGCCACAGCTCTTAGGCATCCGGGCCATCCTTTGCTCGCTTCATTCAGCTGTTTTGAAAAATACACCACTGCTCTCTTACAGGGTCCTCGTTTCTGAGTAAGGACCACCAAAGCTATTCCCTGTTCTTCATAGGAATATAGCCAAAAGGATTTAGTCACATCCAGAAGTCAGAGCTGCAGCTCTCATTAGCTCTGGTCTTTAAATTTCTAAAGCCCTCCTCTGCTGAATCAGTCCATTCCAAAGAGAGAGGGTTTAGCAGTTCATATAGGGGTCTTACCAGAACACCATAATCATGCATCCAAAGTCTGCATCATTCCCAGGAACATCTGGACCTCCTTGATGGTTGGCAGTCGTGGAGTTTGACAGATGGCTTCTTTTCTAGCCGTTCCAAGTTTTCTCTGTCCTCCTGTTATTTCATATCCTAGGTAGGAAAGTCGGGTTTGGATTAGTTGGGCCTTTTGTCTGGTTACCCAGTAACCATTCAGTCTCAGAAAATTCAATAGTCCCACCATCCACTGGACACATTCTTCCTTTGTTTCTGTGGCAATTAATAGGTCATCCACATATTGTAACAGAGTCCCCGTCTGAGTGGGTGGTTTGCATGATCCTAGTTCCAGTGCTAACTGATTTCCAGAAATCGTTGGACTGTTTTAAACCCTTTAGGTAATATTGTCCCAAGTTAATTGGGTTTTCTTTACTGTGTCAGGATGTTCCCATTCAAAAGCAAATAAATGCTGGTTTTCTTTGGCCAATGGTAAGCAAAAGAAAGAGTCCTTTAAATCCAAGATGGCAAACCATTTCTGATTCAATTTAGTCAATAAGGTATACGGATCAGTTATTACTGAATATCCTCTACAAATTTGTTGATTCCTGAGATCTTGAACCAGTCTGCAAATTTTCTTTACTGGCAAGATAGGAGTATTATATTCCAATTCACATTCAGTTAAGAATTTCTATTTTAATTCCCTCTCTTGCAATTTTAGGGGATATTGTTTTATTCTAATTGGGCAGGCCCCTCTTTTTATTTCTACTTTAACAGGCAAAGCATTTTTTGCCTCACCTGGAATTTCAGATGCCCATACTCCCAGCTATACCTGGATTAAGGATTTCTTCTATTTCAGGGAGGTCCTCCTGCTCGCTTTTTCTGTTGAATTAAAGATAAACTCAAAACTGCAATTAATTGATTTTTAACTCTTAATTCCATTTTGCCTTCTTTAAATGTTGCTTCTTGCCCTAATAAAGATTTTGGAGAATTTAGCATGCATAAAAATTTTATTGTTTTATTCCTATTTGTTTTCCCAATTTGTACTTTAAGGGTTTCAGAAAGAATGCCTCTTTATGCCTTTTTTTTTTTTTCGGTTTGTTTTTTTTTCTTTTCCTTGGTGGCCAGTAGCTCCCACGTCTGTAACAAATTCTTTTCCCTCTGAATGAATGCCGAATAAGTTGCTCCTGTATCCACTAAAATTCCACTTTATTTCCTCTAGACTCTAGCTTTAATTTAACCAGTGGATCTGCTAGGGTAGATTCCCCAAGTCCCTTGTCAGTCTAGTTCCAATTCAGCCGCCGGAGCGACCCCATGGCACCCCCCCCCCCCCTCCAGGGCAGTCTCACTTCCAACGTCCAGAACTCCCCACAACACACACCCCAATCCGGTCCCATAGGAGAAGAACCCACTTCCCCCACCTTTGCCCGACATTCCTCCTCCACCAGTTTCAAGGCATTCAACAACCCCTCAGTCCCGTCTACCAACACGTAGTCCCGTCTGTTCCCACTTGTTTGCCTGCCCCGTGCTCAAACACAGGAGCTGCGCAAGCTCCCCGTCTTGGTTTCCCCCCCTCCCCGTTTTTTTTTTACAGCTGCTCACCCTGCTCTGCTGGGGTTACAGATGCCTGCCTCTGCAACAGTACTTCTGGTTTAATGTGAATGTGCTGCTTGTTGCCAGTGACAGCAATTTCCTCCTCCTTACCAAGATCTGATAGGACAGGTAGAGAGGGTGCTCCTCTCGGAGGTACCTGTGATATATTATTTTCCTATTATTTTCATTCCCCCAATATCACAGGCTGAAAAACATCTCTCCAGCTTAGCTTTCTGTGCTTCTCTTAACAAATCCTGTAACCCGCCATCTTGCCAGTCATCTAATTTCTCCAGGTTTGGGTTTTTTTTGTTTTTGTTTTTTTAATGTCTCTCCGAGATTGTGCCACAAATTGAGCTTTTAAAAGCACTTCTCTTACTGGGGAAGCTGGATCCACTCCAGAATACATTTGCAAGGTTTTCCTTAATCTGTCTAACCAATCAGTAGGAGACTCATCCTTCTCCTGATGCTCACTAAAAGCTTTATTAATATTCTGTCCCCTTGGAACTGCTTCCCTAATTCCCTGTATTATAATCTCTCTCAAGTCTGTCATGCTTTGCCTATCATGGCCACTCTGATTATTCCAATAGGGATTCTGATTAGGCCATTTTTGCTCTCCGGGAGGACCCTGTTGATGTCATCTCTCCCAGTTCCTCATTCCGGCTTGCCTAATCATAGATTTTCCTTCCGCAGTAAATAATATTCCCAATATTGACTGCATCTCCTCCCAGGTATAAATATTAGGACCTAAGAACTGGTCCAATGGTTCAGAAACCCCCAAAGGGTCGTCTAATAACCGACCCGTCTCCTTTTTGAAGGCTCTTACATCGCTCGTATTCAGGGGTACTGATACAAATCCAATCCCCCCTCCATTTCCTCCCATCGGCACCTCTCGGAGGGGAAATAGAGTTTCTTTTTCTTTTGTTTCCTCCTGAAAATTTTCATTCTCCTGTATTTTTATTTTACTTCTGGTGCGACTGGAGGGAGGGGAGGATGGGGGAGCCGACGATCGGGTGGTATCGGTGGGTAAGCACCTTCCCGATCACCTCTCGAGTCCCGCCCTCGATAAGAGGGTGGTAAATTATCTAAAGGCTCCCGTGATGATTTATTTGGTTTATTCACCTTCCCTTTCTTTTCTTTCAAGGGAAATAACGAAACCGTTATAGATGACCTTTTCATTGTTTTCCTCCTGTTGCTGGGGTCTTACGTTCCGGTGAAGAAACGTGTTAAAAAGTTATTGAATTCCTTGGTAATGCATTAACAGGGGATGTCTATCACAAGCTTAACCACCATCTCAGCCCTCCTAAATTCCATTTCTTCTATAGTTACTTATTCAATACACAAGTTTCACCTCATCCTGTGACAGGATGTATCTCTTGATTACCTAAGCCCCTGAAGGCATTCAAGCAGTTAAAGTACCCCTTTAATTAGCAAAGCGTTTGAGACATTGGAGTAGTTAAACAAAGTACCCCTTAAAGTAACAAAGCGTTTGATTAAGAAGGATTATTCCTTTGTTTCTTCTTCTTTTTCATCATTGTATTGACAGGAAAATCTAATCATTCTTATACATTCTACACAGGATACAATGATTTCAAGGGCAGCGTCCGCTCCGGGAGTGCCGGGACCGAGTCCGGGAGGAGCCGCGGAGCGCCCCTGGGAGCGCTGCAGCCGCCCGGGCCCCGCCGCGGCCTCACTCCGCCTCTCCCCGCCGCAACGTAGGTAACGGCCGTGCCCCGGGCGCACGCGGGGCTCGAGGCTTCAGCCCCTGCCGAGGAGGGACCGGGGCTCTCGGCCGCGGCAGCTCCGGCAGAGCCCGTGCGCTCCCGCCCGCGGCAAAGACAACCCCTGCGGGCCGGGCCGGGCCGGGGCGGGGCAGTGGCCGCGAACAGGAGCGAGCTGCGGGAGGTGCCCCGAGAGCCGGCTCTTTGTGGGGCAGGAAACGACGCGGAGGTTGCTCGCGTTCGGCTGCCCCCACAAAGGCTTCGCTGGAAGCAGCGGAGGAGCTCCGAGCAGGAGGGTGCGGGAAGCGGTGGGAAGCGGGGTCTGGAGCCGGCGCTCGCTGCTGAGCGTCGAGCGAGCAGGTTCTTCCCTTCGCTGCTAGGGCAGCGCAGCGGCTGAGGATGGAGCTGCCGGGTGTGGGGTGCCTTTAACGGCTTCTGAGTTTCCGAGCGTTACCCGCGGGGGAGGGCTGGAGGGGACTCTGGGTCCTGAGCGCTCAGCCCTAACTCGGTGGCTGCCCAGGAGCTGCTTCCCAGCGCGGGGCTCAGCCCCTGGCTCGGCCCCTTTGCTCCTCGGCACGAGGTGGCAGTAGGGGAGGGAGGAAGAGCCATAAACTGGCAGCAACAGGAGCCTGGCTTAGGCTTGACCCGCGCAGAGTCCACCTTACGGGAAGCAGTGCGGAGCTTGAACCTCAGCGACGTCCTCCCAGTCTCCAGCCACCAGAGAACACCCAGCCCTCCTGCAGCACAGCCCCCTGCACAATACCCAACAGAGGACCCAAATCTCGACCGGTCTGGCGAGAGTCAGGATCATTCCCACGCCATGGGGCAGACCAACAGGACTGACAGGATGGAGAATGAGGATAGCGCAGAAGATGAGGAGGAAGCACCATCCCCAACACAGGACTCTGCTGGGACAGATGAGGAGCAGAAGCAGCAGGACAGCGATGGGACAGTGGGCAGCGAGGGTGCAGAAGAAGAGCCAGCAGCAGCAGAAGGTAGAGCAGAGCAGAGACTGAGCACTACGCAGCATTTCTTCTACGCTCTGCTGGCTAAAAACACCCCCCTGCTGCCAGCAGCACACCAGAGGACACGGCTGCAGCAGAGCGTTCCTCTCTAGGCGGGAGACCACCCACCGCCCCTACAAGCACCACCACACACGGGCAGCACAAGGAGCAGGAACCCCCGAGCCCAAGGGCACAGGGCAGCTCCAGGGCCCCGGGCGGCGCGGCCACGCGAGGACCCCCCTTTGACACCCTGCTCAGCCGCCACCGACACTCTCTGGATCCCTGCCCAGGTTCATGGCACAGGTGGCTCGAGCCCTGCGCGAGGACTGTGGCCTGCCCCAGCTCCAGCAGGCCTGCGCCGAGATGGTCTTGAGGACGGGGCTGCTCCTGAGGCTGCTGAGTGAGAGGCAGCGTGACCCGGAGCCCTCTGACCTCCTGGAGCAGTGTGTGCGGGAGGAGGATGCCGGCACCTCTCGTTCCCATGCCCAAGTCCAGGCGGGGGAGATGGGCAGTGAATCTGCAGAGACGGTAGGAGAGAACGGGGCATGGCTGCATGTGTGTGTCTGGGCAGTGGGGTATGGAAGGGGCCTCCATTCCCTCCCCGATCCTCTCCTCCCTGATGCACTCTCCTTTTCTCCCAGGAGATGGCCAATCACACCTTTGACCGTTGGCTGCCGCTGGTGCTGGCGCTCTCGCTGTTACTGACCCTCATCACGTCCGTTGCTCTCCTGGTGCAGTGCTGTTTCAAGGTGAGCCAAGGACTCGTTTGCCAGAGCGCTGCCAGCCAAACCCTGGGGCTGGAGAGCACAGGGGCGGGGGGGTGGGGTGTGTGCTCTCACAGTGCTCATGGGGCCCCGGTGCTGCTGTGGATGCCTGTGGACATGCTGGCGAGCACAAAGGATGTCTTCCCAGACTTGGAGCTCATTGTGGTACCCCACCCTGGAGCTTGGAGGTGTTCAGAGCTGCTGGGATCTGCTTGTCCTGGCTCCTGGTGGAAATGCTGGTGCCGAGTTCAGCTCTTGTTCCATGTAGGAACTGCTGAGGGTTTCCTTGATGTTGCTTCCTTGGCTATATCCTTAGATGCTATTTCCTTGCTGTTATTGTCCCAAATCAGCTCAAATGACCCCCAAAATGGATTTAATGGTCCTAAACCAGGTCCCAAATATCCCAAAATGCCCCACAAGTCCCCACAGCAGCTCAACATTCACCCCAAATGCCTCCAGACAGCTGGAATTGCCCCAAATTATGCACGAAGAGTACAAACTCTGCCCCAAACCTTCCAGAAATTCCCCCAAACCACCTTCAAAAGCCCCAAATGACACTCAATCCACGAGATCCCAGAGTGCAGACATCCAGGTCCTGCTCCTAAGCCTAAGGTGCCAGGATAGAAAGCTGGTGCTTGGCAATGATCCGGCAGAGGAGTAGGTGAGTAGAGGATGGGGGGGCTCCTCCGAAGAAAGGGGGGTAACAGCTGGATTTGGGGCTGATTCCCCTAAAAAGACCTTTCCGTGACGGGCTGTGCTTGTGGTGGCCCCAAAATACTCCAAACCCCTGATTCTGGGTCTGCAAAGGTTGGGGTAGGGGGGCTGGTGTGGGGGGTACCCCCCCAAAACCCAGCACAGCCGGTGGAGGGGTGCGGTGCGGCGCCGCTCGCTGCTGCCATCTGTGTGCAGAGTTCGGTACTGCAGACGGTGGTGGTTGGAGGCGGTGCGCGGTGCGGCGCCGGGCCATCAGGGATGTTCCTGCTTAGAAGCAATTGCCAGAAGCAGATGCAAGGCGTCTACAGGCCTGAATTCCAATGCGTTGTTTATCATGCCTCACCAGAGGTGCTAAGTCATCCTCATGCTAAAAACTCAAGTTATTTCAGCTAAGGCCTAATGGCTTGGTCTCAATTTCCCCCCTTTTCCTTAAAATTGTGCAAATTCTTTTGCACAGTCCATAGTATGCACACCTGTTGAGCTACTGTAGGAACTTTCCACCACGTCCACAAATGAACAATTGTTAATAAAGCCATAGTCAGCAGTAGCACAAGCACAGGGTAGACCGATATATCAAAAAGTTGAGTTGCTGTAAGAGGTTGCCATTTTGTCCCTACCAAGAAAACTTCCCACCAGTGGTGCTCTCCAGTTTTCTTGGTGTCAGTGATGATTTCTTTGATTTCTTCTACATTATGCTTAACATCCCATATTGCTTGGTGAGAAGTTTTGTTGGCCTTCTGCATCATCTGCTCCAGCTCTGGGTCACAGAACATTTTCTTTAGCATTTCTATTTTCATTCCAATGTGTAGGGCATGTATACCATGGTATAACACATCGGTATCTTGTATTAGTTGGTAAATAGTGACAGGGGTGGTGTAGTTAAAATCGCATCCAATGATTTTGGTAAAATTGCACACACAAAAGTTAGTCGCATTTGTTTCTTCGATACACCTATCAATTGTTGCATTGTATAAGAACACGCGGTTCTTATACAAGTGTCGTGGTTTAAACCTAGCCAGACAGCTTGTTCACTCACTCCCAGTTAGTGGTGCCGGGCTGGAAGCAATTGAGGCCCCCCACCCGGGGGCTCTTCTCCTTTCCAGCTCCCAGTGTAATGGGGACGAGAATTGAAAGAATTCAACTCCCACGGGTTGAGACAAGAACAGTCCAGCAACCAATGTACAACACAAATCACCACCGCTACTACCAACGACAACAATGATAAGAGAAAATAACAAAGGAAGAGAATACGATACCACCTGCTGATCACAGGCCGATCTATATGTCGCATCTCTGCCCTGATGGCCTGAAGTGTCATGGGCCCACGGAGCCAAAAATAATTTACCCTTATGTTGCCAATCTAAGTCCATCTGTGCCACTTCAATCTTAGCAGCTTTATCCACTTGTTGGCTGTTCTGGTGTTCCTCAGTGGCCTGACTCTTGGGTACATGAAGATCTATGTGGTGTACCTTCACCACCAGGTTCTGCACCCACTGTGGCACCAATATATTGCCACAGTGCAGCAGCCCAGATGGGTTTACCTCTGCTTTGCCAGTTGCTCTGCTGCCATTGCTGCAACCACCCCCACAAGGCATTTCCCACCACCCATGAGTCAGTATAGAGATAAAGTAGTGGCCACTTTTCTCGTTCAGCAATGTCCAGGGCCAGCCGGATGGCTTTCACCTTGGCAATCTGACTCGATTCACCCTCTCCTTCAGCAGTTTCTGCAACTTGTCGTCGAGGACTCCATACAGCTGCCTTCCATCTCCGACACTTTCCCACAATACGGCAGGACACATCGGTAAACAAGGCATCCTGCTTTTCACTTTCTGACAGTTTATTATATGGAGGGGCCTGCTGCAGATTTTTGCTGGGGCTGATGTATGTAATAACACAACATTTATCGCAGTTTTACTTATGGGAGAAGCCTCAGTGTGGTCCTTATATATGGACAAGGCTGCCTTGGAGTGCAAAGGTACAGTTTTCAGGGTGAGCACCTAAAAGAGAAAAGAAACCTGTTAGAATGTACCTAGATTTCCGATGCTGTGGTGTTAGTAAGCTCCAAGTGCCCATCGGATGAGCTTCGGATATTGCAGTTGTGAAAGCTGCCTGCCCTGAAGTGTTTGCTCTTCCCTTCTGCTGGTGGTGCCGCATGTTCTGCATGAACAGTGATTTCCCAGAGCGAGGGGACTTTAAGCCATGAGGCTGTTTCTTCCTCTCAGGCTGGGTAACAGCGAGGGCGGGTGAGGCGGGCAGGCATGGCAGGAGCCCTCTCTCGATGCTGTGGGGATGAGGGATGGAAGCCATCAGGTGAGCTGGATTCACTGGTTCCTTTCCCACCTGCAGAGCTGCCGGGAGCAGCAGGCAGGGCACAGAGGCCTCTCTCTGGCTGTCCGCATGGGCAGCAAACACTCGTGAGCGGCCACTGCAGATGAGGCAGAAACCAGGGCACCGGCAAGCAAATGGGGTGTGTGGGGAGCCAGGGTGCCGTGTCCCACCTGCCCAGCGTCCCAGCGCTGCTGGAGCCTGTGTCCCGGTGGGAAGCCTGGCTGCGGGACTGGGGCTGGGACAGGCTGATGCTGGTCCCTGTCTCTGGGAGCCTGGGAGCTGATGCTCCCGTGGAGCAGTTACACAGGAGAGGAGGAGCTTTAGGAGAAATCCTGGCACTCCAACAGAGCAGCCCCCAGGAGCACCAGGAACACTGCTAGCAAGTAGCTGGATGGACCACCGCCTGTGCATAGACACCTTTTCTTCTGCCTCCTCTGCTTGGGGCTGGCTCCTTGCTTTAAACCCTTTACATTCACCCTTTAAAACATGTATGTTTTTAAGACTCCACTTCCCAACCCAGGGCTTTGGTTGTGATTCTGCCTGGCTTTTCTAGAAAGCACTGGGTTTGTTTTGTTGTGATTTTTTTTTTTTTTTTTTGGGGGGGGGGGGGGTTGTGGCAAAAAACGAAGGGTGTGACACTGTGACTTACCCTCCTCCTGAAGTCCCCAAGTGCCTCTGAGAGCCCAAGTCACGACAAGCCCAGAAATCACCCTGTGATTTGGGAGAGGCAGCTCTGCTGGGAGTGGATGGACACCTTCAGCCCCAAACAAGGCTGGGAATTGGGAATGAACCATGGAAACTGGGTCAGAATTAGAAAATCTCTTCCTGCCATGGACTGGGAGGGAACTCCACCTAAAACGCACACAAAAGTGGAGTAGAAAAAGCTTGCAGCACTGCAAGCAGAGAGCTCCAAGCATCCTGGGCTGTGTTTCGGCATCTCTATCTGCTCCAGCTGGAATGTCTCCCTGCCTGGAGGCGTGATGGGAGATGGCTTTGTGAGAGGCTGTGACCAAGTAAGTAGTCCACGTACCATGTGTGTGCCCCTGGCATCTGGGTAAAAAAGCCTCTCTCCAGCCATGCCAACCTGCTCCATCTCCCCTGCTCATCTCTTCTCCTGCCCTCCAGGGCTGCCGGTGCCTTTGCAACAGGCTGCAGAAATCTTGGAACCCTCAAGAGTAAAGTTGCTGCTGTGGGATCCCCAGTGCTGCTTCCTGGGCTGGGTAACATCACGCAGGTCTACTCCGTGCAGTGGGAATACCTCAGTGGTGCCAGCTCCCACACCGTCCTGCAGTACTACAAGGGATCCCACAGCCCAGCCATCCACGCACCCTACGCAGGACAAGCTGTTTTCCGTCCATCTGATGGATCTCTCCTGCTGGACGAGCGTGTCCAGGAAAGTGACAGTGGCATCTACAAAGCAACTGTCAACATGGGAGACAGGGAGAGCCTGAAAATCCTGCTGGAAGTCCTCAGTAAGTGGTGGGCATGGGAGGAAAGAAGGGGGTAATGGGTGCAAGCAGGGCAGGGGCGTTACCTGAGTGTTTATGGACTATCAGCCTGTCATGCATGGAGACATCACCAGGGAGACTCTGGGAAGAGGTTCCCAACATGTCCTAGGGAAGCAGATTTGGTGATGCTGCCCAAGGAGACCTTCCAGGCTGTGACAGAGGGCTGGGCTCTATCCTGGAAACACAGTTCCCTCCCTTGCTTTCTATTCTCAGTGCAGGGAGGGAGGGACTGGGGGAGTGCTGTGTGCCAGTGCCCTCTGCAGAGGGTACCTCCAGCACGTGTTGAGGGCAGGCAGAGCTAAGCCCATGGAGCCTTATGGAGAAGTCAGGTCAAAGTCCTCGGCCTCAGGCCACGCTGCCTGACGGTCTTTTTGCCATCTGCCGGTACCAGATGCTGCCTCAGAGATAAGAGCAGACTTGAAATAACACAGAAGTTCCTCCTCGATATCACTCCCAGCAATTCCCTTCATTTGCTTTGGCATTATCCCTTCGCTGCTGTCATAATGCTGCTGCCATAATGCTACCACAGCCCTTCACCTGGGAAGAAACCTCCCTGAACATCACGGTTGCAGGTGATGGCTGCTGCAGTTTCACCTCCCATCCTTCTTCCTTCTCTCCACCCTTCCTTGGAGATCCCTGGGTGGTTTCATCCCATGCCTCTGCCTTCATCCCCCAAGGTTCAGTCAGCTGCCCTCTCGGGAGGTTGTGCCCCACGTGCTGTTGACAAGAACATCATCCCCATAGTAGGATGATCGGCAGCAATTCCCAGTCTCTGATCCCACCAAGGCACAATCCTCAGCAGGATGGATGGCAGGAGATTGGCAGACCCCTCTTGGAGGAGGTCCCAAGTGATGGCCCTTGGCCAAGGCGATGGTGAGCAGAACATGGGGGGGGGGGGGGGGCGGTTGGAGGGTGGCCAGGAAAGCCTATGGGCAGCACTTGTCCCAGGTTGGACATTCCATGGACCACAGCCTGCAGCACAAAGCACGAATGCGACACCAGGTGGCAAATGAATTGAATGTGTCCTGGTGACAGAGAAGCCCCATGGACCACCAGAGCCACCCTTGCTGGGCCCAGCGGTGGTGTCAGTCCCAGCTCCTCGGGTTTGTGTTTTCCAGGTCTCTCCCCTCCCTTGCAGGATGTGCTGAGGATCGCCGTGGTTGCTGTGGTCTTTGCTGCTGTCTCAGCATGG
The DNA here is from genome assembly GCF_033815535.1 of Pezoporus flaviventris. Classification (NCBI taxonomy): domain Eukaryota; kingdom Metazoa; phylum Chordata; class Aves; order Psittaciformes; family Psittacidae; genus Pezoporus; species Pezoporus flaviventris. The sequence continues at coordinate 1,061,342 of NW_026892739.1, read as the reverse complement.
GGACCGATCATTCCCATCTGACAGTCTGAAAAGCTCTGGACAAGTGAGTCCAGTCAGGGCAACTGAACTCTCATGTGGTTTGTGTTGGAAGGGATCTTAAAGCTCATCCAGTTCCAATCCTCTGCCATGGGCAGGGACACCTTCCACGAGAGCAGCTTGCTCCAAGCCCCTGTGTCCAACCTGGCCTTGAACACTGCCAGGGATGGGGCAGCCACAGCTTCTCTGGGCACCCTGTGCCAGTGCCTCAGCACCCTCACAGTGAAGAAGCCCTTCACCCCAGCCCTTTGGATTTCAGCCCTGCTGTGGGTGCCTTTGGGCTTAGCCAGCTTTCTGAGGGAATGCCCATGGGGCATCACAACATCATGGACCTCAGGCAACTTCTCTTTGTCCAAGCCAAAACCATCCTGGGATACAGTGGAAACAGTATCACACCCACAGCTATTTGTAGGGTCTTCTTATGTCTTTGGGCTATGCAGGGTTTGGCACAGAGGGAGGCCACTGCAGACCTCTCCTCTGCCATGCGTGTGGGGCACCAGAGCCCCTGGCTCCAGAGATGCTCCACACTTTGCTCCTCCTCTCCCTTGCATCTCCTTTGAAATGTCCCAGTGCAGCAGCAAGGATGCTCTTTCCATCCGTTAGAGGTCGGTCTGGGTGTTTCTCACCTGGCTAAGTCAACTCCATCTTCCAGGTTTAATAGGTTCTCAGCTTCAGTGGAGTTCAGCCTCTGGGATGCCTGCACTAAATGGCAATGAAATGAATTCATTTCTGCCTCTTCTGTCCTGGGTTCAGCAGTAGCAGCCATTTTCTCCTTCTTAGTAGCTGGCGCAGTGCTGTGGTTTTGACTCTCAGCCTGGGAACAGCGGTGATAACACCCATGTTTTTAGTTGTTGCTCAGTAATGTTTACCCTGACCAAGGACTTCCTGAGGCTCATGCTCTGCCAGGGAGGAGGGGAAGCCGGGAGGAAGCAGAGACAGGACACCTGAACGAAACTGCCTAAAGAGGTATTCCATACCACAACACGTCGTGCCCAGTGTATAAACTGGGGGCAGTCACCCGGAAGGGCGAGATCACTGCTCAGGTCAGGGTAGACACAGCAGTGAAGCAGCTGTTTATTAATGTCATTGCAAAAACGGGTCTCCTGGCAAGCAGGCATACACAGCAAAAGCAGAACAATGATTTGTATTTCCTATGCTGTCCGCAAGTTCCCTCCCTTGTTTCCCCATTGGCTGGGGACTCCAAGGTTTACAGCCTATTCGACACGTATCAGCTACATGCCAATTGTCCCACCTCTCCCCTTACTCGATCTCTTACATCTCCCCTTACTCAGTTTTGTATGCCACTTCCTCTCATTTGTTTATCTCTTTTTATGGATCGATTTCAGAACTCTCTGGCAGACACGTGGTACCTCGACTTACGTTTAACCAACCTGCACCGGCTTAGTCACAGGTAGTACAAAGAGTATTCTTTTTAACCACAGAGTGTATCTTTCGTCCAGAGATGATACTGTCTTTAACCACAGAGTGTGTCTTTCTAAGTTACGGTACCTCAAACCCTTTGTTTTGTTCCTTGAGTAACAGCCCCAGCCCCAGTACAGAAAAATCTTAATATTGGAAAGCCTTAATCTTGCAAAGCCCCATCCCCAATTATGCAAAACCAACACTGTTTCTCTTACACTCCTTCTTATTCCTCTGTATGTGACTAAAATGTGGTGGTGTTTGAAAGGAGACTCTTTCTCCTGGGTGTTTCTCATTAAGCAGCAATCTCCCCTCAGTCAGGTTAAAGCCATTCCCCCTTGTCCTGTCCCTACACTGCCTTGTAAAAAGCCCCTCTCCAGGTTTCTCAGGCTCTCTCAGCCTGTCTCCAGAACCCTCACAGCATCTCCGTGGCCTCCTCTGGCCTCACTCCAGCAGCTCCACGTCCCTCTTGTGGTGTTGCCCCAGAGCTGGATCAGGACTGCAGGGGAGGGGTGTCTCCCCAGAGTGCAGCAGAGGGGGAAAATCCCCTCCCTTGACCTGCTGCTCACACTCTGGGGATGCAGCCCAGCACAGGGGGCTTCTGGGCTGCAAGCAGATAACGATCTGTTTGAAAAGGATGGCTGGTTGTATCTGTTGAAGTCAACTGCAGTGGTGCCTGCAACAGAAAGACCGAAATTGGGAGAAGGTGCTGCCTCTCTAAAAGCTGGACTTTACATGGTGCTGAGCCCCTCTGCTCCCTGTGGACGTGGGGCAGACTAGTTCTATGCACAAGGCTACCTGAAAACTGTCAAATCCTGGGCAGGAAACAGCAATGACACTTGGAAAGAGATAGAAAGAAGACAGAGGAGTGGAAGAACTGCCTTCTATCTTTTTTCATACCCTGCTGAGCTGAACACAGCGTCACCTCTGCAACATCAGCCTGCAGAATCTTTATTATTACAGAAAATACAGGTTTGCATCAAAGCAGTCCTAAAACACACTACCAGAAATACTTGGCACAGGGAATTCAATACACAGACCTTACACGTCCATGGAGACTGCCATCCCCAAATGCTACTGTATCTCTTCCTCCTCTGGGCCCTGTACTCCTTCATGCTCCTCTGCAAGCAAGAGCAAAGAACAAACGTTAACAGCGTATACCTGAGAGGCTCGTACACCCCATGCCGCCACTCTGCTCTGTGCTGTGACTCCTCTGCCCAGTGCAGAGGATCCTGAGCAGCTCTGGCAGAGCTCCAGGTACCTTCAGAAGTGACTGAGCTTTACATTCACTCCAAGGAACAGGAAGCCAGGCCATGCTGCAGGTCAGGCAGAGAAAGTCTGAGATAACTCTAGGTTCTTTATGCCTACAACACAGCTGTCAGCCCTTTCCTCTCACCTCTGACACCAAGAGACAGAAAAGCCCCCTGAACTCTGCAGGAATAGTCTCACCTCAAAGGTGTTGAGTACATGTTAGCAAACACCCATCAGGTCATTCATTCCTTTCTGGCATGGCTCAACAGCAGGAAGGGCCCCTGTGGGAAAGAAGATGGGTCAGTGGTTTCCAAAGGGGTTGGTGGCCCTCTCCCTCACTGCTCTGGGCAGTGTGGTTGTTCCTCCATGACGGGAACAGGCTCTTACACCAGGCACATGCCACACACTTCCCTCCTACCAGCCCGCTGTCAGCACCCTGAGAGCTGAGCTCAGGCCAGGCTACGGTGCAGGAAGGGCAGAGCCAAACCCTGCAGGTAGCCCCACAGGGAAGGGGTTCCCTTGGCAAGAACAGCCTCAGCACTACTCATTTTTAGGAAATTAAAGAGCCAGCAAGCACAAACTCAGATACTCAGGGGAACAGCCCCATAAGGAAGGAATGAAATAACACTGTCCTCCTGCGGCAGCAGACAAAGCTGTGGAGCCTAGATGGAGGGCAGTAGACTGAGCTGAATGGGCTGGTGTGCTGGGAGGAGTGAGTGATGGCCTGAGGCTCAGAGTTGCCAGTGCTGCCTGTTAACAGAGAACACAGACCCCTCTGGGAGGCAAGTCAAGAGACAGCACAGACTTTTCAAGAGAGCTTTGGTTCACAGCCTGATGAGCAAAGCTGCCAGATAAGCAAGAAGAAGCAGAAGCAAATTCTCACCGCAGCTATGTATGTCAGCACCCTTTGGGTTGGCTTTCCAAATCTTCTGCTAATTTAGGGGCAGGTGAAGCACCCATCACCCCTGACCGGACTTAGCAGATCCACCTTACCCCGGCACTGCAGTACCGTGCCTGCAGAGAAGAGGGAGAAGAGTGGTTTTCTTTATTGAAATGACTCATGGTGGAAACCTGACGTGAACAGAGGGGATTCCACAAAGGAAGGGCCCTGAACGTCAAAGCAATGCACACCCCATACCTCTGGTCTGGATCCGGAAGCTGATCTTGCTTTCAGAGGGGTGTGTGATACAGTAGCCACAGAACTCCGCATCAGGGCTGCAGGAAGGGCGAGAGGAGAAGAGAGCAGTAAAACCCAGGCCAATCCACAGCAAATCTCAGGGAAGTCAGAGGCTTGGGCCACCCCAGACCTGCTGGGGCTCAGGACGTTTCTAATATGACTGAGGGTCTTATGGGAGGGATGTGCTCAAAGGACACTCCCCCTGTAACCTTATTCACACCCTTCCATCTATCTCTGAGCTGCAGCTGGAACTTGGCAGGGGAAAGACCTGGCTGGCACCCTGGTCAAACAGGGGATCCTGGCTGCGTGGAAGCCTCCCTCCACACAGACCTGTTGCAATTCTGCTGGGCAAAGGAGGCAGATGGGTCTAGGGCACCACAAGATGTTTGCAGACTGCATGACATCTGCCTTCACAAGCCGAGGTGGTTGGTAGAACATTTGCGCACACAGCAGAAAGCACAGCCCCTCACAAGAAGGCTGCTCTTTTTCTTGTCATGGTGAGACATCAGAGGAATTCACACAGCATTTGCAATGCGACTGTCATTTGAGATGGTGCATTGAACTTCCTGCTGGAATTCTTCTGAGCCTTCCCAGTGAGTCTTCACAAACCCCCAGTGCCTCCCAGCTGGATAAAACCAGTGAAGGCATTTGTATATTTTAATGGGGGCAGCAGGATTACTAATTTCCAGCACCAATTCCTGCATCTTGATGGAAGCATTAAAGGGGATCAATTTGCTTAATACTGGCTGTTCCTACCCTCTTTTCTGACAGCACTTGCCCCAGAAGGCGACATAGGTACTGCCTGACCACCTGTATTTACAGAGTTGCACATCATTTTACCCAGAGCCACGTAAGACATTCAGAAATCTGTCACATGTCTGCCATTCCATTTCCTCTCTACTAACCATCAGAGCAGCGAGGGCTGGCTGTTCCTTACGGGATGGGGAGCTGGGAGCATGAACAAAGGTGCAAAGGTGGTAGCCAGGGCCAGCCAAGGGTCCAGGTCACCAGGCAGGTTTGTGGGGGTGAAATAGGTGCGAGGCCGGGTCAGGAAGACAACCTGCAGGTCGGGTGAGGGTAAAGAGGGTCAGACAAAACCTATGAGCACCAAGCAGATGTACAATGTACAACATTGAGGAGAGGCTGATGTTGGGTCAGGAAGTCAGCCCATGGGTCAGCATCCAACAGCTGAGCTGAAGACCCATATAGATACAACATAGCTCAGGAGGGACTGAAAGCCTAAGCTAAGCTTAAATGGGGTTCCTGAGCCTGTGGGCAGGGTGTGTGTGGAGGCCCCAGGTGAGGCTGTTCATACTCATCAAGGCCTGTTAGCGCTCTCAGGGCTAGTAGCACAAGGAGAAAACTGAATCCTGTTAAGGGAGGGGGTAGGTAAGGAGCCTCTGGCACGAGCTCTGATATAAATTCTCCAACAAGCATGCACAGAGGTAGTTTTGCCTTGTTCCAGCAGCAACTGAGATGCAACTTAGTGAAGAAGGGCAGAACAGGAGACAGAGGAACCCCCAGTGGTACCAGGGGCTGTGGTGACTCCACTTACCTCACAACCATGTAGTGGAGGGCATTGCCAAGCGTGTGGTCCCCATCGGGAAACACAGACGTGACTCAGTTTCCATTTGTCCCATCTGCCCGAACCTGCCGTGAATGGGGAGAGAAGAGATGCTGTAAGGTTCTCAGCCCCAGGGTGAAAAATCAACAGCTGTGCTCAGCTTCAGCACAGGACTTGTAGCTCTGGCTGGCTCATCGCTGTGGCTCGTGGCTCATGTCTCAAGTGCTGGAGTGTGACCAAGAGCAACTTCACAGAGGAGGGAGGGAAGGTGGCAAAATTATCGAGCTTAGAGAAACATCCCCCTGGTTATCAAAGTGCCTGTGCACCCTTGCTCCTCACAGGAGAGAAGAGGAGCCCAAAGAAAGCTGCCAGCTTCAGGATCCATGGTGGAAAGAAGCTGGGAGTGACTGTTGAGGATGGTGTGATACCAGGTCCTGCCACCAGCACAGGGCTAGACAGGAAGTCAAGAACTCCCCAGGGAGGCTGTCAGCAGGGAAAGCTTATCCCACTTCAAAACCAACTATAAGCCCTCCCAGTTCTCACCTGGTTACGCTGCCCTATCGGCCAACGAGTCCCTGGACTCACCCGATCCACCCTCAGGATCGCTAGCAGCCGCTCTATCGGTCGACGAGTCCCCAACCTGCTTGCAAGCCCCATCTGCCAAGGGGAACTACGCTGCGTGCCAGATGTCTCTGCGTGCCTTACCAGCAGCCCCAGGCCAAGCGTACGACTTATAGGCCCTCTAAATTACAAACCTAAATCCCACGCATACCGTTTCTCCGCAGCCGGCACAGGTTGTTGTCTGCCCCCGCAGTGAGCGGATGAAGAGCGGAGCTCTTCCAGGCAAGCTGCCTGGGGTGCCTAGGATGTCTCCCCTGAGCTGATCCTTCAGCTGAACAGACGTCTCCTGCCTGGCTCGCCAAAGTGATAATGGGATAGACTCCACAACTCGTTAAACTTGTAAAGTAGGTATGCTTTATTCAGCGCTGAGACGCATGGGGGATCGTTCCTCCAAAGGCATGCCCGCTGCAACCTCGTTTCTCCCCTTATTTATTCTCTAAAATTATACGTATGTATTAGGTTACACAACATGCCTATACATATTCATGTCCTATCCCTGCTTCGTATTATAATGAGCTAAAAGGTCCTTTGCGGCTGCGCAGTAACTCCCGGTGGTCGTGGGTGAGGGTCTCAAGATGAAGTCAATGACTCTTCCTCTGCTTAAACTTTTTACCTCTAATAGTTGCTCATGCTCCCTGGTGACTTGGTCATTGTCCAAACCACAAAGCTGGCTCTAGCCGGTTTCAGGACCCAGAAAGCAGGAGCCAGATTACTGTTCCTTCCTCTTACCAGTAGCCGTGTCCTCCCATCCTGTTCTAGCACAGCATAATGAGCATGAAAAATGTTTGTGGAGTATGGGCAAGCATTAACATCGTTAAGCAAGCGGCTTAACACTACCCCTGCCTGTACATTGGTTAAATCTTTTTGCATTACTGTTCCCAGGCTGAAAGTCAAAAACACAGCGCTGCACCAGCTACTAAGGAGAAAAAGTGACTGCTACTGCTGAACCCAGGACAGTGTTCAGCTCCTAAGTCTGAGGCCCAGAGTCTCAGCCCCACAGTCTCAGCCCCACAGTCCCAGCCCAAGAGTCTTAGCCCGAGTCTCAGTGCCAGAGTCCTCATTTGTGAGTCTCAGCCAGAGTATGTTCCAAAATCTGACCACCACAGTCTCAGCCCTGTGAGGACGGAGGCACGGACCCAGAGGTAGAGTGCAAGCTGGATCGTTTATTGCAAAGCTTACACAATATTTATATGCTTCCAAGCAATTAGCAGAGCACATCTGGGTTTGCCTTGCGGTTACATCAGGTGAAAGTGATACGTGGATTGACTCCAGCTCCTTAGAGTTGTAAAGTAGGTATGCTTTATTCAGCTGAGGTGCATGGGGGTTGCTCCTCCAAAAGCATGCGCACTCCCCTCTTTCCAGTTCTGACATCCTCGTTCCTTGCCAGTTCCAACAACTTCCAAGTACCAGTCAGGGACGGGTCGCTCTTAATTGCCTGCTGTAGTTCCTCCTTCCCATGGTCTCTGACAGTTTTGATACATTCCAACCCCCACACAGCTCCACAGTCTTAGCCCCACAGTCTCAGCCACAGAGACCCAGCCCCACGGTCTCAGCAACAGTCTCAGCCACAGGGTCTGAGGCTGAGAGTCTCAGCTCCAAAACCTGAGCACCAGTCTCAGCTACAGTCTCAGCCACAGAGTCTATATTACAGTCTCTGTCACAGAGTCTGACATTCAAAGTCTGAGACCCATAGTCAGAGCCACAGAGTCTCAGCCCCAGTCTGAGCCCCAAAGTCTGAATCCCAGAGTGTTAGCCATAGACTTTCAGCAGCAGTCTCAGCCCCAGAGTCTGAGAGTATCAGCTCCAAAGCCTGAGGCCCAGAGTCTCAGCCACCGTTTCAGCCACAGAGTCTCAGCCTCTGAGTCTTAGCCCCTGAGTCTGGCCCAAGTGGTGCAGCAGGAGCAAGGACACAGACAGGGACGAGGATGAGGTACGGGCAGGAGCAGGCAACAGCTCCGCGTCTCTGCCTGCTCCCTGCCCCATGCCTGCTTCCCACCGCTCCTATCCCTGCCCTGCGGGAGGTGGCCCTGGCTCAGTCCACTGCTGGTGAGGTGTCAGGCTTGTACAAGTTGGTCGTAAGTGTGAAGGAGGCGATGAAGGTCCCTCCTTCAGTTCATGCAGTTCCAACCCCCTCCCCAACGGCTGTTATGTCATTGCTGTTACGTCCCTGCTGTCATTTCAGTGATGCCAAATCCGAGTCAAGCTTTTCCAGTGAGGACACATCGTTCTGGGACGAGCCGATTTCCCTTGCCTTCAGAGAGCACCCAGCACACACGCGTGGCAGACGCGCACAGACTGCACAAACACGTACTGAACGCACACGTGCTGCACGCGTAGATGTGCTGGTCTGTAACACGCCCCAGGTGGGGCAGAGCGACCAGCTCCAACGGCAGGGGATTGTCCCATGTCACAGTGGGGACGCACGCTCGCAGGCCCGGCCGATGAAACTCCTGCGGCGAGGCCCCATTGTGAGGTGTGAGGTGTCCCGGGCTGTATCTGCCCAGCAGGGCCAGCACAGCCCCAGATCCACTGCTCGTCGCAGACGAGAGCTCCTGGTTTGGATCCCCAGCCTTGAGCCTCGTGTGGTACCAAAGGCGCTCAGGCCCTGTGTCGCTATGGCACCGCTGCTGCTGCTGCTGCTGCTGCTGGGCCTGGCCCCCGGCCTGGCCCGGCCCCTGGGGCCCTGCCCGGGGCCCTGCCGCTGCCGCGGGCGCCGCCTGGACTGCAGCAGCGCTGCCCTGGCCCGCGTGCCCCTGGCCACCCCCCAGCGGCCCTTCTCCATGCTGTGAGTGCCCTGCAGCTCCGGGCGCTGCCCCGGACACCCCGAGAGCGGCTCCAGGGACACGCTGCCTGTGGAGGGCTGATGGGCAGCGCCGAGGGGGCAGCTCCAGGCCGGCCTCACGGCCACCCCGCAGCCCTGGGGCAGGGGAAGGGTTTGTGCTGGGGGTGACGCTGCCAATGGCTTCTCCGCAGGGATTTCACTGGGAACGCGCTCGCCCTCATTCGCCCTCAACCGTGGAAGGGATACCTGTGGGCTGAGAAGCTGTGAGTATCCACCAGTATCGGACATGGCACAGGGGTTCTGGGATCCCCATCCCTCCACCGGGCAGCCGAGCCAAGGCTGTGCCGAGCACCACACCAGTGCTTGCCACATGCAGCCAGGGCCGAGCTGCTTAGCAAGGAGCTGTGTGAGTCCCCAGAGCTGTTCCGTGGCGAGCAGGGCCCTGGGCTGTGTACCTCCTGCCAACCGGGGCCATCCCTGGGCCTGTGGAACCCGTGCTCGGGCTGCAGTCAGGGTCAGCAGGCTGGGAGCAAGCCCCTGCTCCTGCCATGAGCGTGATGAGTCGTGGCGGGACCCGGAGAGATGCCGCAGTGACACTGCTGCAGGGTTGCTCCCCTGACAGCTCCATTGCACCTGAGAGCCGCGGGTGCCACTGTTCGTGTTCGTCTGTCTCTTGCAGAGTCCTCCAGCACAACAACCTGCTGGCGGTGAAGAGGCGCTCGCTGGGGGGGCTGCTCTTGCTGAGGCACCTGTAAGTACCCCCCCTGTCCATGGTGGTGAGCACGGCCTCCCCCCTGCCCTGGCCCTGCTGCTGTACAGCCCGTCCCAGGAAGGGCTTTATTCCTGCGGGTATCCCGGCTGCAGCCAGAGCAGAGCATGGTCTTGGTGCAGAGGCGGGCTCCACAGGGATGCGCTGCACTCCCATTGCCCCACGGCTGAGCAGGAGCAGGTGGCTGCTGCCCTTTCCCTGCACAGACCTGCACAAGGCCGCCTCCTCCAGGGCAAACCATGTGCATTCGTCTCCTCTCATCTCGGATGCCCCAGAGCTGCCTTGGAGTGAGCTCATGGTGCCGCTTCATCGCCCGTGGAGAGGAGCAGGCACTTTCCATTCACCCTCACGATGGGGTGGGGACTCTGGCTGAGCAGGCCATGAAACACTCCCCACAAAGGTTCCTCTCTCCTTGTTTGCTGCAGAACAAGCCCCCCAGTCAGAGAGTTCAGGCTGGGACAAGGAACCTTTTGGTTTCTAGAGCCAGGCCAGAGGACTCCTGCGCACATCAGAGCAGGGCTGCGCAGGGAGGTGACATTTAGCAGCTAAGGGAAATAGCCCCATGTTGGTCACACAGGGCGTTACAGCCTGTCCCTGAGGCCTCACTCAAGAGGTGCTCTTGGGGCGTGCATAAAGGACCTGCTTTGTTACCAGAGAGGAAAATCAGCCCTGAAATACCCCTGGTGGGATCAGAGCTGGGAGAACCTCTCTGAGCTGCAGCCACCCCCGTCAGGAGCGTGACCTCCGGTTACACACCACTGCAAGCCAGGGCAGGAGAGAAATCCCACGTGAAATGAGAGCTATGGCACGTCTGTGCCGCCAATGTCAAAGCACCTGAGAGGAACCGGGACAGTGCAAATGTCACCAGCGTTTTGTGTTCTCCTGTTAACAGGGATTTATCTTACAACAAAATCCAGTTGATCGAGGCGTGTGCTTTGGAGAACCTTCCTTTCCTGGAGACCATGTGAGTTATGGGAGTTCCTTCCTGGTGTGGTTGGTGAAGCCTGATTGCATTTAGAACCTTCTGGTGCTGGAAAAAGCTCCAGTTATTTTTAGAAGAAGGCCTCCGGTTTCTCCTGCTGAAGGAGCAGCCGAGCTCAGGAGCTCAGGGAGTGGCTGGTGGCCACGCCAGGATGGGGCCATGGCTTCTGCAAACACAGCAGGAATAGAAGCTGTGTCTTGAGTCTTGCTGTCTCCTGGAGCAGGCAGAGATGCAGAACGCATGCACTTCATCTCCTCTCCTGGACAGGTTAACAAACAGCAGGAGAGAAAATGGCAGTTTTCCCCCCAGTTCCACCTTGGATGGGGCTGTTTCCTACAAATCAGTGCTGCTTCTCTCCAGCTTCCTGTGGCTCACACCCAATTCATTTCTGCGGTCTCCTGTTTCCCCAGAAGCCTGGAGGGAAATCTCATCACCCAGATCCGGAGCGACACCTTCCGGGCATGGCACGGGATGCAGTTCCTCCAGACGCTGTGAGTGTTCCAAGGGCTAAGGGTAGCTCAGAGCAGTGGCACTTGTCACTGTGTTCTGCTCACCTCTTACCCCCAGTAGGCAGCAGCATCAATGCTGAACGACAACTCTGTCAGGCCACGGCTTTGCCTGGCTGGGTGCAGGACCAGAGACAACGCTCAGGGACAGTGGGAATGTGAGAAATAGGGAAAGTCCTGTTGGAGGGAAGCCACCAGAAGGTGTGAGTTGAGGAGGAAAGAAAGAGATGTTGTGTTTTCCAGAAGCAGCACTTCTGGGCTTTTGCTCTCTGGGCTGGAGATAGTCAGGACCTGATGTATGTTGTGAATCTGCCCATCAGCATCTGCCCTGGTCTGGAACCTTCACCCCAGGCCCTTCCGCATACACGCAGCACTGAGCCCCTGCCACCGCTCTCATCCTGCACCCCCCGCTCACATGGGGTGTTGGTTCATTTCAGGGTCCTGCGCCATAACCCCCTGTCTGTTATCGAGGACACGTGGTTCTTCAAGCTGCCTTCAGTCACTCACCTGTAAGTACGGACTCCTTGTTAACGGCTTACCGAGGATTTTTCTTTGTGTCTCTGGGTGCCCCGTGGCCAGGAAAGCAGAGATTCAGCAGCAAATCCCACCCTTCTCCCACCCTTCTCCTGCTGGAGGCAGCGGCAGAGCCAAGCAAAGGCTGAGCAGTCCTGGTGTGTCCCATCTGCAAAGCCAGCACGGAGCTGGGACAGGGACTCGAACTTGTCTGCATTCATCTCCCATGGGATCTGCAGGATCCCTTCTGGTTCAGACCCATGGGTGGGAGCAGGGCACAGCAGGAAGGAGAGACGGTTTTCCGTCTTTTCTCCTGGATTAGGTAGCAGCAGATCCCCCCCTGCGGCCAGCACAGCAAGCAGCAGGGACTGAGCTTGTTCCCGGAGCAGAGGCTGGTGCCGCCACCTCAAATGTAATGTGTTTCTTGAAACCCTTGCAGGGACCTGGGTGCCACACGAGTGACTCGGCAGACGCTGCTCATGCTGCTCCTGAGAACATCCCGCTTGGAAACACTGTGAGTGTGCGGGGGCTGGCTCCCACCTCCAGCAGATCCCAGCTGCTGGGACAGAGGGTCTGTGTGGGGAACAAACCCAGCAGCACAAAAGTGTCCATTGGGACACAGGGAGCGAGGGGAAGTTTCCCAGAGCTGCAGCAGACACTGAAGCAGACCCCTGAGGCGTTTCTGTGCACCACCTGGGTTGGAGTCGCTGCCCTGGGTCGCGATGCTGAGTGTTTGGTCACAACCTCTGTTCTTTAGCAAGCTGTCCATCGACACGGCCTGCTGCCTCTGCCAGCACAAGCACAGCACTGAGACCCCGTGCAGGACCCTCAGCTTCGACTGCATGAGCGTGTGCAACAGCACTGTTCCCCGCTGCGGTAACTGGCCCACAGCCCTGCCCATGTCCCCCAGCTATAGTGAACCTTCTGAGCCTGTGTCTGGCAGAAAGCTCTTTGTCACTGAAGTGCTCTTGGTGTGTTACAGCTCCCCTGGCAGAGACACCAGGGCTCCTAATGGGACCGGTGCCCCCCAAGAAAGGGAACAACAGGTCCGTGTTGAATCTCCAGCCTAAGGAGCCTTCACTCGGGGAGCAGAGAACCGTCACGCTCACAGTTGCCCGGAGCCTGAGCAGCCCCGATGCATCAGCACCTTCCCCTCAGCAGCTCTCGAGGCAGGAGGGCAACATCGCCAAGGAGCTGACGCTGATGCTGCAGGGCATTCAGCACAGGGGCTGGAGCAGCTCTATTGACACCAGGAGGCTCTATTTCCTAGCAGAGGGGCTCGTGGCACAGCTAAAGAACAAGCTGCACAAGGCCATGAGCATCCTGACTGTGAAAAGTATGAACCTCAGCGATATCCTCCCAGTCTCCAGCCACCAGAGAGCACCCACCCCTCCTGCAGCGCAGCCCTCTACACAGTACCCAACAGAGGACCTGCATCTCGCCCTGTCTGGCGAGAGTCAGGATCATTCAGACGCCATGGGGCAGACCAATACGACTGACAGGATGGAGAATGAGGGTAGCACAGAAGATGAGGAGGAAGCACCATCCCCAACACAGGACTCTGCTGGGACAGATGAGGAGCAGAAGCAGGAGGACAGCGATGGGACAGTGGGCAACGAGGGTGCAGAAGAAGAGCCCGCAGCAGCAGACGGTAGAGCAGAGCAGAGACCTAGCACTAAGGAGCAGGAACCCCCGACCGCAACGGCACAGGGCAGCTCCAGCGCCCCGGGCGGCGCGGCCACGCGAGGACCCCCCTTTGACACCCTGCTCAGCCGCCACCTACACTCTCTGGTGCCAGATGGAGCCCTGCGCAGGTTCATGGCACAGGTGGCTCGAGCCCTGCGTGAGGACTGTGGCCTGCCCCAGCTCCAGCAGGCCTGTGCCAAGATGGTCTCGAGGACGGGGCTGCTCCTGAGGCTCCTGAGTGAGAGGCAGCGTGACCTGGAGCCCTCTGACCTCCTTGAGCAGTGTGTGCGGGAGGAGGATGCCGGCACCTCTCGTCCCCATGCCCAAGTCCAGGCCAGGGAGATGGGCAGTGAATCTGCAGAGACGGTAAGAGAGAACGGGGCATGGCTGCATGTGTGTGTCTGGGCAGTGGGGTATGGAAGGGACCTCCCTTCCCTCCCCGCTCCTCTCCTCCCTAATGCACTCTCCTTTTCTCCCAGGAGATGGCCAATCACACCTTGGACCGCTGGCTGCCGCTGGCACTGGTGCTCTTGCTGTTACTGAACTTCATCACGTCCGTTGCTCTCCTGGTGCAGTGCTGTTTCAAGGTGAGCCAAGGATTCGTTTGCCAGAGCGCTGCCATCCAAACCGTGGGGCTGAAGAGCACAGGGGCCGGGCGGGGGGGGGTGGGGGGTGTGCTCCCACAGTGCTCATGGGGCCCGGGTGCTGCTGCGGATGCCTGTGGATGTGCTGGCATGCACAAGAGATGTCTTCCCAGACTTGGAGCTCATTGTGGTACCCCACCCTGGAGCTTGGAGGTGTTCAGAGCTGCTGGGAGCAGCTTGTCCTGGCTCCTGCCAGGGTCGGTCCCCAGCTCTGCTGTGCATCTTCCCAGCAGCTCCTTCCTTGAGGGGGGCTGCAGCTCCCTCTCATCACAGCCTCTGCCATCAGCCCCTACCAGGCTCTAGCCTGCAGTCCCTCGCCCCAAGCATCCCCTCCCCAGCTCCTGGCCTGGCCTTGCTCTGTTGCAGCACCCGTTGCTTCCAGCCGTGCAGCAATGCCCCTGCTCCCTGCCCTGAGCCCATACCCAGCCTTTCTGCATGGTGCTGCGGCTCCGGCGTGTCGGGGCCGTGCCCGGGCACAGGGCAGGGGCCCAATCGTTGCTGTGGAGTTTGAACCTCCCTTCGGGGGCCTTCTCCTCCAAATAGACAAATGAGCTTTCATGTCTTTAGAAGGCATGGCGCGTGTTGCAGGCGGTGGTTGAAGGGGCGGGGCGGGGAGCCTGCAGAGCTCTGTGCAGAGGAGAAAGGCAGAAATTAACAACGCTGAGGAGAACTCTGGGTCATTCCAGAGGCAGGGAGCAGCGGGGAGCTGGGCAGGGAGGCAGGGGGGGCTCTTCTTAAAGGCGTGGCTGCTGGCACAGCCTTGCACGTGTGTAGACGGCACTGGGCTGGAGGAAGAACCTTCCGGCTCCCCTGTGCTGCAGAATTCTCTGTGGAAACCTCCATGTTCCGAGTCTCTGTCTCTCTATCACCAGCTTTGTGCCAAGAAACGTGCCGAGGATTCCCAAGGCAGCAGCAGATGGAGCCTGAAGCGGTAACTCCTGCCCTGCCCTGCCCCAACAGGCTCTGCTGCAGCAGCGCCCAGCCCTGCCCAGAGCCCGCCAACTCCTCCAGCACTGGAGGAGTTCATCCTTTACTTCTCATCCTCCTGCTCCTCCCTGTTTCCAGCTGCTTTCAGAAGCTGCGGCCCAAGTGCTGGAGCAGGAGCAGGGACAAGGAGGAGGTAAGGGCAGGAGCAGGCGCCAGCTCTGTCCCTCTACCCGGTCCCTGCCCCATGCCTGCTTCTCACCTCTCTAATCCCTGCCCCGCAGGAGGCGGCCCTGGCTCAGCTCGATGCTCGGGAGGAGGAGTCAGATTTGGAAGAGGTGGACTCTGACATAAGGTAAATGTGGTGATGGCAATGCTGGTGCCGAGTTCAGCTCTTGTTCCGTGTAGGAACTGCTGAGGGTTTCCTTCATGTTGCTTCCTTGGCTATATCCTTAGATGCTATTTCCTTTCTGTTATTTTCTCAGCTATTATTTCCCAGCTCTTATTTCCTTGATGTTCATAGAAGCATAAACTCACCGAGCGGTTTGGGTTGGGAGGGAGCTTAATGCTCACTCAGTTCCAACTCCCTCCCCAATGGCTTTTGTGACATTGCTGTTATGTCCTTGCTGTCACTTCAGATATCCCAGAAGCTGGTCAGGGGTTCCTGGTGCCCATGTGTCAGCAGAGGAGAAACGACTTTTGCTTGCCCCACAAGCGCCTTGAGCCCCAGCGTGATGCTCCTTATCCATGGAGCAGGATAGAAGTTCTTCGAAGTCACCAATAAAACTGTTGGGTTGTTTGTTCTGCCCGTGTCCTGTGAGTTGATGGATGGATGCATGCATGCGTGTGTCTGAGCCTCTGTGTGTGTGCATGCAAATGTGATAAACATGTAGATGTATTGGCTTTCGCAAATCATAGGTGTGGTTATGTGGGGATAACTGTACCAGTTTACAGTAACAGACACAAAGCTCGCTAAAGACACAAGATTAGACAACAAGTTAAAAAGGGCCAGAACTCTTGAGCAAAACAGAGTCACATAGCAAGAGAATTTGTAAAAGAAAGACACGGGGGGAGAGGGGGGCCTTGATATAAGAAAAGCTGGTGCCTGGAAAACATAAAGTACTTTTTATCTTAACTTAGGTTGTAGAAAGAGAACAATGTTTATGTTGTAAGTCTGTGGAATGTAGTGGCCCCACTAAACATGAGTTAATTGTTTCACACTAGTCTTCTAAAGTATCTTTAGTTTTAAAGAACAATGTTTGTGTTGTAAGTCTGTGGTGAGATAATAGGATTTAGTGGCCCCACTAAACTTGAATGAGTTATTTCACACCATCCTTCTATTTATCAGTTAGAGACAGTGCCTCCCAAACATCTGCTAGTTTGGGATACTCCTTGTCTGCCCATCCTGCAATAAATTTTGCAGGCAGGTCACATTGTTTTAAATCATTGCTAGTTATCAGAATAATTACAGATACAGCTGGTTGTGTGATTGCTGGGGTGTCCAACTGAACCCAGAACCCCCCCGTGTGCTGGGCTGCGCCCCCAGAGTGTGAGCAACAAGTCAAGAGAGGGGATTCTCCCCCTCTGCTGTGCTCTGGGGAGACACCCCCGCACAGTCCTGATCCAGCTCTGGGGCAACAGCACAAGAGGGACTTGGAGATGCTGGAGAGAGGCCGGAGGAGACCACGGAAATCCTGCGAGGCCTGGAGCAGCTCTGCTCTGGAGCCAGGCTGGTTCAGTCTGGACAAGAGAAGGCTCCTGAAGGGGAGACCTTAGAGCAGCTCCAATGCCTAAGAGGCTACAGGAAACCTGGAGAGGGGCTTTGGACAAGGGCCTGTAGGACAGGACAAGGGGAATGGCTTTAACCTGCCAGAAGGGAGACCGAGATGAGCTCTTAGGCAGAAGCTCTTCCTTGTGAGGGTGCTGAGGCGCTGGCACAGGGTGCCCAGAGAAGCCGTGGCTGCCCCATCCCTGGCAGTGTTCACGGCCAGGTTGGACACAGGGGCTTGGAGCAAGCTGCTCTAGTGGAAGGTGTCCCTGCCTGTGGCAGAGGTTGGGACTGGACAAGCTTTAAGGTCCCTTCCAACCCAAACCACTCTGTGATTCTATGCCAAGGCAGAGGTGTTGCTGCCCCTCTGACAAATCTCAGTTCAAGCGTTTCAAAAGATTTCCCACAAATATACCTATGAAACTCATCCTCTGCCACATCCAAATCTGACCCACAGCACATACAACTGCCACTTCTCCCCTCTGATGTGCTTGCTCCAGGATGCCAAGGTGCCCATTATATCCATGTGTTTTCCATTTTATTACATAAAATACTCTTCAAACTAATATTGCAGAGGTGAAGAAAAAACAAAAAAAAAGGAAGACCTAAACCCCATACAAAGTAGGATTCTTTAAGCTAACTGAATTGATCATTTTTAGCCGCATGGCTCGATACATTTATGTGCCTTGGCTAAAAAAATCACCTTCCCAAGAAGTTTCTACTCCCATAAGGAAAATGACACCCAGAATATCCCAGTTCTGCCTGAACATCTTTCCTAGTTAACCTCCCAGACACCAGACAGGAGGAAACCCTCGTCTTCTCATGGCCCCATCCATCAAAAGTTCCAGGGCTTTCTAATCAATGAAAGGCACAAACTTTAAGAAGACAATAATAACAAACAGAAAGCCTGCCTGGCAGCGAGGAACACTGCTACGACATTCCCAGTGGAGCTGTTAAATGCACTATTAAAGTTCAAG
Organism: Pezoporus flaviventris; assembly: GCF_033815535.1. Classification (NCBI taxonomy): domain Eukaryota; kingdom Metazoa; phylum Chordata; class Aves; order Psittaciformes; family Psittacidae; genus Pezoporus; species Pezoporus flaviventris. Next base: position 1,043,723 of record NW_026892739.1, on the reverse strand, counting down.
GATTACACGAACGGAGAGCTGAAGTTCACACCCGCAGAGCTCTGGAAGCAATACTGCAGTGGCAAGAGGACAGCTACAAAAGCTGACAACTTGGCCCTTAGCTCAGGCTCATCTCTCAGTGGCATCACAGCCAAGAACCACCTGGGGGGGTCAGAAAAGTGGATTAGACCTCAGGCTGCCCACAGGAACACCACTTGGCTCCTTGCAAAACAGCCTTCTACAGGACTAACGCATGCTACTTCTGCTCTCTTAGTGCCACTCTCTTGTGTTGAGAAAGCTGTTTGGAAAGATTGCATCTCATCTGCACATCCACAGCACCTACCAAAATTCAATCTCCATCTCATGCCAAGCCTCTGCAACCCAACAGCAAGAGAGGGATGTCACAAGAGCACCTCTGACACACGAACAAGGACAGCTGAATACTTTGCCTGCTTTGGCAACACAAGTATCAGCAAAGGAAGCAAAATTGTGGCTCACCTTGTAACAAGAAAGAAAAAGCAGCTCCCACTCTCCAAAGCTGCTCTTCACACAGAGCACAGGGACACTGGACAAGGTGCGGATGTGTTTGCACTTCAGAGACACCTACAAACTGCACTGCAGGCCCAGCCTGCAGAGCTTGTCCCACAGAACACGACTGCAGCCACTGCACCTCCTGAGTCAAACCGATTCATTTGATGACAGACACTGCGCTCCCACAAGACATCCTTGTGCTCCTCTCCTTGGATACAGCAATGAAATCAACAGGCCACTTGCTCCATGCTTCTCCCAGGAACTACCCTCAGCAGACAACTCCTGCGTGCATTGGTTTGCAGGCATCTCTCAGCTGGGTTATTTGGCTGACAAGCACCTTAAAACACGCCCAGAGAAAAAAAATCACCTGAGCAATGCAGCACAAAGCTGCTGGGAAGCGGGAGGCAGATGGGCTGAGCTGCTGCAGACTAAGCCCTGGTTATCTCCAGCCACAGGTGCTCAAGAAAAGGCTGCAAACAACACTGGGGGTGAATTTCAGATTTCCAGGCTTTTTTATAGCCATCAGCTCTGCTTCACTCCCCTGGTACTGACTAATTTACAGCAGACTCAGGAACAGCAAGGGCTATGGCAGCTACCAGCAAGGGCAAAAAGAAGAGTCTTCATTCACAGAGCTCATGGCCCTTTACAGGCTCGTCAAGGGAGCCAGCATCACACCACATGCCAAACCCAACGTCCAGCCTGAGCTTATCTTTAAAGTAACTTGTCTTTTTTCCACCCTTATTTATCAGGGACTCCCAAGTCCTGCACAGAAAAGGCAAGCCTCAAGAGCTCTTGTAATGTTATTTATCAATTATAATCCTTTTCAATAGACAAGATTTAGAGAAGAAAGAATTGAAGGAAAGGGAGAAGCGTCCCTGTGACAAATCCCGATTTTAACACTAGAAGGAGTCCCCAGGCAGTTAAAGGATATTTATCAAAGCTTGTTTTAAAAGGTAGGCTCACACTGAATTCTGAGCCACAGCAGCAGAGGTCAAAGCCCAGCCCAGCCAAATGAGCTGCTGCAGATAAAAGCACAGTGTTCCTATAGGAATCTTTCACACATTAAAAGTTCCAGGAAGTTTTTGGAGAGCTCTAAACATGTACAGCAGTTCTAGTTGATTTTAAATCTGACAGGTAAGTACCCCAGCCTCAGGCAAGTAGCTGAAAATACAGCTAACAATTCTTGGAGACTCCGGAGTTGCAGACAACCCTTTTTCTGTAAGCCTTATACCTTAAGCACCTTATCTCTTAACACTCACTGCTTCATTTCAAACAGAACTTCACCAGAAGTTTCTTCATCCAGTGTCAGCAAGGTTTGGTCTTGCACAGCCCTCACACGCTCACAAAGGGGATGATGGACAGTCCCAGTGCTTGTGAACAGCTTCCCATAGAATGGCTTTTCAGGGGAGAGTGCCAAAGGGGATCAGGAAACATCCCCCATGGCAAATGCACACAGAAGGATTAACAAACTTCTTGACCATACATTGTTTCCTGTAAACCCCATCTCATTCTTGCTCTCTCTCTCACACACACCCCTTTTTTATTTACATTGCAAATGTGACTCTCAGCACTATTACACTTTAAGTTTGGGAAATCAAGAACATTAATCTCAAAACTGTGTCAAGAGAATATGCCCATTTGATTGCTTCCCAGCCCATCAACAGTATCATCATCACTATTACTCACACCTGCAGTTTATAAATACAAAGATTCATAAAGCCATTTCATTCCCTGGGAACAAGTCTAGATTGATTTGGCTTTCCAGTCTATCACAGTCTCCCAGCTGTGGGAGATAATCCACCTGAAGAAATGGTGTCCCTCTGATTAACAGCACTCCTGCAGGCCACAAACACACCCATTAGATTTCACATGTGATCTGATAAATACATTTCAGGGGAGTAACTGTGGAGGACAGGGAAAATGTGCCACAACTGTAGAAGTCTACTTAGTTACTAAATTCACTAAGAACCACCACTACCTTCTCCTGGTGTATAAAAGCCACTTGGAGAACAGGTTTTAGGCCTAGAAGCAGGCAGATGGAAGGGCGGTAAATGCAGAGAAAGCACAGACCTTTACCCACCTACCTGTGCATCATCCATCCCTGCCTAGCACCACAGCCTTGGATCACCAGGCACCCAACAGAAGCAACCTCAGACCTCCCCAGGCCTCCTTCAGGCCACAGTCCTATTACCCACTGGTGAACTTCCACCCCCAGCAATTCCCCTCATGAAACCACAGGCATTACCTGCACTCACATCAAGGTCTGAGTCCAGCTCAGGAGCCTGACATGCATCATCTGCAACTATATCCCCTGCAGCAAGTTCCAAAAGTTGAATTACTCAGCAAACAGCAGCTCTGAAGCAGTCCCCACCACACAGTACATGATTTGGTAAACCAAGTGTGGGATTTACTTTTGTATCAGCCACCATTTTATATTATTTGAACGATTTCCTGTTGCCACCCAACCTCATGCCAAGTTTTGTGCTCAGACTCAGTGTGCAAAAGCCACCAGCACCTTCAACTGTGCACCTACACCTTCAGAAGCTTTTTGAAACTCCACCTCTTTCCCAAGGGACAGTAGCTCCCTGAGAGTAGTTCCTAAGTAGAATAGCTACGACTGACAGGAAAAGAGCTGCTGGCATTCACCTTCAACTGCTGAATTCATCTGCCTGACTCAAACGACTGCAAGAGCCCAGCATCTGTCTCAAGCCCTTTGACGATACTTCGCGAAGTGCAGTGAAGCATAGGGAAAAAAGCAGGAGAACAGAACTCAGCCTTGACTTCCATCAGGTCAGGCAACAGAAGGTGGAGGCAAAATTAAATTCAGATCACCTGCAGAGATGTGAGGACATATTTATTAGGTAAAACTCCACAGCTTCACTCTGACAGCAGGACAAGAAGGAATTCTGACCGTCTGTGACCGTTCATCTGTCTCATCCACGAGTGATTCTCACTAAAGGCACTACTTGCCTGCAGAAGACATCAAAGCTGGACCCTAAATTGCTGCAACCTAACCACATTGCACAGGCAGAGCACCTGCTATTCCATCTCCTATTTGCAGAGAAGCTAACAAACAACACTGACATCCACAAAATCTGTGCTCAAAACTGTTCAGGAACATTTCAAACCCAAGTAACTTCGTGTATGAAGAAGCACCCGATACAACCCTAAAGTGCACCAGCTCTCTTTAAACTTGTTAGCTTGTGTGTGGATAGTTCAGCTACAAAAACCCAAAGCATTGCCTGCGCTGGGAGGGATTACTGCAAGACAACAGATGATGTCAGCGTTAAACAGGTGTCAGACTCATTTTACATAGTTCAGCATTCTGCAAGAGGAAAAAACAGCTCAAGGGACAAGGCAGCTCATGTGGAAAAGAAAAGTTCTTGTTGCACAAACTCACAGCCCCTAAAGTGAGGACGTGACTTAAACCGAGATTTAAACAACTCAATCTCCCTGCCTGGGAGCGGGAGAGGCTGATCATGATAAATTACTTTCATAAATGCAGATCATCCTGCTCTTTCACGTCAAGTCTTCAGCATTTATTTTAATTATAGCAAAGAACTGCCCCAAAGGGACTGTTTTGTAATTCAAGTGTTTGCATAAACCTGCTGCGGGTCAACACGCACATTCCCCGGGAGATTCGACATCCAGACACAGTCATTCCTCCTCCAGCTAATGAAGGACAGCCAGCAGCTCAGGCTCCTCAGGATACACATCCAGACCTACCTCCTGCCATTGCCCCACTCAAGACAGCTGAGGACTTACATGAAGTCATTGCTGGAAGCCCTTTCACCTGTACATGCTCTGGTTACAGAAGCATGAAACCAGAAATGTAGATTACAGCTAGGCTCATCAGCCATGCAGGACAGGAACAGAGGGGGCAGGAATGAGAACTACATCATTTAAAGCTTCAAAATTAACCCAAAGTCCTAGATGGGACTAGAGCAGTGGAGTATTGGAGGCGAGTACACACAGGGAAAGGAGAAAGGACCACAGCACAGCCACACAGGGAGAGATTGAGCCCTTCTCCCTCCAATTGGTTCATCTGCAAGCTGCAGTGCACCAGGTCCATACAAGCTCAGGGGCAGGAGCTCTCGCACAGCAGCCTGCCTTGCCCCACGTCACTGGAGCTACTCTCCTCACAGAGCCTGTTACAAGCAGTGGGGAGGATTTTATCTCCTTTCCTCTCCCTAAGGTCAGCAACAGAGACCACGTGCTCTCCTCCTGAGCACGCAGCCTCCTGTGATCCAAGGCCTGGAGTTTCAGGAAACAGCTGAGAGAAGAAGGGCAGGGCTGCACTCGGTGCTCCCTGGTGGAGGTCCTCCTGCAGCAGGTGGCTGAGCTGCGGGATGCTGTTAATAGACTGTGAGATGTCAGGGAAGCTGAGAGGAAGCAGGAATGCTTGCTCCCAGCCCAAACTGTGCAGGGGCCTCGAGCTTCACCTCTACCTCATGAAGGAAAGAAGGAGGCCATTAACCTGGGAATTAGTGACAAAAAAAAAAACAACAAAAAAAGAAGGAAAAGGACAACCAAAAGCAAGGGGCTTCCCCCTAAATCCCCTGTCCGCAAGCAGAACCGCTTTGCTGTCCTGCAGGGGGCTAATGAGGAAATGCACTCGAGCCAGAACAGCCGGCTGATGCACTGCTAAAGAAGATCTCTACTGGTGCTGCTAGGAAAAAAGTGGCGGGTCGTAGTAGTAGGGGACTCTACACTGAAAGGGACAGAAGCACTTGTCTGCTGTCCAGACCCCGTCTCAAGGGAGGTGTGTTGCCTACCAGGGGCACGGATCAGGGATGTGGCAGAGAGGCTGCCTGCTCTAGTAAGTCCCACGGACTATTACCCACTCCTGGTGATACATGTGGGTGCTAGGGATATAGATAGTAGTAGCCTGGGGAACATAAAGAAGGACTACAGAGCCCTGGGGGAGGTGGTTAGGGGCTCTGGAGCTCAGGTGGTCTTTTCATCAATTCTCCAGGGTACAGGGGAGGACCTAAAAAAAGCTAGGAGGATTGGCCAGGTTAATAACTGGTTAAAAGGCTGGTGTCATAGTCAGGGGTTTGGGTGTCTTGAACACGGCACCCAAGCTTGTAGGCCAGGTCTAGTGGGGGCTGGTGGAGCTGGTCTGATAAAGGGGAAGTGCAGTTTTGGTAGGAGGCTTGCCAGACTGGTAAAGGATGCTTTAAACTAGATGTGTTGGGGCAGGGGGGCATCGTTCCATCCCAACACACCCAGTCAGTTGCCAGAACCTATAATAAAAGCTCAGAGCAATGTAGAGATATCCCAGCCACTCCAGCCAATGAGCCGGCTTCATTTGGAGCTCGGCTCAGATGCCTCTATACAAATGCCCGTAGCATGGGGAACAAACAAGAGGAATTAGAGATGTGTGCACGTCTACGGGGGTATGATATAATAAGCATCACAGAAACATGGTGATCCGATGACTGGAGTGTTGCGATAGAAGGTTACAGGCTCTTTAGAAAAGACAGGCCTGGCAGGCGAACGGGGGGGTTGCCCTTTATGTTAGGGATAGACTGGAGAGTATGGAACTCTGTCTGGGGACAGGTGAGCAGTCCACAGAGAGTTTGTGGGTCAGGGTTAAAGGGAATATAGCTATGGGAGACATTACTGTGGGGATCTGTTACAGACTGCCTGATCAAGGAGAACCTGCGGATGAAGCCCTCCATAGACAGATAGGAAAAGCCTCACGCTCGCAGGCCCTTGTTCTCACGGGTGACTTCAACCACCCTGACATCTGTTGGAAGGACGGTACGGCCCGGCACAAGCAATCCAGGAGGTTCCTCAATTGTGTAGAAGACAACTTCCTTCTGCAAGTAGTAGAGGAGCCAACAAGGAGAGGTGCCATGCTTGACCTCGTGCTCACCAACAGGGAAGGGCTCATTGGAAATGTGACACTCCAGGGTAGCCTTGGATGCAGCCATCATGAGATGCTCGAATTTGAGATCCTCAGGACAGTGAGAAGGGTGTGCAGCAAGCTCACTGCCCTGGACTTCAAAAGAGCAGACTTTGGCCTCTTCAGGAACCTGCTTCGGAAGGTTCCATGGGATACAGCCCTAGAGGGCAGAGGAGCCCGAGACTGTTGGTTGATATTCAAGGATCACCTGCTGCAAGCTCAGGAGTGTTGCATCCCAACCAGAAGGAAGTGCAGGAGGGCCAGGAGACCTCCTTGGATGGATAAGGAGCTCCTGAGGAAAATTCAATTGAAAAAAAGGCTTATAATAAGTGGAAGCAAGGACAGGTGGCATGGGAAGAGTACAGGGATGTTGCCCGAGAAGCTAGGGACCAGGTTAGGAAAGCTAAGGCCCAGTTAGAATTAAACTTAGCTAGAGGTATTAAAGATAACAGGAAGGGATTCTACAGGTACATAGCAAATAAAAAACAGACTAGGGAGAACGTAGGCCCCCTCAGGAAGCTCTCGGGAGAACTGGCTACACAGGAGTTGGAGAAGGCTGAGGTTCTGAATGACTTCTTTGCCTCACTCTTCACTGGCAAAGGCTCTGACCAAACCACCCAAGTCTTGGAAGGCAGACCCAGGGACTGTTGAGAATGAAGACCTTGGGCCCGCTGTAGGAGAGGAATTGGTTTGAGACCATCTTAAAAATCTGAACGTGCACAAGTCCATGGGTCCTGATGAGATCCACCCGCAGGTCCTGAAGGAGCTGGCAAATGAAGTTGCAAAGCCGCTGGCCATCATATTTGAGAAATCATGGCAGTCAGGTGAAGTTCCCGATGACTGGAAAAAGGGAAATATAACCCCCATTTTCAAGAAGGGGAAAATGGATGACCCGGGGAATTACAGACCAGTCAGTCTCACCTCTGTGCCTGGCAAAATCTTGGAGCAGATTCTCCTGGATGGCATGCTAAGGCACATGAAAATCAACAAGGTGCTTGGTGACAGCCAGCATGGCTTCACTAAGGGGAAATCCTGCCTGACCAATGTGGCAGCCTTCTATGATGGGGCTACAGAACTGATGGACAGGGGTAGAGCAGTTGATGTCATCTACCTGGACTTGTGTAAAGCGTTCGACACTGTCCCACACGACATCCTTGTCTCTAAATTGGAGGGACATCAACTTGACGGATGGACCACTCAATGGAAAAAGAACTGGCTGGATGGCTGCATACAAGGAGTTGTGGTCAATGGCTCAATGTCCGGCTGGAGACCAGTAACGAGTGGGGTCCCTCAGGGATCGGTGTCGGGACCGGTCTTGTTTAACATCATTGTCGTTGACATGGACAGTGGGATTGAGTACGCCCTCAGCAAGTTTGCCGATGACACCAAGCTGTGTGGTTCGGTTGACACGCTGGAAGGAAGGAATGCCATCCAGAGGGACCTCGACACACTTGTGAGGTGGGCTGATGCCAACCTCATGAAGATTAACCATGTCAAGTGCAAGGTCCTACACCTGGGTCAGAGCAATCCCAGGCACAGCTACAGGTTGGGCAGAGAAGAGATTCAGAGCAGCCCTGTGGAGAAGGACTTGGGGGTGTTGGTTGATGAGAAAACGAACATGAGCCGGCAGTGTGCGCTTGCAGCCCAGAAACCAACCGTATCCTGGGCTGCATTCAAAAGGAGCGTGATCAGCAGGTCGAAGGAGGTGATCCTGCCCCTCTACTCTGCTCTTGTAAGACCTCACCTGGAGCATTGTGTGCAGTTCTGGTGTCCTCAACATAAAAAGGACATGGAACTGTTGGAACAAGTCCAGAGAAGGGCCACAAGGATGATCAGGGGACTGAAGCACCTCCCGCATGAAGACAGGCGGAGGAAGTTGGGGCTGTTCAGCCTGGAGAAGAGACGGCTGCGTGGAGACCTCATAGCAGCCTTCCAGTATCTGAAGGGGGCCTATAGGGATGCTGGAGAGGGACTCTTCATTAGAGACTGTAGTGACAGGACAAGGGGTAACGGGTTAAAACTGGGGAAGTTTAGGTTGGATATAAGAAGGAAATTCTTTCCTGTTAGGGTGGTGAGCCACTGGAATGGGTTGCCCAGGGAGGTTGTGAATGCGCCATCCCTGGCAGTGTTCAAGACCAGGCTGGACGAGGCCTTGGGTGATATGATTTAGCGTAAGGTGTCCCTGCCCACGGCAGGGGGGTTGGAACTTGGTGATCTTAAGGTCCTTTCCAACCTTAACGATTCTATGATTCTATGAATCTAAGTCCACAGCGCAGAGCTATGCAAGACAAGGATGGTGCAGTTACAGACAGAGGTAGGTTTGTTGAGGAAAGGGTGGAGAGCAGCTCAAGGATGCACAAGGAAAGAGCCCACCACAGAAAGCTTGCTAACGGGGAAACAGCCAGCAGGTGGCAACACAGACATCCCAGGTCCCTCCTGGGCACACCCTTCCCATCCCAACCGCCAACTGCTCAGCCGGCAAGAAGTGTGGGGAACACAGGAAGGCTTAGCCTAGTACCTATGTGTATTCTCACTCCTTCCTGTGTGCTAACCAGATAAAGGAGTCTAATGTATTCTGCTGGAAGACTGCACACGGAAAATGAAACATGAACAGACCCACACAGGAAGGGAGACAGTAACACCCTGGCATAAAGCAGGATTATGGTTGTCTTTGCCAGGCTCAACACAGGTCAGATCAAGCTCCCACAGGCAGATCCAGTAACAAGATTTGTGTTTAGACACTGGACTGTGAATCACAGCAACAGAGATGGATATTCAGATCTGAACAGTGGAAGTTATTTTCCCTCTGACTCACAATAAAAGGTTACCACTGCACTATTTGCTCAGCGAACAGGTCCCAGTTAGCCAGGAAGTATATCCAACACACCTCCAAGTATAGGCTTGTTTGAGGACAGGTTCTCCAATAGCTTCTATTTTACTCTCCCTTTAACTAGCTCCAGCAATTCAAATCCAGCAAGTGTATTTTAAGCGATTCAACTGATCACTGATAAAGACCCGATAGTTCCACACTCGTTGTAACAGTGGTACCTTGGCTTCCTTCACGTGCCTCATGATCTTGCCAAGATCTTCAACATCAAGGACAGAATTTGACCCTCCAGCTTCCTCAGCGTCAGCTTCCTCCTCACTACTGCTTTCAAACAACTCTTCTGCCTGTGTAAGAGATCGGACAAAAATCCAAGTGAGAATTGTATCTGAATGTTAAGCATTAGATCTTCATCTATGCTAACCAGTGAAAACAGCTCTCACACTCGGCAAAGATACTGAAAAACAAGGAACAGCCTACCAATAACCTGTATAATGTGTACAAGATGCATTTAAACCTGGGGCTCTCTTTGGTGTCTGAAGCTCAGCCCAGCTTTCTTGCCTCCAGATTACTCCCTTTCCCTCATGTGCCCACCTGATCCCATGACAGGCAATCAGAGAAGTCAGACTCCCACTCTGTACTGTGATCATCTGGAAGCCTAAAGCCCTTCAATTCCCCCGAGTGCCCCTTGGTGTCTGATGAACAGGGAGTGAGAGATCTGCTTTCCCAGTCAAATTCTTCACAGAGCAGAAACACCGTCTCCCTTTTTGTACACAGGCAAGGTACAGCAGAAGAGCACTGGTGGAACAGCAATGCTTATTCCTCTTGTTCCTGCAGTAGGCAGCACCCTCAAACCCACTCAGACAGAAGAGACCTTCTTTTACTACAGAATTCAACATGGTCATCATAGTCATTTCCAACTCACAGCAAACACCTTGCCGGCAGGATTAAAGTGCCACAGCACCTCTGGGTCTTGCATTTTAGAGCAAGAGAGAGGATTCCTTATTCAAGCCTGCAATCAACAAACACGCCAGAAGACACAAAAATGATTACAGACACACATTCAGAGCAAATACAGGACTTGCTCAGAGAACACTCCCCCAACTGCCTTTGGAAAAACCTTGGGATTCAGGCAAAGCACCTAAATTTCCCCAAGTTGAAATGGAAGCAGGTTAACTGCTCCCAGAGAACTAAATGTGAAGTGAACTTGGCCACGAGACAAAGCAAAGGCTCTGAAGAGAACCCAGACTGGGTCCCTGGAGCATGTATCACAACACATACCTCCCCCTATGCAAGAGGAAGACTCATCATACACATGCCATCTAGCCTAGGACCATCAGCCATCACTAATTCTTTGGTCCTTCTTGGGTGGCTTATTCTACTTGCTATCTGCCATGGGATCTCATCCCTCTTCCCCCTCTGATCCAAAAAAAAAGAGGTATCAAGCTCCCACGGCACCCCTCTGGGCTGAAGGAGAAAGGAGAGAAGTCAACCAGTGCTACAAGGGGTACTAAATCAGAAATAAGGTCCCACGGATTTGGGCTTTACCTCAGTATTCGTATATTCCGATACCCCATGTTCATGATCTGAACTCTCCCTGCTCTGCTTCCCTGGAGATTTGCACTTCCCTTTCTTGCACTTCCCACCACAGGGCTTCTTTTCCCCTCTGCAGAGGGCCTGAAGCTGAGTGAGGAACTTGGCTTTCCAGGCTTCAAAGTCGGCCTCAATGGTGCCATGCTCGCTCTGGGACACGTTACAGTCCCCCTCGGCACGAGTCACGATCCGGCTGGCGCTGAGCATCCACAGCCACCTGTCAATATTTCTTCCAACCTGGGATAAGATCAAAGTTAGAGGGAAATTAAATGAAGGGCAAGTTAAACAAAGCAGGCAACTAAGAAAGCAAGCACCAAGCCTGGAAAGAGGGCTGCACAGGACTGCAGGACAGGCACTTCTGGACTCTCCCTCACCTGCCGGCTCAGAGCACACACAGTCTGAACACCACCACACCTGGATTAGACATTACGAGAAAAATGCTTCACTGTGAGGGTGCTGAGGCGCTGGCACAGGGTGCCCAGAAAAGCTGCGGCTGCCCCATCCCTGGCAGTGTTCAAGGCACAAGAAGGTGGCACAAGGCCTGTGGCAGGGGGTTGGAACTCTAAGAGCTCTAAGGTCACTTCCAACCCAAAGCATTCTGTGATGGAAAACACCTCTGCTATCAAACCCATGTGATAAGAAAGAGGTGAGCTCTGGAAACAAGCTCCTTTATGCTATGCTTGGTCAAAATGGCCACATCCCTAACACATTTCCTGTGGCTCCAGTTACACAAACATAACAACCAGGTGACAAGTCACGCCATTTTTCCGACCAAGATGAAACTCATTACAAGGCTCAGGTACTGCCGTATGCCCACTTCTATGGGCAACCTGTGCCAGTGTCTCACCAAAATCACAGGGAAGAATTTTTTCCCTAATGGCCATTCTCAGTATCCCGTCTGGCAGGTTAAAGCCATTCCCCCTTGATCGGTCCCTGCAGCCCCTTATCTAAAGCCCCTCTCCAGGTTTATCATCAGACCCCTTTAGGCTCTGGGAGCTGCTCTAATGTCTCCCCAGAGCCGTCTCTTCTCCAGGCTGAACCAGACCAGCTCTCACAGCCTGGCTCCAGAGCAGAGCTGCTCCGGCCCAGGCAGCATCTCTGCGGCTCGATCCAACAGCTCCACATCCCATGTGTTGTTGCCCCAGAGCTGGATGCAACAGAGGGAGGGTCTCACCAAAACAGAGTAGAGGAAGAGAACCACCTCCCTCAGCCTGCTGGCCACACTTTTTTTGGTGCAGCCCAGAATGCCATTGGCTTTCTGGGCCAATTCTCACACAAACTACCAGTAACGGGCAGGTACGTAGCATTTAAGATAGCTCAGCCTTTCAGAGGAGCAGGAGTCAAAGACATGTGCACAGGAGATACTTACTGTGTTGTAATGAGCAACATACGCAGAGTTTCCCAAGCCAAATACAGCATATCTCAGGCCCTTCAGATAGGCTTTCCCAAAGCGAAAGTCGTGTGCAGCCTCTTCTAACCACCTACAGAACCAGGCTGCACTCTCGGTTGGCTGCCCATCTGTGTACGTAGCCACCAAGAACACACAGATGTTCCTGCTGGTTGTCTAAGAACAGAAACAGAACACAAGAGAAAAGATCACTCAATTTTTCTGAGCACTTCAGGAAGAGAGCTGGAACACATGGGCACCTGAAAGAAGTCAAAAGATGAGATTTTGGCTGGCTGGCTGGCTGAATAGTTTTTGGTGTGGGATGCTGCAGGTGGTAACCCCAACAGTGGTGGATGGCCATCCTCCCTGCAAAGCCATCTTAAATTAACCAAAGGAGAACAAGCTCTCTTTCCCCTGCTTAATGGAGTGGTAAAACAGAACGGGACACCCACCTTCCCCACCCCAATCAACAGCTTCCAAAACACGCTCTTGCAGCAATAACGCCCCCATACATTAAAAAAATCAACTATCAATATTGACAGAAGAAAAATCCACCAAGGATTCCCCAGCAGAAATACTGCTCACGAGAAGTTTCTAAGTCTAAAAGCTGCAGAAGAATCACTATCCTCTTACTCCAGTTTTGAACCCTTCCCAGGTGGACACTCATAGACACAACAGGGGCCCTGGTGCAGACACTGTCCATTACTCACAGCCGAGTTACACAACTGGCTTGGACAAAGCCAAGCTCGGCATCACACACCCTACATAAGCCTTTCCTCAGCAATTTCAGCATTTAGCTATTTGTTGCCAAGGGCTGATGGACTGCACTTGCTTCCATGGAAGGAAAGCAAATTGCAACACAACAGCTTTGCCTTCACAACCCCAGGAAAAGCTTGGAATTATTATTCCCATTTACAACATACCTACCTCGTCTAATAAACAATCATCTGGATCACAGTCTCCCGTGCTAATGACTTCCACTGGCACATTAAGGGAAATAACTGCCTCAGCAAGAGCTCTGGCAAATCTCTGAGAAAAGAAACAGAGACAGCAACTGGGTGCTACAACACAGGTACCTGAAAGGTCAAACAAGCCCTGCTGTGCCCAGAGACAGGACTTCTCCCAGCACAGCAAGGATATACTGGCTGGAAAAACAGAATCACATGAATTTTATGATTAACGATTTTATATTTACACACACAAATGACATTTCCTTTTGAAAAAGCACCTGAAAGAGCACTTCTAAGAAGATCAGCTAGCAAATTAAGAGTATATTCAAGGCCAGGTTGGATGGGGCTTGGAGCAACTTGCTCTAGTGGAAGGTGTCCCTGCCTGTAACAGGGGGTTAAAACTGGAAGGTCCCTTTCAACACAAACCAGGCTGGGGTTCTATAACACTGTAAGAGTAAACTTGAAGCTTCATAATAATGTCTCTACTGCATACCCCACATGAAGGCAGTAGTAAAGCTCTTATTTTTATATGCTTTTCACTTATCTTTCCTGTTGGGTAACAACTTCTCATGACCTAAGGAACTCTGATCTTTACACACTGTAGTGTTTCTAAGGCAAGCAACATACTCGAATCTCAACATTTCAACTCAAGATCATGCACATGGAAAAAAAGTAACTCATACCTTTGCTGTGCCAGTCTGAGACCCATAGAAAATCTTTACCCCAGCAACGTAGACCTCCTTTCTCTGCAGGGTGGCACATCCATTGACTACCTTGTCTTCTATTCCTTCAGAAGAAGCGGGATTCCCAGTGGGTTTTTCACCCTGTGGAACAAGCACTGTCTCGCGTTCCATCCCTTTTCAAAGCGATGGTAACCCCCTTTTCCCCAAAAGCATTGAAAATTCCAGTCCTGTGATCAGACTCTCAGCACCATGCAAATGGAACAAAGCAGTTGAGTGTCTCTCACCCTACAGAGACACACAAGTAGCTTTCTCCAAACTAGGCCATGCTACAACACGCTCATCTCGCACACTGCTGAGATAACAGACTCAGGCTGAAACCAAGAACGTCCCAACTCCTAAAGCAGAGCTTCACTCACCTGAACGGCAAGGATTTTAATTCCCGAGTGGCCTAATCCCACCCTGGTCCCCAGACCAGCCCAACCTTATCATTAACATCACAGGAAAAATGAGAAAACCTTGCAGAAGCAGAGTGATTTGCCTGAAGTGACAGAGCAAGCGAGGCTGACACACTCCCTCAGTAACAAATGGAAAGCATTCAGATGAGTTCTGCTGTAACAGCGGAGCAAAGAGCGCGTTCAGCTACCCACAAACATAAGACGACCAGGACTGAGGATTACAACCATCAGACACACTGAACTACAGCTGGCACATGCAACAACTCCGGTGGGCCCACAGGGGAGTAGCACATTTCACTGCACCAGGGGCTTCCTTTCCCCAGCAACTGCTCGCTGGGCTGTGGAGCGGGGCACAGATTCTGGGGCTCTTCTCAAAGCACCTACATGCTCTGTTACCTTCTCTTGGGGTTTGGAGGTGGAGAACTGAATGACGATCCAAATGCTGACCCCAAAGGCAACTGCAGAACAGACGTAAAGCCTGTGCAGCCATAAGGACACCAGGCAAGTAGAGAAGAAGCTCCACGCATCCATTGAGACATCCAAGTCTAAAACAGATCACAGATTTAGCGAGAGCAGATTCCAACAGCACAAACTGAGAATGAACACCACAAACCCAGCCATCCCGCACCTGCAGGCTCAGGCCAGCAGCCTGACGCCAGGCTCTGCAAAAAACAGCCTTTGCCTACAAACACGACGCTACAAGAAGCCTTCACCTCCTCAGAGGAGCACCAACTGAGCTCAACCTCTGTTTCCACTGCCCTGTGGAATCTCTGGGTTTTCTTTAGAGAGCACCGGTTCTGTTCCAGGCAAAGGCAGGTAACACTCGAGCTGTGCAAGTGTCTGAAAGGAAGCAGTCCCTGTGAAACACCCAGGGCATCGGACCGGCCTTACTTTGGCACAGATCCAACACGTGCAGATCTCTCGAGCTACAAAGCTCCACGGCAAGGGGAAAATCACCTCCAAGCGCCCGCTGCTGAGCACAACCCTTGCTCGTACACGTGAGGCGCCACTCTGCTTACAGGAGCTTTGAGCCAGGTTCCAGGCCAGAGCAAGACCTCGACTCAGGTCACAACCTTGACGGGAAGCCCTTCATCAGCAACACCGAAGCTCCCAAAGACCAGAGCTGGGAGCGCTGCGGCTCTGCGGCAGCCCCACCGAACCCCTCCAGGGGGGCTCCGGGAACCTGCAGCACCCCGGGAACGCCGCTCCGCTCCGCCCCCCCCCCCCTCCCCGGGCAACCCCTGCAATTCCCCATGGAACACCCCCACCTCCCCCGGGCCTCACCGCCCATGGAGCTGCCCCGCCGCCCCTCAGCCCTGGGCCTGCCCTACCCCTGCCCCTCCGCACGCACCACTGACTCCTGCTCGGAGCTCGCCCGACCCACGGAACCACGGCACATCCTCACACAAACCTCTCGTCCCCTTGCCCCGAAACCACCTCACGGCTCTTACCCCACACCCGGCCAGCACCCACCACAACATCCTCCCCGCTGCACTTACCTTACACACACCCTCGAGCTCCTACACGGCCAACCCCGGCTCCGCCATTCCCGCACGGACACGGCCCGGCCCGGCCCTGCCCGGCCCGGCCCCGCTCCGCTCCGGCCACAGCGCAACACCCGCTCCCGCGGCCCGCACCGCCGGAGAGCTCTCGCCTCGCTCGGCCCAGCGGCCGCCGCGCACCCCTTCCCTGCGGAGTGAGCTTGCGGAGCGACGGCGAGGCGGGGAAAGCGTAGGGGCGGCCACAGAGGAGTCACGGCCGGGCGGATTCAGCCAATGGCGAAACAGCGCTGGGCGGCCCCGGCCAATGGAGAAACAGCGCTGGACGGCCCCGGCCAATGGACAACCAGCGCGGGGCAGCCGCGGCCGCGTCCATTTTAGCTCCGCCTCCCTGCTGGGGCCATGGTGCGAGCACGGCGCGGCGGGAAGCGCTGCGAGGTCGCCGCTGCCGAGTGGCAGCCAAGTCCTGGGCCGGCGCTGTCAGGGACGGCTCCGGCTCCGGTCTGTGGTGGGAGGCCCGTGGGGGATCCGGTGTGAAGACGTGGCTGTGGAGGGGGCAGCGCCGTGTGGGAGCGGTTGCGGAGCCGAGGCAAGGCCCGAGGCGCGGGGAGGCGGGCCCGGAATGATGGGGCCAGGCCCCGTCCCTGCTGCCGGCAAGAAACCGTGCTGGGAGCAGCGCCCGAGATGGAACGGGGGGGATCCAATTCTTCCTGCTGGAACGGTTCCACAGCCAAGGCTGGATGAATGGCTGTGCGTCTCTGCACTCGGTACGGTCTGGTGTCGGGAGTGGTGGTCTGTTCTTGTTAGACTGTTGTTGATCTGTTGTTGTTACTCTCTTCTTCTACCGCAGTTGGCACGTTGGGTTTTTTACTACCATTTTAGTATTGTTTTACTGCGAAGGTCCTTGCTCACCTTCCCCCTTTTTCTGTCCCTACGTCAAATAAACAGTCTGTGTTCACATCTGCCTTCCCCGGGTTTGGTTCCTGGGCCAGGGAGCAGTGTGCTGCTTTCCAGCACCCTCTGCTTGGGGGTACTTGCTTCCCCGTTCCAACACAGCTGTGTGGTCGAACAACAGTTATTACTGTTTGTATTATTATTACAATTTGTCATTATTTCACCGGTTTTCCTCCACTTTGCTTCTGCTTTGAGCAGAGGCTGTTTCAGGGCAAGACTGCACAAGTGTGCTGGGAAGGACGCTTAATTACCACGTTGTGCTTTCTCTTGCGTTGGTGTTTCCAGTGGAGAGACCTCAGCCCAGCCCAGGGGCAGGAAGCAGGGAGCCTTGGCAATGGCAACCAGAGGAGTCTTTACGCTCTCAAGCAGAGGTGGATGGGCTGAAGGAAGCACCTATGGTGCTCCCCAAGCCCAAGGATGGCAGCAGCATCCTTTGTACTGCTGGGAGAGGGCAGGCAGGGAAGGTGGGGGCAAGGCTCAAGCAGGATGGGGCAGCCAGAGGCTGCACGTGCAAGAGCTTCTGCCCTTGCATCACCGTTTCGTTTCAGTCACCTGCAGCTCCCCTGGCATCTGCCCCCAAAAGACTCCCTTGTGCAGCCCCCTGAGGACCTGAGCCAGCCCCAGTGCTACAGCTGTGCGCACTGCATGGGAGCACTGGGCATGGGCAAAGGGGAAACCAGAGGGCTGGAGATGGAGCCCTGCCTGCCATGGGCAGAGTGTGAGCGTTCCTTGCAAGGCCCCTTTGAAAGGGCAGCACAGCAGCAGCAGCCTGCTCTGTCCCCAGCTCTGAGCAGAAAGACCTGAAGGAACACGAGGGCTGCACGTCTCAATACACCACATTTGTCCCTAGCAAGGACACCCTAGATTACAACGCGTGCCAGTGCTGGGCTGTCCTCTGAGAGCTCGGGAGGAGCCTGCAAAGCCCTCAGTAGCTGTAAAGACCAAAGCTTGCTGTGGCTACATGAAAACCCAATCCAGTTCTAAGCACAGCTTTCCCCTGCATCTCAAGCGTGGCGCTTGGCAGCTGCTGAGATCCGAAACCCGGTCATTTGCCTTGGGTTTGTTGTTTTCCATAGGGATTCCCCGTGTGCCCCTGCTCCCTCCCGGGAAGTCGGGTGCCCCTGAGCTGGCCCGTGGGGGTCATTGCCAGGGAGGTGCTCAGGGGAATCGTGTTCTGTGCGGTCTGTGTCATGGTCCCTGCCACGGTGCCTGCCTGGTAGGGCACAGCAGGGCTGTGGAAGCTGCAGGCACAGAGGCGAGGGTGGGCTCAGGACAGGGGTGGCCCAGGGTCAGTGACTGTCAGGGGGAGGGTGGCCCAGGGCTGTCAGTAGAAGGCGGGTGGACCGGGGGTGCCGGTGGAACAGGGCCACGAGCTGTAGAAGGCGGCGACTGGCGAGGTCCGGCGGCGCGGCTCCCGCAGCGCGTTCCGGGCCGGTGGCCGTTGCTGCTGCGGTCGGAAGCGATGGCGCTGCCGAGTCCGTGGCGCTGCCTCTGGCGCTGGCAGTGATGCTGACCTGCCTGGCGCAGGGATCGCTGCTGGGAGCGGCGCTGGGCGCGGGGGGTGCCCGGTTTGCGCTGCGGTCCCGCACGCCCGCCAGGCGCCCTCCGGCCCGGCGCCCTCCCGCACGGTTCGTGCCCCCCCAGCGCCCTCCCCGACTTCTCCTTTTCCCCTACAGGCCGAGCCTCATTGCCCGCTTCCCACCTCCGTGGCACAGGGACACAGGTGGCACGGGGATGCAGGCGGCACAGGGATACGGGCAGGATAAGGACATGGGTGGCGCAGCTATGGCGGTGCTGGTCCCATAGCTCTGCCTGTGGTGCTGCCCTGCCTTCTTGTGCAGGGATTGCTGCTGGCTGCAGTGGGGTCCTGGTGTGCGACACGGTCCTGCCGGCCCGCAGGCTCCGGCTCCCATGGACTCTAACGGTGGCTTGGCCGCCGGCACCGTCTGTGCTGAGAGCACCCACTCCGGCCACTACTGCCTTGAGGGAGCACGGGGGGAGGACGGGATCGGATCCTCCCGCCGCTAACAGAGGCGCTGATCGTTGTGTCCCCGCAGAGCCCCACTGCCAACCGTGCGCCACCGGTACCCGCTGCTGCCGCACTGGAGCCCCCGCCGGTACGCTGGGACAGTCAGATGCCCAGGGTCTTGCCATGGGCCCGACGCCCAGCCCCGCTCTGCAGCCCAGCGCGCAGCTCTTTGCTTCTCCTCACTCTGCCCTGGCCACTCTGCAGGGGGGACACATCCAGGGAAAAGGGGAAGACGAAATCTCTTTGCTGTGCTGACAGCTTTTCAGCCAGAGGCAGCAGCACGCCTGGGAGCCCGGTGTTGCCACTTTGACGTGGGTCCCCTCAGCACCTGCTGAGCTGTAATAAAACACTGCTCACGTCCTGGGCTGGGCTTGCAGATGTGAGAGGGGGACGAAGTCGTGGCTAATGGAGCTCTGCAGCTGTGCAGGGAAAGGTTTTCTCCACGGTGAGTCAGTAGGGAAGGGTTTGCCGTGTCTGGGGCAGCAGCATCCTCCCTCCCCATTGCCTCGCTTAGAAACAGCCTGGAGGCTGCTTGCTCCCAGAGTGGATCCAGTTTGGGGTGCTCAGGCTTTGCCCTGGACGTTCTGGAGGGGAGCTGAGCAGCTTTGAAGCAAGAGAGGCTCTGGGCTCGGTAGCCAGTGCCTGGGAGATGGGATTTACTCTACAGCGATGAAGAGGACGGGAGGCTGTGCTCCCCAGAGCCAAATCAGTTGAGACCAAAGCTGGTCTCTTCCTGTGTTCCAGGAGAAGTGGATGTGGGGGGGGTTGTCCCCACAGTCCTGCAGAGGAGTCTGCTGTGCGGTGGCCAAGTGGACAGGAAGGTAATGTACTGCTCATCCGGCGAGCGCCCTCTTGTCGGTGCCAGCCGGGAAGAAAGTGTTCTCCTTCCCAGCCATCCCAGTACCCAAGTGCTGCTCTCCAGGCCCGAGACCTGGCTACTGGGTCACCCAGCTGTGGGGCAGCCCTGGTGTTGTGCTGATCAGCATCCCTGCAGCCTTGTTCCCCTGCGGTGCTGTGGAGCAGCAGGACAGGGTGGGTCCGACCTGGGCCCTGTGAGGAGCAGCGGCTCCCACCCGGGATCCCCGGCTGCTGCCTTGAGGCTGCCCGAGCCGGGGCCCTGGTGGGGGGAGAGGAGCAGCTCCTCTGCCTGGAGCCATGCTTAGGCTGCTGCAGTGACTCAAGGCTGTTGCCCTGAGCTCTGCTGTTTGGCAAAGACAGCAAAGAAACACAGCAGGGATGCCTGTGGGAGTCCTCGGCGTGTTGAGTCTTGTCCTGCTCCCAGGTCAGGGGGCCGACCCTAACTGGCTCTCTCCTGCTTGCACAGGGAACAGGAGGTGCGACGATGGAGCCTCGCGCCAGTGACAGCGACCAGGGCTGTGCAGATGGAGGAAGGTGACTGCAGGTGGGGCCCAGCTCTGTGACAGGGTTGGGTGGGCCACTGGTGCGGGACAGCAGCGGGACGCGAGGTAGCTCAGGTCTGCAGGCGGGACGAGCTTGTGGTGTCCTCTGGAAAGGAGGAACGTGCTGGTCCTGAGGCAGTGGCGTTTTCTCCCGTGTGCCCATTGTGGCTAGGGTCCTGTGGCACAGTGTGAGATGTGGCCACGTCTGGCAGTTTGTGTGGTTTGTGGTTCGGGTGGGCAGCGAGCAAGGAACGTCTGTGGAGGTGGGATGGGGCCGCTGGCCCGTGGAGCCCCAGCGGGCTCTTGTGACAGCTTCCCCGTGGATCTCTTGTGGCCAGCTGCTGCCCCAGGGTATCGCAGCCTTGTCTGCGGCTTAAGGCCGTGTCCCTGGCTCTGCCCTCCAAGACGGGCATCCGGAGAGGGGTGAGAAGGGACAACCCCCTCGGTACAGGCCAATCGCCCCTGCTGGGAGCTGCTCCTGACTTGTCTCCTCCTGTAGCTGTCGAGAGGGCTGAGAAGCGGCGGCAGTCCCTGAGCCCACCACCATCGCTAGGAAACGGAAGACCGCGCAGGAGGAGCATCTGCCTGCTGGTGCCCTGGGATAATGAGCCACTGGTGCTGGTACGTCGCTGTCTCGCAGCCTCTTTGGCCTCGTCTGGGGACAGAATGTGCCCAGTGCAATTTGTGCAGGGCTGGGGGCAGGCTGACCTGCCTGCCTTGGGGCAGGAGGTCTCGTCCTTGGCTGAGTGGGAAGTGAGGCTCTCCCCTGCCCCGGTGCGTGGTGGCTGTGCGTGACTGCTGCCCACTGCTGGAGCAGGTACTGGCTGGGCAAGGGTGCTGTGCCCTCAGCACCAAGCTGGGGCCAAAACGAATGGGGACCGGAGCTCTGCGGTGGCTGCGGCAGAACCACGGCTTCCCGGCTCTGGAGCCAGCCTGCTCCACACCTCCTTCAGAGTGGCTCTGCCGGCTTCCCTGAGAAGGAACTAAGCTACTGCTCTCTCTTGGCAGCCCCCTGCGCCTGACCCGGGCTACCCCATCACAGAGGAGATCATAGAGGAGGAGAGGAAGGCAGCGCAGCAGTGGTTGTGCCGACTCCTGGGGCAGAAGGCGGGTAAGGACAGAGTGGGAATGTGAAGGGCACGGCAAGGAGGAGACAGCCATGGCGCGGGCTGGCAGGGCAGTGGGGTGTCCGTGCAGCACAAGCTGAGGAAGCTCGTAGGCCGGTGCTCCCTGGTCCTCGGGTCTGAAACTTTTAGAGCCTGGTGAAGGCTTGGGCGGAGCTGTGAGCTGTTCATGCTGGGAGGCTCTGCTAAGGGGTATTCCCATACAGCAAGTTGTGGGTCCTGATTTCGTGCTCCCTCCCAGCAGATGAGGTCCCCAGCACCAGTGGGGAAGGTACGTCCCTGGCACAGCCATCGCCCAGGGCTCCTTGGGCACCAGCTGCACAGGGGCAGTGTCAGGGAGCACGGCATCGGTGGTTTCTGGGCTAGCCGATTCCAGCACCAGCGGCCTCACTGACACCAGCCAGCCCAGAAGTGCGAGCGCACCCGTGTTGGGAGGTGAGTCGGGGCGGACGGGGCTTCTGCGGGGGTTAGATTTAGGCAGCAGCTTTCCTGCCAGACCTGGCTGAGCTGCCCGGGCTCAGCAGACCTGAGGGCTGATGCTGGGGCTGTGCAGAGCCTTGCCATGCGAAGGGAAGGTGCTTCCCTCGCTCGCTGTCCCGGTCCCTAGCCCTGGGGCATGCAGGGCCTCTCCTTGCCCCCTCTGGATGCACTGGATGCATCGGCTCCTGCGGGTGCTGCCAGCTCCCTAAAGCCAGGCTCTTCCTCCTTTGCTGACCCCGGCTCACAGTGGTGTGTTGCATTCCAGGGACTTCTGCATCCTTCTTTGGCCAGCGCCCGTCAGGCCTTGGAGAAGGCGTCGCTTCCCCTGGTAGTGAGGGAGCTGGTGCTGATGGGTCGTGTCGTCCCCTTGGTCTGTGGGATGGCGGAAGGGCCAGGCTGTGCCGTAGGAGACGGCTTGCGTGGTGGCTGCTGGGCTCTGGGGATGTAAAACCTTCCATTCCCACTGGGACAGGGATTGTGGTAGCCCTGGTTCCAGCTCAGAGTGCAGCTGCAGAGACCTGAGCCAAACTTTGTGCTTCCAGGTTTGTGCAGCCCTGCCTCTCTGACCCAGGCAAGATCCAAGATCCAGGGAGCTCTCAAGCGGCTAAAGGCACGGGACCATCATTGCCATAATAAGTAATAGCCAGTGCTGCTGGCCCCCCACCCGCGGGGCTCTGGTCCAGAGCAGCCCCGAGATGGGACCGGAGAGATGGGGCCAGGCCCCTTCTCTGCTGCCAGCAAGAAACCGTGCTGGGTGGCAGCGCCCAGGGTGGCACGGAGTGAACCAAACTCTTCCTACTGGAAGATTTCCCCCCCCCCCGAGGCTGGATGAACGTCTCTGCGTCTCTGCAGCCTTTCCTTCTGGCTTTATTTTGCCTTCTTTCCTAAGGTGCAGACCTTTGCTCCAGCCCTGGCAGTCTCTCTGCTCCCTTCTCTTCCCCTCTCTGCTGGTGTCCCTCCCCATGTTTGGGTGCTCTGGAGCCAGCTGGGGAGTCCAGAGCGGATGGGGATCCTCCCCAGATCCAAATTGTTTTCCATCTGTGGCCCATCCCCACCCCTTTGGGGTTTACCAGCTCCCAGGAGCTGCGGTGCTGTCTCCCCCGGGGCCGTTCAGTGGGAGAGGAGCAGAGGCTGCCAGAGCCAGGGCTCACCCGGGAGCTGCCCCCCCTGCCCACAGGGTCCCCACCATCCCCAGGAGGGCTTTGCTGCCAGCTCCTTTACTCTCTGAGCTGTGTGAGTGTGTGTGTCGGGGGCAGTCTAAATTACAGAAACCCCACAAACATTTAAATGTTCTTTAATGGAATAACACTTTGGTTTTATAGCTGAGCTGTTACAGCAGCTCCTTGCTTCTAAACGGTGATGTATGTGGATGTGACTAAACCTGTCCTGTTTGGTTTTTGTTCTTCCCCAAGGAGGAGGACAGCTCCGACACCAACTGGCCTTTTGGGCCATCTGCAGCCAAACGGCAGCGGCTGTGAAGATCCCTTGAAGATTTTATTGTTCTATGTTTGTTCTTGGCGGGTTCTAATGTTCTTGTTCTACTGTTGTTCTCTTGTTAAACTGTAGCTGTTTTGTTGTTTTATTGTTGTTTATATTTACTGGGTTCTTGTTATACTTTTGTTCTACCCTTGTTGTTGTAACAATTAAACTTAAGTTTTTACCATAATTTCACTATCATTTTACTATTTCTTAACTGTCAATATGTAATTCCCACCCCCACCGCACCCCCCATCCCCTTTTTATGTCTCCACTTCAAATAAACAGTCTGTATTCACATCTGCCTTTCCCGCGTTTGATTCCTGGGCCAGGGCGCAGGGTGCTGCTTTCCAGCACCCTCTGCTTGTGGGTACTTGCTTCCCCTGTTCCAACACACCTGTGTGGTCCAACAAGAGGTGTTATTATTATTATTGCTCTTTATTATTTTCACTGGTTTTCCTCCGCTTTGCTTCCACTTCGAGCAGTGGCAATTTCAGTGCAGGACTGCAAGAACGTGCTGGAAAGGACAGCGGAGAGACAGAAACTCTGCTCTGGGTCATCCCTACAGTAATACTAAAAGCATGGTGCCTCCGGGGCTGTTTGGATTCTGCTCTGTCTGTGGCCAAGTAGCTGCTTCTTACGCACAACCACCAAACGCTTTGGTCACAGAGGCGAACTTCATGATCACAATTGTACTATCTTCAAACTGCTTTACAGAAGTGCCTTGCTGGAAACCACTTAACTCACACGGCTCTTCCTGCTTCCCCGTTCCTCGTGGGCACTTCCTGAGGTGGGAAATGAAACAGAGCTCTTAGATCCCGCTGCCAGGGCTGGGTTAGTTCAGTGAGACCAAGCTGTGAGTGGGTACGATGCACTGCTTGGTGTTTCCACCAGCTGTGCCATGCTTACTAGGTGTCAAGAAGCTTACTTTGAGAGCAAAAGCTCAAGGAGGAGCAGTGACCCATCTGATAACCAAGCTGAGTTGATGGACTTTGAGAGCTGATTCATGTTTTGGCTTCTGAGTGCAGGACCTGAGTTTGAGAGCTGGAGCCCTTCTGGTGACTGTCAGATGGACACACTGGGGTTTGTATTGAGTCGGTGTTTGTCGTGGGGAGTCTCCAGCCCCCTGGGGATGCTCTGGGGGCACCTCTGAGATCAGACGACAGTAAACAGCCAGGGCCAGGCTTTTGTGTCCTTTAAGAGAGGAAAAAGAAAGAAAGAAATGAAGCTGCTCCTCTCACAGGGGAGAGGAAGCTGTGGCTTGTGCAGTTGCAGTCCTCCCCCAGGAAGGTTTTTCCTTTCTCTGTGACTTTCCCCACCTGGAGTTGATTTAATCACTTCCGTCTGTCCCAAGGACTTGTAGCAGTGGTGTGATGCTGTTTGTCTGCAGTTTGCAGAAGGGGAGAGCTCTGTCTGGACACTGTCCTCAAGGAAGCCATGCCATTTGAGTATCTTCTATTCTTCTGTTCCAATGCCTGACCACCTTTTGGTGAAGAAATCGTTCCTAATACCCAGACTAAACTTCCCCATGCCCAGCTTGAGGGATGTCATTATGAGAGTAAAATGTGGTTTTTTTAAATCTCTCTCCTACAAAAAAGCAGCTTTTTACACTCACAATGTTTTTACAGATACAATTCATACACAGATAGGAACATCACAGCCTTGATAAAAAGATGCGCACAAGACCTGATATTCCACACGTACGCATCAAGCACTCAACTTTATCCAGAGAAGTTTCCTATCAAATTTTACAAATTAAAAATAACAGGGGTGTACATCATGCAAAATTACAGGAGTGGAGAATTGTCACTTTTAAGCTGGCAACAGTCTAACTAAAACCAGACATTGGTTACAATATTTTATCAACGTTTTCTTGTTTACCGACCCCCCAGAAGACCCTCACCGTTCTTTCCAATGTGCCAAAATGTAACCCAATGGGCTTTTCTTCAGAATTCCCTTGTTTTGACCAGCTCCCATTCCAAGCAATCTTTTACGAATCTCCGTGGCTTCTCTTTCCCAGTGCTCTGCAAATGCACTTAAAACCATGAGAGCACTAACCTCTAATCCTCTTGTACAACCCCCCTGTACAACCCCCTTGTACATTGGTAACCCTGTGTCACCTCTCTCCCAGCACTGGGACTTGATGGATTTCCTTCCCTTTTCCTTGCACACCTCTTGGCACTGGGGCTTTGTTGCATGTCTCAAAGAAGGGGAAGCAGGAAGCACCAGTGCTGGGTTTCATTCACCCACAGTGATGTGCGAGGGGGTGGTTGGAGTTTCAGCGGCCACTCAGAGTAGGCTGTTGGGGTTTTACCTATTCCAGCCTTTTTTGGCCCCCCAATAGCCCCACAGATCCATGGTAAATGCACAGCTCCAACCCTTCTCTGGTGAAAACCACTTGGTGGAGCAAAATCCCAACAGCCCCTTGGTCCTTCGCCCCATTAAACGGGGAATTTGGCCTCAAAACGGAGCCTTTGGAGCTGCCTGGGGACCGCCAGCAGCATCAGCAAGTTATTTCCTGTATAACTTGGAAGGAAATGGAAAGGAGACAGGATGCACCACTGCAGAGCAGTGTTGTTCCCAGCTACTGAAATAAGGGGCATGAAGGGAAAGAAAGGGAATTTGTAATCTTGGAGGCAAAGAAAGCCTTTCCCTCCAGCTGATGCAGGTGAGATTGCAGGAGGGAGGCAGCAGATGGGACAATTTGCTACTGCTTTTCAAATGCCTTTCAGCTACTCACCAGCCTGCTGTGCCCCAAGGCGACCTCATGTAGGTTGTAAGGATAAAGAAAGCCAAATTCCTTCTGGGAGATGATGTTGAATCCCAACATGGTCCAGCTAAGCCCTCAAATAGTGGGGGGGGGTCGGACCTACTTTGCTATAAACTCGGCAGAAACAGGAGCTTTTGCATTTGCTGTTTAAGACAATTTAATAAGGAACAAAAGATGTCAGGAAGATTCAAGCTTAGGTTTGAAACAAGCCTTTATTAAATCTCCTGAGCATTCACACCCGTGTTTCCTACCCGTGTTTCCTCAGCTGCAGTAGTGATACAGAGGGTTGACCATTGTACAGGGGGGTTGTACAGGGGGGTTGTACAAGGGGGTTGTACAGGGGGGTTGTACAAGGGGGTTAGAGGAATTTGTTTAAACAAAAGGACTATCTGTTGTAAATGCTTGCTAAGCAGAACAGAGACCTCCAGTCCTGTTAATAAGCAGACGCCTGAATCTACTGATAAAGGGGAGAAGCAGAGGATTTACGGCTGGGACACTGATCAAACTCTACTGATAAAGGGGAGAAGTAGAGGATTTACGGCTGGGACACTGACCAAACTCTAAGGCCACACATAAAGACTAAAAAGGTGAAAAGTGCAAGAAGAGGAAGACTCATTTACTTCATCTTGAAGACCCCTACCCAGAGGAGGAAGACTCATTTACTTCATCTTGAGACCCCTGCCCATGACCAGAGGGGGCACTGCGCAGGCGCAGAGGACCTTCTGGCTCATTATAATACGAAGTGGGGATAGGCCATGAATATGTATAGGTGTATTGTGCAACCTTATGAATATATATAACTTTAGAGAATAAATGTACAGGGAAACAACACTGAGGCATGCATGACTTTGAGGAATTATCCCCGTGCATCTCAGCGCTGAATAAAAAGCATACCTACTTTACAACTTTAACGAGTTGTGGAGTCAATCCACGCATCAGTAGCAACCTTCAGTCGGATTCTGGGTCTAACAAGTGATATCTTAAGATTAAAGATAGGTACGGTGCTTGGACAGAGCTGAGTGGAGACGTCAGGACAAGCACATTGGTCCTCCAAGCACACGTAGATGGTCTCTGTGCTGGGGCAGTGCAGGGCGGCACATACAGGGGTGCCTTGATGGAGGGTGTGGATGGAGGGAAGGATTCAGGTCTGTGCTTGTCCAGACCTTGTGTCTGGCCCCAGTCATAAGCATGGGACAGGAGGTGACCGGGTGGGTGAGAACGCTGCCCAGTAGCACAGCCATGTAGCAGACCCCAGAGAATCCACAAGGGGTGAGCAATGGTGTGATGTCCCACAAGGGGAAGAGCTGTCTCTGCTAGGCTGGCCCCAGCAGACCCCAGTGTACTGAGACAAGGAGGCACAAAAGTACGAAATGTAATCAGTTCTAAGTAATGTTAAGGTTGATGGCTCTGTTAATGGAAAATAAGTGCGGTGCTTGAAGGTAGTTGACATAGGTTCAGGTCCTCAGGACCTTAGCACAAAAGGTGTGAGAAAAGCAGAATAGAAAAACAGGAGCTGGGGATGGGGAGTATCTGGGACTATTAGATGTCCAGGGTGGGCACAGGTAAGCTAACTGATAAGGAAAAGGACAGGATGATTGCTCTGTTTGTGGTGTTAATAAACCCATTAAGCTGGTGAAGCCACAAAGGGAGAGCAATGGTGTGATGTCCCCCAAGGGGAAGAGCTGTCTCTGCCAGGCTGGCCCCAGCAGACCCCAGTGTACCCACTGCAGGCTGGGGTTTCCTTACCTGGGGCTTCCCTGATGCTTAATGCAAAAGCTTTTCCCTTGGGGACTGCTCCTAAATGCCTGTGGAGTCTCTGATGTCTAGTAAGGAAAACACCCTCAAGGTGGCCTTTTCCTCAGCAGAGTCATTACTTATGTCTCTCACTCCTCTGCCAGGCTGAGGATTCTCATCAAGCCTGTCGGGACAGAATTCTCTTCAGATTCCTGTTATTATGTCAAGCTTGGTTCAGCTCGCCTGCGAAGGTATAAAATGACAAGGGAAGACACGCTGCTTGTGTCGGGCACGGGGGGTGCAATTGCATAAAGCTCTTTTCCTCAGGAAACCAGGCTTACAGAAGTCAAAATACCCTTTTCCTAGTGTTTCTCTGGAGCTGCGCTCCCTCAGCCCATCACTGCTGAGCGATGGCAGCTCTCCAGCAACATCCCCTCTGGGGACGCTTGGCCATGCTCTTGGAACCTTGGAACCCCTCCCAGGAGAAGCCTGCGATGAATGACCCATCCTTGAGTCGCCAAGAAGTCCATTGAGTCACAATGACCAAAGCCAGCCCTAAACTTCTCACCATGTGGTGGAGATGCCCTCACACCAGGGGATTAAATGGGTTTTAGCAACAGGATAATTCTTCCTCTCCTCCCCTGCCAAATAACCTCTGTGGGGTGCAGAGCTCAGGGCTTTCAGGGCTTGGCAGCATCTCTCTTTTGAGGGCTCACCAGTTCACGGGTATCTCCGTCCCTTCCCAGGATGCACCGATGTCCCTGCTCATGTGCAGCTTGGCACTTGCCACCTGCCAGGCAAGAAGGAAAAGCAGAAGAACTGCTTTAGAGGGTTAACCCCTCTAAAGGGGAGCAGTGTCCATCCTTTTTTACCCTCCTGTCTCTGTAAGCAAGTGCTGGGGCTGGAGGAGGGATCCTGAGCGCCTGGATCCTTCTTGACTCTGCAACAAACTAGAATGAAATATTAAATGCTTTCTCTCCTTTTTATGCCTTGTTTATGGCTCTCATTGAAGCAGGGATCTGGCGATAAGTGAGGGCTTGGAGCTGAGAGCAGGACCCTGGTCAGGCTGTGCCTGGGCATGAGAGCATGAGCGGCAGTGTCCTGCAGGGTACCAGGGCACCGAGTGGAAGGTGATGGATGAGGACTGATGTGTGTAGGACAGCTCCTATGGGCTGCTTGGCCACTGTGGAGGGGTTGACAAAGCAACTGCAAGGAAAACTCTCTCCTTGAGCACTTGGAGGCTTTGCTTTTCTCACCCCATCCTCGCTGTCTGGGTTGCAGGGCTGAAGTTGAGCAAATGGAGAAGGGTGATGGTTGGGGTGAAGGTGTTGAGCTCCTCTGCTGCCTGAGGATCCACCCCTGAACCCAGTGTGCAGCTCATCTAAAGCCTACAAGCTATGTGGGGAGAAAAAACAAGTATCTCTTCTGGAGCACTTAGCAGCTTGCAGTCGCATGTGCTGCTTCCCCCTAACACAGAAAGGCAAGCACACAAACACGAGCCCTCGCTTCCTCTGGTGTAAAGCAGCCTCCTCTCCCAGGGAAGGAAAGCAATGAAACTACATCAGCATCCTCCACAAAACACCCGAATGCCCAAAGCAGCCAAGATCCAGCTTCGAAATAGAGCTCCAGTGTGTGAGGTGCTTTGATACGGCAGTGTACCAGGAGGAAATACGAAAGAGTTTATTAAATCTCACAGACCAAACAATGCTACCACCTGGAAATTTAGTCTGGGAAAAGGCCTCCAGTCCCATTCATCTCCAAGCAAATTGGTCCTTCTCTCTTTCGAAGAGACTCAAGATACAGTTTAGGCTTGGATGCATTTCACAAAGCGATCAGCAAACTCCAAGCAGCAGGATCAGCCCCACACCACAGTTTCTCATTTCCCTTTGGCTCCTATTCCCCAGACCTTCAAATCACCAATTCATTCCAAACCCAGTTCCCATCACTTGAAGGAATCAGCTGCTGTGCAAAACTGAACACAAGCAAATAACATCGCTGACAACTTTCCAGCCCGGCACATAAAGCAGCTCTTGGTGTCCCCAGATCTGTGCTGCTCCCACAGGGTTTCTAGAAACCATATGAACTGATTGTCAAGTGGGCAGTAACATGCAACTGGAGACACAGCAGCATGCCCACTGCTCACAAGAGCCCATTCCTTTCCTGCATGGCCAATTCCTACTGCCCAGCATAGGAGCGTGGTGCTGGGGTGGGATGTGGTGCTACACGGTGCAGTGGAGCCATCGCTTGTGGTGTCAGGGCTGGTGCCATTGCAGCACAGAGGCACTGATGGGGCTGTACCCTGGCAGTGCCATTCAGACACCCCAAACCTAGCAGCCCCCAAAGCAAGGAGCAGGGGCTGAGTATGGCACCCTGTGTCTGCCTTGCAGCACAAGCTAGACTAATGCATGGTGGTGGCTTAAGTGCTCTCCAGGGAGATTAAGTGCCAGTAATTAATCTTCAGTGCTCAGATAACCAATTATACATGTGAGAGACATAGGCAACACGCTGGATTTGGGATAGGGGCACCAGCAAATGGCTGTAGGGGATGCTGGTGTGCCTGACACCCAGCCGGGATGGGAATGGTTCTGCTGCATCCCCTGCTCTTACCTAGGAGTAGGGCAAGGGCAAGGGGCGGTGGACAAGGAGAGGCAATCCTGAGCTGGGGACTGAACTGAGGCTCAGGTTCAAATAACCTGTCTGGGAGCTGGAGCACAATGTCCCCCCGAAGCTGGTGCTTTCCCAGCTGGATTCACTCCCCAGGCTGAACACCGTGGGGTCTGCGTCAGAGATGGAGGCATCATCTCTCGTTAAAAGGCCTCTTCCATTTCTGATTTCTCTAATACAACTGAGTAATAGTATAGACATGTCAAAATGGTCTTTTATTATGATCCATTTATGCCATCAATGTGATATCCTCCTCTTGGATTGCTTAGTTATGTATTAATACAGAAAGAAAGCCGATGTTTCTTCTAGCTCTTCATTGTCTAAAATGAGTCCCAAACCCTCCGTGTGATGGATTGGCATTATTTTTAGCTGTGATCATGCCTTGGTGCTCTGAAATTAGGAACATGCTTTTAAAATATTGTACCACATGCATTTGTCTTATTTTGCTTAATCTCTGTCTCACCAGTTATCAGTCTGGTTTTATTGTAGAATCATTAGCGCTAGTTAGAAGTCTGATGTATGTATATGACATCATTTATTTGCTGTTCTTTGCATAACAAGGAATGGGAAGATAAAACATGAATCTGGGGGAATGGTCTGTTGATGTTTTAATAGAGAACTTTCATAACGAATGGCTTTGCTGGGGCATCATTATGTCCAGCCAGTGTTAGAGGTCTAAGGGAATGCACTGAGGATTGAGGAGAGAGTTACAGGAATGAACCTGGGGAAGATGCTGTGCAGTGACAGACTAAAGGGGTTTGACCTGTTTGATTCATCAAAGAACATCAAAAGCTGAAAGTGAAAGGGACAAATACCCTCACCAGGAGGAAATATGAAAGGGTTTATTAAATCTCACAGACCAAACAATGCTACCACCTGGAAATTTAGTCTGCACACTGCAGGTCAGAAGCTGCCAGCGCAGGGTTTTAATAGAGATCAGACAAAGGACTGATGCTGGAAGACCCGGAGCCCTGCATCCACTGGCACGATTTCCTCCCCAGATCCCATAGTGCAGGGCTAAGGGGTTGGTAATGGGAGCTTCCTCCTCAGCAGCCCAGCAGCACTGAGTCCATCCCTGTCGTTGTGCTCAGCTGGGAGCACACGCTGCGTTATTTGCCGCTTTATATAATGGGATTCTATGAAGAGGTGCATTAGCCCAACACAAATTACTGGGCTGGAGAAAAAACCTCCTGTTGGTGTTGAATGAATCAACTCCTTCATGTAATGGCATCAGCTGCCCTGAAAAGTGGATGAAATGATGGCTGTTCTGCTCCCTATTGCAAGGGAGTTTATTGCTGTGAATGCGAGGGGTGTTTCCCGCTGGCTTCGTCGGAAGAAGCGATGGAGAAGCCTTCATCCCTGCGCGAAGTGAGGAGGAGCCCGCCATGGAGAGAAACCACCCTCAAACACAAAACCCCAATAGCAAATCCCAAATCCCGGCCATCTCCTGTCCAGGCATGGGGTCCCCAGTTAATGCCTCCTTCTGCCCTCAGCTCCTGCCTTTGTCAATACAAAAGAAAGGCATAAAACGGACAAAAATGGTACTGATCATGGGGAGAGGATTGGTCCAAAACACGGGGACATGAGACCATCTCTTCCCCATGCTCACTGCTGGGGTAGGTAACAGCAGCCGCTCCATTCGGCTGATGAACAGGAGCCCTTCTCCTCTAGACATGTGATGGATGGTCCCAATTATATTCTTCCAGCACTGATTTAATGTAATGTTTTATTAATAGCAACAATCAGAGGAAAGCAAACAGCTTATTCTGCACACGCCATTCCCTTTCTGCTTTTATGTTCCCATGTTCACCTACACTCCAAGTCCCCGATGCCGCAGCATCGGGGGTTCAGGAGGAAGAGGAGCGTGGGGAGAAACAAGCAGAGAATTCACAGAGCAAGGCAATAGCTCATTAGGATATCCTCAGCAGAATTAATACAATTGTGACAATACTTTCTTCACTCATTCCTGATGGATCACTTACAGGAAACTGCAAATTGCTGGTTTGTTTCTTTGGGTGTTAAAAGAGCATGTGCAAGGATGGGGAAAAATAATCCACGGTTTTGCATTAGTGGTTTTAATACTCTTGTTACAGGAGTGATGGGAGGAACATCATAAATCCATCAGAGGTGTCCCCAGCGCAGCACTGGTAGGACTCGGTCCTGGCTGCGCTCTTCGCTCAGGGCCAAGTTCCTTCCCCAACCTGCCAAGCCGTGTTGCCAGGGAAAATGCTCCTAGCTGGAACTGCAGCTCCCACCTTGGCAAGGGAGGTGAAGAGGGAATCCCTGGGAGCTGGGGTGTTGGTGGGATCAGCAGCTCCGAGATGTGTGGGATGGACCCTGCAGCGCTAATGGGGAAGCAGCATGCTTCAAAGAAGCACAACACAGACCAAAGCATCCTCATGTCAAAGCTTGCCACGTGCCAAGACTAAAGCCAATCTCCTCCTTCTTTCGCTCCTTGAACCCTCCCTTCATCAGCAGCTCTCCATCATCTCTCTCCCTGTTTGCTTTTGTATTTGGGAGCCTGTTTGTGTATTTACTCATTCGATTGCTTTAACAGTGATACAAAGTCCCCGTGGCTGGTGGTGATAAACCCAGCAGCCACGTGCTCTCTTTACTTTGTTATTCCAATTGTCGCTCCTGGCTCCAACATGGAATTTAAAGTTCTTTTCAATCAAAAGCGCTCTATATTGTGGTTAAATGATTTCCTTTCCCCCCGGAGAATCATTAATCAGGCACATGAGCTAATATCTCTTGCTCCTTCTCAACCTCTTTTGGTAAGTTCTTCAAAGAAGGCAAGGGGGGGGGGGGGAGGGGGGAAGGAAAAAGGGAGAGAAAGATTAAATGGAGCAGGTGTCACGTTTATCTTATTTCCAGTGCAAATACAACCCACAAGTGCCAGGCTCAAACCAGACCCTCAAGAAAACCTGCAGAATGTTCTCTAAATAAATGATTCTTGGCTCTCTTGTGTTTGTTTGCAATTTGCAGTCATCCTCCCAGTCCTCCTGCCAAGTAAAAGCTGCTCTGGGAATGAGCTCATCGGAGCCGATTCCATGGGGCGGAGGAGTCAATTGCCTTGCCATGTCCCGTCTGCATCCCCTTCCCAAGTCACTGCCCTGCACAGCCCTCATTCCAAAGCAGCCCAGCATCCCTTCCCAAAACACAGCTCTGAGATGCACGAAGCTGAACTTTGCCATTAAAACCTCTACTCAGCGCTGGCTCTGCAGCAGTGGAGAGAGGGATCTCCACATGCAAATCCTAAAATAAACCCTAGTCTAGCACTACTGTGTTTTTCAACACAATTAAATTTATGATTTGGAGACTCCATGGCTTTCCATGCTCGCTTTATAAGGTGGCTGTGGCTGGATTGTGCCCTTTTCAGTGGCCCTTTTCAGGTGCTGTCCCCTGCACCCCAACACTAGCCCATGACCTCTGGGTCACATCCTGCTGAAGGGCAGCCTTAAATACACGGGAGCTGTGCTGGGGTGCTGGGACCCACGGGGGTCTGGTGGTACAGACCATTTCCATGGCTCCTTGGGAATGTGGGGAATATCCTGTGGGGAATCCCGTGTATTTGGGAGTGAGGGTGATAAATCCCCTTTAACCTGCTGCTGTAGGAAAATGCGGCTCATCCACCATGTGGGGCCCAAGCCATGCACCCATGGCTGGAGTAGAATGACAGCCCAGGGGGTTCTGAGCACCAGCACCAGTGAGATTTCCTTAGTGCCCATCAGAAACCCCAGCTGCACCCCAGGAAAGAGAAAATAAAGCTGTTTTCCAATGGAAAATTGGAGATTTTAACCAAGTGGTTTCCACTGATAACTGCAATGCTCTGAGCGCATCAGTGCACATAGCCACTCTGCTCTGCCCCGCGGCTGGGAAGTCCTGTTTGGCTTGTTTTACCATTGGAAACCACCAGATACTGCAGGAGATGGAAAACGCAGCTTGTGTGCAAGCCCCTGTGCCGTGTGCATCCATTCCAGCTCCAGGTCTCCGAGCTCACCAGGAGCAGCTTGTTCTATTCAGCGCTGGAGATCCCAGGGTCAGCCCCATCCTGTTTCCCAGATGGTGGCTGTCGCGTGTCACCGAGTTACACAGGCAGGAGCACAGGGACCAGCCAGTGCTCTGCAAGGCTGCGCAAGGACTTGGAAAGGGTTTTGTGCTCTTTGTGTTACTAAACCCAGGTAGAATCCAAAGGGGGGTCATCACCCTTGACACGTGGGACCGTAATCATTTGTGATGGGGACAATACAACCAGGCTGCTGCAGATGCTGTCGCCGGTGCTGACCTCTCAGGTGTTGCTTTTAAGGCTCTTCAGCTTTTAAGAAGCTGCTGCTGTGTTTTATTCATGCACCTTGTCTGGGGAGGTAGGTTTGGGCCAAGAACAGGGGGAAATCCAAAGGGAGAAGGTGCCAAAGCACAGGTGTAGCACACTTGGTTGTGGCCAGGGGATTTCAGGGCTGCCTTTCCCTTGGCTATGTGGGGTAGCAGCATGGTTCCCACACCTCTCCCTGCTCCACACTGTACTTTGCTCCTGTAGCGCGTTCACTGGTTTTAAAATCACTGCAATTATTATTCCGGGGGGGTGGGGGGTGGTGCTGGTGGGGTGTTTTCAGTTGCAAGTGTCTGACGTAAGGCAAGTGCCGGGCTGCTGCAGGGCATGGTGGGTTATGAAGCACAGGTATGTGCCTCATGCCCTGGGACACAACATAAGACCTGAATTTGGCAGCAGAGAGGATCAAGCTGATGGCAGCTGAGAACATCCAACTCATTCTGCTGATGCAGACACAAGGGGCACAGAAGGGGGAAAAGGGCTATTGATGCCCTAAGTGCCCTACTGAGTTAGCTGACAGCAGCAGATCTACCCAGCCCATAAACTGTATGACTGCACTTACAGTTATGCTCTTCCTAAGCTACAGGCAAGGAGGAGATAAATCATGTGAAGGAGGAAGAAGAGGATGAGGGTAGCACAGGGATTCAAAATCCTGGGAAGCTAAAAAGGAAAGCAAGGAACAAACCCTGCTCTACCACCACTGCCTGCCCCATTCCATCAGCTCTTGCAGGTCTGGAGATGCCCACAGGACCCCCTCCTGAATCCCCATCCCATTTAAATGCTTCCTTCCCTTTTCCTTTCCTTTCCTTTCCATCCTTCTGCCCTTCCATTTATTGACACAGCTAAATATGGACCATCCCATCCTGCTTGAGGAGCCTCGTTCCTGCTCTCTTTACCTTTCCAGGGCTATAGGGAGCTGTTTGGGTGCGGTGGAAAAGCCCCTGATTTACTCTGCTACCTGGGTGGATGGTCGGGAAGGGCTCAGCTCCACTCCAGCCCTCATCAACGCTCTCCCGAAGAGGCTGTGTTTCCAAAGTCAAAATGTTCCTTGCAGGGGGAAGGCGAAGACTTAATAGGAGAGGTGGCAGGAGGAAGGAAAGTGCTTTTATAGCACAGGATGTTAATTGCTTGATGGGCTCCTGTTGCACAGCATGGCTGGGAAGCAGCCACATCCCAGAGATGTGTTTGTCACCACACACAGTCTGTGCTGTGGACCAGATGTCAAGGGGGGACAAACACAAGAGGCCTCTTACCTGCACACTGAAACACCGTAGTTACCCTTGTCAGCCCTTCCTAGAAGAGCCAAGCTGCTTGGGTTTGCTCACGGTTTCCTCACACCAGGAGGACTCAGATGGGAGTTACTATGTGGTGACAACCAGGGCTGAGCTCCCTTTTTCTATGCTACAGCCCCACAGGGGCTATGGCAGCACAAACCAATCCCGATGAGGATCACACAAGTGATTCTATTAAGCTCTGGACGAGGTGATGCCCTGTTAGACATAGGGGAGAAAAGAAAGCTTAACACACACGGGATAAAAGGAGGGGGAGCCTGGGATGGAGCTGAGTTTGCCAGGCAGCAGGATGGCGACTGGAGATGTGTGCACCCTCCCAAAGCTGCCATCACCTTCACAGCCCTCACCAGCTTCACACCAGTGCCACAAAGGCAGGGACACCTCAATCCCTGCTGCTGGAAGGTTGATGAATGGGGAATGCTGCACACGTGTGGGAAAACCCCTGTCAGTTTCTCCCAGCAGATCTCCTATAGCCATTAACAGGTTGGAGGGGGCAATGGAGATCCAGGGCAGCGGTTCCCTGCATGTGCAAGAGCATCTCCTCTGAGCACCACACCTCAGCAGCAGTTCCAGACATCAGCGTGGCGAAGCTGTGAAGGGTGAGAATGCAAGGGAACGAAAGCATTATGTAGGAAATAAAGGCAGTTACAGTTGCTTCAAAACATTGAAGAGAACGAGACAAAACATTGAGAAACGAGCCTGTGTTATAGATAAGGAAAAGGATTTTGTGCATTCTCCATGCGGAAAAGTCTTTCTAGGACCTGAGACCTCCCATGTCCCTAACATGCTCCGAGCTATTAAAGAATCACAGGATCATAGAATGGTTTGTGTTGGAAGGGATGTTCAAGCTCATCCAGTTCCAACCCCCTGCCACAGGTTGCTCCAAGCCCTGTCCAACCTGGCCTTGAACACTGCCAGGGATGGGGCATCTTCCCTCTTAGTAAAATCTGCCTCCTTCCCCATTTACCTCTTCTTTTCTTTTGGGGAAGTTGATGATTTCTACCTTTCACCCCACACCACAGGGCTGGAAAGGGGATTTCTCATCTCACCCAAGTCAGGGATAGCCACAGAGCCCCGTGACACCCGGAGAAGTGCACTTGGGACACTGCGCACTACAAAAAGACTTATGGCAAAGCTGCCACAGAAGACAACGTTGTGGAGGACAACTGAGAGGCCTAAACTCACCCTTTATTCAGTTTTACTTGGCCAGGCGTGAGCCCAAGTACGTGGGAGTCCCCCCACTAAGGCACAGGAGCAGAAAGTAAAGAGATATATATGAGCTTGTCAAGCCAATCGAGGCTATGGGAACGGAGAGCCGTGCCAGCCTTCCGCTGCTCCACCATGCAGGGAAGCAGAACTAGAGAGGCAACAAGGAGAGAAAGAGAGAGAACCATCCTCTAAAGGCTGTTTTTAAGACAACCCTTCCACCCTAGGGCTTGTTTTAACAGCCCAAGCTGCACACTACATACATCCCCTTTTACTTACGATGATGATTACGGGCTGCTGCAGGGTTCCCTGGATGGCAGAGAGGCAGCGCCAGCGCTATTAAGGCATTTTGTCTTCCTCTAAAATCACATAAAGACCTTTCCCGTGCTCCTCTTGCTGGGCAATAAAAAGGGAAAACCAATCCAGGGCCGAGCCAGCTGCTCTGTGGCTGGATGGGCAACGCGCCTTGTTAGGCACAATGAAGTGCTCTCCGCTTAACCCCAGGCCATCAGCAGGGACAATCAGGGCAAGGATGAAGGGAAGGGCTGGGAGCAGCATCCACTGGCACACAGGCACCAGCTCAGCACACACTGTTAATGCATCTTAGGGATGTGTCCCTGTCCCGGAGCAAAAAGTGGGAAGTCTCCACTTGCCTGGTCCCTGCATGAGCGCCCCATTGCCAGCCCTGGGCTTGGCTTTGCTCCCTGGGGATGGAAGCGCACAGCCAAGCCAGCCAAAGAAGTATTCTGGGGAATGAATCAGTTCAGTTGAAGTGTGATTGATTGAGGACTGAAAGCCACAATCCAGCAAGTCCTGGAAAATGTAATAGTGCTAAAACTATTTAGTTTTTGTTCTTTCATGTTTTGATTTGGTTTCCTCCCCCCTCCCCTTTCCCTTCTGGAGGTGGCTTTGTGCCAGGATGTTTGGGTGCAAACAATTCAGCTCTTTCCCAGCTGACTTGGACATGGGGTGGAGGAGGCTTTGGAGCTGGTAAGACCCACTGCCCCAGTGCTCTCGATGGAGCTGGGATTCCCATCCACGCTCTTGGTGGAGCTGGGATTCCCATCCTTCACCCACTCCCCCCAGAACCAGTTGCCAAAATGCACCAACAAGGAGAAAAAGGAAGGGAAGAACCCGATGGTGCTGAGCCTGCCAGCTCTGCTGATCCCAAACCTGGAAGCAGGAATCCTGCTCCTCCTAAGCTACTATGTGTCATGACACACGTAAGCATGTGTGGCCTCTTTGGTCAGCACGACTTTCAGAGCCGGACAATGGAGAGGAGCAACATGAGCATTAGGCTCAGCACTGGCATCTCCCTGACTTTATGGATTGTCCTCTAATGTGGTCAGTAAATCAGTGCCCTCAAACAAAGGGTAAATTTGGTGTCCAGAAAGCCCAATGTACTCCCGAATGCACCTCAACAACCATTTTGTGCAGCAACAAACCTAAACTAGATGCCACACATGGAGGGAGCAATGTGGTTTAGCTGCTTGTTTGAGATCCGGTCCAAAGCAACCTGTCAAGCACTGTGCCAGTGGCCTGGCTGTGTAATTAGCAATTGATGTGAGCATAAGTTGCAAGCAGTGCCATTAACATGGAATTGTTTGTGTTTTCAACAGATCTATTTTGATTCTTGGTTCCAAAGTGAAAATGCCTCTGTTTGTTCAACATTCCTCGTTGGCCTGTATTTTTCATTGTGGTTTTTTTTTTGACACGGTGTCAACATTTCTCAAGTGGGAAAAAAGCCCTGTGCCACACAGCGCACGAGGGAGGGAGGCACTTACGGACCAGGGCTCCCTCACAGACCGTTTTGACGGGGAGAAAATGGATTTCACCCTCATGAAATCCTTGGCAGGAAACACTGACTTGATGCAAACAGGAAAAAAACCCTAATAAATAAGAGGAAGTGCTGTTTGCTTTCGGATGGTTTGAATTGCCCATGTTTTAGGGGCTGAAAGTTGAGGGTTTTGTTATTTTTCAACTCTTCTGCTACTGGGACTAAGCAACCCCCCCATTAATTACCTTCCTACCAGTACCCATGGGTACACCCCAAGGGTAGCAATTGATATTGCTTTGGCACAAAACCCACATCCCCAGTGCCCAGAGCGCTATGGGGACACGACCCTGTGATAGGGGCTGGCCATGATGTCAGGGGGATGCGGTGGCAAGGGGCAGGGGAGCTGCCAGCAACACTGATTTCTACCCTGCCCACAAAGGGCACATCAGGAACTGACTGACCCCAAACCTTCCTTTTTGAGGAGGAGGACTTACAATGAGATAAATCACACTTCCTGTGAAAAGCAGTACTTTACAAACAGACATAAGCTTAAACCCAGCTCTAGCTTTCTACCTGCCCCACTCCAAACTCTATACAGGCTCCAGCCCCAAACTCTCACCCTACCAGGACTTCCCATTCAGTTCTGAACAAGTTCCTCCTCATCCTAGGAAGCAGCTCAAAGGCTGAGCGGAGAAATGGCTTTCTTGGCATGCACATCTCCTTTCTGATTATTATTCTGGTCATTCACCCTCTTTCCCTCTCAATCTTGAGGAAGAAGCAGTGATTTTGTGAGTCGGAATTTGGAGGTATTCCCAGCTCCTTTCCCTGCCCCCCCTCCCCAACTCCTGTTAATTAAAACTAATAAATCTGCTCAGCAGAGTTTGCAGAGCAGGAGGACAAGGTACAGTTCTCTTGACACAGCAAGGCCATCTCGCCTGCTCCCACACACCTCTTATTTATTTCATTTATTCACGGATTGACTCCGTTCTTGAGCCTGTTCCAGCAATACGCTGCTGATCGGAATTTCTCGCCTGTGCTACGTGCAGGCTCTTTGCCTTCCTTTCACAAGGAAGCAGTCCCCCAGGAGCTGCAAATAATCAACAATTATCGTGGCATGCATCCCTAGACGTAATTACAGACAATCCAGACTAACCTGGAAACAAAGGGAGTCCGTGTTATACAAGACCTACTCAGTCTATTCCTCTGCACGGGCCCCGTACTGTCCGCAGGGTAAAGGGAGATGAAAGCACAGGGTCTGGGGTGCGGGGGGTTAGTGCAGTGCTCAGTCCTTTGTGCTGATTTGGGGGATGAAGTAGGAAAAGCCAGAAAGAGGGATCAGCCCCCACATATCATAGAATGGTTTGGGTTGGAAAGGACTTTAAGACCATCCAGTTCCAACCCCCCTGCCATGGGCAGGGACACCCCACACTAAACCATGTCACCCAAGACTGTGTAGGTATTTAAAGCCATCTGAGATGCTGCACAACCCCTGGCCACCCCAGAGAGCCAGGCTGCACCTGCCAGCCCCAGGAAGGTCCTGAAGGGCTCTGTGTAGCTATGAACTACCCGTGCCCTTCTCCAGCATGGTAAACCTGTCCTCCAGGAGGACAGAATTGGCCTCTGCATTAGGTGCTTGGTGTGAGATGGACTGGAGATGCTGCCCATTGCCTCTTTGCAGCCAAGTCCTCCTTGTCCATAGGGAGCGGGTGGTGATTCGTCCTCCCTGGCACCAAGCTGCTGCCAGAGGGGAGGACTGAGGAGAAGCGTGACCCAAGGGTGCCACTGAGCCTCTGGCTGACTTTCAAAGGCAGAAGTTGGTGCAAAATGGCTTTGGTCTCCTCCTCCTCGCCGGGAGGAAGGCAGTGCTGGTAGCTATAGCAACCAGGCCTCCTGTGCTCCAGCCGCCAAACTTCAGGCTTGGGCGAAGAAATGAAGAGGGACGGGAGAATGCAAATGACCTGCAGTTCCTCCAAACCCTTCTGATCAATATTATCTTCATTTGAAACCATGGGAGCTGGGGGAGACGTGCCTAAGGATAAAGGAGAGAATCCTGGGCAGCGTGGAAAGGCACAAGACAGAGAACCAAGACAATGATCCATCTCTTCCACTCTCCCCAGCCTCTGAGCAGGTTCAGAAGAGGCCGTACTCGTGTCATGCAGAGGGTAAGAGCTTTAATTAGTGATGTAAGTACCCTCCACAACAGACTTTGCTCTCTCTGTGCTCTTGGGAAATGGCTATGCTGCAGTTATAGAGGAGAAGCATGTCCTTACCCTGCTCTTCCCCCTCTCTGGCACATCAGCACGATGCAGCAGCAGGTGTGTGTCACCTCTGGAATGGTGCTGAGCCCTCTCAGGGCACAAAGCAGAGCTGGGGGGGGGGGGAAGAGCAGCAGCCAAAGAGTCGTGAACATCAGTGGCTGTGTCTGTCACACAGTGCTCCACATTCACCTGACCCAACAGCAACCACTGCACTCAAATCTGAGTCCAGATAAACGGTGTCCAGTTATGGGACAGCACATCCAGGTTGCCCATCTCACGGTCCCTGCACCTTCCCATCCCCTGCCCTGAACAGCGCTGGGGCTTGTTCCGCTTCATCTTCATCCCCACCCTCTGCACAGGACTTCCTGTGGGTGTTATTCCAACCTTTGGCTTTCTGATGGTTGTTCAAACAAGCCCACAGTCTATTTTAACCCCTTTCCCTGAACTGCTTGAATTCCCTGAACTGCTTTACAGATGGGGATATGTAGGCAGGGGGCAAAGGACTTGCTCAAAGTCATCTATCGACAACTGGTGGTAGATGCAGGAATTGACCCCGGGACCCCGAAGCTGAGTTTTAGAGCCCAGCTAGGCTGCACAGCCTGGAGATTTCTCCTATGAAACATTCTCTGTCTCAGATGGTTTGTCAGCAAAAACTAAAGGGGAAGAAAAAGGAATCTGACTTCTGGAGGAAAAGTCACCATTTGCTTTGCACTGAACCCCACTGAAATCTCCAACCCACTGAAACACTTAAATGTTGGTTTTTAGAAGGTTGATCGTTGCTTTTTGGAAACAATCACTTCTTAAAGAAAGCTGTTTACACAGATATCCACCATCCTTCCCTCACTGGAAGCAGCAGCTGTTGTGGGAGACAGCTGAAATGGCAAACACGCTCCTGTTCAATCCATCACCCAGGCACAAGGAGAGAAGAGCTACTTAACTTAAAGGACAATGTTTGCATAAGAGGAGCTGGGCCACAAATCAATTCACACTGGAAGTCAGGAGAAGGGTTTAAGCACAGTGGTGGGCTCCTGGTGATCTCATGGCATCAGGAGATAAGAAATATGACCCTTTCCTAAGACAGAGCTGAAACAGGGGAGTGGGTTCGCACAGCATCGCGCACCATGGCGCTGACTTCGACTTGAGCAAAGCAGAAAGGTCTGATTTCATCTTTGTTTCACACCAGAGGTCTCTGGGCAGCTACAGCTCTACCTAATGATCTGTGCTGTATGGAAAGAAACTTAAAGAACACTTGCTATCGAATCTCCATTGTCTTCCCCATCCTATTTGCATTTAAAACCAGCCTTCAGATGCGGTGCATGGGACAAG
The DNA here is from genome assembly GCF_033815535.1 of Pezoporus flaviventris. Taxonomy (NCBI): domain Eukaryota; kingdom Metazoa; phylum Chordata; class Aves; order Psittaciformes; family Psittacidae; genus Pezoporus; species Pezoporus flaviventris. The sequence goes on along the minus strand of NW_026892739.1, from coordinate 1,001,091 downwards.
ACACATTTCTGCTCAATACCCATCCAATTTTCCCTGTTGTGGATTCATGCTGGCGGCCCCGATTGCTATTGATACAGATGGAGTTGCGTGAGATTCCAGAGTTTTCTGGCCCAGGCTCATCTAACAGGGAGATAGCTGCAGTGGTTTTGAGTGCTCTGGTTGAGCCAACACATATAGGAGGGGGAGTGTGGTGTGCCTGGTTACTGAGGAACAAAATTAGGGGGGAATCTGGGGGTTGAAACCTTTCCCTTTCTTAAATGGGGACAAACCCCCCAATTTCCATCCCAGCCAGTAATAGTTATCCCAAAAAAGAATTGATCTCAAGTAACAAGAAACATTTTGCTCCAGCTATTTGTACGCATTATTTTTCAACCTCTGCAGCCTCACTATTAAAATGCTTCTATGTTTTTTGTAGAAGACACTATTTACATTTTAAAACACCAGAAAAAGTCACTTTGTGTTTCCAAAAAATGATAAAATAAACCCATTTGAAAATGTCAGAATGACAGAAGAGGGAAAACCATCAACAGAGGGTGCCAGAAAGGCTAAAGCCTCTTTCAGTTTAGTCTTTACTAAACAGATCAGCTGTGAGTTGGTGCCTGACATAATTAACACTGAGGAGTAAGATACCAGCCAGGAAGGGACAGAAGAGTTTTGAGCGTACTTAGCTATTTCTTAGTGATTTTGGAGCCAACCCAGCGATATCTGAGGAGATGACAAGGCACAAATGTAGAAAAGGGCAGATGCAACACCCGCCTTTTCAATGGGGAGGGAGGAGAATGAGTTACTTCCAATTTCCAGAAGCACACTGAGAGCAAACAAAGCCCGTGCAAGCACCTGCGAGAACACAGGCAAAGGAATAACAGCCAACATGAATCTGGGAAGACCAGATTGGGTCAAACCAATGTAATTCCCTCCAGTGACAGGGCGGGTGCTGGGGGAAGATGCAGGAGATGTCATCTGTCTTTCCTGCAGGAAGGCTTTTCAAGCTGTCCCCCATGACATTCTCATCAGCGTGCTGGGAAATGGCCCCGTACTGTAATTTGGCTCTACCTAGAGAGGGATTACCAATGGGCCCCTGTCAGAAAAGAGGGATGCGTCCAAGGGGGTCTCTCTTGACGTGGTAGGATTCGATATTTCAATTACCCTCCCGGATGATGGAAGAGGGGAGATGCTTATGACATCTGCAGAGGGCTCATCCCAGGAAAGGCTATGGACACTTTGGGGGACACAAAACCAAATTCAGACCAGACTTGAGACCCTGGGAGTGATGGGGAACTGGACAAGGGACCTGAAATACCCTATAAAACTGACGACATTCCGAGAGGACCAGCACACAGCTCACACAAACACCAGGTGGGCTCCAACAGGCTGGGAAGCAGCTTCATGGAGAAAGATGCAGGGCTGTATTTGAGGAGAAGTGGAACAGACCGTGGCAATAAAGGCGAAGGGGTGACTGCAGCCTTGTCTAGAAATAGCTCAGAAAGAGCCTTCTCCAGACAGGGGAGTGAAACACAGAAACCCTCTGGGGCTTTCTGTCCTCGTTTCTGTTCAGTGGTTTGGGTCCAGCGGAGACAACTTTGGCTGCCATTGGGTTTGGGTTAAATACATGGCCATTTCCACCAGGAAGTTTCCAATTCCCTTTCTTCTTTCTGCAGAGCATGATTCCCATTCCACGCCTGACACTGCCTCCCTGATCCTTCATGTGGAGCCAAGGATTAATAGCATTTCAACACCATCCTCAGAAAAATCAGCAACCTGCATTCACATCTCACTGGAGGATGCAGGCTCCAGAGCAGGCTTCTCCTTCAGGGCGACACAGAGTGATGGGGCCACTCCAATGGGTTGTGACCACAAACCTGCCAGCAGAAGGAAGATTCAGGGTCTCTCAGATCTCCCTGATGGCTCTATCTTTTACCAGCTCTGCTGTAAACACACGCTGAGCACTAACTGCACGCACAGAAAAGGCTGTTGCTAACAGATTGGACGGCTTGTTGCTACTCTACTAAGAATGTCCTGCTAATTTTTTGTTTTCACCAAATTTTCCACTTGAAATATGAGAGTGGAAACGAAGCTGTGAGCTGCATCACTAAAGAGAAGCAGAGCTGCTGCTTTGCCTTTGGCTCTGGTGGGAGCTCGGAGCCTGCTGGCGTCGCCTGTGCACCCCATGCCGTAACTCGGCCTTGCACCCAGAGCCTCATCCCAGGCTGCGACAGCCATGGAAAAGGAAAAACGGGGCTGAAAATGGTCAGACCAACCTATTCATCCCTGTGGAAAGGCCTGCTCCTGGTGGCCTTGCAAATAATACATAAACCCAACAAATAACAAAATAAGACCAACTAAACCAATGCAGCCTTGGAAATAAGGAATGATGCTGCCAGTCTTGGGAGACGGAAGCTTCTTTGGAGAGAGGAAGAAAGATGATAAGGGAGCAAGCACTGCCATTTCTAGTGGTGTGGTGGCTGAGCTTCAAGGTCAAGCTGACAAAGGCCATTTGTTTCAATCAGAAGCCAAACTTTTTGTCTCCCAACCGCACCTTCCTCCAGGCCATATTTCACACAAAGCCACGTCCTCGTGCCATCAGCTGCAGTGCAACATGGGGAGGACCCAGACAGCAGCACAGCATCAATCTGGGCTGCCATTCAGCAGCACCCTGCAAGGAGATTTCAACAGGCTATTGTGGAGAAATCCTTTAAGTCCATCTGTGTAGCACAGGAACAAGAGAAAGGCAAATGGGTAACTGGGAAGCGTTTTGACACTGGGAAGGAATATAAATCAGAAGGGCTGCTGGAGCTTTACTGTACAACTGTAGGTGTGGTGTTGTCAAAATCCCTCAATCCTGCTATTTTCTGTTGACTAAATTCTCTAGCAAACAGCAACAGGGGCAGCTCCTGGCTCCAGCATCCTCATTCCTACCTGCTCATTTGGCCTCTGCAAGAACCTCCCCTTGGCAGGGCACCCAGGCAGCCCCATAGCCCCCTTCTGCTGCAGACACCCCAGTCACCCCACGAGCTGCAGTTTGGGGTGCACTGGGGACCTTGGTGTTGGCTGAGGCCTCCAAAAGAAGCCCAGCAAGGTCTTGCACAGCAAAATGCACTGATCACAGAGGAAAACGAATGTGGAGGGGGCCTGAAATCCAGAGCTGTCAGAGATCTGGGAAATGGGAGACTACGAAGATTCCCCTTTTGGGGAACCACCAGAAAACTACCCAAGGCCCAAACGTGGGGAGGCACAGAGGGGATGGATGAGTGTGCACGGGGATGCGGGTGAGCATGCACGAGCAGATGCTGCTGGAGAGGGAAAGGCACATCCTAGAAGTGTTTAAACATGCAAACACACAAACCCTCTTAACAATCAGCGCCGATGGAGATATTGATGGTTGCATTAAAAGTAAATATATTTTTTAATTAAATAATTCTCCCCTTCTCCATTCAAGGGGCGTGAAAGCACTCGTCAAATTAAACTGCTGCTTCCATTTCTCTTTCTCTCTCCCCTCTGACACACACCAAGACTGTCATTTCCCCCTCTGCCTTCCCACCATCACCACCACCCCACGGCACCAGCGGCTTCGGGGCTCTTTAACCTCCTCTTGGCCTCCCAGGAAACAACCACAGGTAGAGCACAGAAGCCGATTTCCTCCTCCTTCCCCTCTCCTCTTTCCCCTCAGCCCCAGCTCAGGCACATCTCTGAAGGGCTCATTAATCAAAAGGCAATTAATTCCTCATCATGGGGGCAAATACCAGATATAGACGCTCCATAGCCGCCTTCTTCCATGCTTGAGTGTTTCCTGATTCCTGCAAACTGAAATAAAAAGAAGCCAATGCAAAAGAAACACCAAATGATTAAATGCTTCATTAACATCCTGCAGAGGGGGGGGGGTGCCCACAGCTTATTTATCTGTCTCTGCTGCCAAAGAGACCAATAGTTCAGATGAGTTGAAACGGTGCCCCAAAGCGGGATGTGAGGTGGTGAGGTCCCCTTGCCCTAGAAGGTCTTGTGAGATGGAACATCTAGAAAATGGGACTGATTCCCCCCAGAATGGGGGAAAAACATCCCTTTTTCTTCTTCCCTTCCCTGGCCCTCAGGTTTGAGATGGGGCACTGCTCAGTCTTTCTCCATCTCATCCTAGTATCAGATCCCCGCTCTGCTCCCAGCATGAGGACCATTACACATCCCACCGATAACCCACGACCCTTAAAATATAACTAATGAACAGGTTCATGATGGGGAGAAGCAGCTATTGCTCCTGTTCATTTTGTTGCTGAGGAGTCAAGAAGTGACTAAGAGTTCTGATACATAAATCTATAGGTTTGCCCAACCTTTGTGTCCGAATCAATGAGCTGATGATCGCTGCCTATGGAAGCTGTTATATGAGTTATTAAATCACAGAATTTACAGAAAACAAGGCACATGATTTACACGCTCAGCTGCTATTGTAAATCATAGTTTGTAGCAGAAAATAATTTTATATTATTAAAGCAATTACCACGTAATCATTTAAGTTTCAAAAATTCATGAATCTTTGTTCACTCTTCAATGGGGTCGCCGCATTTTAGCCTGTTCCATCGACCTTGCCACTCACTGCAGTGCAAGAAAGAAAAGGCAAGAAGTAACAACAGGAAATTTTTATAATACTAAACTATAAGGCTTGGCAGAAATTACTTCTGAATATAATTAACGCAAAGGCATTGTGTCTGCAGGAGGGACGCACAAACACTGTCCTCCACTGCATCTATCTGCTCTTTCTCTCTAGCTCGGGCTGGATTCCCAAGGGCACAGCTTTGAGCAGGGTTTTCTCCCTTCCCTTTTCTTTCGTCACCTGAATAAATTGCCAGATCGTGTGTTCAGAACCCAGCAGCTCACTGGAGCCTGATGGGCAGATGAGCAGAAAAATACAGCTGCACGATACGGGGCAAAGTGTGATGCTCCCCATCGGGAAGCAGCCCCAGCACCCTCCCCTCCTTCCACCCCAAGTGACGGGCAGCTCTTCCTGTGCTTTGCAACCTCCAGGTTCAGGGTCTGACAGCCAGAACTAAGCTTCCCCCAAGAAAACCAACGCTGCAAAGCAAGCTGAGCTCTGCCAGTCTGGGTCAGGCTCTTATGTGCTGGCAAGCAAAGAGAACTTGGCCTGGCTTATTTTTGTTATCTTCCAAGATGCGTGAACCTGCACTGCTCATTATTGTCATTATTTTGCTTTAATAGTCAAAGAGGTTACCCAAGATCTTCTGATTTTATATCCATGAATTTAGCTCGGTAGTTTTTCCTCTATGGGAAAGAAAGGAAGGGGAAAGAAAGCAAGCTTCTCCCAGGAGACGGCAGTTTGAGGCTCCTTAGCATGCCACTTAGAAACCGGGTGGCTAAACCCTGCTTTGGTTGGTGAACAGGTTTTCCTCTAGTCCCTCTCCCCAGGGAAATACAAATCTGTCTTTGAAACATCACTGCAAAGTAGGACAGTAATGTTAATGCTATTCTGCTGCAAGGAGAGCATGAGCAATTTGCCCAAGGTAGTTGAGGGAGTGTGTGATGGATCCAGAAACAAGACCTGGGTCTCTCCCCCCTTCCTTGGCATGCTCTGGAATCAGGGGCAATAAAATATCCTCTTGGGCCATGTTTAGTCCCGTAAGGGTTTGGGCACTGGCTGTCCCACACAGCAGCACCGGTCTGCTGCTCAAGCTCCTATTCGTTGCCTCAGAGCTGCTTTTCGTGCCAGGTGGATGCTGCTGAAGACGGTGACATCCTTATCACACCCCCTTCAAAGTCTTTGTGCCATAATCCTGGCTTGGATTCTGCCCTTTTATCATTATTTTAAGTTATCCTGATTTCCCTGGGAGTTTCGGCTCTCCCCACTTAGAGCACAACCATGGCAAAACACAGTCTTTTCCAGGGCTCCATGAGTGCTATCCCTTTCTAAAGACAGGATCTCTACCTTCATTCACTCTTTTTTTCCCATAGATATAAACTGCATCTCTTGCTTCCTCACCATGTTACTCCAGGTTTGCATCACTGTGATATGAAACTGGAGCATGAGGAGGGTTGTCTGGTCCCATTGTTTCCATTTCCCCCCTTGCTGGTCAAGGAAACTCAAGTCAGTTCCCCCCTGCACACGCTGGCAGAGCACCCCAGGGTCAATAAAAAGGACCAGTTCAGCCCAGGGAGGGAGTGACTCACATCACCCCGAAAAGTCACTGTGGATTCAGGAGGCAGAAGCAGCAGCTTTGGCAAGTCGGTCTCAATGTAAATAGAAGAAAAGAGCAATACCGTTTTCCTTTGGAGCATGTAAGAGGTTGTCATGGGGAAGGTGTGGGGGCTTTTTTGCAAAGGGAACAGTGCTGATGACCTTTGGAGAGTGTCTGCTTGGAGGCAGCTGCTGCGTTCAGCACATCCCTGGGCTTCCCAAATCCACAGCTTTGAGAGAAACGCTGCTCAGCCCTGTCCTCCCTCTTGCTTCAAAACCTGACTCAGATCTGCATCTCCATGCCAGAAGAAACCTCCAATATGCCATGCTGTACTATAACATACTGTGCCATTGCAGGGGGTAATGGGTTTAAACTAAATGGGGTAGATTCAGACTTGATCTAAGGCACAAGTTCTTCCCTGTGAGGGAGCTGAGGCACTGGCACATGGTGCCCCGAGAAGCTGTGGCTGCCCCATCCCTGGCAGTGTTCAAGGCCAGGCTGGACACAGGGGCTTGGAGCAAGCTGCTCTAGTGGAAGGTGTCCCTGCCCGTGGCAAGGGCTGGAGCTGGATGAGCTTTAAGGCACCTTCCAACCCAAACCAGCCTGGGATTCTAGGATTCTATCACCCTCAAGAGCTGGGGCTTGGGTGTCTGAGCCCCTGGAAAAACACCCCCCATTTGAACAAGAAGTCTAACAAGCAACTGGAATTTGCCCCAGATCAAGTTTGTAACAGCCTATAAAATGGTTCCTAAACTGCAACTGAGCTGGAGCACTACACTCGCGAGCCTGTGCTCCTGTAACTGCAGCAGTGATCCGTGCTTTGCTTGATGGATAAAGCAGAGGATCAACAACTCATGAGTCTTCCCCAGTTTTGGCAATGATCCACCTGATGATTTCAGGGCTTTATCTACTTATTCCTTCAGTTTCTGGAAAACTGCAGGAGATAAAGGCTTACACCCGGCCTCCACCTGCGGCTTGAGATACGAAGGTGGGATGTGCAGTTTAGACACAGCAGCCAGAGGCTGGTGTGCTGGGGCACGTGGGACAAGTCACACGAATTAGCAGCAGTGGCAACTGAACACAGAGAAGCCCCAACGCCCAGAAATCCAGGAACTGAAGCCATCTGGGGCAGGAGGATGAAGCTCTAAGGCACGGGGAATCTGCTCCATTCCCAAGCAGATCTGCATGTCCATCTGCAGAAGAGCAGGGATGCTCTGCACGTTTCCTCAGAAGCAGAGCCACCTCTAGGACATGCTCCTGGGGCATCTCAGGAGGGAATGCGGGCTCCTGCATCCAACAGGCATGGATGCTGCTCAGCATGGGGTTGAGTGGGGTTCTGAGGCTGAGGCAGGAGGTCTGACTGCAATCACATCTCCCACTCATTTTGCAGGCTTGGTTTAGTGCATCTGTGGTATGCTCTGGAAGCAGCTCAAAGAGATTTTGATAGCACTGCTGGGAGAAAATGAACCTGTTAATGCTGCTATTTACTGCAAAAAGCATTCATGCTGTCGTGGTTTAAACCCAGTCAGGTAACTTGTTCGCTCACCCCCCCCCTTCTTTCCCTCCCCCTACTCCCAGAGGGACGGAGAGGAGAATCGAAAAGAATGCAACTCCCACGGGTTGAGATAAGAACAGTTTAGTAACTAACGTATAACACAAATCACTACTGCTACCACCGATAATAATAATGATAAAGGAAATAACAAGGGAAGAGAATACAACACCTCACCACCAGCCAACCGATAACTTGCCCCCCTCAGCCCGACCAAGCACCGACCCATACCTCCTCCAACCCTGCAGTCTCCCAGCCCTTCCGGCTAACTCCCAGTTACATCCTGGGCATGACGTGCTGTGGTATGGAATACCTCTTTGGTCAGTTTGGGTCAGGTGTCCTGTCTCTGCTTCCTCCTGGCTTCCCCTCCTCCCTGGCAGAGCATGAGGCTCACAAAGTCCTTGGCCAAACCAAAACATTGCTATCAGCTCTGTTCCCAGGCCGAAAGTCAAAACACAGCACTGCACCAGCTACCAAGAAGGAGAAAAATGACCGCCACTGTTGAACCCAGGACACACTCCCAGAACACTTTCTCATCGCAATGATCATTTTTAGCTGTGAGAATGAATTAGCCTTCCACTGAAAAGCTCTTTGCATGGGAAAGAGGTCAGCTGGGAGCAGCAAACCGATTATTTGGGGGTAAGGCCCTGCCCCAGCTTCCAGGGCATGGGTTTAATTCTCATGTTTAACTCTCCATTTCCAGCCACCCTCTGTACCCTTGAAATCTCTTTGTCCCCAGCTCTAATGAGAAGGGGCATGCTTAAACATACCTGCAGATAACCCACTGCTCCCTCCTGCCAATAAAAGCCCTGGGTTATTCTGGCAGGACCAGTTCATTTAATCACCTTCAGATTACCAGGTTTGCTTACGGCAATTTAACAACAAACAGTGTGAGATCAATGTAACTAACAGCAGGCATTCACTCAGCAGCAGCCTGATCCCAAACCACCCCTGCACCCAGTCCTGCCCTGCAGCTCGATCCAAGGGACTCTGAATGAGGGCCACGGTCTGCCTGGCTCCTCCGGTAGGAGTTAATTGCAGGCAAGGTTTGAATAGGAAGGAGGCCAAGAAGATAATTATCCCTCTGGCCCTGGTTCTGAGCATATCAACCAGCCCTTGCCTCGGCAGGCCGCTGGGAACAGGGCTGCTTTGGCCTCCAGGGAATAACACACAGGATCTGCCTGAAAGGGATTTATCGCATCCTTTCCCCACCAATGGTCACACAGATGCTGGTGCTTGCTCCGCTCATCCAACCCTTCCATCCCAGGGCTAGAATCCTGTGGGTAGAATCAGAGACGGTTTGGGTTGGAAAGGACCCATCCAGTTCCAAACTCTTGCCATGGGCAGGGACGCCCTAGACCATAGACCTAGACCTAGACCCTAGACCATATCACACAAGGCTCTGTCCAACCCGGCCTTGAACACTGCCAGGGATGGAGCATTTGCATGGGGCTTTTCATCAGGGGGTGGGTTCACCCAAGACAGGGAGACCTTTGTAAGGCAGGAGCTGACAGCTGCTCCTGATGGGACAAGAGTCTGGGACAGCTATTGTCTCCTCCACTGCCCAAATCCTGACCAGGCACTGGGAGCAGCATCTAACGCTGGCTCCTCCAGGCTGGGCACGATGACATGCAGGTCTTCATTGCCTCTTCTGCTGGCTGTGGTAGCCCCCGTTGAGTGGCGAGCAAACTTTCCTCAACCACACCATTTATTTCCTTCTCCAGCTTCCTGTGTTACTAATTCCCTGAAAGAGATTGATAAACCTCTGGTTACAGGTCACTTGCTGCGGTAATAAGTAGTGCAGAAATCAATAGCCGTAAATAGTGGCTGGGAATCAAATGCTCTGAACTACAGTACTTGAAGTGAGGAGAAGGTTTAATTATGCCATTGTCTGGCTTGCTTTGCCTTGGAGGAGCAGGACAAAGATGAGGGAGGCAAGAGGCAACATGCTCCCGGAGTTGAGCTGATCCTTTAGTTTGGGGCCAAGGCTGGAAAAGCCCATAGGTATGAAGGGATGTTGAGGACTTTGAGAGCCTTCCAAAGGCAGCACAGCTTCACACCACAGTTAGCTGCAGGCTTGATTTTAACAGTGCCTGTGCAATCCAGGGTGAAAGCTGTGTGTGATTAAAGAAGTCTGGTGGCAGCCAAATAGGAACGGGTGAAAGGCATAGAAAGAAGTAAATTGACTTTTTATTAGAGCAGACAAGGGTTTAGACGTGAGACTGATTCAGACAAGTACTGAGCTCTGGGAAGGTCCACCTGAGGGTCATCCACAGCTTTTGGATGCAGAAAGAGGGAGGCTGTTTGCTCTTGCAGGGGTTTGGGATGATGGAGTTGAAGGCACGTGCATAGGCAGCTCTCACTGCTCAGATATGCAGCTATAGCAGGAGAGGGAACGACTGCTGGATGGGCTGAGCAGGGAAATGGCAGTGTTAGTTGCTCTTAGTGTTAGCGATAAAGTACTACTGTGCATGTTTAGCAGCTCTTGTATGCTTCTGAAGTTAGCAAAGTGCAAGGCTTTCCTATATCCAGATAACCGATGGCCTGTTTGGAAGAGGCACAGTGGTCAAACACTTGTACCCTAATGTTAGGGCAAGCCTGCGGGATGTTCCACAGGGCTCAGACTTTTCTGGGTATAAAAATCTGTGCCTTCAACCATCTGCAAAGCCCTTTCTCTTCCCGGTGGAATGAGGTCTAGAGATGGTGGCTGACTCCAGCTCACATGGGGTGGGAAATAAAGGAAACCCTCCCCAGCCCTATAACCCCACTGCCCCTCTCAGCTGCTGTCCCGTGCTTCCAGAGGAGCCGAGTGCTGCAGGACCACGGCATGCCAGGTCTCTCTCACCCTCTCTGCTCTGGGAAGGCTGATGGACCCTCCAAGCAGAGCGCAGATGCCAGGCTGGAATGGGAAACCATCCAGCCGGTTCCCACCACTTTTTCCCAACCAGTGTGACTCCAGCTGGAACGAGGAGGAGTTTCACCCCAGGATAAAATACTGAAGAAAAAGCCAAAGAAGATTGGCAGCTTTCATGTTTCCTAGCTCAGCTTTCCCTGGAAAAGGGAAACATCTGCTCCCACACCTGGATCCAGGCTTCGGCTGGGCAGCTCTGTCCAAGTGCCAAAGGGAAGAGGCTTCCCCTGCTCGCTGCATGGGGCTGATGCTGCAGTAAAGCGATGCCCAGGCACCAGCCTTGCAGCAGGAGGTTTCCTCCACGTTGTGCTGGCTCCACTGCTCACACCCACGACTTAGACCACATCCACCACAGCAAAAAGCACAGGAACACTGCAAGCAATGTGGGGAAATGCTCCCAAACCACCCCTGCTCCTGAGCCTCTGCCCTGGGTAAGCAGCTCCTTCCCTTGGGGCTGGGTCCTCTGCTCCATCTTCCTTTGCTGCTGCCCCTCAGGTCCCCAAACCCCTTTGTCCCCCCCCGAATCCCTCTGGCACTGCACCCATCTGCCTGTCCCCTTCGCAGCACCCACTCTGCTTGTGGCTGCTCCTGCAGAGCCTGGCTGCACTTCTCCAGCTACCAGGGCATAAATATGGGACGAGATAAATATTGTCACGGCACATTACCCTGGTCCTTCCTCACCAACACACACTGCAGACAGACTTATGCTTCTATTTATATGTGTATATCAATCTAATTATGCTATATAAACTGTATATTCAACTGTCTATTGTGTATATTTAATATAAATGCCAGCTAATTGCCCTCAGTAAATATATATGGGGATTAACGGTATTGAAATTAAATTTATTGGTAATCCCCTTGAAAAGAAACACACCAAATAAAATAAACACATAAAATAAAAGCAGGGGACATCACAGTTTTATGCCTGGTTCTTTTCACTGTCTATAGGTTGGGGCTTTGCCAAGAAAGAGCATCAAGGTCTCAAATGCCTTTTCCAACCCCCCCCCCCCCCCCAGCAGCACCGGCTCACATTGATGGTGTTTGCAGCCACAGGAGCCCACGTTGCTCCCAGCACGCTGGTCTGAGCCCTGCGTGTGGCTCTGGCCCGCCGTGGCTCGCTATCGTTGCTGACAGCTGGCCCGGCAGATTGGCGATGGGCTCCGGTGCTTCCCAGCCGGAGGTCACTGCCTCCAATACGGCCCTGGTCGGCAGTGATGGGGAGTCATTGCAGCCCAGCAGATGTTTGATGGCATGTGTGAAATGGGCTGGGGGTGCTGGGCGGCCACGGCTCGGAGCGGGCAGACCCCGTTAACCCCATCAGCCAAGCGCGCAGGGACGGCTGCCTCGCGCTGCATCGCACCGGGGTCCCTCCTAGCATCAATCAAATCCTCCCCATAGGAGGGACAGTTCAGCTCTCACATCCCTTTTCCCACCCTGGAAAGACGTGCCAGTTGGCAGCTCTGTTATTTGGTGGCTCGGGGCGCACAGGGATCTGCACAGGTCTGCTGGCTCAGAGCAATGCTGGCGCAGGATGCTGGGGGGACCAGGATGGGTTTAGCCTCCGTGATCAGAGGTTTTAAAGAAGAGCGTAGGCAAGCTTCTGCTGAAAGTGGTTTACGCCAAAAGAGCCTCATACAGCAGGTTATGCAGCAGGTGTAGTGTGCAAAAGGAGTGACACAGAGCCTAGATCAGCCACTGACAATGAGGCTGTATGAGATGTTCCCCCATCTGATGCCTCAGATCTTCCCCTGCTCTTTTTGGCTCCAGCAGAAAACCCCTGACAATGCTGAAATCTGCTGTGTCGCACTTTTGCACCATTCTGTGTCTGTGCAGCCCTCCCGGCTGCTGTGCTGCTAATTACTTGGTTGTGATCATTTCTGCCCTGCTCCTTCATGCTGGCACTGAATGTGCAGCCACTCTGGGATGGGGGACCCCGTGGAGATCTCAGCCTGGTTCCAGAAGGGAGTGTGAGCCTTTGACCCCTGCCATCAATCCTCACTTTCTGTGGTTTGCTGTATTTTACCAGCAAGACAACAATTCCTCTGCACCTTCCTCACATCATTAACTTATTTAATCCCACGCCTCAGAAGTTTGCAGGCCTATGGTTTGCTGGGGGGGCACTGGGGAGGGAAGTGATGCTCCAAGGCTTGCCCAGTGTGCCCCAGACTGCATGAGGGGAAGTCATACAGAATCACATAGAATCAGAGAACAGGTAGGGTTGGAAAGGACCTTAAGATCATCCAGTTCCAACCCCCTGCCATGGGCAGGGGCACCTCACACTAAACCAAGGCTCTGTCCAACCTGGCCTTGAACACTGTAAGTGATGGAGCACTTATTGCTTCTCTGCGCACCCTGTGCCAGCACCTCAGCACCCTCACAGGGAAGAACTTCTGCCTTATCTCCAACCTGAACTTCCCGTTTCAGTTTGAAACCATTCCCCTTGAGAAGCACCCTGTGCTCTCTGTCCCTCCTGTCACCCTTTATGCCCTCTCCTCTGCCCTAGACATGAATCAATGGAAGCTGGGCAGTCATGTTTCCTTTCCTTCCTTCCCTCTTCATCACTTCTCCCTGCCAGGTGCCTCCTTTCTGCCTGCATAGCCCTCAGGGAAAGGCTGTCTTGACCGTTTTGAGCCACTATGTTAAATTGATGCTCTTGTTAATCTCCTGGATCCTGGCTAAATGACAGGAGCAGAAAACAGAGGGAGAAGGTGCTTCCCCAAACACACACACGTGGGTGCACACAGGGTCCTTCATGCAGCAGGACAGATGGATCCTGGGTCTTTCCTCTTGAATTGGAGATCTGTCTTTGGGAGTGAAGAAAAAGAGATGGCATAAATGGGGACAGAGGTGCTGCATGGTCCAGGTATTTGGAGAGGCCCATGGTCGAGCTGGATGCTCATCTCGGTTGCACACCCAGTTTGCCCTGTGATGGACCTGTGCTCATACTCCTTGGACAACTACAGCAGCTGATTTGGAGCTGTCTTTTCCCATTTGACACCCTCTTTCCAAAGGTCAGGTATCCTGGGCTGTCTGTGAAGCATCTGGTTTCCAGGTGTGGAAATGGGCTGGTGCTGCTGTCATCCTTAATGTCCTCTTTATCCTCAATGTCCTCCTTATCCTCACTGTCCTCACATTACAGCCTCTGTAGACCACCCACCACAGAAACACTCATACCCAGAAACAAGCCCATGTCCTACCATATGGCCCCATGTGGTGGTAAACTGCCTGCTTCCAGCCTCCAAAGTGAGCTGCGGTGAAATGCATCCATCATTCATGGAAGCTTCCTCTCCCTTTAGACCAGAGCAACTTATTTGGCAATGAAGAACCACCACCCCTTGGATCTCTTCATCTGACAGGGCTGGGAGCTACCAGATGAGTATCTTAAATAACTAATGGTGACTCAGAGGAGCGTTAAACAAAGATAACATTGTCACTTCTCTGTTCCGCTTTGGTTTCTCACTCTTCAGCTTTCCTGCCAGTTTATTATCTCTTCAGTTTTACTTCTGATGATCTTGTAACTCTTAACAGGATGTGTATTATCTTTGGCAGGCTCTTGCAAATGTATGACCTTTGCATCAATGCACGGAGGGAATAAACAAGAGGGATGCAGGCAGAGGAATAAAAGCACCTTCTGAAATGCTGTGATTGAAAGAGGAGGGCTCTGTTTATCAGCTCGGGGGGGGGGGGGGGGTGGGGGGGGTGGTGTGGGTGGAGGGGGTGGGGGGTTTGGAGGGGGTGTGGGGGGATGGGTTATGTGTGTGGGCTCCCCACCCTGTGTGAGAGGATCACAGAATCAAGCCCTTTAAGCTCATCCAGTCCAACCATTCCCCAGCACTGCCAAGGCCACCACTAACCCATGGCACTGAGGGCCACATCTACACAGTGTGAGAACACTTGCAGGGCTGGTGACTCCAGCACTGCCCTGGGCAGCCTGTTCCAATGCCTGAGCATCCTTTGGGGAAGGAATTGCTCCTTGTCTCCAATTTAAGCTTGGCCTGGTTCCTCTTTCCACTTGCCTGTTTGGAGAGATTCTGAATCTCCAGCCGTCCAGCATCTCTGCTGCCCAATTCATCAATCTGTTGGGCATTGCTAGACACTTCCTCAAGCTCTGTCCCGCAGTAGTTGTGTTTCACAGGGGTTAGGGTGGTGTGCGTGCTGAGCCACATGAGATCTGCAGCTGAAGGCAGCTTTAAGCAGCTCTGGATGAACTGGTAATACCAGCAAACACCACTGGCACCACCAGAAGCACTCACATCAGAGGACTGCTGGCTCATTTATGACAAGGACACGCTGAATGCAAGCTTACAGTTTCACACTGTTGCTTGGGTCTTCAATCACCACCCTCCACACGTTGCACAAAGCCAAAACTCATTTGGATAAACTAAACAGCCTTTGATAAACTACATGCAGCAGTGAGCATTGCCCACTGCAGGAATGAGCCATCCCCCTCACATCCAGGCTCATGGTTCCCAAGGACCAGAACTCTTCAGTTCTGCCTTGTTAGATATTGGCAATACTTGGTATTGTAGAAACTTCTTCAAAGGTGAGGAACACCTGGATTAAAAGGTCTGCCTTTTTGTTTACATCATGAGAAAGCCTTGGGGAAGTAGGAAATCTCATTAGGAATTAACTTGGGATCAAATATGACCTCCTGGGTGATTCTGAAAGGCTGGCTTGATGAACAGAGCCACCTCAGACCTCTCTGAAGAAAAGAACCACATCAAATTTTGCTGTTACGAAGTACTTAATAGATCTAATTTACAAAGCAGTGCTGCTCCCAATTCCCAGAGTGCTACAAATCCTGCAGCCTATTTCTTTCCAAGAATGACTTCGATTCATTCATGGGTTTTAATGCAGCAAGCTGTTTAAAAGCTGCAAGAGATGTTTTAGGACAGGAAGCCTGAGCCCTACGAAGTGTACCAGGCTCTGCTCTATCCTCAGCAAGCCTGGAGAGTTATGTAGCTCTGATATGACAGGGGGTACCAGGGTTTTTTCACTCAGCCTGGAAGCAGCATCACCACAACCTGTGAAGTCAGGTTGCTACCTGATCAGAACCACTCTCACTATAGCTTACAGTGATACTTGGCTCACTCGGGAGCTAATAGCAGGACAAGCAACTTAAAACCCCAGAGAGCTCCCCAGAATTCCCCTTTGCAAGCATGCCACTGCCATGCGTGTGCAGCTGGATCATGTCACCAGGATACAGGTGTCCCTTTGGATGCGTGTCTGGTTAAAGGGAACTGGAATGTGTGCTGACAGTGGCTATCACACTCTGGTGTGAGCAGGGCTACATCCATCCTGTGACCACAACACATCTGATGAGGCAAGTGCTCCCCTAGAGACCTTTAACTCCTATGCCTCAGTGAGAGGGCAGAGACACCTCTAGTCTGCGGTGGGAAGTCACGCGATACAGACGGTCCTCAGATCCTTCCCGTTCTGCTCGTGTAGAGCATCCCAACAGAGACAAAGGCACGTTGCGTTTGCACTGGTGCTGCACTTGAGGGGTGGGGCCTTTGCGACCTGGAGTCCAGGATTCCGTTGCCTGGGTGACAACGGAATGTCACAACCTGTGCCAGAACCCTGCAGAGCCGGGCTGGACAGCATCTCTGCAGCATCACTGGCAGCAGTGCTTTGAGGAGTGCTTTGAGGAGGCAGCAGTGCTTTGAGGAGTGCTTTGAGGAGGCAGCAGTGCTTTGAGGAGTGCTTTGAGGAGGCAGGAGTGCATCGTCAGGCAGGCCGAACAGAAAAGTAGCCAGGATTTCGGTGAGTATCCCAGAAGATTGGGGTTCTTAATGAACATTTGAGCAGCTCTTGCACTCCTGCTGGGTCCAGGGAGGCCAATGCTGAGTGCAGAGAAGTCTCCATAGGACCAGATGGCCTCAGGAGTGAGAGCAGTGAGATAGATTGCTGACTAATGCAAGTCAGCTATCATCACCCATCTCGGCTTTCCTGCACACAGTTCCTTGTTGAGAGTTCTTCAGGTTGCTACACAACCAGAACCACTGTCACTGTTACCTTAGCTTACAGCATTTGGGGTTCAGGAGATCTTGGCTTTGTGTCCATACTGGTAAGCGCTGGACACAGCTCACAGGTATGTGTATGTGGTGCTGTTCCTGCACCCTCTGCTGCCAAGCCTACTTGGCCATGCTTCTCTCCTGGTTAAAAAGAGCTGTTCAACAGCTCAGCCAGAAGCCTTCCTACAGCCTTCTACCACAGCACAAGCCTCACACCATTCCTTCTACCTGGAAATGTGTTTAAAAGCCAGATTGTTTTCTCAGTGTATCAACAGGAAATACCTTGCCTCTTGCCCTGCGGAATCTCTCATCTGTGAGGGATGCAGGCACCCACAAAGCGTTTACACAAGTGCCTTGATCAGGCAAAGACACGCAGTTTCAGAAGCTTTCTCAAACCAGGGTCTCTGAATGCACCACCTGATAGAGACAGGTAAAAGAAGGTAATAAATACGTTTAACAAAAAGTAATAAAACCCACACACAGCCCAAACCCAAGGACTTTCCCTTTCACACCAAATACTTAGGAGGAATTTCAAGAATCATTTCTGTGCAGGCTGGAACACAAATAAGAAGATAAAAGAGAAACCCCCTGCTTTTCCCAGTTGGATTTCATTTTGCCCAAAGAACAACCTCTTATGATTAATCCTCCCTATTCCCTCTGTTACAGTAAGATGGGGAACGGGAAAATGTAGAACAAAGAAGAAGAAAATCACTGCTTGCTTCATTTTGATGGCTGTACTGGGCTTGCTTTTCTTTCGGAGGTGGAAGCAAACACCATATGCAGTGCAATAAAGGGATAAGGATGGTGAGAAAGCAGTAAGGAAGTCAGGAGACTTTTCCCTATGACTTGCTGCTTCTCTGCTTGCAAGGTTGAAGCTGTGGAGGCACATCCCGAGGCAATTTCAGTTGTATTCCTTACCCCAAAAGGCAGTGCAGGAGCATAGGAAGTGTCTCTGTCCTTGAAGCTACTTGCTAGGGTTGGCCACCTGAACTGGACACACTGCTGATCAGCTCCAGGGTGGTGGAAAAACCTCTGGGAGCAAGTTCTGATGCCCTGTAGGAGGCAAGGCCAAAGGCATGCCAAACTAGGCTGGCTGGAATGGTCCCTACCTCTGTGACTAAGGGGATTCATAAATATTCAATGTTTCTTGGCAGCTGGGTGTTGCAGAATGACTCTAAGAGCAGGACCATAGAGTTCTGGAGGACTGTGCAAGCAAGGCAGGGGTGGCCCCCACAGGTAGCCGGAGACCGGACCTGGGAGGAGAATGTGGAGGAAGCTGTGTGGGGCTAACCAATACTGTTGTGCCAAGAAGGAGTGGCTGAATACCACTCCTATATATGTGTGAACTGCGTCACAAATAAACTAGAAGTTGCTTATCACCCATATTGGGTTGGCCTGTCTGCTTCTCCTCGCCGCTTACAAATGGCGCCCGAACACAGACACGGACTACAGGGCCCTGGTCGCTGGGGACCCGGATACAGGGCCCCGACTAGCGGGGACCCAGATTACAGGGCCCCGGTCACTGGGGACCCGGATTACAGGGCCCCGACTAGTGGGGACCCGGGATACAAGGCCCCGGTCGACGGGGACCCGGAACGGCGAGTGAGTGGCGCCGGCGGCAGCGGCCGGGAAGCGTGTGCAATGCTGCTGCGGTGGCGTGACGGACCCGGGTGCTTGGACTAACCGAAAGGAATCCGCCACGGGGGCGAACCAGACACTCCTGCGCCGGGAGGCCGATCCGGAGACCGAGGTTACAGGACGACCCAGAAGAAGACGATCCGGAAAAGGCTGGCCATGAAAATGGACCGAGAGGTAGCCCTGGACTTACTACAGTGCTTTTTATAAAAGCGGGGAACTGAGCCCTGAACTTTTACAGTGCTTTTTATAAAAGCGGGGAATTGAGCCTGAGACTCTAAAGCAGCTAGCAGGTCTAGCGGCTGTAGGGAAGGCTAAGGGATTTTTTGTAGTTCCTGATACAGTTTTTGAGGAGAGCGAGTGGCGAAAGTTTAGTGAAGAACTATTTGACTCAGTGCTTAATGATGGTAAAACAGCAAAGAAACTCGGTAAACCACGGAGGGAAGTAATGAACTGTATAAAAAGATACAAGGCAGAAAACTGCCGTGGTAGCAACGGAGAAACTAGGAACAGACGTCCCCGGTCGGTTGAAACCGGGGGAAGATTACAACTCGTTCCCCCCCACAACTCGCGGGAGCACAGGGTTTCCCACCCCCCACCCCCCCCCCTTTCCTTTTCTCCCCCTCCATCAGAAGGTGCCGCGGAGGAGGTGTAACCCCCTGCTCCCCCACCACCCCAGTTCCGAAAGTAGGGACTTTGAAAAGGACAGAGAAAGTATATTAGAAGGTACACGCATGATAAAAGTCGAGGAATCCAAAAGAAAGAGGGCGGTGCCTCGGCGCCGGATCGATTGCGGCGCCATTTTGAAGCACGCAGTAGAAAATAGGGATCATGCCCTAGCGGGAGATTTAAAGGAACCGCGAGCCTCTCCAACCCACTACGCCCTAGAGTGAAAAAAATTTTAACTCAGTCACGGAGGAGCCAGGTCTGCAGATGGCCACATACCGAACGAGATACACCTGATAAGAAAGACACAGCTGCAAGCAAAGGAGACCCCGAGTTCGGCGCAGGATCAGCCCCCGAATCCCCTGAATCCGAGCCAGATTTATATCCTCTGCTTTCAGACCCTGACTCTGTGTCTCCCGGGTCGGTCTGCTCAGACTTACTGGCCCTGGCGACGCTGAGTTATAACAATGGGTAACCAAAGATGTGATCATTACTGGGGAATTTTCTGCAATGGGCATCTTTGCATATCCTGTGTTTACTACACAGCAGGGGGCTAAAGAGTGGGAAGCTCTTGATCTCAAAATAGTTAAGGAGGCCTGACAAACAGTGACCACGTATGCGTTAAAATCCTCTTATACTCAAGCTGTATATGTTATGATTTTTTCTTGCAATTGACAGGGGGAGCCCATACAGTTTCTCTGTGATACTCATGTACTAGAAGTTGGTAAATATAAGTATGTCCAGGTTTCTATCAACCCTTGGAGACCTCTGTAGATACTGCTGGCCACTTCTTCCAGCACAGGCTGGCCACCTGTGTCGGAATGAGTGTGCATTTTGGTCAGTATAAAAGCCCAAGCCTCATACGATGTGGGGGAGGCAGAGCCTCTGCGGGGACGCCCGCTAAGGTTGAGCCTGCCACCTCGCACTGCAATGATGCTTCTCAGAGCTGGTTTGCTGTTAGTCTCCACAGGGTCCTTGTGCCACGTTCTGTACGTGGAACTGTAGTGGGAATAATGATAGCTTTTGCAGGGACTAAAAAAAAAAAAGGGGGGGGGAGAGAGAGAGAGTAATGATGCTGCACTTAACCTGTCTAACCTGTCTACTTCTCAAGAACTGAAGAACTGATAACCTGGGGGAGGGGGTATATTTGTGTCCTCCTGCCTACAGGTCCATGGCGACTGTCTGCAAAGTTTGTGAAGCCCTGCCATGAGCTGGACAGACAAATGGATAAACCTGATGCGTCAGCTACAGGAGCTGACCGTGATTACCCCAAGCAGAATGAGATAGAGGAAGAGAAAGAACAAATAACTGCAAAACATCACTTGGGGACAACTGAAAAGTAACATCCTGAATATGTGTGCTTGTAAAGTAGCTATATTAGAGGTTGTGATTTTGTGTATAAAACCACCTGTGTTTACTAGCTAGTTGCTAATAAGAAACTGCACCTTGTATTGTATAGATTTGTCACTTGTAAAAGAGATGTTAGAGTATGGAAATTTGCAGTAGCTGCTAGAAAATGCTAAGGCAAAAGCTAGAAAAATTTTAATACAATGGTAGTGTTATAAAGCAGGTGATGGAACAAATTAAGAGGGGGGGAGAATTCCACTGGTAAGAAATTTCTTTGGCTAGTCCTTCACTGCCATCAGCATCTTCAACATGCTGCTGCACCCTGTAATAGTTACTCTGCTAATGTAAATTTGTGTGTGCCTTGCTGTAGTAGCGACTTGTTACTGGATAAAACAAAAGGGGGGAGATGTGGAGACAGTGTTCTCACAGGAGAATGCATAATTGGTACATAAACTTTGAATAGTCCTGAAAGATACAGCAAGGCCATGAGAGGCCTGAAGAAGCTTAAGCAAGCAAGATAAGAGGCTGGAATTCACCACGTTAATGAGAACTGTGGACTGTTGGCAAGCTTTCAAGGTTGAGTTCTCACACCTGTGTTTAACCAATTATATGTTAGTCACTAAGGGTCTTCAAAACATATATCCAATCATAATATGCCAAATCACTGTAAGTGCTTCAGCTGGGGCCTTGGCTCAACTAAGCAGACTGGGTTGCTGAGTTGCTAAGCAGACAATTCTACATCGAAGGCAATTCCTGATTTGTTTTAATGTTGACTCTGTAAGACATGCAACACTGCAGAACCTTTTGTTGTTGGAACAGGGACATGGATGTGAAGAGTTTGATGGAATGTGTTGTATGAGTCTCTCTGATAATGCTAATTCGATGCACGCACAGCTGAGAACCCTGGCTCAGCTTACCCAGCAATAGTAAATGAGCAATATCCTAAGAATAACTAGATGGTTGTCTTCACGGGGCATTACAGGTTGAGTCAAACACTGTTGTTTGAAGTATTGCACTTATGTATCATTGTTAGGTTAATCATCGTAGCTATTAGACTTATTTATAGTTGTGTGATAAAACAGGTGAACAGAATAACCCATAATGCCTTGCTTGCACAAAGAAAAAGGGGGGAATTGTTGCAGAATGACTCTAAGAGCAGGACCACAGAGTTCTGGAGGACTGTGCAAGCAAGGCAGGGGTGGCCCCCACAGGTGGCCAGAGACCGGACCTGGGAGGAGAATGTGGAGGAAGCTGTGTGGGGCTAACCAATACTGTTGTGCCAAGAAGGAGTGGCTGAATACCACTCCTACATATGTGTGAACTGCGTCACAAATAAACTAGAAGTTGCTTATCACCCATATTGGGTTGGCCTGTCTGCTTCTCCTCACCGCTTACAGCTGGGAGTGCTTCAGTTGTTCCAAGTATCTCAAGGGGGATGGGAAAGGCAGAATGAGCCTTAGTATTTCTGACACCCCGCAGAGAAAATGAACCAGGGAAGGAGAGCCCTCATCTTCTTGCAGAGAAGTGTTTCACGTAGGGTGATTTCAATAATTCAGCCTTCAACTGGTCTGTTTAATGCCTGTTTGATGCCTGCAAGAGGAGCTTTAAGATCTGGCCTGCTGTGAATCCAAGGAGTTGGGTGCTGTCTGCCTTCCCCATCAGTGGTTTAAACACGTTACCATGCTACGGCCCAAGTCGAAGTAAGAGCACAGATTTCCTCCTTCACTGCATGAAATTCTGGCACTCTCACGCCATGGGAAAAGAATCAACCACCCCATTCTGGTTTGTGTTTGGAAGGGAAGAAAAGAGCAGTCATGAAAACGCATGGAAAGAGGTAACAATCGTGAACACGTTGGCAGAGCGAGGGCAAGCGGGGCCTTGGGTCAGCCTCCACCATCTGTAATCAAACCATGGCGTAGGCAAGAATGCTGGTACCTCCGACCACCTCTGGGTGAAGTTTACCTTCTGCTATGAAGGTAAACTGGGGTCTGCGATTGGGCCCTACCAGTGCAATGTTCTTATTGAGTGCTTTCTGTCTTGGGCGTTGGTCCTGAACCTGATCTAAGGGAACATCCCAGCTGCAGTTGTCATCTGCTGGGAGATGGTCCAGTCCCTTTGGCAGTGTCATCCTTTTGTAGGGTATAGCTGGGCATTTGGACTGCAGAGGATTTCTGGACAAGCCCCAAGATATTAGACTTCCTGCTTCCACACACTGGAGTTGGGATGCTCACATCTCCTTTATCCAATGTTGGCCATTAGAGATAGGAAACTGTTCCAAACACATTTTGAGTTTGGCCAGGTTGAGAGATACCCACATCCAGGGAAGCGCACCGTTTTCTGCTCTCTCAGGCATTGGCATATTGCCACACTCACAAACTGTCCCACAGCTAGAGTTTCCCATCAGCTTTGCTCACGACAGAGCCTTCACTTCCACGTGAGATCCTGATCTTGTAAGCCCATCCACTAATTTATCCATGAAATGTGTGGGCATGACTTACGCATGAGGTGAATTATCCATGAACTGGGTTGGTCGCCATCCCTCCTTGTCAACTCTGTAGGTCTCTGCCAGGCACCAAAGCACAGAGTAGGCCACATCTCTTGGGTCTTTTCCCCTCCCAGAGAATCTGTATTTTACACAGCCATGTACAAAACCTGGGAGAGAGCTTAAATGTTCACTGGGTCACTCTGGGAGAAGACAGAAGGCTGCTTGAGTGCGCGCAGGGTCAGCCTTTCCCCAGAGATGCAGTTTCAGAACCTAAATCCATTCAGTGGTTACTCATTCCTGTAAAGAGGAATAACTCCAAGAATGACAGAGACAACTTGCCTGTCTCTGACAACACACTCCCACACTGCCAGGCTGGTGGTAACTGTAGTCATCTATGAACTGGAGCTTGAGATTCCAGCCTCTTCTCCATGACAAACACAACAAAGTCTTAAGTTTGGTGGATACCTACTTCTGATTTTGGCATGACAGTTGATGATGGAGTTGTGTTACTGTTCTTGAGGTGAGCGTTGTCCAAGTTGGTCTGTTTAGAGGAGGGAGGGAAGAGAGGATTCAGGAAATGGAGATCTGTCAGGGTTAGTTTTGAGCGTTCCTCCCCAGCTCCTCACCTTGCCATCTGTGTGATTTATCCCTAGGTGAGGCCAGTAACAATGTGGGAACCAGCTCCCCAGTGTGCAGCTGAGAGATTCTCCCTATTGGTTGAGTGCAAGCTCCTCCACACCTCCAGAAACATCGAATACGTCTTCCTTGATGGCTGCAAGAACATCACTGCATCTCACATCCTGGCAGCTGCAGGCATCCACAACATCTACAAAGGACCTGCCTACTGCCCTCTTCAACTCAAATACCCCCCCCCCCCCCTTTTTCACCTTCCCCATGCAGCTGGAGGAGGAAGCCCAGGGCTTGGAACACTTCCCTGCTTCCAAGAAAAGGCTGCCGGTGTTCCGCCAGCTCTGCGGGGAGGCTGCGCCAGGCATCCATCGTCAAGACTCAGGCCAAGGGCTGAAGAAGCTGCCTGATGCCGAAGCACCAAGGGAGGACGTGGAAGGTGGCAGTATGAGGCAGGCAGCAGGGTGCTCCCCTCCCCAAAAGGCACGAATTGACTCTGAGATAGCTTCTGAATAAAATGTAAGATTACTGGTGTCCTTACGTCACCAGGAGGTCAGCAACGCTGGTGTGAGCTCACATTCACTAACAGCCGAGGGCTGGGAATGTGGGAGGGAGGAAGGAAAGGTGTGATATCACCTACCCGCATATCCCTTCCACTCTCCTGGGTGCCACGGCAGTTTGTGCAGGTTGGCCATGCAACCCCATCCCTTTCACTGAATCCCCCTCCAGCATGCTAGAAATAAAGGAAAACTTCCTTCTCCACATCCTGAAACCCAGCAACACCTCCTGCAGTCACACCCACAACCCCTTCACCAAGCATCCTCTCCAGCTGCTGATCTCTATTCTTGAATAAAGCATTGAGTACAGGCTGTGGCACAGCGAGTACCAAACACTATGTGGGAAAACACAAAACATGAAAGGGAGAAGAAAGCAAAGGAGATCTCATGTGAGAGTGCCTAGGAGGGAATCTGGGAGTTTCACTGCTTAAGTCTAGAGACTGGAAAAATGGTGGCAGTTAGAATTAATGCCCCACAAAGAAACGGTAATAAACAACAGGATTCAGGGGGGTTGGCATCTGTACCAGCCTCAGACGTATTCCTGAAATAAACGGTTTACAGCTGGAAGATCCCAGCCCCAGACCAACAGGGATCTTCCGAAAGGGAATGTAAAACCAGTCTCAGCAGAAAAGAGGCAGTCAGTGGAGACCGCAATGGTTTGAAGTATAAAGAGGGATAAGATGCTACTCAGAGGACTTCAAGGAGAACAGGACAAAGAGAAAACAGGAGGAAGACCGCATGGGGGAACAAACCAGATCTGCACAACCTTGGAAACAGGCAGGTATCTGTGAGCAGGGACTTGTTAGGAAGGAATTATGAGCCTGCTGCTTATCTGGGACCAAAGAACAGAAGGCTGCTGAGGGGAAACAAAGAGAAAAAAGGTGATCTTAAGTGAAAAGATATTAATTGTCCTTTACCCTGGGACAGTAACAGTGGCAGAATCCCACAGGAACTGATTGCAGGTACCAGCAGTGAGCTGTAAGGTGTCCGAAGAGTGACTGTCAGAGGTTGTTTCTGCCACCCGAGAGGATGCAGTCCAACAGACTCACCAAGGGCTGATGCCACGAGAAAGGTTTGAGGATGCTGAGCTATTCAAGGGGAAAGAATTCTTTCCACAAAGTAAATTCCCCCTGGTTAGCTCTGGGTTGTTGCATGATGAGATTACGGCTGACAAATCTCAGCAGAGCACTCTAAGAACCAGAGGAACCCAGAGCGAGACGAGGAGAATCACATAATCCATCCCTACCTCCACAACACAGGCAGTGGAATCAGACAAGGACAGACCAAAGGACAGGGATGGGTTAGGCTGATTGAAAGAGAAGTTTTCTGGGGGAAGATCTCTGCAAGGAGTTTGGAAGTCATGCTGGAGACCGAGTTTAGATCTCCCCAGTCAAAATGGGACTGAGTCATCACGGAGGCTTTCATTTTTTCAGGCACAGATTGCAGAGCAAATGTTGCTTATTGCAGGCACCACTTATTCCTGAGCATGATAATAAACAGATTTTGTCTCCAAATGGTTACTGATCCAGGAAGACACAAGGCTATTTTAGTAGTATTTCAGTGAATGTGAAGACATTACAGAAGAGCTTGACCTAGAAAATAAACATGGGTCCAGCGATCAAAAGTTGATGCCATTTCAATTACATGGAAGGAGATATTAAACCAGGTCAGTAGCTGAGGCTTTTTGCAATGAATTAGCATATGAAATTACCAGCATGGCAACAAGGAATTTTACTGCATGTAACAAACTGGGAGTGGAACCATATGCCTGGAGTTTACCAAACACAGCACCCACGCTTAAGGAAATGGGGCAAGAGTAATCGTGACAACTAAAGAGCCTCTATTCTGATCTCAGTAGTACACTTCCATTTCTAGCCAATGTTGAAGGGGAGCAGAGAAGAGAGTCCAATGTAATATGGCTTTATGGAGGATAGGTCGTGCCATATGGGCTCTGCAAACACACCACCTGATGGCCATAACCCCCACCCGAGGCCACATTCTGCAAACAGCATCCCGATAACAAGCCAACAATTGGATAGAACCCAAATCAACAGCCAAAATTTCCTCCACTGAGCAGCCCAGGAGCAAACACCACCTTCACGGAGCTGGTGCCCTTTGCAGACAGGCACTCAGGGCTCCTACTCCTGTGATAAAATGAGAGTTGAACTGACCTGTGAGGACATCCATCCAAATCTGTGACATTAACTGGCACTCTTCCTCGAAAAGGGAACCATTTCTTTTAGGCATGAAAATCCTGGAACATCTACTTCATGTGGGCATCAGCGCTGGCTCTGCAGAGCAGGAGATGGATTCAGGGAGTACAAGTGGAGTTCCTCAAACAGTGGCCAAGAGACTCATCTCTTTGGTATTTCCACTGGTGGCTTTGGCACAGAGGGACGTATTGGATTTAGGAAGACTGCTGATTGCCCAAAGCTGAAAGGAATCCATTTCTCCTGTGGGAGAAATGAGGTGACCTTGAGAAACAGCAGTGGCACAGAACCTCCTGTAAAAGGAAGTTCTGCTCTGAGCTGGAAGCTCACCCGTTGGAAGCAAGCAAGAGGGAGAAAAGCAGAGAGGAACATGCCAATCATGGGCTGATGATACATCTCGGATGTAAGGTGGCTCTGAAAAAGACAAATCCCATAGTAGAGGGTGTGAGGAGAGACAGTCCCTTTAGGGAAACGGAAGTGCTTCTGTCATTGCATGGAGCCCTGAAGAGGCCTTGTTTGGAGTCCTGCTACGACTCCAATCAACCACGTTCACCAGAGGTTAATGGACAGCAGATCTGGTGGGAGAATGGGTGGGATGAAGATCCTTGTGGACCCGCAAGGGTTTGGCAAAGGCAGACTGCACGGGGAGGGGATGGAGCTGCTGTCTGAGCGAGCAACTGCAAGAGGAACAGTTTGGGGGACAGGGAGAAGAGTTGTTTGAGGCTGGCGTTAGAAGAGATGGAGATGAAAAGCATGTTGGTGTGCATGTGGGTGTGTGCCTCCCTCCGTGCTCGACTGACTGGCTTGAAATCTGCTCAGCGGTCTGGATGTTCTCTTGCTGAAAAAGGCAGCTTGTTTCTGGGATCTTGCACACTGGAGGAGCAAGGACATCTCCCCTTTCCCAAGCACAAACCAGACACCTGCTCCTCTACCAGCTGGCTGGCCCAGCACTGCCTCGAGTGAAGTGCCAGCCTTGCCCAGATAAATGAATGAGAGAGACCTGCTCGCACTCCACGGCTTCACTGAGGGGACGAGAGCTGGATCTGGATCTGCCAACCTTTCCCCATCAGGTGTAGAAGTAGAACAAAGGCAGAGAGCATGAGATGAAATGAGAGAGTGGAGGAAAAGAATAACAGCTTGCATTATTCCTTTTCATATACGGACAATATAACGCTTCTGCACAGAAGGACTAATTTAGCCCTCCGCACAGCCCCACTGACCCCTCCTAAGAGAAACCATTTAAATCTTTAAACAATTTACATGAAAATGTAACTTTGCTGCAAATATATCTCTTCCCCCTCCTGCTCCCATCACGAGTGCAGTCCTTCAAATCTCTGACAGCTTCCATTATCTCTTAATGAAGTGAGAGCATCTTTCTTAGGAGACGCGCCGGCCCCGAGGTTAATCCCCGAAACGAGGTTCCCAAATAAGAATCAGGGGAGGGAAAAGAGAAGGAAAAGCAAACACTTAGAAGAGCTCCAAGGGGTGGCTTCACCACCCAGCGACTGAAGATCCTGGAGGGCAGTGATCAAATCCTCCTTGGGAACCTCTGTGGGCTGATGGGTGACTCCATCCCTGCATCCAAGGGGACTGCATCGTGCCTGCTGTTGGCTGAGCCACCCTCATGGGACCTGGGGAGGATAGACCTTCCATTGTGCTCTATCTCATGCCTATGCTAAGAAAAGAGTGGAGGTAATGCCAGCAGCACGTAAGATCCAGTGAGCTGCTGAGAGCTGCAGGAACCACCACCAGCGCTGATGCATGGGTGCACGGGCTCCGATGGGAGCCCTGGGAGGTGTGAGGGCCACCAAGGCCACGCCAGAGAAAGCAGAGCCTAGAGGCTGTGGGGAGAAGGGCAGGAGAGAGAAGAGCACAGAGCAGCCTGTTTGAAATGTCACCCTGGGATGTGCAGGGCTGCGGGAGAACAGCGCTGCGAGCACATTCCCATGCAACAGGGAGAGCTCCACTTGTAGCAATGACCCAATTGTTCCAACACAGGCACCAGAAGACCTCCAGTCCCCCCAGCACAGCCCTCAGGCACACCGGGGTTACATCCGAAAGGAGGATGGCATCAGGGTCATCCTCAGAACCAGGCTTCGCAGCTACAGAGACAGTGAGCTTGAACAGGGGGGCTCAGGAGCATCCTCCAGAGCAGCCAGGGTTCTGCATTGCCTTGCAACACCTCAGCACACGGAGCAGGAGAAACCATCTGCACCACCCTGACAGGGCCAGGCTGGGGGCAGTGATGCACAAACACTCTGGATGCTCTTTAGATTTTGCAGGAGCGACGCACGTTTCCAGCCCAAGCATCAACAACAGCCCTGCAGGTGAGCCTGCTCACTGGGGCTGCAGCGTGCTGTGGGACTGCACCATGTTGTAAAGCCAGAGTAGAGGCTCTCTCCATCAGATACTCCCTGTTCTTCTCGAGGCTGGAGGGCTGCTTTGCAAAAGGCTTGATGGTGATGTGGGGAAGGTGTAAGAGAGAGGACATACTGACAAATACATGTAAAGGGCAGGAAATGAGGAGAGAAAGGCTGAAAATCTATTGAGCTGCCAGGAGATGGGATGGAAAAGGGGATAAAAAATCAGGAAGGTCTCAGGGGAAAAGAGATTCACAAGAAGGGGGACTACTGACTTGAATAGAGGAGAGATGAAAGCAGAAAGCCATGCAGAGGAAAATAAACAGCTATTCCCAGAAAAACAATAAAGTTTGAAATGTGCTGGGCCAGAAGGAAGAAAAGAAACAAACCCAACCCAAGCCCATCAAGAGTTAACAATTCTGGCTGCTGAAGCTGCTTAAGTAAAGAAAGCAGAGAAGGCGAAGGAAAGTACAAAGCACAAGAATAAGGAGATGAGCAATGCAGCAACAGTTTGTTCCCTGCAGTGCGCTCCACTGTGCTGGGACACGGCAGCATCAAAGCCTGGCTCTGTACCTCTGAACACAGCATTGTGCCCAAGCTCAGTACAGGAACTGATGTCGTGTGGCCTCAGCACCCTCCCCATCAACTCGCCTCCAGGCCACAGGATCAATGATCCTTTGGCCATAACTTGAGGATGTTGAAATCCTGTCTCAACAGGACTCCACTGCTGCCAAAGGAGCTCACATTTGAACACACTGGTACTGAAGTCTGTCACCTGCAGGAAAGATAAAGTCCCTGAAGAGAAAGAGCAAAAGGTTTCCTTTGTCCTGGAACACTGGTTTCTCCACTCTCCTTGACTCCCTGCTCTGACCTGGCAGACAGGCACAGGCAGAGGATGCATGCTCCAGGCAGGCCGATGCATTCCATGGGCCAGGCTAAAAGCAGCCCCTAGCTTTCCTGGAGAAAGAGCATCAGCAAAACGCGCTGCTCACCTCCAGAGAAGGGGGGACAGGGGCAGGAAGGTGTGAAGATGTCCTTGGCTGCCCCTGCAGCACGGGCTGGGGCTGTGGCTGAGTGTGCCTTAAATCAAACCCTCCCACTGCCAAACCTGCAGCTCCTGGGGGGGGGAAGGGGGGGGGGGGGGGGAATGCCAGCTCTCCTTGCTGATAACTGCACCAGACAGCTATCAATCACCGCTAAGTGAAGGTAAATCAGTCCTTATCTGCCCAAGGGAAGCCTCATTTGCTGCCTGATGTCAAAGAACATGGGAGCTCTGCTTGGCATCTCCAGGCTCTTGGTGCTTGACGGGTCACCCGTGTGCTCATCCCATGGGTTGGAGCTAAGGGAGGGCACACGCTTAGCCTGAACCACTGGCCCAGATTTCATTACTGCACACAATCAAAGAGAGGGAGGACATGGACGGGGCTGAAGCCTGGGAACACTCAGTGGATGCCCAGGGCTTGGCATCACCTTGGCATCTAACCTAGCCCTTCCCTGTCAGTCCCGCAGAGACTGACTCCAGCAGTGTCCCCTCCTGAACAGGACCCATCTGCCTGTCCCCCATTCTGCTCTGGGACTCGGGGTATCCCATCTCCCAGAGGTAGGTGATCCAGCATGGAAGCAGTGCACCCTGAGCAGGGAGCAGGAGGAGCATGGGGGAATCAGCCTCTTCCTCTGCTGACTCCTCACAAAGCTCCTCTCCTCCCAGCCTGGAGAGGCACAAACAGCTCTTGTAGGTGAAGAGGTTTTGGAGGGCGAGTGGCATGATGGATACAGCCTCATGCCAGGCCCGAGCACCCACAGCCCAACAGTCATCTCAAAGCAGGGCTTTTAGCCCATTCCCTCCCTCCCACCTTCCACCTCTCCATGGTGAGCGGGAGCCAGTTAACCCCGTAACCTTTAATCAAGGGCTTGTGTACATGGGAAAGGATTGATGGAGCTTGTCTCCCTCATGGCCTCACACCACGGCTCCGATTACCCCGTTAACTCCCCAGTTGAGTGCCTGGGCTGGTATCACAGCCAAGAAATGATAGCCCTGGAAACTGCATTATAGAGCCGTTGCTGGGGATGCAGAAATGGGCATTGCCACCCCGACGTGCTCTGGGGAAACCAGGGCCCTGCTGACCATAGGAGCAGACCAGGGGGGTCCTCACTCCCCTAAGTACATTGTGAGAGCTGGGTACAAACACCACTTGCCTGCATCACTTGGGGCAAGTTACAGCCTGTCCAGGTCTGATGGAGAAAATGCACCCCAGGGAGTGAATGGTCTAGGGGAGATCCCACATTCCATGATCAGGTGAGTCAATAAAGCCAACGGGCTGCAGAACTGAGCGGTCCTTAAGGATGTTGTGCACCCAGAAGAGGGATCTCTCATCCCTGGCAGGTCCAGTGGGTGCAGCCAGGACATGAGATTCCTGCACGGGGAAATAGGGAAAGCAGGAACAAGCACATCTTGCCAATGAAAGCCAGAGCAGCAGCCTCACTTCAACCTAAGGAAAGCTGAATTAACAGCAGATGGAACGGCTCCACCAGGAGATACGGGGAGGACCCTCCCTGCAACAGGGGGAAGCTCTTTAGGCAGGTCTTTAGGTGTGAAGACAGTGGATCAGATCCTGACTGTGACTGCAGATGGGGCTGCAGCTACAGCCGCTGCTCAAGTGGGTGCCAGGATTACGGATGCACCAGCTGTCCTGGGGCACAGGACTTTGTGTTCCTTACGCTTTGAGCCAGAAATGTCACCCCAGAGGCGATATGTCCCTGTACAAAGTTTCCTTTTAGTGAATGGTTAAAGGCTGGGAAACCCACCCTGCACAATCAGAACATCACCAGCCCGCTCCATCTTACAGGGCCATGAGCTTCCTTCAAGC
Source organism: Pezoporus flaviventris (assembly GCF_033815535.1). Taxonomy (NCBI): domain Eukaryota; kingdom Metazoa; phylum Chordata; class Aves; order Psittaciformes; family Psittacidae; genus Pezoporus; species Pezoporus flaviventris. The sequence continues at coordinate 969,681 of NW_026892739.1, read as the reverse complement.
TGGGGCAATGGGGGAGAAGGGCTCTGTGGGGTGGGAGGGGTGACACAGACAGTGCAGGGACAGGTTTAGAGCAGAGCCAGGGCTCCTGGAGCTGCGGAGAAAGGGGGGGCAGGAGGAAATCCCATGTTCGGGGCCTGCTTGTGAAAGTGTCCAAACCTTGGCCAAAGCAACAAGGAGCACAGGGTACCCCACAGCTCACAGTCTGTTGCTGCAGCTCCTGGAGCAGGAGCATCCCTTCTTGTAGCTCCACGGGGTGGGAAAACCCAGCCAACAATCAGCAATTCCAGTGATGGGGATGGTACCACCTTTACTTGGATGCACCTTTCCAAGTGGGTGTGCAGTGGGACCTGCTCCCCAGGAAACAGCAGCTGCTGGGGGAAAGCTCTGCTCTCCACGGAGGAAAGCTCATCCTCCAGGTCCATGAGCTGGCAAGTGGGACGCTACTGACACCCAGGGGCTCCCTGCATCCTGCAGGTGGGGACTGGCTCCTTTGCTGGTGGAGGAGACATCTCCATGCTCTCCCCGTGGCCTATTCAGGGGTCCTGCCTCTTTAGGGACTCTCCTGTGGAGGGTTGGAGTCCCTGGGTCACCACGTGCTTGTGGCATGGCCAGCAGAGAGACCCTGGCTAAACGGTTTTGCAGTGTGGCAAATGGGACCCAGGGGACAAGAGGCTGCACCCTGGAGCGTTGTGGCTCCATGTTCAGCTCAACAGTGTCTGCCTCGTACCATGTGCCCAGGGAGATGCTGTGCACGGGTGATGCTCTCTCCTCATCTGTATCACAGCCACATCCACCTCTGCAAACAGTGGTTAATTCTAAAAGCTAATCCGTGCTGGATGAATCCATGCCACAAGTTGCCACAGAAATGCTGGAGGATGGGAGGAGGAGCGAGGTTGGAGTTAGTTGTGGTTGCTGCTCCCCATATCACCCTGCCAGCTGTGGGTGGTTGGCTCCCACCTCTGCAGACCATACATCCTGCAGGAGTGAAGCTGGGATTTTAGGATGGAGCCCCACAGGCTCAGGTCCCTCACAAACATTGTTCCAGCAAGTTAGAACTGGAAGTGAACTAAGCTACATCAGAAAGCCCCATTCACGTTCCAGAAGACTGCCTACAACGGGAGTTATTTAAGAGCAGCACCAGAGCTTTTCAATGCACCCTGCATGTTGTTTCAGAGCCAAGCCCCAGTGAGCCAGCAAACAGTACGAAAACACAGCAACAAACTGCCTGCGTTTGGCAAACCACCGTGCAGAACCGGAGAAGATCCAGCCTCTGACCTGAAGAACAGCAACAGATAAGATGGACACCAAGTGGATTAAAAAAGGCTTCAGGAGCAACACTTCCCAGCTGAGAAAAGCACGTTTTCCTCTGGCCCTGCGCACTGACAAGCGCATTTTAGCCAGGGAGAGCACCCAGAGGCTGCTCAAACAGAAATGCGCTTCCAATTATCTGTGATTATCAATTGCTTTGCAGACAGAAGCTGCTGATAACAAAAGCCCACTGCCCTGAGCACACAGAGACAGCTCTTTCAGGCAGGGACTGTGTGAGCAGACACCAAGGCAGGGACTTACCTAAGGAAGATGATCTCAGTCTCCTAGTGGACCAGCCATCGTCCCTGCGGGATGAGAGGAAGAAGGGATGCTTCCTCTGCAAGTGTATAAATCAAATGGTGGGTGGGGAAAAAAAGGAACAGAAGCACTAGATGAAAATCACTGTGGCCACAGCACATGGCGCACAGATTTTGTGCGCAGCACACAGATTTTGTTTGTGCTCTCCCAGAGAGAACTGGTGCTTCCCTGCTTACAGGATTGGGAAACACTGGTTGAAGGCACAGCACCAAATCTGGGCAACAAACAGGGACAGAAGGCAAAGTCTAGAAGTTCGCATCGGTATCCCATTGCCAGGTCTTTCTTGCCTCCTCTTACCATGCAAACTGGGGACACGGGAAGGCTGGGTGTGCCATGCTCTGGGGGATGAGTCTGGGGTGTCCAAGGAGTGCAAGGGAATGCACTGGCTGAATGAACGCAGCATTTCCATCTGTAATTTCTCCGCCCAAATAAGCCCTGCTGGCAAACACACACATCCAGCTCTGGAAACACAGGGGCTGATTAGCATCGACTCTATTATCATTATTATGGGCACAGACAGCTGATCAATGTCTACTCAGAAAGGCAAAATCAGGTGGCAGTCACTCCAGCAATGCCTGCTCCCTGCTCCGCAGTGATTCATGTGTGCTGGCTCCCGGCCCGCAGCCCGAACAGGGAAGGAAAGGAAGTGCGGTCCCACTTCCGTCCCCAAATAAGTGATGACTGCTTGTGTGTCAGCAACAGGGACCTGATCACAGCAGTCTTCTTCATGGCAGGACTTTTGCTGTCCCTTGGCAGAAGGTGGACTTCTGCAGGGCACAAGAAGGATGCATCTTGGAGCAACGCCTGAGCACGCTGTACCCTGTGATGAGGAGACATCCTCTCCCCTGCCCAGCTCTCATCACGCTCCATGCATGCTTCCCTTAGCCCTGCTCAGTAAACATCCTGCACATAAGGACTAAAACAAAGGTCCTGAGCTGACCTTCCAGACCGTCTACCTTCTGCCGTCTCCAGCTCCGCGCAGTAATCAATAGCTCTTCCCTCTGTTCCCATTCTTCCCAACCTGACACTTTTTCAATAGCCTTATTTCCTTCAGTTTGTTTTGCTCCCTGCAAACTCCTCGCTCCTGTTTCTCCTTCATAAATTGGTTTTCTCTTATACACTGTCTGGAGAGAGGTGAAGGAGGAGTGGAAGAATCACAGCCCCTGCCTCATCTCAGATCACCCACTTTCCCTCTCTCCAAGTGCATTCAGAGCTGGGAACAAAACCAGCTTCACAGTGGGGCTGAGGACCATCGCAAGGCTGTAGTGTGCAATGACTCTCCTGCTTCAGAGGTGGAATGTCCGGTGGAGCAATGTGACCAAGCGAGTGGTGCTGGGGAGCAGCACTCAGTTCCCTGCTCCCTACTCTGTGCCTGCCAGCAGTGAGGAATGTCTGGGTGCAAGGCAATGAGCTGTGGCAGCCAAACGACAGGTGAAGAAGGTGTTGGAGATACGGGGCTGTCTGCAGTGGCTCTGGCTCTCCCTGTGAGAGGTAAAAGGCCCTTACGCACCCACATGTGAGTCCTGGACTTTGATTATGGGAAAACTCAAGATCGGCTTCAAACCCCAGCGCAGGCACAACCAAAACCTCTGCGCTGCTCTAAGTGACCACTAAGTCCTTGCTCCTCATGGCTGCACACAGAGCTTCTGGAGCTGGGGGTGTCCTGTGTGGATGTGGACACCTGAAGGGCAGGAGCAGCCCTTGGGCTCAGTGCTGGCCCAGTAGGAGACCGCATTGCTGTAGTCTGGCCAAGGGGTGATGAAGTCATGAATAACTTCAGCCAGGTCGTTATCTGCCGGGATGAGGTAGAACCTCCTTGCCAGTTAGGGATGACAGAAAGCATCCTTCATGGCCGTTCCCATGTGAGAGGAATCCAGAAGCACAGCAAAAACCAGGCCCCCATTTGCAGGTGTGAACTTTCAACTACAAAAAGCCTTTCTTGGGGGAAGCTGCCAACCACCCAGGAGCCAGCGTTTCTAGCGAGCAGGGAGCTGTGCCACCCTCACATCCCACCGACCCAGGGCTTGTGCCATGCCTGCAGTTGGCATGAAGGGCTGAGCCCGGGCCATGGAGATCTCCTCCTGAACATGACCACAGAGAGCTGGCCTTGTCCAGCGTGTTGCCTCAGCCCAGTGCCACTGCTCCCAGGTGACGTACCAGCACCCTGCTGATGCAGAGTGATGCACAAGGATGCACACGAGTGGACAGAGGGACGCAATCTGTCGGTGGCACTCGGGCTGCTTCAGCTCGTGCTCTGGCTCGGCTCCAGAGCTGGGATCTTGGCTCCAGTCAGATGAGCTTGTAGCTGGCCTTTGAATAACATTTGAGGTGCCAGTTCTTAGGCACCTGTGCAGTTTATTACTCTCCAAATAAGCATAATATGCATCACACCCCGGGGCAATCTATGCACCAATAAACCCCAATCCTCTACCTCCAGAAAGCCATCAAAACCAGTAAGATGCCAGTACCCACTATTGAGCTTGGATTGTGCTGAGATCACAGGCCGGAAAAGGTATGCTCTGAAGCACAGTGCATAACTTGTAGTGCTGAAAGCACATTGAAGCACGGTGCTTTCTGCTGATGCGAGACAGGCAATGCTGGTGCACGGTGCCTACGCTGCACTCCTGAGCAGCCCCAGGAGCTGTCAGGGCTCCTTGCACCGACTCCCTGGCTCTGGCAGGGCACACTCTGCACCTCTGTGGTTCAGAAAGCCCTGGGAAAGCTTTGCTGTGTTGACCCTTGAAGAGGGAATAGCCCCCGGCGGTGAGCAGTCAGCACATGGCACGGACTCTGAGACTGAAATCAGGGAGGGAAAAGGTAGAAGCAGACATCACGGGAGCCAAAACTCTGAGGTACCACGTGCAGCTGTGGGGCAAAGGCGGAACAGAGCCCTACATAAACTTGTCATTGATGTAGACAACACTACCTGTTGGGATTCCTTGGCTGGGAGCATCCCAAGGCTCAGCTTCCACCCCACGGCAGGGCCGGGTGTCCCCATAAGCGAGGCTCAGCCCGTGATCCGGGGCTGTCACTTTGTCTGCCACGGTGAGTGGATTTAATGACCGAATGAATCCTGTTCTCAGCTGGGTGCGACAGGAAAATAAATGCCTCCTTTTCCTCATTTCCCGTGTCCCTTTTGATCTGCCCTGCACACAAGTTTATGTGCACGGTCTCTCCCTATCTCCCCACCAACTGGGCCCTGCATTCTCCGTCGCCCCAGAGATAACCAGCAGACCCAGTATTGCTGCACCGCGTGTCTCCTGCCATCCACATCGCTGTCTCTGTACCACGTGTTGCTCAGGAGCCCAGAACTGATACTGCATCTCTCCTGTGGGACACCACGGCCAAAGACAATCACCTCCCTCCTCTGTCAGTAGAAACCTGTTGCAGTTTCCATCTGAAATGCATTTATGCCCATTTCCAACCATGCCAATTCTATATTTAAGCGTCTCTATCCTCCCTCCATGGTGCTATTCAGTGTGATATACACGGAGGCAGTGATCCAGTTCCCACTCAGCTTCTGTTTTGCTAAGCTTAATAAGCCAGGAATCTCCACTGAAAAACATGCTCCGCACTCCTCTGGCCAGCCCTTCTTTCCTGCTGTTCCAGTTTTTGGATGGATGCCACAAGAATAGTGACCATGAAAACCTTTTAACAAACCACTCTTAGGTGATTAAACCACAACCAAGCGCTTTTACAGGAGTAAAAGACTGTAACTATACCCAAAACTTGGATATTCAACTGTGGCTCTTCCGGTGCCCTTTCCAACAGGCAGGAGAGTCAAATCCTACGCATTTGTAGGATTTGCAAATCTGCAAATTCTGGTATCTGCAATTCCAGGTATTTTCTGTCATGGCATCTTTAGAAAGCAGAGCAACACTTGAATGGTGAAGAGTAAGGAATCAACTGACAGCACTTCCCAGGGCTGAGCAGAGAGTTTCACCCCCAGCATTAACATTTGCAATCCCTCCCATAATGAGAGGCCACAGGCAGTGTGCTGGAACAATCTCTCACTGAACTGTCCCAAACCAAGGCAGGAAGCTCATGAGGAAGGAGTAATTGTGAAGATTTGGAAAATCCATGGTTTTCCCCATTGGCTCTGCAAATCCAGTTTAGAATTTGTAAATCTGCAGGACTGGATTTCTAGGTTTCATGATTTATGGACCTCTGCTTCCCTGTCACTCTCCCCTTGACTTTAAGAAGCAGTTCTACACTAGCTCAGTTGAGATACCAGAAAGAAGTTCTCAACCACAGCAGCTCTGTGGTACATCAGAGGGGGAGATTTCCCACCGAGAGCATGAGGCATCCCCAAAGGGTGCCAAAGCCTCCTTACAAACAGGATGCTGACGGTGAGATGTATTAACCAGGGCTGGTGCCTCTGAGGAAGCACCACTAGAACACAGAGTGTGTGCCATCTCCAGCAATGCAACCCAGCAAGAAGTCAAGGTCTTGCTTCAAATCACCCAAAAACAGAGCACCACCAGGCCAGACCAGCCATCTCCAAAGCAGAAAAGCACAAACTTGGGGTGGTATTACCCGGAATAGCTCACAAACGCCAACAGTTTGCAGCTGAGCCGATGATGGGGAGTTCATATTCATTAGCCCCTAAGGGATTTGTCTTCTGTGCCCATGGCCCAGAGGAAGGCCCTTTCCTCTTGGCTACAGAGAGCTCCAGCATGACTGCTGCCCTCCTATGGACGTGTCTATGCTTAGTGCTGACTGCCCCGCTGCCCGAGCATCCCTTGGATATCCCATTGGGATCAAACACGACATCCCGACGTGAGAGCAACAGCAAATCTTAACTCACTCTGGGATCTTTACCTACCAGACCTGAGGGAGCAAATCATTTATCAGACTCCAATAAAAGGTCCTGCTGAGTATCCCCGAAGACATTGTCTCAGCTCCACTTTGCTCAGTGGCCACATCATTCCCAGCCTGGGCTGATGTATTCTTAATTAGCATCTTAATGTGAGCAGCATATGCAATGAAGCATGACAAGAAAATCCCCATCATTTAAATTCATTAACAGTCATCGAAAGCCTTCAATGCAGAGGTGGAATTATCTCTGAACTCCTTCTGAGAGACCAGCTGTGCTCACTAAACTGTGCTGGGTGTCGCTGCACTGCCTTATCTATTTAGCTGCTTCCAGGAGGCTTGTCCCCTTGGATTCTTACAGATTGCACCCCCCACATCACCTGTGCTAGGGCACACAGACTGTAACCACAGCCATCGCCCCAGGTCCACACTCGCAGGTTGGTCATGGAAACCCTGGCAGCGCATCCCTGCCGAGGCTGTTTACCGGTCATGTTTACCACACGGATTACTCTGTCTCCACTATTTGCTTTTCTTCTCATCCTTGCCACAGGGAATACCTCCAGCTGCTACTGCCTTTAATCCCTCCCCCCGCACTTGTCGCGGTTGTAAAGCCGTGGCAGCAGGATGAGAGCAGGAATGGGCTGTGGCTGCCCAGATGTGCTTGCGTTCAGATGTGTCTGGGCACACCCCCAGGCTCCAGCATTGGGCTACATGGAGCAAGAGCTGGTGATACACCACAGGGCTGCTGTGCTGTGTGAACCCACTCCCAGTACACAAGCAGAGACAGGTATGTCTGTCTCTGTGCAAAATCCACCTTGTCTTAATAAGGCAGGACTTTTCCATCTGCTGAAATCACACTCATTCTTCAACCCTGCTATCCCAGCCTCTGCTACCTGTTTGCCATCATCCCCCCAAGGGCTGCTGGCTGCAGATCCTCCATCGCCAGGCTCACAGACAAGTGAAGAGTCCTGCATCTGGGCAGGAACAACCCCAGGTTCCAGTATAGGTTGGGAAACGACCCGTTAGAGAGCAGTGTAGGGGAGAGGGACCTGGGGGTCCTAGTGGACGACAGGATGACCATGAGCCAACACTGTGCCCTTGTGGCCAAGAAGGCCAATGGCATCCTGGGGTGTATTAGAAGGGGGGTGGTTAGTAGGTCGAGAGAGGTCCTCCTTCCCCTCTACTCTGCCCTGGTGAGACCGCATCTGGAATACTGTGTCCAGTTCTGGGCCCTTCAGTTCAAGAAGGACGGGGACCTGCTGGAGAGAGTCCAGCGCAGGGCAACGAAGATGATTAAGGGAGTGGAGCATCTCCCTTATGAGGAAAGACTGAGGGAGCTGGGTCTCTGTAGTTTGGAGAAGAGGAGACTGAGGGGTGACCTTATTAGTGTATATAAATATATAAAGGGGGAGTGTCATGAGGATGGAGCCAGGCTCTACTCAGTGGCAAACAATGATAGGACAAGGGGTAATGGGTACAAACTGGAACACAAGAGGTTCCACTTAAACTTGAGAAGAAACTTCTTCTCAGTGAGGGTGACGGAACACTGGAACGGGCTGCCCAGGGAGGTTGTGGAGTCTCCTTCCCTGGAGACATTCAAAACCTGCCTGGACACATTCCTGTGTAACATTATCTAGGTGTTCCTGCTCTGGCAGGGGGATTGGACTAGATGATCTTTTGAGGTCCCTTCCAATCTCTAGCATACTGTGATACTGTGAAATCGGGGCTCCCTTGGGCTTCCTGGGAATCACATCCAATTTCTCCCCTTCTTCTCCTTTTGCATCTCTTCCTTTCCCAGACCCAGGGCTTCACCACAGCGTTGGTCTGCTCTCCCCATGCTGCAGCAAGAAAGGGGAATGGGGCCACCACTCTTTCATCCAGCGTGAGGGAGGCGAGCGCGGCTCCGGAGCGGGAGGAAATGACTCGGAACCGTACACAGTGAAGATGTGGCCCAGGAGAGCAACTCCTCTTGTCGGGGCCCCGGTGACTCTTTATCAGGGAAGCCTTGTTCAGTCTAACAAAGCACAGCTAATGTGCTCTTTATTACCTCCGCTGCTGCATTTGGACTGTCAGGAGATGAAGAAATATCCCCAGAATTAACAGCAATATAACAGAGGGAAGAAGAGCCAGGGGAGAGGTTAAGGCAAGTGCTGCTATCTAAGAAATAGGCTCATAAATCCTCCTCACTAAAAACGGCTTGTGCTTAGATGGCAGCACCCCTCCTGGCACCCGAGGGGGGAACTGGGGTTCCTGAACATGTGGCAAGCTAGGTGCAAGGCACCAAGGAGAACCAGGCTTCTTCCCCCATCACCTTTGCCTGCATGGACACTACTGCTCAGACAATAAATATACGTCTAGTCTGATGTAGAGCATTCCCAGAGAGAGTTAACATTAAGTCCTCGAAGGCTTGAGTAGTCTTTGTGTATGTACAGTGCTCAACATGACAAGCTCCATGGCCCAGTCACAGGGACAAGAGGAAATGCTTTAGCACTCAGCTCCAGACTGCAAACACTCAGCAGGAGAGGTTAAAGTCTAGACAGAAGGGAGCCCATCACACCAGAGGCTGAATGTCTGAGCTGCAAGAGGTGTCACCCAACGCAGAAAGCACCCAAACGCAGGGGACACAATGGGGGAAAGCAGGAAGGTCAAAATGAAGGCATAGGATGAAGAACTGAACAGCTCAGGAAGATGAGACTGGAAAAACCTTCATTTTTGATGGCTGAGGTATGGCATGTCCTATAGAGAGGGGCTTGTCTGGCTGGGAGCTTAGAGAGAGGGCAGGATAAGCTCAGTCAAGCGTATAGGACCTTACATAAACCAAACCCAGCCTTGCTTACAGACCTGGAGCCATCAAGTCTCCCAGCTTTGCGTGAAGAGCCTTCCAGTGGCCAACAAGGCATCTCCACTTACTTCAGAGAGCTTCCCAAGAGGCACACACTGAGTATGCTGCTTGATCACTACACACCCATGCTAGGTGGAGACAGCTCCACATCTCCCAGTGGGTCTTGGAGCCATCCAGGCTTTCATGGGGTCCCAGCAAGCCCTTTTTCCTTTTGTACCTCCATCACGGAGCCCATGCCGGGGTTGGAACAAGGCAGCCCAAGCGATGCTTGCTGGTACCCGCAGCGGGATGGCCTTCCTTTTTCATGCCTGCACACAAGCAATTACAATGCTTTCACTGCAGCAGCTCCCCAGGCCCCTCCACACCAGCTGCAGTCCGGTGGAATAGAAATGACACATCCAGCTTTGCTCCCTCCAAGGACCGGCCTTGCTCTCCCTCTCCCATCTTTTGCATAGCAGCTCATGCCCATGGAGCAGCCTCCAAGCAGAGTGCTTGGGGCTGTTACTATACGAAGGGGCTCACTCACCCCTTTTCCAAAGGCCATGCAGATGCCTTCTGGAACTCCAGGGCTGCTTCTAGCTCTAAGCACCACTCCCAGCTCATATCAGCATAGCAGTGATAGTCACATCTGCATGAGGCTCCAAATCCTGAGATCTTAACTGGGGTCTTACTAACTGCAGTCCTCATTGTACCAAAGATGGGGAGACGGAAGCACTACTACCATGTATCCTTTAATGCTCTGGAGCTCCTGACCCCTGGTGCTGACTGAATTCATCTACCAGAGGTGAAAGCTTACAAGGAAATGGGGAAACTCGAGGAACACAAAGCTTATTGTGTGGGGAGGTGATTGATGTGTCCTCTACTCTCTACTTTAACCACTGTTAACATTGCTGCTGGCTGAGGAGCAGCCACAGCATCTGCTCTGTCATTCACCCTGGGGAGGTAAAGAATCCCATCGTAGAGCCAAGAGCTGGGGCTGACCCACCGAAATCCAGCAGGACACAAGAGGCCCATCACAGCAGACTCCCATTTGCAAGACGGTCCTTTGGGTCATCAGTGTGATGCTGCCAGCACCTCCTAACATGGCACATTCGTGTGGGTTTAGCCCACCTGGAAGGAAGCATCCAGGGCTGGTGCTGGGATGAAACACTCCCTGAATGCCACTTCACAGGGAGGGTGAGCAGCACTGTCAGAACAATGCCATTAGCCACTTATTTCTTCATGTTAATTAACTTTGCTTGCTCTAGCACCTTTGTCAAGGTATCACCCTGCTCTCTGGGGTGCTCTAGGGAAAGCACTTATATGGTAGTTACTCTGCAATTAATTACAGCTTGAAGAAGGCTGTGGGAGGGCACCTCTTCCTGTTTGATCTCCTAAATGCTTCATTAAAGGCCCAACATGGAATAGATATTTCTGTAGTTCTGCTCTCCTGGCAACCCTGTCCTCCTCCCCTTTGAAGAGGAGCGGTGCCAGGTATTTATTTATACCCTGTTTTAGGCAAGAAGAAAGACCAAGCCCAATGGAGTTCATCTGGTTTGGCACAACATCCTTGCTTCTTTCCCCTGACTAAAAGGAAGGGTGGGTGATGCCTTCCTAACGAAGCAGCTTTGCAAACTTCCTGCACTGTTTGCAAACCTGGCAAAATGTTGAGGTCCAAAACCTGGAGTGTTTTGACTGAGATGTCTGAGGTCTGACCACATTCAGTCACTCGGTAAAAGCTTTTAAGCCAAGAAAGGGAAACTTTAGGGTTTACCACTGATAGGTATTTAATGAAAGATGCCGAGTTTTCTGAAGCAAGGAGCAGAATCTGACCTCCTCTACAAGGCATATGCTCAGAGTGAAGCACCACGATGAAGGGGAGCCGTGGTGGATGGGAAGAGGAGATGCTGGGTGCAGACACCCCTTATTTGAAGCTGTATCTCCGTGGGCTGGTGATCCCTTCCTGAAGCAATCCACTGGCAGGGTGTCCTGGTGTCATCACATCCCCGACTCCATCCGTCTGTGGCCAATCTGCCCAACGACCTGGACCCCTTCGGCCCGTCCTCACCAGCCCTTATACAGCCTCCTTCTGCCCCTGCTTGCCCCAGCGCAGGAGGGTTAGTGCCACACGGAGGGCTCCTGCTCTCCAGCTGGCACTCTCGCTCAGAGGAGCTCAGCTTCTCCACGAGCATCCTCCATGGAAGGGGAAACAGAGCAGCTCAGATAAACTCCTTGCTTGGATTATTTTGGATACTGCTGGCAGCTGGAGTGCGTCAAGGTGCTGTGAAGCCTGGCAATGAAGTGAGGGAGGGAAAGAGCAAAAGAACAGATGAGAAGAAGAGTCTATTTACTGAGGGCTGCCTTTGCTGCTTCTGCATCTCTCAGCTATCTACCGGATGCTGAAGCATTTAGCCTTTGTTATGCTAATATTGCTTTTGTCAGCACAAATCCCATGGCTGTTCCCACCCTTTCCACCTCCCGACAGTCTCCTCACTCGAGTGGAAGCACCAAGTCAGCAGAACATAGGGGGCCATCTCTACCCACTCAGCCTGCGACTGCAGGGACTTTTTGTCTGGTATTGCAGCTTCCCGCTTTCTTCTTCTCCCTTTGAATTGATGAGGGGGAAAGTGAAAGCAGGACTTGAAAGGCAGGAGCACACATGCGGGGAAGGCTGGGAGGCAGCTCGGGTGCTGCGGCACTGCCCAGTCCCTGTGGGCAGTGTTGGCTGATCTCCTGCCCTGTTGGCCTGGAAGGGGAGGATGCTCAGCCCATGAGTCAGGGTGCAGGGTGTCTGTCAACTCAACTCACGGGGCTCTATGGGACTGCAGAGGAATTAAACCTTCCCCCTTGCACAGAAATGCGGCACACAGACACAGCACGGCAGAGCACAGAGCTGGAAACGGATGTCTCCATGCAGCAATGTCCACCACACTCCATTCAGTTCAATTCTGTGTCAATTCAGCCTGACAGCGAGCAGACACCACCAACTAACTCAGCAGTCCGGTGATGCAGACAGTGCCCGGGCTGACTGAGGGGGCCATGGCCACCTCCTTGGCCTGCTGCCCCGTTCCCAGTGCTCTCTCCCTGTGAGGGCTGCCTGTGCCAGGGAATCCTGCACGCCCGCTGCCCGCATGGCAGGGATAAATGGGAGCTGTCAGTCAGCAGGGCTATCAATCTGCCAGGCTGCATCAAACCTGCCATAAAAGACATTTAAAAGGAAAACTGACATTGTGTTTTACAGCACTGCAGTTTAACAAAGGGGGAATGAGGGCTGGAGGAGCTGCGCTTCCTCACACGCCTGCTCTGAGTGTGTGGCACTTGTCCTGCTCCCAGCCCCAGGTGATGCTCTCCCACTTTGTCCACCAGTACACTGGAGATGAGGGACAAGCTTTGGGCATGAAGGTGATGCCCAGCATGGGTTCATGCTGCCATGTACGGCAGAGCTGAATCCACCACTCTGGCTCTGTTCCACTAACCAAACCCTGTATCTTGTCCTGGGGCCAGGCACATCCCATCCCACAGTAACTCATTTGGAGAGCAGTAACACTGCCTACGCTGCACTCCTGAGCAGGGTGCATGGGCACAGGGCCTGGGTCCAGCCCCAGGAGCTGTCAGGGCTCCTTGCACCGACTCCCTGGCTCTGGCAGGGCACACTCTGCACCTCTGTGGTTCAGAAAGCCCTGGGAAAGCTTTGCTGTGTTGACCCTTGAAGAGGGAATAGCCCCCGGCGGTGAGCAGTCAGCACATGGCACGGACTCTGAGACTGAAATCAGGGAGGGAAAAGGTAGAAGCAGACATCACAGGAGCCAAAACTCTGAGGTACCACGTGCAGCTGTAGGGCAAAGGTGGAACAGAGCCCTACATAAATGCAAATGTTCCCAGTAACTCCACAGGCCCATGAAGAAGCCAGAGGAAATGTCATCCCTCTCTTCTCGCTTGCCCGTTTTTATGCACTGCGATGGTTTATGGCTCCTCCTGGTTTAGACTGTAACTGGGAGCACGGCAGATATTTAATCTGTTTGGAAATAATTACAGCAATAATGATTATTTTACTGGGTTTAACCAGATTCTAAAAATAAGGGAGATGCTGCAGCAACGACAGGCGAGGCCAGAAGATGCTCTGTGTGTGAGAGTGCAGAGGTTTACAGCCTCCTGTTTGCAACACCAGTGGGGATGCCTGTGGAGGGCAGGGAGCACCCAAAAGCACCCCTGGTTGAGTGTGTGATGGACGTACATGGAGCATGGGCCCAGATACTCCAATATGAACCAAGCTGCCTGTGACCTCCAAACCTGACTCCATCTTGCAATTTACTTGATCACCCCTTTACAGAGTTCTCCATTTGGGAGTGCAGGAGGGAAGGGAGGCACAGGGAGAGGAAGCACCATTCAATTCCAGCTTCTGTAGATTGCCTCTTTGAAGCTGCTGTGTTACACAGCCTCAGGGCAGCCAAAAGCCCCACTGAGATGGACTCTGTGGTCTTAATCCCAGAGAAAACACATCTCTCAAGTTCTTTCTGTATCTTCCCAACCTTCCCAAATCCCTGCCTAAGACCAGGCTTCACAGAGCTTTCTTTTTCACATTTCCTCTGATTTCTCCATCCTCCCTGCTCCCCACCTCCCTTCCGGCTCTGCAGTGGAGCTGGGGGGTCAGAGGAGCCCTGTGAGGACTCGGTAAGGGAAGGGATGGCAGTTCCACATACTGTATCACATCCATATCTGACAGCGTTTGATGGTGCCAGTTCCAGGTCAGGAGGGGCTGCAGTGAGCCCCTCTGGGGCTGCCCATGCTGTATTGAAAGGGTTTTGCCAGGGTGATACAAAGAACTCCAGGCCACTCCAACCACAGCTCCTGACACCTTAGTGCCTGTGTTTGAGGGCTGCATTCCCCTGCTTGGACAGCACAGGCTTTGCCTGGAAGGCAATGAAAGCAGAGCCCTGTGCACCAGCAACCAGAAGAAACCACCTCAGCCAGCCCTGCCATGCTCCAGCTCTGCCTGTGGCTCCTCCACTCCCTGCCTGAGTCTAGCAGAGACCTGAAGGAACAATGTGCATGCAAGGAGGGCTGAAAGCTTCCACTTCAGCTTTCCTTAAACTGGAGTTTATAGGTTGTATCCCCTTCAAAAATCATATTTGCCTTCAGTCATTTTCCAGTCATGTTGCTGATGGAAGTAACACCACAGCAATCAAACCGTTTGCATGTGTCAGTCTGACTGCCCTCCCTCCCTCCGAGCTTTTGAAGTGATTGCAAGTACATTCAACACAGATTAGGGACCTTAAAACTCAGAGGTGCCACTGAGTGAGGTGATCAGATGCAGCTGAACAGAGGAGAGACATCCCCATGTGCCTTCTCCGAGTATTAGGGAACCAGCATGGGATAAGAGAGGCAGGAAATGGGATACATCAGTCAAGGGAACAAGTTCTTCACTTAAAACTTGCTAGCTTTCTAAGCGTTAAGGATGCAAAGGGAAAAACTTACAGAAGTTATGCAACCTGCAGCTAAACAGAGCCTTGCACTCCTGGGCAAACAGCTCATGCCTGGTCGGCTGGGGAAGCCCTCAGCATCCATGTTATGCTGGTACCTGCAGGGTATGGCTGCAGGCAGGAGCTGCCCTGCCTTTAGCAAGAGGACTCAGGCTACTCCTGACTAACCAACACGGAGCTCTAAGGCTGTGCTGGACGTGGTAAATGAACCCAGGCTCTCCTGGCTTTAAGACTAGAAGAAGATGTGCCACCCTACTGCTCACCTCCCTGGCTCTACCCTCATGGTCCCACGAGGGCGATGTGTTGCCTCCCCGTTTTACAGGACTGCTTCCCACATCCTTACATTTATGTGGGTATTACAGCAACACCAAACCCTCCTGAGCCACCCTGCTCCCCACTGCTACACCTTGCTATTGAGATAGCTCTGGGCCTCACTTTTCTCCCTCTGAGCCACAGTGTAGCCCTTAAGCTCCCACCTCCCAAGCAGCATCACCACCAGCCGCAGCCTGCCTGGGAATTACCAGTGCTAATCCATCATTTGCAGCATCAAATAAGCACGTTGACACTTTCTCATCCTTCTTGTATCTGTGAAGTAATGGGAAGGAGAACAACTAACACCACACCAACAACCAAAAAAAACCCCGACTAAATTAACACTGCAGCTGAGGTTTTACATGCACAAAAGTCAGGAAGTTCAAAGTTATGGTTCCCCCTCCAGCTGTAATTCTGGCACACTGCACATATATATTAAGACATTAAAGTTAGCCCCATAAACAGTAATACAAAATACTACATGCACATGAGGGGGCCAATCTATGATGGCCAGGGGAGCCATAACTCCAGCTGCCCTGACTCCTGTGCGTGCGCTTCTCCCGCAAAGAAGGAATAAGTCAGCTCTCATTCACCTGTAATTCAAAGCTCAGGATGCTGATAGGGAAGAGAAAAGAGAGATTATTCTGTCTGCTGCTTCTTCCTCCTCTTTTGTCTTCCCTTTTCTTTATGGCACAGGCTGTTGTGTAGCTGCCTGCTATCAATGCTCTCCCTCTGCCTGACTTTGATATATCAGCAGAAATCTCGGATCTCCATTCCCATCCTCTCGCTTTGCAAGCAGCACGGCACACACATGCAATAGATAAGGGATAGCCTTTGACTGAATTTATACAATGGGACACCAGAGGAATATTAAAATACAAATTAGCAGCTTCATATTTCACGTGCATTGAAATCTCCCCAGCAGATAATTTGCTGCTGGAAACTCCTCTGCCAAAGGCCTCTCCCCAGTCACACCTATTCCCTTCCTCCTGGGATCCTCGAGCAAACACTGGGAAAGTTGATAACTGGAGAGTTACACTTTTAAGTCCTTAAAGGGTCGATAACTCAGGCCAAGATTTCTAAACAACTCTGCCACTGGGGAGGAGCTGTACTGAGAAGGCACAAAAGGTTTCTCAGCACCTTCACAGCAGGATGGAGAGATGCCTCCATCTCCATTTCCATGGGAAACAGGCAAACTTGGGTCCGTCGTGCAGGATCTCTGCTCCCCTCCTTTGGGAGCTGAACCAAGCAGCAGGTTCCTTTTGTGAGCTGTGTGAGACTCTGGCAGGGCAGAGCAGCAAAACCTCCCCGGGCAGCTTTCATGTCAGGACATTGCAACTCTGCCTGGATGATCCCACCAGGGCACCCCATTACCTGTTTCTGATGCAGCCTGCAATTACCCAGTATCTGTGGTTTGGCAATGCAAATGTGACACATCCCTCCTCATTCTAACAGCGTTGGAAGAAGCACGTTTTCTGTTAGCTGTAAGAACCTAAACCCATGCCTGAAGATGGTATCTCTCACCATTCATCTGGCCCAGACTCCTGTCCTACCTATCCAAGTGGCAATGAAGTGCTGCTATCCATAAGAGCATCCTTTAGCAGTCCCAAACAACCCAGTGCCTTTTCTCTTACTACCCCCAGTAGATAACCCCCCTCCATTAGATAAACCCCCCATTTGGGTGGAGTGTTTCATTCTGCTGCACCTACTTGTATCGCAGCTGTATAAATCAGAGGTTTCTGTAGTACTGTGATACCCTTGGAAGCTGCAGGTGGAGGGATAGAGAAGTGGCAGAGCAAAAGGGCCATCACGGTGCACTGCAGGAGGGATGGGAAGGGTCATCATGTACATGTTTTTCTCCTGGTTGCCCCACGGATCATAGGTAGGAATGCAAGGGTACAAGCAGAGGAAGCCTGAAGAAGCTCCTGCAGTGTTAAAGTGTTCTCCCAATGGAGATCATTAGCTGGATTTGAGCAAGAAGTCTGCCGCCAGACCTGCTTCTGAAGTGGTCAGTAGGAAATGCCTGTAAGGAAATCAAACCAACAAATCAAGCCAACCCAGAGGTCAAACTGACACTGTGTGCTTAAACTAAGCTAAAAAGGACCCTGTTGCTTCCAAGTCTGGGATCTTTAACTCTGGTAGTAGCCATAGTCAAGCAGAAGTGAAGAGATCGCTCTGATGGGATTCTCAGAGACAAAGATGTATTCTGAAGTTAGGCCAATGAGTCCTTAGTTCTGTACACCAGCCCTGATTCCTCCTGGAGAGGCTCCCGAGATGATCATCTTCATTCAGTTGAAGGCATCAGTAACAAGAAAACCTGATCTGCTTCACCAGGGATTAGACACAGCTTGACCCTTGTGAGGGGCGGTGATGGCAAGGGTAGGTGATATTCCCCATATCCGTCCCTCCACAGGGAGGGACACCTCACACTAAACCATGCCACTCAAGGCTCTGTCCAGCCTGGCCTTGAACACTGCCACTTCCTTGGCTAACCTGTTCCAGTGCCCCACCACCCTCAGAGGGAAGAACTTCTTCCTTATCTCCAACCTGAACTTCCCCTGTTTCAGTTTGAACCCATCACCCCTTGTCCTGTCGCTCTAGCCCCTGATGAAGAGTCCCTCTCCAGCATCCTTGCAGGCATCCTTTAGACACTGGAAGCTGCTCTGAGGTCTCCATGCAGCTCCTCTTTTCCAGGCTGAACAAATGGCTCAGACTCCTTCCTTGACAAGAACCGAGGGGCAGTTTTGCAGGAGTGTTCTGCTCTTGATTTCCCACTGGAGAGCTGAAAAGCTACAACACAGTGGAGAAAAAGATCCCCCTTGCCTTCCAGCAGGCACTTACCCACCTCCCACTGCCACCAAGGCTGGCTGTTTCAATGGAGGCTCTATGCAGCTTCAGAGGGCACTGACACTCAACAGCATTTTGGAGCAGAAGGATCTGGCTTTACCCAAGCTGCTTGGCACAAGTGGGGAATAAGCAGTGTGTGACTTTGAACCAACCTCCCAAGTTTCCTGAGTACAGCCCTTTGCCAGTGTCACAAAAGAGCCGGATAACCAGGACGCTCTTTCTCTGTTAAAGAGCAGTCTGATCCTCTTGACTTTTCTACCCATTAGAAAGTAAAATGAGGCAGGGAATGACAAACTTATGCTGTCAAAACCAAGACAGTCACTTTGAAAATCAATAATACCCCAAGGTGTTATTGTGAGTTAACAGCTCTCTCAGGCCTGAAGCACAGAGTGGGTATTAATGCTGTTCTTGCCGCCTTTCCCACCACAGTCCCCGCTCCTCGAGAAAATCCCGGACATGGAATTCTACTTAAAGCAAGGGCACATTTTCCAGCTCGGTGCCCAAATGAAAAAGAATCCAGAGAGATGAGAAAAAGAGAGAAAAGGAACGTGCTGCAGGGCCCCCCTGTGCGTGTTATGTATGGCAAACCCCAAACATCAGCTCGATCTTTTGGGGTGACAGACAAGTGACTCCCACTCCTTTATTTTGACTTGTTGACACAAGGAAGGGGTGGCTTTTTTTTTCCTCCGTGCTTGCTTATCCCTCTTTGCTAGGCAAAGGAATTGCCTGGCACAGAAGGGAAACGATGTTTTCTTTCCCCTGGTGCTATTGCCTGTTCAGATGGTACCCACTGGGGTGGATGTATCTGGCCTCCTCTGTACCTGGGATGTGCTGGGATTCCAGCATCCCTCTACCTTGGGAGAATCGCAGTCTTTATAAGCTCCCCAGTGCTTGCTGTTGCTTCTAAAAAGCTGGTGGCACTGTCTGGCTTCAAGTGGCTTTTACATAATACAGACTGTCAGGCTAGATGATCATCACGGTCCCCTCTGGCCCTCAAATCTGTGAATCTAAAAATGAGAGGGCACCAGCACCTACCTCCTTGCTTCTGGCTGATTGAATCCGGGGCATCACGTGTTCTCTTTATCCTCTCCTTTTCTCTCTCCCCTCCCTGCATCATCTTTAACTGAAGGTGCATTCTCCTTCCCCTGGTGCCCGGGGCTGGCAAATAACGTCGGAAGGAGCAGACCTCTCCAGCCCCGCACTGGGATATTCTCCTCCCCAGTCGCAGTGATTCACTGGTGGGATCAGGGGTGCTCGAGCTTGGAGATGGCTGGAAAACAGTGCTGAGCTCTCCCGGTTGCTTTAAAAAAAGCAACTGAAGTTCTCCTGGCTCCAGAGTGAGCTCTTTTGGGAGCCGCCGGAAGGGACCTGACCAGGCACGCTCCCCCACACGCACACTCGTGTGCTGCACGCGTGTTCTCACGCGCAGGCACGTACGTGTGCGAGCACACACACCTGGGGGAAGAGCTTCAACGGCTCTGGCTGTTAACGGCCCTCCCAGTGCTACAACTCCCCGGGATTAATGTGATGAATTTTAAAGTCTAGAGGTGTCGACTAGAGAATCCGTCCTTTGAATCTCAAATGTTCCAGAGTCTGAGCTATCACACACAGTATCACAGTATGTTAGAGATTGGAAGGGACCTCGAAAGATCATCTAGTCCAATCCCCCTGCCAGAGCAGGAACACCTAGATAATGTTACACAGGAATGCGTCCAGGCGGGTTTTGAATGTCTCCAGGGAAGGAGACTCCACAACCTCCCTGGGCAGCCTGTTCCAGTGTTCCGTCACCCTCACTGAGAAGAAGTTTCTTCTCAAGTTTAAGTGGAACCTCTTGTGTTCCAGTTTGTACCCATTACCCCTTGTCCTATCATTGTTTGCCACTGAGTAGAGCCTGGCTCCGTCCTCGTGACACTCCCCCTTTATATATTTATAGACACTGATAAGGTCACCCCTCAGTCTCCTCTTCTCCAAACTATAGAGACCCAGCTCCCTCAGCCTTTCCTCATAAGGGAGATGCTCCACTCCCTTAATCATCTTCGTTGCCCTGCGCTGGACTCTCTCCAGCAGCTCCCTGTCCTTCTTGAACTGAGGGGCCCAGAACTGGACACAATACTCCAGATGCGGTCTCACCAGGGCAGAGTAGAGGGGAAGGAGGACCTCTCTCGACCTACTAACCACCGCCCTTCTAATACACCCCAGGATGCCATTGGCCTTCTTAGCCACAAGGGCACAGTGTTGGCTCATGGTCATCCTGTCGTCCACTAGGACCCCCAGGTCCCTCTCCCCTACACTGCTCTCTAACAGGTCGTTCCCCAACCTATACTGGAACCTGGGGTTGTTCCTGCCCAGATGCAGGACTCTACACTTTCCCTTGTTATATTTCATCAAGTTACTCCCTGCCCAACTCTCCAGCCTATCCAGGTCTCGCTGGATGGCAGCACAGCCTTCTGGCGTATCAGCCACTCCTCCCAGCTTAGTGTCATCAGCAAACTTGCTGATAATACACTCAATTCCCTCATCTAAATCATTGATGAATATATTAAATAATACCGGTCCCAGTACTGACCCTTGAGGCACTCCACTAGTTACAGGCCTCCAACTAGACTCAGCCCCATAGACTACAACTCTCTGGCTTCTCTCCTTCAGCCAGTTCGCAGTCCACCTCACTACCTGATCATCCAGTCCACACTTCCTCATTTTAGCCGTGAGGATGCTGTGGGAGACTGTGTCAAATGCTTTGCTGAAGTCAAGGTAGACCACATCCACCGCTCTGCCATCATCCATCCACCGTGTTATTTCCTCATAAAAGGCTAAGAGATTGGTCAAACATGATTTCCCCCTGGTGAAGCCATGTTGACTGCCCCTCATAACCTTCTTATCCTTGATATGCCTTAAGATGGTACCAAGGATAAGGTGTTCCATCACTTTCCCAGGGATGGAGGTGAGGCTGACCGGTCTATAGTTACCCGGGTCCTCCTTCTTGCCCTTTTTGAAGACTGGAGTGACATTTGCTTTCCTCCAGTCCTCAGGCACCTCTCCCGTTTCCCAAGACTTGGTAAAGATGATGGAGAGTGGTCTAGCAATGACTTCCGCCAGTTCCCTCAGCACCCGCGGGTGCATCCCATCTGGACCCATGGATTTATGGATGTCCAGATTGCTCAACTGGTCTCTAACCCATTCCTCATCGACTAAGGCAAACCGCTCCGTCGACCTGACTTCATCTAAGGTCTCAGGGGTACAGGGCTCTTCAGGACTGCCCGCAGCAGAGTAGACAGAGACAAAGAAGGCATTCAGTAACTCTGCCATCTCTTTATCTTCTGTCACCAGGGCACCCATCCCGTTCATCAGTGGGCCTACATTGCCTCTGGTGGTGCTGTATCTTCTGATACTCGCCTCTCCTCCCTCATAAGTAGCAGTCTCCTTTTGAGTTGTCAGAAAAGGTAATCCAAACGTCATTTCATAAGGAGATATCCCTAAAGCCCATCTGTGTTGTGTTCGAACTCGTAAAAATGCTAAAGGCAAACACTTTACCCAGGACATTTGGGTCTCAATCATTAGTTTAGTTAACGTTTGTTTCAAGGTTTGATTAATTTTTCCACTCCTCCCGAGCTTTGAGGATGCCGTGGGGCGTCCAATTCCCATTTTATCCCCAAGGCTGGGGTTACTTGGTGTTCAAATTTTGATGTAAAATGTGTTCCCCTATCTGAGTCAATTCTGCTAGTCATCCCATATGTAGGGATAATTAGTTCCAGAAGAGTTTTGGATACTGTATTTGCTGTAGCCCTGACAACGGGAATTGCTTCCACCCAATGAGTTAAGTGATCTACTATTTCTAATAGGAACTTCCACCTCTGCACAGGAGGGAGTTCAGTGAAATCTATTTGGATGCTTTCAAATAGCCGCATCACCACTTCGCGTCCCCTGGAGGTAGTTTTTCTCGTAAGCTTTTTATTCACTCTTTGGCAAGTCATGCATTTATCAGTCTTTTGTTTCGCTAACCCAAAAATCCCGATGCATCCATACTCCCTTAAAAAGTGGCCACACAGGGCCTGTGTGCCCCAGTGAGTCTTTTGATGTATGCTTCCAAATATCTGTCTGGTCAAGGGTTTATTAAGGAGTTGCCTCCCATCAGGGAGTTTCCATTTCCCATGTAGATCCTGTTCTCCCCCTATTTTACTCAACTCTTTCTCTTCTGACTCACTGAATTTTGGAATCTCCAGTTCCTCTTTCTCAGGTAACAGAACCAACATGACTCTCTCCATTCCGTTTACTGCTGCATCTCTAGCTTCTTGGTCTGCCGAATTATTTCCAGATCCAGGTTACCCGGTCCGTGTCTCATTCACACATGTTTAGTGGGGCCACTAAATCCTATTATCTCACCACAGACTTACAACACATTGTTCTTTAAAACTCAAGATACTTTGGAAGACTAGTGTGAAACAATTAACTCATGTTTAGTGGGGCCACTACATTCCACGGACTTACAACATAAACATTGTTCTCTTTCTACAACCTAAGTTAAGATAAAAAGTACTTTATGTTTTCCAGGCACCAGCTTTTCTTATATCAAGCCCCCCCTCTCCCCCCACGTCTTTTACAAATTCTTTTGCTATGTGACTCCGTTTTGCTCAAGCGTTGTGGCCCTTTTTAACTTGTTGTCTAATCTTGTGTCTTTAGCGAGCTTTGTGTCTGTTACTGTAAACTGGTACAGTTATACCCACATAACCACACCTATGATTTGCGAAAGCCAATAGAGCTACGTGTTTATCACGTTTGCGTGCACACACACAGAGGCTCAGACACACGCATGCGTGCGTCCATCAACTCACAGGACACGGGCAGAACGAACAGCCCAACAGTTTTATTGGTGACTTCGAAGAACTTCTATCCTGCTCCATGAATAAGGAGCATCACGCTGGGGCTCAGGGCGCTTGTGGGGCAAGCAAAAGCCATTTTTCCTCTGCTGACACATGGGCACCAGAAACCCCTGACCAGCTTCTGGGATATCTGAAGTGACAGCAAGGACATAACAGCAATGTCACAAAAGCCATTGGGGAGGGAGTTGGAACTGAGTGAGCATTAAGCTCCCTCCCAACCCAAACCACTCAGCAAGTTTATGCTTCTATGAACATCAAGGAAATAAGAGCTGGGAAATAATAGCTGAGAAAATAACAGAAAGGAAATAGCATCTAAGGATATAGCCAAGGAAGCAACATCAAGGAAACCCTCAGCAGTTCTAACACGGAACAAGAGCTGAACTCGGCACCAGCATTACCTTATGTCAGAGACCACCTCTTCCAAATCTGACTCCTTGTCCCTGTCTGTGTCCTTGCTCCTGCTCCAGCACTTGGGCCGCAGCTTCTGAAAGCACCTGGAAACAGGCAGGAGCAGGAGGATGAGAAGCAAAGGATGAACTCCTCCAGTGCTGGAGGAGTTGGGGCGCTCTGGGCAGGGCTGGGTGCTGCTGGAGCAGAGCCTGTTGGGGCGGGGCAGGGCAGGGCAGGAGTTACCGCTTCAGGCTCCATCTGCTGCTGCCTTGGGAATCCTCAGCACGTTTCTTGGCACAGAGCTGGTGATAGAGAGACAGAGACTCGGAACATGGAGGTTTCCACAGAGAATTCTGCAGCACGGGGGAGATGGAAGGCTCTTCCTCCAGCCCAGTGCCGTCTACACACGTGCAAGGCTGTGCCAGCAGCCACACCTTTAAGAGCCCCCCCTGCCTCCCTGCCCAGCTCCCTGCTGCTCCCTGCCTCTGGAATGACCCAGAGTTCTCCTCAGCGTTGTTAATTTCTGCCTTTCTCCTCTGCACAGAGCTCTGCAGGCTCCCCGCCCCACCCATTCAACCACCGCCTGCAACACGCACCATGCCTTCTAAAGACATGAAAGCTCATTTCGCTATTTGGAGAAGGCTCCCAAAGGGAGGTTCAAACTCCGCAGCAACGATTGGGCCCCTGCCCTGTGCCCGGGCACGGCCCCGACACGCTGGAGCCGCAGCACCATGCAGAAAGGCTGGGTATGGGCTCAGGGCAGGGAGCAGGGGCATTGCTGCACGGCTGGAAGCAACGGGTGCTGCAACAGAGCAAGGCCAGGCCAGGAGCTGGGGAGGGGATGCTTGGGGCGAGGGACTGCAGGCTAGAGCCTGGTAGGGGCTGATGGCAGAGGCTGTGATGAGAGGGAGCTGCAGCCCGCCTCAAGGAAGGAGATGCTGGGAACATGCACAGCAGAGCTGGGGACAGACCCTGGCAGGAGCCAGGAGAAGCTGCTCCCAGCAACTATGAACACCTCCAAGCTCCAGGGTGGGGTAGCACAATGAGCTCCAAGTCTGGGAAGACATCTCTTGTGCACGCCAGCACATCCACAGGCATCCTCAGCAGCTCCCGGGCCCCATGAGCACTGTGGGAGCACAACCCCCCCGTGGCCTCTGTGCTCTTCAGCCCCAGGGTTTGGCTGGCAGCGCTCTGCCAATCGAGTCCTTGGCTCACCTTGAAACAGCACTGCACCAGGAGAGCAACGGACGTGAGGGTCTGTAACAGCGAGAGCGACAGCACCAGCGGCAGCCAGCGGTCAAAGGTGTGATTGGCCATCTCCTGGGAGAAAAGGAGAGTGCATCAGGGAGGAGAGGAGCGGGGAGGGAAGGGAGGCTCCCTCCATACCCCACTGCCCAGACACACACATGCAGCCGTGCCCCATTCTCTCCTACCGTCTCTGCAGATTCACTGCCCATCTCCCCCGCCTGGACTTGGGCATGGGGACGAGAGGTGCCGGCATCCTCCTCCTGCACACACTGCTCAAGGAGGTCAGAGGGCTCCGGGTCACGCTGCCTCTCACTCAGCAGCCTCAGGAGCAGCCCCGTCCTCGAGACCATCTTGGTGCAGGCCTGCTGGAGCTGGGGCAAGCCACAGTCCTCACGCAGGGCTCGAGCCATCTGTGCCATGAACCTGCGCAGGGCTCCATCTGGCACCAGAGAGTGTAGGTGGCGGCTGAGCAGGGTGTCAAAGGGGGGTCCTCGCGTGGCCGCGCCGCCCGGAGCGCTGGAGCTGCCCTGTGCTGTTGGGCTCGGGGGTTCCTGCTCCTTGTGCTGCCCGTGTGTGGTGGTGCTTGCAGGGGTGGTGGGTGGTCTCCCGCCTAGAGAGGAAGGCTCTGCTGCAGCCATGTCCTCTGGTGTGCTGCTGGCAACAGGGGGGCCATTTTTAGCCTGCAGAGCGTAGAAGAAATGCTGCATAGTGCTCAGTCTCTGCTCTGCTCCACCCTCTGCTGCTGCGGGCTCTTCTTCTGCACCCTCGCTGCCCACTGTCCCATTGCTATCCTGCTGCTTCTTCTCCTCATCTGTTCCAGCAGCATCCTGTGTTGGGGATGGTGCTTCCTCCTCATCTTCTGCGCTATCCTCATTCTCCATCCTAACAGGCGTGTTGGTCTGCCCCATGGCATTGAAATGATCCTGACTCTCGCCAGACCAGTCGAGATTTGGGTCCTCTGTTGGGTATTGTGCAGGGGGCTGTGCTTCAGGAGGGCTGGGTGTTCTCTGGTGGCTGGAGACTGGGAGGATGTCGCTGAGGTTCACACTCTGCACTGCTTCCCATAAGATGGACTCTGCGCGGGTCAAGCCTAAGCCAGGCTCCTGTTGCTGCCAGTTTATGGCTCTTCCTCCCTCCCCTACTGCCACCTCGTGCCCCTTGTCCCTCTGCGCTGGCCAGGCTGTGCTGGGGCTTTTCACAGTCAGGATGCTCGTGGCCTTGTGCAGCTTGTTCTTTAGCTGTGCCACGAGCCCCTCTGCTAGGAAATAGAGCCTCCTGGTGTCAATAGAGCTGCTCCAGCCCCTGTGCTGAATGCTCTGCAGCATCAGCGTCAGCTCCTTGGCGGTGTTGCCCTCCTGCCTCGAGAGCTGCTGAGGGGAAGTTGCTGACGCATCGGGGCTGCTCAGGCTCCAGGCAGCTGTGAGCGTGACGGTTCTCTGCCCCCTGAGTGAAGGCTCCTTAGGCTGGAGATTCAACACGGACCTGCTGTTCCCTTTCTTGGGGGCCACCGGTCCCATTAGGAGCCCTGGTGTCTCTGCCAGGGGAGCTGTAACACACCAAGAGCACTTCAGTGACAAGAAGCTTTCTGCCAGACACAGGCTCAGAAGGTTCACTATAGCTGGGGGACATGGGCAGGGCTGTGGGCCAGTTACCGCAGCGGGGAACAGTGCTGTTGCACACGCTCATGCAGTCGAAGCTGAGGATCCTGCATGGGGTCTCAGTGCTGTGCTTGTGCTGGCAGAGGCAGCAGGCCGTGTCGATGGACAGCTTGCTAAAGAACAGAGGTAGTGCACAAACATTCAGCATCGCAACCCAGGCAGCGACTCCAACCCAGGTGGCGCACAGAAACGCCTCAGGGGTCTGCTTCAGTGTCTGCTGCAGCTCTGGGAAACTTCCCCTCGCTCCCTGTGTCCCAATGGATACTTTTGTGCTGCTGGGTTTGTTCCCCACACAGACCCTTTGTCCCAGCAGCTGGGATCTGCTGGAGGTGGGAGCCAGCCCCCCCACACTCACAGTGTTTCTAAGCGGGATGTTCTCAGGAGCAGCATGAGCAGCGTCTGCCGAGTCACTCGTGTGGCACCCAGGTCCCTGCAAGGGTTTCAAGAAACACATTACATTTGAGGTGGCGGCACCACCCTCTGCTCCGGGAACAAGCCCAGTCCCTGCGGCTTGCTGTCCTGGCCGCAGGGGGGGATCTGCTGCTACCTAATCCAGGAGAAAAGACGGAAAACCGTCTCTCCTTCCTGCTGTGCCCTGCTCCCACCCATGGGTCTGAACCAGAAGGGATCCTGCAGATCCCATGGGAGATGGAAGCAGACAAGTTTGAGTCCCTGTCCCAGCTCCGTGCTGGCTTTGCAGATGGGACACACCAGGACTGCTCAGCCTTTGCCTGGCTCTGCCGCTGCCTCCAGCAGGAGAAGGGTGGGAGAAGGGTGAGATTTGCTGCTGGATCTCTGCTTTCCTGGCCACGGGGCACCCAGAGACACAAAGAAAAATCCACGGTAAGCCGTTAACAAGGAGTCTGTACTTACAGGTGAGTGACTGAAGGCAGCTTGAAGAACCACGTGTCCTCGATAACAGACAGGGGGTTATGGCGCAGTACTCTGAAATGAACCAACACCCCATGTGAGCGGGGGGTGCAGGATGAGAGTGGTGGCAGGGCCTCAGTGCTGCGTGTGTGAGGAAGGGCCTGGGGTGAAGGTTCCGAGCCTGAGCTGAAGGTTACAAGCTGGGGTAGATGCTGATGGGCAGATTCACAACATACATCAGGTCCTGACTATCTCCAGCCCAGAGAGCCAAAGCCCAGAAGTGCTGCTTCTGGAAAACACAACATCTCTTTCTTTCCTCCTCAACTCACACCTTCTGGTGGCTTCCCTCCAACAGGACTTTCCCTATTTCTCACATTCCCACTGTCCCTGAGCGTTGTCTCTGGTCCTGCACCCAGCCAGGCAAAGGCGTGGCCTGACAGAGTTGTCATTCAGCATTGATGCTGCTGCCTACTGGGGTTAAGAGGTGAGCAGAACACAGTGACAAGTGTCACTGCTCTGAGCTACCCTTAGCCCTTGGAACACTCACAGCGTCTGGAGGAACTGCATCCCGTGCCATGCCCGGAAGGTGTCGCTCCGGATCTGGGTGATGAGATTTCCCTCCAGGCTTCTGGGGAAACAGGAGACCACAGAAATGAAGACCACAGGAAGCTGGAGAGAAGCAGCACTGATCTGTAGGAAACAGCCCCATCCAAGGTGGAACTGGGGGGAAACTGCCATTTTCTCTCCTGCTGTTTGTTAACCTGTCCAGGAGAGGAGATGAAGTGCATGCGTGCTGCATCTCTGCCTGCGCCAGGACACAGCTTCTATTCCTGCTGTGTTTGCAGAAGCCATGGCCCCATCCTGGCGTGGCCACCAGCCACTCCCTGAGCTCCTGAGCTCGGCTGCTCCTTCAGCAGGAGAAACCGGAGGCCTTCTTCTAAAAATAACTGGAGCTTTTTCCAGCACCAGAAGGTTCTAAATGCAACCAGGCTTCACCAACCACACCAGGAAGGAACTCATATAACTCACATGGTCTCCAGGAAAGGAAGGTTCTCAAAAGCACGCGCCTCGATCAGCTGGATTTTGTTGTAAGATAAATCACTGTTAACAGGAGAACACAAAACGCTGGTGACATTTGCACTGTCCCGGTTCCTCTCAGGTGCTTTGACATTGGCGGCACAGACATGCCATAGCTCTCATTTCACGTGGGGTTTCTCTCCTGCACTGGCTTGCAGTGGTGTGTAACCGGAGGTCACGCTCCTGACGGGGGTGGCTGCAGCTCAGAGAGGTTCTCCCAGCTCTGATCCCACCAGGGGTATTTCAGGGCTGATTTTCCTCTCTGGTAACAGAGCAGGTCCTTTATGCATGCCCCAAGAGCACCTCTTGAGTGAGGCCTCAGGGACAGGCTGTAACGCCCTGTGTGACCAACATGGGGCTATTTCCCTTAGCTCCTAAACGTCACCTCCCTGCGCAGCCCTGCTCTGATGTGCGCAGGAGTCCTCTGGCCTGGCTCTAGAAACCAAAAGGTTCCTTGTCCCAGCCTGAACTCGCTGCCTGGGGGGCTTGTTCTGCAGCAAACAAGGAGAGAGGAACCTCTGTGGGGAGTGTTTCATGGCCTGCTCAGCCAGAGTCCCCAGCCCCATCGTGTGGGTGAATGGAAAGTGCCTGCTCCTCTCCACGGGCGATGAAGTGGCACCATGAGCTCTCTCCAAGGCAGCTCTGGGGCATCCGAGCTGAGAGGAGACGAATGCAGAAGGTTTGCCCTGGAGGAGGCGGCCTCATGTCGATCTGTGCAGGGAAAGGGCAGCAGCCACCTGCTCCTGCTCGGCCGTGGGGCAATGGGAGTGCAGCGCGTCCCTGGGGAGCCCGCCCCTGCACCAAGACCCTGCTCTGCTCTGGCTGCAGCCGGGATTCCCGCAGGAATAAAGCCCTTCCTTGGCGGGCTGCAGGGCAGCAGGGCCAGGGCAGGGGGGAGGCCGTGCCCACCACCATGGGCAGGGGGGTACTTACAGGTGCCTCAGCAGGAGCAGCCCCCCCAGCGAGCGCCTCTTCACCGCCCGCAGGTTGTTGTGCTGGAGGACTCTGCAAGAGACAAACGAACACGAACAGTGGCACCCGCGGCTCTCGGGTGCAATGGAGCTGTCAGGGGAGCAACCCTGCAGCAGTGTCACTGCGGCATCTCTCCGGGTCCCGCCACGACTCATCACGCTCATGGCAGGAGCAGGGGCTTGCTCCCAGCCTGCTGACCCTGACTGCAGCCCGAGCACGGGTTCCACAGGCCCAGGGATGGCCCCAGGGGGCAGGAGGTACACAGCCCAGGACCCTGCTCGCTACGGAACAGCTCTGGGGATTCACACAGCTCCTTGCTGAGCAGCTCGGCCTTGGCTGCACATGGCAAGCACTGGTGCGGTGCTCGGCACAGCCTCAGCTCGGCAGCTCGGCGGAGGGATGGGGATCCCGGAACCCCTGTGCCAAGTCCAATACCGGTGGATACTCACAGCTTCTCAGCCCACAGGTATCCCTTCCACGCCTGAGGGCGAATGAGGGCGAGCGCGTTCCCAGTGAAATCCCTGCGGAGAAGCCATTGGCAGCGTCACCCCCAGCACAAACCCTTCCCCTGCCCCAGGGCTGCGGGGTGGCCGTGAGGCCGGCCTGGAGCTGCCCCCTCGGCGCTGCCCATCAGCCCTCCACAGGCAGCGTGTCCCTGGAGCCGCTCTCGGGGTGTCCGGGGCAGCGCCCGGAGCTGCAGGGCACTCACAGCACGGAGAAGGGCCGTTGGGGGGTGGCCAGCGGCAC
Organism: Pezoporus flaviventris; assembly: GCF_033815535.1. Classification (NCBI taxonomy): domain Eukaryota; kingdom Metazoa; phylum Chordata; class Aves; order Psittaciformes; family Psittacidae; genus Pezoporus; species Pezoporus flaviventris. Next base: position 939,941 of record NW_026892739.1, on the reverse strand, counting down.
GCGGGCCAGGGCAGCGCTGCTGCAGTCCAGGCGGCGCCCGCGGCAGCGGCAGGGCCCTGGGCAGGGCCCCAGGGGCCGGGCCAGGCCGGGGGCCAGGCCCAGCAGCAGCAGCAGCAGCAGCAGCGGTGCCATAGCAACACAGGGCCTGAGCGCCTTTGGTACCACACGAGGCTCAAGGCTGGGGATCCAAACCAGGAGCTCTCGTCTGCGACCAGCAGCGGATCTGGCGCTGTGCTGGCCCTGCTGGGCAGATACAGCCCGGGACACCTCACACCTCACAATGGGGCCTCGCCGCAGGAGTTGCATCGGCCGGGCCTGCGAGCGTGCGTCCCCACTGTGACATGGGACAATCCCCTGCCGTTGGAGCTGGTCGCTCTGCCCCACCTGGGGCGTGTTACAGACCAGCACATCTACGCGTGCAGCACGTGTGCGTTCAGTACGTGTTTGTGCAGTCTGTGCGCGTCTGCCACGCGTGTGTGCTGGGTGCTCTCTGAAGGCAAGGGAAATCGGCTCGTCCCAGAACGATGTGTCCTCACTGGAAAAGCTTGACTCGGATCTGGCATCACTGAAAGGACAGCAGGGACGTAACAGCAATGACATAACAGCCGTTGGGGAGGGGGTTGGAACTGCATGAACTGAAGGCGGGGCCTTCATCGCCTCCTTCGCACTTACGACCACCTTGTACAAGCCTGACACCTCACCAGCAGTGGACTGAGCCAGGGCCACCTCCCGCGGGGCAGGGATAGGAGCGGTGGGAAGCAGGCATGGGGCAGGGAGCAGGCAGAGACGCGGAGCTGTTGCCTGCTCTTGCCTGTACCTCATCCTCGTCCCTGTCTGTGTCCTTGCCTCTGCTGCACCAATTGGGCCGGACTCAGGGGCTAAGACTCAGAGGCTGAGACTCTGTGGCTGAAACGGTGGCTGAGACTCTGGGCCTCAGGCTTTGGAGCTGATACTCTCAGACTCTGGGGCTGAGACTGCTGCTGAAAGTCTATGGCTAACACTCTGGGATTCAGACTTTGGGGCTCAGACTGGGGCTGAGACTCTGTGACTCTGACTCTGGGTCTCAGACTTTGAATGTCAGACTCTGTGACAGAGACTGTAATATAGACTCTGTGGCTGAGACTGTAGCTGAGACTCTGGTGCTCAGGTTTTGGAGCTGAGACTCTCAGCCTCAGACCCTGTGGCTGAGACTGTTGCTGAGACCGTGGGGCTGGGTCTCTGGGGCTGAGACTGTGGGGATGAGACTCTGTGGCTGAGACTGTGGGGCTAAGACTGTGGGGCTGTGTGGGGGTTGGAATGTATCAAAACTGTTAGAGACCATGGGAAGGAGGAACTACAGCAGGCAATTAAGAGTGACCCGTCCCTGACTGGTACTTGGAAGTTGTTGGAACGGTCAAGGAACGAGAATGTTGGAACTGGAAAGAGGAGAATGCGCATGGTTTTGGAGGAGCAACCCCCATGCACCTCAGCTGAATAAAGAATACCTACTTTACAACTCTAAGGAGTTGGAGTCAATCCACGTATCACTTTCACCTGATGTAACCGCAAGGCAAACACAGATGTGCTCTGCTAATTGCTTGGAAGTATATAAATATTGTGTAACCTCTTCCCAGAGTCTCCCTGGTGATGCCTCCATGCATGACAGGCTGATAGTCCATAAACACTCAGGTAACGCCCCTGCCCTGCTTGCACCCATTACCCCCTTCTTTCCTCCCATGCCCACCACTTACTGAGGACTTCCAGCAGGATTTTCAGGCTCTCCCTGTCTCCCATGTTGACAGCTGCTTTGTAGATGCCACTGTCACTTTACTGGACACGCTCCTCCAGCAGGAGAGATCCATCGGATGGACGGAAAACAGCTCGTCCTGCGTAGGGTGCGTGGATGGCTGGGCTGTGGGATCCCTTGTAGTACTGCAGGATGGTGTGGGAGCTGGCACCACAGAGGTATTCCCACTGCACGGAGTAGACCTGCGTGATGTTACCCAGCCCAGGAAGCAGCACTGGGGATCCCACAGCAGCAACTTTACTCTTGAGGGTTCCAAGATTTCTGCAGCCTGTTGCAAAGGCACCGGCAGCCCTGGAGGGCAGGAGAAGAGATGAGCAGGGGAGATGGAGCAAGTTGGCATGGCTGGAGAGAGGCTTTTTTACCCAGATGCCAGGGGCACGCACATGGTACGTGGACTACTTACTTGGTCACAGCCTCTCACAAAGCCATCTCCCATCACGCCTCCAGGCAGGGAGACATTCCAGCTGGAGCAGATAGAGATGCCGAAACACAGCCCAGGATGCTTGGAGCTCTCTGCTTGCAGCGCTGCAAGCTTTTTCTACTCCACTTTTGTGTGTGTTTTAGGTGGAGTTCCCTCCCAGTCCATGGCAGGAAGAGATTTTCTAATTCTGACCCAGTTTCCATGGTTCATTCCCAATTCCCAGCCTTGTTTGGGGCTGAAGGTGTCCATCCACTCCCAGCAGAGCTGCCTCTCCCAAATCACAGGGTGATTTCTGGGCTTGTCGTGACTTGGGCTCTCAGAGGCACTTGGGGACTTCAGGAGGAGGGTAAGTCACAGTGTCACCCCCTTCGTTTTTTGCCACAACCCCCCCCCCCCCCCCCAAAAAAAAAAAAATCACAACAAAACAAACCCAGTGCTTTCTAGAAAAGCCAGGCAGAATCACAACCAAAGCCCTGGGTTGGGAAGTGGAGTCTTAAAAACATACATGTTTTAAAGGGTGAATGTAAAGGGTTTAAAGCAAGGAGCCAGCCCCAAGCAGAGGAGGCAGAAGAAAAGGTGTCTATGCACAGGCGGTGGTCCATCCAGCTACTTGCTAGCAGTGTTCCTGGTGCTCCTGGGGGCTGCTCTGTTGGAGTGCCAGGATTTCTCCTAAAGCTCCTCCTCTCCTGTGTAACTGCTCCACGGGAGCATCAGCTCCCAGGCTCCCAGAGACAGGGACCAGCATCAGCCTGTCCCAGCCCCAGCCCCGCAGCCAGGCTTCCCACCGGGACACAGGCTCCAGCAGCGCTGGGACGCTGGGCAGGTGGGACACGGCACCCTGGCTCCCCACACACCCCATTTGCTTGCCGGTGCCCTGGTTTCTGCCTCATCTGCAGTGGCCGCTCACGAGTGTTTGCTGCCCATGCGGACAGCCAGAGAGAGGCTTCTGTGCCCTGCCTGCTGCTCCCGGCAGCTCTGCAGGTGGGAAAGGAGCCAGTGAATCCAGCTCACCTGATGGCTTCCATCCCTCATCCCCACAGCATCGAGAGAGGGCTCCTGCCATGCCTGCCCGCCTCACCCGCTCCTCTACTCACCTGCTCCTCTGCCGGATCATTGCCAAGCACCAGCTTTCTGTCCTGGCACCTTAGGCTTAGGAGCAGGACCTGGATATCTGCACTCTGGGATCTCGTGGTTTGAGTGTAATTTGGGGCTTTTGCAGGTGGTTTGGGGGCATTTTTGGAAGGTTTGGGGCAGAGTTTGTACTCTTCATGCATAATTTGGGGTAATTCCAGCTGTCTGGAGGCATTTGGGGTGAATGTTGAGCTGCTGTGGGGACTTGTGGGGCATTTTAGGGTATATGGGGGCTGGTTTAGGACCATCAAAGCCATTTTGTGGGTCATTTGAGCTGATTTGGGACAATTTGTGTGGGTTGTTGTGGCGGTTTGGGGCATTTCAGGCTGGTTTGGGATATTTTGGGACACTTCTAGTTTTCTTTGGGACATACTGGACCTTTTGCAGGCAATCTGGGCAGGTTTAGGGGTGCTTGGGGTGGCCTTGGAACACTTTTCTCTGGTTTTAAGGCCATTTGGGGCAGTTTGGGTTGGTTTTTGCTATTTTGGGGCGATTCAAACTGGTTTTGGTTGAGTTTTTCCTTCCTTCCAATGGGGCCTAGAGCCCGAGCATAGGACACAGAATCCCAGAATGGGACGGACTGGAAGGGACCTTAAAGCTCATCAGTTTCACCCCTGTGCCACAGGCGGGGACACCTTCCACTAGAGCAGATTGCTCCAAGCATGTCCTACACGTGGTGACCTCAGGAACAGTATCACCAACACGGATATCCTCCCTTACTTACCCACCTAAAACTGCATCTGTGAAGAGTGTAAGAGTGGCTACCCGTGTTGTTGGCAGCACTGCAGAGCTCACTGTGTGAGCCCAGCACCAGCTTTCTATCCTGGCCCCTTAAGCTTGGGAGCAGGGGCTGGATGTTTGCACTTTGGGATGCGGCGGTTTGAGTGCAATCTGGAGCACTTCTGCAAGGTTTTGAGTTGGTTTGGGGGCAATTTGGGCTGCTTGTGCATAATTTAGGGTAATTTCAGGCGTTTGGGGCATTTTGGGTAAATTTTGACGGACCCACCAGTCCATCCCTGCACCCTGCAGGGACGGTGGCAGGATGGGACCCATTGCAGCCTCCCTGCTTGCGGGAAGCATCACTTCATGTGTCCCCAAGGACTTTATTGAACCTTTAAAACCTGAAGCATGCGGCTGGTTGGGTGTTCCCCACAGGAAGAAGAGGAAAAGGAGGAGGAGGAGGAAGAGGAGGAGGAGGCAGGGGGCATGCTGGGGCTCAGGTGGCAGGCAGCCAGACTTTCTGGGTGCTGATGATGTCGCTGAGCTTGCTCTTGATCTTCAGAAAGTGTCTTTTGAACTCCAGGCCATCACCCTGCATGGGGAGAGGTTGTGTTACCTTGCACCCACCCACCATGGTCCTGCATCACCTTGCATCCACCCACCATGGTCCTCCATCACCTTGAACCCACCCACCATGGTCCTGCATCACCTTGCACCCACCCAACATGGTCCTGCGTCACCTTGCACCCACCCACCATGGTCCTGCATCACCCTGCACCTACCTAACATGGTCCTGCATCACCTTGCACCCACCTAACGGGGTCCTGCATCACCTTGCACCACCTTGCAAGTCTCTGCATCACCTTGTACCTACTGCGCATCACCGTGTGCCCACCTTGGCGAGGCGAAAATCCACCAAGATCCTGCTCTCCATCTCCACCAGGTTCACCTTGAAGATGAGTTTGTTGTTCCTCCTGTGTGTGGTTGAGATGGTGACCTGAAAACAACAGCAAGGAGGGAGGATCCCCTGGGTTACTTACAGATACAACAGCAGGGAGGCTGCACCCCAGGATCTCGCCCCCCCCAGCACCCACCTGGTTGGTGCAACTCTTCTTCCAGCCGTACCCCATCTTCTCACACACCTCCTTCAGGGCACGGTACGAGCCGTCAGCGTCCAGCTTGGTGAAGAAGCGCGTCATCTGCTTCACCAGGCGTAACCCCTGGAAAGCTGCATCCCCTGATGGCAAAGGCTGCGAGCTGCATCGCTCAGGATGCAAACCTGCATCCCAAACATTACGAACGCTGCGAAGCTGCATCCCCTTATGGCAAAGACTGCGAGCTGCATCGCTCAGGATGCAAACCTGCATCCCAAACATTATGAACGCTGAGAAGCTGCATCCCAGTACCGCAAAACTGCTCCCTAATGGCTTAAATATTGCACAGTTGCCTCTGAATCTCACAAATATAATGCGAAGTTGCATCCCAAATGTAATAAACACGGCAAAGTTGGGCTCCGAGGTTATAAATGGGATGAAAAGTTGCAAAAGTTCCCATTTCCTTCTTATATCCAATCTAAACTTCCCCTGTTTAAGTTTTAACCCGTTACCGCTTGTCCTATCACTACAGTCTCTAATGAAGAGTCCCTCTCCAGCATCCCTATCGGCCCCCTTCAGATACTGGAAGGCTGCTATGAGGTCTCCACGCAGCCTTCTCTTCTCCAGGCTGTACAGCCCCAACTTCCTCAGCCTGTCTTCATACGGGAGGTGCTCCAGTCCCCTGATCATCCCCGTGGCCCTTCTCTGGACTTGTTCCAACAGTTCCATGTCCTTTTTATGTTGAGGACACCAGAACTGCACACAATACTCCAGGTGAGGTCTCAGTCACAGTCTTTATAAGCTCCCCAGTGTTTGCTGTTGCTTCTAAAAAACTGGTGGCACTGTCTGGCTTCAAGTGGCTTTTACATAATACAGACTGTCAGGCCAGATGATCATCACGGTCCCCTCTGGTCCTCAAATCTGTGAATCTAAAAATGAGAGGGCACCAGCACCTCCTTGCTTCTGGCTGATTGAATACGGGGAGTCACGTGTTCTCTTTATCCTCTCCTTTTCTCTCTCCCCTCCCTCCATCATCTTTAACTGAAGGTGCATTCTCCTTCCCCTGGTGCCCGGGGCTGGCAAATAACGTCGGAAGGAGCAGACCTCTCCAGCCTCGCACTGGGATATTCTCCTCCCCAATCGCAGTGCTTCACTGGTGGGATCAGGGGTGCTCGAGCTTGGAGATGGCTGGAAAACAGTGCTGAGCTCTCCTGGTTGCTTTAAAAAAAGCAACTGAAGTTCTCCTGGCTCCAGAGTGAGCTCTTTTGGGAGCCGCCGGAAGGGACCCGACCAGGCACGCTCCCCCACGCTCACACTCGTGGGCTGCACGTGTGTTCTCATGCGCAGGCACGTACGTGTGCAAGCACACACACCTGGGGGAAGAGCTTCAACGGCTCCGGCTGTTAACGGCCCTCCCAGTGCTACAACTCCCCGGGATTAATGTGATGAATTTTAAAGTCTAGAGGCGTCGACTAGGGAATCCGTCCTTTGAATCTCAAGTGTTCCAGAGTCTGAGCTATCGTGGTGCTGTATCTTCTGATACTCGCCTCTCCTCCCTCATAAGTAGCAGTATCCTTTTGAGTTGTCAGAAAAGGTAATCCAAACGTCATTTCATAAGGAAATATCCCTAAAGCCCATCTGGGTTGTGTTCGAACTCGTAAAAATGCTAAAGGCAAACACTTTACCCACGACATTTGGGTCTCAATCATTAGTTTAGTTAACGTTTGTTTCAAGGTTTGATTAATTTTTCCACTCCTCCCGAGCTTTGAGGATGCCATGGGGTGTGCAATTCCCATTTTATCCCCAAGGCTGGGGTTACTTGGTGTTCAAATTTTGATGTAAAATGTGTTCCCCTATCTGAGTCAATTCTGCTAGTCATCCCATATGTAGGGATAATTAGTTCCAGAAGAGTTTTGGATACTGTATTTGCTGTAGCCCTGACAACGGGAATTGCTTCCACCCAATGAGTTAAGTGATCTACTATTTCTAATAGGAACTTCCACCTCTGCACAGGAGGGAGTTCAGTGAAATCTATTTGGATGCTTTGAAATGGCCGCATCACCAATTCACGTCCCATGGAGGTAGTTCTTCTCATAAGCTTTTTATTCACTCTTTGGCGAGTCATGCATTTATCAGTTATTTCTTTCGCTAACCCCAAAATCCCGATGCATCCATACTCCCTTAAAAAGTGGACACACAGGGCCTGTGTGCCCCAGTGAGTCTTTCAATGTATGCTTCCTAATATCTGTCTGATCAATGGTTTATTAAGGAGTTGCCTCCCATCAGGGAGTTTCCATTTCCCATGTAGATCCTGTTCTCCCCCTATTTTACTCAACTCTTTCTCTTCGGACTCTCTGGATTTTGGAATCTCCAGTTCCTCTTCCTCAGGTAACAGAACCAACATGACTCTCTCCATTCCGTTTACTGCTTCATCTCTAGCTTCTTGGTCTGCCGAATTATTTCCAGATCCAGGTTACCCGGTCCGTGTCTCATTCACACACCGATCACCCCCATATACCCGTCCAACCGAACAACACTTCCAGTCCGTTTTCTTGTCCGGGTCTTCCTGCACGTGAATTACAGGCGACCGCGGCTTTCCTGGGAGCCCTTCCCTGCTTTTGCTTTTTGAGTCCCCTTCTTTGCCCAGGATATAACCTGCAAGCGCCGATGAGACCAGAAGAAACTGAGCAAACTGCCAAAATCGGCAGGGCGCGCCCTTCACTCAGATTCCCCTAGGCCCACGGAAGCAAAGCAGGTTCTTATCCCGGACAAGCCCCCATTTGTGAAATACGAACTCACTCCTCTAAATAAGATAACAAGGTTTTATTGAGGGACAAAGTCAATAAAGCAAAAGCAACAGCGCTGGGCGCATGACCGTAGCCAGAGGCGCAAGTGATTAGCATTTGTTACAGGTTACTATACTTTCACTATTACATTAGTTACGTGCATATTCATAATTGCCGCATATAGGCGGGGAATGTTATAACTAACTCCCGGAACTTGTAAGTCCCCTCCTCTTGGCGTCTGCGCAGTGCTCTCCGGTGACTGTGGGCAGGGGTCTTGAGGATGAAGTAAGCAGTCTTCCTCTTGTGAGTAGGGGTCTTCAAGATGAAGTAAGCAGTCTTCTTCCTCACAGTGTACTTTTCACCTTGGGCACAGTTGGACCCCCCAGCAATCACACAACCAGCTGTATCTGTAATTATTCTGATAACTAGCAATGATTTAAAACAGTGTGACCCGCCTGCAAAATTTATTGCAGGATGGGCAGACAAGGAGTATCCCAAACTAGCAGATGTTTGGGAGGCACTGTCTCTAAACTAACTGATAAATAGAAGGATGGTGTGAAATAACTCATTCAAGTTTAGTGGGGCCACTAAATCCTATTATCTCACCACAGACTTACAACACAAACATTGTTCTTTAAAACTAAAGATACTTTAGAAGACTAGTGTGAAACAATTAACTCATGTTTAGTGGGGCCACTACATTCCACAGACTTACAACATAAACATTGTTCTCTTTCTACAACCTAAGTTAAGATAAAAAGTACTTTATGTTTTCCAGGCACCAGCTTTTCTTATATCAAGGCCCCCCTCTCCCCCCGTGTCTTTCTTTTACAAATTCTTTTGCTATGTGACTCCGTTTTGCTCAAGAGTTCTGGCCCTTTTTAACTTGTTGTCTAATCTTGTGTCTTTAGCGAGCTTTGTGTCTGTTACTGTAAACTGGTACAGTTATCCCCACATAACCACACCTATGATTTGCAAAAGCCAATACATCTACGTGTTTATCACATTTGCGTGCACACACACAGAGGCTCAGACACACGCATGCATGCATCCATCAACTCACAGGACACGGGCAGAACGAACAACCCAACAGTTTTATTGGTGACTTCGAAGAACTTCTATCCTGCTCCATGAATAAGGAGCATCACGCTGGGTCTCAAGGCGCTTGTGGGGCAAGCAAAAGTCGTTTCTCCTCTGCTGACACATGGGCACCAGGAACCCCTGACCAGCTTCTGGGATATCTGAAGTGACAGCAAGGACATAACAGCAATGTCACAAAAGCCATTGGGGAGGGAGTTGGAACTGAGTGAGCATTAAGCTCCCTCCCAACCCAAACCGCTCGGTGAGTTTATGCTTCTATGAACATCAAGGAAATAAGAGCTGGGAAATAATAGCTGAGAAAATAACAGCAAGGAAATAGCATCTAAGGATATAGCCAAGGAAGCAACATGAAGGAAACCCTCAGCAGTTCCTACACGGAACAAGAGCTGAACTCGGCACCAGCATTGCCACCATCACATTTACCTTATGTCAGAGACCACCTCTTCCAAATCTGACTCCTCCTCCCGAGCATCGAGCTGAGCCAGGGCCGCCTCCTGCGGGGCAGGGATTAGAGAGGTGAGAAGCAGGCATGGGGCAGGGACCGGGTAGAGGGACAGAGCTGGCGCCTGCTCCTGCCCTTACCTCCTCCTTGTCCCTGTCCGTGTCCTTGCTCCTGCTCCAGCACTTGGGCCTCAGCTTCTGAAAGCACCTGGAAACAGGGAAGAGCAGGAGGATGAGAAGTAAAGGATGAACTCCTCCAGTGCTGGAGGAGTTGGCGGGCTCTGGGCAGGGCTGGGTGCTGCTGGAGCAGAGCCTGTTGGGGCGGGGCAGGGCAGGGCAGGAGTTACCGCTTCAGGCTCCATCTGCTGCTGCCTTGGGAATCCTCGGCACGTTTCTTGGCACAAAGCTGGTGATAGAGAGACAGAGACTCGGAACATGGAGGTTTCCACAGAGAATTCTGCAGCACAGGGGAGCCGGAAGGTTCTTCCTCCAGCCCAGTGCCGTCTACACACGTGCAAGGCTGTGCCAGCAGCCACGCCTTTAAGAAGAGCCCCCCCTGCCTCCCTGCCCAGCTCCCCGCTGCTCCCTGCCTCTGGAATGACCCAGAGTTCTCCTCAGCGTTGTTAATTTCTGCCTTTCTCCTCTGCACAGAGCTCTGCAGGCTCCCCGCCCCGCCCCTTCAACCACCGCCTGCAACACGCGCCATGCCTTCTAAAGACATGAAAGCTCATTTGTCTATTTGGAGGAGAAGGCCCCCGAAGGGAGGTTCAAACTCCACAGCAACGATTGGGCCCCTGCCCTGTGCCCGGGCACGGCCCCGACACGCCGGAGCCGCAGCACCATGCAGAAAGGCTGGGTATGGGCTCAGGGCAGGGAGCAGGGGCATTGCTGCACGGCTGGAAGCAACGGGTGCTGCAACAGAGCAAGGCCAGGCCAGGAGCTGGGGAGGGGATGCTTGGGGCGAGGGACTGCAGGCTAGAGCCTGGTAGGGGCTGATGGCAGAGGCTGTGATGAGAGGGAGCTGCAGCCCCCCTCAAGGAAGGAGCTGCTGGGAAGATGCACAGCAGAGCTGGGGACCGACCCTGGCAGGAGCCAGGACAAGCTGCTCCCAGCAGCTCTGAACACCTCCAAGCTCCAGGGTGGGGTAGCACAATGAGCTCCAAGTCTGGGAAGACATCTCTTGTGCACGCCAGCACATCCACAGGCATCCGCAGCAGCACCCGGGCCCCATGAGCACTGTGGGAGCACACACCCCCACCCCCCCCCCCCCCGGGCCCCTGTGCTCTTCAGCCCCAGGGTTTGGCTGGCAGCGCTCTGGCAAACGAATCCTTGGCTCACCTTGAAACAGCACTGCACCAGGAGAGCAACGGATGTGATGAAGTTCAGTAACGGCAAGAGCACCAGTGCCAGCGGCAGCCAGCGGTCCAAGGTGTGATTGGCCATCTCCTGGGAGAAAAGGAGAGTGCATCAGGGAGAAGAGGAGCGGGGAGGGAAGGGAGGCCCCTTCCATACCCCACTGCCCAGACACACACATGCAGCCATGCCCCGTTCTCTCCTACCGTCTCTGCAGATTCACTGCCCATCTCCCTGGCCTGGACTTGGGCATGGGGACGAGAGGTGCCGGCATCCTCCTCCCGCACACACTGCTCAAGGAGGTCAGAGGGCTCCGGGTCACGCTGCCTCTCACTCAGGAGCCTCAGGAGCAGCCCCATCCTCGAGACCATCTTGGCGCAGGCCTGCTGGAGCTGGGGCAGGCCACAGTCCTCGCTCAGGGCTCGAGCCACCTGTGCCATGAACCTGCGCAGGGCTCCATCTGGCACCAGAGAGTGTAGGTGGCGGCTGAGCAGGGTGTCAAAGGGGGGTCCTCGCATGGCCGTGCTGCCCGGGGCGCTGGAGCTGCCCTGTGCCGTTGCGGTCGAGGGTTCCTGCTCCTTAGTGCTAGGTCTCTGCTCTGCTCTACCCTCTGCTGCTGCAGGCTCTTCTTCTGCACCCTCGTTGCCCACTGTCCCATCGCTGTCCTCCTGCTTCTGCTCCTCATCTGTCCCAGCAGAGTCCTGTGTTGGGGATGGTGCTTCCTCCTCATCTTCTGCGCTACCCTCATTCTCCATCCTGTCAGGCGTGTTGGTCTGCCCCATGGCGTCTGAATGATCCTGACTCTCACCAGACAGGGCGAGATGTGGGTCCTCTGTTTGGTACTGTGTAGAAGGCTGCGCTGCAGGAAGGGTGGGTGTACTCTGGTGGCTGGAGACTGGGAGGATATCGCTGAGGTTCATACTTTTCACAGTCAGGATGCTCATGGCCTTGTGCAGCTTGTTCTTTAGCTGTGCCACGAGCCCCTCTGCTAGGAAATAGAGCCTCCTGGTGTCAATAGAGCTGCTCCAGCCCCTGTGCTGAATGCTCTGCAGCATCAGCGTCAGCTCCTTGGCGATGTTGCCCTCCTGCCTCGAGAGCTGCTGAGGGGAAGGTGCTGATGCATCGAGGCTGCTCAGGCTCCAGGCAACTGTGAGCGTGACGGTTCTCTGCTCCCCGAGTGAAGGCTCCTTAGGCTGGAGATTCAACACGGACCTGTTGTTCCCTTTCTTGGGGGGCACCGGTCCCATTAGGAGCCCTGGTGTCTCTGCCAGGGGAGCTGTAACACACCAAGAGCACTTCAGTGACAAAGAGCTTTCTGCCAGACACAGGCTCAGAAGGTTCACTATAGCTGGGGGACATGGGCAGGGCTGTGGGCCAGTTACCGCAGCGGGGAACAGTGCTGTTGCACACGCTCGTGCAGTCGAAGCTGAGGGTCCTGCACGGGGTCTCAGTGCTGTGCTTGTGCTGGCAGAGGCAGCAGGCCGTGTCGATGGACAGCTTGCTAAAGAACAGAGGTTGTGCACAAACACTCAGCATCGCGACCCAGGGCAGCGACTCCAACCCAGGTGGCGCACAGAAACGCCTCAGGGGTCTGCTTCAGTGTCTGCTGCAGCTCTGGGAAACTTCCCCTCGCTCCCTGTGTCCCAATGGATACTTTTGTGCTGCTGGGTTTGTTCCCCACACAGACCCTTTGTCCCAGCAGCCGGGATCTGCTGGAGGTGGGAGCCAGCCCCCGCACACTCACAGTGTTTCCAAACGGGATGTTCTCAGGAGCAGCATGAGCAGCGTCTGCCGAGTCACTCGTGTGGCACCCAGGTCCCTGCAAGGGTTTCAAGAAACACATTACATTTGAGGTGGCGGCACCAGCCTCTGCTCCGGGAACAAGCCCAGTCCCTGCTGCTTGCTGTGCTGGCCGCAGGGGGGGGATCTGCTGCTACCTAATCCAGGAGAAAAGACGGAAAACCGTCTCTTCTTCCTGCTGTGCCCTGCTCCCACCCATGGGTCTGAACCAGAAGGGATCCTGCAGATCCCATGGGACATGAATGCAGACAAGTTCGAGTCCGTGTCGCAGCTCCGTGCTGGCTTTGCAGATGGGACACGCCAGGACTGCTCAGCCTTTGCCTGGCTCTGCCGCTGCCTCCAGCAGGAGAAGGGTGGGAGAAGGGTGGGATTTGCTGCTGGATCTCTGCTTTCCTGGCCACGGGGCACCCAGAGACACAAAGAAAGATCCACGGTAAGCCGTTAACAAGGAGTCCGTACTTACAGGTGAGTGACTGAAGGCAGCTTGAAGAACCATGTGTCCTCGATAACAGACAGGGGGTTACGACTCAGGACCCTGAAATGAACCAACACCCCATGTGAGCGGGGGGTGCAGGATGAGAGCGGTGGCAGGGGCTCAGTGCTGCGTGTGTGAGGAAGGGCCTGGGGTGAAGGTTCCAGACCAGGGCAGATGCTGATGGGCAGATTCACAACATACATCAGGTCCTGACTATCTCCAGCCCAGAGAGCAAAAGCCCAGAAGTGCTGCTTCTGGAAAACACAACATCTCTTTCTTTCCTCCTCAACTCACACCTTCTGGTGGCTTCCCTCCAACAGGACTTTCCCTATTTCTCACATTCCCACTGTCCCTGAGCGTTGTCTCTGGTCCTGCACCCAGCCAGGCAAAGGCGTGGCCTGACAGAGTTGTCATTCAGCATTGATGCTGCTGCCTACTGGGGTTAAGAGGTGAGCAGAACACAGTGACAAGTGCCACTGCTCTGAGCTACCCTTAGCCCTTGGAACACTCACAGCGTCTGGAGGAACTGCATCCCGTGCCATGCCCGGAAGGTGTCGCTCCGGATCTGGGTGATGAGATTTCCCTCCAGGCTTCTGGGGAAACAGGAGACCACAGAAATGAAGACCACAGGAAGCTGGAGAGAAGCAGCACTGATCTGTAGGAAACAGCCCCATCCAAGGTGGAACTGGGGGGAAACTGCCATTTTCTCTCCTGCTGTTTGTTAACCTGTCCAGGAGAGGAGATGAAGTGCATGCGTGCTGCATCTCTGCCTGTGCCAGGACACAGCAAGACTCAAGACACAGCTTCTATTCCTGCTGTGTTTGCAGAAGCCATGGCCCCATCCTGGCGTGGCCACCAGCCACTCCCTGAGCACCTGAGCTCTGCTGCTCCTTCAGCAGGAGAAACCGGAGGCCTTCTTCTAAAAATAACTGGAGCTTTTTCCAGCACCAGAAGGTTCAAAATGCAACCAGGCTTCACCAACCGCACCAGGAAGGAACTCCCATAACTCACATGGTCTCCAGGAAAGGAAGGTTCTCCAAAGCACACGCCTCGATCAACTGGATTTTGTTGTAAGATAAATCCCTGTTAACAGGAGAACACAAAACGCTGGTGACATTTGCACTGTCCCGGTTTCTCTCAGGTGCTTTGACATTGGCGGCACAGACGTGCCATAGCTCTCATTTCACGTGGGGTTTCTCTCCTGCACTGGCTTGCAGTGGTGTGTAACCGGAGGTCACGCTCCTGACGGGGGTGGCTGCAGCTCAGAGAGGTTCTCCCAGCTCTGATCCCACCAGGGGTATTTCAGGGCTGATTTTCCTCTCTGGTAACAGAGCAGGTCCTTTATGCACGCCCCAAGAGCACCTCTTGTGTGCGGCCTCAGGGACAGGCTGTAACGCCCTGTGTGACCAAAATGGGGCTATTTCCCTTAGCTGCTAAACGTCACCTCCCTGCGCAGCCCTGCTCTGATGTGCGCAGGAGTCCTCTGGCCTGGCTCTAGAAACCAAAAGGTTCCTTGTCCCAGCCTGAACTCTCTGACTGGGGGGCTTGTTCTGCAGCAAACAAGGAGAGAGGAACCTTTGTGGGGTGTGTTTCATGGCCTGCTCAGCCAGAGTCCCCAGCCCCATCGTGGAGGTGAATGGGAAGTGCCTGCCCCTCTCCACGGGCGATGAACTGCACCATGAGCTCACTCCAAGGCAGCTCTGGGGCATCCGAGCTGAGAGGAGACGAATGCACAAGGTTTGCCCTGGAGGAGGCGGCCTCGTGCAGGTCTGTGCAGGGAAAGGGCAGCAGCCACCTGCTCCTGCTCGGCCGTGGGGCAATGGGAGTGCAGCGCGTCCCTGGGGAGCCCGCCCCTGCACCAAGACCCTGCTCTGCTCTGGCTGCAGCCGGGATACCCGCAGGAATAAAGCCCTTCCTGGGGCGGACTGTAGAGCAGCAGGGCCAGGGCAGGGGGGAGGCCGTGCCCACCACCATGGGCAGGGGGGTACTTACAGGTGCCTCAGCAGGAGCAGCCCCCCCAGCGAGCGCCTCTTCACCGCCAGCAGGTTGTTGTGCTGGAGGACTCTGCAAGAGACAGACGAACAGTGGCACCCGTGGCTCTCGGGTGCAATGGAGCTGTCAGGGGAGCAACCCTGCAGCAGCGTCACGGCGGCATCTCTCTGGGTCCCGCCACGACTCATCACGCTCATGGCAGGAGCAGGGGCTTGCTCCCAGCCTGCTGACCCTGACTGCAGGCCGAGCACATGGCAAGCACTGGTGTGGTGCTCAGCACAGCCTCAGCTCGGCAGCTCGGCGGAGGGATGGGGATCCCGGAACCCCTGTGCCAAGTCCGATACTGGTGGATACTCACAGCTTCTCAGCCCACAGGTATCCCTTCCACGGCTGAGGGCGAATGAGGGCGAGCGCGTTCCCAGTGAAATCCCTGCGGAGAAGCCATTGGCAGCGTCACCCCCAGCACAAACCCTTCCCCTGCCCCAGGGCTGCGGGGTGGCCGTGAGGCCGGCCTGGAGCTGCCCCCTCGGCGCTGCCCATCAGCCCTCCACAGGCAGCGTGTCCCTGGAGCCGCTCTCGGGGTGTCCGGGGCAGCGCCCGGAGCTGCAGGGCACTCACAGCACGGAGAAGGGCCGTTGGGGGGTGGCCAGGGGCACGCGGGCCAGGGCAGCGCTGCTGCAGTCCAGGTGGCGCCCGCGGCAGCGGCAGGGCCCTGGGCAGGGCCCCAGGGGCCGGGCCAGGCCGGGGGCCAGGCCCAGCAGCAGCAACAGCAGCAGCAGCAGCGGTTCCATAGCGACACAGGGCCTGAGCGCCTTTGGTACCACACGAGGCTCAAGGCTGGGGATCCAAACCAGGAGCTCTCGTCTGCGACCAGCAGCAGATCTGGCGCTGTGCTGGCCCTGCTGGGCAGATACAGCCCGGGACACCTCACACCTCACAATGGGGCCTCGCCGCAGGAGTTGCATCGGCCGGGCCTGCGAGCGTGCGGCCCCACTGTGACATGGGACAATCCCCTGCCGTTGGAGCTGGTCGCTCTGCCCCACCTGGGGCGTGTTACAGACCAGCACATCTACGCGTGCAGCACGTGTGCGTTCAGTACGTGTTTGTGCAGTCTGTGCGCGTCTGCCACGCGTGTGTGCTGGGTGCTCTCTGAAGGCAAGGGAAATCGGCTCGTCCCAGAACGATGTGTCCTCACTGGAAAAGCTTGACTCGGATCTGGCATCACTGAAAGGACAGCAGGGACGTCACAGCAATGACATAACAGCCGTTGGGGAGGGGGTTGGAACTGCATGAACTGAAGGCGGGGCTTTCATCGCCTCCTTCACACTTACGACCACCTTGTACAAGCCTGACACCTCACCAGCAGTGGACTGAGCCAGGGCCACCTCCCGCGGGGCAGGGATAGGAGCGGTGGGAAGCAGGCATGGGGCAGGGAGCAGGCAGAGACGCGGAGCTGTTGCCTGCTCCTGCCCGTACCTCATCCTTGTCCCTGTCTGTGTCCTTGCTCCTGCTGCACCACTTGGGCCAGACTCAGGGGATAAGACTCAGAGGCTGAGACTCTGTGGCTGAAACGGCGGCTGAGACTCTGGGCCTCAGGCTTTGGAGCTGATACTCTCAGACTCTGGGGCTGAGACTGCTGCTGAAAGTCTATGACTAACACTCTGGGATTCAGACTGGGGCTCAGACTGGGGCTGAGACTCTGTGGCTCTGACTCTGGGTCTCAGACTTTGAATGTCAGACTCTGTGACAGAGACTGTAATATAGACTCTGTGGCTGAGACTGTAGCTGAGACTCTGGTGCTCAGGTTTTGGAGCTGAGACTCTCAGCCTCAGACCCTGTGGCTGAGACTGTTGCTGAGACCGTGGGGCTGGGTCTCTGGGGCTGAGACTGTGGGGATGAGACTCTGGCTGAGACTGTGGGGCTAAGACTCTGTGGCTGAGACTGTGGGGCTAAGACTGTGGAGCTGTGTGGGGGTTGGAATGTATCAAAACTGTCAGAGACCATGGGAAGGAGGAACTACAGCAGGCAATTAAGAGCGACCCGTCCCTGACTGGTACTTGGAAGTCGTTGGAACTGGCAAGGAACGAGGATGTCAGAACTGGAAAGAGGGGAGTGCGCATGCTTTTGGAGGAGCAACCCCCATGCACCTCAGCTGAATAAAGCATACCTACTTTACAACTCTAAGGAGCTGGAGTCAATCCACGTATCACTTTCACCTGATGTAACCGCAAGGCAAACCCAGATGTGCTCTGCTAATTGCTTGGAAGCATATAAATATTGTGTAAGCTTTGCAATAAACGATCCAGCTTGCACTCTACCTCTGGGTCCGTGCCTCCGTCCTCACAGGGCTGAGACTGTGGTGGTCAGATTTTGGAACATACTCTGGCTGAGACTCACAAATGAGGACTCTGGCACTGAGACTCGGGCTACGACTGTAGGTCTGAGACTCGGGCTAAGACTCCTGGGCTGGGACTGTGGGGCTGAGACTCTGGGGCTGAGACTCTGGGGCTGGGACTCTGGGGCTGAGACTCTGGGGCTGAGACTCTGGGCCTCAGACTTAGGAGCTGAACACTGTCCTGGGTTCAGCAGTAGCAGTCACTTTTTCTCCTTAGTAGCTGGTGCAGCGCTGTGTTTTTGACTTTCAGCCTGGGAACAGTAATGCAAAAAGATTTAACCAATGTACAGGCAGGGGTAGTGTTAAGCCGCTTGCTTAACGATGTTAATGCTTGCCCATACTCCACAAACATTTTTCATGCTCATTATGCTGTGCTAGAACAGGATGGGAGGACACGGCTACTGGTAAGAGGAAGGAACAGTAATCTGGCTCCTGCTTTCTGGGTCCTGAAACTGGCTAGAGCCAGCTTTGTGGTTTGGACAATGACCAAGTCACCAGGGAGCATGAGCAACTATTAGAGGTAAAAAGTTTAAGCAGAGGAAGAGTCATTGACTTCATCTTGAGACCCTCACCCACGACCACCGGGAGTTACTGCGCAGCCGCAAAGGACCGTTTAGCTCATTATAATACGAAGCAGGGATAGGACATGAATATGTATAGGCATGTTGTGTAACCTAATACGTACGTATAATTTTAGAGAATATACGTCGACCGATAGAGCGGCTGCTAGCGATCCTGAGGGTGGATCGGGTGAGTCCAGGGACTCGTTGGCCGATAGGGCAGTGTAACCAGGTGAGAACTGGGAGGGCTTATAGTTGGTTTTGAAGTGGGATAAGCTTTCCCTGCTGACAGCCTCCCTGGGGAGTTCTTGACTTCCTGTCTAGCCCTGTGCTGGTGGCAGGGCCTGGTATCACACCATCCTCAACAGTCACTCCCAGCTTCTTTCCACCATGGATCCTGAAGCTGGCAGCTTTCTTTGGGCTCCTCTTCTCTCCTGTGAGGAGCAAGGGTGCACAGGCACTTTGGTAACCAGGGGGACGTTTCTCTAAGCTCGATAATTTTGCCACCTTCCCTCCCTCCTCTGTGAAGTTGCTCTTGGTCACACTCCAGCACTTGAGACATGAGCCACGAGCCACAGCGATGAGCCAGCCAGAGCTACAAGTCCTGTGCTGAAGCTGAGCACAGCTGTTGATTTTTCACCCTGGGGCTGGTATGCAGAGAACCTTACAGCATCTCTTCTCTCCCCATTCACGGCAGGTTCGGGCGGATGGGACAAATGGAAACTGAGTCACGTCTGTGTTTCCCGATGGGGACCACACGCTTGGCAATGCCCTCCACTACATGGTTGTGAGGTAAGTGGAGTCACCACAGCCCCTGGTACCACTGGGGGTTCCTCTGTCTCCTGTTCTGCCCTTCTTCACTAAGTTGCATCTCAGTTGCTGCTGGAACAAGGCAAAACTACCTCTGTGCATGCCTGTTGGAGAATTTATATCAGAGCTCGTGCCAGAGGCTCCTTACCTACCCCCTCCCTTAACAGGATTCAGTTTTCTCCTTGTGCTGTTAGCCTTGAGAGCGCTAATAGGCCTTGATGAGTATGACCAGCCTCACCTGGGGCCTCCACACACACCCTGCCCACAGGCTCAGGAACCCCATTTAAGCTTAGCTTAGGCTTTCAGTCCCTCCTGAGCTATGTTGTATCTATATGGGTCTTCAGCTCAGCTTGTACTGAGCTGTTGGATGCTGACCCATGGGCTGACTTCCTGACCCAACATCAGCCTCTCCTCAATGTTGTACATTGTACATCTGCTTGGTGCTCATAGGTTTTGTCTGACCCTCTTTACCCTCACCCGACCTGCAGGTTGTCTTCCTGACCCGGCCTCGCACCTATTTCACCCCCACAAACCTGCCTGGTGACCTGGACCCTTGGCTGGCCCTGGCTACCACCTTTGCACCTTTGTTCATGCTCCCAGCTCCCCGTCCCGTAAGGAACAGCCAGCCCTCGCTGCTCTGATGGTTAGTAGAGAGGAAATGGAATGGCAGACATGTGACAGATTTCTGAATGTCTTACGTGGCTCTGGGTAAAATGATGTGCAACTCTGTAAGTACAGGTGGTCAGGCAGTACCTATGTCGCCTTCTGGGGCAAGTGCTGTCAGAAAAGAGGGTAGGAACAGCCAGTATTAAGCAAATTGATCCCCTTTAATGCTTCCATCAAGATGCAGGAATTGGTGCTGGAAATTAGTAATCCTGCTGCCCCCATTAAAATATACAAATGCCTTCACTGGTTTTATCCAGCTGGGAGGCACTGGGGGTTTGTGAAGACTCACTGGGAAGGCTCAGAAGAATTCCAGCAGGAAGTTCAATGCACCATCTCAAATGACAGTCGCATTGCAAATGCTGTGTGAATTCCTCTGATGTCTCACCATGACAAGAAAAAGAGCAGCCTTCTTGTGAGGGGCTGTGCTTTCTGCTGTGTGCGCAAATGTTCTACCAACCACCTCGGCTTGTGAAGGCAGATGTCATGCAGTCTGCAAACATCTTGTGGTGCCCTAGACCCATCTGCCTCCTTTGCCCAGCAGAATTGCAACAGGTCTGTGTGGAGGGAGGCTTCCACGCAGCCAGGATCCCCTGTTTGACCAGGGTGCCAGCCAGGTCTTTCCCCTGCCAAGTTCCAGCTGCAGCTCAGAGATAGATGGAAGGGTGTGAATAAGGTTACAGGGGGAGTGTCCTTTGAGCACATCCCTCCCATAAGACCCTCAGTCATATTAGAAACGTCCTGAGCCCCAGCAGGTCTGGGGTGGCCCAAGCCTCTGACTTCCCTGAGATTTGCTGTGGATTGGCCTGGGTTTTACTGCTCTCTTCTCCTCTCGCCCTTCCTGCAGCCCTGATGCGGAGTTCTGTGGCTACTGTATCACACACCCCTCTGAAAGCAAGATCAGCTTCCGGATCCAGACCAGAGGTATGGGGTGTGCATTGCTTTCACGTTCAGGGCCCTTCCTTTGTGGAATCCCCTCTGTTCACGTCAGGTTTCCACCATGAGTCATTTCAATAAAGAAAACCACTCTTCTCCCTCTTCTCTGCAGGCACGGTACTGCAGTGCCGGGGTAAGGTGGATCTGCTAAGTCCGGTCAGGGGTGATGGGTGCTTCACCTGCCCCTAAATCAGCAGAAGATTTGGAAAGCCAACCCAAAGGGTGCTGACATACATAGCTGCGGTGAGAATTTGCTTCTGCTTCTTCTTGCTTATCTGGCAGCTTTGCTCATCAGGCTGTGAACCAAAGCTCTCTTGAAAAGTCTGTGCTGTCTCTTGACTTGCCTCCCAGAGGGGTCTGTGTTCTCTGTTAACAGGCAGCACTGGCAACTCTGAGCCTCAGGCCATCACTCACTCCTCCCAGCGCACCAGCCCATTCAGCTCAGTCTACTGCCCTCCATCTAGGCTCCACAGCTTTGTCTGCTGCCGCCGCAGGAGGACAGTGTTATTTCATTCCTTCCTTATGGGGCTGCTCCCCTGAGTATCTGAGTTTGTGCTTGCTGGCTCTTTAATTTCCTAAAAATGAGTAGTGCTGAGGCTGTTCTTGCCAAGGGAACCCCTTCCCTGTGGGGCTCCTGCAGGGTTTGGCTCTGCCCTTCCTGCACCGTAGCCTGGCCTGAGCTCAGCTCTCAGGGTGCTGACGGCGGGCTGGTAGGAGGGAAGTGTGTGGCATGTGCCTGATGTAAGAGCCTGTTCCCGTCATGGAGGAACAACCACACTGCCCAGAGCAGTGAGGGAGAGGGCCACCAACCTCTTTGGAAACCACTGGCCCATCTTCTTTCCCAAAGGGGCCCTTCCTGCTGTTGAGCCATGCCAGAAAGGAATGAATGACCTGATGGGTGTTTGCTAACATGTACTCAACACCTTTGAGGTGAGACTATTCCTGAAGAGTTCAGGGGGCTTTTCTGTCTCTTGGTCTCAGAGGTGAGAGGAAAGGGCTGACAGCTGTGTTGTAGGCATAAAGAACCTAGAGTTATCTCAGACTTTCTCTGCCTGACCTGCAGCATGGCCTGGCTTCCTGTTCCTTGGAGTGAATGTAAAGCTCAGTCACTTCTGAAGGTACCTGGAGCTCTGCCAGAGCTGCTCAGGATCCTCTGCACTGGGCAGAGGAGTCACAGCACAGATCAGAGTGGCGGCATGGGGTGTACGAGCCTCTCAGGTATACGCTGTTAACGTTTGTTCTTTGCTCTTGCTTGCAGAGGAGCATGAAGGAGTACAGGGCCCAGAGGGAGGAAGAGATACAGTAGCATTTGGGGATGGCAGTCTCCATGGACGTGTAAGGTCTGTGTGTTGAATTCCCTGTGCCAAGTATTTCTGGTTGTGTGTTTTAGGACTGCTTTGATGCAAACCTGTATTTTCTGTAATAATAAAGATTCTGCAGGCTGATGTTGCAGAGGTGACGCTGTGTCCAGCTCAGCAGGGTATGAAAAAAGATAGAAGGCAGTTCTTCCCCTCCTCTGTCTTCTATCTCTTTCCAAGCGTCGTTGCTGTTTCCTGCCCAGGATTTGACACAAAAAAAAAAAACCACAAACCCGAGGAGCTGGGAGTGAGACCACCGCTGGGCCCAGCAAGGGTGGCTCTGGTGGTCCATGGGGCTTCTCTGTCACCAGGACACATTCAATTCATTTGCCACCTGGTGTCGCATTCGTGCTTTGTGCTGCAGGCTGTGGTCCATGGAATGTCCAACCTGGGACAAGTGCTGCCCATAGGCTTTCCTGGTCACCCTCCAACCGCCCCCCCCCCCCCATGTTCTGCTCACCATCGCCTTGGCCAAGGGCCATCACTTGGGACCTCCTCCAAGAGGGGTCTGCCAATCTCCTGCCATCCATCCTGCTGAGGATTGTCCCATGTTGACAGCTGCTTTGTAGATGCCACTGTCACTTTCCTGGACACGCTCGTCCAGCAGGAGAGATCCATCGGATGGACGGAAAACAGCTTGTCCTGCGTAGGGTGCGTGGATGGCTAGGCTGTGGGATCCCTTGTAGTACTGCAGGATGGTGTGGGAGCTGGCACCACTGAGGTATTCCCACTGCACGGAGTAGACCTGCGTGATGTTACCCAGCCCAGGAAGCAGCACTGGGGATCCCACAGCAGCAACTTTACTCTTGAGGGTTCCAAGATTTCTGCAGCCTGTTGCAAAGGCACCGGCAGCCCTGGAGGGCAGGAGAAGAGATGAGCAGGGGAGATGGAGCAGGTTGGCATGGCTGGAGAGAGGCTTTTTTACCCAGATGCCAGGGGCACACACATGGTACGTGGACTACTTACTTGGTCACAGCCTCTCACAAAGCCATCTCCCATCACGCCTCCAGGCAGGGAGACATTCCAGCTGGAGCAGATAGAGATGCCGAAACACAGCCCAGGATGCTTGGAGCTCTCTGCTTGCAGTGCTGCAAGCTTTTTCTACTCCACTTTTGTGTGCGTTTTAGGTGGAGTTCCCTCCCAGTCCATGGCAGGAAGAGATTTTCTAATTCTGACCCAGTTTCCATGGTTCATTCCCAATTCCCAGCCTTGTTTGGGGCTGAAGGTGTCCATCCACTCCCAGCAGAGCTGCCTCTCCCAAATCACAGGGTGATTTCTGGGCTTGTCGTGATTTGGGCTCTCAGAGGCACTTGGGGACTTCAGGAGGAGGGTAAGTCACAGTGTCACACCCTTCGTTTTTTGCCACAACCCCCCCCCCCCCAAAAAAAAAAAAAAAAATCACAACAAAACAAACCCAGTGCTTTCTAGAAAAGCCAGGCAGAATCACAACCAAAGCCCTGGGTTGGGAAGTGGAGTCTTAAAAACATACATGTTTTAAAGGGTGAATGTAAAGGGTTTAAAGCAAGGAGCCAGCCCCAAGCAGAGGAGGCAGAAGAAAAGGTGTCTATGCACAGGCGGTGGTCCATCCAGCTACTTGCTAGCAGTGTTCCTGGTGCTCCTGGGGGCTGCTCTGTTGGAGTGCCAGGATTTCTCCTAAAGCTCCTCCTCTCCTGTATAACTGCTCCACGGGAGCATCAGCTCCCAGGCTCCCAGAGACAGGGACCAGCATCAGCCTGTCCCAGCCCCAGTCCCGCAGCCAGGCTTCCCACCGGGACACAGGCTCCAGCAGCGCTGGGACGCTGGGCAGGTGGGACACGGCACCCTGGCTCCCCACACACCCCATTTGCTTGCCGGTGCCCTGGTTTCTGCCTCATCTGCAGTGGCCGCTCACGAGTGTTTGCTGCCCATGCGGACAGCCAGAGAGAGGCCTCTGTGCCCTGCCTGCTGCTCCCGGCAGCTCTGCAGGTGGGAAAGGAACCAGTGAATCCAGCTCACCTGATGGCTTCCATCCCTCATCCCCACAGCATCGAGAGAGGGCTCCTGCCATGCCTGCCCGCCTCACCCGCCCTCGCTGTTACCCAGCCTGAGATGAAGAAACAGCCTCATGGCTTAAAGTCCCCTCGCTCTGGGAAATCACTGTTCATGCAGAACATGCGGCACCACCAGCAGAAGGGAAGAGCAAACACTTCAGGGCAGGCAGCTTTCACAACTGCAATATCCGAAGCTCATCCGATGGGCAATTGGAGCTCACTAACACCACAGCATCGGAAATCTAGGTACATTCTAACAGGTTTCTTTTCTCTTTTAGGTGCTCACCCTGAAAACTGTTTGTACCTTTGCACTCCAAGGCAGCCTTGTCCATATATAAGGAGCACACTGAGGCTTCTCCCATAAGTAAAACTGCGCTAAATGTTGCGTTATTACATACATCAGCCCCAGCAAAAATCTGCAGCAGGCCCATCCATATAATAAACTGTCAGAAAGTGAAAAGCAGGATGCCTTGTTTACCGATGGGTCCTGCCGTTTTGTGGGAAAGCTTCGGAGATGGAAGGCAGCTGTATGGAGTCCTCGACGACAAGTTGCAGAAACTGCTGAAGGAGAGGGTGAATCGAGTCAGATTGCCGAGGTGAAAGCCATCCAGCTGGCCCTGGACATTGCTGAACGAGAAAAGTGGCCAGTACTTTATCTCTATACTGACTCATGGGTGGTGGGAAATGCCCTGTGGGGGTGGTTGCAGCAATGGAAGCAGAGCAACTGGCAAAGCAGAGGTAAACCCATCTGGGCTGCTGCACTGTGGCAAGATATTGCTGCCACAGTGGGTGCAGAACCTGGTGGTGAAGGTACACCACATAGATCTTCATGTACCCAAGAGTCAGGCCACTGAGGAACACCAAAACAGCCAACAAGTGGATAAAGCTGCTAAGATTGAAGTGGCACAGATGGACTTAGATTGGCAACATAAGGGTGAATTATTTTTGGCCCGGTGGGCCCATGACACTTCAGGCCATCAGGGCAGAGATGCGACATATAGATGGGCCTGTGATCAGCAGGTGGTATCGTATTCTCTTCCCTTGTTATTTTCTCTTATCATTGTTGTCGTTGGTGGTAGCGGTGGTGATTGGTTGCTGGACGGTTCTTGTCTCAACCCGTGGGAGTTGCATTCTTTCAATTCTCCTCCCCATCCCACTGGGAGCCGGAAAGGAGAAGAGCCCCTGGGGGGGGGGGGGGGTGTGGTGGGGGCCTCGATTGCTTCCAGCCTGGCACCACTCACTGGGAGTGAGTGAACAAGCTGTCTGGCTAGGTTTAAACCACGACACTTGTATAAGAACCACGTGTGAGAATGCAACAATTGATAGGTGTATCGAAGAAACAAATGCTACTAACTTTTGTGTGTGCAATTTTACCAAAATCATTGGATGCGATTTTAACTACACCACCCCTGTCACTATTTACCAACTAATACAAGATACCGATGTGTTATACCATGATATACCTGCCCTCAAAAATAGAAATGCTAAAGAAAATGTTCTGTCACCCAGAGCTGGAGAAGATGATGCAGAAGGCCAACAAAACTTCTCACCAAGCAATATGGGCTGTTAAGCATAATGTAGAAGAAATCGAAGAAATCATCACTGACACCAAGAGAACTGGAGAGCACCACTGGTGGGAAGTTTTCTTGGTAGGGACAAAATGGCAACCTCTTACAGCAACTCAACTTTTTGATATACCGGTCTACCCTGTGCTTGTGCTACTGCTGACTACGGCTTTATTAACAATTGTTCATTTGTGGACGTGGTGGAAAGTTCCTACAGTAGCTCAAGAGGTGTGCATACTATGGACTGTGCAAAAGAATTTGCACAATTTTAAGGAAAAGGGGGGAAATTGAGACCAAGCCATTAGGCCTTAGCTGAAATAACTTGAGTTTTTAGCATGAGGATGACTTAGCACCTGAACATGAAAGAGGGGACCCCTCTGAGGGTGGGAACCTGCCCCTCTGGTGAGGCATGATAAACAACGCATTGGAATTCAGGCCTGTAGACGCCTTGCATCTGCTTCTGGCAATTGCTTCTAAGCAGGAACATCCCTGATGGCCCGGCGCCGCACCGCGCACCGCCTCCAACCACCACCGCCTGCAGTACCGAACTCTGCACACAGATGGCAGCAGCGAGCGGCGCCGCACCGCACCCCTCCACCGCCTGTGCTGGGTTTTGGCGGGGTACCCCCCACACCAGCCCCCCTACCCCAACCTTTGCAGACCCAGAATCAGGGGTTTGGAGTATTTTGGGGCCACCACAAGCACAGCCCGTCACGGAAAGGTCTTTTTAGGGGAATCAGCCCCAAATCCAGCTGTTACCCCCCTTTCTTCGGAGGAGCCCCCCCGTCCTCTACTCACCTGCTCCTCTGCCGGATCATTGCCAAGCACCAGCTTTCTGTCCTGGCACCTTAGGCTTAGGAGCAGGACCTGGATGTCTGCACTCTGGGATCTCGTGGTTTGAGTGTCATTTGGGGCTTTTGAAGGCGGTTTGGGGGAATTTCTGGAAGGTTTGGGGCAGAGTTTGTGCTCTTCGTGCATAATTTGGGGCAATTCCAGCTGTCTGGAGGCATTTGGGGTGAATGTTGAGCTGCTGTGGGGACTTGTGGGGCATTTTGGGATATTTGGGACCTGGTTTAGGACCATTAAATCCATTTTGGGTGTCATTTGAGCTGATTTGGGACAATAACAGCAAGGAAATAGCATCTAAGGATATAGCCAAGGAAGCAACATCAAGGAAACCCTCAGCAGTTCCTACATGGAACAAGAGCTGAACTCGGCACCAGCATTTCCACCAGGAGCCAGGACAAGCTGATCCCAGCAGCTCTGAACACCTCCAAGCTCCAGGGTGGGGTACCACAATGAGCTCGAAGTCTGCGAAGTCATCCTTTGTGCTCGCCAGCATGTCCACAGGCATCCGCAGCAGCACCGGGGCCCCATGAGCACTGTGAGAGCATGCACCCCCCACCCGCCCCTGTGCTCTCCAGCCCCAGGGTTTGGCTGGCAGCGCTCTGGCAAACGAGTCCTTGGCTCACCTTGAAACAGCACTGCACCAGGAGAGCAACGGACGTGATGAGGGTCAGTAACAGCGAGAGCGCCAGCACCAGTGGCAGCCAGCGGTCAAAGGTGTGATTGGCCATCTCCTGGGAGAAAAGGAGAGTGCATCAGGGAGGAGAGGAGCGGGGAGGGAATGGAGGCCCCTTCCATACCCCACTGCCCAGACACACACATGCAGCCATGCCCCGTTCTCTCCTACCGTCTCTGCAGATTCACTGCCCATCTCCCCCGCCTGGACTTGGGCATGGAAACGAGAGGTGCCGGCATCCTCCTCCCGCACACACTGCTCAAGGAGGTCAGAGGGCTCCGGGTCACGCTGCCTCTCACTCAGCAGCCTCAGGAGCAGTCCCGTCCTCAAGAGCATCTTGGCGCAGGCCTGCTGGAGCTGGGGCAGGCCACAGTCCTCACACAGGGCTCGAGCCACCTGTGCCATGAACCTGGGCAGGGCTCCAGAGAGTGTCGGTGGCGGCTGAGCAGGGTGTCAAAGGGGGGTCCTCGCGTGGCCGCGCCGCCCGGGGCCCTGGAGCTGCCCTGTGCCCTTGGGCTCGGGGGTTCCTGCTTCTTGTGCTGCCCTTGTGTGGTGGTGCTTGTAGGGGCGGTGGGTGGTCTCCCGCCTAGAGAGGAACGCTCTGCTGCAGCCGTGTCCTCTGGTGTGCTGCTGGCAGCAGGGGGGCAGTTTTTGGCCAGCAGAGCGTAGAAGAAATGCTGGATAGTGCTCAGTCTCTGCTCTGCTCTACCCTCTGCTGCTGCGGGCTCTTCTTCTGCACCCTCGCTGCCCACTGTCCCATCGCTGTCCTGGTGGTGTCCGGGATGGTGCTTCCTCCTCATCTTCTGCGCTATCCTCATTCTCCATCCTATCAGGCGTGTTGGCCTGCCCCATGGCGTCGGAATGATCCTGACTCTTGCCAGACCGGTCGGGATTTGGGTCCTCTGTTGGGTGTTGTGCAGGGGGCTGTCCTGTAGGAGGGCTGGGTGTTCTCTGGTGACTAGAGACTGGGAGGACGTCGCTGAGGTTCAAGCTCCGCACTGCTTCCCGTAAGGTGGACTCTGCGCGGGTCAAGCCTAAGCCCGGCTCCTGTTGCTGCCAGTTTATGGCTCTTCCTCCCTCCCCTACTGCCACCTCGTGCCCCTTGTCCCTCTGAGCTGGCCGGGCTGTGCTGGGGCTTTTCACAGTCAGGATGCTCATGGCCTTGTGCAGCTTGTTCTTTAGCTGTGCCACGAGCCCCTCTGCTAGGAAATAGAGCCTCCTGGTGTCAATAGAGCTGCTCCAGCCCCTGTGCTGAATGCTCCGCAGCATCAGCATCAGCTCCTTGGCGGTGTTGCCCTCCTGCCTCGAGAGCTGCTGAGGGGAAGGTGCTGATGCATCGGGGCTGCTCAGGCTCCAGGCAACTGTGAGCGTGACGGTTCTCTGCTCCCTGAGTGAAGGCTCCTTAGGCTGGAGATTCAACACGGACCTGCTGCTCCCATTAGGAGCCCTGGTGTCTCTGCCAGGGGAGCTGTAACACACCAAGAGCACTTCAGTGACAAGAAGCTTTCTGCCAGACACAGGCTCAGAAGGTTCACTACAGCTGGGGGACATGGGCAGGGCTGTGGGCCAGTTACCGCAGCGGGGAACAGTGCTGTTGCACACGCTCATGCAGTCGAAGCTGAGGGTCCTGCACGGGGTCTCAGTGCTGTGCTTGTGCTGGCAGAGGCAGCAGGCCGTGTCGATGGACAGCTTGCTAAAGAACAGAGGCTGTGCACAAACATTCAGCATCGCAACCCAGGCAGCGACTCCAACCCAGGTGGCGCACAGAAACGCCTCAGGGGTCTGCTTCAGTGTCTGCTGCAGCTCTGGGAAACTTCCCCTCGCTCCCTGTGTGCCAATGGACAGTTTTGTGGTGCTGGGTTTGTTCCCCACACAGACCCTTTGTCCCAGCAGCTGGGATTTGCTGGAGGTGGGAGCCAGCCACCGCACACTCACAGTGTTTCCAAGCGGGATGTCCTCAGGAGCAGCATGAGCACTGTGGGAGCACACACACACACACACACACACACACACACACACACCCCCCTAAGCCAGGCTCCCGTTGCTGCCAGTTTACGGCTCTTCCTCGCTCCCCTACTGCCACCTCGTGCCCAGGAGCAAAGGGGCCGAGCCAGGGGCTGAGCCCCGCGCTGGGAAGCAGCTCCTGGGCAGCCACCGAGTTAGGGCTGAGCGCTCAGGACCCAGAGTCCCCTCCAGCCCTCCCCCGCGGGCAACGCTCGGAAACTCAGAAGCCGTTAAAGGCACCCCACACCCGGCAGCTCCATCCTCAGCCGCTGCGCTGCCCTAGCAGCGAAGGGAAGAACCTGCTCGCCCGACGCTCAGCAGCGAGCGCCGGCTCCAGACCCCGCTTCCCGCACCCTCCTGCTCGGAGCTCCTCCGCTGCTTCCAGCGAAGCCTTCGTGGGCGCAGCCGAACGCGAGCAACCTCCGCGTCGTTTCCTGCCCCACAAAGAGCCGGCTCTCGGGGCACCTCCCGCAGCTCGCTCCTGTTCGCGGCCACTGCCCCGCCCCGGCCCGGCCCGGCCCGCAGGGGTTGTCTTTGCCGCGGGCGGGAGCGCACGGGCTCTGCCGGAGCTGCCGCGGCCGAGAGCCCCGGTCCCTCCTCGGCAGGGGCTGAAGCCTCGAGCCCCGCGTGCGCCCGGGGCACGGCCGTTACCTGCGCTGCGGCGGGGAGAGGCGGAGTGAGGCCGCGGCGGGGCCCGGGCGGCTGCAGCGCTCCCAGGGGCGCTCCGCGGCTCCTCCCGGACTCGGTCCCGGCACCCCCGGAGCGGACGCTGCCCTTGAAATCATTGTATCCTGTGTAGAATGTATAAGAATGATTAGATTTTCCTGTCAATACAATGATGGAAAAGAAGAAGAAACAAAGGAATAATCCTTCTTAATCAAACGCTTTGTTACTTCAAGGGGTGCTTTGTTTAACTACTCCAATGTCTCAAACGCTTTGCTAATTAAAGGGGTACTTTAACTGCTTGAATGCCTTCAGGGGCTTAGGTAATCGAGAGATACATCCTGTCACAGGATGAGGTGAAACTTGTGTATTGAGTAAGTAACTATAGAAGAAATGGAATTTAGGAGGGCTAAGATGGTGGTTAAGCTTGTGATAGACATCCCCTGTTAATGCATTACCAAGGAATTCAATAACTTTTTAACACGTTTCTTCACCGGAACGTAAGACCCCAGCAACAGGAGGAAAACCATGGAAAGGTCATCTATAAGGGTTTCGTTATTTCCCTTGAAAGAAAAGAAAGGCAAGGTGAATAAACCAAATAAATCATCACGGGAGCCTTTAGATAATTTACCACCCCCTTATCGAGGGCGGGACTCGAGAGGTGATCGGGAAGGTGCTTACCCACCGATACCACCCGATCGTCGGCTCCCCCATCCTCCCCTCCCTCCAGTCGCACCAGAAGTAAAATAAAAATACAGGAGAATGAAAATTTTCAGGAGGAAACAAAAGAAAAAGAAACTCTATTTCCCCTCCGAGAGGTGCCGATGGGAGGAAATGGAGGGGGGATTGGATTTGTAGCAGTACCCCTGAATACGAGCGATGTAAGAGCCTTCAAAAAGGAGACGGGTCGGTTATTAGACGACCCTTTGGGGGTTTCTGAACCATTGGACCAGTTCTTAGGTCCTAATATTTATACCTGGGAGGAGATGCAGTCAATATTGGGAATATTATTTACTGCGGAAGGAAAATCTACGATTAGGCAAGCCGGAATGAGGAACATCAAAGAGATGACATCAACAGGGTCCTCCCGGAGAGCAAAAATGGCCTAATCAGAATCCCTATTGGAATAATCAGAGTGGCCACGACAGGCAAAGCATGACAGACTTGAGAGAGATTGTAATACAGGGAATTAGGGAAGCAGTTCCAAGGGGACAGAATATTAATAAAGCTTTTAGTGAGCATCAGGAGAAGGATGAGTCTCCTACTGATTGGTTAGAAAGATTAAGGAAAACCTTGCAAATGTATTCTGGAGTGGATCCAGCTTCCCCAGTAAGAGAAGCGCTTTTAAAAGCTCAATTTGTGGCACGATCACGGAGAGACATTAAAACAAAAACAAAAACAAAACAAAAAAAACCCCCAAAGCTGGAGAAATTAGATGACTGGCAAGATGGCGGGTTACAGGATTTGTTAAGAGAAGCACAGAAAGCTAAGCTGGAGAGATGTTTTTCAGCCTGTGATATTGGGGGAATGAAATAAAGAGGAAAATAATATATCACAGGTACCTCCGAGAGGAGCACCCTCTCTATCTGTCCTATCAGATCTTGGTAAGGAGGAGGAAATTGCTGTCACTGGCAACAAGCAGCACATTCACATGAAACCAGAAGTACTGTTGCAGAGGCAGGCATCTGTAACCCCAGCAGAGCAGGGTGAGCAGCTGTAAAAAAAAAACGGGGAGGGGGGGAAACCAAGACGGGGAGCTTGCGCAGCTCCTGTGTTTGAGCACGGGGCAGGCAAACAAGTGGGAACAGACGGGACTGAGGGGTTGTTGAATGCCTTGAAACTGGTGGAGGAGGAATGTCGGGCAAAGGTGGGGGAAGTGGGTTCTTCTCCTATGGGACCGGACTGGTGTGTGTGTTGTGGGGAGTTTTGGACGTTGGAAGTGAGACTGCCCGGGGCTGGGGAGGGGGGGGGGGGGGGGAGGAGTGCCATGGGGTCGCTCCGGCGGCTGAATTGGAACTAGGCTGACAAGGGACTTGGGGAATCTACCCTAGCAGATCCACTGGTTAAATTAAAGCTAGGGTCTAGAGGAAATAAAGTGGAATTTTAGTGGACACAGGAGCAACTTATTCGGCGTTCATTCAGAGGGAAAAGAATTTGTTACAGACGTGGGAGCTACTGGCCACCAAGGAAAAGAAAAAAAAACAAACCGAAAAAAAAAAAAAAGGCATAAAGAGGCATTCTTTCTGAAACCCTTAAAGTACAAATTGGGAAAACAAATAGGAATAAAAAATTAAAATTTTTATGCATGCTAAATTCTCCAAAATCTTTATTAGGGCAAGAAGCAACATTTAAAGAAGGCAAAATGGAATTAAGAGTTAAAAATCAATTAATTGCAGTTTTGAGTTTATCTTTAATTCAACAGAAAAAGCGAGCAGGAGGACCTCCCTGAAATAGAAGAAATCCTCAATCCAGGTATAGCTGGGAGTATGGGCATCTGAAATTCCAGGTGAGGCAAAAAATACTTTGCCTGTTAAAGCAGAAATCAAAAGAGGGGCCTGCCCAATTAGAATAAAACAATATCCCCTAAAATTGCCAGAGAGGGAATTAAAATAGAAATTCTTAACTGAATGTGAATTGGAATATAATACTCCTATCTTGCCAGTAAAGAAAAGTTGCAGACTGGTTCAAGATCTCAGGAATCAACAAATTTGTAGAGGATATTCAGTAATAACTGATCCGTATACCTTATTGACTAAATTGAATCAGAAATGGTTTGCCGTCTTGGATTTAAAGGACTCTTTCTTTTGCTTACCATTGGCCAAAGAAAACCAGAATTTATTTGCTTTTGAATGGGAACAACCTGACACAGTAAAGAAAACCCAATTAACTTGGGACAATATTACCTAAAGGGTTTAAAACAGTCCAACGATTTCTGGAAATCAGTTAGCACTGGAACTAGGATCATGCAAACCACCCACTCAGACGGGGACTCTGTTACAATATGTGGATGACCTATTAATTGCCACAGAAACAAAGGAAGAATGTGTCCAGTGGATGGTGGGACTATTGAATTTTCTGAGACTGAATGGTTACTGGGTAACCAGACAAAAGGCCCAACTAATCCAAACCCGACTTTCCTACCTAGGATATGAAATAACAGGAGGACAGAGGAAACTTGGAACGGCTAGAAAAGAAGCCATCTGTCAAACTCCACGACTGCCAACCATCAAGGAGGTCCAGATGTTCCTGGGAATGACTGGATGATGCAGACTTTGGATGCATGATGATGGTGTTCTGGTAAGACCCCTATATGAACTGTTAAAAGAAACCCCTCTAGAAATTTAAAGACCAGAGCTAATGAGAGCTGCAGCTCTGACTTCTGGATGTGACTAAATCCTTTTGGCTATATTCCTATGAAGAACAGGAAATAGCTTTGGTGGTCCTTACTCAGAAACGAGGACCCTGTAAGAGAGCAGTGGTGTATTTTTCAAAACAGCTGAATGAAGCGAGCAAAGGATGGCCCGGATGCCTAAGAGCTGTGGCAGCAGTTGTCACGAATATTGAAGAGGCTCGCAAATTCACCTTGGGGAAAAAAAAAAAAAAAAAAAGAAAGAAAAAGAAAAAATGAAAATTACTGTGCTAGTGCCCCATGTTGTATCAGCATTCCTGGAACAGAAAGAAGCCCACTGCTTATCTCCCGCATGTTTTTTAAAATACCAGGCCACCCTTGTGCAACACGATGATATAGAAATTGTGGTCACTAATGTTGTGAATCCAGCAACTATTAACACACGACTGCTTGGCCACTATATGAAACTATATTCAAGCCGACCAGATTTGAAAGAAACCTGGAAGGTGCCCTGGAATTGTCTAAAGACAAAAGGATAAATATTTTGACTGATTCTAAATACGCATTTGGTGTGGTCCATGCACAGGGCGCCATCTGGAAAGAACGAGCACCTCTGAACACACAGGAGAAACAGATTACACATGTTACAACTACTGAAAGCTGTTCAGCTACCTGAGGAAGTAGGTATTATGCATTGCCGAGGGTATCAACAAGGTGAAATTTGGCCAATTTCAACAATCCAAACTCATTCCCTTAATCCCTGATGGCAAATTAACAATTGAGAAATCTAAACCTAGATATTCAAAGGAGGATAGAAAATTGATTGGAGATCTCAAAGGAGAGGAAAACAAAGAAGACTGGGTTCAGATACCTGATGGGCGGACTGCGATCCCCTATAACCAACTCTGGAAGCTAGTTCAGGAGGAACGTAATAAAACTCATTGAGGTAGCTAGCAACTCTTTGTATAAATACTCAGATGAACAAATTGCAGGAAGGAATCTATAGAACATAGTTCAATTAGTGACAATGTCAGCCCTGTCTCAAGAATAATCCTAAAATTGAAAATAGAAATCAAATTGGTACAACTGGGGAGGAAGTTATCCGGCACAGCACTGGCAAATAAATTTTTCTGAATTACCG
This sequence comes from Pezoporus flaviventris, assembly GCF_033815535.1. Classification (NCBI taxonomy): domain Eukaryota; kingdom Metazoa; phylum Chordata; class Aves; order Psittaciformes; family Psittacidae; genus Pezoporus; species Pezoporus flaviventris. Next base: position 905,845 of record NW_026892739.1, on the reverse strand, counting down.
AGACCAATATTTGTTGGTGTTAACGAATGCTTTTTCAGGGTGGCCAGAAGCATTCCCTTGTAGAATAAATAATACAAGACAAGTAATTGGGACATTGTTAAACAGTATACTACCTTGTTTTGGAGTACCAGAGGCAATTTCTTCCGACCGAGGCTCGCCCTTTGGTGCAAAATAATGACAAGAAATTAGCAAAAATTAGAAACTGATTGGCAACTACATGTTCCTTACAGGCCTCAGGCCAGCGGGCAAGTAGAAAAGATGATCAAACAACAGATTAATAAAATATGTCAAGATATTGATACCAAGCCTTACCGCTGGCTCTATTAAGAATTTGAACTAAACCTCGGTCGAAAGACGAGGCTATCCCATATAAAATTTTATGTGGAAGACCGTATCAGTCCCAGTTTAAAGGAGAAAGTCTTCTGAAAGTGGGAGAAGGCTATCTCCTAAAATTTCTGGTCAATCTGGGAAAACAATCAGAAGAAATAAGAGAATACTGAGGACAAGAGTGAGAGGCACGGATTATCCGACTCACCCTTTTAGATCCAGAGACTGGGTTTACGTTAAGAATTTTTCAGGAGATCCTCTACAGGAGAAGTGGAGCAGACCATATCCAATAATACTGACCACCTTTACAGCAGAGAAGATAAAGGAACAACCTGCTTGCAAGAATAAAGAAAGCACCAGAACCAGAGAAGACATGGCGGATTGAACCTTCAGGACCCTCACATATGAAATGATAGCAGTCATAATTTGGATTTATGTGATAACTGACATACCAGCTTGGGACTAATACTTATACCTGAAATTAATGCAGAATGTTACTAAAGTTGTTAATTGTAGTGACTGTTGGCTGTGTGCACAGTTGCCTGAATCAGGAGAAGAGCAGGGCCTTCCATTAACTGGAGTTCCAATTTCTAACACTATCTCACGGACAAACCTAACATTTGGCACAGTTAATCCTAATCGAAGCAAAGAATATTATACCTGTGTACGAAGACGTATGACACCAGGAACCAGGGTATGAGGTTTGTTTAAATGCCACAGGTGTAAGTCACTATTCAAATTGCAATCACACTATTAATATATGGTATTGTGGTTCAGTGGTGGCCCGTTCCTGAAGGGAAAGGATGGCATTGGTTATGTGGAGAAAGTACTTATAAGACCCTACCCCCAACTGGAAGGGGGCATGCACCTTAGGTGCTGTGATACCCCATCTCGGAACCTGGGTTAGAAGTTTTGCTAATTTCGTAGTTTTGTGAGATGGCTAATTCCATCTTTGGGAGTAAGGGAATTAGAAAAGGCAGTCATAAATATCTCAGCAACCATAGAGGAAACAGAAAGTAAAACCACTGATATAATCCAAGTGGAACAAGAATCAATGAAAATTGCTGTTCCTGAAACAGATCAGGAGGAAATCTGGAAACAAATTAAAAGATTTCAGAAAATGGCCAAGGACAATACCTCCTGGGGGTTTGAAGAAATGTAGAAAAACTTACCTTCATGGTTACCTGATCTCTCCTGGTTAAGGCAACCGGTGCCAGGAATGATAATTGTTTTAATACAGATTGCTTGTGGTATAACAAAATTTTCTTCCTGAAACTGTAAACGATCTATGATAAACGATGAAGATTGAAAAAAGAAATGAAATTTAAATATCAAGTAGAAACAGGAAACTATTTCAAAAAGACTCTGGATGGTAACGGCAGCATATAAAACGTTGCGACAGAATTTGCAAAAGGACAGAAAAAGGGGGTACAGACATTTGTTGGTACTAACGGACACCTTTTCAGATTGGCCAGAAGCCTTGAATGGCTAAATAACCTAGGAGTGACTGGACGGTTCCGGGAAATACTTAAACGAGGCCTTCTAATCTTAGCTATAGGACTACTCATTTTAATGACTGTACCTGGCATAATACAGTGTATATCAAAATCACTTCATAAATCGATAGAAGGAACACGGATAGCTCTGTCATAAATCACACAGTAAAAGAATTAACTAATTTTGTAGAAAAAGGGGGGATTGATACAGGGTTAACCAACGTACAGGGGCGTTAGTATTGTCTGTACCTCTCACGCCTACTAAGCAGAACAAAGGCACTAACCATTGAAAAGGAAAAGCAGACACCTGGTTCTATTGACAAGGAAAAGCAGACTGATTCTACTGATAAGCAGCTATTGATAAGGAAAAGCAGACGCCTGAAGGGGGAGAAGCAGATGGTTTATGGCTGGGACCCCGACCAAACCCACAGGCCATACGTGAAGACTAAAAGGCGAAAAGTTCCGGAAGAGGAAGACTCAGTTACTTCATCTTGAAGGCCCCTACCCACAGGAGGAAGACTCAGTTACTTCATCTTGAGGGCCCCTACCCACAGGAGGCTCAGTTACTTCATCTTGAGGGCCCCTACCCACAGGAGGAAGACTCAGTTACTTCATCTTGAAGGCCCCTACCCACAGGAGGAAGACTCAGTTACTTCATCTTGAAGGCCCCTACCCACAGGAGGAAGACTCAGTTACTTCATCTTGAAGGCCCCTACCCACAGGAGGAAGACTCAGTTACTTCATCCTGAAGGCCCCTACCCACAGGAGGAAGACTCAGTTACTTCATCTTGAGGGCCTGCCCATGACCAGAGGGGGCACTGCACAGGCGCAAAGGACCTTCTAGCTCATTCTAGTACAAAGCGGGGATAGGTACAGGCGTATTGCGCAACCTTACGAGTATATGTAACTTGAGAGAATAAACGCAGAGGGAAACAACACTGAGGCACGCGTGACTTTGAGGAATTATCCCCGTGCGTCTCAGCGCTGAATAAAAAGCATACCTGCTTGACAACTTGAACGGGCCGTGGAGCCGTTACCAGCACCATAAAGACGCAGGCCTGTGGCCAGAGCACCGCGCATGCACCACAGCAAGGCGGCTAGAGCGCACCTTCTACCACAGAGAGGCACGCCTGCGGCCAGAGCGTCGCACGTGTACCACAGAGAGCCGGGCGCTGTGCTGGCAGCGCGGTGTCTCCGCTCGGGGCCGCTCTGTCCCGCGGGCACGCGCCGCCACTGCCCGGGGGGTGCTTCCGTCTGGAGGCGCGCTGCTCCGTGCTCACCTGCGGGCGGCGCACGCGCACTGCGCCGGGCCGTGGTTCCGCGCTGCCGCTCCCCAGCTCGGGCGGAGCCGCTCGCCCCGCCCCGCCCCGCCCCTTTGCTGTTCCTCCGCCTCGGCTGCGCTCTGCGCGCGGGGATGCCCGGGCCGAGCTCCGGGCGGTGCCGGGAGCGGGCGCTGCGGGGCAGAGCACGCTTTTGGGCCGTAACCGCTGGGTTCATCCGGAGGCACCGGACCCCTTGGTGCCGCGGGGCTGAGGCGCGGCGCTCCCTGCCCCGGCCGGAACCCGCGGCAGCTCCGCTTCCGCTCCAGCACCCTCGGGGCCCGTTGCCTTCGGGCGCGGATCCCGCGGGGCCGCACCGGGAGCGGTGGTGTGGGCCCGAGCTCGGCGGTGCCACCCCTTGGGGTGTGGAGCATGGTCTTAGAAGCCCGGACTGGTTCGGGTAGAAGGGACCTTAAATCTCCTCCAGTTCCAACCCCTGCCACGGGCAGCCACACCTTCCACTCGAGCAGCTTGCTCCGAGCCCCTGTGTCCAACGTGGCCTTGAACACTCTCAAGTGCTGGGGGCACCTGCAGGCGGGACAGCTTCGTGCTGTGACCCCCCCAAGCTGGGCATCGAGTACCAAAGCCTTTAGTGGGGTGGTGCCCGGGGCTGCGCAGAGCTGGCTCTGCCCCTCACCCTTCCTGGGGTGCTGTGGCTGGTTGCTCCTTCCTTTGGGGGCACTCCAAGGAGCAGCCAGCAGCGGAGTCACCAGCCAAGAAGCGGCTGTGGGGTGGTGCTGCTGCTTAGCTACGGCCACATCCCGGCAGCACGTGATCAGATTGGCAATTTAATAGGGAGCCTTTCAGCCCTGCACACACCCTCCAGTTCAAGTGCCATTGAAATGGGAACCCGGAGTGCCCATGGCGGGAGCTGACCCCTCCCCATCCGCCACCTCCATTCCCAGGGAATGCGTGATGCTCAGTGCACATGAGAGGGCTCGCTGGGGGCGGGAAGGCGGTAGGCAGGCAAGAGAGGATGCTCGGGGCAGGTACATTTGTTGCTGGGGGCATGGACTGGCTGCGCTGTGAGGAGCTGAGCAGGAGAACACGTGGTGGAGCTCGGGCTGGGACCCCTGGGAAGCCCAAGGAAGACCTGGAACAGCAGTTGGTGACTGCTCCCAGGAAAGATCAGGGTGGTGGAGAAGCATCCCAGGGAGCGTGGAAGCCAGGGAGAGAGACGGTTCTGAGGGTCTGGGGACACAAGAGAGTGGTGGGAGCATCCCATCCCCATCGAGCTGGGGATTGGAGGTGCTGTACAGACAAAGGCTGCATGAAAAGCTTGTGGCCTGTGGATCAGGCCTGGCAAGAGGGACGGGTGCTCCTCGGGCTTTCTGGGAATGCTCAGGATCCAGAGGGTGCAAACACCAAAAGCAGCCAAGAGACACCCCGGGGGATGCAAACACCAAAAGCAGCCAAGAGACACCCCGGGGCTGGGATCCCTTTTCCAGGCAAGGTTCAAAAGGAAAACACAAGGAAGGGGTGGCTTTTTTTTTCCTCCGTGCTTGCTTATCCCTCTTTGCTAGGCAAAGGAATTGCCTGGCACAGAAGGGAAACGATGTTTTCTTTCCCCTGGTGCTATTGCCTGTTCAGATGGTACCCACTGGGGTGGATGTATCTGGCCTCCTCTGTACCTGGGATGTGCTGGCATTCCCACATCCCTCTACCTTGGGAGAATCACAGTCTTTATAAGCTCCCCAGTGCTTGCTGTTGCTTCTAAAAAGCTGGTGGCACTGTCTGGCTTCAAGTGGCTTTTACATAATACAGACTGTCAGGCCAGATGATCATCACGGTCCCCTCTGGCCCTCAAATCTCTGAATCTAAAAATGAGAGGGCACCAGCACCTACCTCCTTGCTTCTGGCTGATTGAATCCGGGGCATCACGTGTTCTCTTTATCCTCTCCTTTTCTCTCTCCCCTCCCTGCATCATCTTTAACTGAAGGTGCATTCTCCTTCCCCTGGTGCCCGGGGCTGGCAAATAACGTCGGAAGGAGCAGACCTCTCCAGCCTCGCGCTGGGATATTCTCCTCCCCAATCGCAGTGTTTCACTGGTGGGATCAGGGGTGCTCGGGCTTGGAGATGGCTGGATGGAAAACAGTGCTGAGCTCTCCCGGTTGCTTTAAAAAAAGCAACTGAAGTTCTCCTGGCTCCAGAGTGAGCTCTTTTGGGAGCCGCCGGAAGGGACCCGACCAGGCACGCTCCCCCACGCGCACACTCGGGTGCTGCATGCGTGTTCTCACGCGCAGGCACGTACGTGTGCGAGCACACACACCTGGGGGAAGAGCTTCAACGGCTCCGGCTGTTAACGGCCCTCCCAGTGCTACAACTGCCCGGGATTAATGTGATGAATTTTAAAGTCTAGAGGCGTCGACTAGGGAATCCGTCCTTTGAATCTCAAGTGTTCCAGAGTCTGAGCTATCGTGGTGCTGTATCTTCTGATACTCGCCTCTCCTCCCTCATAAGTAGCAGTCTCCTTTTGAGTTGTCAGAAAAGGTAATCCAAACGTCATTTCATAAGGAGATATCCCTAAAGCCCATCTGGGTTGTGTTCGAACTCGTAAAAATGCTAAAGGCAAACACTTTACCCAGGACATTTGGGTCTCAATCATTAGTTTAGTTAACGTTTGTTTCAAGGTTTGATTAATTTTTCCACTCCTCCCGAGCTTTGAGGATGCCGTGGGGCGTGAAATTCCCATTTTATCCCCAAGGCGCGGGTTACTTTGGAAGACTAGTGTGAAACAATTCACTCATGTTTAGTGGGGCCACTACATTCCACAGACTTACAACATAAACATTGTTCTCTTTCTACAACCTAAGTTAAGATAAAAAGTACTTTATGTTTTCCAGGCACCAGCTTTTCTTATATCAATCCCCGCCACCCCCCACCCCCCCCACCCCCCCCACCCCTCCCCCGGGTCTTTCTTTTACGAATTCTTTTGCTATGTGACTCCGTTTCGCTCAAGAGTTCTGGCCCTTTTTAACTTGTTGTCTAATCTTGTGTCTTTAGCGAGCTTTGTGTCTGTTACTGTAAACTGGTACAGTTATCCCCACATAACCACACCTATGATTTGCGAAAGCCAATACATCTATGTGTTTATCACGTTTGCGTGCACACACACAGAGGCTCAGACACACGCATGCGTGCGTCCATCAACTCACAGGACACGGGCAGAACGAACAACCCAACAGTTTTATTGGTGACTTCGAAGAACTTCTATCCTGCTCCATGAATAAGGAGCATCACGCTGGGGTTCAGGGTGCCTGTGGGGCAAGCAAAAGCCATTTCTCTGCTGACACATGGGCACCAGGAACCCCTGACCAGCTTCTGGGATATCTGAAGTGACAGCAAGGACATAACAGCAATGTCACAAAACCCGTTGGAGAGGGAGTTGGAACTGAGTGAGCATTAAGCTCCCTCCCAACCCAAACCACTCGGTGAGTTTATGCTTCTATGAACATCAAGGAAATAAGAGCTGGGAAATAATAGCCGAGAAAATAACAGCAAGGAAATAGCATCTAAGGATATAGCCAAGGAAGCAACATCAAGGAAACCCTCAGCAGTTCCTACATGGAACAAGAGCTGAACTCGGCACCAGCATTGCCAGCAGGAGCCAGGACAAGCTGCTCCCAGCAGCTCTGAACACCTCCAAGCTCCAGTGTGGGGTACCACAATGAGCTCCAAGTCTGGGAAGACATCCTTTGTGCTCGCCAGCACATCCACAGGCATCCGCAGCAGCACCCGGGCCCCATGAGCACTGTGGGAGCAACCCCCCCCCCGCCCCTGTGCTCTCCAGCCCCAGGGTTTGGCTGGCAGCGCTCTGGCAAACGAGTCCTTGGCTCACCTTGAAACAGCACTGCACCAGGAGAGCAACGGACGTGATGAGGGTCAGTAACAGCGAGAGCGCCAGCACCGGCGGCAGCCAGCGGTCAAAGGTGTGATTGGCCATCTCCTGGGAGAAAAGGAGAGTGCATCAGGGAGGAGAGGAGCGGGGAGGGAAGGGAGGCCCCTTCCATACCCCACTGCCCAGACACACACATGCAGCCATGCCCCGTTCTCTCCTACCGTCTCTGCAGATTCACTGCCCATCTCCCCGGCCTGGACTTGGGCATGGGGACGAGAGGTGCCGGCATCCTCCTCCCGCACACACTGCTCAAGGAGGTCAGAGGGCTCCGGGTCATGCTGCCTCTCACTCAGCAGCTTCAGGAGCAGCTCCGTCCTCGAGACCATCTCGGCGCAGGCCTGCTGGAGCTGGGGCAGGCCACAGTCCTCGCGCAGGGCTCGAGCCACCTGTGCCATGAACCTGCGCAGGGCTCCATCTGGCACCAGAGAGTGCAGGTGGCGGCTGAGCAGGGTGTCAAAGGGGGGTCCTCGCGTGGCCGCGCCACCCGGGGCGCTGGAGCTGCCCTGTGCCGTTGGGCTCGGGGGTTCCTGCTCCTTGTGATGCTCCTTGGGCTGCTGTGTGGTGGTGCTTGCAGGGGCAGTGGGTGGTCTCCCGCCTAGAGAGGAATGCTCTGCTGCAGCCGTGTCCTCTGGTGTGCTGCTGGCAGCAGGGGGGCCGTTTTTAGCCAGCAGAGCATAGAAGAAATGCTGGATAGTGCTCAGTCTCTGCTCTGCTCTACCCTCTGCTGCTGCGGGCTCTTCTTCTGCACCCTCGCTGCCCACTGTCCCATCGCTGTCCTGCTGCTTCTGCTCCTCATCTGTCCCAGCAGAGTCCTGTGTTGGGGATGGTGCTTCCTCCTCATCTTCTGCACTATCCTCATTCTCCATCCTATCAGGCGTGTTGGTCTGCCCCATGGCGTCGGAATGATCCTGACTCTCGCCAGACCGGTCGAGATTTGGGTCCTCTGTTGGGTATTGTGCAGGGGGCTGTGCTGCAGGAGGGCTGGGTGTTCTCTGGTGACTAGAGACTGGGAGGACGTCGCTGAGGTTCATGCTCCGCACTGCTTCCCGTAAGATGGACTCTGCGCGGGTCAAGCCTAAGCCCGGCTCCTGTTTCTGCCAGTGTATGGCTCTTCCTCCCTCCCCTACTGCCACCTCGTGCCCCTTGTCCCTCTGCGCTGGCCGGGCTGTGCTGGGGCTTTTCACAGTCAGGATGCTCATGGCCTTGTGCAGCTTGTTCTTTAGCTGTGCCACGAGCCCCTCTGCTAGGAAATAGAGCCTCCTGGTGTCGATAGAGCCGCTCCAGCCCCTGTGCTGAATGCTCCGCAGCATCAGCGTCAGCTCCTTGGCGATGTTGCCCTCCTGCCTCGAGAGCTGCTGAGGGGAAGGTGCTGATGCATCGGGGCTGCTCAGGCTCCGGGCAACTGTGAGCGTGACGGTTCTCTGCTCCCTGAGTGAAGGCTCCTTAGGCTGGAGATTCAACACGGACCTGCTGTTCCCTTTCTTGGGGGGCACCGGTCCCATTAGGAGCCCTGGTGTCTCTGCCAGGGGAGCTGTAACACACCAAGAGCACTTCAGTGACAAAGAGCTTTCTGCCAGACAAAGGCTCAGAAGGTTCACTATAGCTGGGGGACATGGGCAGGGCTGTGGGCCAGTTACCGCAGCGGGGAACAGTGCTGTTGCACACGCTCATGCAGTCGAAGCTGAGGGTCCTGCACGGGGTCACAGTGCTGTGCTTGTGCTGGCAGAGGCAGCAGGCCGTGTCGATGGACAGCTTGCTAAAGAACAGAGGTTGTGCACAAACACTCAGCATCGCGACCCAGGGCAGTGACTCCAACCCAGGTGGCGCACAGAAACGCCTCAGGGTCTGCTTCAGTGTCTGCTGCAGCTCTGAGAAACTTCCCCTCGCTCCCTGTGTCCCAATGGACACTTTTGTGCTGCTGGGTTTGTTCCCCACACAGACCCTCTGTCCCAGCAGCTGGGATCTGCTGGAGGTGGGAGCCAGCCACCGCACACTCACAGTGTTTCCAAGCGGGATGTTCTCAGGAGCAGCATGAGCAGCGTCTGCCGAGTCACTCGTGTGGCACCCAGGTCCCTGCAAGGGTTTCAAGAAACACATTACATTTGAGGTGGCGGCACCAGCCTCTGCTCCGGGAACAAGCCCAGTCCCTGCGGCTTGCTGTGCCGGCCGCAGGGGGGGATCTGCTGCTACCTAATCCAGGAGAAAAGACGGAAAACCGTCTCTCTTTCCTGCTGTGCCCTGCTCCCACCCATGGGTCTGAACCAGAAGGGATCCTGCAGATCCCATGGGAGATGGATGCAGACAAGTTCGAGTCCGTGTCCCAGCACCGTGCTGGCTTTGCAGACGGGACACACCAGGACTGCTCAGCCTTTGCCTGGCTCTGCCGCTGCCTCCAGCAGGAGAAGGGTGGGAGAAGGGTGGGATTTGCTGCTGGATCTCTGCTTTCCTGGCCATGGGGCACCCAGAGACACAAAGAAAGATCCACGGTAAGCCGTTAACAAGGAGTCCGTACTTACAGGTGAGTGACTGAAGGCAGCTTGAAGAACCACGTGTCCTCGATAACAGACAGGGGGTTATGGCGCAGGACCCTGAAATGAACCAACACCCCATGTGAGCGGGGGGTGCAGGATGAGAGCGGTGGCAGGGGCTCAGTGCTGCGTGTGTGAGGAAGGGCCTGGGGTGAAGGTTCCGAGCCTGAGCTGAAGGTTACAAGCTGGGGTAGATGCTGATGGGCAGATTCACAACATACATCAGGTCCTGACTATCTCCAGCCCAGAGAGCGAAAGCCCAGAAGTGCTGCTTCTGGAAAACACAACATCTCTTTCTTTCCTCCTCAGCTCACACTTTCTGGTGGCTTCCCTCCAACAGGACTTTCCCTATTTCTCACATTCCCACTGTCCCTGAGCGTTGTCTCTGGTCCTGCACCCAGCCAGGCAAAGGCGTGGCCTGACAGAGTTGTCATTCAGCATTGATGCTGCTGCCTACTGGGGGTAAGAGGTAAGCAGAACACAGTGACAAGTGCCACTGCTCTGAGCTACCCTTAGACCTTGGAACACTCACAGCGTCTGGAGGAACTGCATCCCGTGCCATGCCCGGAAGGTGTCGCTCCGGATCTGAGTGATGAGATTTCCCTCCAGGCTTCTGGGGAAACAGGAGACCGCAGAAATGAATTGGGTCTGAGCCACAGGAAGCTGGAGAGAAGCAGCACTGATTTGTAGGAAACAGCCCCATCCAAGGTGGAACTGGGGGGAAACTGCCATTTTCTCTCCTGCTGTTTGTTAACCTGTCCAGGAGAGGAGATGAAGTGCATGCGTGCTGCATCTCTGCCTGCTCCAGGACACAGCAAGACTCAAGACACAGCTTCTATTCCTGCTGTGTTTGCAGAAGCCATGGCCCCATCCTGGCATGGCCACCAGCCACTCCCTGAGCTCCTGAGCTCGGCTGCTCCTTCAGCAGGAGAAACCGGAGGCCTTCTTCTAAAAATAACTGGAGCTTTTTCCAGCACCAGAAGGTTCTAAATGCAACCAGGCTTCACCAACCACACCAGGAAGGAACTCCCATAACTCACATGGTCTCCAGGAAAGGAAGGTTCTCAAAAGCACACGCCTCGATCAACTGGATTTTGTTGTAAGATAAATCCCTGTTAACAGGAGAACACAAAACGCTGGTGACATTTGCCCTGTCCCGGTTCCTCTCAGGTGCTTTGACATTGGCGGCACAGACGTGCCATCGCTCTCATTTCACGTGGGGTTTCTCTCCTGCACTGGCTTGCAGTGGTGTGTAACCGGAGGTCACGCTCCTGACGGGGGTGGCTGCAGCTCAGAGAGGTTCTCCCAGCTCTGATCCCACCAGGGGTATTTCAGGGCTGATTTTCCTCTGGTAACAGAGCAGGTCCTTTATGCACGCCCCAAGAGCACCTCTTGAGTGAGGCCTCAGGGACAGGCTGTAACGCCCTGTGTGACCAACATGGGGCTATTGCCCTTAGCTGCTAAACGTCACCTCCCTGCGCAGCCCTGCTCTGATGTGCGCAGGAGTCCTCTGGCCTGGCTCTAGAAACCAAAAGGTTCCTTGTCCCAGCCTGAACTCGCTGCCTGGGGGGCTTGTTCTGCAGCAAACAAGGAGAGAAGAACCTTTGTGGGGAGCGTTTCATGGCCTGCTCAGCCAGAGTCCCCACCCCATCGTGAGGGTGAATGGAAAGTGCCTGCTCCTCTCCACAGGCGATGAAGCTGCACCATGAGCTCACTCCAAGGCAGCTCTGGGGCATCCGAGCTGAGAGGAGACGAATGCACAAGGTTTGCCCTGGAGGAGGCGGCCTCGTGCAGGTCTGTGCAGGGAAAGGGCAGCAGCCACCTGCTCCTGCTCGGCCGTGGGGCAATGGGAGTGCAGCGCGTCCCTGCGGAGCCCGCCCCTGCACCAAGAACCTGCTCTGCTCTGGCTGCAGCCGGGATACCCGCAGGAATAAAGCCGTTCCTGGGGCGGACTGTAGAGCAGCAGGGCCAGGGCAGGGGGGAGGCCGTGCCCACCACCATGGACAGGGGGGTACTTACAGGTGCCTCAGCAGGAGCAGTCCCCCCAGCGAGCGCCTCTTCACGGCCAGCAGGTTGTTGTGCTGGAGGACTCTGCAAGAGACAGACGAACACGAACGGTGGCACCCGCGGCTCTCGGGTGCAATGGAGCTGTTAGGGGAGCAACCCTGCAGCAGTGTCACTGCGGCATCTCTCCGGGTCCCGCCACGACTCATCACGCTCATGGCAGGAGCAGGGGCTTGCTCCCAGCCTGCTGACCCTGACTGCAGCCCGAGCACGGGTTCCACAGGCCCAGGGATGGCCCCGGTTGGCAGGAGGTACACAGCCCAGGGCCCTGCTCGCCACGGAACAGCTCTGGGGACTCACACAGCTCCTTGCTGAGCAGCTCGGCCTTGGCTGCACGTGGCAAGCACTGGTGCGGTGCTCGGCACAGCCTCGGCTCGGCAGCCCGGCGGAGGGATGGGGATCCCGGAACCCCTGTGCCATGTCCGATACTGGTGGATACTCACAGCTTCTCAGCCCACAGGTATCCCTTCCACGGCTGAGGGCGAATGAGGGCGAGCGCGTTCCCAGTGAAATCCCTGCGGAGAAGCCATTGGCAGCGTCACCCCCAGCACAAACCCTTCCCCTGCCCCAGGGCTGCGGGGTGGCCGTGAGGCCGGCCTGGAGCTGCCCCCTCGGCGCTGCCCATCAGCCCTCCACAGGCAGCGTGTCCCTGGAGCCGCTCTCGGGGTGTCCGGGGCAGCGCCCGGAGCTGCAGGGCACTCACAGCACGGAGAAGGGCCGTTGGGGGGTGGCCAGGGGCACGCGGGCCAGGGCAGCGCTGCTGCAGTCCAGGCGGCGCCCGCGGCAGCGGCAGGGCCCCGGGCAGGGCCCCAGGGGCCGGGCCAGGCCGGGGGCCAGGCCCAGCAGCAGCAGCACCAGCAGCAGCGGTGCCATAGCGACACAGGGCCTGAGCGCCTTTGGTACCACACGAGGCTCAAGGCTGGGGATCCAAACCAGGAGCTCTCGTCTGCGACCAGCAGCGGATCTGGCGCTGTGCTGGCCCTGCTGGGCAGATACAGCCCGGGACACCTCACACCTCACAATGGGGCCTCGCCGCAGGAGTTTCATCGGCCGGGCCTGCGAGCGTGCGTCCCCACTGTGACATGGGACAATCCCCTGCCGTTGGAGCTGGTCGCTCTGCCCCACCTGGGGCGTGTTACAGACCAGCACATCTACGCGTGCAGCACGTGTGCGTTCAGTACGTGTTTGTGCAGTCTGTGCGCGTCTGCCACGCGTGTGTGCTGGGTGCTCTCTGAAGGCAAGGGAAATCGGCTCGTCCCAGAACGATGTGTCCTCACTGGAAAAGCTTGACTCGGATCTGGCATCACTGAAAGGACAGCAGGGACGTAACAGCAATGACATAACAGCCGTTGGGGAGGGGGTTGGAACTGCATGAACTGAAGGCGGGGCCTTCATCGCCTCCTTCGCACTTACGACCACCTTGTACAAGCCTGACACCTCACCAGCAGTGGACTGAGCCAGGGCCACCTCCCCGCGGGGCAGGGATAGGAGCGGTGGGAAGCAGGCATGGGGCAGGGAGCAGGCAGAGACGCGGAGCTGTTGCCTGCTCCTGCCCGTACCTCATCCTCGTCCCTGTCTGTGTCCTTGCTCCTGCTGCACCACTTGGGCCAGACTCAGGGGCTAAGACTCAGAGGCTGAGACTCTGTGGCTGAAACGGTGGCTGAGACTCTGGGCCTCAGGCTTTGGAGCTGATACTCTCAGACTCAGACTCTGCGGCTGAGACTGCTGCTGAAAGTCTATGGCTAACACTCTGGGGTTCAGACTTTGGGGCTCAGACTGGGGCTGAGACTCTGTGGCTCTGACTCTGGGTCTCAGACTTTGAATGTCAGACTCTGTGACAGAGACTGTAATATAGACTCTGTGGCTGAGACTGTAGCTGAGACTCTGGTGCTCAGGTTTTGGAGCTGAGACTCTCAGCCTCAGACCCTGTGGCTGAGACTGTTGCTGAGACCGTGGGGCTGGGTCTCTGGGGCTGAGACTGTGGGGATGAGACTCTGTGGCTGAGACTGTGGGGCTAAGACTGTGGGGCTGTGTGGGGGTCGGAATGTATCAAAACTGTCAGAGACCATGGGAAGGAGGAACTACAGCAGGCAATTAAGAGCGAGCCGTCCCTGACTGGTACTTGGAAGTTGTTGGAACTGGCAAGGAACGAGGATGTCAGAACTGGAAAGAGGGGAGTGCGCATGCTTTTGGAGGAGCAACCCCCATGCACCTCAGCTGAATAAAGCATACCTACTTTACAACTCTAAGGAGTTGGAGTCAATCCACGTATCACTTTCACCTGATGTAACTGCAAGGCAAACACAGATGTGCTCTGCTAATTGCTTGGAAGCATATAAATATTGTGTAAGCTTTGCAATAAACGATCCAGCTTGCACTCTACCTCTGGGTCCGTGCCTCCGTCCTCACAGGGCTGAGACTGTGGTGGTCAGATTTTGGAACATACTCTGGCTGAGACTCACAAATGAGGACTCTGGCACTGAGACTCGGGCTACGACTGTAGGTCTGAGACTCGGGCTAAGACTCTTGGGCTGGGACTGTGGGGCTGAGACTGTGGGGCTGAGACTCTGGGCCTCAGACTTAGGAGCTGAACACTGTCCTGGGTTCAGCAGTAGCAGTCACTTTTTCTCCTTAGTAGCTGGTGCAGCGCTGTGTTTTTGACTTTCAGCCTGGGAGCAGTAATGCAAAAAGATTTAACCAATGTACAGGAAGGGGTAGTGTTAAGCCGCTTGCTTAACGATGTTAATGCTTGCCCATACTCCACAAACATTTTTCATGCTCATTATGCTGTGCTAGAACAGGATGGGAGGACACGGCTACTGGTAAGAGGAAGGAACAGTAACCTGGCTCCTGCTTTCTGGGTCCTGAAACCGGCTAGAGCCAGCTTTGTGGTTTGGACAATGACCAAGTCACCAGGGAGCATGAGCAACTATTAGAGGTAGAAAGTTTAAGCAGAGGAAGAGTCATTGACTTCATCTTGAGACCCTCACCCACGACCACCGGGAGTTACTGCGCAGCCGCAAAGGACCTTTTAGCTCATTATAATACGAAGCAGGGATAGGACATGAATATGTATAGGCATGTTGTGTAACCTAATACGTACGTATAATTTTAGAGAATAAATAAGGGGAGAAACGAGGTTGCAGCGGGCATGCCTTTGGAGGAACGATCCCCCATGCGTCTCAGCGCTGAATAAAGCATACCTACTTTACAAGTTTAACGAGTTGTGGAGTCTATCCCATTATCACTTTGGTGAGCCAGGCAGGAGACATCTGTTCAGCTGAAGGATCAGCTTAGGGGAGACATCCTAGGCACCCCAGGCAGCTTGCCTGGAGGAGCTCCGCTTTTCATCCGCTCACTGCGGGGGCAGACAACAACCTGTGCCGGCTGCGGAGAAACGGTATGCGTGGGATTTAGGTTTGTAATTTAGAGGGCCTATAAGTCGTACGCTTGGCCTGGGGCTGCTGGTAAGGCACGCAGAGACATCTGGCGCGCAGCGTAGTTCCCCTTGGCAGATGGGGCTTGCAAGCAGGTTGGGGACTCGTCGACCGATAGAGCGGCTGCTAGCGATCCTGAAGGTGGATCGGGTGAGTCCAGGGACTCGTTGGCCGATAGGGCAGCGTAACCAGGCGAGAACTGGGAGGGCTTATAGTTGAAGTGGGATAAGCTTTCCCTGCTGACAGCCTCCCTGGGGAGTTCTTGACTTCCTGTCTAGCCCTGTGCTGGTGGCAGGACCTGGTATCACACCATCCTCAACAGTCACTCCCAGCTTCTTTCCACCATGGATCCTGAAGCTGGCAGCTTTCTTTGGGCTCCTCTTCTCTCCTGTGAGGAGCAAGGGTGCACAGGCACTTTGATAACCAGGGGGATGTTTCTCTAAGCTCGATAATTTTGCCACCTTCCCTCCCTCCTCTGTGAAGTTGCTCTTGGTCACACTCCAGCACTTGAGACATGAGCCACGAGCCACAGCGATGAGCCAGCCAGAGCTACAAGTCCTGTGCTGAAGCTGAGCACAGCTGTTGATTTTTCACCCTGGGGCTGGTATGCAGAGAACCTTACAGCATCTCTTCTCTCCCCATTCACGGCAGGTTCGGGCGGATGGGACAAATGGAAACTGAGTCACGTCTGTTTTTCCCGATGGGGACCACACGCTTGGCAATGCCCTCCACTACATGGTTGTGAGGTAAGTGGAGTCACTACAGCCCCTGGTACCACTGGAGGTTCCTCTGTCTCCTGTTCTGCCCTTCTTCACTAAGTTGCATCTCAGTTGCTGCTGGAACAAGGCAAAACTACCTCTGTGCATGCTTGTTGGAGAATTTATATCAGAGCTCATGCCAGAGGCTCCTTACCTACCCCCTCCCTTAACAGGATTCACTTTCTCCTTGTGCTGTTAGCCCTGAGAGCGCTAATAGGCCTTGATGAGTATGACCAGCCTCACCTGGGGCCTCCACACACACCCTGCCCACAGGCTCAGGAACCCCATTTAAGCTTTCAGTCCCTCCTGGGCTGTGTTGTATCTATATGGGTCTTCAGCTCAGCTGTTGGATGCTGACCCATGGGCTGACTTCCTGACCCAACATCAGCCTCTCCTCAATGTTGTACATTGTACATCTGCTTGGTGCTCATAGGTTTTGTCTGACCCTCTTTACCCTCACCCGACCTGCAGGTTGTCTTCCTGGCCCGGCCTCGCACCTATTTCACCCCCACAAACCTGCCTGGTGACCTGGACCCTTGGCTGGCCCTGGCTACCACCTTTGCACCTTTGTTCATGCTCCCAGCTCCCCGTCCCGTAAGGAACAGCCAGCCCTCGCTGCTCTGATGGTTAGTAGAGAGGAAATGGAATGGCAGACATGTGACAGATTTCTGAATGTCTTACGTGGCTCTGGGTAAAATGATGTGCAACTCTGTAAGTACAGGTGGTCAGGCAGTACCTATGTCGCCTTCTGGGGCAAGTGCTGTCAGAAAAGAGGGTAGGAACAGCCAGTATTAAGCAAATTGATCCCCTTTAATGCTTCCATCAAGATGCAGGAATTGGTGCTGGAAATTAGTAATCCTGCTGCCCCCATTAAAATATACAAATGCCTTCACTGGTTTTATCCAGCTGGGAGGCACTGGGGGTTTGTGAAGACTCACTGGGAAGGCTCAGAAGAATTCCAGCAGGAAGTTCAATGCACCATCTCAAATGACAGTCGCATTGCAAATGCTGTGTGAATTCCTCTGATGTCTCACCATGACAAGAAAAAGAGCAGCCTTCTTGTGAGGGGCTGTGCTTTCTGCTGTGTGCGCAAATGTTCTACCAACCACCTCGGCTTGTGAAGGCAGATGTCATGCAGTCTGCAAACATCTTGTGGTGCCCTAGACGCATCTGCCTCCTTTGCCCAGCAGAATTGCAACAGGTCTGTGTGGAGGGAGGTTTCCACGCAGCCAGGATCCCCTGTTTGACCAGGGTGCCAGCCAGGTCTTTCCCCTGCCAAGTTCCAGCTGCAGCTCAGAGATAGATGGAAGGGTGTGAATAAGGTTACAGGGGGAGTGTCCTTTGAGCACATCCCTCCCATAAGACCCTCAGTCATATTAGAAACGTCCTGAGCCCCAGCAGGTCTGGGGTGGCCCAAGCCTCTGACTTCCCTGAGATTTGCTGTGGATTGGCCTGGGTTTTACTGCTCTCTTCTCCTCTCGCCCTTCCTGCAGCCCTGATGCGGAGTTCTGTGGCTACTGTATCACACACCCCTCTGAAAGCAAGATCAGCTTCCGGATCCAGACCAGAGGTATGGGGTGTGCATTGCTTTGACGTTCAGGGCCCTTCCTTTGTGGAATCCCCTCTGTTCACGTCAGGTTTCCACCATGAGTCATTTCAATAAAGAAAACCACTCTTCTCCCTCTTCTCTGCAGGCACGGTACTGCAGTGCCGGGGTAAGGTGGATCTGCTAAGTCCGGTCAGGGGTGATGGGTGCTTCACCTGCCCCTAAATCAGCAGAAGATTTGGAAAGCCAACCCAAAGGGTGCTGACATACATAGCTGCGGTGAGAATTTGCTTCTGCTTCTTCTTGCTTATCTGGCAGCTTTGCTCATCAGGCTGTGAACCAAAGCTCTCTTGAAAAGTTTGTGCTGTCTCTTGACTTGCCTCCCAGAGGGGTCTGTGTTCTCTGTTAACAGGCAGCACTGGCAACTCTGAGCCTCAGGCCATCACTCACTCCTCCCAGCACACCAGCCCATTCAGCTCAGTCTACTGCCCTCCATCTAGGCTCCACAGCTTTGTCTGCTGCCGCAGGAGGACAGTGTTATTTCATTCCTTCCTTATGGGGCTGCTCCCCTGAGTATCTGAGTTTGTGCTTGCTGGCTCTTTAATTTCCTAAAAATGAGTAGTGCTGAGGCTGTTCTTGCCAAGGGAACCCCTTCCCTGTGGGGCTCCTGCAGGGTTTGGCTCTGCCCTTCCTGCACCGTAGCCTGGCCTGAGCTCAGCTCTCAGGGTGCTGACGGCGGGCTGGTAGGAGGGAAGTGTGTGGCATGTGCCTGGTGTAAGAGCCTGTTCCCGTCATGGAGGAACAACCACACTGCCCAGAGCAGTGAGGGAGAGGGCCACCAACCCCTTTGGAAACCACTGGCCCATCTTCTTTCCCAAAGGGGCCCTTCCTGCTGTTGAGCCATGCCAGAAAGGAATGAATGACCTGATGGGTGTTTGCTAACATGTACTCAACACCTTTGAGGTGAGACTATTCCTGAAGAGTTCAGGGGGCTTTTCTGTCTCTTGGTCTCAGAGGTGAGAGGAAAGGGCTGACAGCTGTGTTGTAGGCATAAAGAACCTAGAGTTATCTCAGACTTTCTCTGCCTGACCTGCAGCATGGCCTGGCTTCCTGTTCCTTGGAGTGAATGTAAAGCTCAGTCACTTCTGAAGGTACCTGGAGCTCTGCCAGAGCTGCTCAGGATCCTCTGCACTGGGCAGAGGAGTCACAGCACAGATCAGAGTGGCGGCATGGGGTGTACGAGCTGCTCAGGTATACGCTGTTAACGTTTGTTCTTTGCTCTTGCTTGCAGAGGAGCATGAAGGAGTACAGGGCCCAGAGGGAGGAAGAGATACAGTAGCATTTGGGGATGGCAGTCTCCATGGACGTGTAAGGTCTGTGTGTTGAATTCCCTGTGCCAAGTATTTCTGGTAGTGTGTTTTAGGACTGCTTTGATGCAAACCTGTATTTTCTGTAATAATAAAGATTCTGCAGGCTGATGTTGCAGAGGTGACGCTGTGTTCAGCTCAGCAGGGTATGAAAAAAGATAGAAGGCAGTTCTTCCCCTCCTCTGTCTTCTTTCTATCTCTTTCCAAGTGTCATTGCTGTTTCCTGCCCAGGATTTGACAGTTTTCAGGTAGCCTTGTGCACAGAACTAGTCTGCCCCATGTCCACAGGGAGCAGAGGGGCTCAGCACCATGTAAAGTCCAGCTTTTAGAGAGGCAGCACCTTCTCCCAGTTTCGGTCTTTCTGTTGCAGGCACCACTGCAGTTGACTTCAACAGATACAACCAGCCATCCTTTTCAAACAGATCGTTATCTGCTTGCAGCCCAGAAGCCCCCTGTGCTGGGCTGCATCCCCAGAGCGTGAGCAGCAGGTCGAGGGAGGGGATTTTTCCCCTCTGCTGCACTCTGGGGAGACACCCCTCCCCTGCAGTCCTGATCCAGCTCTGGGGCAACACCACAAGAGGGACGTGGAGCTGCTGGAGTGAGGCCAGAGGAGGCCACGGAGATGCTGTGAGGGTTCTGGAGACAGGCTGAGAGAGCCTGAGAAACCTGGAGAGGGGCTTTTTACAAGGCAGTGTAGGGACAGGACAAGGGGGAATGGCTTTAACCTGACTGAGGGGAGATTGCTGCTTAATGAGAAACACCCAGGAGAAAGAGTCTCCTTTCAAACACCACCACATTTTAGTCACATACAGAGGAATAAGAGGGAGTGTAAGAGAAACAGTGTTGGTTTTGCATAATTGGGGATGGGGCTTTGCAAGATTAAGGCTTTCCAATATTAAGATTTTTCCGTACTGGGGCTGGGGCTGTTACTCAAGGAACAAAACAAAGGGTTTGAGGTACCGTAACTTAGAAAGACACACTCTGTGGTTAAAGACAGTATCATCTCTGGACGAAAGATACACTCTGTGGTTAAAAAGAATACTCTTTGTACTACCTGTGACTAAGCCGGTGCAGGTTGGTTAAACGTAAGTCGAGGTACCACGTGTCTGCCAGAGAGTTCTGAAATCGATCCATAAAAAGAGATAAACAAATGAGAGGAAGTGGCATACAAAACTGAGTAAGGGGAGATGTAAGAGATCGAGTAAGGGGAGAGGTGGGACAATTGGCATGTAGCTGATACGTGTCGAATAGGCTGTAAACCTTGGAGTCCCCAGCCAATGGGGAAACAAGGGAGGGAACTTGCGGACAGCATAGGAAATACAAATCATTGTTCTGCTTTTGCTGTGTGTATGCCTGCTTGCCAGGAGACCCGTTTTTGCAATGACATTAATAAACAGCTGCTTCACTGCTGTGTCTACCCTGACCTGAGCAGTGATCTCGCCCTTCCGGGTGACTGCCCCCAGTTTATACACTGGGCACGACGTGCTGTGGTATGGAATACCTCTTTAGACAGTTTGGTTCAGGTGTCCTGTCTCTGCTTCCTCCCGGCTTCCCCTCCTCCCTGGCAGAGCATGAGCCTCAGGAAGTCCTTGGTCAGGGTAAACATTACTGAGCAACAACTAAAAACATGGGTGTTATCACCGCCGTTCCCAGGCTGAGAGTCAAAACCACAGCACTGCGCCAGCTACTAAGAAGGAGAAAAATGGCTGCTACTGCTGAACCCAGGACAGAAGAGGCAGAAATGAATTCATTTCATTGCCATTTAGTGCAGGCATCCCAGAGGCTGAACTCCACTGAAGCTGAGAACCTATTAAACCTGGAAGATGGAGTTGACTTAGCCAGGTGAGAAACACCCAGACCGACCTCTAACGGATGGAAAGAGCATCCTTGCTGCTGCACTGGGACATTTCAAAGGAGATGCAAGGGAGAGGAGGAGCAAAGTGTGGAGCATCTCTGGAGCCAGGGGCTCTGGTGCCCCACACGCATGGCAGAGGAGAGGGCTGCAGTGGCCTCCCTCTGTGCCAAACCCTGCATAGCCCAACGACATAAGAAGACCCTACAAATAGCTGTGGGTGTGATACTGTTTCCACTGTATCTCAGGATGGTTTTGGCTTGGACAAAGAGAAGTTGCCTGAGGTCCATGATGTTGTGATGCCCCACGGGCATTCCCTCAGAAAGCTGGCTAAGCCCAAAGGCACCCACAGCAGGGCTGAAATCCAAAGGGCTGGGGTGAAGGGCTTCTTCACTGTGAGGGCGCTGAGGCACTGGCACAGGGTGCCCCGAGAAGCTGTGGCTGCCCCATCCCTGGCAGTGTTTAAGGCCAGGTTGGACACAGGGGCTTGGAGCAAGCTGCTCTCGTGGAAGGTGTCCCTGCCCATGGCAGAGGATTGGAACTGGATGAGCTTTAAGATCCCTTCCAACACAAACCACATGAGAGTTCAGTTGCCCTGACTGGACTCACTTGTCCAGAGCTTTTCAGACTGTCAGATGGGAATGATCAGTCCCCATGCTGAGACAGCAGCAAAGACCACAGCAACCACGGCGATCCTCAGCACATCCTGCAAGGGAGGGGAGAGACCTGGAAAACACAAACCCGAGGAGCTGGGAGTGAGACCACCGCTGGGCCCAGCAAGGGTGGCTCTGGTGGTCCATGGGGCTTCTCTGTCACCAGGACACATTCAATTCATTTGCCACCTGGTGTCGCATCTGCGCTTTGTGCTGCAGGCTGTGGTCCATGGAATGTCCAACCTGGGACAAGTGCTGCCCATAGGCTTTCTTGGCCACCCTCCAACCCCCCCCCAACATGTTCTGCTCACCATCGCCTTGGCCAAGGGCCATCAACCTGGGACCTCCTCCAAGAGGGGTCTGCCAATCTCCTGCCATCCATCCTGCCGAGGATTGTGCCTTGGTGGGATCAGAGACTGGGAATTGCTGCTGATCATCCTACTATGGGGATGATGTTCCTGTCAACAGCACGTGGGGCACAACCTCCCGAGAGGGCAGCTGAACCTTGGGGGATGGAGGCAGAGGCATGGGATGAAACCACCCAGGGATCTCCAAGGAAGGGTGGAGAGAAGGAAGAGGGATGGGAGGTGAAACTGCAGCAGCCATCACCTGCAACTGTGATGTTCAGGGAGGTTTCTTCCCAGGTGAAGGGCTGTGGTAGCATTATGGCAGCAGCATTATGACAGCAGTGAAGGGATAATGCCAAAGTAAATGAAGGGAATTGCTGGGAGTGATATCGAGGAGGAACTTCTGTGTTATTTCAAGTCTGCTCTTATCTCTGAGGCAGCATCTGGTACCGGCAGATTGCAAAAAGACCGTCAGGCAGCGTGGCCTGAGGCTGAGAACTTTGTCCTGACTTCTCCATAAGGAGGCTCCATGGGCTTAGCTCTGCCTGCCCTCAACACGTGAGGAGGTACCATCTGCAGAGGGCACTGGCACACAGCACTCCCCCAGTCCCTCCCTCCCTGCACTGAGAATAGAAAGCAAGGGAGGGAACTGTGTTTCCAGGATAGAGCCCAGCCCTCTGTCACAGCCTGGAAGGTCTCCTTGGGCAGCATCACCAAATCTGCTCCCCTAGGACATGTTGGGAACCTCTTCCCAGAGTCTCCCTGGTGATGTCTCCATGCATGACAGGCTGATAGTCCATAAACACTCAGGTAACGCCCCTGCCCTGCTTGCACCCATTACCCCCTTCTTTCCTCCCATGCCCACCACTTACTGAGGACTTCCAGCAGGATTTTCAGGCTCTCCCTGTCTCCCATGTTGACAGTTGCTTTGTAGATGCCACTGTCACTTTCCTGGACACGCTCCTCCAGCAGGAGAGATCCATCGGATGGACGGAAAACAGCTCGTCCTGCGTAGGGTGCGTGGATGGCTGGGCTGTGGGATCCCTTGTAGTACTGCAGGACGGTGTGGGAGCTGGCACCACTGAGGTATTCCCACTGCACGGAGTAGACCTGCGTGATGTTACCCAGCCCAGGAAGCAGCACTGGGGATCCCACAGCAGCAACTTTACTCTTGAGGGTTCCAAGATTTCTGCAGCCTGTTGCAAAGGCACCGGCAGCCCTGGAGGGCAGGAGAAGAGATGAGCAGGGGAGATGGAGCAAGTTGGCATGGCTGGAGAGAGGCTTTTTTACCCAGATGCCAGGGGCACACACATGGTACGTGGACTACTTACTTGGTCACAGCCTCTCACAAAGCCATCTCCCATCACGCCTCCAGGCAGGGAGACACTCCAGCTGGAGCAGATAGAGATGCCGAAACACAGCCCAGGATGGTTGGAGCTCTCTGCTTGCAGCGCTGCAAGCTTTTTCTACTCCACTTTTAGGTGGAGTTCCCTCCCAGTCCATGGCAGGAAGAGATTTTCTAATTCTGACCCAGTTTCCATGGTTCATTCCCAATTCCCAGCCTTGTTTGGGGCTGAAGGTGTCCATCCACTCCCAGCAGAGCTGCCTCTCCCAAATCACAGGGTGATTTCTGGGCTTGTCGTGACTTGGGCTCTCAGAGGCACTTGGGGACTTCAGGAGGAGGGTAAGTCACAAGTCACAGTGTCACCCCCTTCGTTTTTTGCCACCCCCACCCCCCCCCAAAAAAAAAAAAAAAATCACAACAAAACAAACCCAGTGCTTTCTAGAAAAGCCAGGCAGAATCACAACCAAAGCCCTGGGTTGGGAAGTGGAGTCTTAAAAACATACATGTTTTAAAGGGTGAATGTAAAGGGTTTAAAGCAAGGAGCCAGCCCCAAGCAGAGGAGGCAGAAGAAAAGGTGTCTATGCACAGGCGGTGGTCCATCCAGCTACTTGCTAGCAGTGTTCCTGGTGCTCCTGGGGGCTGCTCTGTTGGAGTGCCAGGATTTCTCCTAAAGCTCCTCCTCTCCTGTGTAACTGCTCCACGGGAGCATCAGCTCCCAGGCTCCCAGAGACAGGGACCAGCATCAGCCTGTCCCAGCCCCGCAGCCAGGCTTCCCACCGGGACACAGGCTCCAGCAGCGCTGGGACGCTGGGCAGGTGGGACACGGCACCCTGGCTCCCCACACACCCCATTTGCTTGCCGGTGCCCTGGTTTCTGCCTCATCTGCAGTGGCCGCTCACGAGTGTTTGCTGCCCATGCGGACAGCCAGAGAGAGGCCTCTGTGCCCTGCCTGCTGCTCCCGGCAGCTCTGCAGGTGGGAAAGGAACCAGTGAATCCAGCTCACCTGATGGCTTCCATCCCTCATCCCCACAGCACCGAGAGAGGGCTCCTGCCGTGCCTGCCCGCCCCACCCGCCCTCGCTGTTACCCAGCCTGAGAGGAAGAAACAGCCTCATGGCTTAAAGTCCCCTCGCTCTGGGAAATCACTGTTCATGCAGAACATGCGGCACCACCAGCAGAAGGAAAGAGCAAACACTTCAGGGCAGGCAGCTTTCACAACTGCAATATCCGAAGCTCATCCGATGGGCACTTGGAGCTCACTAACACCACAGCATCGGAAATCTAGGTACATTCTAACAGGTTTCTTTTCTCTTTTAGATGCTCACCCTGAAAACTGTTTGTACCTTTGCACTCCAAGGCAGCCTTGTCCATATATAAGGACACACTGAGGCTTCTCCCATAAGTAAAACTGCAATAAATGTTGTGTTATTACATACTTCAGCCCCAGCAAAAATCTGCAGCAGGCCCCTCCATATAATAAACTGTCAGAAAGTGAAAGGCAGGATGCCTTGTTTACCGATGGGTCCTGCCGTATTGTGGGAAAGCTTCGGAGATGGAAGGCAGCTGTATGGAGTCCTCGACGACAAGTTGCAGAAACTGCTGAAGGAGAGGGTGAATCGAGTCAGTTTGCCGAGGTGAAAGCCATCCAGCTGGCCCTGGACATTGCTGAACGAGAAAAGTGGCCACTACTTTATCTCTATACTGACTCATGGGTGGTGGGAAATGCCCTGTGGGGGTGGTTGCAGCAATGGAAGCAGAGCAACTGGCAAAGCAGAGGTAAACCCATCTGGGCTGCTGCACTGTGGCAAGATATTGCTGCCACAGTGGGTGCAGAACCTGGTGGTGAAGGTACACCACATAGATCTTCATGTACCCAAGAGTCAGGCCACTGAGGAACACCAAAACAGCCAACAAGTGGATAAAGCTGCTAAGATTGAAGTGGCACAGATGGACTTAGATTGGCAACATAAGGGTGAATTATTTTTGGCCCCGTGGGCCCATGACACTTCAGGCCATCAGGGCAGAGATGCGACATATAGATGGGCCCGTGATCAGCAGGTGGTATCGTATTCTCTTCCCTTGTTATTTTCTCTTATCATTGTTGTCGTTGGTGGTAGCGGTGGTGATTGGTTGCTGGACTGTTCTTGTCTCAACCCGTGGGAGTTGCATTCTTTCAATTCTCCTCCCCATCCCACTGGGAGCCGGAAAGGAGAAGAGCCCGGGGGGGGGGGGGGGGGTGTGGTGGGGGCCTCGATTGCTTCCAGCCTGGCACCACTCACTGGGAGTGAGTGAACAAGCTGTCTGGCTAGGTTTAAACCACGACACTTGTATAAGAACCGCGTGTGAGAATGCAACAATTGACAGGTGTATCGAAGAAACAAATGCTACTAACTTTTGTGTGTGCAATTTTACCAAAATCATTGGATGCGATTTTACCTACACCACCCCTGTCACTATTTACCAACTAATACAAGATAGCGATGTGTTATACCATGATATACCTGCCCTACAGATTGGACTGAAAATAGAAATGCTAAAGAAAATGTTCTATGACCCAGAGCTGGAGAAGATGATGCAGAAGGCCAACGAAACTTCTCACCAAGCAATATGGGCTGTTAAGCATAATGTAGAAGAAATCGAAGAAATCATCACTGACACCAAGAAAACTGGAGAGCACCACTGGTGGGAAGTTTTCTTGGTAGGGACAAAATGGCAACCTCTTACAGCAACTGAACTTTTTGATATACTGGTCTACCCTGTGCTTGTGCTACTGCTGACTACGGCTTTATTAACAATTGTTCATTTGTGGACGTGGTGGAAAGTTCCTACAGTAGCTCAAGAGGTGTGCATACTATGGACTGTGCAAAAGAATTTGCACAATTTTAAGGAAAAGGGGGGAAATTGAGACCAAGCCATTAGGCCTTAGCTGAAATAACTTGAGTTTTTAGCATGAGGATGACTTAGCACCTGAACATGAAAGAGGGGACCCCTCTGAGGGTGGGAACCTGCCCCTCTGGTGAGGCATGATAAACAACGCATTGGAATTCAGGCCTGTAGACGCCTTGCATCTGCTTCTGGCAATTGCTTCTAAGCAGGAACATCCCTGATGGCCCGGCGCCGCACCGCGCACCGCCTCCAACCACCACCGCCTGCAGTACCGAACTCTGCACACAGATGGCAGCAGCGAGCGGCGCCGCACCGCACCCCTCCACCGGCTGTGCTGGGTTTTGGCGGGGTACCCCCCACACCAGCCCCCCTACCCCAACCTTTGCAGACCCAGAATCAGGGGTTTGGAGTATTCTGGGGCCACCACAAGCACAGCCCGTCACGGAAAGGTCTTTTTAGGGGAATCAGCCCCAAATCCAGCTGTTACCCCCCTTTCTTCGGAGGAGCCCCCCCATCCTCTACTCACCTGCTCCTCTGCCGGATCATTGCCAAGCACCAGCTTTCTGTCCTGGCACCTTAGGCTTAGGAGCAGGACCTGGATGTCTGCACTCTGGGATCTCGTGGTTTGAGTGTCATTTGGGGCTTTTGAAGGCGGTTTGGGGGCATTTCTGGAAGGTTTATGGCAGAGTTTGTGCTCTTCGTGCATAATTTGGGAAACTTCCCCTCGCTCCCTGTGTCCCAATGGACACTTTTGTGGTGCTGGGTTTGTTCCCCACACAGACCCTTTGTCCCAGCAGCTGGGATCTGCTGGAGGTGGGAGCCAGGCACCGCACACTCACAGTGTTTCCAAGCGGGATGTCCTCAGGAGCAGCATGGGCACTGTGGGAGCACACACACACACACACACACACACACACACTCCGCCCTTGTGCTCTCCAGCCCCAGGGTTTGGCTGGCAGCGCTCTGGCAAACGAGTCCTTGGCTCACCTTGAAACAGCACTGCACCAGGAGAGCAACGGACGTGATGAGGGTCAGTAACAGCGAGAGCGCCAGCACCGGCGGCAGCCAGCGGTCAAAGGTGTGATTGGCCATCTCCTGGGAGAAAAGGAGAGTGCATCAGGGAGGAGAGGAGCGGGGAGGGAAGGGAGGCCCCTTCCATACCCCGCTGCCCAGGCACACACCTGCAGCCGTGCCCCGTTCTCTCCTACCGTCTCTGCAGATTCACTGCCCATCTCCCCCGCCTGGACTTGGGCATGGGGACGAGAGGTGCCGGCATCCTCCTCCCGCACACACTGCTCAAGGAGGTCAGAGGGCTCCGGGTCATGCTGCCTCTCACTCAGCAGCCTCAGGAGCAGCCCCGTCCTCCAGACCATCTCGGCGCAGGCCTGCTGGAGCTGGGGCAGGCCACAGTCCTCGCGCAGGGCTCGAGCCACCTGTGCCATGAACCTGCGCAGGGCTCCAGAGAGTGTCGGTGGCGGCTGAGCAGGGTGTCAAAGGGGGGTCCTCGCGTGGCCGCGCCGCCCGGGGCCCTGGAGCTGCCCTGTGCCCTTGGGCTCGGGGGTTCCTGCTCCTTGTGATGCTCCTTGGGCTGCTGTGTGGTGGTGCTTGCAGGGGCAGTGGGTGGTCTCCCGCCTAGAGAGGAATGCTCTGCTGCAGCCGTGTCCTCTGGTGTGCTGCTGGCAGCAGGGGGGCCGTTTTTAGCCAGCAGAGCATAGAAGAAATGCTG
The DNA here is from genome assembly GCF_033815535.1 of Pezoporus flaviventris. Taxonomy (NCBI): domain Eukaryota; kingdom Metazoa; phylum Chordata; class Aves; order Psittaciformes; family Psittacidae; genus Pezoporus; species Pezoporus flaviventris. Next base: position 878,297 of record NW_026892739.1, on the reverse strand, counting down.
GATAGTGCTCAGTCTCTGCTCTGCTCTACCCTCTGCTGCTGCGGGCTCTTCTTCTGCACCCTCGCTGCCCACTGTCCCATCGCTGTCCTGCTGCTTCTGCTCCTCATCTGTCCCAGCAGAGTCCTGTGTTGGGGATGGTGCTTCCTCCTCATCTTCTGCGCTATCCTCATTCTCCATCCTGTCAGTCCTGTTGGTCTGCCCCATGGCGTGGGAATGATCCTGACTCTCGCCAGACCGGTCGAGATTTGGGTCCTCTGTTGGGTATTGTGCAGGGGGCTGTGCTGCAGGAGGGCTGGATGTTCTCTGGTGGCTGGAGACTGGGAGGACGTCGCTGAGGTTCAAGCTCCGCACTGCTTCCCGTAAGGTGGACTCCGCGCGGGTCAAGCCTAAGCCAGGCTCCCGTTGCTGCCAGTTTACGGCTCTTCCTCCCTCCCCTACCGCCACCTCGTGCCCAGGAGCAACGGGGCCGAGCCAGGGGCTGAGCCCCGCGCTGGGAAGCAGCTCCTGGGCAGCCACCGCGTTAGGGCTGAGCGCTCAGGACCCAGAGTCCCCTCCAGCCCTCCCCCGCGGGCAACGCTCGGAAACTCAGAAGCCGTTAAAGGCACCCCACACCCGGCAGCTCCATCCTCAGCCGCTGCGCTGCCCTAGCAGCGAAGGGAAGAACCTGCTCGCCCGACGCTCAGCAGCGAGCGCCGGCTCCAGACCCCGCTTCCCGCACCCTCCTGCTCGGAGCTCCTCCGCTGCTTCCAGCGAAGCCTTCGTGGGCGCAGCCGAACGCGAGCAACCTCCGCGTCGTTTCCTGCCCCACAAAGAGCCGGCTCTCGGGGCACCTCCCGCAGCTCGCTCCTGTTCGCGGCCACTGCCCCGGCACGGCCCGGCCCGGCCCGCAGGGGTTGTCTTTGCCGCGGGCGGGAGCGCACGGGCTCTGCCGGAGCTGCCGCGGCCGAGAGCCCCGGTCCCTCCTCGGCAGGGGCTGAAGCCTCGAGCCCCGCGTGCGCCCGGGGCACGGCCGTTACCTGCGCTGCGGCGGGGAGAGGCGGAGTGAGGCCGCGGCGGGGCCCGGGCGGCTGCAGCGCTCCCAGGGGCGCTCCGCGGCTCCTCCCGGACTCGGTCCCGGCACCCCCGGAGCGGACGCTGCCCCTGAAATCATTGTATCCTGTGTAGAATGTATAAGAATGATTAGATTTTCCTGTCAATACAATGATGGAAAAGAAGAAGAAACAAAGGAATAATCCTTCTTAATCAAACGCTTTGTTACTTCAAGGGGTGCTTTGTTTAACTACTCCAATGTCTCCGGGTCCTCCCGGAGAGCAAAAATGGCCTAATCAGAATCCCTATTGGAATAATCAGAGTGGCCACGACAGGCAAAGCATGACAGACTTGAGAGAGATTGTAATACAGGGAATTAGGGAAGCAGTTCCAAGGGGACAGAATATTAATAAAGCTTTTAGTGAGCATCAGGAGAAGGATGAGTCTCCTACTGATTGGTTAGAAAGATTAAGGAAAACCTTGCAAATGTATTCTGGAGTGGATCCAGCTTCCCCAGTAAGAGAAGCGCTTTTAAAACCTCAATTTGTGGCACGATCTCGGAGAGACATTAAAAACAAAAACAAAAACAAAAAAAAAAACAAAGCTGGAGAAATTAGATGACTGGCAAGATGGCGGGTTACAGGATTTGTTAAGAGAAGCACAGAAAGCTAAGCTGGAGAGATGTTTTTCAGCCTGTGATATTGGGGGAATGAAATAAAGAGGAAAATAATATATCACAGGTACCTCCGAGAGGAGCACCCTCTCTATCTGTCCTATCAGATCTTGGTAAGGAGGAGGAAATTGCTGTCACTGGCAACAAGCAGCACATTCACATGAAACCAGAAGTACTGTTGCAGAGGCAGGCATCTGTAACCCCAGCAGAGCAGGGTGAGCAACTGTAAAAAAAAAACGGGGAGGGGGGGAAACCAAGACGGGGAGCTTGCGCAGCTCCGGTGTTTGAGCACGGGGCAGGCAAACAAGTGGGAACAGACGGGACTGAGGGGTTGTTGAATGCCTTGAAACTGGTGGAGGAGGAATGTCGGGCAAAGGTGGGGGAAGTGGGTTCTTCTCCTATGGGACCGGACTGGTGTGTGTGTTGTGGGGAGTTTTGGACGTTGGAAGTGAGACTGCCCGGGGCTGGGGAGGGGGGGGGGGGGGAGGAGTGCCATGGGGTCGCTCCGGCGGCTGAATTGGGAAAACAAATAGGAATAAAAAAATAAAATTTTTATGCATGCTAAATTCTCCAAAATCTTTATTAGGGCAAGAAGCAACATTTAAAGAAGGCAAAATGGAATTAAGAGTTAAAAATCAATTAATTGCAGTTTTGAGTTTATCTTTAATTCAACAGAAAAAGCGAGCAGGAGGACCTCCCTGAAATAGAAGAAATCCTCAATCCAGGTATAGCTGGGAGTATGGGCATCTGAAATTCCAGGTGAGGCAAAAAATACTTTGCCTGTTAAAGCCGAAATCAAAAGAGGGGCCTGCCCAATTAGAATAAAACAATATCCCCTAAAATTGCAAGAGAGGGAATTAAAATAGAAATTCTTAACTGAATGTGAATTGGAATATAATACTCCTATCTTGCCAGTAAAGAAAAGTTGCAGACTGGTTCAAGATCTCAGGAATCAACAAATTTGTAGAGGATATTCAGTAATAACTGATCCGTATACCTTATTGACTAAATTGAATCAGAAATGGTTTGCCGTCTTGGATTTAAAGGACTCTTTCTTTTGCTTACCATTGGCCAAAGAAAACCAGAATTTATTTGCTTTTGAATGGGAACATCCTGACACAGTAAAGAAAACCCAATTAACTTGGGACAATATTACCTAAAGGGTTTAAAACAGTCCAACGATTTCTGGAAATCAGTTAGCACTGGAACTAGGATCATGCAAACCACCCACTCAGACGGGGACTCTGTTACAATATGTGGATGACCTATTAATTGCCACAGAAACAAAGGAAGAATGTGTCCCGTGGGTGGTGGGACTATTGAATTTTCTGAGACTGAATGGTTACTGGGTAACCAGACAAAAGGCCCAACTAATCCAAACCCGACTTTCCTACCTAGGATATGAAATAACAGGAGGACAGAGAAAACTTGGAACGGCTAGAAAAGAAGCCATCTGTCAAACTCCACGACTGCCAACCATCAAGGAGGTCCAGATGTTCCTGGGAATGACTGGATGATGCAGACTTTGGATGCATGATGATGGTGTTCTGGTAAGACCCCTATATGAACTGTTAAAAGAAACCCCTCTAGAAATTTAAAGACCAGAGCTAATGAGAGCTGCAGCTCTGACTTCTGGATGTGACTAAATCCTTTTGGCTATATTCCTATGAAGAACAGGAAATAGCTTTGGTGGTCCTTACTCAGAAACGAGGACCCTGTAAGAGAGCAGTGGTGTATTTTTCAAAACAGCTGAATGAAGCGAGCAAAGGATGGCCCGGATGCCTAAGAGCTGTGGCAGCAGTTGTCACGAATATTGAAGAGGCTCGCAAATTCACCTTGGGGAAAAAAAAAAAAAAAGAAAGAAAAAGAAAAAATGAAAATTACTGTGCTAGTGCCCCATGTTGTATCAGCATTCCTGGAACAGAAAGAAGCCCACTGCTTATCTCCCGCATGTTTTTTAAAATACCAGGCCACCCTTGTGCAACACGATGATATAGAAATTGTGGTCACTAATGTTGTGAATCCAGCAACTATTAACACACGACTGCTTGGCCACTATATGAAACTATATTCAAGCCGACCAGATTTGAAAGAAACCTGGAAGGTGCCCTGGAATTGTCTAAAGACAAAAGGATAAATATTTTGACTGATTCTAAATACGCATTTGGTGTGGTCCATGCACAGGGCGCCATCTGGAAAGAACGAGCACCTCTGAACACACAGGAGAAACAGATTACACATGTTACAACTACTGAAAGCTGTTCAGCTACCTGAGGAAGTAGGTATTATGCATTGCCGAGGGTATCAACAAGGTGAAATTTGGCCAATTTCAACAATCCAAACTCATTCCCTTAATCCCTGATGGCAAATTAACAATTGAGAAATCTAAACCTAGATATTCAAAGGAGGATAGAAAATTGATTGGAGATCTCAAAGGAGAGGAAAACAAAGAAGACTGGGTTCAGATACCTGATGGGCGGACTGCGATCCCCTATAACCAACTCTGGAAGCTAGTTCAGGAGGAACGTAATAAAACTCATTGAGGTAGCTAGCAACTCTTTGTATAAATACTCAGATGAACAAATTGCAGGAAGGAATCTATAGAACATAGTTCAATTAGTGACAATGTCAGCCCTGTCTCAAGAATAATCCTAAAATTGAAAATAGAAATCAAATTGGTACAACTGGGGAGGAAGTTATCCGGCACAGCACTGGCAAATAAATTTTTCTGAATTACCGAGACCAATATTTGTTGGTGTTAACGAATGCTTTTTCAGGGTGGCCAGAAGCATTCCCTTGTAGAATAAATAATACAAGACAAGTAATTGGGACATTGTTAAACAGTATACTACCTTGTTTTGGAGTACCAGAGGCAATTTCTTCCGACCGAGGCTCGCCCTTTGGTGCAAAATAATGACAAGAAATTAGCAAAAATTAGAAACTGATTGGCAACTACATGTTCCTTACAGGCCTCAGGCCAGCGGGCAAGTAGAAAAGATGATCAAACAACAGATTAATAAAATATGTTAAGATATTGATACCAAGCCTTACCGCTGGCTCTATTAAGAATTTGAACTAAACCTCGGTCGAAAGACGAGGCTATCCCATATAAAATTTTATGTGGAAGACCGTATCAGTCCCAGTTTAAAGGAGAAAGTCTTCTGAAAGTGGGAGAAGGCTATCTCCTAAAATTTCTGGTCAATCTGGGAAAACAATCAGAAGAAATAAGAGAATACTGAGGACAAGAGTGAGAGGCACGGATTATCCGACTCACCCTTTTAGATCCAGAGACTGGGTTTACGTTAAGAATTTTTCAGGAGATCCTCTACAGGAGAAGTGGAGCAGACCATATCCAATAATACTGACCACCTTTACAGCAGAGAAGATAAAGGAACAACCTGCTTGCAAGAATAAAGAAAGCACCAGAACCAGAGAAGACATGGCGGATTGAACCTTCAGGACCCTCGCATATGAAATGATAGCAGTCATAATTTGGATTTATGTGATAACTGACATACCAGCTTGGGACTAATACTTATACCTGAAATTAATGCAGAATGTTACTAAAGTTGTTAATTGTAGTGACTGTTGGCTGTGTGCACAGTTGCCTGAATCAGGAGAAGAGCAGGGCCTTCCATTAACTGGAGTTCCAATTTCTAACACTATCTCACGGACAAACCTAAGATTTGGCACAGTTAATCCTAATCGAAGCAAAGAATATTATACCTGTGTACGAAGACGTATGACACCAGGAACCAGGGTATGAGGTTTGTTTAAATGCCACAGGTGTAAGTCACTATTCAAATTGCAATCACACTATTAATATATGGTATTGTGGTTCAGTGGTGGCCCGTTCCTGAAGGGAAAGGATGGCATTGGTTATGTGGAGAAAGTACTTATAAGACCCTACCCCCAACTGGAAGGGGGCACGCACCTTAGGTGCTGTGATACCCCATCTCGGAACCTGGGTTAGAAGTTTTGCTAATTTCGTAGTTTTGTGAGATGGCTAATTCCATCTTTGGGAGTAAGGGAATTAGAAAAGGCAGTCATAAATATCTCAGCAACCATAGAGGAAACAGAAAGTAAAACCACTGATATAATCCAAGTGGAACAAGAATCAATGAAAATTGCTGTTCCTGAAACAGATCAGGAGGAAATCTGGAAACAAACTAAAAGATTTCAGAAAATGGCCAAGGACAATACCTCCTGGGGGTTTGAAGAAATGTAGAAAAACTTACCTTCATGGTTACCTGATCTCTCCTGGTTAAGGCAACCGGTGCCAGGAATGATAATTGTTTTAATACTGATTGCTTGTGGTATAACAAAATTTTCTTCCTGAAATTGTAAACAATCTATGATAAACGATGAAGACTGAAAAAAGAAATGAAATTTAAATATCAAGTAGAAACAGGAAACTATTTCAAAAAGACTCTGGATGGTAACGGCAGTATATAAAACGTTGCGACAGAATTTGCAAAAGGACAGAAAAAGGGGGTACAGACATTTGTTGGTACTAACGGACACCTTTTCAGATTGGCCAGAAGCCTTGAATGGCTAAATAACCTAGGAGTGACTGGACGGTTCAGGGAAATACTTAAACGAGGCCTTCTAATCTTAGCTATAGGACTACTCATTTTAATGACTGTACCTGGCATAATACAGTGTATATCAAAATCACTTCATAAATCGATAGAAGGAACACGGATAGCTCTGTCATAAATCACACAGTAAAAGAATTAACTAATTTTGTAGAAAAAGGGGGGATTGATACAGGGTTAACCAACGTACAGGGGGGTTAGTATTGTCTGTACCTCTCACGCCTACTAAGCAGAACAAAGGCACTAACCATTGAAAAGGAAAAGCAGACACCTGGTTCTATTGACAAGGAAAAGCAGACTGATTCTACTGATAAGCAGCTATTGATAAGGAAAAGCAGACGCCTGAAGGGGGAGAAGCAGATGGTTTATGGCTGGGACCCCGACCAAACCCACAGGCCATACGTGAAGACTAAAAGGTGAAAAGTTCCGGAAGAGGAAGACTCAGTTACTTCATCTTGAAGGCCCCTACCCACAGGAGGAAGACTCAGTTACTTCATCTTGAGAGCCTGCCCATGACCAGAGGGGGCACTGCACAGGCGCAAAGGACCTTCTAGCTCATTCTAGTACAAAGCGGGGATAGGTACAGGCGTATTGTGCAACTGCTGCTCTCTGTTCCTGCGTGTACCTGTTCACACTTGAGCTCACACTCTTGCTATTTAGCACTTAACAGTTCCCTCTGTCCTTGGATGCGTTAAAATTAAGCAGAGAGAGCTGAAATACCCTTCACACCCCACACTCATGGCCCCTGCCCAGCTTTGCAGCCTGCGGGTGCTTGGGTTAATCCTGTTCAATGTGCTGGCTGGCTCTGCACCCCTCCTGACCCGATCTGCAGTATTCCAGGCTCTCAGAGAGGTGCTTTAGCAACCCGATGTCCTTTCTGCTTATTTAATAGTTGCTAAATGCTGCCAGTTCTTGCTGGTCTTGAAGTGAAGTGATTTGATCCTCACTCCTCTGGTGTGGTTGCTCTTGTTCAGGGCTGTGCTTGGAGATCAGTCTTCATCCTTCTGCCAGGCTGCTGTTTGCAGTACATTCCCTGTCATGAAAACAACTTCCCCATGAACATTGTTAGGGGGAACATCACAGTGAGAGAGATCCTTCTGGTTTTTGATTCTCCACATCTGATATGGATTGTGGGGTTTGTTGCTATCCCGTATCCTCATACCTGATCCTTCCCTATGCACACCTTACCTCCCCAACTTCCCTGTGTGACTGAACCTCCTGGGGATGCACTTGCAGGTAAACTCTTGCTCTCTGAGCTTTGCATCTGAATTTCTTCCTCTGTTACAGAAGGGCTGTGAGCAAATAAGCTGTGTGCAAAATGGGATCGTGGAGGAATGTGGAGTTAGCTGTGCTGAGTGATTTGGTAAAGAGCCGTAACCAAAGATGGTTTCTTGCCCTGACCCAGTTTCTTCTGGGAACCATGGGCACGTCCCATAGTTTTTCAGTTCCCGACATTAAACACACAAAGGAGCCGTGAGCTGTGGCCGTTTGGAGACCGAGGTGACTGGCGAGTGCTGTGTAAGTATCAGACACCCCTATATTTAAAGTCAGAATGAGGAGAAACACCACCCTGCACAGTCCTGCATCGCCTTGGAGCAGTGGTCTCCATGCTGACAGGACTCTGCTGAGAGGTGCGGACTTGTTCTCTGATGCCCAAGGGGTGTTCAGTGGGAGTGCACCCTGATTCTCTGAACAGCACAGCTCACTTCAGGCTCAGCTGAAAGCAGATCTCATCTGTTTCCATACGTGGTTCATCCGGCAGGGAGGACCATTCCTCACCCAGCTGATGGGACTGTCAGGGATGCCACAGAGTGCTCCCTGTCGCATATTTCACTCCTCTTGTTTGGCTGCACTGCATCAGGAAGAGCTGCTCTCTAAGCCATGCTGCTGGGAAGCCTTTTTTATGCTCCTATTGAGCAGTCAGTAATCTACTAAAATCAAAACTATCCATTTGCCTTGTTCCTATCAATAGAACTCGCTGCTTTTATTAAATCTCTCTGTCGAGCTTGCTGGTGATTTTGATCTTTGCCGCTGTAGCATCTGACTGTTGTACAAATATATATGGAGGACGTGGTCTCCTTGGCTTGAAAGATTTATCTGTCTCTGTTGGGCTGGTCAGTAGAGGAAGGAGAAAAAAAGAAGGCAGAAAGAAAAGAGACAGATGGTGTGAGAGAGAGAGAAACTGAAAAGGCAGACCAAAGATAGATGGGGGAGGCGAGGAGGAGGAGTGAGTGATGGAGGCAGCTGGAGAGAAAGCCTGTCTCAGGACTAACAGGGAGGCAGAAGGGCTGATGCCATGACTGTGGCAGGATGCCCTAGTCAGGGTGAGGACCTATGGAGCCAGACACCCGGCAGTGGTAAGGAGGGCCCTGCTCTATCCCAAAGAGGCAGAAGGAAAAGTGGCATTTCAGATGCTCTGAGCTGGTGTGTGATGGGCCATCACATGGGGGTCACAGGCGGTGCGAGCGGTTTACAGCAGGAGCTCCTTCCTAGGGAGCTGTTTAATCAAACATGCTGTATCTTGTCAGGATTCAAGGAAGCACAGTTAAGATAGGCATGTTATGTAAATCCCTTCACAGCCTGCTGGGAGAAGACAGGCCTAAGAAAGCCCAGGCCAGGGCTGCTGCTTTGCCAGCTGACAGCACGAGGAGCCCCACTGTCATTATCCCCTTGTCCAGGGCAGGAGGAGCAGAAAGCCTTGTGCTGCCCCAGCACTAGCCCTTCACCCTGTGCACCTCCAGCCCCTGCACACACAGGCAGTGAGCTGCCTTTGTGTCTCCCTCAAAGCCACCCTGGCTTGGCCGTGGGGGTCCCTAGGGGAGGGATATCTTCCCATCTTCTGTTCTGAGTCAGTGGGAGATTCTGCTAAGTCACCTCCTTCTGCCTTAGGTGGATTTATTCTATGGTGGATCAGCATCCCTGTTGCACAGGGAACGGGTTGTGCCAGGAGTTGAACTCAGAGGTTTGTGCCCCATATGAGAAGTTCAGCCTCTGGATTATTCCTACTCTCTCATCTCTCAGCGTCTTTTGTTTCTGGCATGCCCTTACACCTCATTTCTTCCCCGATCTGGGGGAAATCCTTACAAATACACTTCTTTCCCCTTCTTCAGCCTTGTTAGAAATCTCTGGGTCAAGTGGGGTTTTTAGGTTTCAGCTTTTTCTAGTCTGTCACTTCCCAGGCCCTGCCATCCTATGGAAAAGCAGCACACATGCAATTAGCAGCACATCTCAGGCCCTGTCACCTGCTCTGAGTCCTCTTGCTCAGCTGAGCTGCTGAGATAAAACGTTGTCAGCTCAGGTGGTGAGATTCAGCCTCTGAGAAATCTCAGCATAGAGCATGCACAGTGGGGATGAGATGAGCATCATCAGAAGGATGTTGAATGACAAGGCAACCCAGCTAGCCCCACTTGCAGTGCTTTTTATCCAATTCTAGACTCCAAAGCTATTCTAATAGCACCATTTCCAGACCACTCCTGATCCTTTTACAGCCCCTGTCTGCTCTTAGCAAGAGGGACCTCCAGTGCTTCTGTCAGACTGACATAGGGAGAGGCAAAGGAGGGGGGGGGGGTCTGTGTGTTGGAATTTCCTCAGCAGATGCTAACAGCCTCCTCATAGGAATTCACAACTGGAATTCATCTTACTCAGTGGGAATCTCACTCAGCATGTCAATCCAAACCGAGTTTTCACATCAGGTTTGATGCCTCTTGGCCCAAGCCTGCTCCTCTGTAGAGCAGTGGGTGGATTTTGCCCCATGACAGCCTGAAAGAGGTTAACCCAGGCAGCAGTTGCTGTGCAGAATCAAGGCAAAGCTGTTTAGCAGAGGGCAGTTGGAGCTGAGGAGCCTGGTTTTCAAAGGATACAGCTTTGGAAATTCTAGGAAATTAGGCAGGACAGGTTTCCAGAAACAAATTGTCAGCAGGGGGCGAACTGAACTAGTTTCTTAGGCAGTGCCAATGCAGCAGTGTACAGAGGAGCTAAACTTCCATGCACAATCTCCACATTCCTTTCATTTCCTATCCTCGTATATCCTCTTTCCTGCCCATCGGGCTCGGAGCTAACAACTTGATCTGTGTGATGAGTGGTAGGAGGGAGGTAGCAGGGCACTGAGCTGGCAGAAGAGATCTCCGTCATCTTCAGCAGAACCTTGGAATGCTTCTGAGCCAGAAGATGGTCAGGAGGGATGGGGGGATTGCAGAGGGGAAAAGCGGAGATGTGCTGCGGCTGCAGGGAAGGACTGAGGGTGCTAAATGCAGAGGCTGGGGTCACCCTCCCTTTCTCTGCGAGACAGCTGTAATATTGCATTCTGTTCTGCACACCTCATTATGAGATGAGTATTGACAAATGCAGGGAGTTCAAGGAAGAGCAGCAAAATGACTGGGGGTAAGAGAGTTCAAAGGCTCTGATTAACAAGGAGAGATTAAAAAAATCTCCTTATGTGCAGCCTGGCAAAGTGACAGCGAGGAGGGATGAGAAGCGCCTGCACAGTGAGAAAGAAGAAATACCCCAGGTGGGTAATATTAATGCTCAGAGACTCAAGGGGAAGTCTTAATAAGAGGAGGAATCTCTGTGCTTAGCAGGTAAACACTCTTACATCTGTTGCGTTAGGCAGTGGGGTGGTTTACTGTGGGGAGAGATGAAATCTGCTGGGAATTGGAGAGCTGATGATGCAGCAGGAATGTGAAATGTAACAAGGGAAACCTGCTAGAGAACAAGGTGATGTGTCTGTTCTCCTCCATTACTGTGACACTGTGATTCTTTTGCCATTTAGGTTCCATTTCGGTAACACGGGCTCTGCACAACAGGGGAGTTGCCTTCATGTCACATTTCCGCTGGATGTCAAACAATTCCATAGATTGATGTCCCTGTTCCCCCAGCTTTTCTCCCTCAAATCCTCAAGTGAATCCATCATTAAAGTCATTCTGGTGTAGTCACTGTTCCGGCAAGCTGCGAGGTTCAGTGGGGGTTCAGTGGAGGTCCGGATTTTAACATAATTACGCAATTTAATGAATCCCAGTGCTCAGAATAGCCCAGGATGTTCTTCAAAGGTCTGGGCTCTGCAGGTACGGGAGAGCATTAGGCCTGTCCCGGGGGCACTTGGCCATGTGTAATTGCAGCAGTTGGAGGCTGTGGCAGGAGCATTAGTGGTGTGTCACGGGGAGGCCATTAGCACTGCAGCACCTTTACCCCTGAGCCCAGTGTGTGGGATCTCTAATGGCCTCTGTTCATCCCCTCCCTGCAGAGCAGGGTGATGCTTTAGCTCCTGCTGGGGCACTTTGTGCCCTTAGAGGTAGAAGCCTCACTCCTGGCTAAGGTAGCATCAAACCTATAAGTAATAGTGAGGCAGTCCTGCCCCTGGCTTTGCAGCTCCCTTGGGGAAGGGTTGGAGGCTGGAAGTGCGGCAGGAATGCCCTGTGAGCTTCCATGGAGCTTGAACACCAGCTAGGATGAAAGGCTGTGAACTGCTACACGCTTTTGTTCTGCAGAGCATGGGGATCAGCAGCAGTGGGTTTGGGTTTCTAGCCCCCAACCACAGTGCGAGGAGTCTGTAGCATGTACTAAAACTAATGGGAATGCGTGTGTCAAAACAGAGCTTTATCAGCATAAAAACCCCCTTGGAATCCAAAGTTAAACTCAGAGACTAAAGGGCTGATTCTAATTCATCGACTATCCCCAGTGCTCACAGTCCCTAATGAAAACATGTGTAACAAGCCTGCAGGGTTAATTTTACAGGGAAAAAAAAATCCCAATAAAGGTCCGTGAGATTTTCACCTGAAATTAATGTAACGGATGCTTAAAAGCCTTTCTAATTAGGCATTGTTCTTAACAGGAATGTCAGGTGAATGAAATCAACCTCGGAGCTGACATTTGACTCCTCAGCTGCCAAGTTGGTGTTTAATCCGTAGCACATTGCAGCTGCATTCTAATGGGGCTGCGCAGCGCGGGTGTTGCTGAGCCATTCCGGTGGTTTGGGAGTCTTTTGCTGTCCCTGTCAACCTGTCTGGGGGGAAAAGGATGTAAATAAAACAAAGCAAAAAAGTCAAGAAAAGGGAGAGAAGAGGTGGCTTTGGAGCTGAGAGGAGCGGCTGTGTGATGTGTCCTCAAGGGACTGCCGCAGGACGTCACTTGTGCTGCGTTGTGTGGGTGGAATCAGTCTGGCTTCAGCTACGTGTGTCTTCTGGAGGAAACAAGAGCGCAGCTAAATGTGGATCAACGCAACTTGCAGACAGGCTGGGGTTCCTGTTGGGGAAGCACTTACCTGCACAGCTGTTATAGACAAGCCAGGTACCCTCCTGTGCCACTGCAGCTGGAGGAACAGTAAATGTGGCAGGCACAAGTCTTCCATAGCATCACAGAATGGCTTGGGTTGAAGGGACCTTAAAGCTCATGCAGTTCCAGGGACACCTTCCTCTAGAGCAGCTTGCTCCAAGCGCCTGTGTCCAACCTGGCCTTGAGCACTGCCAGGGATGGGGCAGCCACAGCTTCTCTGGGCACCCTGTGCCAGCGCCTCAGCGCCCTCACAGGGAAGAGCTTCTGCCTAAGAGCTCATCTCAGTCTCCCCTCGGGCAGGTTAAAGCCATTGCCCTTGGCCTGTCCCTACAGGCCCTTGTCCAAAGACCCTCTCCAGCTTTTTTGTTGACCTCTTTACACACTGGAAGCTGCTGTAAGGTCTCCCCTGAGCTTTCCAGCGTAGTAAGCCCCATTTGCTTTAATATAGAGTCCAGAGACCTCCTGGCACTGTGCACGTACCAACTAAGTGTCAGATAATATTTGGTACAAAAGAAAACATTTGGGACAGTGGGTAGAAGGGCACTTTGATTGCATCAGGAAAGGAAGGTGGGGCAAGTGACTTATCCCAGGTCCTCCCTTCTGCCTGGCATCCATGGTAGGCACCAGGAGTCTGCTCAGGATGTGCCGATCCCCACGCTCATGCCTAAACCACAAGGTTATTCCTCCTCTTAGGTCTCTCTGCCTGTATAGTCATGGGATAGCACTGCCTAGAGATGTCTTCAGGTCCGTGGGATGTCTGCCCCATGCCTCCCTGCCTGGCCAGCTCTGCACAGAGCACACACTGGCTCCCTGCAGCCAATTTTGTAAGCAGATGAGAATTCATAGACAGATTTTCCCCCATTCTCCTGAGCCCTGTGCACACAGAGCTGCGTGACCAATCTCAGCAGGTTCCTATTCTCCTGTTCCAGCTATAATAACACTGTGCTTGTTCCCACAGAGGAGCCAAACACCAGGAGATGCTTTACGGAATTCGCTTTTGTCTTGAGAGCCTCATTCCCTGGCTGCTGAAATCTTTGGGAATTCACTGCGTTTTCTACATTCACATGTGGTCAGCTCCTTCTCGTCTTTCTTTTCTTTCACCCCCACCACATTGATCCCAACATCATTTTAGCTTCAGCTGGCTTGTCGCCTTTATCCTTTCATGATGTGTTTCCACGTGCCTCATCTGCATCTCACACCTTCCATCCATAGTTCCCCCCCAGCAGTTGTTTGGAGCTAAATATTCTCTGAAGAAGAAAAATGAGAGTTGTTTCTGCTCCGTGTTTGGGCCTTAATTTCTCTCCTCATCAGACTTCTTTTAATTAATGCCTGTAGGAATTAAATCTGTCTACCTTGTTGATACCTCTGGCTATCAGCTGCTGAAAGAAGTGTTGAGAACCTTATCGGCTCACACACAGGCTTTTGGCTTTAGTTTGGCTGGTCTTCACTTCTCTATTTTCCTAATGGCTTCTTTTAAGGTTTCAGACCTTATTTCTTATCTCTTTCCATAGCCAGTTCATTGGCAAATTAAGCAGTGTTGGAACAGGCCACTTCCATTTCCTTTAGTTGTAGATGAATTATTCAAGCTAGCTAGAGAGCATGCCGTGCGCCTGGAGCCTCTCTTGTTCCCATTTATGCTTATGGGTCAGATCTCACACCAACCTCTGGTGTGACCCAAGAGTTTCTGCTATTTGTCTGAATGTTCCTCAGGGAATAGCTGCAGGCTCCCAGGATGCTGGTCCCTGTCATCCCCTTGCTGAAGCCTGAGACAAAGAGCAGCACTGGGGTGGGAGGATGCTGTATCCTCATGGTCGTTGGGAGACGAGAGCGCATGGACATGAATTACTGCTTCATTCCTGGACAAAGCCAGAGCACGTTGCCAGGAGAAGAGGGAGGCACAAATGCCTAATGAATTTGCTAGAGAATGGCAGCAGATAAATCTGCCCTCATGGAGGAGTCTGACATGAAAACTTCCTAACTCTTGTTTATCTCTCATCTTCCTCTCCTGCACCCATACATCCATCTTTCCCTCTCCCTCTGCACACCTCAGGGCCTCTTTGCACCTTTGCTCAATCTCTTCCAGCCCGTTGATCCCATCACACTGTTTGTTTTCCCCTCGTGCATCTCTCCTCTGCCATTCTCAATTCAGCTTTTCTCCAGGGAATCACTGAACCCAGGTGAGGAGCATGGAAGTGCCAATGCCGGACGATTTGGCATTGGTAAGGATTTTACCAGTGGCAACACAATACTGTGTGGCTTTTGAACTGGAGGCTTTGAATAACATCCCTGTCCTTATGCATATGTTCCAGCAGAGAGCCAGGTAGGATTCAGAGCCTCCTGAGGCCGTTTTGGCTTAAGCCAGTGCTAGGGGGAAGTGGGTTGCCTGGTAAAATGGGCTGTACACTAAGATGGATGTCATCTGATGTTGTTCCTGCAGTATTTCCAGGTACACACTGATTTACACCAGCTGCTGGTGACTCCATATCTTCACTGAGTCATTAGCAGTGGAAAAGGCCTATTAATTTGGATATACTCCCCTTGGGGCACAAGGGCGGAAGAATTCCCTGCCTAGTCCTGTCTACTTATATTCTCATTTCATTTTTTGATGAGGTCTGCGTGAGCAAAGGGTGTTCAGAGCCAGCTGGCTTGTTGCTATGCGCAAGGTATCGTGTTGCTTGGAATCTGATTGCTTTTCTTATGGAAGAGGGCCGTGAAGCTGTCAGCACACATCTAATAAAGTTCATTGCCACTCTTAAATACAGCTCTTGAATAAGATGCTGCTCTGTGCTGGGTCCAGAGGAAATTCAAGGCAAACATTTCACAGATCATCGATACCAAAAATCTCCCCTGACTTAGAAAGAAAGAGTGTTAGTTCCCCAAGTGGCCTCCTGCTCATCACTAAGCATGGGTAGATTGTTAAATCTCTTCCTTCTGCCCAAGTTTTCCAGCTTGGGAGGTGGGGAATATTTCTCCTCCCATCTTCACAGGAGTGTTAGGCAAGCAGAAAATGTGATGCATTCAAATGCTTCCAGCAAGGGGTACAACCCGTGCATGCTCAGCTTGGGCTGTGCAGTCACTGCTGCTGGTGATGCTGTTCACAGCCAGAGCCTATTCTGTGCATGAGGGAAGGCTCACAGAGGGAGGAAATGGTTTCTATTAGATCAGGCAGCAGGTCCAAACACAACAGATAAGCGTTTGAGCACCGCATGCTTCTTCAGAGCTTGGAGTCAGTGGGGTGTGCTCCAGCCAGGGCTCTCTCTTTGTTAAATGTGTGTTATGAACTGGACCAGGGGGCATTTTTAGAGTGGAGGAACGTGCAAGCAAGGGGACAGACAATCAGAGTCCTCAGCTTTAATTCACTTGGAGTCTGCTGTTTCTGCTCCTAATCCAAAGATCCGTGTGCTCCAAAGCAGGTCCAATAGAAGACTCCCCCTCCTTCGTCTCACCTACATCCATAGAGGCTCTCTGCTGCCGCTGTCCTGCTGCTACCTGGTGTACATGGAAAGTGAGCCCATTAAGAGAAGCACCAGCAGGCAGGCTGGCAGGTAACCCACGCAGCACATCCTGACTGTCAGTTTGGGAGTCCATTTGAGCAGCTATTTCCTGTCTTTGCTCCAGTTTTGGAGTCTTTGCTTTTGCTGAAGGCACTCATAGGTTTTGGTACTTGGCCAGGCAGGAGATACCACGTAAGGCCTGCAGTACAGACTGAGGTTTGCATGTAGAGAGAATGGCTCTGCAGCCGTAGCTTGGCGTTTGCCAGTGTTCAGGACACTGTAGGCACATCTGCGTGCTTTGAAGAGTCAGTCTGTGTCTCAGCTTGTGACAATGTCTCTCACAGGAGCCACGATTTGCTTTTAGGTGTTGTAGAGCAAGGTGTGACAGGTACAGATCCAAGGGAAGCATTCAGCCTGGCAAGGTTCAAGCTGAAATTCAGGGCTCTCTTACCATACTCCATGTTTTCCAGGGGACCTGAGCAATCTCTCTATTGCTCTCAAAATGATTTTGACAAACTGGAGAAATGGTTTGGAAGAAATAGGATGCAATTTAATAGAGATAAGTACTAGATTCTGCATCTAGGCAGGAATAATGAACTGTTCACGTGCTGGATGCAGATATAGAGAGTTGACTAGGCAGCAATCCTGCAGGAAAGACTGGGGCTCAGGTTTGATCACTGTGTCATCACAGAAGAGATGTCAAGTTGATGTGCAAAATGACAAACAGGAGAGTCTTAGGCAGAAGTATCACCAGCAAGACACATAGAATAGGGTTCCTGCTGTGCCCAGTGCTACAGAGGTCTCAGCTGGATGCCTGGGTTTAGGGCACAACTCATCCAGAAAGTTGCAAAGCAATAGAAGACAGTCCAGAGCAAGGAGGAGTGACTGAAGACTGACATGGTCTGCAGAGAGAGATGGAGGGAGTTGGGATGAGTTAGTCCAAAGAAAAGGACCTTCATAGAATCATAGAATGGTTTGGGTTGGAAGGGACCTTAAGATCATCCAGTTCCAACCCCCTGCCATGGGCAGGGACACCTCACACTAAACCATGCCACCCAAGGCTCTGTTCAACCTGGCCTTGGGCAAGACAGGAATAGTTCTTAAACGTGAAAAAGGCTGATGCAAACAGAATGGGAATAATCACTTTTCCCTGTCCATGGGGAGCAGCACAGCTCATCCTGGGTGAATTCAACACTTAGAAAAGCCTTCCTGAGCATAAAGCAAGCAAAATGTTCAACATAATGGCTCAGGAGGGGCAGAGCCTACATTGGTGCAGACTACTGAGAAGCATCTAGAGAGACAGCTGGTAAAAGTGGTGCAGTCACATCAGTTCTGTGTGGAGACAGCAGGCTGGGCTAAGGGACTGCTTGAGATCCTTTCAGCCCCGTGATCCAGGACCCTCAAAGTGTCACCTCATAGATTACTGGCATCACTTTGTACTTACTCAGCATCTGAGCTTTGCAGCAGGCAGTACCATGGAGCTGCCTTGCAAAGACAACGCCATCAGTTTGGAGCTCTGCTGCTCTTCCATTGACCTCTCTCTCTTGTCTGTGAGCCCAGGAAAGCAGCATCCAGCACGAGAAAACACTGCCATAAATACCGATAGCTGTTGTGACTTTATTGCCCCTTCACTGGAGGTGTCAGCCACGCTCCCAGCTTGCTGGGTTACAGATCCCATTGGAAATGCCTGTCAATAGTCTGGTGCACCAGGAGCTGAGGGGAGAGGATTCCCTCCGGCCTCTGGTGGGAGCAATCCAGGAGCTGCTCACTGTGCCCATCAGCCTGTGTTTTGCTGCATATGATGATGATTTTCTTGAGCAAAGCATTCCTGCAAGGCCTTGATTTAGTGGCTTCAATTTGAATGCTCCCTTTATCCCACTGTATTAGCTGGAATTGAATAACCTAATGCAACCTGTGCAGAAACAGCGCTGCAACCAGAGAACGCTCCTGCATCTGCTCCAAGAACAACCTTCTCTGCATCTTCCCCTTAAATGCCTGTTTACCAGAATGAGTAATTAACGATGTTAATTTTAATCTCATTTGCTAATGAAGGCAGCCTAATTGCACAATAATTGGGAGCAGCCAGAGCAGGAAACAGAAAATAAACCCTGCATATGTAATTCACTCTAGCTTCTTTCTAATTACCTCTCCAGTGGCTCTCCATCATCAATGGTGTCTTCAGGGGATTTTGGTAATGAAGAGAAGCATGGGACACAGAAGGAGATATTGCCATTAAAAGGAGGGAGCTGGTAGGACAGGCCAGTACCCATCTTCTCCCAGCCATCCAAGCTGGAGGTGATGAATTCCTAGGTATTCCACATGGAAAGCTAAGTTACGGATGAATTCGATCACTGTAGTTCCCATGGTCTCTGGGGACTGTGGTTTGGCCACAGACTCTCCCGAAGGATATCTCAGACCCCTTGTCCTTCTCCTAGCTGTCTGTTCTTCCCAAGTTCCCAAACAGCAACTTTGCAAGGAGACTTGTTCTCCTGGAGTCCCTTTGCACATCTCGGGGTGTTCCTAAGTCGATCACTGAGCATTCCTGAACACAAGCAGAAATGGAATATGAGTCTTGCAAAATGGGAAGCTTGGACCCAGAGGGGATCAGCTGCTTGTCCTGGAGTTCCCAAGGCACTTGGCACAACCAGGAGATGGCTGGTGGGGCTTGCTTTACTGTAAGGGTTAAGAGATGGCTTACAAGCTCATGTACATCCTTGCTTTTCCCCCCCTGACGGGTGCTTTGCTGGTGCCATGTCACCAACCTGCACTCAGTATGGTCCCTTATTTAAACCCTGATGCCACATTCTACTTGTCCCTTGTTGTCCTGTCCCGTGCTGCAGGAATCCAGATGTCTGGGGCATTAGCAGCAAATGATTCAAAGCAGCCTTTATCTTTCTTTCTTTCCTTTTTATCACTACAGTCCTGCTTCTTTGTGTGATATCCTTTTGAAATCAGTTCTCCCAGGTACGGTGGGAGCTTCCCATAGGCACGTAAGTACCGAGGAAGTTGAGGTTTCCAATTGAAATTGCCATTAGCTTTTCCTTACCTTTCTAGCAAGGCTGGTAGGTGCACTTGGCAGGTTGCGCTCTTTATCTTCATTGGAGGATTATGCAGTATTTGTGATTGAAAAGATGTGGCTCCAGGCTGGTTTAGCCAGCAGGAGCAGGACAGCATTCATGCAGCCAGCCACAGACAGGGATACCTGGGTTATCTGCACATCTCATCTGCAACACACTGCATCCAAGGCTTGGGAGATCTCCATTTATGTGTAGAACAGGAGCTGCTGCAGCACAACTCCACCACACTGCCCAGAGCACGTCAAGCCTTGGTCTGCTGGGAAAGCTGTCCAAGCATCTCAGCACTGGCAGTGTGCACAGTGCATGGCTCTGTGTCCCGGTGGCTCCTGACCAGTTTGAATCAGCCACCAGGCACACACACTGCTCTTCTCATCCTCCATGTAGGGTCATAGAACCATAGAATGGTTTGGGTTGAAGGGATCTTAAAGCTCATCCAGCTCCAACCCCTGCCACGGGCAGGGACACCTTCCACTAGAGCAGCTTGCTGCAAGCCCCTGTGTCCAACCTGGCCTTGAACACTGCCAGGGATGGGGCAGCCCCAGCTTCTCTGGGCACATTGTGCCAGCACCCTTAAAGGGAAGAACTTCCTCCTTATATTTAACCTGAGCTTCCCATCCCTTGTGAACCGCCTCCTTTCCCTGTTCCGCCTCAGTTCATCCTCTCCTGTTGTCTTCCTCTAATTAGCTTTTTCCCTGAGTTGTTTTTTCATCTGTGCAATTGAGAAACAGTTGAAGCAAAGATATGAAGAGGGAACAAGAGAAGGAGGTTTATTTGGTTGGAAACAGCTGTCATTTCATCCCCCAGAGGGGTCTGCCGGAGAACAGAGGGAATAATGGGGGTCTGAATGGCAAGTTGGAGACCTTCCTGGTCCTTCCTGGCCAAGGTCTCCTTCTGGGGAGAGAGGTGGGAGAGGAGACATTTGCTAAAGGACTCATCAGTGGGCAGCTTGCAGGAATTATGCTGGCTGGAAATCCCAGCAGATGCCTCACAAAGGTTCCCCTGATTCGCATCTCTTTCAGCCTGCTGGCCTTTGAATTAAACCCATCTAATTAGTGCCGCTCATTAGAATCAATGTCTCAGGCTGCTGAAGATGTGCAATGGAAGCCGGTTTCTGAGCTTCATAGCAGGGTCTCAGTTCAGATGGTGTTGGTGGGGTTTCTGGAGGTCTGAGGACGCAGGATGCTGTGTTGTCATCGTGGTGCCACCCCAGTTCCCAGTCCTCCTTGGAAAGGTGGGCTCCCGAGGGAAGGATAACATTAACTCAGCCTGGTGGGAACATGGAGGATTCAGACAGACTAAGGATCAGTTGTGCTCCCATCGCAGATCCTCCAGCCTAGAGAGCAGGGCTCTTGGGATTAACCACAAGATAAAGCCAGGAGGGGAAGCCAGTTTTGGCTTCTGTTTCATTAGAAGAAAGACACAGTTTGTGCCTTCCCTGCTCAGAAGGTGTATGATGTCTTCTTCTCCCCAGAGCTGCTGGAAAGGACAGGTAAATCACTCCTCCCTTCAGAATCCTCCTCCAGGATCTGCCCCAGCAGTTCTTTGTTGCTCCAGAAAGCCAAGCCTGCAGTGAACATTACTATGGCCTCAGTGTTCACCAGTGGGTACTTCTGCCCTCCCCCTTGCTGGAAGTGATTCCTGACAGCCTGCTGAGCACAAGCAAACTCAAGACTTGCTACGCTGAGCTGATCCAAACCCAGCCTGCAGGATCAGCACCTTGGGAAACCCACTGCAGGCTCAGCTGCAGGTGCTTGACCTCCATCCAGAAGCAGCATCCGTACATCCCTCCATCCATCATCTCCATCCCATCCATCCCTCCATCACCACCCACCTGCCCCAGGGTAAGCAGAGCTCCCAAGGGGACTCAAGGGTCCAGCCTTAGCTGATGCTGGATATCGTGGGTGGCAGCTTCACATCAGCTCCCTTGTAACTTAGCAAAAGCACAGGGCCTGATGCAAGGCCATCTGAGTCCCTCCAAGCAGCAGGATCTATTCGCTCTCTGACAGGTCTGTAACACAGTTGTGGAGTGACCCATGAGGGGGAAGGCCAAGCAGCAGGCAGCTGTGGCAGATACAAACTGGGAATGCCCTGAGGCTCGGGTTGGGTTTTGTTCTCAAGGGATTGTTCAGCATGCCAGTTTGCAGGCAGGACTGGGAGGTGGGGACACAGCCTGGGCCTGTTTGGCATTAGCAGAAGGGGTCACTGCTGACAGATGTCCTCGGAGCTTTTAGAGCCCGCAAAGCTGCTAAACGCTAATTTTTTAAATGAAGTTGTCAACTGATGTGTGATTTGATTGTGCAATTGCAGCATTCAGGAGAAATCAGGCAGAAAATCATCTAATTAAACTAATAAGATGTCCAAAGCAGGAGATGTTCTCTGCTTCTTGCCTTTGACACAGGAAGAGGAGGAGAAGAAAAGGCCCTTTTGGACAGGGTTGTTTTTTTTTCATGGAAATGAGACTAATGTGTAATTCACCTGCACCTTCCTGCATGGTGGGATATGCAGACCCTCCCTGGTGCAGAACCTTTGGGTTAATGTGGCTCCACATCTCTCATCACTGGGTATCTCCCATAGTGGGGCAGGCTTGGGGGTGAACAAGGGCAGGGGAGGTTATTTCGAGGGCTTGCCTGCCCAGCTGCCCTGCTGCCATTGAGGAAACACCATCCTCTGCATTTTCACCATCCTTTATCTTGGTCATTTCCCCACTGTGCTTTCCCTGCAGGAATGCCTTTGCAGCAAGATGGGGGATGATGGTGTGGGGCAACGTGTTACATGCAGTCCCTTCTCCTCAGGGGATGACAGGAGTAGTATGTAGATGGTAGACTGAGCTCTGTGCCAGTTCTGCCCTATCTGTCCATATGCGGTGCTCAGGAAAAGAAACCCCATTGCTTTTCCAAACTGCTAAATGCCTGTTCCCAGGAGTGGGGGTTAATAGGTTCCCAGTGCCAAACATCACCTCCTGAATTGTCTGTATTCCCCTGGTGCAGTGGTACCAGCTGTATATATCGGGTTTTAGCTCCCCTGAGCAGACCAGAAACACAAGGGGTACCCACGGCAGCTCAGATCTGTTTCGTTCACAACCTGCCCTCTGAGGGGCATGCATTTCCATAACTGAGAAATACAGGGACACAGCTGGAGGGCACCTCAAAACCTGTGGAGGTTCAGCAGCCTTCCCACATGTTTCACCTCTCTTTAAAGCACCCGTGTGCTGGGAGCTGATGACTTTGGGGGGGTCTTTTTAAGCTTGCTGGGAAGTGCATTTTCATAGCTGTGGGATGAGCCACCCCAGTGAGGGCTCAGGGCAGCAAGGGCTGAGGAGCAGGAAGGGATGAGGCGGGTGAAGCGGAGAGCTGAGCACCTCATGTCAGTATTCCCCATCTCCAGTGTTTCTTTCTGAAGTTGCACATGCCCTCCAACACTGCTTTTAACTAAACAAGTCAAAATAAAGGAGTGGGAGTCACTTGCCTGTCAAAGCACCCCAGAAGAACGAGCTGATGTTTGGGGTTTGCCATACATAACACGCACAGGGGGGCCCTGTAGCACGTTCCTTTTCTCTCTTTTTCTCATCTCTCTGGATTCTTTTTCATTTGGGCACCGAGCTGGAAAATGTGCCCTTGCTTTAAGTAGAATTCCATGTCAGGGATTTTCTCGAGGAGCGGGGATTGTGGTGGGAAAGGCGGCGAGAACAGCATTAATACCCGCTCTGTGCTTCAGGCCTGAGAGAGCTGTTAACTCACAATAACACCTTGGGGTATTATTGATTTTCAAAGTGACTGTCTTGGTTTTGACAGCATAAGTTTGTCATTCCCTGCCTCATTTTACTTTCTAATGGGCAGAAAAGTCAAGAGGATCAGACTGCTCTTTAACAGAGAAAGAGCGTCCTGGTTATCCGGCTCTTTTGTGACACTGGCAAAGGGCTGTACTCAGGAAAGTTGGGAGGTTGGTTCAAAGTCACACACTGCTTGTTCCCCACTTGTGCCAAGCAGCTTGGGTAAAGCCAGATCCTTCTGCTCCAAAATGCTGTTAAGTGTCAGTGCCCTCTGAAGCTGCATAGAGCCTCCATTGAAACAGCCAGCCTTGGTGGCAGTGGGAGGTGGGTAAGTGCCTGCTGGAAGGCAAGGGGGATCTTTTTCTCCACAGCTCTCCAGTGGGAAATCAAGAGCAGAACACTCCTGCAAAACTGCCCCTCGGTTCTTGTCGAGGAAGGAGTCTGAGCCATTTGTTCAGCCTGGAAAAGAGGAGCTGCATGGAGACCTCAGAGCAGCTTCCAGTGTCTAAAGGATGCCTGCAAGGATGCTGGAGAGGGACTCTTCATCAGGGGCTAGAGCGACAGGACAAGGGGTGATGGGTTCAAACTGAAACAGGGGAAGTTCAGGTTGGAGATAAGGAAGAAGTTCTTCCCTCTGAGGGTGGTGGGGCACTGGAACAGGTTAGCCAAGGAAGTGGCAGTGTTCAAGGCCAGGCTGGACAGAGCCTTGAGTGGCATGGTTTAGTGTGAGGTGTCCCTCCCTGCGGAGGGAGGGATATGGGGAATATCACCTACCCTTGCCATCACCGCCCCTCACAAGGGTCAAGCTGTGTCTAATCCCTGGTGAAGCAGATCAGGTTTTCTTGTTACTGATGCCTTCAGCTGAATGAAGATGATCATCTCGGGAGCCTCTTCAGGAGGAATCAGGGCTGGTGTACAGAACTGAGGACTCATTGGCCTAACTTCAGAATACATCTTTGTCTCTGAGAATCCCATCAGAGAGATCTCTTCACTTCTGCTTGACTATGGCTACTACCAGAGTTAAAGATCCCGGACTTGGAAGCAACAGGGTCCTTTTTAGCTTAGTTTAAGCACACAGTGTCAGTTTGACCTCTGGGTTGGCTTGATTTGTTGGTTTGATTTCCTTACAGGCATTTCCTACTGACCACTTCAGAAGCAGGTCTGGCGGCAGACTTCTTGCTCAAATCCAGCTGATGATCTCCATTGGGAGACACTTTAACACTGCAGGAGCTTCTTCTGGCTTCCTCTGCTTGTACCCTTGCATTCCTACCTATGATCCGTGGGGCAACCAGGAGAAAAACATGTACATGATGACCCTTCCCATCCCTCCTGCAGTGCACCGTGATGGCCCTTTTGCTCTGCCACTTCTCTATCCCTCCACCTGCAGCTTCCAAGGGTATCACAGTACTACAGAAACCTCTGATTTATACAGCTGCGATACAAGTAGGTGCAGCAGAATGAAACACTCCACCCAAATGGGGGGTTTATCTAATGGAGGGGGGTTATCTACTGGGGGTAGTAAGAGAAAAGGCACTGGGTTGTTTGGGACTGCTAAAGGATGCTCTTATGGATAGCAGCACTTCATTGCCACTTGGATAGGTAGGACGGGAGTCTGGGCCAGATGAATGGTGAGAGATACCATCTTCAGGCATGGGTTTAGGTTCTTACAGCTAACAGAAAACGTGCTTCTTCCAAAGTGACGCTGTTAGAATGAGGAGGGATGTGTCACATTTGCATTGCCAAACCACAGATGCTGGGTAATTGCAGGCTGCATCAGAAACAGGTAATGGGGTGCCCTGGTGGGATCATCCAGGCAGAATCCCAGTCCGCAGACTTGCAATGTCCTGACATTAAAGCTGCCCGGGGAGGTTTTGCTGCTCTGCCCTGCCAGAGTCTCACACAGCTCACAAAAGGAACCTGCTGCTTGGTTCAGCTCCCAAAGGAGGGGAGCAGAGATCCTGCACAACGGACCCAAGTTTGCCTGTTTCCCATGGAAATGGAGACGGAGGCATCTCTCCATCCTGCTGTGAAGGTGCTGAGAAACCTTTTGTGCCTTCTCAGTACAGCTCCTCCCCAGTGGCAGAGTTGTTTAGAAATCTTGGCCTGAGTTATCGACCCTTTAAGGACTTAAAAGTGTAACTCTCCAGTTATCAACTTTCCCAGTGTTTGCTCGAGGATCCCAGGAGGAAGGGAATAGGTGTGACTGGGGAGAGGCCTTTGGCAGAGGAGTTTCCAGCAGCAAATTATCTGCTGGGGAGATTTCAATGCGCGTGAAAGATGAAGCTGCTAATTTGTATTTTAATATTCCCCTGGTGTCCCATTGTATAAATTAAGTAAATTCATTCAAAGGCTATCCCTTATCTATTGCATGTGTGTGCCGTGCTGCTTGCAAAGCGAGAGGATGGCAATGGAGATCTGAGATTTCTGCTGATATATCAAAGTCAGGCAGAGGGAGAGCATTGATCGCAGGCAGCTACACAACAGCCTGTGCCATAAAAAAAAGGGAAGACAAAAGAGGAGGAAGAAGCAGCAGACAGAATAATCTCTCTTTTCTCTTCCCTATCAGCATCCTGAGCTTTGAATTACAGGTGAATGAGAGCTGACTTATTCCTTCTTTGCGGGAGAAGCGCACGCACAGGAGTCAGGGCAGCTGGAGTTATGGCTCCCCTGGCCATCGTAGATTGGCCCCCTCATGTGCATGTAGTATTTTGTATTACTGTTTATGGGGCTAACTTTAATGTCTTAATATATATGTGCAGTGTGCCAGAATTACAGCTGGAGGGGGAACCATAACTTTGAACTTCCTGACTTTTGTGCATGTAAAACCTCAGCTGCAGTGTTAATTTAGTCGGGGTTTTTTTTGGTTGTTGGTGTGGTGTTAGTTGTTCTCCTTCCCATTACTTCACAGATACAAGAAGGATGAGAAAGGAAAGTGTCAACGTGCTTATTTGATGCTGCAAATGATGGATTAGCACTGGTAATTCCCAGGCAGGCTGTGGCTGGTGGTGATGCTGCTTGGGAGGTGGGAGCTTAAGGGCTACACTGTGGCTCAGAGGGAGAAAAGTGAGGCCCAGAGCTATCTCAATAGCAAGGTGTAGCAGTGGGGAGCAGGGTGGCTCAGGAGGGTTTGGTGTTGCTGTAATACCCACATAAATGTAAGGATGTGGGAAGCAGTCCTGTAAAACGGGGAGGCAACACATCGTCCTCATGGGACCATGAGGGTAGAGCCAGGGAGGTGAGCAGTAGGGTGGCACATCTTCTTCTAGTCTTAAAGCCAGGAGAGCCTGGGTTCATTTACCACGTCCAGCACAGCCTTAGGGCTCCGTGTTGGTTAGTCAGGAGTAGCCTGAGTCCTCTTGCTAAAGGCAGGGCAGCTCCTGCCTGCAGCCATACCCTGCAGGTACCAGCACGACATGGATGCTGAGGGCTTCCCCAGCCGACCAGGCATGAGCTGTTTGCCCAGGAGTGCAAGGCTCTGTTTAGCTGCAGGTTGCATAACCTCTGTAAGTCTTTCCCTTTGCATCCTTAACGCTTAGAAAGCTAGCAAGTTTTAAGTGAAGAACTTGTTCCCTTGACTGATGTATCCCATTTCCTGCCTCTCTTATCCCATGCTGGTTCCCTAATACTCGGAGAAGGCACATGGGGATGTCTCTCCTCTGTTCAGCTGCATCTGATCACCTCACTCAGTAGCACCTCTGAGTTTTAAGGACCCTAATCTGTGTTGAATGTACTTGCAATCACTTCAAAAGCTCGGAGGGAGGGAGGGCAGTCAGACTGACACATGCAAACGGTTTGATTGCTGTGGTGTTACTTCCATCAGCAACATGACTGGAAAATGACTGAAGGCAAATATGATTTTTGAAGGGGATACAACCTATAAACTCCAGTTTAAGGAAAGCTGAAGTGGAAGCTTTCAGCCCTCCTTGCATGCACATTGTTCCTTCAGGTCTCTGCTAGACTCAGGCAGGGAGTGGAGGAGGCACAGGCAGAGCTGGAGCATGGCAGGGCTGGCTGAGGTGGTTTCTTCTGGTTGCTGGTGCACAGGGCTCTGCTTTCATTGCCTTCCAGGCAAAGCCTGTGCTGTCCAAGCAGGGGAATGCAGCCCTCAAACACAGGCACTCAAGTGCTGCCGCAGGGCCATCTTGCTGAAGAGCCTTACAAGAACACTGCTTCTCTCCTTTGCCTCCTAGAAGCACCCCCTTTCCCATCCCTGCCTAATCCCTCCCTAAAATAATCAGTAAGACCAAAGTCCTGATGCCCTCCTCTAGTGGCAATCTTGAAAGCAACAGAGGTGCCCCAAGGGACAGTTTGACCCTGATACAACCAGAAGTGCAGAGGAGAGAAAGAAGGAGCAGCAAAACCATGCTATCTGCTGGAAAAATAACCCCTTCCCTTTGTCTCTGCTCCCCTCTCCACTGCTCAGCAGTGCTGAGTGTTTGCTGCCTGCCTGCAACTGCCCCTCTAGATAAAGCCAGAGCATAATGAGATATAGAAGGAGCAAGGCACTTGCTAAAGACACATCTTCTTCCTTCCCCTTCTCACCATGCAAGGAGGGGGATGCTCAGAGACTCCTGCACGGAGCCCTGCTCTGGAGCAGCGTGCAGCAAACACCACACAGCCCTCCCAAGGCTTTCAGCTCATTTTCCCCAAGGCTGGTGTAGCATTAAGTTATATCCAAAAGCAGCCTTTCAAACTGCTGCCTGGCGCGTTACATAAATCCTCACCAGGCTCCTCGGAGACTGCAAGCAATTACACTAGGTGCTGAGGAAGCAAGCGAGAGCTCAAAGAAAGGTTAAAAGAAGAAAGAGATGGGGGGGGGGAAATAAATAGAAACAACCAAAATCCCAGCTCTGGTAGCAGCTTGGAGTGGGAGGGAAGCCCACAGGCTCCAGACAAGGCTGTGTGACTTGTGTGGAAATCACTGCATCGAGGCCCATTCCAGCCAAGGCCTAAGGGGATTTCAGCCATCTCTTAACCATGATAGTATTTGGTGAAGATGTGGGACATTCATTTAGGCCCTAAGGCATAAGAAACAGTTGTCAGTGGAGCCCAGAGAGTCTGCGAGTGATTGCTGAAAGCCCCAGCTTATGACAGCGTTACGTGGATGCTCTCCAGTCAAAGGCATTCCCCTCTGTATAGACCTCCCTGTCTCCTGCACCCACTTATCTGGGCAGGCAGAGGGGCTCTGGGAAGGGCTCTTCACACCATCTCACCCCTCTGTCCCACAAGAGATGGTGACCAGCTCAGGTCTGTCTCCTTACAGCCAGCGGAAGGTGTGAGGGGTGTCTCTGGAGAGCACTTCAGTGCTGAGCCTCGCCTGCTCCATGCGCGTGTTGGAGCCTTCCAAGGTCCATCTGCATCCTGAGATCAAGAGAGGATCCAGGACCCAGAGACCGAAGCTCCCCAGGGCAGGTCCGTAGTGCAGAGATGATGGCTCCAGTCGTGGGCTGAATCCCCTGTGCTCTGGGCAGGGGCAATGCAGCAACTCCGCTTTGGGTCTGGCTTAGTCAAAGCCAATGTAGAACTCTCTGCAGTGCCTTAAAGTCAGCTGCAAATGTAAGCTGTTACCTTCCTTGCCTTCTCATTTCCCCTCAGGGCAATGATCTCCATTCGTGAATGTCTCCAAAGTGCTTCCAGATCAGTGTGTGGAGCCTGATGTCTCAGAAGCTTCCCCTGCGCTTGATACAGAAGTGCTGTCCTGTGCCTGATGCAGGCAGCGTGCAGCCAGCCTGCTTTCCCTCATGGTTTGCTCTCTGTTAGTCCTGTAATGTTGTTATCCTCCACAACCTGACAGCTCTAGTGCTTGGCCGATAGGTAACTTCTGGGGAAGGGGGTTTAGGATTGAAGTGAGTACATCAAATAGATTTAACAGAGCTGCCTGAATTCATGGTGTTCATAACGCATGCATTTCCCTAGTAGACATAGGCATGGATTTAACTGTCAGGCACTTGCATTAAGAAAATGGATAGCAGATCCTGGAGACATCTGAGCTGTGGGTAGAGAAGGAGGTTTAATCCAGGTGCACTGTTCTGGCAGATGTGTCACTGAGTGGTCAGAGGATCCGATAATAACCATTGTTCTCAGCTGTTCCCTGGAGGCAGGGCACATCTGATAGCCTGCCTGATGGAGAAAGCACAGGGAGCAGGGAGCAAGAAAGGAGCCCACGTGCTGAGCGCCTTGTACAGACAACCTGCTGTACAGCATCGGGCTCTGAGGGGTCCTGGGCAGGGAGCACAGGCAGGAGGGTGCCAGGAGCCACAGGGTGAATGGGTGCTGCGCAGCCATCAGTCAACCATGATGCTCCCCAGACCATCTGTGGAGCAGCACTGGGCTGGTGCTACGTTGAATCATGGCCTCAAGTGGGGAAAACCCACACATTTTGGGACCTCCAGGACCACAGCCTCATGCTCTTGGGCTGGTCCCAGCAGAAGCCAGTTAAGGACCCTCACTTCCATGAGATTTTAGTTGTTTCCATCTGACAGCAGTTCTTTCCCAGTGCGTGTAGAACTGCCTCACTCCTCCTCAGCACAAGCTGGCAGAGACAAGGAGCTAAAGAGGCTAAAGAAAACCTAAGAAAATGAGGAGGAAAAGGAGAATCTGTGTGCCACTGACATCGTTCCTCCTATCTTCAAGCATCTTTGAAAGACTTGTGTCTTCCTTTGACAGAGCCAGCAAGCCCTTCATCTGGGAGCTGCATGAGTCTCAGGCAGCTTCAAAGCATGATGGCTGCATTCACGTTCCCAGCTGCAGGGACTTTCAGAGCCTATATTTAGG
Organism: Pezoporus flaviventris; assembly: GCF_033815535.1. Lineage (NCBI taxonomy): Eukaryota > Metazoa > Chordata > Aves > Psittaciformes > Psittacidae > Pezoporus > Pezoporus flaviventris. Next base: position 848,616 of record NW_026892739.1, on the reverse strand, counting down.
CTTTTCTATAGGATAAGGTATAGACTGCATGGGTTCTGCTGAAGAAAATTGTGTTTCTCTGACCTGCTTAAATCCTTTGGAAGAGTTAAGAGACCAGTGGATAAAAGGGAATGAGAGAGTATATGTATACACACGTTCCTTCTTTTGAATTTCAAAAGCCTTTTTTGATAAAGACCCTGACAGAGAACTGTCAAGGCATGCTGGTGACCAGGGGGTGCAAGTTAAAATCCCTGAGATAGATTAATGCTGTTGGAGAGAATAAGAAGAAACGGGCAATTCTCAGCAGGGGAAATGGTGATTGTCAAGGGGTTCTTGCAGGTCAGCATCAGATGGGAATGTTACTCAGTGTATTTACTAATGGTGGTGGCTGGGGCTGAGTAGTGAGGTAGGGAACTTTGCTGATGGCACGTGTTTGTGTTTGCTATCAAGACTGAAAGGGAGCGGAGAGGAACTTGAACAGAGCTGGAGTCTGGTGTCCTGATTTCCACCATCGCCTGAAGCTGGCCCACCTCTGCTGCCAAGAAGTGCCTGTGATTTGCACTTAAGGCCCTTTTGTTTGCAGGTGGTGGTGGAAGCAGCTTGGAGAGGGCTTGCCATGGAGCTGGACTGCTCATTCCCAGCTGCCGGCATGCTCCGACAAGCCGTGATGCTTCGTCTGGCACATTCAGCTGCCGTATGGCCCAAATCTGAGGGCTGTGGCCGTGAGGGCCCAAGTTAGGATGGCTTCCAGCATGGAGAGGGGGCTCTGATTAGCCTGCAGCCCTGCCAGGGTGTTGTGAGGAGGAGGTTCATTAGCAGAGTGCATTCAGACAGCTTGCCAGGGAACTCAGACTTACATCCACCTTTTACTCCCTGCTTCTCTGGCTGTTCCTCTGTCCACCCATCCCATGCTCTACCAGCCCCTCTGCAGAGCTGTCTGACTGTGTCTGTCCATCATCGTGGTTGTCCTGCTCATCACCTCTTGTTCTTACATAGATCTTACTGCTCTTCCCATGGGAGCACCATCTGGGATCCTGCTTCCCAGGTTTTGTGCATCAGGCATGAGCAAGCTGTGCTGGACATGGTGTAAGCAGAGCTCAGCTCCCAAGAGCTGCTGGTTCTTCAGGAGTCTCTATCCCAGTTTTCCTGCCTTGGCTCCCTTCTCCAGCCCCTCACCAACGTTCTGTTCTCTATTCCCTGCCAGGAATTGCAGCTGAATTGAATGAGGGTAATTAACTTTTGGCCACTCTTTTAATTGAGTAGTCAGGAGGGAGAAAAGAAGGGGAGTTAATTGAGATGAAAGGAAATGACACCAAGCAACAAGCTCTGGTTAATGCGTGTTGGTGAAGCCCAGGCAAGTGGTGCAGTGACTGCAGTGGGCACAGAAAACCTCTGATTCATAGACATCCGTGCTCTAGATGTGGGGACAGGGAGGGATTCTTCTTTATTCTCTCTGGAAAGGGCAGTTGGGATTGAATTATCTTGTATCCTTCTTCCCAAACTTTTCTGTTCCACGTGTTGATAATTGTGCACTTCACATCTGCACTGTATGGATTCCGATTGGGGAAATTGTTCTGGTCTGATGGGCTTCAAAGACCATCATGAACTCCAGGATGCGGGTGCTGAGCTGGTCTGAGGAGACCTGGTGGAGATGTTCCCCGTCTCCCTGTATGCAAGGATGTTGGCCTCAGCTCCCATCCCAGCTTCAAGACCCTCTGATGTTTCGGTATGCTCCAGGATTTATGGGAGGGAAGGTGATGGATCTCTGTTACATGAAGGGCCTCAGATAAGGTGTTTGTATTTATTAAGGCAGTTGTTATATGATAATTAAGCACCAGTTGCTGGCAGAAAACATGTTTATGGAGGTTTGATAACGTGAAAGAGAAAGAGATGCTGTAGAAGTGAGTGGGGTTTCACACATCGCAGCTACCCACTAAACCTCAGGGAGGGGCAGGAGCTGGTGCTTGGGACACTTCACGGGCACAGCTGGATAAGAGCTGTTGGAAATGGAAGGGTTTTTTTGGAAGGGGAGCTACAGCTGCTCTTTCCAAAGCGCAGGGAGCCTTGTTCATGAGGGATCACACAGAGCCAGGTGTCCCCTTCATCCGCCTCCTCCTGGTGAAAGCCTTGAGGTCCAGGGAAAAGCTTCACCTCCTCTTCCGAGAGTCATGCTGGACACGAAGCTCAGCATCCCCAGGGCAGAGCAGCTGCAGGTACTGATGCCATCCTCTGCTTCCAGCATCCCTGTGGGATCCTCCTCCTCCTTCCTATCCCAAATTTGCCCTGACCTTGTGCATCTGCTGCTCCCCTGCTAGCCAGTGTCAGTGCGCCATGGCAAGGACTGCCGCTGATGGGGAGAGGCTGCATTCAGAAGGGCTGGTTTTAATGCAGGGGATGTCAGGAGGTGTCTCTGTTTCAGTGCCTGCTTGGTCTAACCCCAGTGCTCCCTGGCTGAGCTGTGCTCCTGAGAGGGAAGAGGTGCAGGCGAAGGGTGCTACTTACACACATTGGAAGAGAGGCTGCAAGCAAGGGGAGGAGAAACAACAACTCACCGCCTTCTGTAAGGTGTCAGGAGCTGTGGTTGGAGTGGCCTGGAGTTCTTTGTATCACCCTGGCAAAACCCTTTCAATACAGCATGGGCAGCCCCAGAGGGGCTCACTGCAGCCCCTCCTGACCTGGAACTGGCACCATCAAACGCTGTCAGATATGGATGTGATGCAGTATGTGGAACTGCCATCCCTTCCCTTACCGAGTCCTCACAGGGCTCCTCTGACCCCCCAGCTCCACTGTAGAGCCGGAAGGGAGGTGGGGAGCAGGGAGGATGGAGAAATCAGAGGAAATGTGAAAAAGAAAGCTCTGTGAAGCCTGGTCTTAGGCAGGGATTTGGGAAGGTTGGGAAGATACAGAAAGAACTTGAGAGATGTGTTTTCTCTGGGATTAAGACCACAGAGTCCATCTCAGTGGGGCTTTTGGCTGCCCTGAGGCTGTGTAACACAGCAGCTTTGAAGAGGCAGTCTACAGAAGCTGGAATTGAATGGTGCTTCCTCTCCCTGTGCCTCCCTTCCCTCCTGCACTCCCAAATGGAGAACTCTGTGAAGGGGTGATCAAGTAAATTGCAAGATGGAGTCAGGTTTGGAGGTCACAGGCAGCTTGGTTCATATTGGAGTATCTGGGCCCATGATCCATGTACGTCCATCACACACTCAACCAGGGGTGCTTTTGGGTGCTCCCTGCCCTCCACAGGCATCCCCACTGGTGTGCAAACAGGAGGCTGTAAACCTCTGCACTCTCACACACAGAGCATCTTCTGGCCTCGCCTGTCGTTGCTGTAGCATCTCCCTTATTTTTAGAACCTGGTTAAACCCAATAAAATAATCATTATTGCTGTAATTATTTCCAAACAGATTAAATATCTGCCGTGCTCCCAGTTACAGTCTAAACCAGGAGGAGCCATAAACCATCGCAGTGCATAAAAACAGGCAAGCGAGAAGAGAGGGATGACATTTCCTCTGGCTTCCTCATGGGCCTGTGGAGTTACTGGGAACATTTGCATGTTTCTAATGCAGTGCCTCTTTAATAGATTCCTCCCTCCAGACACATCACAAACGGTGTGCTTGCCTGAAGGGTAGGGAGCGGTGGCGCCTGCTTTAGCCACACAACAAACAGGAAGGGGAATATATGCGGTGTTTGATGGCAGGGGAAGAGTGGAGGTATGGAGAAGGAAGGCAGAGCACTTTTTTTGTGTATACAGATGCCATCTGTTACCTTTTGGACCTTTCTGTTGTCTGACCTGCTTTGGACCGCACCGGGATTCTCCAGGGTAACGTGTGGTTTTGCATCCAGGGGTGGGATTATTTGCTCTGAAGTTGGAATTCAGGAAAAAAGGAGACTTAAATTCCTCTCCTGGCCTGTTAATCTGCAGGGTAAAAATACTGCCTCTCTGTGCAGAGGGGTGGGTTTTCCCTGCTTGGCTTCAGTTCAGGCCAGACCCCAGACTTGCACTTTAAGCCTCTCATGGCAAATACCCCTTTTCTGAAGCCAGGCCGTGCTGTTACGTTCCCCGTCAGTTGGATGTCCCAGCACAGAGGTGCTGTGTCCATCCACTGTCACACATGGCTGTGGGCCCACCAGTGAATGTGAAGGGAAGGGCCAAACCAGTTCTGGGTTTAGATCTGCTCTGGGCGCAGGAGCTCAACAAATGCAAACCCAATGAGGTTGGGATAACCCAAGGCCATCAGGATGCTGTTTGAGGGATTCACACATGTACTAGAGATCAGCGTGTTCCCTGGCTCCTGCTTTGACTTCAGAAGGACCCTCCTCATCTTCTCTGTCTCCCTGGTGTCACAGATGTCTCTTTTCTTCTACCCTTTTCTTCTCTTGTTCACTTCTCACCCTGATGGGGTGCCTGGGGAGAGGTTTATGTCAGCACCAGGGTGGGCCGGCAGACATGCTGTGACTGGCCAATGCAGATGATGCTCCTCTGCAGTTCTGATGGATGAGGAGGGTTCATCTAAGACCTCTGGCGCCTTCTTTTCCTAGAAAATAGCTCATTTCCTGCACAGTGTCATCTCACCCCAGAAAAATCGCTTTCCCTTTTCTACCAGCTCACTTGAGAAGTCAAGGAAGATGTCCAGCCCACACTGCTGTAAATCTGGCTGAATGGGAGAGTTTCTGTCGACTGGGCAAGACCTGTAATTTGGAGGCAGCTGGTTCTTCGTGTCCTTTGTGGGCCAGGGGCTCCCCTCTCCAGTGGTGCATTGCAGTTGCCATTTCTATGCCACTCCTGGCTCCTGAGGCTGGGAGGAGACTGTGGGCTAAGGATGTCCACAGTGAACTCCACCTCTTGTGGAGCATTCCGTGAAACTTCAGCCCAAAGCAGTGGTGAGTGCTCCATCCCTGGCAGTGCTCAAGGCCAGGTTGGATGGGGCTTGGAGCAACCTGTTCTAATGGAAGGCGTCCCTGCCCACGGTAGGGGCTGGAACTGGATGAGCTTTAAGGTCCCTTCCAACCCAAACCAGTCTGGGGTTCTATGATCTTGAGGTTGGCTTGAAAATGCAGCATTGTCAGTGAGTTTCTTTCCTCATCTCCTATTGCCCCTCGTTCCAGGCCAGCTTAAATGCCACTGTCAGACAGATGTTAGTGAATCAAGAGGGCCACATTCTAGGGCCCTTTCTGCACCAAGCACATACTGGGTCTAATTCTGCCTGGCAGGTCAAAGGCACAGAGAACACATATGAAATCAAGAAGACGACGAGTTGTAGTTAATGTGCTCTAGCAAGTTGCTTTCCACAGCACCACAACTGACTATTTTATCATCAGAACAGAGCACAAGAGAAATCGTAGATGAAACAAACAGAAAATACATTAAGAGAGTAAGTAATGAGATCTGGGTGAAATTGCATCTTATGAAAAAGTAATCTGCAGCTTAGTGTGCAAGGAGGAGGGATTTGATGGAGTAGAGGGACTCTCAAGAAGGGAATGAAGGAGCACGTTACATACAGCCATAGACAGCCAGGTGTGTCGTGCAACGCAGGGAAGTAGTTAAATTAGGATGTAATGGAAAAGGTTGTTTTAATATTCTCCTTTATGGGTGTTGGTGTCAATATTATCTGAGGGAAGGAGAGAGGGAGGGGAGAGGAAGGGGGGGGTGTTTGTAAGGAAAGGCAAATACATGGCATCACGTGCAAATTCCAGAGTCCTTTCATCAGCAGGAGCAAAGATTTTGCTGGTGGGGTCGTGGCAATAGGCAGAGGTCGCGGGGTTGGCAGCATTACCCTGCTCACAGCAGCACAGCCACAAAGACACGTTGCCCTGCACGCACGTGATGGGATGGCAGCTCCTGGTGAGGAGGGCAGAGCCTGAGCTTCCTGAGTCCAGGCCTTGGGTCTGGAAAGTGATGCCCATAGGGCGGGATTGCTTATTGATGTTCCATGGCACAGCAAAACCTTTGGTGTGTTTGTCCCAGTGCCACACAGTGCAGTGGGGACAGGGGGAGAACAGGGGCTGTGGGACACAGAGACCCGTTCTTAGAAGAGGGTTTCCCACTTGAGGCTGTGTGAAAGGGCTTAGCTGGATGTGTCCTTTCTTTAACCATCCAAATCTCACACCCAAGGTAGCCCGCTGGGCTCTCTCTACAGGCGACAGAGAGGCTGAAGCACCTTCCCCAAAGGCTTTTTCACCCCCTCCATCTACAGGGAAGGTCCACTGCAAGCCAGCATCTCTGCTTTAGCTGCAGAGGGAGCCCAGGTGCATGGAGTTAGAGTAGAGAGGTGGGTCTGTCCTTAAACAACAGTCCCGGGGCACAAAGGAAGTGGATCCGTGGCACAGAGGCAGCCAAAATTCAGCCTCCTGCCTCCTACCTCTTCCTCCTCCTCCTCCCTTCCCACTTGCATCCCTCAGCCTCCAGCGCAAGTACAGCCTCTCCCACCCTGAGCAGAGGCTTTCCACTGCCTGGTGACACTTCACATCCCTGGGACTTAGGAGCGTGTCTCTGAGACAGCTGTAATTACGTGGTTGCCTCATTAGACAGACAAGCTGAGGTCTTGTTGCCTTCCCACGATCAGCCGGGCGGATCCGCGAGCTGCACCTCTGTGTGTTCCTCCCCTCTTCCTGCAGAGAGCTGGAGGTGCTAATAAAGAGGAGCAGAGGCAGTCAGGATGCTCAGCACTCAAGAGGTGCCACTTGTGTTCGTCATTAATGAGCCCCGGATTCCAGCTGGTGCCTGGCACACCTCTGCCTTACTGGGGGGTTTCTCATTCCTCTGTGCTGGGCTCTGTCCCCTGCTCCAGGTATCTTTGGGGGGGGGGGGATATCTCCTGCCCATAGGGATCTCTGGCGTAACAAGAAATCCCAGGATCAAGTCTCCCAGCTAGCAGCTCCCTGCACAGAGCTTCTCCGGGTTGCCCCTGCTCCTGGCTGACTACAGAAGGAGTCAAGGTTGGATTCGTTTAGTCCAGAGTGGAATTTCTGCTAACTAAAGTTTGATGGGCTCATTTGCTACCTGCATCGCAATCTGTTTCCACCGCCTGCCGTTCCCAAACAAGCCGGGAAATGAATTCATTTCACACCAAGCCAGAGAGGGTAATTTGCTTTTGTAAGTTTGTATTTTTAGTGGATGGAGAAATCAGCAATGATTTCATTTGGGACTAAAGGAAACGCTTTGTTCAACCCCGAATGAGAAGTGGGAGGGGTTTATCCTTTCAGATGTGGTCCCATACAGACAGGCATGAGTGTGAAAAGAGAATGAGCCGTGTGAGCTGAGAAATTAGAGTGGTCCCTAAGAAAAATGTCACAGTGAAGTGTTTCGGACTTGGGGTGGAGGGGAATGCTGCTTGCTGCTTTGCCTTTTGGACTGAATCTTGCCAATGCAGATAAGCCTGGGAGGTTTCTTTAGGCCAGCCTTCATGCCAATGTCACCCAGCTCCAGTGTGGTCAAAGCACTGAACTACAGGCCCTTGACACGGGGTTTGTGCACACTCCTTTGACTTCACAGCCTCCTCCTGACTGCTTTAGCCATCTCCAGACCTTCAGCTGGGAGGCAAGACACCCTCTGGCCTGCCCCAGTTTGGTCATAGAACCCCAGACTGGTTTAGGTTGGAAGGGACCTTAAAGCTCATCCAGTTCCAGCCCCCTGCCATGGACAGGGACACCTTCCACTAGAGCAGCTTGCTCCAAGTCTGTTATTGTCACGCACAGCTTCATCCTCGACAGCTCCTCCTCTTTCTTACCTGAAGTGAACCCCACTGCATCCTCTCAACACTGCTGAAGCAAAAAGAAAACAAGACAAATTAAAAGGAAGCCTTTCAAAAAAGACCTCTCACACGGGTCCCTTTTTTCCTGTCACAGTGAGAAAGAGAATGGTGTTTTCATAGTCAGGGCTGTTGAAATGAATGGAGATGAGATAGTACTGTGTAAGGTACCGTGTAATTAATTAAATGATCTCCGAGACCTTAGGAATACTGCCACTGTACAGGAGACATGGCTGGGTACACACTGTCTGAATAGCTCTTCACACACATGAACACATGTGTGGACTGTTTGCCATGCCCAGCCACCGAAATCCAGATGGATTACAGATGGACAGGGCTGTAAATGTACTCCAGCCAGGGTTAGCAAGATCCCACAGCAGGGCTGCCTTCTCTGGGGCTTCCCAAGTGAAGTGTGTCCTCATGTGATGCAATGGATGTGGAACTTCCAGGGAAGGCAGGATCTGCTGCATGGGGACATGTGCGTGCTGGGATGCATTTCGGATGTGCCAGACTTCCCTACACCTGCGTGAATCACGTGAGTAGGAGTTGTCTTTGCTGCTTTTGGAGTAGTTTCTCTCTGTGGCTGCAGTTATTGCATACCAAAGTGCAGTGGCTTCTGATTTTGCCTTCTTTCTTTCCTATTTTTAACCCAGTCTAGACTGGAAGGAGTTCAGTGTAGGCAGGAGTGCGATGCACTAAGAGCTCTCTGCATGCCGTGGTTTGGGCTGATCTCAGGTTTTGGCTTCTCTGGGGGCTTGACCCCAAACCTGCTGCCACTGAAAGCTCTGCCAGCTGATTGCATTGAATTTTAGCATGGACCATGCAGGGTCAAGGCGGATCACAAACAGCAGAGGTGTGAGGGAGGAGAGCTGGGGATTGACAGAGAAAAGGTGCTTTAAACATTCAAGAAGAAAAGTGGCCAAGGAAAATGAGTTTTAAAGCTCGCTCCATGAAAACTGTATTAGGGGAGGAACACAATGCAACGTGTCTTGCAGCACTAAAGATGCTCTGTGAGGAGGCAGAACAAGCTACCTAGTGATCAGACTTTCCAAATGAGCCACTGCTGGAGGAGCAGACAGTAGCTGGAAAGGTATCAATTTTCCTTCTACTTTCTTGCCATAGGGAAGAAGGGAAATAACTCACCGTTAGGAGCTACGGGAGCTCTGCAGGGGGGTTGCAGTGTGCTGTGATGGGCAGAGGCCATAGGGATGATGGGGAGAGCTGGAAGAGCAGCATTAGGGGCACAGCAGTGCCATGCCAAGGGAGGCATCAGGGGTGGAAAAGAGGAGAGACCAGAGGATGGCAATGAAGTGCAGCAGCGACTGCACTGCTTCATGTCCCTGAAATCGTGCATGGCTCTTCTGGTTCCATCCCAGCTCACAGAGGAGGCTGGTGCTCTTGGCTCCATTCCCGCACTGGGAAGCGGAGGCAGGGAAAGGGCCAGCTGCATGGGTGGCTCTGTGAGGTTTGGGCTCAGGTGAGGAACACGGCTCCTGTCCTGTGGATCCTGTCCAGGGAGGCTGATGCTGGGGTAAAAGCTGCCTGCAAGCAGGGTCCCCATGGGCAGAGACAGCTGAGGCCAATGTTTAGGCTGGAAAAGTCAACAGGAGGGTGCTGTTTTGTGCCACTGTTGGGGAGTTCCTTGTGCCCCCACCAGCCTAGATGTGCAAATGTGGGTTTTGCTGGGCTGCTGTGAGTCAGGGACTTTCTGCTTGGCAGCTTGAGTGTGTCTGGGAGACCCTGGTGTTTGTGAGCACCCTCCTCCCAGCTCTATCCCCAGGCACACTTTGGTTGGCTCATGGAACAGGCTTCCATGTGTCTCTGGCCCCTCTGTCCTCTCCACACCTCAGCCTCAGCATTCCTGTCTGGATGACAAACTCATTGATCTCATTTACAAGGTGCTTTGGGGATGCTGGAAAGCACTGCCCCAGGCAGGGGTGGCTCAGCCAGGTCAGAATCACCCCTCTCCAACATACCCAAGGCAGGAGGTCACTGGAGGGTTCCCGACCACCCCTTCGGATGGGGTGAAGGGGTCTGATGTCCCATACAGCTGTTAGCCAGCACACAGCTGGTTAGGAAAACCCAGCCATTTTGGAGGCCTGATATAGGAAGCTTCCAAGCTTTTCCAAGACATTTAGAATCATAGAATCATAGAATGGTTTGGGTTGGAAAGGACCTTAAGATCATCCAGTTCCAACCCCCCTGCCATCTGCCAGACAGGGACACCTCACACTAAACCATGTCACCCAAGGCTCTGTCCAACCTGGCCTTGAACACCACCGGGGATGGAGCATTCACAACCTCCCTGGGCAACCCATTCCAGTGCCTCAGCACCCTTACAGTAAAGAACTTCTCCCTTATATCCAATCTAAACTTCCCCTGTTAAAGTTCGAACCCGTTACCCCTTGTCCTGTCACTACAGTCCCTAATGAAGAGTCCCTCTCCAGCATCCCTATAGGCCCCCTTCAGATACTGGAAGGCTGCTATGAGGTCTCCACGCAGCCGTCTCTTCTCCAGGCTGAACAGCCCCGACTTTTCTCAGCCTGTCTTCATACGGGACGTGCTCCAGCCCCTGAGCATCCTCGTGGCCTCCTCTGGACTTGCTCCTGCAGACCAGGTCCCTGCTCAATAGGACAACCCCAATGGCAACTTCTCCTCGGGAAGAAGTGCGGTTTCTTCCCCCTGCCTGTTCTGTGACTCTCCTTTCCTTGTCTTTCTCCTGCTGTCCCACAAATCATTTCCTTGGGCTCCTTCTCCCAGGTGCTTTGTGCATGTCACAGAAACCACACGATCTGAAGAGGGGGAGAGGGGAGAAATAAACTGTGTAGCACAGGCAGTAAGAACCCAGTTGGTTATTTATAATGCTCAGCTGTAAGCAATAAACACAGGCACCAAATGTAAATTCTGCCACTTCCCTTCCCCTCTCTCTGTAATTCCCGATAAATTCACATCACTCACTGTCGGTCTTAATGTGCTTCTGTTTGTTTGAGCTGCACATTCTTCTTTGTGATTTTTTCCCTGAGTAGCTAATAGCCCTATGGATAGTTCTCCTCTAGCCTTAGTCTTGTAAATTAAATTAATTTAAAATTCACAGGGATAATACGCTGCTAAAATGCTCGGCTGTGGCGTTGCAGGTCATGGTGCTGGACTGTAAAATGAAAGCCTGTTTATAACTTGGCATTTACAGGGCTTTCTTCCCCCGGAAGCAATGCGGTGGGTAGAGCTGTCTGTCCATTTTCTGTATAACCAGGTGGAGATGTTCACATAACCTGGACCAGTGGCATCCAAAAGATTCTCCAAGTGGACTTCTAGAATGCAATGCACTGTTTGAGCATCCCCTTAAAATCATAGAATCATAGAATGGTTTGGGTTGGAAAGGGCCTTAAGATCATCCAGTTCCAACCCCCCACCTCACACTAAACCGTGTCACCCAAGGCTCTGTCCAACCTGGCCTTGAACACCACCGGGGATGGAGCATTCACAACCTCCCTGGGCAACCCATTCCAGTGCCTCAGCACCCTCACAGTAAAGAATTTCCTCCTTATATCCAGTCTAAACTTCCCCTGTTAAAGTTTGAACCCATTACCCCTTGTCCTGTCACTACAGTCCCTAGCGAAGGGTCCCCCCAAGTCCTTAACTTTGCTCTTTGGGGTGGTGCTTTGGGGACTTCAAGGAAGTCCAGCAGCGGGAATCCCACTGTTCCTTTGCTCTGTTTCCTTCACTTGAGCACTGTGGTCCTGAGCGGAGGCAAAGCCAGGAGGAAAGGCAGAAGATCCACATGCCATTTTCATGTCAGGGATCTGCTCCACAATACACAATGGTTGAGGAGCGTAAAACTTGATTTTTGTGGAAGGGGATTGAAAAGTTGTTCCTTCCGATTGCCTCAGAAACAGCAAAGAACCCTGTCAGGATTATCGGGGATAATTTTCTTCACTGTTTCTTTTGCCTGTTACACATCCGAATGAAGTGAAAAGCAAAGATTGAAGAGAACAACTTTGCTTAGGTTTGTAATGAGCTGGAAATTCTGCCGCTGTCAAAACCAGCTCCACTCCCACAAAATGTGTTCTGCACAAAGGAGTCTTTTGTCACTCTCTGTGTCTGGAAACACAAAAACATCAGGTGCCAAATGTGCTCCAGCTTCCACAAAGCGTTCCTGGTCTCCCCCATCCTTAGCACCGGGTGATTTAATAAACTGAACGAGAGGCACAGACCTGCCACCTCCTTTTGATGGTGAGATGATGGAGAAAAGGCTTTGCCACCCTCTCCTCCACCCAAGCTCCACTGGCAGGGACTGCTGCAGTGGTGCAGGGTTTTCCTGCTGAGGGACCCTGACCTTCAGTGTCAAGATGTTGGATTTGCATCGTTCCCTGTGTTCCTCAGCAGGACAAAGCCAGTTCCCTCAGCTGGGAGCGGGAGCATGACCTAACGGCAGCAGCAGATGTCTCATTAGTGACGCACTGTGCCTGACTTTAAGGTTTCTTCGCAGCACAACCAAGCCCCATAATGGTTTTCTTTCAGTCTCTTAATGAAGACCGTTCCCTCACACTCCTCATACATCATATTTGCAATGGTTCCTTCGGTGTGGCTGGTGCTTCAGTGGTAGTTTTGTAATTTATGAGACTCTTAGTAGCTTAATTATGCCATCAGCTCCATCTGTCACTTAACTGATATGAGGAATGATGGGATGCCATTAGCCAGCTAATAGTTGCTGTAAAGAGTATTGTTTTATGCCGTTAAATGGCAAGAACATAAACAGTTTTTGCTCCCCGATATCCATGCTTGCTTCAGTAATGATATTTAAGAGGCTGGTCTTGACATCTGTCCCTCTGCCTGAAAAAGTGCTGGGGGAAATAAAAGGAAACTATCAGCAACAAGTCTCATTAGATTTACCATCAAGACAATGATCGTTTGGCTTTGTTTTCCCCCATGCTGATGGAACTTCTTATTTGAATCTTGGGCCCTTCCTTGCTTTTCGTCTTAATCTCTTACGATCAGGACAAGAATGTGGTGTCCTCATCCCCATGGGTAATTACTATGCTTGCAAAATGTGCATCCCATCCCCTCAGCTTCTTTAGCCCATACGAAGTGTTACTCATTTGATAGAGAGCTGAGGTACAGAAGACCATGAATTAGATCTCCCGGAGGACAGAGGCACTCGGTTTCCATTTTAGACAGCAAAGATAAACATTTGAAGCCTATAAATGCCTCTCAATTGCTGTTTAACCCTGGAGCTCCCTAAAACCTAGTTTCCAGCATTAAAGTTGCTCAGGCACCAACATTCCTGCTTCTGAGCTCACCAAAGCTCAGCCACTGAGCTAGCAGGACTTTGCAGCTCGAGTCTGACCTGAGCCCCTGCATGGCTGGTGGTTGCTGGCAAGGTGTTAGCTCAGTGCTGTTGGATGGTGGCATTGTGGAGGCTGAGGCCATGGGAACTGGAGCCACAGTGGTGTGCACCTTGCTCAGGTCTGCTGCTTTAATCCCAGCTGTCTCAGCCACCCTTGTTCTTCTGCTCCTGCACATCCCACGTTTGATGTGGTTTCTGCACGCATCACCTTCACCCCGCCTGACAGCATCCTCTGCACCAAGCCAGGAGGAGTCCTCCTGGTTCAGCCATGCAGTGATTTCAGCTCTTTCATCTCCAAAAGGCACACGTGGAGTGCCAAAGGCATGAAACCCCGTGCCCAGCGGGTTCAGGAGGCAGCGCCCTGCATGCCCAATGATGCTCTTTGTGTCTCTGAGCCCCATTCCCAGAATACATCAGGTCCTGAACAGAGGCGAATGGCTGAGAACACAGCCTTCCAGTCCTCCTGGATGGTGCCCAGCTTTCCATTACAGTGCTGTGACTCCTTGACGTGACCTACATCCTTGTAAGCGAGGGGTTAACGCGTGTTGGCTGCTGGTCACTCTCCTGCTCAGATAAGTAGCCATCAATCGCAGGGATCTGCTGTAGTCACACGGTAATAAAACTGGAGAGATTATTTGCTACTCTGTCATTCAGAATAAATGTATCCCAAAGTGCTCTGTAGAATTAATTAATAGGCAGAGGAGAGAGAAACTAAGAGCTGAAGATGAAAAGCTAAGGCTTGAAATGAGGTGTGGAAGTATCTCCTGGAGTCAGTGTCTGTGGTGGGGCAGCAGCATGGATGGGGGCTGCTTGGAGGCACCATGTACCAAATGGCAAGGCAGGGAAAAGAAGGATCTGGCCTGTAAAACGTGTCATTCCCCATGTCACTGGTGGCAGTTGAGGTTGCAGCTCAGTACAGGAGCTCAGAGGAGGTTGTGGGTCCTCCTGCCAGCCCCATTCCTGGCCGGCTGTGCATCCTTCATGGAATTGCTGCCTTCTTCTGTGGCTCAGTCTCCTCCATATCAGGCAGAGGCTGCTGTGTTTTGCGGGGCACTGCTCAGCTTCATTCATCAGTGGCTATAAAGTACATGGCAGTGTCTCAGTGAAAGGCACTCCATAAATCCCAGGTTTTATGGCTTACTGTTATTTATGGGAACGTGCCACATAGGGACTCCCCCTCTGTAAAAACGGTGTAATGCGTCAGGGCCAGCCCCAGAACATGGGCTGTCCTTGGTCAGGGCAGGGAGGATGGAGTCAAGAGGGGAGGAAGGAAAAAGCTTCCTATTTTAAGAAGGAGCATCTGTTTGCCTGCAGTCCCTTCCCACACAGTGCTGAGCACCTCCACAAGTCACCAGCGTTTTCAGGCTCTGCACAATCCATGGAAGTTGATGGAGGAGAAGGAGAGCGGATATGTTAGCACTGCTACTGAGGGACAGGCTGCAGGCGTGCTCAACCTTTATTAGACACTGGAGAACCCGCTTGGGAGCAAGATATTTGATTGCCCTAAGTGGTGGAAAAGGCTCAGTCAGCATCTCTGCCTCACTGGCAGTGGGAAAATCACTTCTACCAGTGTTACTGCTCTCCAAATGAGTTACTGTGGGATGGGATGTGCCTGGCCCCAGGACAAGATACAGGGTTTGGTTAGTGGAACAGAGCCAGAGTGGTGGATTCAGCTCTGCCTTACATGGCAGCATGAACCCATGCTGGGCATCACCTTCATGCCCAAAGCTTGTCCCTCATCCCCAGTGTACTGGTGGACAAAGTGGGAGAGCATCACCTGGGGCTGGGAGCAGGACAAGTGCCACACACTCAGAGCAGGCGTGTGAGGAAGCGCAGCTCCTCCAGCCCTCATTCCCCCTTTGTTAAACTGCAGTGCTGTAAAACACAATGTCAGTTTTCCTTTTAAATGTCTTTTATGGCAGGTTTGATGCAGCCTGGCAGATTGATAGCCCTGCTGACTGACAGCTCCCATTTATCCCTGCCATGCGGGCAGCGGGCGTGCAGGATTCCCTGGCACAGGCAGCCCTCACAGGGAGAGAGCACTGGGAACGGGGCAGCAGGCCAAGGAGGTGGCCATGGCCCCCTCAGTCAGCCCGGGCACTGTCTGCATCACCGGACTGCTGAGTTAGTTGGTGGTGTCTGCTCGCTGTCAGGCTGAATTGACACAGAATTGAACCGAATGGAGTGTGGTGGACATTGCTGCATGGAGACATCCGTTTCCAGCTCTGTGCTCTGCCGTGCTGTGTCTGTGTGCAGCATTTCTGTGCAAGGGGGAAGGTTTAATTCCTCTGCAGTCCCATAGAGCCCCGTGAGTTGAGTTGACAGACACCCTGCACCCTGACTCATGGGCTGAGCATCCTCCCCGTCCAGGCCAACAGGGCAGGAGATCAGCCGACACTGCCCACAGGGACCGGGCAGTGCCGCAGCACCCGAGCTGCCTCCCAGCCTTCCCCGCATGTGTGCTCCTGCCTTTCAAGTCCTGCTTTCACTTTCCCCCTCATCAGTTCAAAGGGAGAAGAAGAAAGCGGGAAGCTGCAATACCAGACAAAAAGTCCCTGCAGTCGCAGGCTGAGTGGGTAGAGATGGCCCCCTATGTTCTGCTGACTTGGTGCTTCCGCTCGAGTGAGGAGACTGTCGGGAGGTGGAAAGGGTGGGAACAGCCATGGGATTTGTGCTGACAAAAGCAATATTAGCATAACAAAGGCTAAATGCTTCAGCATCCGGTAGATAGCTGAGAGATGCAGAAGCAGCAAAGGCAGCCCTCAGTAAATAGACTCTTCTCATCTGTTCTTTTGCTCTTTCCCTCCCTCACTTCATTGCCAGGCTTCACAGCACCTTGACGCACTCCAGCTGCCAGCAGTATCCAAAATAATCCAAGCAAGGAGTTTCTCTGAGCTGCTCTGTTTCCCCTTCCATGGAGGATGCTCGTGGAGAAGCTGAGCTCCTCTGAGCGAGAGTGCCAGCTGGAGAGCAGGAGCCCTCCGTGTGGCACTAACCCTCCTGCGCTGGGGCAAGCAGGGGCAGAAGGAGGCTGTATAAGGGCTGGTGAGGACGGGCCGAAGGGGTCCAGGTCGTTGGGCAGATTGGCCACAGACGGATGGAGTCGGGGATGTGATGACACCAGGACACCCTGCCAGTGGATTGCTTCAGGAAGGGATCACCAGCCCACGGAGATACAGCTTCAAATAAGGGGTGTCTGCACCCAGCATCTCCTCTTCCCATCCACCACGGCTCCCCTTCATCGTGGTGCTTCACTCTGAGCATATGCCTTGTAGAGGAGGTCAGATTCTGCTCCTGGCTTCAGAAAACCCGACGTGTCAATTATTCATTTAACACATTCTTTAGCAGCAGTTGCTCAGTTCACTGTGAAACAGGGTGAGAATGCAGAAAACAAAGGAGCTATTGTATAATTGAACTGCATCTCTCCAGCAGAACAGGCTTTGGAAAGGGCACTTTCTCTGGGAAAATTCTAACAGGATTATTTTTTCCAATGGCTTAATTAGAAAAATCAATCCCTCGGCATCTTTCATTAAATACCTATCAGTGGTAAACCCTAAAGTTTCCCTTTCTTGGCTTAAAAGCTTTTACCGAGTGACTGAATGTGGTCAGACCTCAGACATCTCAGTCAAAACACTCCAGGTTTTGGACCTCAACATTTTGCCAGGTTTGCAAACAGTGCAGGAAGCTTGCAAAGCTGCTTCGTTAGGTAGGCATCACCCACCCTTCCTTTTAGTCAGGGGAAAGAAGCAAGGATGTTGTGCCAAACCATATGAACTCCATTGGGCTTGGTCTTTCTTCTTGCCTAAAACAGGGTATAAATAAATACCTGGCACCGCTCCTCTTCAAAGGGGAGGAGGACAGGGTTGCCAGGAGAGCAGAACTACAGAAATATCTATTCCATGTTGGGCCTTTAATGAAGCATTTAGGAGATCAAACAGGAAGAGGTGCCCTCCCACAGCCTTCAAGCTGTAATTAATTGCAAAGTAACTACCATATAAGTGCTTTCCCTAGAGCACCCCAGAGAGCAGGGTGATACCTTGACAAAGGTGCTAGAGCAAGCAAAGTTAATTAACATGAAGAAATAAGTGGCTAATGGCATTGTTCTGACAGTGCTGCTCACCCTCCCTGTGAAGTGGCATTCAGGGAGTGTTTCATCCCAGCACCAGCCCTGGATGCTTCCTTCCAGGTGGGCTAAACCCACACGGATGTGCCACGTCAGGAGGTGCTGGCAGCATCACACTGATGACCCAAAGGACCGTCTTGCAAATGGGAGTCTGCTGTGATGGGCCTCTTGTGTCCTGCTTCCGTCTCCCCACCTTTGGTACAATGAGGACTGCAGTTAGTAGGACCCCAGTTAAGATCTCAGGATTTGGAGCCTCATGCAGATGTGACTATCACTGCTATGCTGATATGAGCTGGGAGTGGTGCTTAGAGCTAGAAGCAGCCCTGGAGTTCCAGAAGGCATCTGCATGGCCTTTGGAAAAGGGGTGAGTGAGCCCCTTCGTATAGTAACAGCCCCAAGCACTCTGCTTGGAGGCTGCTCCATGGGCATGAGCTGCTATGCAAAAGATGGGAGAGGGAGAGCAAGGCCGGTCCTTGGAGGGAGCAAAGCTGGATGTGTCATTTCTATTCCACCGGACTGCAGCTGGTGTGGAGGGGCCTGGGGAGCTGCTGCAGTGAAAGCATTGTAATTGCTTGTGTGCAGGCATGAAGAAGGAAGGCCATCCCGCTGCGGGTACCAGCAAGCATCGCTTGGGCTGCCTTGTTCCAACCCCGGCATGGGCTCCGTGATGGAGGTACAAAAGGAAAAAGGGCTTGCTGGGACCCCATGAAAGCCTGGATGGCTCCAAGACCCACTGGGAGATGTGGAGCTGTCTCCACCTAGCATGGGTGTGTAGTGATCAAGCAGCATACTCAGTGTGTGCCTCTTGGGAAGCTCTCTGAAGTAAGTGGAGATGCCTTGTTGGCCACTGGAAGGCTCTTCACGCAAAGCTGGGAGACTTGATGGCTCCAGGTCTGTAAGCAAGGCTGGGTTTGGTTTATGTAAGGTCCTATACGCTTGACTGAGCTTATCCTGCCCTCTCTCTAAGCTCCCAGCCAGACAAGCCCCTCTCTATAGGACATGCCATACCTCAGCCATCAAAAATGAAGGTTTTTCCAGTCTCATCTTCCTGAGCTGTTCAGTTCTTCATCCTATGCCTTCATTTTGACCTTCCTGCTTTCCCCCATTGTGTCCCCTGCGTTTGGGTGCTTTCTGCGTTGGGTGACACCTCTTGCAGCTCAGACATTCAGCCTCTGGTGTGATGGGCTCCCTTCTGTCTAGACTTTAACCTCTCCTGCTGAGTGTTTGCAGTCTGGAGCTGAGTGCTAAAGCATTTCCTCTTGTCCCTGTGACTGGGCCATGGAGCGTGTCATGTTGAGCACTGTACATACACAAAGACTACTCAAGCCTTCGAGGACTTAATGTTAACTCTCTCTGGGAATGCTCTACATCAGACTAGACGTATATTTATTGTCTGAGCAGTAGTGTCCATGCAGGCAAAGGTGATGGGGGAAGAAGCCTGGTTCTCCTTGGTGCCTTGCACCTAGCTTGCCGCGTGTTCAGGAACCCCCGTTCCCCCCTCGGGTGCCAGGAGGGGTGCTGCCATCTAAGCACAAGCCGTTTTTAGTGAGGAGGGTTTATGAGCCTATTTCTTAGCTAGCAGCACTTGCCTTAACCTCTCCCCTGGCTCTTCTTCCCTCTGTTATATTGCTGTTAATTCTGGGGATATTTCTTCATCTCCTGACAGTCCAAATGCAGCAGCGGAGGTAATAAAGAGCACATTAGCTGTGCTTGTTAGACTGAACAAGGCTTCCCTGATAAAGAGTCACCGGGGCCCCGACAAGAGGAGTTGCTCTCCTGGGCCACATCTTCACTGTGTACGGTTCCGAGTCATTTCCTCCCGCTCCGGAGCCGCGCTCGCCTCCCTCACGCTGGATGAAAGAGTGGTGGCCCCATTCCCCTTTCTTGCTGCAGCATGGGGAGAGCAGACCAACGCTGTGGTGAGGCCCTGGGTCTGGGAAGGGAAGAGATGCAGGAAGGAGAAGAAGGGGAGAAATTGGATGTGATTCCCAGGAAGCCCGAGGGAGCCCCGATTTCACAGTATCACAGTATGCTAGAGATTGGAAGGGACCTCAAAAGATCATCTAGTCCAATCCCCCTGCCGGAGCAGGAACACCTAGATAATGTTACACAGGAATGTGTCCAGGCGGGTTTTGAATGTCTCCAGGGAAGGAGACTCCACAACCTCCCTGGGCAGCCCGTTCCAGTGTTCCGTCACCCTCACCGAGAAGAAGTTTCTTCTCAAGTTTAAGTGGAACCTCTTGTGTTCCAGTTTGTACCCATTACCCCTTGTCCTATCATTGTTTGCCACTGAGTAGAGCCTGGCTCCATCCTCATGACACTCCCCCTTTATATATTTATATACACTAATAAGGTCACCCCTCAGTCTCCTCTTCTCCAAACTATAGAGACCCAGCTCCCTCAGTCTTTCCTCATAAGGGAGATGCTCCACTCCCTTAATCATCTTCGTTGCCCTGCGCTGGACTCTCTCCAGCAGGTCCCCGTCCTTCTTGAACTGAGGGGCCCAGAGCTAGACGCAATATTCCAGATGCGGTCTCACCAGGGCAGAGTAGAGGGGAAGGAGGACCTCTCTCGACCTACTAACCACCCCCCTTCTAATACACCCCAGGATGCCATTGGCCTTCTTGGCCACAAGGGCACAGTGTTGGCTCATGGTCATCCTGTCGTCCACTAGGACCCCCAGGTCCCTCTCTCCTACACTGCTCTCTAACGGGTCGTTTCCCAACCTATACTGGAACCTGGGGTTGTTCCTTCCCAGATGCAGGACTCTTCACTTGTCTGTGAGCCTGGCGATGGAGGATCTGCAGCCAGCAGCCCTTGGGGGGATGATGGCAAACAGGTAGCAGAGGCTGGGATAGCAGGGTTGAAGAATGAGTGTGATTTCAGCAGATGGAAAAGTCCTGCCTTATTAAGACAAGGTGGATTTTGCACAGAGACAGACATACCTGTCTCTGCTTGTGTACTGGGAGTGGGTTCACACAGCACAGCAGCCCTGCGGTGTATCACCAGCTCTTGCTCCATGTAGCCCAATGCTGGAGCCTGGGGGTGCGCCCAGACACATCTGAACGCAAGCACATCTGGGCAGCCACAGCCCATTCCTGCTCTCATCCTGCTGCCACGGCTTTACAACCGCGACAAGTGCGGGGGGAGAGATTAAAGGCAGTAGCAGCTGGAGGTATTCCCTGTGGCAAGGATGAGAAGAAAAGCAAATAGTGGAGACAGAGTAATCCGTGTGGTAAACATGACCGGTAAACAGCCTCGGCAGGGATGCGCTGCCAGGGTTTCCATGACCAACCTGCGAGTGTGGACCTGGGGCGATGGCTGTGGTTACAGTCTGTGTGCCCTAGCACAGGTGATGTGGGGGGTGCAATCTGTAAGAATCCAAGGGGACAAGCCTCCTGGAAGCAGCTAAATAGATAAGGCAGTGCAGCGACACCCAGCACAGTTTAGTGAGCACAGCTGGTCTCTCAGAAGGAGTTCAGAGATAATTCCACCTCTGCATTGAAGGCTTTCGATGACTGTTAATGAATTTAAATGATGGGGATTTTCTTGTCATGCTTCATTGCATATGCTGCTCACATTAAGATGCTAATTAAGAATACATCAGCCCAGGCTGGGAATGATGTGGCCACTGAGCAAAGTGGAGCTGAGACAATGTCTTCGGGGATACTCAGCAGGACCTTTTATTGGAGTCTGATAAATGATTTGCTCCCTCAGGTCTGGTAGGTAAAGATCCTAGAGTGAGTTAAGATTTGCTGTTGCTCTCATGTCGGGATGTCGTGTTTGATCCCAATGGGATATCCAAGGGATGCTCGGGCAGCGGGGCAGTCAGCACTAAGCATAGACACGTCCATAGGAGGGCAGCAGTCATGCTGGGGCTCTCTGTAGCCAAGAGGAAAGGGCCTTCCTCTGGGCCATGGGCACAGAAGAGAAATCCCTTAGGGGCTAATGAATATGAACTCCCCATCATCGGCTCAGCTGCAAACTGTTGGCGTTTGTGAGCTATTCCGGGTAATACCACCCCAAGTTTGTGCTTTTCTGCTTTGGAGATGGCTGGTCTGGCCTGGTGGTGCTCTGTTTTTGGGTGATTTGAAGCAAGACCTTGACTTCTTGCTGGGTTGCATTGCTGGAGATGGCACACACTCTGTGTTCCAGTGGTGCTTCCTCAGAGGCACCAGCCCTGGTTAATACATCTCACCGTCAGCATCCTGTTTGTAAGGAGGCTTTGGCACCCTTTGGGGATGCCTCATGCTCTGGGTGGGAAATCTCCCCCTCTGATGTACCACAGAACTGCTGTGGTTGAGAACTTCTTTCTGGTATCTCAACTGAGCTAGTGTAGAACTGCTTCTTAAAGCCAAGGGGAGAGTGACAGGGAAGCAGAGGTCCATAAATCATGAAACCTAGAAATCCAGTCCTGCAGATTTACAAATTCTAAACTGGATTTGCAGAGCCAATGGGGAAAACCATGGATTTTCCAAATCTTCACAATTACTCCTTCCTCATGAGCTTCCTGCCTTGGTTTGGGACAGTTCAGTGAGAGATTGTTCCAGCACACTGCCTGTGGCCTCTCATTATGGGAGGGATTGCAAATGTTAATGCTGGGGGTGAAACTCTCTGCTCAGCCCTGGGAAGCGCTGTCAGTTGATTCCTTACTCTTCACCATTCAAGTGTTGCTCTGCTTTCTAAAGATGCCATGACAGAAAATACCTGGAATTGCAGATACCAGAATCTGCAGATTTGCAAATCCTACAAATGCGTAGGATTTGACTCTCCTGCCTGTTGGAAAGGGCACCGGAAGAGCCACAGTTGAATATCCAAGTTTTGGGTATAGTTACAGTCTTTTACTCCTGTAAAAGCGCTTGGTTGTGGTTTAGTCACCTAAGAGTGTTTTGTTAAAAGGTTTTCGTGGTCACTATTCTTGTGGCATCCATCCAAAAACTGGAACAGTAGGAAAGAAGGGCTGGCCAGAGGAGTGAGGAGCATGTTTTTCAGTGGAGATTCCTGGCTTATTAAGCTTAGCAAAACAGAAGCTGAGTGGGAACTGGATCACTGCCTCCGTGTATATCACACTGAATAGCACCATGGAGGGAGGATAGAGACGCTTAAATATAGAATTGGCATGGTTGGAAATGGGCATAAATGCATTTCAGATGGAAACTCCAACAGGATTCTACTGACAGAGGAGGGAGGTGATTGTCTTTGGCCGTGGAGTCCCACAGGGGAGATGCAGTATCAGTTCTGGGCTCCTGAGCAACACGTGGTACAGAGACAGCGATGTGGATGGCAGGAGACACGCGGTGCAGCAATACTGGGTCTGCTGGTTATCTCAGTGACAGCCCCGGATCACGGGCTGAGCCTCGCTTATGGGGACACCCGGCCCTGCCGTGGGGTGGAAGCTGAGCCTTGGGATGCTCCCAGCCAAGGAATCCCAACGGGGAGTGTTGTCTACATCAATGACAAGTTTATGTGGGGCTCTGTTCCGCCTTTGCCCCACAACTGCACGTGGTACCTCAGAGTTTTGGCTCCCGTGATGTCTGCTTCTACCTTTTCCCTCCCTGATTTCAGTCTCAGAGTCCGTGCCATGCGCTGACTGCTCACCGCCGGGGGCTATTCCCTCTTCAAGGGTCAACACAGCAAAGCTTTCCCAGGGCTTTCTGAACCACAGAGGTGCAGAGTGTGCCCTGCCAGAGCCAGGGAGTCGGTGCAAGGAGCCCTGACAGCTCCTGGGGCTGCTCAGGAGTGCAGCGTAGGCACCGTGCACCAGCATTGCCTGTCTCGCATCAGCAGAAAGCACTGTGCTTCAATGTGCTTTCAGCACTACAAGTTATGCACTGTGCTTCAGAGCATACCTTTTCCGGCCTGTGATCTCAGCACAATCCAAGCTCAATAGTGGGTACTGGCATCTTACTGGTTTTGATGGCTTTCTGGAGGTAGAGGATTGGGGTTTATTGGTGCATAGATTGCCCCGGGGTGTGATGCATATTATGCTTATTTGGAGAGTAATAAACTGCACAGGTGCCTAAGAACTGGCACCTCAAATGTTATTCAAAGGCCAGCTACAAGCTCATCTGACTGGAGCCAAGATCCCAGCTCTGGAGCCGAGCCAGAGCACGAGCTGAAGCAGCCCGAGTGCCACCGACGGATTGCGTCCCTCTGTCCACTCGTGTGCATCCTTGTGCATCACTCTGCATCAGCAGGGTGCTGGTACGTCACCTGGGAGCAGTGGCACTGGGCTGAGGCAACACGCTGGACAAGGCCAGCTCTCTGTGGTCGTGTTCAGGAGGAGATCTCCATGGCCCGGGCTCAGCCCTTCATGCCAACTGCAGGCATGGCACAAGCCCTGGGTCGGTGGGATGTGAGGGTGGCACAGCTCCCTGCTCGCTAGAAACGCTGGCTCCTGGGTGGTTGGCAGCTTCCCCCAAGAAAGGCTTTTTGTAGTTGAAAGTTCACACCTGCAAATGGGGGCCTGGTTTTTGCTGTGCTTCTGGATTCCTCTCACATGGGAACGGCCATGAAGGATGCTTTCTGTCATCCCTAACTGGCAAGGAGGTTCTACCTCATCCCGGCAGATAACGACCTGGCTGAAGTTATTCATGACTTCATCACCCCTTGGCCAGACTACAGCAATGCGGTCTCCTACTGGGCCAGCACTGAGCCCAAGGGCTGCTCCTGCCCTTCAGGTGTCCACATCCACACAGGACACCCCCAGCTCCAGAAGCTCTGTGTGCAGCCATGAGGAGCAAGGACTTAGTGGTCACTTAGAGCAGCGCAGAGGTTTTGGTTGTGCCTGCGCTGGGGTTTGAAGCCGATCTTGAGTTTTCCCATAATCAAAGTCCAGGACTCACATGTGGGTGCGTAAGGGCCTTTTACCTCTCACAGGGAGAGCCAGAGCCACTGCAGACAGCCCCGTATCTCCAACACCTTCTTCACCTGTCGTTTGGCTGCCACAGCTCATTGCCTTGCACCCAGACATTCCTCACTGCTGGCAGGCACAGAGTAGGGAGCAGGGAACTGAGTGCTGCTCCCCAGCACCACTCGCTTGGTCACATTGCTCCACCGGACATTCCACCTCTGAAGCAGGAGAGTCATTGCACACTACAGCCTTGCGATGGTCCTCAGCCCCACTGTGAAGCTGGTTTTGTTCCCAGCTCTGAATGCACTTGGAGAGAGGGAAAGTGGGTGATCTGAGATGAGGCAGGGGCTGTGATTCTTCCACTCCTCCTTCACCTCTCTCCAGACAGTGTATAAGAGAAAACCAATTTATGAAGGAGAAACAGGAGCGAGGAGTTTGCAGGGAGCAAAACAAACTGAAGGAAATAAGGCTATTGAAAAAGTGTCAGGTTGGGAAGAATGGGAACAGAGGGAAGAGCTATTGATTACTGCGCGGAGCTGGAGACGGCAGAAGGTAGACGGTCTGGAAGGTCAGCTCAGGACCTTTGTTTTAGTCCTTATGTGCAGGATGTTTACTGAGCAGGGCTAAGGGAAGCATGCATGGAGCGTGATGAGAGCTGGGCAGGGGAGAGGATGTCTCCTCATCACAGGGTACAGCGTGCTCAGGCGTTGCTCCAAGATGCATCCTTCTTGTGCCCTGCAGAAGTCCACCTTCTGCCAAGGGACAGCAAAAGTCCTGCCATGAAGAAGACTGCTGTGATCAGGTCCCTGTTGCTGACACACAAGCAGTCATCACTTATTTGGGGACGGAAGTGGGACCGCACTTCCTTTCCTTCCCTGTTCGGGCTGCGGGCCGGGAGCCAGCACACATGAATCACTGCGGAGCAGGGAGCAGGCATTGCTGGAGTGACTGCCACCTGATTTTTGCCTTTCTGAGTAGACATTGATCAGCTGTCTGTGCCCATAATAATGATAATAGAGTCGATGCTAATCAGCCCCTGTGTTTCCAGAGCTGGATGTGTGTGTTTGCCAGCAGGGCTTATTTGGGCGGAGAAATTACAGATGGAAATGCTGCGTTCATTCAGCCAGTGCATTCCCTTGCACTCCTTGGACACCCCAGACTCATCCCCCAGAGCATGGCACACCCAGCCTTCCCGTGTCCCCAGTTTGCATGGTAAGAGGAGGCAAGAAAGACCTGGCAATGGGATACCGATGCGAACTTCTAGACTTTGCCTTCTGTCCCTGTTTGTCACCCAGATTTGGTGCTGTGCCTTCAACCAGTGTTTCCCAATCCTGTAAGCAGGGAAGCACCAGTTCTCTCTGGGAGAGCACAAACAAAATCTGTGTGCTGCGCACAAAATCTGTGCGCCATGTGCTGTGGCCACAGTGATTTTCATCTAGTGCTTCTGTTCCTTTTTTTCCCCACCCACCATTTGATTTATACACTTGCAGAGGAAGCATCCCTTCTTCCTCTCATCCCGCAGGGACGATGGCTGGTCCACTAGGAGACTGAGATCATCTTCCTTAGGTAAGTCCCTGCCTTGGTGTCTGCTCGCACAGTCCCTGCCTGAAAGAGCTGTCTCTGTGTGCTCAGGGCAGTGGGCTTTTGTTATCAGCAGCTTCTGTCTGCAAAGCAATTGATAATCACAGATAATTGGAAGCGCATTTCTGTTTGAGCAGCCTCTGGGTGCTCTCCCTGGCTAAAATGCGCTTGTCAGTGCGCAGGGCCAGAGGAAAACGTGCTTTTCTCAGCTGGGAAGTGTTGCTCCTGAAGCCTTTTGTAATCCACTTGGTGTCCATCTTATCTGTTGCTGTTCTTCAGGTCAGAGGCTGGATCTTCTCCGGTTCTGCACGGTGGGGTGCCAAACGCAGGCAGTTTGTTGCTGTGTTTTCGTACTGTTTGCTGGCTCACTGGGGCTTGGCTCTGAAACAACACGCAGGGTGCATTGAAAAGCTCTGGTGCTGCTCTTAAATAACTCCCGTTGTAGGCAGTCTTCTGGAACGTGAATGGGGCTTTCTGATGTAGCTTAGTTCACTTCCAGTTCTAACCTGCTGGAACAATGTTTGTGAGGGACCTGAGCCTGTGGGGCTCCATCCTAAAATCCCAGCTTCACTCCTGCAGGATGTATGGTCTGCAGAGGTGGGAGCCAACCACCCACAGCTGGCAGGGTGATATGGGGAGCAGCAACCACAACTAACTCCAACCTCGCTCCTCCTCCCATCCTCCAGCATTTCTGTGGCAACTTGTGGCATGGATTCATCCAGCACGGATTAGCTTTTAGAATTAACCACTGTTTGCAGAGGTGGATGTGGCTGTGATACAGATGAGGAGAGAGCATCACCCGTGCACAGCATCTCCCTGGGCACATGGTACGAGGCAGACACTGTTGAGCTGAACATGGAGCCACAACGCTCCAGGGTGCAGCCTCTTGTCCCCTGGGTCCCATTTGCCACACTGCAAAACCGTTTAGCCAGGGTCTCTCTGCTGGCCATGCCACAAGCACGTGGTGACGCAGGGACTCCAACCCTCCACAGGAGACTCCCTAAAGAGGCAGGACCCCTGAATAGGCCATGGGGAGAGCATGGAGATGTCTCCTCCACCAGCAAAGGAGCCAGTCCCCACCTGCAGGATGCAGGGAGCCCCTGGGTGTCAGTAGCGTCCCACTTGCCAGCTCATGGACCTGGAGGACGAGCTTTCCTCCGTGGAGAGCAGAGCTTTCCCCCAGCAGCTGCTGTTTCCTGGGGAGCAGGTCCCACTGCACACCCACTTGGAAAGGTGCATCCAAGTAGAGGTGGTACCATCCCCATCACTGGAATTGCTGATTGTTGGCTGGGTTTTCCCACCCCGTGGAGCTACAAGAAGGGATGCTCCTGCTCCAGGAGCTTCAGCAATAGACTGTGAGCTGTGGGGTACCCTGTGCTCCTTGTTGCTTTGGCCAAGGTTTGGACACTTTCACAAGCAGGCCCCGAACATGGGATTTCCTCCTGCCCCCTCTTTCTCTGCAGCTCCAGGAGCCCTGGCTCTGCTCTAAACCTGTCCCTGCACTGTCTGTGTCACCCCTCCCACCCCACATACCCCTTCTCCCCCATTGCCCCAGCTTGAAGGAAGCTCATGGCCCCGTAAGATGGAGCGGGCTGGTGATGTTCTGATTGTGCAGGGTGGGTTTCCCAGCCTTTAACCATTCACTAAAAGGAGACTTCGTACAGGGACGTATCGCCTCTGGGGTGACATTTCTGGCTCAAAGCGTAAGGAACACAAAGTCCTGTGCCCCAGGACAGCTGGTGCATCCGTAATCCTGGCACCCACTTGAGCAGTGGCTGTAGCTGCAGCCCCATCCGCAGTCACAGTCAGGATCTGATCCACTGTCTTCACACCTAAAGACCTGCCTAAAGAGCTTCCCCCTGTCGCAGGGAGAGTCCTCCCCGTATCTCCTGGTGGAGCTGTTCCATCTGCTGTTAATTCAGCTTTCCTTAGGTTGAAGTGAGGCTGCTGCTCTGGCTTTCATTGGCAAGATGTGCTTGTTCCTGCTTTCCCTATTTCCCCGCGCAGAAATCTCATGTCCTGGCTGCACCCACTGGACCTGCCAGGGATGAGAGATCCCTCTTCTGGGTGCACAACATCCTTAAGGACCGCTCAGTTCTGCAGCCCGTTGGCTTTATTGACTCACCTGATCATGGAATGTGGGATCTCCCCTAGACCATTCACTCCCTGGGGTGCATTTTCTCCATCAGACCTGGACAGGCTGTAACTTGCCCCAAGTGATGCAGGCAAGTGGTGTTTGTACCCAGCTCTCACAATGTACCTAGGGGAGTGAGGACCCCCCTGGTCTGCTCCTATGGTCAGCAGGGCCCTGGTTTCCCCAGAGCACGTCGGGGTGGCAATGCCCATTTCTGCATCCCCAGCAACGGCTCTATAATGCAGTTTCCAGGGCTCTCATTTCTTGGCTGTGATACCAGCCCAGGCACTCAACCTGGAGAGTTAACGGGGTAATCGGAGCCGTGGTGCGAGGCCATGAGGGAGACAAGCTCCATCAATCCTTTCCCATGTACACAAGCCCTTGGTTAAAGGTTACGGGGTTAACTGGCTCCCGCTCACCATGGAGAGGTGGAAGGTGGGAGGGAGGGAATGGGCTAAAAGCCCTGCTTTGAGATGACTGCTGGGCTGTGGGTGCTCGGGCCTGGCATGCGGCTGTATCCACCATGCCACTCGCCCTCCAAAACCTCTTCACCTACAAGAGCTGTTTGTGCCTCTCCAGGCTGGGAGGAGAGGAGCTTTGTGAGGAGTCAGCAGAGGAAGAGGCTGATTCCCCCATGCTCCTCCTGCTCCCTGCTCAGGGTGCACTGCTTCCATGCTGGATCACCTACCTCTGGGAGATGGGATACCCCGAGTCCCAGAGCAGAATGGGGGACAGGCAGATGGGTCCTGTTCAGGAGGGGACACTGCTGGAGTCAGTCTCTGCGGGACTGACAGGGAAGGGCTAGGTTAGATGCCAAGGTGATGCCAAGCCCCGGGCATCCACTGAGTGTTCCCAGGCTTCAGCCCCGTCCATGTCCTCCCTCTCTTTGATTGTGTGCAGTAATGAAATCTGGGCCAGTGGTTCAGGCTAAGCGTGTGCCCTCCCTTAGCTCCAACCCATGGGATGAGCACACGGGTGACCCGTCAAGCACCAAGAGCCTGGAGATGCCAAGCAGAGCTCCCATGTTCTTTGACATCAGGCAGCAAATGAGGCTTCCCCTGGGCAGATAAGGACTGATTTACCTTCACTTAGCGGTGATTGATAGCTGTCTGGTGCAGTTATCAGCAAGGAGAGCTGGCATCCCCCCCCCCAAGAGCTGCAGGTTTGGCAGTGGGAGGGTTTGATTTAAGGCACACTCAGCCACAGCCCCAGCCCGTGCTGCAGGGGCAGCCAAGGACATCTTCACACCTTCCTGCCCCTGTCCCCCCTTCTCTGGAGGTGAGCAGCGCGTTTTGCTGATGCTCTTTCTCCAGGAAAGCTAGGGGCTGCTTTTAGCCTGGCCCATGGAATGCATCGGCCTGCCTGGAGCATGCATCCTCTGCCTGTGCCTGTCTGCCAGGTCAGAGCAGGGAG
Organism: Pezoporus flaviventris; assembly: GCF_033815535.1. NCBI lineage: Eukaryota > Metazoa > Chordata > Aves > Psittaciformes > Psittacidae > Pezoporus > Pezoporus flaviventris. The sequence goes on along the minus strand of NW_026892739.1, from coordinate 819,441 downwards.
TCAAGGAGAGTGGGAGAAACCAGTGTTCCAGGACAAAGGAAACCTTTTGCTCTTTCTCTTCAGGGACTTTATCTTTCCTGCAGGTGACAGACTTCAGTACCAGTGTGTTCAAATGTGAGCTCCTTTGGCAGCAGTGGAGTCCTGTTGAGACAGGATTTCAACATCCTCAAGTTATGGCCAAAGGATCATTGATCCTGTGGCCTGGAGGCGAGTTGATGGGGAGGGTGCTGAGGCCACACGACATCAGTTCCTGTACTGAGCTTGGGCACAATGCTGTGTTCAGAGGTACAGAGCCAGGCTTTGATGCTGCCGTGTCCCAGCACAGCGGAGCGCACTGCAGGGAACAAGCTGTTGCTGCATTGCTCATCTCCTTATTCTTGTGCTTTGTACTTTCCTTCGCCTTCTCTGCTTTCTTTACTTAAGCAGCTTCAGCAGCCAGAATTGTTAACTCTTGGTGGGCTTGGGTTGGGTTTGTTTCTTTTCTTCCTTCTGGCCCAGCACATTTCAAACTTTATTGTTTTTCTGGGAATAGCTGTTTATTTTCCTCTGCATGGCTTTCTGCTTTCATCTCTCCTCTGTTCAAGTCAGTAGTCCCCCTTCTTGTGAATCTCTTTTCCCCTGAGACCTTCCTGATTTTTTATCCCCTTTTCCATCCCATCTCCTGGCAGCTCAATAGATTTTCAGCCTTTCTCTCCTCATTTCCTGCCCTTTACATGTATTTGTCAGTATGTCCTCTCTCTCACACCTTCCCCACATCACCATCAAGCCTTTTGCAAAGCAGCCCTCCAGCCTCGAGAAGAGCAGGAAGCATCTGATGGAGAGAGCCTCTACTCTGGCTTTACAACATGGTGCAGTCCCACAGCACGCTGCAGCCCCAGTGAGCAGGCTCACCTGCAGGGCTGTTGTTGATGCTTGGGCTGGAAATGTGTGTCGCTCCTGCAAAATCTAAAGAGCATCCAGAGTGTTTGTGCGTCACTGCCCCCAGCCTGGCCCTGTCAGGGTGGTGCAGATGGTTTCTCCTGCTCCGTGTGCTGAGGTGTTGCAAGGCAATGCAGAACCCTGGCTGCTCTGGAGGATGCTCCTGAGCCCCCCTGTTCAAGCTCACTGTCTCTGTAGCTGCGGAGCCTGGTTCTGAGGATGACCCTGATGCCATCCTCCTTTCGGATGTAACCCCGGTGTGCCTGAGGGCTGTGCTGGGGGGACTGGAGGTCTTCTGGTGCCTGCGTTGGAACAATTGGGTCATTGCTACAAGTGGAGCTCTCCCTGTTGCGTGGGAATGTGCTCGCAGCGCTGTTCTCCCGCAGCCCTGCACATCCCAGGGTGACATTTCAAACAGGCTGCTCTGTGCCCTTCTCTCTCCTGCCCTTCTCCCCACAGCCTCTAGGCTCTGCTTTCTCTGGCGTGGCCTTGGTGGCCCTCACACCTCCCAGGGCTCCCATCGGAGCCCATGCACCCATGCATCAGCGCTGGTGGTGGTTCCTGCAGCTCTCAGCAGCTCATTGGATCTTACGTGCTGCTGGCATTACCTCCGCTCTTTTCTTAGCATAGGCATGAGATAGAGCACAATGGAAGGTCTATCCTCCCCAGGTCCCATGAGGGTGGCTCAGCCAACAGCAGGCACGATGCAGTCCCCTTGGATGCAGGGATGGAGTCACCCATCAGCCCACAGAGGTTCCCAAGGAGGATTTGATCACTGCCCTCCAGGATCTTCAGTCGCTGGGTGGTGGAGCCACCCCTTGGAGCTCTTCTAAGTGTTTGCTTTTCCTTCTCTTTTCCCTCCCCTGATTCTTATTTGGGAACCTCGTTTCGGGGATTAACCTCGGGGCCGGCGCGTCTCCTAAGAAAGATGCTCTCACTTCATTAAGAGATAATGGAAGCTGTCAGAGATTTGAAGGACTGCACTCGTGATGGGAGCAGGAGGGGGAAGAGATATATTTGCAGCAAAGTTACATTTTCATGTAAATTGTTTAAAGATTTAAATGGTTTCTCTTAGGAGGGGTCAGTGGGGCTGTGCGGAGGGCTAAATTAGTCCTTCTGTGCAGAAGCGTTATATTGTCCGTATATGAAAAGGAATAATGCAAGCTGTTATTCTTTTCCTCCACTCTCTCATTTCATCTCATGCTCTCTGCCTTTGTTCTACTTCTACATCTGATGGGGAAAGGTCGGCAGATCCAGATCCAGCTCTCGTCCCCTCAGTGAAGCCGTGGAGTGCGAGCAGGTCTCTGTCATTCATTTGTCTGGGCAAGGCTGGCACTTCACTCGAGGCAGTGCTGGGCCAGCCAGCTGGTAGAGGAGCAGGTGTCTGGTTTGTGCTTGGGAAAGGGGAGATGTCCTTGCTCCTCCAGTGTGCAAGATCCCAGAAACAAGCTGCCTTTTTCAGCAAGAGAACATCCAGACCGCTGAGCAGATTTCAAGCCAGTCAGTCGAGCACGGAGGGAGGCACACACCCACATGCACACCAACATGCTTTTCATCTCCATCTCTTCTAACGCCAGCCTCAAACAACTCTTCTCCCTGTCCCCCAAACTGTTCCTCTTGCAGTTGCTCGCTCAGACAGCAGCTCCATCCCCTCCCCGTGCAGTCTGCCTTTGCCAAACCCTTGCGGGTCCACAAGGATCTTCATCCCACCCATTCTCCCACCAGGTCTGCTGTCCATTAACCTCTGGTGAACGTGGTTGATTGGAGTCGTAGCAGGACTCCAAACAAGGCCTCTTCAGGGCTCCATGCAATGACAGAAGCACTTCCGTTTCCCTAAAGGGACTGTCTCTCCTCACACCCTCTACTATGGGATTTGCCTTTTTCAGAGCCACCTTACATCCGAGATGTATCATCAGCCCATGATTGGCATGTTCCTCTCTGCTTTTCTCCCTCTTGCTTGCTTCCAACGGGTGAGCTTCCAGCTCAGAGCAGAACTTCCTTTTACAGGAGGTTCTGTGCCACTGCTGTTTCTCAAGGTCACCTCATTTCTCCCACAGGAGAAATGGATTCCTTTCAGCTTTGGGCAATCAGCAGTCTTCCTAAATCCAATACGTCCCTCTGTGCCAAATCCATCAGTGGGAATGCCAAAGAGATGAGTCTCTTGGCCACTGTTTGAGGAACTCCACTTGTACTCCCTGAATCCATCTCCTGCTCTGCAGAGCCAGCGCTGATGCCCACATGAAGTAGATGTTCCAGGATTTTCATGCCTAAAAGAAACGGTTCCCTTTTCGAGGAAGAGTGCCAGTTAATGTCACAGATTTGGATGGATGTCCTCACAGGTCAGTTCAACTCTCATTTTATCACAGGAGTAGGAGCCCTGAGTGCCTGTCTGCAAAGGGCACCAGCTCCGTGAAGGTGGTGTTTGCTCCTGGGCTGCTCAGTGGAGGAAATTTTGGCTGTTGATTTGGGTTCTATCCAATTGTTGGCTTGTTATCGGGATGCTGTTTGCAGAATGTGGCCTCGGGTGGGGGTTATGGCCATCAGGTGGTGTGTTTGCAGAGCCCATATGGCACGACCTATCCTCCATAAAGCCATATTACATTGGACTCTCTTCTCTGCTCCCCTTCAACATTGGCTAGAAATGGAAGTGTACTACTGAGATCAGAATAGAGGCTCTTTAGTTGTCACGATTACTCTTGCCCCATTTCCTTAAGCGTGGGTGCTGTGTTTGGTAAACTCCAGGCATATGGTTCCACTCCCAGTTTGTTACATGCAGTAAAATTCCTTGTTGCCATGCTGGTAATTTCATATGCTAATTCATTGCAAAAAGCCTCAGCTACTGACCTGGTTTAATATCTCCTTCCATGTAATTGAAATGGCATCAACTTTTGATCGCTGGACCCATGTTTATTTTCTAGGTCAAGCTCTTCTGTAATGTCTTCACATTCACTGAAATACTACTAAAATAGCCTTGTGTCTTCCTGGATCAGTAACCATTTGGAGACAAAATCTGTTTATTATCATGCTCAGGAATAAGTGGTGCCTGCAATAAGCAACATTTGCTCTGCAATCTGTGCCTGAAAAAATGAAAGCCTCCGTGATGACTCAGTCCCATTTTGACTGGGGAGATCTAAACTCGGTCTCCAGCATGACTTCCAAACTCCTTGCAGAGATCTTCCCCCAGAAAACTTCTCTTTCAATCAGCCTAACCCATCCCTGTCCTTTGGTCTGTCCTTGTCTGATTCCACTGCCTGTGTTGTGGAGGTAGGGATGGATTATGTGATTCTCCTCGTCTCGCTCTGGGTCCCTCTGGTTCTTAGAGTGCTCTGCTGAGATTTGTCAGCCGTAATCTCATCATGCAACAACCCAGAGCTAACCAGGGGGAATTTACTTTGTGGAAAGAATTCTTTCCCCTTGAATAGCTCAGCATCCTCAAACCTTTCTCGTGGCATCAGCCCTTGGTGAGTCTGTTGGACTGCATCCTCTCGGGTGGCAGAAACAACCTCTGACAGTCACTCTTCGGACACCTTACAGCTCACTGCTGGTACCTGCAATCAGTTCCTGTGGGATTCTGCCACTGTTACTGCCCCAGGGTAAAGGACAATTAATATCTTTTCACTTAAGATCATCTTTTTTCTCTTTGTTTCCCCTCAGCAGCCTTCTGTTCTTTGGTCCCAGATAAGCAGCAGGCTCATAATTCCTTCCTAACAAGTCCCTGCTCACAGATACCTGCCTGTTTCCAAGGTTGTGCAGATCTGGTTTGTTCCCCCATGCGGTCTTCCTCCTGTTTTCTCTTTGTCCTGTTCTCCTTGAAGTCCTCTGAGTAGCATCTAATCCCTCTTTATACTTCAAACCATTGCGGTCTCCACTGACTGTCTCTTTTCTGCTGAGACTGGTTTTACATTCCCTTTCCGAAGATCCCTGTTGGTCTGGGGCTGGGATCTTCCAGCTGTAAACCGTTTATTTCAGGAATACGTCTGAGGCTGGTACAGATGCCAACCCCCCTGAATCCTGTTATGTTTATTACCGTTTCTTTGTGGGGCATTAATTCTAACTGCCACCATTTTTCCAGTCTCTAGACTTAAGCAGTGAAACTCCCAGATTCCCTCCTAGGCACTCTCACATGAGATCTCCTTTGCTTTCTTCTCCCTTTCATGTTTTGTGTTTTCCCACATAGTGTTTGGTACTCCCTGTGCCACAGCCTGTACTCAATGCTTTATTCAAGAATAGAGATCAGCAGCTGGAGAGGATGCTTGGTGAAGGGGTTGTGGGTGTGACTGCAGGAGGTGTTGCTGGGTTTCAGGATGTGGAGAAGGAAATTTTCCTTTATTTCTAGCATGCTGGAGGGGGATTCAGTGAAAGGGATGGGGCTGCATGGCCAACCTGCACAAACTGCCGTGGCACCCAGGAGAGTGGAAGGGATATGCGGGTAGGTGATATCACACCTTTCCTTCCTCCCTCCCACATTCCCAGCCCTCGGCTGTTAGTGAATGTGAGCTCACACCAGCGTTGCTGACCTCCTGGTGACGTAAGGACACCAGTAATCTTACATTTTATTCAGAAGCTATCTCAGAGTCAATTTGTGCCTTTTGGGGAGGGGAGCACCCTGCTGCCTGCCTCATACTGCCACCTTCCACGTCCTCCCTTGGTGCTTCGGCATCAGGCAGCTTCTTCAGCCCTTGGCCTGAGTCTTGACGATGGATGCCTGGCACAGCCTCCCCGCAGAGCTGGCGGAACACCGGCAGCCTTTTCTTGGAAGCAGGGAAGTGTTCCAAGCCCTGGGCTTCCTCCTCCAGCTGCATGGGGAAGGTGAAAAAGGGGGAGGGGGGTATTTGAGTTGAAGAGGGCAGTAGGCAGGTCCTTTGTAGATGTTGTGGATGCCTGCAGCTGCCAGGATGTGAGATGCAGTGATGTTCTTGCAGCCATCAAGGAAGACGTATTCGATGTTTCTGGAGGTGTGGAGGAGCTTGCACTCAGCCAATAGGGAGAATCTCTCAGCTGCACACTGGGGAGCTGGTTCCCACATTGTTACTGGCCTCACCTAGGGATAAATCACACAGATGGCAAGGTGAGGAGCTGGGGAGGAACGCTCAAAACTAACCCTGACAGATCTCCATTTCCTGAATCCTCTCTTCCCTCCCTCCTCTAAACAGACCAACTTGGACAACGCTCACCTCAAGAACAGTAACACAACTCCATCATCAACTGTCGTGCCAAAATCAGAAGTAGGCATCCACCAAAGTTAAGACTTTGTTGTGTTTGTCATGGAGAAGAGGCTGGAATCTCAAGCTCCAGTTCATAGATGACTACAGTTACCACCAGCCTGGCAGTGTGGGAGTGTGTTGTCAGAGACAGGCAAGTTGTCTCTGTCATTCTTGGAGCTATTCCTCTTTGCAGGAATGAATAACCACTGAATGGATTTAGGTTCTGAAACTGCATCTCTGGGGAAAGGCTGACCCTGCGCGCACTCAAGCAGCCTTCTGTCTTCTCCCAGAGTGACCCAGTGAACATTTAAGCTCTCTCCCAGGTTTTGTACATGGCTGTGTAAAATACAGATTCTCTGGGAGGGGAAAAGACCCAAGAGATGTGGCCTACTCTGTGCTTTGGTGCCTGGCAGAGACCTACAGAGTTGACAAGGAGGGATGGCGACCAACCCAGTTCATGGATAATTCATCTCATGCATAACTCATGCCCACACATTTCATGGATAAATTAGTGGATGGGCTTACAAGATCAGGATCTCACGTGGAAGTGAAGGCTCTGTCGTGAGCAAAGCTGATGGGAAACTCTAGCTGTGGGACAGTTTGTGAGTGTGGCAATATGCCAGTGCCTGAGAGAGCAGAAAACGGTGCGCTTCCCTGGATGTGGGTATCTCTCAACCTGGCCAAACTCAAAATGTGTTTGAAACAGTTTCCTATCTCTAATGGCCAACGTTGGATAAAGGAGATGTGAGCATCCCAACTCCAGTGTGTGGAAGCAGGAAGTCTAATATCCTGGGGCTTGTCCAGAAATCCTCTGCAGTCCAAATGCCCAGCTATACCCTACAAAAGGACGACACTGCCAAAGGGACTGGACCATCTCCCAGCAGATGACAACTGCAGCTGGGATGTTCCCTTAGATCAGGTTCAGGACCAATGCCCAAGACAGAAAGCACTCAATAAGAACATTGCACTGGTAGGGCCCAATCGCAGACCCCAGTTTACCTTCATAGCAGAAGGTAAACTTCACCCAGAGGTGGTCGGAGGTACCAGCATTCTCGCCTACGCCATGGTTTGATTACAGATGGTGGAGGCTGACCCAAGGCCCCGCTTGCCCTCGCTCTACCAACGTGTTCACAATTGTTACCTGCTTTCCATGCGTTTTCATGACTGCTCTTTTCTTCCCTTCCAAACACAAACCAGAATGGGGTGGTTGATTCTTTTCCCATGGCGTGAGAGTGCCAGAATTTCATGCAGTGAAGGAGGAAATCTGTGCTCTTACTTCGACTTGGGCCGTAGCATGGTAACGTGTTTAAACCACTGATGGGGAAGGCAGACAGCACCCAACTCCTTGGATTCACAGCAGGCCAGATCTTAAAGCTCCTCTTGCAGGCATCAAACAGGCCTTAAACAGACCAGTTGAAGGCTGAATTATTGAAATCACCCTACGTGAAACACTTCTCTGCAGGAAGATGAGCGCTCTCCTTCCCTGGTTCATTTTCTCTGCGGGGTGTCAGAAATACTAAGGCTCATTCTGCCTTTCCCATCCCCCTTGAGATACTTGGAACAACTGAAGCACTCCCAGCTGCCAAGAAACATTGAATATTTATGAATCCCCTTAGTCACAGAGGTAGGGACCATTCCAGCCAGCCTAGTTTGGCATGCCTTTGGCCTTGCCTCCTACAGGGCATCAGAACTTGCTCCCAGAGGTTTTTCCACCACCCTGGAGCTGATCAGCAGTGTGTCCAGTTCAGGTGGCCAACCCTAGCAAGTAGCTTCAAGGACAGAGACACTTCCTATGCTCCTGCACTGCCTTTTGGGGTAAGGAATACAACTGAAATTGCCTCGGGATGTGCCTCCACAGCTTCAACCTTGCAAGCAGAGAAGCAGCAAGTCATAGGGAAAAGTCTCCTGACTTCCTTACTGCTTTCTCACCATCCTTATCCCTTTATTGCACTGCATATGGTGTTTGCTTCCACCTCCGAAAGAAAAGCAAGCCCAGTACAGCCATCAAAATGAAGCAAGCAGTGATTTTCTTCTTCTTTGTTCTACATTTTCCCGTTCCCCATCTTACTGTAACAGAGGGAACAGGGAGGATTAATCATAAGAGATTGTTCTTTGGGCAAAATGAAATCCAACTGGGAAAAGCAGGGGGTTTCTCTTTTATCTTCTTATTTGTGTTCCAGCCTGCACAGAAATGATTCTTGAAATTCCTCCTAAGTATTTGGTGTGAAAGGGAAAGTCCTTGGGTTTGGGCTGTGTGTGGGTTTTATTACTTTTTGTTAAACGTATTTATTACCTTCTTTTACCTGTCTCTATCAGGTGGTGCATTCAGAGACCCTGGTTTGAGAAAGCTTCTGAAACTGCGTGTCTTTGCCTGATCAAGGCACTTGTGTAAACGCTTTGTGGGTGCCTGCATCCCTCACAGATGAGAGATTCCGCAGGGCAAGAGGCAAGGTATTTCCTGTTGATACACTGAGAAAACAATCTGGCTTTTAAACACATTTCCAGGTAGAAGGAACGGTGTGAGGCTTGTGCTGTGGTAGAAGGCTGTAGGAAAGCTTCTGGCTGAGCTGTTGAACAGCTCTTTTTAATCAGGAGAGAAGCATGGCCAAGTAGGCTTGGCAGCAGAGGGTGCAGGAACAGCACCACACACACATCCCTGTGAGCTGTGTCCAGCGCTTACCAGCATGGACACAAAGCCAAGATCTCCTGAACCCCAAATGCTGTAAGCTAAGCTAACAGTGACAGTGGTTCTGGTCGTGTAGCAACCTGAAGAACTCTCAACAAGGAACTGTGTGCAGGAAAGCCGAGATGGGTGATGATAGCTGACTTGCATTAGTCAGCAATCTATCTCACTGCTCTCACTCCTGAGGCCATCTGGTCCTATGGAGACTTCTCTGCACTCAGCGTTGGCCTCCCTGGACCCAGCAGGAGTGCAAGAGCTGCTCAAATGTTCATTAAGAACCCCAATCTTCTGGGATACTCACCGAAATCCTGGCTACTTTTCTGTTCGGCCTGCCTGACAATGCACTCCTGCCTCCTCAAAGCACTCCTGCCTCCTCAAAGCACTGCTGCCTCCTCAAAGCACTGCTGCCAGTGATGCTGCAGAGATGCTGTCCAGCCCGGCTCTGCAGGGTTCTGGCACAGGTTGCGACATTCCGTTGTCACCCAGGCAACGGAATCCTGGACTCCAGGTCGCAAAGGCCCCACCCCTCAAGTGCAGCACCAGTGCAAACGCAACGTGCCTTTGTCTCTGTTGGGATGCTCTACACGAGCAGAACGGGAAGGATCTGAGGACCGTCTGTATCGCGTGACTTCCCACCGCAGACTAGAGGTGTCTCTGCCCTCTCACTGAGGCATAGGAGTTAAAGGTCTCTAGGGGAGCACTTGCCTCATCAGATGTGTTGTGGTCACAGGATGGATGTAGCCCTGCTCACACCAGAGTGTGATAGCCACTGTCAGCACACATTCCAGTTCCCTTTAACCAGACACGCATCCAAAGGGACACCTGTATCCTGGTGACATGATCCAGCTGCACACGCATGGCAGTGGCATGCTTGCAAAGGGGAATTCTGGGGAGCTCTCTGGGATTTTAAGTTGCTTGTCCTGCTGTTAGCTCCCGAGTGAGCCAAGTATCACTGTAAGCTACAGTGAGAGTGGTTCTGATCAGGTAGCAACCTGACTTCACAGGCTGTGGTGATGCTGCTTCCAGGCTGAGTGAAAAAACCCTGGTACCCCCTGTCATGTCAGAGCTACATAACTCTCCAGGCTTGCTGAGGATAGAGCAGAGCCTGGTACACTTCCGTAGGGCTCAGGCTTCCTGTCCTAAAACATCTCTTGCAGCTTTTAAACAGCTTGCTCCATTAAAACCCATGAATGAATCGAAGTCATTCTTGGAAAGAAATAGGCTGCAGGATTTGTAGCACTCTGGGAATTGGGAGCAGCACTGCTTTGTAAATTAGATCTATTAAGTACTTCGTAACAGCAAAATTTGATGTGGTTCTTTTCTTCGGAGAGGTCTGAGGTGGCTCTGTTCATCAAGCCAGCCTTTCAGAATCACCCAGGAGGTCATATTTGATCCCAAGTTAATTCCTAATGAGATTTCCTACTTCCCCAAGGCTTTCTCATGATGTAAACAAAAAGGCAGACCTTTTAATCCAGGCATTCCTCACCTTTGAAGAAGTTTCTACAATACCAAGTATTGCCAATATCTAACAAGGCAGAACTGAAGAGTTCTGGTCCTTGGGAACCATGAGCCTGGATGTGAGGGGGATGGCTCATTCCTGAAGTGGGCAATGCTCACTGCTGCATGTAGTTTATCAAAGGCTGGGATGATCCAAATGAGTTTTGGCTTTGTGCAACGTGTGGAGGGTGGTGATTGCAGACCCAAGCAACAGTGTGAAACTGTAAGCTTGCATTCAGCGTGTCCTCGTCATAAATGAGCCAGCAGTCCTCTGATGTGAGTGCTTCTGGTGGTGCCAGTGGTGTTTGCTGGTATTACCAGTTCATCCAGAGCTGCTTAAAGCTGCCTTCAGCTGCAGATCTCATGTGGCTCAGCACGCACACCACCCTAACCCCTGTGAAACACAACTACTGCGGGACAGAGCTTGAGGAAGTGTCTAGCAATGCCCAACAGATTGATGAATTGGGCAGCAGAGATGCTGGACTGCTGGAGGTTCAGAATCTCTCCAAACAGGCAAGTGGAAAGAGGAACCAGGCCAAGCTTAAATTGGAGACAAGGAGCAATTCCTTCCCCAAAGGATGCTCAGGCATTGGAACAGGCTGCCCAGGGCAGTGCTGGAGTCACCAGCCCTGCAAGTGTTCTCACACTGTGTAGATGTGGCCCTCAGTGCCATGGCTTAGCGGTGGCCTTGGCAGTGCTGGGGAATGGTTGGACTGGATGAGCTTAAAGGGCTTGATTCTGTGATCCTCTCACACAGGGTGGGGAGCCCACACACATAACCCATCCCCCCACACCCCCTCCAAACCCCCCACCCCCTCCACCCACACCACCACCCCCCCCACCCCACCCCCCCCCGAGCTGATAAACAGAGCCCTCCTCTTTCAATCACAGCATTTCAGAAGGTGCTTTTATTCCTCTGCCTGCATCCCTCTTGTTTATTCCTGCCGTGCATTGATACAAAGGTCATACATTTGCAAGAGCCTGCCAAAGATAATACACATCCTGTTAAGAGTTACAAGATCATCAGAAGTAAAACTGAAGAGATAATAAACTGGCAGGAAAGCTGAAGAGTGAGAAACCAAAGCGGAACAGAGAAGAAGTGACAATGTTATCTTTGTTTAACGCTCCTCTGAGTCACCATTAGTTATTTAAGATACTCATCTGGTAGCTCCCAGCCCTGTCAGATGAAGAGATCCAAGGGGTGGTGGTTCTTCTTCATTGCCAAATAAGTTGCTCTGGTCTAAAGGGAGAGGAAGCTTCCATGAATGATGGATGCATTTCACCGCAGCTCACTTTGGAGGCTGGAAGCAGGCAGTTTACCACCACATGGGGCCATATGGTAGGACATGGGCTTGTTTCTGGGTATGAGTGTTTCTGTGGTGGGTGGTCTACAGAGGCTGTAATGTGAGGACAGTGAGGATAAGGAGGACATTAAGGATAAGGAGGACATTGAGGATAAGGAGGACATTGAGGATAAGGAGGACATTAAGGATGACAGCAGCACCAGCCCATTTCCACACCTGGAAACCAGATGCTTCACAGACAGCCCAGGATACCTGACCTTTGGAAAGAGGGTGTCAAATGGGAAAAGACAGCTCCAAATCAGCTGCTGTAGTTGTCCAAGGAGTATGAGCACAGGTCCATCACAGGGCAAACTGGGTGTGCAACCGAGATGAGCATCCAACTCGACCATGGGCCTCTCCAAATACCTGGACCATGCAGCACCTCTGTCCCCATTTATGCCATATCTTTTTTTCTTCACTCCCAAAGACAGATCTCCAATTCAAGAGGAAAGACCCGGGATCCATCTGTCCTGCTGCATGAAGGACCATGTGTGCACCCACATGTGTGTGTGTTTGGGGAAGCACCTTCTCCCTCTGTTTTCTGCTCCTGTCATTTAGCCAGGATCCAGGAGATTAACAAGAGCATCAATTTAACATAGTGGCTCAAAACGGTCAAGACAGCCTTTCCCTGAGGGCTATGCAGGCAGAAAGGAGGCACCTGGCAGGGAGAAGTGATGAAGAGGGAAGGAAGGAAAGGAAACATGACTGCCCAGCTTCCACTGATTCATGTCTAGGGCAGAGGAGAGGGCATAAAGGGTGACAGGAGGGACAGAGAGCACAGGGTGCTTCTCAAGGGGAATGGTTTCAAACTGAAACGGGAAGTTCAGGTTGGAGATAAGGCAGAAGTTCTTCCCTGTGAGGGTGCTGAGGTGCTGGCACAGGGTGCGCAGAGAAGCAATAAGTGCTCCATCACTTACAGTGTTCAAGGCCAGGTTGGACAGAGCCTTGGTTTAGTGTGAGGTGCCCCTGCCCATGGCAGGGGGTTGGAACTGGATGATCTTAAGGTCCTTTCCAACCCTACCTGTTCTCTGATTCTATGTGATTCTGTATGACTTCCCCTCATGCAGTCTGGGGCACACTGGGCAGGCCTTGGAGCATCACTTCCCTCCCCAGTGCCCCCCCAGCAAACCATAGGCCTGCAAACTGCTGAGGCGTGGGATTAAATAAGTTAATGATGTGAGGAAGGTGCAGAGGAATTGTTGTCTTGCTGGTAAAATACAGCAAACCACAGAAAGTGAGGATTGATGGCAGGGGTCAAAGGCTCACACTCCCTTCTGGAACCAGGCTGAGATCTCCACGGGGTCCCCCATCCCGGAGTGGCTGCACATTCAGTGCCAGCATGAAGGAGCAGGGCAGAAATGATCACAACCAAGTAATTAGCAGCACAGCAGCCGGGAGGGCTGCACAGACACAGAATGGTGCAAAAGTGCGACACAGCAGATTTCAGCATTGTCAGGGGTTTTCTGCTGGAGCCAAGAAGAGCAGGGGAAGATCTGAGGCATCAGATGGGGGAACATCTCATACAGCCTCATTGTCAGTGGCTGATCTGGGCTCTGTGTCACTCCTTTTGCACACTACACCTGCTGCATAACCTGCTGTATGAGGCTCTTTTGGCGTAAACCACTTTCAGCAGAAGCTTGCCTACCCTCTTCTTTAAAACCTCTGATCACGGAGGCTAAACCCATCCTGGTCCCCCCAGCATCCTGCGCCAGCATTGCTCTGAGCCAGCAGACCTGTGCAGATCCCTGTGCGCCCCGAGCCACCAAATAACAGAGCTGCCAACTGGCACGTCTTTCCAGGGTGGGAAAAGGGATGTGAGAGCTGAACCGTCCCTCCTATGGGGAGGATTTGATTGATGCTAGGAGGGACCCGGGTGCGATGCAGCGCGAGGCAGCCGTCCCTGCGCGCTTGGCTGATGGGGTTAACGGGGTCTGCCCGCTCCGAGCCGTGGCCGCCCAGCACCCCCAGCCCATTTCACACATGCCATCAAACATCTGCTGGGCTGCAATGACTCCCCATCACTGCCGACCAGGGCCGTATTGGAGGCGGTGACCTCCGGCTGGGAAGCACCGGAGCCCATCGCCAATCTGCCGGGCCAGCTGTCAGCAACGATAGCGAGCCACGGCGGGCCAGAGCCACACGCAGGGCTCAGACCAGCGTGCTGGGAGCAACGTGGGCTCCTGTGGCTGCAAACACCATCAATGTGAGCCGGTGCTGCTGGGGGGGGGGGGGGGTTGGAAAAGGCATTTGAGACCTTGATGCTCTTTCTTGGCAAAGCCCCAACCTATAGACAGTGGAAAGAACCAGGCATAAAACTGTGATGTCCCCTGCTTTTATTTTATGTGTTTATTTTATTTGGTGTGTTTCTTTTCAAGGGGATTACCAATAAATTTAATTTCAATACCGTTAATCCCCATATATATTTACTGAGGGCAATTAGCTGGCATTTATATTAAATATACACAATAGACAGTTGAATATACAGTTTATATAGCGTAATTAGATTGATATACACATATAAATAGAAGCATAAGTCTGTCTGCAGTGTGTGTTGGTGAGGAAGGACCAGGGTAATGTGCCGTGACAATATTTATCTTGTCCCGTATTTATGCCCTGGTAGCTGGAGAAGTGCAGCCAGGCTCTGCAGGAGCAGCCACAAGCAGAGCGGGTGCTGCGAAGGGGACAGGCAGATGGGTGCAGTGCCAGGGGGATTCTGGGGGGGACAAAGGGGTTTGGGGACCTGAGGGGCAGCAGCAAAGGAAGATGGAGCAGAGGACCCAGCCCCAAGGGAAGGACCTACTTACCCAGGGCAGAGGCTCAGGAGCAGGGGTGGTTTGGGAGCATTTCCCCACATTGCTTGCAGTGCTCCTGTGCTTTTTGCTGTGGTGGATGTGGTCTAAGTCGTGGGTGTGAGCAGTGGAGCCAGCACAACGCAGAGGAAACCTCCTGCTGCAAGGCTGGTGCCTGGGCATCGCTTTACTGCAGCATCAGCCCCATGCAGCGAGCAGGGGAAGCCTCTTCCCTTTGGCACTTGGACAGAGCTGCCCAAGCCGAAGCCTGGATCCAGGTGTGGGAGCAGATGTTTCCCTTTTCCAGGGAAAGCTGAGCTAGGAAACATGAAAGCTGCCAATCTTCTTTGGCTTTTTCTTCAGTATTTTATCCTGGGGTGAAACTCCTCCTCGTTCCAGCTGGAGTCACGCTGGTTGGGAAACAGTGGTGGGAACCGGCTGGATGGTTTCCCATTCCAGCCTGGCATCTGCGCTCTGCTTGGAGGGTCCATCAGCCTTCCCAGAGCAGAGAGGGTGAGGGAGACCTGGCATGCCATGGTCCTGCAGCACTCGGCTCCTCTGGAAGCATGGGACAGCAGCTGAGAGGGGCAGTGGGGTTATAGGGCTGGGGAGGGTTTCCTTTATTTCCCACCCCATGTGAGCTGGAGTCAGCCACCATCTCTAGACCTCATTCCACCGGGAAGAGAAAGGGCTTTGCAGATGGTTGAAGACACAGATTTTTATACCCAGAAAAGTCTGAGCCCTGTGGAACATCCCGCAGGCTTGCCCTAACATTAGGGTACAAGTGTTTGACCACTGTGCCTCTTCCAAACAGGCCATCGGTTATCTGGATATAGGAAAGCCTTGCACTTTGCTAACTTCAGAAGCATACAAGAGCTGCTAAACATGCACAGTAGTACTTTATCGCTAACACTAAGAGCAACTAACACTGCCATTTCCCTGCTCAGCCCATCCAGCAGTCGTTCCCTCTCCTGTTATAGCTGCATATCTGAGCAGTGAGAGCTGCTTATGCACATGCCTTCAACTCCATCATCCCAAACCCCTGCAAGAGCAAACAGCCTCCCTCTTTCTGCATCCAAAAGCTGTGGATGACCCCCAGGTGGACCTTCCCAGAGCTCAGTACTTGTCTGAATCAGTCTCACGTCTAAACCCTTGTCTGCTCTAATAAAAAGTCAATTTACTTCTTTCTATGCCTTCCACCCGTTCCTATTTGGCTGCCACCAGACTTCTTTAATCACACACAGCTTTCACCCTGGATTGCACAGGCACTGTTAAAATCAAGCCTGCAGCTAACTGTGATGTGAAGCTGTGCTGCCTTTGGAAGGCTCTCAAAGTCCTCAGCATCCCTTCATACCTATGGGCTTCTCCAACCTTGGCCCCAAACTAAAGGATCAGCTCAACTCCGGGAGCATGTTGCCTCTTGCCTCCCTCATCTTTGTCCTGCTCCTCCAAGGCAAAGCAAGCCAGACAATGGCATAATTAAACCTTCTCCTCACTTCAAGTACTGTAGTTCAGAGCATTTGATTCCCAGCCACTATTTACGGCTACTGATTTCTGCACTACTTATTACCGCAGCAAGTGACCTGTAACCAGAGGTTTATCAATCTCTTTCAGGGAATTAGTAACACAGGAAGCTGGAGAAGGAAATAAATGGTGTGCTTGAGGAAAGTTTGCTCGCCACTCAACGGGGGCTACCACAGCCAGTAGAAGAGGCAATGAAGACCTGCATGTCATCTTGCCCAGCCTGGAGGAGCCAGCCTTAGATGCTGCTCCCAGTGCCTGGCCAGGATTTGGGCAGTGGAGGAGACAGTAGCTGTCCCAGACTCTTGTCCCATCAGGAGCAGCTGTCAGCTCCTGCCTTACAAAGGTCTCCCTGTCTTGGGTGAACCCACCCCCTGATGAAAAGCCCCATGCAAATGCTCCATCCCTGGCAGTGTTCAAGGCCAGGTTGGACAGAGCCTCGTGTGACATGGTCTAGGGTCTAGGTCTAGGTCTATGGTCTAGGGCGTCCCTGCCCATGGCAAGAGTTTGGAACTGGATGGGTCCTTTCCAACCCAAACCGTCTCTGATTCTACCCACAGGATTCTAGCCCCGGGATGGAAGGGTTGGATGCGCGGAGCAAGCACCAGCATCTGTGTGACCATTGGTGGGGAAAGGATGCGATAAATCCCTTTCAGGCAGATCCTGTGTGTTATTCCCTGGAGGCCAAAGCAGCCCTGTTCCCAGTGGCCTGCCGAGGCAAGGGCTGGTTGATATGCTCAGAACCAGGGCCAGAGGGATAATTATCTTCTTGGCCTCCTTCCTATTCAAACCTTGCCTGCAATTAACTCCTACCGGAGGAGCCAGGCAGACCGTGGCCCTCATTCAGAGTCCCTTGGATCGAGCTGCAGGGCAGGACTGGGTGCAGGGGTGGTTTGGGATCAGGCTGCTGCTGAGTGAATGCCTGCTGTTAGTTACATTGATCTCACACTATTTGTTGTTAAACTGCCGTAAGCAAACCTGGTAATCTGAAGGTGATTAAATGAACTGGTCCTGCCAGAATAACCCAGGGCTTTTATTGGCAGGAGGGAGCAGTGGGTTATCTGCAGGTATGTTTAAGCATGCCCCTTCTCATTAGAGCTGGGGACAAAGAGATTTCAAGGGTACAGAGGGTGGCTGGAAATGGAGAGTTAAACATGAGAATTAAACCCATGCCCTGGAAGCTGGGGCAGGGCCTTACCCCCAAATAATCGGTTTGCTGCTCCCAGCTGACCTCTTTCCCATGCAAATAGCTTTTCAGTGGAAGGCTAATTCATTCTCACAGCTAAAAATGATCATTGCGATGAGAAAGTGTTCTGGGCGTGAATGCTTTTTGCAGCAAATAGCAGCATTAACAGGCTCATTTTCTCCCAGCAATGCTATCAAAATCTCTTTGAGCTGCTTCCAGAGCATACCACAGATGCACTAAACCAAGCCTGCAAAATGGGTGGGAGATGTGATTGCAGTCAGACCTCCTGCCTCAGCCTCAGAACCCCACTCAACCCCATGCTGAGCAGCATCCATGCCTGTTGGATGCAGGAGCCCGCATTCCCTCCTGAGATGCCCCAGGAGCATGTCCTAGAGGTGGCTCTGCTTCTGAGGAAACGTGCAGAGAATCCCTGCTCTTCTGCAGATGGACATGCAGATCTGCTTGGGAATGGAGCAGTTTCCCCGTGCCTTAGAGCTTCATCCTCCTGCCCCAGATGGCTTCAGTTCCTGGATTTCTGGGCGCTGGGGCTTCTCTGTGTTCAGTTGCCATTGCTGCTAATTCGTGTGACTTGTCCCACGTGCCCCAGCACACCAGCCTCTGGCTGCTGTGTCTAAACTGCACATCCCACCTCTGTATCTCAAGCCGCAGGTGGAGGCCGGGTGTAAGCCTTTATCTCCTGCAGTTTTCCAGAAACTGAAGGAATAAGTAGATAAAGCCCTGAAATCATCGGGTGGATCATTGCCAAAACTGGGGAAGACTCATGAGCTGTTGATCCTCTGCTTTATCCATCAAGCAAAGCACGGATCACTGCTGCAGTTACAGGAGCACAGGCTCGCGAGTGTAGTGCTCCAGCTCAGTTGCAGTTTAGGAACCATTTTATAGGCTGTTACAAACTTGATCGGGGGCAAATTCCAGTTGCTTGTTATACTTCTTGTTCAAATGGGTGTTTTTCCAGGGGCTCAGACACTCAAGCCCCAGCTCTTGAGGGTGATAGAATCCTAGAATCCCAGGCTGGTTTGGGTTGGAAGGCGCCTTAAAGCTCATCCAGCTCCAGCCCTTGCCACGGACAGGGACCCCTTCCTCTAGAGCAGCTTGCTCCAAGCCCCTGTGTCCAACCTGGCCTTGAACACTGCCAGGGATGGGGCAGCCACAGCTTCTCGGGGCACCATGTGCCAGCGCCTCAGCTCCCTCACAGGGAAGAACTTGTGCCTTAGATCAAGTCTGAATCTACCCCATTTAGTTTAAACCCATTACCCCCTGCAATGGCACAGTATGTTATAGTACAGCATGGCATATTGGAGGTTTCTTCTGGCATGGAGATGCAGATCTGAGTCAGGTTTTGAAGCAAGAGGGAGGACAGGGCTGAGCAGCGTTTCTCTCAAAGCTGTGGATTTGGGAAGCCCAGGGATGTGCTGAACGCAGCAGCTGCCTCCAAGCAGACACTCTCCAAAGGTCATCAGCACTGTTCCCTTTGCAAAAAAGCCCCCACACCTTCCCCATGACAACCTCTTACATGCTCCAAAGGAAAACGGTATTGCTCTTTTCTTCTATTTACATTGAGACCGACTTGCCAAAGCTGCTGCTTCTGCCTCCTGAATCCACAGTGACTTTTCGGGGTGATGTGAGTCACTCCCTCCCTGGGCTGAACTGGTCCTTTTTATTGACCCTGGGGTGCTCTGCCAGCGTGTGCAGGGGGGAACTGACTTGAGTTTCCTTGACCAGCAAGGGGGGAAATGGAAACAATGGGACCAGACAACCCTCCTCATGCTCCAGTTTCATATCACAGTGAAGCAAACCTGGAGTAACATGGTGAGGAAGCAAGAGATGCAGTTTATATCTATGGGAAAAAAGAGCGAATGAAGGTAGAGATCCTGTCTTTAGAAAGGGATAGCACTCATGGAGCCCTGGAAAAGACTGTGTTTTGCCATGGCTGTGCTCTAAGTGGGGAGAGCCGAAACTCCCAGGGAAATCAGGATAACTTAAAATAATGACAAAAGGGCAGAATCCGAGCCAGAATTATGGCACAAAGACTTTGAAGGGGGGATGATAAGGATGTCACCGTCTTCAGCAGCATCCACCTGGCACGAAAAGCAGCTCTGAGGCAACGAATAGGAGCTTGAGCAGCAGACCGGTGCTGCTGTGTGGGACAGCCAGTGCCCAAACCCTTACGGGACTAAACATGGCCCAAGAGGATATTTTATTGCCCCTGATTCCAGAGCATGCCAAGGAAGGGGGGAGAGACCCAGGTCTTATTTCTGGATCCATCACACACTCCCTCAACTACCTTGGGCAAATTGCTCATGCTCTCCTTGCAGCAGAATAGCATTAACATTACTGTCCTACTTTGCAGTGATGTTTCAAAGACAGATTTGTATTTCCCTGGGGAGAGGGACTAGAGGAAAACCTGTTCACCAACCAAAGCAGGGTTTAGCCACCCAGTTTTGAAGTGGCATGCTAAGGAGCCTCAAACTGCCGTCTCCTGGGAGAAGCTTGCTTTCTTTCCCCTTCCTTTCTTTCCCATAGAGGAAAAACTACCGAGCTAAATTCATGGATATAAAATCAGAAGATCTTGGGTAACCTCTTTGACTATTAAAGCAAAATAATGACAATAATGAGCAGTGCAGGTTCACGCATCTTGGAAGATAACAAAAAATAAGCCAGGCCAAGTTCTCTTTGCTTGCCAGCAGAGAAGAGCCTGACCCAGACTGGCAGAGCTCAGCTTGCTTTGCAGCGTTGGTTTTCTTGGGGGAAGCTTAGTTCTGGCTGTCAGACCCTGAACCTGGAGGTTGCAAAGCACAGGAAGAGCTGCCCGTCACTTGGGGTGGAAGGAGGGGAGGGTGCTGGGGCTGCTTCCCGATGGGGAGCATCACACTTTGCTCTGCCCCGTATCGTGCAGCTGTATTTTTCTGCTCATCTGCCCATCAGGCTCCAGTGAACTGCTGGGTTCTGAGCACACGATCTGGCAATTTATTCAGGTGACGAAAGAAAAGGGAAGGGAGAAAACCCTGCTCAAAGTTGTGCGCGCTGCGCCCTTGGGAATCCAGCCCGAGCTAGAGAGAAAGAGCAGATAGATGCAGTGGAGGACAGTGTTTGTGCGTTCCTCCTGCAGACACAATGCCTTTGTGTTAATTATATTCAGAAGTAATTTCTGCCAAGCCTTATAGTTTAGTATTATAAAAATTTCCTGTTGTTACTTCTTGCCTTTTCTTTCTTGCACTGCAGTGAGTGGCAAGGTCGATGGAGCAGGCTAAAATGCGGTGACCCCATTGAAGAGTGAACAAAGATTCATGAATTTTTGAAACTTAAATGATTACGTGGTAATTGCTTTAATAATATAAAATTATTTTCTGCTACAAACTATGATTTACGATAGCAGCTGAGCGTGTAAATCATGTGCCTTGTTTTCTGTAAATTCTGTGATTTAGTAACTCATATAACAGCTTCCATAGGCAGCGATCATCAGCTCATTGATTCGGGCACAAAGGTTGGGCAAACCTATAGATTTATGTATCAAAACTCTTAGTCACTTCTTGACTCCTCAGCAGCAAAATGAACAGGAGCAATAGCTGCTTCTCCCCGTCATGAACCTGTTCATTAGTTATATTTTAAGGGTCGTGGGTTATCGGTGGGATGTGTAATGGTCCTCATGCTGGGAGCAGAGCGGGGATCTGATACTAGGATGAGATGGAGAAAGACTGAGCAGTGCCCCATCTCAAACCTGAGGGCCAGGGAAGGGAAGAAGAAAAAGGGATGTTTTTCCCCCATTCTGGGGGGAATCAGTCCCATTTTCTAGATGTTCCATCTCACAAGACCTTCTAGGGCAAGGGGACCTCACCACCTCACATCCCGCTTTGGGGCACCGTTTCAACTCATCTGAACTATTGGTCTCTTTGGCAGCAGAGACAGATAAATAAGCTGTGGGCACCCCCCCCCTCTGCAGGATGTTAATGAAGCATTTAATCATTTGGTGTTTCTTTTGCATTGGCTTCTTTTTATTTCAGTTTGCAGGAATCAGAGAAACACTCAAGCATGGAGGAAGGCGGCTATGGAGCGTCTATATCTGGTATTTGCCCCCATGATGAGGAATTAATTGCCTTTTGATTAATGAGCCCTTCAGAGATGTGCCTGAGCTGGGGCTGAGGGGAAAGAGGAGAGGGGAAGGAGGAGGAAATCGGCTTCTGTGCTCTACCTGTGGTTGTTTCCTGGGAGGCCAAGAGGAGGTTAAAGAGCCCTGAAGCCGCTGGTGCCGTGGGGTGATGGTGGGAAGGCAGAGGGGGAAATGACAGTCTTGGTGTGTGTCAGAGGGGAGAGAGAGAGAGAAATGGAAGCAGCAGTTTAATTTGACGAGTGCTTTCACACCCCTTGAATGGAGAAGGGGAGAATTATTTAATTAAAAAATATATTTACTTTTAATGCAACCATCAATATCTCCATCGGCGCTGATTGTTAAGAGGGTTTGTGTGTTTGCATGTTTAAACACTTCTATGTTGTGCCTCTCCCTCTCCAGCAGCAGCTGCTCGTGCATGCTCACCCGCATCCCCGTGCACACTCATCCAGCCCCTCTGTGCCTCCCCACGTTTGGGCCTTGGGTAGTTTTCTGGTGGTTCCCCAAAAGGGGAATCTTCGTAGTCTCCCATTTCCCAGATCTCTGACAGCTCCGGATTTCAGGCCCCCTCCGCATTCGCTTTCCTCTGTGATCAGTGCATTTTGCTGTGCAAGACCTTGCTGGGTTTCTTTTGGAGGCCTCAGCCAACACCAAGGTCCCCAGTGCACCCCAAACTGCAGCTCGTGAGGTGACTGGGCTGTCTGCAGCAGAAGGGGGCTATGGGGCTGCCTGGGTGCCCTGCCAAGGGGAGGTTCTTGCAGAGGCCAAATGAGCAGGTAGGAATGAGGATGCTGGAGCCAGGAGCTGCCCCTATTGCTGTTTGCTAGAGAATTTAGTCAACAGAAAATGGCAGGATTGAGGGATTTTGACAACACCACACCTAGAGTTGTACAGTAAAGCTCCAGCAGCCCTTCTGATTTATATTCCTTCCCAGTGTCAAAACGCTTCCCAGTTACCCATTTGCCTTTCTCTTGTTCCTGCGCTACACGGATGGATTTAAAGGATTTCTCCACAATAGCCTGTTGAAATCTCCTTGCGGGGTGCTGCTGAATGGCAGCCCAGATTGATGCTGTGCTGCTGTCTGGGTCCTCCCCACGTTGCACTGCAGCTGATGGCACGAGGACGTGGCTTTGTGTGAAATATGGCCTGGAGGAAGGTGCGGTTGGGAGACAAAAAGTTTGGCTTCTGAGTGAAACAAATGGCCTTTGTCAGCTTGACCTTGAAGCTCAGCCACCACACCACTAGAAATGGCAGTGCTTGCTCCCTTATCATCTTTCTTCCTCTCTCCAAAGAAGCTTCTGTCCCCCAAGACTGGCAGCATCATTCCTTATTTCCAAGGCTGCATTGGTTTAGTTGGTCTTATTTTGTTATTTGTTGGGTTTATGTATTATTTGCAAGGCCACCAGGAGCAGGCCTTTCCACAGGGACGAATAGGTTGGTCTGACCATTTTCAGCCCCGTTTTTCCTTTTCCATGGCTGTCGCAGCCTGGGATGAGGCTCTGGGTGCAAGGCTGAGCTATGGCATGGGGTGCACAGGCGACGCCAGCAGGCTCTGAGCTCCCACCAGAGCCAAAGGCAAAGCAGCAGCTCTGCTTCTCTTTAGTGATGCAGCTCACAGCTTCGTTTCCACTCTCATATTTCAAGTGGAAAATTTGGTGAAAACAAAAAATTAGCAGGGCATTCTTAGTAGAGTAGCAACAAGCCGTCCAATCTATTAGCAACAGCCTTTTCTGTGCATGCAGTTAGTGCTCAGCGTGTGTTTACAGCAGAGCTGGTTAAAGATAGAGCCATCAGGGAGATCTGAGAGACCCTGAATCTTCCTTCTGCTGGCAGGTTTGTGGTCACAGCCCATTGGAGTGGCCCCATCACTCTGTGTCTCCCTGAAGGAGAAGCCTGCTCTGGAGCCTGCATCCTCCAGTGAGATGTGAATGCAGGTTGCTGATTTTTCTGAGGATGGTGTTGAAATGCTATTAATCCTTGGCTCCACATGAAGGATCAGGGAGGCAGTGTCAGGCGTGGAACGGGAATCATGCTCTGCAGAAAGAAGAAAGGGAATTGGAAACTTCCTGGTGGAAATGGCCATGTATTTAACCCAAACCCAATGGCAGCCAAAGTTGTCTCCGCTGGACCCAAACCACTGAACAGAAACGAGGACAGAAAGCCCCAGAGGGTTTCTGTGTTTCACTCCCCTGTCTGGAGAAGGCTCTTTCTGAGCTATTTCTAGACAAGGCTGCAGTCACCCCTACGCCTTTATTGCCACGGTCTGTTCCACTTCTCCTCAAATACAGCCCTGCATCTTTCTCCATGAAGCTGCTTCCCAGCCCGTTGGAGCCCACCTGGTGTTTGTGTGAGCTGTGTGCTGGTCCTCTCAGAATGTCGTCAGTTTTATAGGGTATTTCAGGCCCCTTGTCCAGTTTCCCATCACTCCCAGGGTCTCAAGTCTGGTCTGAATTTGGTTTTGTGTCCCCCAAAGTGTCCATAGCCTTTCCTGGGATGAGCCCTCTGCAGATGTCATAAGCATCTCCCCTCTTCCATCATCCGGGAGGGTAATTGAAATATCGAATCCTACCACGTCAAGAGAGACCCCCTTGGACGCATCCCTCTTTTCTGACAGGGGCCCATTGGTAATCCCTCTCTAGGTAGAGCCAAATTGCAGTACGGGGCCATTTCCCAGCGCGCTGATGAGAATGTCATGGGGGACAGCTTGAAAAGCCTTCCTGCAGGAAAGACAGATGACATCTCCTGCATCTTCCCCCAGCACCCGCCCTGTCACTGGAGGGAATTACATTGGTTTGACCCAATCTGGTCTTCCCAGATTCATGTTGGCTGTTATTCCTTTGCCTGTGCTCTCGCAGGTGCTTGCACGGGCTTTGTTTGCTCTCAGCGTGCTTCTGGAAATTGGAAGTAACTCATTCTCCTCCCTCCCCATTGAAAAGGCGGGTGTTGCATCTGCCCTTTTCTACATTTGTGCCTTGTCATCTCCTCAGATATCGCTGGGTTGGCTCCAAAATCACTAAGAAATAGCTAAGTACGCTCAAAACTCTTCTGTCCCTTCCTGGCTGGTATCTTACTCCTCAGTGTTAATTGTGTCAGGCACCAACTCACAGCTGATCTGTTTAGTAAAGACTAAACTGAAAGAAGCTTTAGCCTTTCTGGCACCCTCTGTTGATGGTTTTCCCTCTTCTGTCATTCTGACATTTTCAAATGGGTTTATTTTACCATTTTTTGGAAACACAAAGTGACTTTTTCTGCTGTTTTAAAATGTAAATAGTGTCTTCTACAAAAAACATAGAAGCATTTTAATAGTGAGGCTGCAGAGGTCGAAAAATAATGCGTACAAATAGCTGGAGCAAAATGCTTCTTGTTACTTGAGATCAATTCTGTTTTGGGATAACTATTAATGGTTGGGATGGAAATTGGGGGGTTTGTCCCCATTTAAGAAAGGGAAAGGTTTCAACCCCCAGATTCCCCCCTAATTTTGTTCCTCAGTAACCAGGCACACCACACTCCCCCTCCTATATGTGTTGGCTCAACCACGGCACTCAAAACCACTGCAGTTATTTCCCTGTTAGATGAGCCTGGGCCAGAAAACTCTGGAATCTCACGCAACTCCATCTGTATCAATAGCAATCGGGGCCGCCAGCATGAATCCACAACAGGGAAAATTGGATGGGTATTGAGCAGAAGTGTGTCTTGTCCCACGCACCGCATCTGAAGGCTGGTTTTAAATGCAAATAGGATGGGGAAGACTATGGAGATTCGATAGCAAGTGTTCTTTAAGTTTCTTTCCATACAGCACAGATCATTAGGTAGAGCTGTAGCTGCCCAGAGACCTCTGGTGTGAAACAAAGATGAAATCAGACCTTTCTGCTTTGCTCAAGTCGAAGTCAGCGCCGTGGTGCGCGATGCTGTGCAAACCCACTCCCCTGTTTCAGCTCTGTCTTAGGAAAGGGTCATATTTCTTATCTCCTGATGCCATGAGATCACCAGGAGCCCACCACTGTGCTTAAACCCTTCTCCTGACTTCCAGTGTGAATTGATTTGTGGCCCAGCTCCTCTTATGCAAACATTGTCCTTTAACTTAAGTAGCTCTTCTCTCCTTGTGCCAGGGTGATGGATTGAACAGGAGCGTGTTTGCCATTTCAGCTGCCTCCCACAACAGCTGCTGCTTCCAGTGAGGGAAGGATGGTGGATATCTGCGTAAACAGCTTTCTTTAAGAAGTGATTGTTTCCAAAAAGCAACGATCAACCTTCTAAAAACCAACATTTAAGTGTTTCAGTGGGTTGGAGATTTCAGTGGGGTTCAGTGCAAAGCAAATGGTGACTTTTCCTCCAGAAGTCAGATTCCTTTTTCTTCCCCTTTAGTTTTTGCTGACAAACCATCTGAGACAGAGAATGTTTCATAGGAGAAATCTCCAGGCTGTGCAGCCTAGCTGGGATCTAAAACTCAGCTTTGGGGTCCCGGGGTCAATTCCTGCATCTACCACCAGTTGTCGATAGATGACTTTGAGCAAGTCCTTTGCCCCCTGCCTACATATCCCCATCTGTAAAGCAGTTCAGGGAATTCAAGCAGTTCAGGGAAAGGGGTTAAAATAGACTGTGGGCTTGTTTGAGCAACCGTCAGAAAGCCAAAGGCTGGAATAACACCCACAGGAAGTCCTGTGCAGAGGGTGGGGGTGAAGATGAAGCGGAACAAGCCCCAGCGCTGTTCACAGCAGGGGATGGGAAGGTGCAGGGACCGTGAGATGGGCAACCTGGATGTGCTGTCCCATAACTGGACACCGTTTATCTGGACTCAGATTTGAGTGCAGTGGTTGCTGTTGGGTCAGGTGAATGTGGAGCACTGTGTGACAGACACAGCCACTGATGTTCACGACTCTTTGGCTGCTGCTCTTCCCCCCCCCCCCAGCTCTGCTTTGTGCACTGAGAGGGCTCAGCACCATTCCAGAGGTGACACACACCTGCTGCTGCATCGTGCTGATGTGCCAGAGACGGGGAAGAGCAGAGTAAGGACATGCTTCTCCTCTATAACTGCAGCATAGCCATTTCCCAAGAGCACAGAGAGAGCAAAGTCTGTTGTGGAGGGTACTTACATCACTAATTAAAGCTCTTACCCTCTGCATGACACGAGTACGGCCTCTTCTGAACCTGCTCAGAGGCTGGGGAGAGTGGAAGAGATGGATCATTGTCTTGGTTCTCTGTCTTGTGCCCTTCCACGCTGCCCAGGATTCTCTCCTTTATCCTTAGGCACGTCTCCCCCAGCTCCCATGGTTTCAAATGAAGATAATATTGATCGGAAGGGTTTGGAGGAACTGCAGGTCATTTGCATTCTCCCGTCCCTCTTCATTTCTTCGCCCAAGCCTGAAGTTTGGCGGCTGGAGCACAGGAGGCCTGGTTGCTATAGCTACCAGCACTGCCTTCCTCCCGGCGAGGAGGAGGAGACCAAAGCCATTTTGCACCAACTTCTGCCTTTGAAAGTCAGCCAGAGGCTCAGTGGCACCCTTGGGTCACGCTTCTCCTCAGTCCTCCCCTCTGGCAGCAGCTTGGTGCCAGGGAGGACGAACCACCACCCGCTCCCTATGGACAAGGAGGACTTGGCTGCAAAGAGGCAATGGGCAGCATCTCCAGTCCATCTCACACCAAGCACCTAATGCAGAGGCCACTTCTGTCCTCCTGGAGGACAGGTTTACCACGCTGGAGAAGGGCACAGGGGTAGTTCATAGCTACACAGAGCCCTTCAGGACCTTCCTGGGGATGGCAGGTGCAGCCTGGCTCTCTGGGGTGGCCAGGGGTTGTGCAGCATCTCAGATGGCTTTAAATACCTACATAGTCTTGGGTGACATGGTTTAGTGTGGGGTGTCCCTGCCCATGGCAGGGGGGTTGGAACTGGATGGTCTTAAAGTCCTTTCCAACCCAAACCATTCTATGATATGTGGGGGCTGATCCCTCTTTCTGGCTTTTCCTACTTCATCCCCCAAATCAGCACAAAGGACTGAGCACTGCACTAACCCCCCGCACCCCAGACCCTGTGCTTTCATCTCCCTTTACCCTGCGGACGGTACGGGGCCCGTGCAGAGGAATAGACTGAGTAGGTCTTGTATAACACGGACTCCCTTTGTTTCCAGGTTAGTCTGGATTGTCTGTAATTACGTCTAGGGATGCATGCCACGATAATTGTTGATTATTTGCAGCTCCTGGGGGACTGCTTCCTTGTGAAAGGAAGGCAAAGAGCCTGCACGTAGCACAGGCGAGAAATTCCGATCAGCAGCGTATTGCTGGAACAGGCTCAAGAACGGAGTCAATCCGTGAATAAATGAAATAAATAAGAGGTGTGTGGGAGCAGGCGAGATGGCCTTGCTGTGTCAAGAGAACTGTACCTTGTCCTCCTGCTCTGCAAACTCTGCTGAGCAGATTTATTAGTTTTAATTAACAGGAGTTGGGGAGGGGGGGCAGGGAAAGGAGCTGGGAATACCTCCAAATTCCGACTCACAAAATCACTGCTTCTTCCTCAAGATTGAGAGGGAAAGAGGGTGAATGACCAGAATAATAATCAGAAAGGAGATGTGCATGCCAAGAAAGCCATTTCTCCGCTCAGCCTTTGAGCTGCTTCCTAGGATGAGGAGGAACTTGTTCAGAACTGAATGGGAAGACCTGGTAGGGTGAGAGTTTGGGGCTGGAGCCTGTATAGAGTTTGGAGTGGGGCAGGTAGAAAGCTAGAGCTGGGTTTAAGCTTATATCTGTTTGTAAAGTACTGCTTTTCACAGGAAGTGTGATTTATCTCATTGTAAGTCCTCCTCCTCAAAAAGGAAGGTTTGGGGTCAGTCAGTTCCTGATGTGCCCCCTGTGGGCAGGGTAGAAATCAGTGTTGCTGGCAGCTCCCCTGCCCCTTGCCACCGCATCCCCCTGACATCATGGCCAGCCCCTATCACAGGGTCGTGTCCCCATAGTGCTCTGGGCACTGGGGATGTGGGTTTTGTGCCAAAGCAATATCAATTGCTACCCATGGGGTGTACCCATGGGTACTGGTAGGAAGGTAATTAATGGGGGGGTTGCTTAGTCCCAGTAGCAGAAGAGTTGAAAAATAACAAAACCCTCAACTTTCAGCCCCTAAAACATGGGCAATTCAAACCATCCGAAAGCAAACAGCACTTCCTCTTATTTATTAGGGTTTTTTTCCTGTTGGCATCAAGTCAGTGTTTCCTGCCAAGGATTTCATGAGGGTGAAATCCATTTTCTCCCCGTCAAAACGGTCTGTGAGGGAGCCCTGCTCCGTAAGTGCCTCCCTCCCTCGTGCGCTGTGTGGCACAGGGCTTTTTTCCCACTTGAGAAATGTTGACACCGTGTCAAAAAAAAACACAACGAAAAATACAGGCCAACGAGGAATGTTGAACAAACAGAGGCATTTTCACTTTGGAACCAAGAATCAAAATAGATCTGTTGAAAACACAAACAATTCCATGCTAATGGCACTGCTTGCAACTTACGCTCACATCAATTGCTAATTACACAGCCAGGCCACTGGCACAGTGCTTGACAGGTTGCTTTGGACCGGATCTCAAACAAGCAGCTAAACCACATTGCTCCCTCCATGTGTGGCATCTAGTTTAGGTTTGTTGCTGCACAAAATGGTTGTTGAGGTGCATTGGGCTTTCTGGACACCAAATTTACCCTTTGTTTGAGGGCACTGATTTACTGACCACATTAGAGGACAATCCATAAAGTCAGGGAGATGCCAGTGCTGAGCCTAATGCTCATGTTGCTCCTCTCCATTGTCCGGCTCTGAAAGTCGTGCTGACCAAAGAGGCCACACATGCTTACGTGTGTCATGACACATAGTAGCTTAGGAGGAGCAGGATTCCTGCTTCCAGGTTTGGGATCAGCAGAGCTGGCAGGCTCAGCACCATCGGGTTCTTCCCTTCCTTTTTCTCCTTGTTGGTGCATTTTGGCAACTGGTTCTGGGGGGAGTGGGTGAAGGATGGGAATCCCAGCTCCACCAAGAGCGTGGATGGGAATCCCAGCTCCATCGAGAGCACTGGGGCAGTGGGTCTTACCAGCTGCAAAGCCTCCTGCACCCCATGTCCAAGTCAGCTGGGAAAGAGCTGAACTGTTTGCACCTAAACATCCTGGCACAAAGCCACCTCCAGAAGGGAAAGGGGAGGGGGGAGGAAACCGAATCAAAACATGAAAGAACAAAAACTAAATAGTTGTAGCACTATTACATTTTCCAGGACTTGCTGGATTGTGGCTTTCAGTCCTCAATCAATCACACTTCAACTGAACTGATTCATTCCCCAGAATACTTCTTTGGCTGGCTTGGCTGTGCGCTTCCATCCCCAGGGAGCAAAGCCAAGCCCAGGGCTGGCAGTGGGGCGCTCATGCAGGGACCAGGCAAGTGGAGACTTCCCACTTTTTGCTCCGGGACAGGGACACATCCCTAAGATGCATTAACAGTGTGTGCTGAGCTGGTGCCTGTGTGCCAGTGGATGCTGCTCCCAGCCCTTCCCTTCATCCTTGCCCTGATTGTCCCTGCTGATGGCCTGGGGTTAAGCGGAGAGCACTTCATTGTGCCTAACAAGGCGCGTTGCCCATCCAGCCACAGAGCAGCTGGCTCGGCCCTGGATTGGTTTTCCCTTTTTATTGCCCAGCAGGAGGAGCACGGGAAAGGTCTTTATGTGATTTTAGAGGAAGACAAAATGCCTTAATAGCGCTGGCGCTGCCTCTCTGCGATCCAGGGAACCCTGCAGCAGCCCGTAATCATCATCGTAAGTAAAAGGGGATGTACGTAGTGTGCAGCTTGGGCTGTTAAAACAAGCCCTAGGGTGGAAGGGTTGTCTTAAAAACAGCCTTTAGAGGATGGTTCTCTCTCTTTCTCTCCTTGTTGCCTCTCTAGTTCTGCTTCCCTGCATGGTGGAGCAGCGGAAGGCTGGCACGGCTCTCCGTTCCCATAGCCTCGATTGGCTTGACAAGCTCATATATATCTCTTTATTTTCTGCTCCTGTGCCTTAGTGGGGGGACTCCCACGTACTTGGGCTCATGCCTGGCCAAGTAAAACTGAATAAAGGGTGAGTTTAGGCCTCTCAGTTGTCCTCCACAACGTTGTCTTCTGTGGCAGCTTTGCCATAAGTCTTTTTGTAGCTTAGGTGTCCCAAGTGCACTTCTCCGGGTGCCACGGGGCTCTGTGGCTATCCCTGACTTGGGTGAGATGAGAAATCCCCTTTCCAGCCCTGTGGTGTGGGGTGAAAGGTAGAAATCATCAACTTCCCCAAAAGAAAAGAAGAGGTAAATGGGGAAGGAGGCAGATTTTACTAAGAGGGAAGATGCCCCATCCCTGGCAGTGTTCAAGGCCAGGCTGCACAGGGCTTGGAGCAACCTGCTCCAGTGGAAGGTGTCCCTGCCTGTGGCAGGGGGTTGGAACTGGATGAGCTTGAACATCCCTTCCAACACAAACCATTCTATGATCCTGTGATTCTTTAATAGCTCGGAGCATGTTAGGGACATGGGAGGTCTCAGGACGGAAGGGTCCTAGAAAGACTTTTCCGCATGGAGAATGCACAAAATCCTTTTCCTTATCTATAACACAGGCTTGTCTCTCTTCAGGTGCTTTCATGGCTTTGCAAGCAACAGACTGGCAACTAAAACTGTTTTTCTCTCTTTTCTTTCGTCTCTTTTTCCCTCTGCAAATGTTTGTCAGGAAGAAGAACCTGCAAGAAAAAAAAAGGAGTCGATTAAAAGCCCTGAGCCCTCGCTGCGAAAATGTTTTGAAGCAACTGTAACTGCCTTTATTTCCTACATAATGCTTTCATTGCCTTGCATTCTCACCCTTCACAGCTTCGCCACGCTGATGTCTGGAGCTGCTGCTGAGGTGTGGTGCTCAGAGGAGATGCTCTTGCGCATGCAGGGAACCGCTGCCCTGGATCTCCATTGCCCCCTCCAACCTGTTAATGGCTATAGGAGATCTGCTGGGAGAAGCTCACAGGGGTTTTCCCACATGTGTGCAGCATTCCCCATCCATCAACCTTCCAGCAGCAGGGATTGAGGTGTCCCTGCCTCTGTGGCACTGGTGTGAAGCTGGTGAGGGCTGTGAAGGTGATGGCAGCTTTGGGAGGGTGCACACATCTCCAGTCGCCATCCTGCTGCCTGACAAACTCAGCTCCATCCCAGGCTCCCCCTCCTTTTATTCCGTGTGTGTTAAGCTTTCTTTTCTCCCCTGTGTCTAACAGGGCATCACCTCGTCCAGAGCTTAATAGCAACAGGAGCCCATCAAGCAATTAACATCCTGTGCTATAAAAGCACTTTCCTTCCTCCTGCCACCTCTCCTATTAAGTCTTCGCCCTCCCCCTGCAAGGAACATTTTGACTTTGGAAACACAGCCTCTTCGGGAGAGCGTTGATGAGGGCTGGAGTGGAGCTGAGCCCTTCCCGACCATCCGCCCAGGTAGCAGAGTAAATCAGGGGCTTTTCCACCACACCCAAACAGCTCCCTATAGCCCTGGAAAGGTAAAGAGAGCAGGAATGAGGCTCCTCGAGCAGGATGGGATGGTCCATGTTTAGCTGTGTCAATAAATGGAAGGGCAGAAGGATGGAAAGGAAAGGAAAGGAAAAGGGAAGGAAGCATTTAAATGGGATGGGGATTCAGGAGGGGGTTCTGTGGGCATCTCCAGACCTGAAAGACCTGATGGAATGGGGCAGGCAGTGGTGGTAGAGCAGGGTTTGTTCCTTGCTTTCCTTTTTAGCTTCCCAGGATTTTGAATCCCTGTGCTACCCTCATCCTCTTCTTCCTCCTTCACATGATTTACCTCCTCCTTGCCTGTAGCTTAGGAAGAGCATAAGTCTAAGTGCAGTCATACAGTTTATGGGCTGGGTAGATCTGCTGCTGTCAGCTAACTCAGTAGGGCACTTAGGGCATCAATAGCCCTTTTCCCCCTCCTGTGCCCCGTGTGTCTGCATCAGCAGAATGAGTTGGGTGTTCTCAGCTGCCATCAGCTTGATCCTCTCTGCTGCCAAGTTCAGGTCTTATGTTGTGTCCCAGGGCATGAGGCACATACCTGTGCTTCATAACCCACCATGCCCTGCAGCAGCCCGGCACTTGCCTTACATCAGACACTTGCAACTGAAAACACCCCCCCCCCCCCCCCCCGAATAATAATTACAGTGATTTTAAAACCAGTGAACGTGCTACAGGAGCAAAGTACAGTGTGGAGCAGGGAGAGGTGTGGGAACCATGCTGCTACCCCACATAGCCAAGGGAAAGGCAGCCCTGAAATCCCCTGGCCACAGCCGAGCGTGCTACACCTGTGCTTTGGCACCTTCTCCCTTTGGATTTCCCCCTGTTCTTGGCCCAAACCTACCTCCCCAGACAAGGTGCATGAATAAAACACAGCAGCAGCTTCTTAAAAGCTGAAGAGCCTTAAAAGCAACACCTGAGAGGTCAGCACCGGCGACAGCATCTGCAGCAGCCTGGTTGTATTGTCCCCATCACAAATGATTACGGTCCCACGTGTCAAGGGTGATGACCCCCCTTTGGATTCTACCTGGGTTTAGTAACACAAAGAGCACAAAACCCTTTCCAAGTCCTTGCGCAGCCTTGCAGAGCACTGGCTGGTCCCTGTGCTCCTGCCTGTGGAACTCGGTGACACGCGACAGCCACCATCTGGGAAACAGGATGGGGCTGACCCTGGGATCTCCAGCGCTGAATAGAACAAGCTGCTCCTGGTGAGCTCGGAGACCTGGAGCTGGGATGGATGCACACGGCACAGGGGCTTGCACACAAGCTGCGTTTTCCATCTCCTGCAGTATCTGGTGGTTTCCAATGGTAAAACAAGCCAAACAGAACTTCCCAGCCGCGGGGCAGAGCAGAGTGGCTATGTGCACTGACGCGCTCAGAGCATTGCAGTTATCAGTGGAAACCACTTGGTTAAAATCTCCAATTTTCCATTGGAAAACAGCTTTATTTTCTCTTTCCTGGGGTGCAGCTGGGGTTTCTGATGGGCACTAAGGAAATCTCACTGGTGCTGGTGCTCACAACCCCCTGGGCTGTCATTCTGCTCCAGCCATGGGTGTATGGCTTGGGCCCCACATGGTGGATGAGCCGCATTTTCCTACAGCAGCAGGTTAAAGGGGATTTATCACCCTCACTCCCAAATACACGGGATTCCCCACAGGATATTCCCCACATTCCCAAGGAGCCATGGAAATGGTCTGTACCACCAGACCCCCGTGGGTCCCAGCACCCCAGCACAGCTCCCGTGTATTTAAGGCTGCCCTTCAGCAGGATGTGACCCAGAGGTCATGGGCTAGTGTTGGGGTGCAGGGGACAGCACCTGAAAAGGGCCACTGAAAAGGGCACAATCCAGCCACAGCCACCTTATAAAGCGAGCATGGAAAGCCATGGAGCCTCCAAATCATAAATTTAATTGTGTTGAAAAACACAGTAGTGCTAGACTAGGGTTTATTTTAGGATTTGCATGTGGAGATCCCTCTCTCCACTGCTGCAGAGCCAGCGCTGAGTAGAGGTTTTAATGGCAAAGTTCAGCTTCGTGCATCTCAGAGCTGTGTTTTGGGAAGGGATGCTGGGCTGCTTTGGGATGAGGGCTGTGCAGGGCAGTGACTTGGGAAGGGGATGCAGACGGGACATGGCAAGGCAATTGATTCCTCCGCCCCATGGAATCGGCTCCGATGATCTCATTCCCAGAGCAGCTTTTACTTGACAGGAGGATTGGGAGGATGACTGCAAATTGCAAACAAACACAAGAGAGCCAAGAATCATTTATTTAGAGAACATTCTGCAGGTTTTCTTGAGGGTCTGGTTTGAGCCTGGCACTTGTGGGTTGTACTTGCACTGGAAATAAGATAAACGTGACACCTGCTCCATTTAATCTTTCTCTCCCTTTTTCCTTCCCCCCTCCCCCCCCCCCCCTTGCCTTCTTTGAAGAACTTACCAAAAGAGGTTGAGAAGGAGCAAGAGATATTAGCTCATGTGCCTGATTAATGATTCTCCGGGGGGAAAGGAAATCATTTAACCACAATATAGAGCGCTTTTGATTGAAAAGAACTTTAAATTCCATGTTGGAGCCAGGAGCGACAATTGGAATAACAAAGTAAAGAGAGCACGTGGCTGCTGGGTTTATCACCACCAGCCACGGGGACTTTGTATCACTGTTAAAGCAATCGAATGAGTAAATACACAAACAGGCTCCCAAATACAAAAGCAAACAGGGAGAGAGATGATGGAGAGCTGCTGATGAAGGGAGGGTTCAAGGAGCGAAAGAAGGAGGAGATTGGCTTTAGTCTTGGCACGTGGCAAGCTTTGACATGAGGATGCTTTGGTCTGTGTTGTGCTTCTTTGAAGCATGCTGCTTCCCCATTAGCGCTGCAGGGTCCATCCCACACATCTCGGAGCTGCTGATCCCACCAACACCCCAGCTCCCAGGGATTCCCTCTTCACCTCCCTTGCCAAGGTGGGAGCTGCAGTTCCAGCTAGGAGCATCTTCCCTGGCAACACGGCTTGGCAGGCTGGGGAAGGAAATTGGCCCTCAGCAAAGAGCGCAGCCAGGACCGAGTCCTACCAGTGCTGCGCTGGGGACACCTCTGATGGATTTATGATGTTCCTCCCATCACTCCTGTAACAAGAGTATTAAAACCACTAATGCAAAACTGTGGATTATTTTTCCCCATCCTTGCACATGCTCTTTTAACACCCAAAGAAACAAACCAGCAATTTGCAGTTTCCTGTAAGTGATCCATCAGGAATGAGTGAAGAAAGTATTGCCACAATCGTATTAATTCTGCTGAGGATATCCTAATGAGCTATTGCCTTGCTCCGTGAATTCTCTGCTTGTTTCTCCCCACGCTCCTCTTCCTCCTGAACCGACTTGGAGTGTAGGTGAACATGGGAACATAAAAGCAGAAAGGGAATGGCGTGTGCAGAATAAGCTGTTTGCTTTCCTCTGATTGTTGCTATTAATAAAACATTGCATTAAATCAGTGCTGGAAGAATATAATTGGGACCATCCATCACATGTCTAGAGGAGAAGGGCTCCTGTTCATCAGCCGAATGGAGCGGCTGCTGTTACCTACCCCAGCAGTGAGCATGGGGAAGAGATGGTCTCATGTCCCCGTGTTTTGGACCAATCCTCTCCCCATGATCAGCACCATTTTTGTCCATTTTATGCCTTTCTTTTGTATTGACAAAGGCAGGAGCTGAGGGCAGAAGGAGGCATTAACTGGGGATCCCATGCCTGGACAGGAGATGGCCGGGATTTGGGATTTGCTATTGGGGTTTTGTGTTTGAGGGTGGTTTCTCTCCATGGCCGGCTCCTCCTCACTCCGCACAGGGATGAAGGCTTCTCCATCGCTTCTGCCGACGAAGCCAGCGGGAAACACCCCTCGCATTCACAGCAATAAACTCCCTTGCAATAGGGAGCAGAACAGCCATCATTTCATCCACTTTTCAGGGCAGCTGAAGCCATTACATGAAGGAGTTGATTCATTCAACACCAACAGGAGGTTTTTTCCCCAGCCCAGTAATTTGTGTTGGGCTAATGTACCTCTTCATAGAATCCCATTGTATAAAGCAGCAAATAATGTGGTTCCCAGAGGTCCTGCCGTGGGGCCAGTGCAGCACAGCTCTGAACTGAGCCTGGAGTCCCTGCTCTGCCTCCACGCTTCCCCCTGATACTGCAGGGACCCACGTACCTTGGGTCATGGGGCACTGCACTGCCCCCCAGGGCCCACGTGTCCCCGCAGCCACAGACCTCACTGCCCCCACAGACCCAGGCATCAGGGGTGTCCGCTCCACCCCACGTGTCCCACTGCCCCCAGAGGAGCCAGGCATCAGGGAACACCCACTCCACCATGGATCCACCCTGCTCATGCTCCCCACGCACTCCCCCCCATGGGATTCGGCTCTCCAGGGCCCCACTCCACCCCACACCGCTCACTGTCCCCAGGGCACTCAGGTGTCTGGGCGCACCGTTGAGGTAGAAGTACTTGCGGGCCAAGGGCTCAGGAGGGACTCCCAGGTGACAGGCGATGGTTCCTAGAGCGGGGTCCCGGACGGTCAGCATGTAAAGTCCCTCCACAGCCACCTTCAGCTCCTCAAACAGTGCCAGATCCTGTGTGTGCAGCTGAGGCATGGGGGAACATGTCAGCACAGCCTGGTCCACCAGGTACATGAAATGGCATAAACGTGCATGAAAAGGCACTCATGTCCCGCTTGTCATGTCCCCTTCACGCTTCTGGTACTCTTTGTGCGTGCGTGTGCATGCAACTCACGTTCCACATGTGCTTGCCATGCCTTGTGTGTCTTCACACACGGATGCACAGGCAGAGCACACGAGCACACGTACGCCAACGGTCACATCGATGAGAAGCTCCCCATGTCCTTGCCATGTGCACTTGAGCCCAGAACCCCCCCGTGTGCTGGGCTGCACCCCCAGAGCTTGAGCAGCAGCTCAGGGAGGGGATTCTCCCGCTCTGCTGCACTCTGAGGAGCCCCCCCTGCAGTCCTGATCCAGCTCTGGGGCAGCAGCACGGGAGGGACATGGAGCTGTTGGAGCGAGGCCAGAGGAGGCCACGGAGATGCTGCGAGGGCTGGAGCAGCTCTGCTCTGGAGCCAGGCTGAGAGAGCTGGGCTGGGTCAGCCTGGACAAGAGAAGGCTCCTCAAGGGGAGACCTGAGAGCATCTCCGGTGCCTACAGGGGCTGCAGGAAAGCTGGAGAGGGGCTTGGGACAAGGGTCTGTAGGGACAGGCCAAGGGGAATGGCTTTAACCTGCCAGAGGGGAGACCGAGATGAGCTCTTAGGCAGAAGCTCTTCCCTGTGAGGGTGCTGAGGCGCAGGCACAGGGTGCCCAGAGAAGCTGCGGCTGCCCCATCCCTGGCAGTGATCAAGGCCAGGTTGGACACAGGGGCTTGGAGCAAGCTGCTCTAGAGGAAGGTGTCCCTGCCCGTGGCAGGCGTTGGAACTGGATGAGCTTTAAGGTCCCTTCCAACCCAATCCATTCCGTGATTCTACGATGTTACACACATACTGCAGAGGGACTAAATCGAAGTGCCACCAAACAATGGTTCAAGGCTCAGGCCAACAGCCTGAACACAGGAGGAACGGTGCCAGCGCCGAGTGAATGTGGTACTGCAGGAACAGTTTTGTGGAGAGGATCAAACAGTCTCAGTCTACTTGTATCACGTTTTCCAGTGTAAACTACCCACAGCACTTCAGCAAGTGTTTCCTCCTACAGCCAAAGAGAGTTGGTTGTCTTCTCCCATTTAAATCTCATTTTTTAAACCCTCCAATATACACCCTAGATCATTTTAGAAGACTAACTTTAAAGTTCAAGCAGTTTCCATAAAACTAAAACTGCTACAAATGCATTAACAGCTTTTTCCCCTCCTAGGCTAGCACTGACAAGCAGTATCAGCCGCCTGTGTGTATCCATCACTTCAGTAACTGAATTAGCATAAAAGCTGTATTAAGCGATCATAACCGGTGGTGAAAGAAGTGGGTAGAGAAAGTAAAACACTGCCAAAGGGATGCAGAAAAACAGCTAGAAAAATCAGAAATTCATATTGTGACTGAAGAAACATCTTTCCAGAGAGCAACATCTCTCAAGTGTTGTCTGGGAAGAGAGAAAAGCTGGTAGAAGGGACACATCAAAAGCAGTAAGGACCTAATACCACAAAGTCTTAGATATAAATAATCCTTACAGTCTGCTGGCAGTACAAATGCACAATCCCATTTCATTCATGTATTATTTGTAATTGGTTGTACAATAGGGCCCCAGGAATCCTCTTGTAAGCACTGAAGAACAAGAAGTAAGAGCTTAAGACCTGAGATTTTAATGATTTAAAGCATCAGGATAGAAAACCAGGCTTCAGTGCTTTACCCCAGGATTCCAGAAAAGTAACCACTATTTCCCTTCAGAAACCCATCAGAATAACATTAGCAGAAAAATTAATGTGATAATGACTCTCTGAATGGGTGAAAGTTAAGAGTGTGGAACCATATCTATTTTATGCCAAGAAGCTCATCCTGCAGCCAGGAAAAGCGGCCATGGCTGGGCCTGGCGGCACCGCAAGTGCCCATCGGGTGCAAAAAGAAAATGAGAGAGGGGAAATAAAAGAAGAAAATAGGTCTTGTAAATAAACAGGGGATTTCTCCCTCTCTGAAGCACTCTGAGGAGACATCCCCCCACCCCCCCACCACAGTCCTGCATCCAGCTCTGGGGCAACAGCACAGAGAACTTAGAAAGCCTGTACCTGATTTCAGTAAGCTCACAGTTTGTCCTGAGATGCTGCTTAACAAGATCGGCCAGCACTTGCACGAAGGCAGCTTGATGAAGCTACTCACAGCATTTGTAGGAGAAAGTGTCCCACAATTACACCGAGCCTCCCAGGTCTACTAACACGGATTTGGCAGAAAATGGTCCACCACTGTCATCTCAGAAGGCAGAAAATCTCAGTATTCAAATGAAACAGTCTCTCTTGGCTGCTCATCTCAGCAGGTAACACGTCACCTTCTGCCAAATCAGTAAACAGAAGTACTTGCTTCCATCAGAGCTCAGTCTCAGTAAGACAGACATGGAAGCACTTAGCAAATAATGTCATGCTGGGACCACGAGTGCTTCATTAATTACTACAAAACTTGTTAAATGGTAGACTACGTTCTGAGCTGACAGCAGCAGCCGTGATCCCGTGGGCCCTCAGATCATGCTCAGCTCTCTCCAACAGACACCAACTACTACAAACCACTGACAGTGGAAAGGGTCATCCTTGCTGTTACACTCAAATCTACTATTATAAATCAGATTTCTATGTAGCAGGAGCTACTGAACTCCATACTGTAAAGCCCTTTATCTACTGCATCCTTTGAGAACCAGTGCTAAGAGTCACATGGCAATTTATGACTCTTCCTAAGCTTCCCTGGATTTCCAGTTTTCCTTCAGCAGCCTGCTTGCAGTGTAAATGCTCCATTAGGAAATGTTCTATTCTTTTATAATCTCTTCATCTCTCATAGCATCTTATATTCACAGCAGAGTTTACTGTCCCATTTGACACATATTCTGCTCTCTTTTTGTCATTACATTTCTCCCCATATGGAAAACTGATCAAACGTGCTGGACTTTATACACTTCAATGTATAAAACATGTAAATATGCTCCGAATACACCCAGAACCCACTCCACGGTCCATCTTAAGCCTCTCAAGTCTTCTCCGTTTGTACTGAGTGGATACGGCCAAGAAGAAAGAATATTTCAGAGCACACTCTTTACTGGGTACCTTTTCAGACAAGGCCTTTAAACTGTCCAGAAACCTCTGCCAGAAATCCCTGAAGAGGGGCCAATCAATTCTCTTCAGGCTTTCCTTGGTGCTGGCATCCACGCTGACATACAGCTGCGTCACTGGCTCAAGGTTCCTTGGAAATAAAAACGAGAAGGCAATTGCTGTCTTCAGCCATCACTGCTAGCTGAATTTGTGTTTTCCTACCAAAGCACACATAAAATACAGGACTTCTAAACAAGCTCTGCTGCTCCAGTAGCGACAGGAACTATCCAGTGTTTACAAGGAAAACTATCCAAGTCCAGAGGTTCATCTCCATCAAGTGACTATCATCTTAATAGCAAGACATTATAACTTAACTTTCAACAAATACACCCCAAAGCTAAGAATATCACACACAGAGGCCTTGGCAGACGGTTCAATTATCTTTTCCTTACTCAACTAAAACATACACCACTCCAGCATTAGCTGTGGCACGCGCAGAAAGGCTTCCCAAAGCAGGCTGCCAGGGGTTACTACAAGGCACTGAAAGGCTCTGCTTCTCCCCATGGTTACAAACTATAAAGCTCAGCCCCTTCCCCACATTCTATTTGCTCTGGCTAATGGAGACATAATCCCGTTCGAGAGAAATGCAGCCATCATTCAGCTGCTTTCTACTGCCGGACACACTGAACTCACCTGGCCTGCAGCTGCCATCAGTCAAGTACTTTTTGGAAGGGAAATCAAAGCTGCTTAGAAAATGAAACCAAACACAATTCCCCAGCATGTTCTCCTTCCACTTCCAAGGCTCTTATCTTGTATAAATCCCGCACTCCAGTCTTTCTGGTCACAGAACGCCAGTGAGCACAGCATCTGTGAGCCCAACAGCAGAACCTTCTAAAAAGATCACACTCTCAGAGGAGGTTTAAAGAGCCTGGGTAGAGTCTAACCCCTTCTGTAAACTCCAAGGGTATAAAGGAGAAGCAGCACCACTGCAGACCATTGGCAAACAGATAGCGACGGACATTAAAAGGAACAACCTAAAACAAGCTCCCTTGTCACAGACAAATCTGATCAAGCCAGTGAATGTAACACACGTCCACCCTTCATGGCATCTTCCGTGGAATGATGCATCCTAATTGTACCACGTATCTCTTCAGCTCTCCACGCTTTCAGGACATTTTGCAAGCGTTATTTGGGAAGTCTCTTAATGAACAGGCTGCTGTCCCAGCTTCATTTAGCTCTTTAGACAAGAAGAAATTAGAAACTATTGTTCAGCTGCCAACAGTGACACCTAAAAATACACCACCCTCTGCCCTCCCCGGAGGTGAGAAAGGGACAAGAAATTGTCCAGAATGAGACCAAGCATCCAGGAAAAGCCACTTAACATGGACACTCAAACAACCTCTCTGAACACATTCTGCCTGTATTTAGAAGCATGAAATAGCCCAGAACAAACGCAACATTTTAGGTTTTAATAAATAAAACCAACTGTTTTGCAAAGAAGCTTGTCTGGCCTTGCAGCCCAAAGCCACAACCTCAAAAATGATCAAGTGTTCTAGGAGTGAGCGGATTGAAGTATTCAGTTTCAAAGTACATGGCCAAAACACTCTTTTCTTTCCTTAATGCTGCATTTGCCCAATCAAAAGGGGCTCCAGGGAAGATGGAGCGAGTGTTTTCAAAACATGAGCTGAGAAAAGTCACCTCTTCTCCGAGGATCTCGATCCTCAGGACAGGCAAGAGCCAGACTCACTGTTGTACTGGAGAAAATTAAGGAATTGGAAGAGATCCCAGGGAGGGATTTCTGCCCCACGTTGCTCCAAAATGGAACGGTCCACAGGGTTCTGTTATGGCTCAAACTGGAGTGACGCTGACCTTGTGCATGTTCTGCCATAGGGGAACGAGGAGAAAGGGCACAAACTGATGCTCCTGGAACACAGCTACGTTTCATACTCAGCAGGAAATACTGTTGCATAGTACTAGGATGGATTTTCCAGCGTTCCTCCTACTTTATCGGTTGTCATTTCCAATCTAGCTGAGATCAAATTCACTGCATTACCACATCTGAACTTGGGTAGTGATTTCCGACTGAGTAGCACAGCACAACTCAAGAGCAATAAATTGCTCTCAGGCCTCCAGCCATGAGGGGGATTTCCCAGCCAGTCAGGAGACAGCCTGGGTCAAGGAGATAAAGAACAGAAACAGAGGAAGAGGACTCAAGCCAGTAACTGCTCAATACATGCTCATGTGCTATAAAACCTCCTGTGTGTGCCTGGAGACAGATGAAGCTGCACTCATAGAATCACAGAATCACAGACTGGTTTGGGTTGGAAGGGACCTTAAAGCTCATCCACTTCCAACCCCCTGCCATGGGTAGGGACATTTTCCACTAAAGGACCAGGTTGCTTCAAGCCCCGTCCAAACTGTCTTCTGCAGTTAGAACAAAGATCAGACTGCAAGAGAAGCTCACAAATGAAAAAGGCAATTTACAAGCCGAGACTCCTGCTCTGGCTCTCAGAAACACTTGCACTAGTTATCATCCATGTCCCCAAGCCCAATACGCAGCTCACTCGCTCTTCTTCCGCTGTACATCCAGGAGGTACTATATTATATCCTCTTCCTTTTCAGAGGTAACCCCACTTTAAGAGATACAGAAAGGAAAAATCAAACTGGTAGAAAAAGGGATGAGAAAGAGCATGGGGAGACAAAGGTTAAAATCAAATAGATGCGATACTGAGTGGGCTTTTTCACTGTCAGCACAGAGCTGATTGATGAGCAATAAGTGGAATTAAAACACAAGTCTGCACTCAAATGTTTTAGTAGGGAGGTATTTTGTCCATCTCTTACCTAATCTCATCTGGGAACGGTGCATTTGTAACCAGGAAGGTAGAGATGCTGTGCTGGTGCAGGAGCCTCACAAACCGGTTGATCTCCGGGTACATGATGGGCTCTCCCACCAGTGACAGTGCGCACTGCTTTGCGGTCATTGCTTCCTCAAAGCGAGCTGCTTGTAATCCTGAGACGCCTGCAAATAGAGGGAAAAACAGGGTTCTGTTATGGCTCGAACTGGAGAAAAACAGGCTTAAATCAACTACCACCCCCACCCAAACCATGCATCTGTATCAAAAATAAACCCTGGCACAAGGAAGACAGAGCAAAACCAGCTGGAGCCCTCCTCAAGGGGAAGGGACAGCAGGGCACAGCCAGTGTCCATCAACCCACAGCACAGAGTATGCCCAGATACACGGAGCTTGGGATTTTGTGTGTCCTGTGAACTACTGCAAGTAATCTTCTAGTAATGTTCGAGTCAAGCTTTCCATTGCTATCACCTCAGTGTAGCTGCCTGGACTCTGAGATGGAAACACGGGAGAAAGTTTAATGCCACTTGACATAAGTGGCTTGAAAAGGAAAAGCAGGGTATGCCTGCTTCTGCTGCTGACCCACATGGTCCCAACAGCCCCAGAGGGAACAGCTCCCCAAGAAGCTGGGCACACTCCCCACACAAAGCACCAACAACCAGGTCCAAATCCATACTGGCAACCACATGAAATGCAACTCCACAGAGGATGTATTCAAGAAGAAAACCCACCACGTGACACCATCCTGAACAGCAAGAGACGTTCCAAGAACAAAAAGAGGAAAACACCAGGAGCTCAACTGCAGCATCCATGTGAAAGTGCTGTCTGCAGGCTTAACCAACCTGAGCCACATGTGTTGCGCCCATCAGAGGGCAGGGAAGAGGCAAATGCTCCTCCTGGAGTCCTCAGTACAGGAAAGACATGAACCTGTTGGAGAAGCTCCAGAAGAGAGCCCCCAAAATTATCAGAGGGCTGG
Source organism: Pezoporus flaviventris (assembly GCF_033815535.1). Classification (NCBI taxonomy): domain Eukaryota; kingdom Metazoa; phylum Chordata; class Aves; order Psittaciformes; family Psittacidae; genus Pezoporus; species Pezoporus flaviventris. Next base: position 776,088 of record NW_026892739.1, on the reverse strand, counting down.
AGCAGCTCTGCTCTGGAGACAGGCTGAGAGAGTTGGGCTTGTTCAACCTGGGGAAGGCTCCAGGGAGACCTTATTGCAGCCTTTCAGTTCTTAAAAGGGGCCTATAAGAAAGATGGGGAGAGACTCTTTAGCAGGGCCTGCTGCGATAGGATGAGGGGTGATGAGTTTAAACTAAACAGGGAGATTCAGGCTGAATGCGAGGAAGAAATTTTGTACAATGAGGGTGGTAAAACCCTGGCACGGGTTGCCCAGAGAGGCGCTGGATGCTCCATCCCTGGAGACATTCAAGGCCAGGCGGGATGTGGTTCTGCCAGCCTGATCTAGTTGAAGACGCCCCTGCTCATTGCAGGGGGATTGGACAAGATGAGTTTTGAAGGTCCCTTCAAACCCAAACCATTTTGTGATCCTATACCAGACCACGTGTTCAGATAAGAAATCAGCTGCCTACAAATAAGCTTTTGTTCTAAATATGTCCCTGCATGTTTCTTTGACATGCCTCAATGTATTCAGATAATATCAGAGGGTTTAGATGGGAGATTGGTCTGTTTTAAAGAAACCAAAGCCTTGAGTTTCAAACCAGGTCCTCAGCTCACCTTGTGTTGCCTAGAAGCTGGAGCTCAGGCAGTACAGAAAACTATAGGCTATGCTCCAAAGCCCAGATAAAAAGAGGTGTTGGTGGATATTGCTTCAGCCTCACATAGAAAAACTGGTCTGTGATAAGAGCAGAACTTGGTGCATGATAAAGCAGCCACACTCAGCCCTGAGTGTGACAGGACTAATGGTTAATGCTGTACAAACCTGCAGTACTAAATGAGACCTTCATTTGAAAAGAAAGCAGCATCTCAACCACACACTGAGATTAAAGGATAACTTTCCTTTTCCTAAAGCTACTTGAAGGTGGCTTTGAATTTAATTAATTTCTCTCCCTCAGCACCCTGCCACTGGACGATGACAATCACCCTGTGCCAGCTTTAGAAGCAGACAGAAAGTAATTCCAACAACATGTAAAGTTTGAGTCACTTTCTCAGAGCAGCTGACATCAAATGTAGCATAGGGGACATACACTGCGGAGAGGGCAGAGGTTTTGTAGGAATCATTTGACTACACAAATCACAAGATAGACAGGGATAAACTAAAAAAGGATTAGTGTGTATTCCAGGGAGTGTGTGAACTCCCCTGCACTTCGGGCTGCCATACCACTACAGCTGTCAACCTCTGCTCCTGCAGATGAGCGTCCTCCTGTCTTCAGTCAATGCACTTCAGCAAAGTCAGAGCCTGGGCAGATTTTGGAGGGCATGAAGCAGGCCCAAGGCAGTGCAGGAACTTGGAGCCATAGGAACATGAGTACCATCTACAAGAGGCCATGGTGTACAGCTTTCAGCTGCTGCTCAAGCTCAGTTCTCAGCAGAGCATGCAGCCATGCCTCCTTTGATCAGCACAGCTCCTCTGAAGAGCTGATCCCAGCTGCTCTCCTACTGGTGTGCTTTCATTTGGGGGAAAAAAGCAGCATCTGGCACATCTGCCTAGAGAGGCTGGTTGGTGACTTCGGGTACCAGCCATCACAAGTGACTGGGGAGACAAGGAACTGGTTTTACCCACTCTTACACCAACACACACAGGTAGCCTTAGGATTTCCTAGTTCAGGTCATGCATTTTTGTTTGGGTTTTCACTTTTCCCAAGTGGAACCAGGGCTGTATTATCAGACACTGCCCATCTCATAACTTTGAATTACATTTCCATTCTGTGTGTGCCCTTCACAAGGCAACAGAGATTTACCAGCCACTACCTACAAAATGCATCCAACAAATAAACTGCTTCCCACTCTTCCACCTTAGCTCCCTATCAGCAAGATGTCTCCCCAGCCATTAGCCTAAAAGAATGATGTGATGTTAACCACCACCTTCAAAAACAGTGCACGCTTTGACAACAATAAAGATAGCAACAATAAAGATGGCAACAATAAAGATGGCAACTCTAAAAGCATGCACAGAAGTTCTTAACAGGACATAAGGCTACTCTCTAGGATATCCTACAGGACACATGGTCCCCAAGACTTCTATTCCTTCAAAGAAGATCTCAATTTTACTGCACTGCGTGGAATTAATCTTGGAATCCCAGACTGATTTGGTTAAAGCTCATTCAGTTCCAACCCCCTGCCACAGGCAGAGACACCTTCCACCAGAGGAGATTGCTCCAAGCCCCATCCAACCTGGCCTTGACCACTGCCAGGGATGGGGCAGCCACAGCTTCTCTGGGCACCCTGTGCCAGCGCCTCAGCACCCTCACAGGGAAGAATTTGTGCCTAATCACTAATCTCAATCTACAAGAAATAACAAACTCACAAAGAGTTCCTATGGGAAGCAAAGTGCAGGACTTGGTGCTGTGTAACTGCTGCTTCGGTCACAAACAGATCTCCTCAATAATTCCTGAAAATAAAAGTGCTCATCCATTAATGAGAAAAACACAATCCCCAAGTTTCAGAGCGAACACAAAGCTCTCAGTGGATTAAGCTTGGGCAGTGTATTTCCTAACAGGTTACAGGGTGATTCCTTTTGCCTTCTGCCTGCCCACACTTTTCCATAAGAATCCACATTCCTCACCACCCAGGCCAGCCTCAAGCACTGTGGAAGCCTCTGTGCACTCCAAATAAAATGATATGACAATTACCAAGACCCACAAGAAGCAACTCCACACTAATCCCTTAAGGCAGCCGTAGACATCCAATGGCTGACTCATGTTCTAATGTCAAAACAAAGGCAGAACATCTCAGAAAACAAGGTGTGCCACAACAGTTTCTTCTCACCTCTTTCTCCTATGACGAATCTCATGCCTCCTTCCCAGCAATTCATAGAATTATAGAATTATTTAGGTTACAAAAGCTCATCAATCCCGACCATCAATTCCACACTGCCAAGTCCACCACTAAACCACACCCCTGAGTGTCACCTTTTTAAATGCCTCCAGGGATTTGCTTTGAAGATGCTGATGCTGCTTATCTTCCAAAAGCATCACTCACAGGGAAGAAATGGGAAAAGTTACCTTTGAACTGCTTGATCATATTCTGATGGTTCTCAATAGCCTCCTGCAAGATCATTTCAGGTTGGTCCATCTTCCATTGCCACTCTGTGCCCACTGGATTTGTATGATGTCTGAAGGAAAAGACAGACAGAGTTATACACTGCTATTTGTAACACACATGGGAAGGACCCATCTGACACCTTAGGGACTTAGACACAGTTTAATAATATTAAAGGCAACAAGAAATTCTCAGTAATACCCTGCTTCTGACACAGCTTTCATATGTCGTCTCTGAACACCTAGGCTCTGGTTCCCCCAGAAGGAAGAATGGACCTCACAGTTTATATGAAACTTGATATACCTATCTTGAATCACAGGTAAAAGGTCTTTAAGCCAAAACGATGCTCTACAGCAAGAAAGACCTCTGCAAAGAAAGAAGAGGTTCTACCTCCATTTGAGAACACAGCTATACATATCACTAGAAAAGAAAGGTCCTAAGGCATTGAGCTGAGATGTTAAGCAGTTCTTCCCTGTGAGGGTGGTGAGGCACTGGCACAGGCTGCCCAGAGAAGCTGTGGCTGCCCCATCCCTGGCAGTCTTCAAGGCCAGGCTGGAAGGGCTTGGAGCAATCTCCTCTAGCGGAAGGTGTCTCTGCCTGTGGCAGGGCGTTGGAACTGGACGAGCTTTAAGGTTCCTTCCAAGACAAACCATCTATGGGTTTACAATTTATGCCAAGCCTAAGGTGTACATCAAGCGAGCCTTGGGATGTGTCTCAAACTGAGCCTTAAGTCTTCCAACTCAACAGAGGTCCGAGAAGAGCAAACAGCTGCAGTCCATATGGAAGAAAAACAATTGCAACCCGTTTCACACGAGGTAAATAAATGAGAATATTTTTCAGCCCAGTCCCCTGCAAAGCTGTTTCACTCATACAGGTTGTTGCCATTAGTTAAAGAAGCATTCCAGCTTTCATTATCATTAGGGCTACTGTTTCCACATTTCCTCTTAAAAGTGACCAATGACAGTTAGGGGATGATGAGGCAGAGGCACCTGGAAGGTATCATGCATGGAGATTTATCCCAGCTACTCCACTGTTCAATTGACACTTGTCTGACTTCCTTGGTTCAGCCCCGTACTCCAGACACAGGCTGCTGCTGCTGCCAAGTAATACCGAGTGGGTCATTTTGAGGGGAACAGTGTTAAATGGCCTGCAGTGCAACATCAGGAGCAAAATTCCTTGCTCTGACAACGCTATTGCTTTCTATTTGCTGTTTATGATGTACCTGCTGTGGAGGGACAGAGGGACAAAATGCATGGCAATCCTCTCCCTACCAGTCCAGTCACCACTGCAGAATTAAATGCACCACTGCTAGCTGATACATGAAAAAAAAGGAAGACAAAAGACACAAGCAGTACGTTTTCCTTCCCAGCCATTAAATTGCTCTGAAGAAAAGCAGCAAAAGTTGCACATTAAACTTGCTATTTGCTGTGTTTGTTCAAACCAGGATACGATGAAAGCCCATCAAAAGCCCCAATTAACATTTCAGAATACAAACTTCAGAGGATGACCAGTGTCTAATGCTTACACCTAACACTAACATGGGACACAGCTTCTCCAAAATTGTCTCCAAAATTCTAGCAGTCCTTCTGCACTAATGCTGCCATTTCAATACCCTCATGAAGTATTTCCATTGTTAAAACTTGAGGACTATGAAACAGAAAAAGTGGGGTTCAGGAGGAATTTGCCTGGGATTGCATGCACACTCATTCTTTGGGATGGAATGGGTATTTCTGGCAACCAGGTCCCTGGGGAAGGCGTGAATACCAGAGGAAGCAAAAGCCCCATCGTATGAGTTAGCTGGCAAGACAAAAGAGCTCAGAGAATAACCTCCACGTCCTCCCACTCAGCGCACTTTCACGTCACTGAGTTTGGTTTTGCTGAGTGTCTCTCACCAACCCCATCCTGCGCTCTCCCAGCCTGGCAAAACCCTCCCTTGGCAGCCCAGTGAGTGAGCACCGCTGGAGCTGCTCGCCGCTCCCATCCAGGCAGAGCTCATTGCCTTTAGAGAACTAACACAGTCATTCCCCTAAGAAGAGGGGTCACTTTACTGACTAGAATGGAAAGTCATCTAGGAGAGACTGCTTTAGGAAGGCAACAGTTACCAAGTCATCACTTTTCACTCGCTGAGACTGCAGCTGAATTGGTGGGGATGAAGGTACCTGAAGTAAGAAAAACGGTCCAATTTCAAACCAAAGATACTCATGTTGCTTTGCACCTTGGTGGCTTTGCACAAGATGGGCCAGCCCATGCTCTCTAGAGCACCAGGAGCCACATGGAATCTCAGACAATGATCTCCAGAGGGAACCAAACCTCTACCAAGTGGGAATTGCAGAGCAGTACACGGAGAGGTGTGTGTCTCCTGCATCCCCAATTCCTCCTTCACTGGTTCTCAGCCAGTCTGACAGAGGACACAGCTCTAGGGAAGGTAGCACCTCCTCAGCCTCCCAGATGTGGAGCCCAGCCACCCAGCTCGCATCTGACCATCCCACACCCATCCTCCTCGGCCTCGGAGCATCGACTAACAGCAGAGAAAGACACAAACAAATTCCAAGAACATTAAGCTGAGTGCAGAGCTTTAAATCTGCTCCCCAAGCACATCTGCAGTTTTCAGTCACTAAAAACCTGGGTGTCCAAAGTCACCTGGGACACACAGTGCAAGCAAGAGCACGTCGCAGAGCAGCTCAGAATGATGACAGATGCACCCTGGGGGAAGAAGTCCATAGCACACAGATCATGGAATCACGGACTGCTTTGGGTTGAAAGGGACCTTAAAGCTCATCCAGTTCCAAGCCCCTGCCAAAATGTGACAATGGTACCTTTCAATCTACCTTCCTCCACCTGAGGAGTCCTGGTGATCCAAAGGGAAGTCTTCACTGAGCAGTGGGGAAAGAACACGCAGGTGACCCCTGACAGATGCACAGCCTTGCTGTGCAGATGGAAAATTAAACAAAATGGGAAATGCTGCTTATTCCACCCATTCCTCAAACAACAGAGACTTCAGGAGATTCACAGATTCGAGGAGACCAAGGTCAGGTTGGACAGGGCTTGGAGGAACCTGCTCTAGTGGAAGGTGTCCCTGCCCATAGCGGGGAGTTGCAGCTGGATGAGCCTTAAGGTCCCTTCCAACCCAAACCACTCTACGATTCTATGAGATTCTGGATTTCGTCAAACAGGCAAATCAACACTCACCCTAAAATTTGCAGCTTTTAGGCTGTTTCCCAGCATATGACAGAACACAATCTTTTTAATCTGAGCTACCACTATGAAACTCAAAACTAATGCTTCCAGCCCCGCTCCTGCTTTCACCCCATACAAACCCCAAACAAACCTCCTGAAGATACTCACATATTGGTGTGAATCTGAGTCAAAGCCACTGCCTGTAACCAATGTCAGTGTCTAGAGCACTTGACATTCAATTCCTGCTTTAGCTCCTCACGCCCTGGGGATGCAGCCCAGCACACAGGAGGGTTCTGGGCTCAAGCACACACTGAAGCCAGGTCATGGGGAGCTTCTCGTCACCCAAATCCCCAAGTCCTTTTCCTCAGGGCTGCTCCATCCCATCCCCACTAGACTGTGGTCACAGTCCCACAACAACAGGTTCAAATGCCCTCGTGTGCCCATTCCAGGGGAATGACAGACTGCAGCATCTTTGTTTCAGGGACCTCACAGTGGTGATGAAACCTTCCCACTTCTGTGTGGTGTTCTGCTCCTGCTGTGTACCTCAGGAGGCAGGAGTTACTTTAGCAGACAGCAGAATAACAGGAAAAAAACAACAGAAAATTATATCCCCAGCTCTTGGCCACAGCCACATGCTCACTCTTCGCAGCAGGATTTTAATAGCTTGAAATGTAAAACTACAGCTTGGAAGATGAAATTTGGTTTCATTAATGTAATACTGCTTTTTTTAAACAATATTTCATTTGGAAATTGTACTACCTGAGTAAGTGTCTACTTTTTTAATTTCAATTTAGAAAGTGAAAGAAGGAAAGAGAGCATTTACCTTTGTCCATCGGCAGAGCTTCACCCCAGAATGGCTCCCAATCAGCTTGTAACCTGGAAACCAACAAAACAATAATCAAACTATTGATTGGAACCTGCAATAACTCAAACACAAAACATGCCAATTGGTACACCAAATTATTCAGCATCGCAGTCTCAGCACCGCTCTTTCCCATTGGCCCAAGGTGATGCTACCCAGTGCCCACTCACAGTATTTTCCATTTCCTTCTGGGAGCACAGGGGAGCAAAGGCCATGGCTGCCCAAAGGGCTTCAGACAACTTGGAACACTTTCTCCTCACCGCATATTTAGTTATATTGCTCTGTCTTGCTTGAATCAACAGAGGGTGGCCAGAAGACTTCTCCATGTGACAGGAAGGCAGACTAACAGGTCTAGCCTCTTAGCGGAACGTGGAACACCTCGCTGACCCCAGGGGGTTAGGATATGGGAAGGACCAGGACAGGGAACCAGAAGCGTCTCCCCCCATCCCTAAGCCACCATCCCAGAACAGACTGTTCCCCAGAACCACAGAGACCTAATTCCCACTGCTTCTTGGTAGGTCTGACCAGCCTGGAGGACATCTGATTCAGCAGGGAGGGCAGAGGCAATGAACCACAATGCAGGGCTCAGCTTGAACCCAGACTTCACAGGTTCACCAGTTCCACCTCCACTGCCCTTGAAGGAGCTGCAGAGAGGGAGCTGTTGCGTTATGCCCAGAGGAAAGCTGATTTCGCATCACTTCCCTGCTCCTCAACCAAGATCAATACAATTTCATTTCAACTTATTAGCCCAGGAAGATTAATTCCACAGCATTTGTTAAGCACTAAGCACTATTACTACCCAAACTGCTTGAGTTGGGTTCTTTTTCTCTTTGAAAAACGTGCCTAGGGACCAATATGTCTGAAGGATTAAAAGTCACTTCAAAAACCAGCATAAAAATAAGAGGGGTTTGAGCAGCCTGACTGTGTCATCTGAAGGATTAAAAGTCACTTCAAAAACCAGCATAAAAATAAGAGGGATCTGAGCAGCCTGACTGTGTCATTCCCACTGCAGCACTTACACGTCGATGGCCTGGCTGTCCCCAAACCAGCACATCTCAACTGACAGCTTTAGGCTGACATTTATATTAACGCTTTCAAGAGAAAAATCGACTTCTAGGTATCAAGTCTCCTTCCTGCCAAGCAGCATGAAATTAACAGGGGAAAAAAGCCTTCTGCTCACCAGAACTGCCCATCATCTCCTACAGCAAGTAGCACAGTGAGCCTGCTCATATGTCACCATGTGTCTCTTGCATGGTGAGGTCCCAGGGGAGCGTGACTGCTCCCCAAAGTCCCCCACAGCTCCGAGGACACTAAGCCATGAACTACAGTGAGAGCTGCACCAGCTCAAAATTAAACTGTGTGAAGATGAAGATGTCTGCATGGCTGAGGACACTCCTGTCTCCTCACACTGGTTCTATCCTTGCAGGGGTTAGGACAGAGGCAATTTTAGCCTGACCAGTCCCCCGAAGCAACTCTCCAGGAGACTGTATGGACAGCACAGGGGGAGTGGCTGCAGGAGCAAGCAGTGGGGCTCCCCTGCCCCATTAAGCAGGGCTTTGGGGACATCAGTGTCAGGCTGCTCCTATGTCCTGAGATCCTTCTCCCCATCCAGCTCCGTGGGAATAGACAATATTCCAGCCTTTTCCTCCCTAAATGAATAAAGCCCTATACAGCATGGAAGAAAGAACTACTGCAAGCCAAAACCAGCCTTGGTATTCCATATGGCCCATCATTCAGTCCTCTCCTGGAGAAAGACATCAGCACTTCTAATAGGGAATTTATAGTCTCAAAAGCCAAATGTGAAAAGGATGCTGCATTCCTGCTCCCTCTACTACAGCTGCCCAAGGCAGGCTCCTTGCTGATGGCAACCAGCACAGCCCCAGCCTTATTTGTTCACTTTTCAGAATCAGCAACAGCATTCATGTAAGATCATTCTCTCACAGATCTCTTGTCAGTAGAAGTAAGACGACTGCTTTAAAATGGGGTTTAGGTTAAAATTAAATTGGAAACAGGACATGCTCACCCAGATCTGCTACCCAGTTGTATGACGGAAGAGATGAAGCAGCTAAACTGAGCAAGGTGTCAAGCTCTTTAGTTACTTAAATCAACTTCCACCATGTGGAGAGCCCACAGCTTCCTCTGAAGGCCAAGAAAATTGGACCTATTCAATATCAAAACAGAGTCTTACAAACTTCAGCCAGCTTTAGTGACGAGAAGGGGTTTACTCATTTTGCTTGCTGCTGCCAGGAGTCTCAGCTATGGTTACAAGAAGAAACAGCACATACTTGCAGAACTTCAAAACCACTGTGCAAAGCCGTTGAACTTGGGCCTTCACCATGGAGGTAACTGACAGAAAGGGTGGTGACCCTGCTAAGCCACCACAGTCAGCACTGGCCACCCCATGCGTCTTCAGACTTGGAAGTTAGATAAATTAAATCAATCAGAACAGTTGTTACACATCTGCTCTAAGGGAGCAGAGTCTCTCCAGCTCTGCAGAGCCTCTTTCTTCAAGCAGTTGCTTTACGGCTGGCTTGCAACACAGGCAGCCAGGGCAGTCTGGGCTCAAAGAAAGTAAAAGGTTGAAGCGAGACCAAGCAGTGCTAAGTTCCAAACCAAACATGTGAGGACGCGTGTCCAAGAATCAGTCTGAGGGCCTTCTCAGTTCTGTTCAGCTTCTGCTGAACAACCCTTGCGAAAGCTCAGGCCAGCTCATCTCTTCCACCACCTTTGCCACAACTTCACCGGGGCTCTGCCAAGGGAAATGATGGGGAAAAAAAAAAAAAAATCAAACCTTAACAATGGTCCAGAACTCTGAACCTGCCAGGACTCCCCATGAACACGTTCACTTCTCTGCTCTTAAGGCATTACTCATAAGCAATCACTCTGAGTATTTGGATACAACACCCTCCAAACAATACAGACTGTTGTCTCCATGGGACTCTGCTCACCGTCCTGATGCACCTTCAGATATTAAGGCTGAACAAACACAATCCACTTATTGTTTCTAAAGCCCAATATTCAAAGGAATACTTAAATTATAAGCAGGCTGACAGTAATCAGCTCAAGCCCTGACTAAAGTCTTATCTAAGTCTGCATATTAGTTGATCCTGCTCTAGATGATAAACTCTGAATGACTTAGAAGTCTGCCAAGCTTCACCAAAGTTGTCATTTTATTTACTACAAGAAGACATGAATTAAGATTTTGGGTGAAGGGAGTGTTATCATGCAGTAACACTAAGCTGATAAACATTTGGTGATTGCTGGCCCTGACAATCCAACTGGACTTTAATAAGCCATGGGCAGATTTTGAACTGAAGAGACTGCCAGCACCACAGATGCTGACTGCTCCCTGGTATGGGGCAAAACATTTCTGTGACCATTGAAACTGCATCGCAGCATTTCAACTCTGTATTGGAAATAACAGTCCCTAAATACCAGTCCTTTAAAAGTCCTTTCACTGAAATTCAAAGAATTCATTGAGGGACCCTGCAGTACTCTCAGCCACAGAGGTAGGATACTGCCAGCTACATACCCGTGTCGTGTTCCAGGCTATCCAAGGTATTCTGGTTTTGATCGCTTACCAGTACCATACCCATAGCATGTCCTTCTAAGCTCCTGAATACGTATGAATTTTGTGCATATGCGAGCTATTACGCTATTTTAGTTTTTCAAGCGGAACAGATAAGTCAAATTTCTACAAGTACAACTTGGGAACTGCTTTTGAGGACTGCTGACTATTTGATTGTGGCAAAATGTCCAGAAAGAAACCCAGAGACACTTTCCAGTTCAGATCTCTACACCACCAAAAGCTGCTTTACAGGCAAGCCTTTGAAAGCACAGAGCAAAAGATTTAATTATAAAAGAAGGAAGTAGAGGAGTGGTTAAAAAAAAATCCTCAAAGAGTACAAGAAAAGAGACTTACCCATCCTCCTCTAAGAGTGCAGTCACCATTAGCCTGGTGAAAGCCAGTCTGGTGTCACATTGTCTTCACAAACTCAAATGACTTTCAGAAGGCTTTTCCTCCAAGTAACACAGAGCTGGCAAATCAGTGTGGTTCTATCAAGCCATCGCCTTAAATAAAAGCTGCCTTGTTTGAAGCACTGATTATTTGTGGAAGCTGAAACTCGGTGCAGAAAGGGGAACTTCACACTAGGAAACTCTTTACAGGCAAAAAAGATCCCAGTTTTCTGCAAGAATGCAGTTTAAAAGGGCCTGAGCTGAAGTCACTGACACACAGCAGTAACCCATCACCACTGATTTAAGGTGCATTTTGCAAGTGGTAGCACAACTCCTACACTAGAACCACCACCCAAAAGGCAGTGTTCTGCTAAAGCTAGAAAATCAGTAAGGAAAAGAAAACAAGAAATACTGTTGTTGAAAGGAACCCCTTCAAACTATATCACTATTTTATACAAATATAGAAAGAAGTGGAATCTGGGCACTGGAATTTTTCAGATTGCCCAAGCATGATGGAGAAACACCCAGCTTCATTCCTAGCTCTGCTCAGACTTCAAGAAAATGCTTTTAAAAAGCACAAAAGCCTTGTGATTTGCGGAAGGACTTGCTTCCGTTAACTCAAAGCGGGACAGAAGACATGAGACAAGACTGCAGTCAAAAACATTACAGCATTTCATTCTTCAAGTGGCCACTTCTGCAGACCATAAGAAAAGCACAGTTTCATTCACTGCCCAAAACCAAACCAACACAGACGGGATCAGAAAGTGAACCAGTGTGAAACACCCCTGTGACTGCCACGGCGCAAAGAGCCAGCACAGGCCCTGCACCACAGAACAGCCAGGGCAGTCTCCCCAGCCCACCTCAGGTCCCTGTGTGTCAAAGCAACACCTGAGCTGCCTGGAGGACTTGGTGCCGCTCCAGCTTCTGAAGCGGGGGACTTGCTGCAAGACAAGAGAACTTCCCTCCCCACTGTCCAGTTCTAGACAGCCCTGTCTCCAGCAGCCCACTCCAATGACCATGGGCAAACACATCACCAGTCACTTACAAAAGCTCAGGCTCCAATCTTGGGGAGCAAAGGTGTTGGGATCCCACAGCTGCTGGACTCACACAGGACATGGAAAATCAGAGCCCAGCTCTGAAGCAAGGTGCCTCCACTGCAATAACAGAACTGTGCTCTCAGCAGCATCAGGGGACATTCTACTGATTTAGCAAGCAAGAAAAACTGAACGCATTCTCATCCTAAGAAAGAAAAGACATTAAACTAAACTGCCTTCAGTCTCCAGCTGAACAGAAGCTGCCATCACCCTTCTGCTGGATCTGCCACTCAGAACTGAGGCTTCTGAACTGCAGGGCCCTCAGTCCAGCTCTTCTCAAGCTTGTCCTCCTTTGTTTTGAAAAGGCCATTAAGTTCTCTACAGCTTGTTCAAAGGCCACTCATCTGATCAGCACTGGATTGGTAAAGCTCATTTGAACTACCTTCTTCTCTGGAAACAAAGTTTCAGTAACAAAATCAGAGTTTGAAACAGAAGTAAAAGCAGGGGCACAGCCGATCTTTAAGTATTTTTTGAGGAACACACGCTTTTGGAGCTGAAGGCATGGGGACCATCATCTTCTCCCCCACGCTGCTTAGCAGCTGCATTAAACCCTTTGAACTCTGAAACACTCACCACACTCAGAGTGCATCACACTCAGATGTATTACCCAGCTTCAGGCTCCTTCCCTGCAAGGATAAGGTACCAACAGCCCCTGCCTAAGCCCTGTCCTGCCCCTGCTCAGAGCCTGCCATGACTGAGGGTCCACAGCAGCACCTCTAACAAAGAACACCGCCTGTCACTTGGCTTGCTAAAAGTCCACCACTAAGACTTCAAAGCCTGGGCCACCATCTGCTCTTTGCAGAACCTCACCTTGTTTTGTGAGCGCTTCTCTCAGAGCTGGGCTTATCATCTCTCGCTTCCCACCCTCCTCCTTCCTCCCAGCGTTCTCTTGAGTCAAGCTCATTCCAACACCTCCTTCCTCGAGCTCACCTTCTCTCTGTTTCAAGACAAGGAATTACAACCATTTAGATCCAAGCATCACAGTTTAAATGCTGGGGCACAGTTCAGCCACAGACCTGCTGAGCTTAAAACTGACACGAGTGTCCACGCATTAATTCTTGCATTCCTGTCATTCTGCTTTTTACCCCTCTTCCCATTGGACTCTCACCTTTCAGTTTTAGATTTAAGACAGAAAATATACTAATAAATAAATAAATAAATAAATCACCACACCAGAAACCAGGTGGACTTGTTCTACTAACACAGCAACCAGCTTCAAGCAAGCTAGGCTAGTGGAAGGTAGGTGGGGTGGAACTAGATGAGCTTTAAAGTCCCTTTCGACCCAAACCAGTGTGCGATTCTGTGATTTAATAACAATCTCTAGGGCATTTTAAGAAACAAGCTGTTCGAATCTCATGTGGGATTGGATCCCCTGAGTGGGACCCCCAGGGTTGAAGCCCAGGTGTTTCATGGCTGCACAATAACCTCATCTCTCCACAGAGCACAAACCAGAGGGAGCAAAACATTGCCTGGAGTGACAAGGGTCTAGGGGTGCAGCCCAGGACACAGGGGGGATCTGGGCTCAAGAGCACACTGAAGCTGGATCATGGGGAGCTTCTTGTCACCCAAAAGCCCCAAGTGCTTCTCTTCACGGCTGCTCCATCCATTCTGCCCAGCCTGTGGTTGTGCTTGGGATTGAGCTGTCCCAGATGCAGGACCTTGCCCTTGCCCAACCTCATGAGGTTTGCACTGGGCCCACACATAAGGAAGGAAGCAAGGAGATAAAATCTTCATCTTTTTACTATTAAGTATCAAACAAAGAGCTTCTCCTCCCACAGGCTACCATTCAACCCAGAACTAGGCCCAGCCATTCAACAGGAAAAGACAGGCACCATCTGAGCACAGATTTGAGAGCTGCTCTGAGCAAAACGCTATGCAGGATTTAGAAGTGGACACATCCTGGCCTGTCTGATCTACACTCTCATGCCAGGTTAGTTCTCCCCGAAGAACCAAAGCTGCGTTACGGAGCACACAGAATCATATCATACAATGGTTTCTGTTGGAAGGGACCTTAAAGAGCGTTACATCTGGTTCCAACCCCCTGCCATCATAGTATTAAAAAGGCAGGGATTGACTTAAGTACAAAAGAAACATCCTGCCCAAGACAGCCTTCCGATACAGGAAAGGTCTGTCTGAATATCAAGGCTTTGCCTCTAGTGCCTCTTACAGCAGTGTCTGAGGAAAGCATCTGAACGGAAGAACAAGGAAAACTGCCTTTCTGGCAGGGCAGAAACACTTTTCAATACTCATTTTTCCTCACAGGGATGACAATTCCCCTCCCCAGGCCCGATGGAAAGCCTGTAAGGAAAATAACCAGTTGTTTTTCTCTGAGCTGCACCACCTCACTTGTTCAGTTTGGCAAGTGACTGGCTTCAGGTATTTCTTGTGGGAAATAGAAGTCACACCCTGGGAGATTTACTTACTTGATCAATAAACCTTTCATAGCTATTATTTAGGGTTTGAGTGGTGAGAGCAGAGTTAATTTTCCACAGAGCAAACTTCTCAAGTCCTGGGGATTTAGCAGAAAGTCCTGCAGCAAATCCAAGACAAATGACAGTCTTTCCACAACAAATCAAGCAAGCAGTGATAAAAGCCAGCTTCTCAGGCCCTGGAAATCCCACAAAACCAAGAAACTCATCATCCTCTGGTCTGCACTGACAAAAGATGAGAAAACATGGGGATACACTCCAATGGTACCTCCAGGCTCAGCACAGCTCCTGCTACAGGCTGCAGGAAGGGGCTTTCCTACTGCCATAGAAGCAGACCTGAGTAAAAGCAACTGAGCCTCAAGTCTAAGGACTTATGATCACCTCCTCTACACGTGAAGGCAAAAATCCCACCTCTTCCCTTTCACTGCCATACAGGCAGAGCAACAGGCAGCAGCAGCACATAGTGAAAGCAGAAGCCTATTTTGGATGGGTCAAGAGCAGAGGATGTCTGACACAGGGCACAGACACAGGCAAGGACCTCAGCATTCTGTGAGAGCCGTATGAAGCTCAGCAAGGCCAAGGGCAAGGATGTGCACGCGGGCTGGGGCAATTCCAGGCACAAACACAGACTGGGGGAGAATGGATTGAAAGTAGCCCTGAGAAGAAGCACATGGGGCTCTTGGTCTACAAGAAGCTCCAGTGGGCGCTTGAGCCCAGAACCCCCCCGTGTGCTGGGCTGCACCCCCAGAGTGTGAGCAACAAGTCAAGAGAGGGGATTCTCCCCCTCTGCTGTGCTCTGGGGAGACACCCCCCCACAGTCCTGATCCAGCTCTGGGGCAACAGCACAAGAGGGACTTGGAGATGCTGGAGAGAGGGCAGAGGAGGCCATGGAAATGCTGCGAGGCCTGGAGCAGCTCTGCTCTGGAGCCAGGCTGGTTCAGTCTGGACAAGAGAAGGCTCCTGAAGGGGAGACCTTAGAGCAGCTCCAATGCCTAAGAGGCTACAGGAAACCTGGAGAGGGGCTTTGGACAAGGGCCTGTAGGACAGGACAAGGGGAATGGCTTTAACCTGCCAGAAGGGAGATTGAGATAAGCTCTTAGGCTTATCCCTGTGAGGGTGCTGAGGCGCTGGCACAGGGTGCCCAGAGAAGCCATGGCTGCCCCATCCCTGGCAGTGTTCAAGGCCAGGTTGGACACAGGGGCTTGGAGCAAGCTGCTCTAGTGGAAGGTGTCCCTGCCTGTGGCAGAGGTTGGGACTGGACAAGCTTTAAGGTCCCTTCCAACCCAAACCACTCTGTGATTCTATGCCAAGGCAGAGGTGTTGCTGCCCCTCTGACAAATCTCAGTTCAAGCGTTTCAAAAGATTTCCCACAAATATACCTATGAAACTCATCCTCTGCCACATCCAAATCTGACCCACAGCACATACAACTGCCACTTCTCCCCTCTGATGTGCTCGCTCCAGGATGCTAAGGTGCCCATTATATCCATGTGTTTTCCATTTTATTACATCAAATACTCTTCAAAATAATATTGCAGAGGTGAAGAAAAAACAAAAAAAGGAAGACCTAAACCCCATACAAAGTAGGATTCTTTAAGCTAACTGAATGGATCATTTTTAGCCGCATGGCTCGATACATTTATGTGCCTTGGCTAAAAAAATCACCTTCCCAAGAAGTTTCTACTCCCAGAAGGAAAATGACACCCAGAATATCCCAGTTCTGCCTGAACATCTTTCCTAGTTAACCTCCCAGACACCAGACAGGAGGAAACCCTCGCCTTCTCATGGCCCCATCCATCAAAAGTTCCAGGGCTTTCTAATCAATGAAAGGCACAAACTTTAAGAAGACAATAATAACAAACAGAAAGCCTGCCTGGCAGCGAGGAACACTGCTACGACATTCCCAGTGGAGCTGTTAAATGCACTATTAAAGTTCAAGGATTACACGAACGAAGAGCTGAAGTTCACACCCGCAGAGCTCTGGAAGCAATACTGCAGTGGCAAGAGGACAGCTACAAAAGCTGACAACTTGGCCCTTAGCTCAGGCTCATCTCTCAGTGGCATCACAGCCAAGAACCACCTGGGGGGGTCAGAAAAGTGGATTAGACCTCAGGCTGCCCACAGGAACACCACTTGGCTCCTTGCAAAACAGCCTTCTACAGGACTAACGCATGCTACTTCTGCTCTCTTAGTGCCACTCTCTTCTGTTGAGAAAGCTGTTTGGAAAGATTGCATCTCATCTGCACATCCACAGCACCTACCAAAATTCAATCTCCATCTCATGCCAAGCCTCTGCAACCCAACAGCAAGAGAGGGATGTCACAAGAGCACCTCTGACACACGAACAAGGACAGCTGAATACTTTGCCTGCTTTGGCAACACAAGTATCAGCAAAGGAAGCAAAATTGTGGCTCACCTTGTAACAGGAAAGAAAAAGCAGCTCCCACTCTCCAAAGCTGCTCTTCACACAGAGCACAGGGACACTGGACAAGGTGCGGATGTGTTTGCACTTCAGAGACACCTACAAACTGCACTGTTTGTAGTGCAAGCAAGAACCTGGAGAGCTGCTGCAGCTGCAGGCCCAGCCTGCAGAGCTTGTCCCACAGAACACGACTGCAGCCACTGCACCTCCTGAGTCAAACCGATTCATTTGATGACAGACACTGCGCTCCCACAAGACATCCTTGTGCTCCTCTCCTTGGATACAGCAATGAAATCAACAGGCCACTTGCTCCATGCTTCTCCCAGGAACTACCCTCAGCAGACAACTCCTGCGTGCATTGGTTTGCAGGCATCTCTCAGCTGGGTTATTTGGCTGACAAGCACCTTAAAACACGCCCAGAGAAAAAAAATCACCTGAGCAATGCAGCACAAAGCTGCTGGGAAGCGGGAGGCAGATGGGCTGAGCTGCTGCAGACTAAGCCCTGGTTATCTCCAGCCACAGGTGCTCAAGAAAAGGCTGCAAACAACACTGGGGGTGAATTTCAGATTTCCAGGCTTTTTTATAGCCATCAGCTCTGCTTCACTCCCCTGGTACTGACTAATTTACAGCAGACTCAGGAACAGCAAGGGCTATGGCAGCTACCAGCAAGGGCAAAAAGAAGAGTCTTCATTCACAGAGCTCATGGCCCTTTACAGGCTCGTCAAGGGAGCCAGCATCACACCACATGCCAAACCCAACGTCCAGCCTGAGCTTATCTTTAAAGTAACTTGTCTTTTTTCCACCCTTATTTATCAGGGACTCCCAAGTCCTGCACAGAAAAGGCAAGCCTCAAGAGCTCTTGTAATGTTATTTATCAATTATAATCCTTTTCAATAGACAAGATTTAGAGAAGAAAGAATTGAAGGAAAGGGAGAAGCGTCCCTGTGACAAATCCCGATTTTAACACTAGAAGGAGTCCCCAGGCAGTTAAAGGATATTTATCAAAGCTTGTTTTAAAAGGTAGGCTCACACTGAATTCTGAGCCACAGCAGCAGAGGTCAAAGCCCAGCCCAGCCAAATGAGCTGCTGCAGATAAAAGCACAGTGTTCCTATAGGAATCTTTCACACATTAAAAGTTCCAGGAAGTTTTTGGAGAGCTCTAAACATGTACAGCAGTTCTAGTTGATTTTAAATCTGACAGGTAAGTACCCCAGCCTCAGGCAAGTAGCTGAAAATACAGCTAACAATTCTTGGAGACTCCGGAGTTGCAGACAACCCTTTTTCTGTAAGCCTTATACCTTAAGCACCTTATCTCTTAACACTCACTGCTTCATTTCAAACAGAACTTCACCAGAAGTTTCTTCATCCAGTGTCAGCAAGGTTTGGTCTTGCACAGCCCTCACACGCTCACAAAGGGGATGATGGACAGTCCCAGTGCTTGTGAACAGCTTCCCATAGAATGGCTTTTCAGGGGAGAGTGCCAAAGGGGATCAGGAAACATCCCCCATGGCAAATGCACACAGAAGGATTAACAAACTTCTTGACCATACATTGTTTCCTGTAAACCCCATCTCATTCTTGCTCTCTCTCTCTCACACACACCCCTTTTTTATTTACATTGCAAATGTGACTCTCAGCACCATTACACTTTAAGTTTGGGAAATCAAGAACATTAATCTCAAAACTGTGTCAAGAGAATATGCCCATTTGATTGCTTCCCAGCCCATCAACAGTATCATCATCACTATTACTCTCACCTGCAGTTTATAAATACAAAGATTCATAAAGCCATTTCATTCCCTGGGAACAAGTCTAGATTGATTTGGCTTTCCAGTCTATCACAGTCTCCCAGCTGTGGGAGATAATCCACCTGAAGAAATGGTGTCCCTCTGATTAACAGCACTCCTGCAGGCCACAAACACACCCATTAGATTTCACATGTGATCTGATAAATACATTTCAGGGGAGTAACTGTGGAGGACAGGGAAAATGTGCCACAACTGTAGAAGTCTACTTAGTTACTAAATTCACTAAGAACCACCACTACCTTCTCCTGGTGTATAAAAGCCACTTGGAGAACAGGTTTTAGGCCTAGAAGCAGGCAGATGGAAGGGCGGTAAATGCAGAGAAAGCACAGACCTTTACCCACCTACCTGTGCATCACCCATCCCTGCCTAGCACCACAGCCTTGGATCACCAGGCACCCAACAGAAGCAACCTCAGACCTCCCCAGGCCTCCTTCAGGCCACAGTCCTATTACCCACTGGTGAACTTCCACCCCCAGCAATTCCCCTCATGAAACCACAGGCATTACCTGCACTCACATCAAGGTCTGAGTCCAGCTCAGGAGCCTGACATGCATCATCTGCAACTATATCCCCTGCAGCAAGTTCCAAAAGTTGAATTACTCAGCAAACAGCAGCTCTGAAGCAGTCCCCACCACACAGTACATGATTTGGTAAACCAAGTGTGGGATTTACTTTTGTATCAGCCACCATTTTATATTATTTGAACGATTTCCTGTTGCCACCCAACCTCATGCCAAGTTTGTGCTCAGACTCAGTGTGCAAAAGCCACCAGCACCTTCAACTGTGCACCTACACCTTCAGAAGCTTTTTGAAACTCCACCTCTTTCCCAAGGGACAGTAGCTCCCTGAGAGTAGTTCCTAAGTAGAATAGCTACGACTGACAGGAAAAGAGCTGCTGGCATTCACCTTCAACTGCTGAATTCATCTGCCTGACTCAAACGACTGCAAGAGCCCAGCATCTGTCTCAAGCCCTTTGACGATACTTCGCGAAGTGCAGTGAAGCATAGGGAAAAAAGCAGGAGAACAGAACTCAGCCTTGACTTCCATCAGGTCAGGCAACAGAAGGTGGAGGCAAAATTAAATTCAGATCACCTGCAGAGATGTGAGGACATATTTATTAGGTAAAACTCCACAGCTTCACTCTGACAGCAGGACAAGAAGGAATTCTGACCGTCTGTGACCGTTCATCTGTCTCATCCACGAGTGATTCTCACTAAAGGCACTACTTGCCTGCAGAAGACATCAAAGCTGGACCCTAAATTGCTGCAACCTAACCACATTGCACAGGCAGAGCACCTGCTATTCCATCTCCTATTTGCAGAGAAGCTAACAAACAACACTGACATCCACAAAATCTGTGCTCAAAACTGTTCAGGAACATTTCAAACCCAAGTAACTTCGTGTATGAAGAAGCACCCGATACAACCCTAAAGTGCACCAGCTCTCTTTAAACTTGTTAGCTTGTGTGTGGATAGTTCAGCTACAAAAACCCAAAGCATTGCCTGCGCTGGGAGGGATTACTGCAAGACAACAGATGATGTCAGCGTTAAACAGGTGTCAGACTCATTTTACATAGTTCAGCATTCTGCAAGAGGAAAAAACAGCTCAAGGGACAAGGCAGCTCATGTGGAAAAGAAAAGTTCTTGTTGCACAAACTCACAGCCCCTAAAGTGAGGACGTGACTTAAACCGAGATTTAAACAACTCAATCTCCCTGCCTGGGAGCGGGAGAGGCTGATCATGATAAATTACTTTCATAAATGCAGATCATCCTGCTCTTTCACGTCAAGTCTTCAGCATTTATTTTAATTATAGCAAAGAACTGCCCCAAAGGGACCGGTTTATAATTCAAGTGTTTGCATAAACCTGCTGCGGGTCAACACGCACATTCCCCGGGAGATTCGACATCCAGACACAGTCATTCCTCCTCCAGCTAATGAAGGACAGCCAGCAGCTCAGGCTCCTCAGGATACACATCCAGACCTACCTCCTGCCATTGCCCCACTCAAGACAGCTGAGGACTTACATGAAGTCATTGCTGGAAGCCCTTTCACCTGTACATGCTCTGGTTACAGAAGCATGAAACCAGAAATGTAGATTACAGCTAGGCTCATCAGCCATGCAGGACAGGAACAGAGGGGGCAGGAATGAGAACTACATCATTTAAAGCTTCAAAATTAACCCAAAGTCCTAGATGGGACTAGAGCAGTGGAGTACTGGAGGCGAGTACACACAGGGAGAGGAGAAAGGACCACAGCACAGCCACACAGGGAGAGATTGAGCCCTTCTCCCTCCAATTGGTTCATCCGCAAGCTGCAGTGCACCAGGTCCATACAAGCTCAGGGGCAGGAGCTCTCGCACAGCAGCCTGCCTTGCCCCACGTCACTGGAGCTACTCTCCTCACAGAGCCTGTTACAAGCAGTGGGGAGGATTTTATCTCCTTTCCCCTCCCTAAGGTCAGCAACAGAGACCACGTGCTCTCCTCCTGAGCACGCAGCCTCCTGTGATCCAAGGCCTGGAGTTTCAGGAAACAGCTGAGAGAAGAAGGGCAGGGCTGCACTCGGTGCTCCCTGGTGGAGGTCCTCCTGCAGCAGGTGGCTGAGCTGCGGGATGCTGTTAATAGACTGTGAGATGTCAAGGAAGCTGAGAGGAAGCAGGAATGCTTGCTCCCAGCCCAAACTGTGCAGGGGCCTCGAGCTTCACCTCTACCTCATGAAGGAAAGAAGGAGGCCGTTAACCTGGGAATTAGTGACAAAAAAAAAACAACAAAAAAAGAAGGAAAAGGACAACCAAAAGCAAGGGGCTTCCCCCTAAATCCCCTGTCCGCAAGCAGAACCGCTTTGCTGTCCTGCAGGGGGCTAATGAGGAAATGCACTCGAGCCAGAACAGCCGGCTGATGCACTGCTAAAGAAGATCTCTACTGGTGCTGCTAGGAAAAAAGCGGCGGGTCGTAGTAGTAGGGGACTCTACACTGAAAGGGACAGAAGCACTTGTCTGCTGTCCAGACCCCGTCTCAAGGGAGGTGTGTTGCCTACCAGGGGCACGGATCAGGGATGTGGCAGAGAGGCTGCCTGCTCTAGTAAGTCCCACGGACTATTACCCACTCCTGGTGATACATGTGGGTGCTAGGGATATAGACAGTAGTAGCCTGGGGAACATAAAGAAGGACTACAGAGCCCTGGGGGAGGTGGTTAGGGGCTCTGGAGCTCAGGTGGTCTTTTCATCAATTCTCCAGGGTACAGGGGAGGACCTAAAAAAAGCTAGGAGGATTGGCCAGGTTAATAACTGGTTAAAAGGCTGGTGTCATAGTCAGGGGTTTGGGTGTCTTGAACACGGCACCCAAGCTTGTAGGCCAGGTCTAGTGGGGGCTGGTGGAGCTGGTCTGATAAAGGGGAAGTGCAGTTTTGGTAGGAGGCTTGCCAGACTGGTAAAGGATGCTTTAAACTAGATGTGTTGGGGCAGGGGGGCATCGTTCCATCCCAACACACCCAGTCAGTTGCCAGAACCTATAATAAAAGCTCAGAGCAATGTAGAGATATCCCAGCCACTCCAGCCAATGAGCCGGCTTCATTTGGAGCTCGGCTCAGATGCCTCTATACAAATGCCTGTAGCATGGGGAACAAACAAGAGGAATTAGAGATGTGTGCACGTCTACGGGGGTATGATATAATAAGCATCACAGAAACATGGTGATCCTATGACTGGAGTGTTGCGATAGAAGGTTACAGGCTCTTTAGAAAAGACAGGCCTGGCAGGCAAACAGGGGGGGTTGCCCTTTATGTTAGGGATAGGCTGGAGAGTATGGAACTCTGTCTGGGGACAGGTGAGCAGTCCACAGAGAGTTTGTGGGTCAGGGTTAAAGGGAATATAGCTATGGGAGACATTACTGTGGGGATCTGTTACAGACTGCCTGATCAAGGAGAACCTGCGGATGAAGCCCTCCATAGACAGATAGGAAAAGCCTCACGCTCGCAGGCCCTTGTTCTCACGGGTGACTTCAACCACCCTGACATCTGTTGGAAGGACGGTACGGCCCGGCACAAGCAATCCAGGAGGTTCCTCAATTGTGTAGAAGACAACTTTCTTCTGCAAGTAGTAGAGGAGCCAACAAGGAGAGGTGCCATGCTTGACCTCGTGCTCACCAACAGGGAAGGGCTCATTGGAAATGTGACACTCCAGGGTAGCCTTGGATGCAGCCATCATGAGATGCTCGAATTTGAGATCCTCAGGACAGTGAGAAGGGTGTGCAGCAAGCTCACTGCCCTGGACTTCAAAAGAGCAGACTTTGGCCTCTTCAGGAACCTGCTTCGGAAGGTTCCATGGGATACAGCCCTAGAGGGCAGAGGAGCCCGAGACTGTTGGTTGATATTCAAGGATCACCTGCTGCAAGCTCAGGAGTGTTACATCCCAACCAGAAGGAAGTGCAGGAGGGCCAGGAGACCTCCTTGGATGGATAAGGAGCTCCTGAGGAAAATTCAATTGAAAAAAAGGCTTATAATAAGTGGAAGCAAGGACAGGTGGCATGGGAAGAGTACAGGGATGTTGCCCGAGAAGCTAGGGACCAGGTTAGGAAAGCTAAGGCCCAGTTAGAATTAAACTTAGCTAGAGGTATTAAAGATAACAGGAAGGGATTCTACAGGTACATAGCAAATAAAAAACAGACTAGGGAGAACGTAGGCCCCCTCAGGAAGCTCTCGGGAGAACTGGCTACACAGGAGTTGGAGAAGGCTGAGGGTCTGAATGACTTCTTTGCCTCACTCTTCACTGGCAAAGGCTCTGACCAAACCACCCAAGTCTTGGAAGGCAGACCCAGGGACTGTTGAGAATGAAGACCTTGGGCCCGCTGTAGGAGAGGAATTGGTTTGAGACCATCTTAAAAATCTGAACGTGCACAAGTCCATGGGTCCTGATGAGATCCACCCGCAGGTCCTGAAGGAGCTGGCGAATGAAGTTGCAAAGCCGCTGGCCATCATATTTGAGAAATCATGGCAGTCAGGTGAAGTTCCCGATGACTGGAAAAAGGGAAATATAACCCCCATTTTCAAGAAGGGGAAAATGGATGACCCGGGGAATTACAGACCAGTCAGTCTCACCTCTGTGCCTGGCAAAATCTTGGAGCAGATTCTCCTGGATGGCATGCTAAGGCACATGAAAATCAACAAGGTGCTTGGTGACAGCCAGCATGGCTTCACTAAGGGGAAATCCTGCCTGACCAATGTGGCAGCCTTCTATGATGGGGCTACAGAACTGATGGACAGGGGTAGAGCAGTTGATGTCATCTACCTGGACTTGTGTAAAGCGTTCGACACTGTCCCACACGACATCCTTGTCTCTAAATTGGAGGGACATCAACTTGACGGATGGACCACTCAATGGAAAAAGAACTGGCTGGATGGCTGCATACAAGGAGTTGTGGTCAATGGCTCAATGTCCGGCTGGAGACCAGTAACGAGTGGGGTCCCTCAGGGATCGGTGTCGGGACCGGTCTTGTTTAACATCATTGTCGTTGACATGGACAGTGGGATTGAGTACGCCCTCAGCAAGTTTGCCGATGACACCAAGCTGTGTGGTTCGGTTGACACGCTGGAAGGAAGGAATGCCATCCAGAGGGACCTCGACACACTTGTGAGGTGGGCTGATGCCAACCTCATGAAGATTAACCATGTCAAGTGCAAGGTCCTACACCTGGGTCAGAGCAATCCCAGGCACAGCTACAGGTTGGGCAGAGAAGAGATTCAGAGCAGCCCTGTGGAGAAGGACTTGGGGGTGTTGGTTGATGAGAAAACGAACATGAGCCGGCTTCAGTGTGCGCTTGCAGCCCAGAAACCAACCGTATCCTGGGCTGCATTCAAAAGGAGCGTGATCAGCAGGTCGAAGGAGGTGATCCTGCCCCTCTACTCTGCTCTTGTAAGACCTCACCTGGAGCATTGTGTGCAGTTCTGGTGTCCTCAACATAAAAAGGACATGGAACTGTTGGAACAAGTCCAGAGAAGGGCCACAAGGATGATCAGGGGACTGAAGCACCTCCCGCATGAAGACAGGCGGAGGAAGTTGGGGCTGTTCAGCCTGGAGAAGAGACGGCTGCGTGGAGACCTCATAGCAGCCTTCCAGTATCTGAAGGGGGCCTATAGGGATGCTGGAGAGGGACTCTTCATTAGAGACTGTAGTGACAGGACAAGGGGTAACGGGTTAAAACTGGGGAAGTTTAGGTTGGATATAAGAAGGAAATTCTTTCCTGTTAGGGTGGTGAGCCACTGGAATGGGTTGCCCAGGGAGGTTGTGAATGCGCCATCCCTGGCAGTGTTCAAGACCAGGCTGGACGAGGCCTTGGGTGATATGATTTAGCGTAAGGTGTCCCTGCCCACGGCAGGGGGGTTGGAACTTGGTGATCTTAAGGTCCTTTCCAACCTTAACGATTCTATGATTCTATGAATCTAAGTCCACAGCGCAGAGCTATGCAAGACAAGGATGGTGCAGTTACAGACAGAGGTAGGTTTGTTGAGGAAAGGGTGGAGAGCAGCTCAAGGATGCACAAGGAAAGAGCCCACCACAGAAAGCTTGCTAACGGGGAAACAGCCAGCAGGTGGCAACACAGACATCCCAGGTCCCTCCTGGGCACACCCTTCCCATCCCAACCGCCAACTGCTCAGCCGGCAAGAAGTGTGGGGAACACAGGAAGGCTTAGCCTAGTACCTATGTGTATTCTCACTCCTTCCCGTGTGCTAACCAGATAAAGGAGTCTAATGTATTCTGCTGGAAGACTGCACACGGAAAATGAAACATGAACAGACCCACACAGGAAGGGAGACAGTAACACCCTGGCATAAAGCAGGATTATGGTTGTCTTTGCCAGGCTCAACACAGGTCAGATCAAGCTCCCACAGGCAGATCCAGTAACAAGATTTGTGTTTAGACACTGGACTGTGAATCACAGCAACAGAGATGGATATTCAGATCTGAACAGTGGAAGTTATTTTCCCTCTGACTCACAATAAAAGGTTACCACTGCACTATTTGCTCAGCGAACAGGTCCCAGTTAGCCAGGAAGTATATCCAACACACCTCCAAGTATAGGCTTGTTTGAGGACAGGTTCTCCAATAGCTTCTATTTTACTCTCCCTTTAACTAGCTCCAGCAATTCAAATCCAGCAAGTGTATTTTAAGCGATTCAACTGATCACTGATAAAGACCCGATAGTTCCACACTCGTTGTAACAGTGGTACCTTGGCTTCCTTCACGTGCCTCATGATCTTGCCAAGATCTTCAACATCAAGGACAGAATTTGACCCTCCAGCTTCCTCAGCGTCAGCTTCCTCCTCACTACTGCTTTCAAACAACTCTTCTGCCTGTGTAAGAGATCGGACAAAAATCCAAGTGAGAATTGTATCTGAATGTTAAGCATTAGATCTTCATCTATGCTAACCAGTGAAAACAGCTCTCACACTCGGCAAAGATACTGAAAAACAAGGAACAGCCTACCAATAACCTGTATAATGTGTACAAGATGCATTTAAACCTGGGGCTCTCTTTGGTGTCTGAAGCTCAGCCCAGCTTTCTTGCCTCCAGATTACTCCCTTTCCCTCATGTGCCCACCTGATCCCATGACAGGCAATCAGAGAAGTCAGACTCCCACTCTGTACTGTGATCATCTGGAAGCCTAAAGCCCTTCAATTCCCCCGAGTGCCCCTTGGTGTCTGATGAACAGGGAGTGAGAGATCTGCTTTCCCAGTCAAATTCTTCACAGAGCAGAAACACCGTCTCCCTTTTTGTACACAGGCAAGGTACAGCAGAAGAGCACTGGTGGAACAGCAATGCTTATTCCTCTTGTTCCTGCAGTAGGCAGCACCCTCAAACCCACTCAGACAGAAGAGACCTTCTTTTACTACAGAATTCAACATGGTCATCATAGTCATTTCCAACTCACAGCAAACACCTTGCCGGCAGGATTAAAGTGCCACAGCACCTCTGGGTCTTGCATTTTAGAGCAAGAGAGAGGATTCCTTATTCAAGCCTGCAATCAACAAACACGCCAGAAGACACAAAAATGATTACAGACACACATTCAGAGCAAATACAGGACTTGCTCAGAGAACACTCCCCCAACTGCCTTTGGAAAAACCTTGGGATTCAGGCAAAGCACCTAAATTTCCCCAAGTTGAAATGGAAGCAGGTTAACTGCTCCCAGAGAACTAAATGTGAAGTGAACTTGGCCACGAGACAAAGCAAAGGCTCTGAAGAGAACCCAGACTGGGTCCCTGGAGCATGTATCACAACACATACCTCCCCCTATGCAAGAGGAAGACTCATCATACACATGCCATCTAGCCTAGGACCATCAGCCATCACTAATTCTTTGGTCCTTCTTGGGTGGCTTATTCTACTTGCTATCTGCCATGGGATCTCATCCCTCTTCCCCCTCTGATCCAAAAAAAAAGAGGTATCAAGCTCCCACGGCACCCCTCTGGGCTGAAGGAGAAAGGAGAGAAGTCAACCAGTGCTACAAGGGGTACTAAATCAGAAATAAGGTCCCACGGATTTGGGCTTTACCTCAGTATTCGTATATTCCGATACCCCAT
Organism: Pezoporus flaviventris; assembly: GCF_033815535.1. Classification (NCBI taxonomy): domain Eukaryota; kingdom Metazoa; phylum Chordata; class Aves; order Psittaciformes; family Psittacidae; genus Pezoporus; species Pezoporus flaviventris. Next base: position 748,687 of record NW_026892739.1, on the reverse strand, counting down.
GTTCATGATCTGAACTCTCCCTGCTCTGCTTCCCTGGAGATTTGCACTTCCCTTTCTTGCACTTCCCACCACAGGGCTTCTTTTCCCCTCTGCAGAGGGCCTGAAGCTGAGTGAGGAACTTGGCTTTCCAGGCTTCAAAGTCGGCCTCAATGGTGCCATGCTCGCTCTGGGACACGTTACAGTCCCCCTCGGCACGAGTCACGATCCGGCTGGCGCTGAGCATCCACAGCCACCTGTCAATATTTCTTCCAACCTGGGATAAGATCAAAGTTAGAGGGAAATTAAATGAAGGGCAAGTTAAACAAAGCAGGCAACTAAGAAAGCAAGCACCAAGCCTGGAAAGAGGGCTGCACAGGACTGCAGGACAGGCACTTCTGGACTCTCCCTCACCTGCCGGCTCAGAGCACACACAGTCTGAACACCACCACACCTGGATTAGACATTACGAGAAAAATGCTTCACTGTGAGGGTGCTGAGGCGCTGGCACAGGGTGCCCAGAAAAGCTGCGGCTGCCCCATCCCTGGCAGTGTTCAAGGCACAAGAAGGTGGCACAAGGCCCGTGGCAGGGGGTTGGAACTCTAAGAGCTCTAAGGTCACTTCCAACCCAAAGCATTCTGTGATGGAAAACACCTCTGCTATCAAACCCATGTGATAAGAAAGAGGTGAGCTCTGGAAACAAGCTCCTTTATGCTATGCTTGGTCAAAATGGCCACATCCCTAACACATTTCCTGTGGCTCCAGTTACACAAACATAACAACCAGGTGACAAGTCACGCCATTTTTCCGACCAAGATGAAACTCATTACAAGGCTCAGGTACTGCCGTATGCCCACTTCTATGGGCAACCTGTGCCAGTGTCTCACCAAAATCACAGGGAAGAATTTTTTCCCTAATGGCCATTCTCAGTATCCCGTCTGGCAGGTTAAAGCCATTCCCCCTTGATCGGTCCCTGCAGCCCCTTATCTAAAGCCCCTCTCCAGGTTTATCATCAGACCCCTTTAGGCTCTGGGAGCTGCTCTAATGTCTCCCCAGAGCCGTCTCTTCTCCAGGCTGAACCAGACCAGCTCTCACAGCCTGGCTCCAGAGCAGAGCTGCTCCGGCCCAGGCAGCATCTCTGCGGCTCGATCCAACAGCTCCACATCCCATGTGTTGTTGCCCCAGAGCTGGATGCAACAGAGGGAGGGTCTCACCAAAACAGAGTAGAGGAAGAGAACCACCTCCCTCAGCCTGCTGGCCACACTTTTTTTGGTGCAGCCCAGAATGCCATTGGCTTTCTGGGCCAATTCTCACACAAACTACCAGTAACGGGCAGGTACGTAGCATTTAAGATAGCTCAGCCTTTCAGAGGAGCAGGAGTCAAAGACATGTGCACAGGAGATACTTACTGTGTTGTAATGAGCAACATACGCAGAGTTTCCCAAGCCAAATACAGCATATCTCAGGCCCTTCAGATAGGCTTTCCCAAAGCGAAAGTCGTGTGCAGCCTCTTCTAACCACCTACAGAACCAGGCTGCACTCTCGGTTGGCTGCCCATCTGTGTACGTAGCCACCAAGAACACACAGATGTTCCTGCTGGTTGTCTAAGAACAGAAACAGAACACAAGAGAAAAGATCACTCAATTTTTCTGAGCACTTCAGGAAGAGAGCTGGAACACATGGGCACCTGAAAGAAGTCAAAAGATGAGATTTTGGCTGGCTGGCTGGCTGAATAGTTTTTGGTGTGGGATGCTGCAGGTGGTAACCCCAACAGTGGTGGATGGCCATCCTCCCTGCAAAGCCATCTTAAATTAACCAAAGGAGAACAAGCTCTCTTTCCCCTGCTTAATGGAGTGGTAAAACAGAACGGGACACCCACCTTCCCCACCCCAATCAACAGCTTCCAAAACACGCTCTTGCAGCAATAACGCCCCCATACATTAAAAAAATCAACTATCAATATTGACAGAAGAAAAATCCACCAAGGATTCCCCAGCAGAAATACTGCTCACGAGAAGTTTCTAAGTCTAAAAGCTGCAGAAGAATCACTATCCTCTTACTCCAGTTTTGAACCCTTCCCAGGTGGACACTCATAGACACAACAGGGGCCCTGGTGCAGACACTGTCCATTACTCACAGCCGAGTTACACAACTGGCTTGGACAAAGCCAAGCTCGGCATCACACACCCTACATAAGCCTTTCCTCAGCAATTTCAGCATTTAGCTATTTGTTGCCAAGGGCTGATGGACTGCACTTGCTTCCATGGAAGGAAAGCAAATTGCAACACAACAGCTTTGCCTTCACAACCCCAGGAAAAGCTTGGAATTATTATTCCCATTTACAACATACCTACCTCGTCTAATAAACAATCATCTGGATCACAGTCTCCCGTGCTAATGACTTCCACTGGCACATTAAGGGAAATAACTGCCTCAGCAAGAGCTCTGGCAAATCTCTGAGAAAAGAAACAGAGACAGCAACTGGGTGCTACAACACAGGTACCTGAAAGGTCAAACAAGCCCTGCTGTGCCCAGAGACAGGACTTCTCCCAGCACAGCAAGGATATACTGGCTGGAAAAACAGAATCACATGAATTTTATGATTAACGATTTTATATTTACACACACAAATGACATTTCCTTTTGAAAAAGCACCTGAAAGAGCACTTCTAAGAAGATCAGCTAGCAAATTAAGAGTATATTCAAGGCCAGGTTGGATGGGGCTTGGAGCAACTTGCTCTAGTGGAAGGTGTCCCTGCCTGTAACAGGGGGTTAAAACTGGAAGGTCCCTTTCAACACAAACCAGGCTGGGGTTCTATAACACTGTAAGAGTAAACTTGAAGCTTCATAATAATGTCTCTACTGCATACCCCACATGAAGGCAGTAGTAAAGCTCTTATTTTTATATGCTTTTCACTTATCTTTCCTGTTGGGTAACAACTTCTCATGACCTAAGGAACTCTGATCTTTACACACTGTAGTGTTTCTAAGGCAAGCAACATACTCGAATCTCAACATTTCAACTCAAGATCATGCACATGGAAAAAAAGTAACTCATACCTTTGCTGTGCCAGTCTGAGACCCATAGAAAATCTTTACCCCAGCAACGTAGACCTCCTTTCTCTGCAGGGTGGCACATCCATTGACTACCTTGTCTTCTATTCCTTCAGAAGAAGCGGGATTCCCAGTGGGTTTTTCACCCTGTGGAACAAGCACTGTCTCGCGTTCCATCCCTTTTCAAAGCGATGGTAACCCCCTTTTCCCCAAAAGCATTGAAAATTCCAGTCCTGTGATCAGACTCTCAGCACCATGCAAATGGAACAAAGCAGTTGAGTGTCTCTCACCCTACAGAGACACACAAGTAGCTTTCTCCAAACTAGGCCATGCTACAACACGCTCATCTCGCACACTGCTGAGATAACAGACTCAGGCTGAAACCAAGAACGTCCCAACTCCTAAAGCAGAGCTTCACTCACCTGAACGGCAAGGATTTTAATTCCCGAGTGGCCTAATCCCACCCTGGTCCCCAGACCAGCCCAACCTTATCATTAACATCACAGGAAAAATGAGAAAACCTTGCAGAAGCAGAGTGATTTGCCTGAAGTGACAGAGCAAGCGAGGCTGACACACTCCCTCAGTAACAAATGGAAAGCATTCAGATGAGTTCTGCTGTAACAGCGGAGCAAAGAGCGCGTTCAGCTACCCACAAACATAAGACGACCAGGACTGAGGATTACAACCATCAGACACACTGAACTACAGCTGGCACATGCAACAACTCCGGTGGGCCCACAGGGGAGTAGCACATTTCACTGCACCAGGGGCTTCCTTTCCCCAGCAACTGCTCGCTGGGCTGTGGAGCGGGGCACAGATTCTGGGGCTCTTCTCAAAGCACCTACATGCTCTGTTACCTTCTCTTGGGGTTTGGAGGTGGAGAACTGAATGACGATCCAAATGCTGACCCCAAAGGCAACTGCAGAACAGACGTAAAGCCTGTGCAGCCATAAGGACACCAGGCAAGTAGAGAAGAAGCTCCACGCATCCATTGAGACATCCAAGTCTAAAACAGATCACAGATTTAGCGAGAGCAGATTCCAACAGCACAAACTGAGAATGAACACCACAAACCCAGCCATCCCGCACCTGCAGGCTCAGGCCAGCAGCCTGACGCCAGGCTCTGCAAAAAACAGCCTTTGCCTACAAACACGACGCTACAAGAAGCCTTCACCTCCTCAGAGGAGCACCAACTGAGCTCAACCTCTGTTTCCACTGCCCTGTGGAATCTCTGGGTTTTCTTTAGAGAGCACCGGTTCTGTTCCAGGCAAAGGCAGGTAACACTCGAGCTGTGCAAGTGTCTGAAAGGAAGCAGTCCCTGTGAAACACCCAGGGCATCGGACCGGCCTTACTTTGGCACAGATCCAACACGTGCAGATCTCTCGAGCTACAAAGCTCCACGGCAAGGGGAAAATCACCTCCAAGCGCCCGCTGCTGAGCACAACCCTTGCTCGTACACGTGAGGCGCCACTCTGCTTACAGGAGCTTTGAGCCAGGTTCCAGGCCAGAGCAAGACCTCGACTCAGGTCACAACCTTGACGGGAAGCCCTTCATCAGCAACACCGAAGCTCCCAAAGACCAGAGCTGGGAGCGCTGCGGCTCTGCGGCAGCCCCACCGAACCCCTCCAGGGGGGCTCCGGGAACCTGCAGCACCCCGGGAACGCCGCTCCGCTCCGCCCCCCCCCCCCTCCCCGGGCAACCCCTGCAATTCCCCATGGAACACCCCCACCTCCCCCGGGCCTCACCGCCCATGGAGCTGCCCCGCCGCCCCTCAGCCCTGGGCCTGCCCTACCCCTGCCCCTCCGCACGCACCACTGACTCCTGCTCGGAGCTCGCCCGACCCACGGAACCACGGCACATCCTCACACAAACCTCTCGTCCCCTTGCCCCGAAACCACCTCACGGCTCTTACCCCACACCCGGCCAGCACCCACCACAACATCCTCCCCGCTGCACTTACCTTACACACACCCTCGAGCTCCTACACGGCCAACCCCGGCTCCGCCATTCCCGCACGGACACGGCCCGGCCCGGCCCTGCCCGGCCCGGCCCCGCTCCGCTCCGGCCACAGCGCAACACCCGCTCCCGCGGCCCGCACCGCCGGAGAGCTCTCGCCTCGCTCGGCCCAGCGGCCGCCGCGCACCCCTTCCCTGCGGAGTGAGCTTGCGGAGCGACGGCGAGGCGGGGAAAGCGTAGGGGCGGCCACAGAGGAGTCACGGCCGGGCGGATTCAGCCAATGGCGAAACAGCGCTGGGCGGCCCCGGCCAATGGAGAAACAGCGCTGGACGGCCCCGGCCAATGGACAACCAGCGCGGGGCAGCCGCGGCCGCGTCCATTTTAGCTCCGCCTCCCTGCTGGGGCCATGGTGCGAGCACGGCGCGGCGGGAAGCGCTGCGAGGTCGCCGCTGCCGAGTGGCAGCCAAGTCCTGGGCCGGCGCTGTCAGGGACGGCTCCGGCTCCGGTCTGTGGTGGGAGGCCCGTGGGGGATCCGGTGTGAAGACGTGGCTGTGGAGGGGGCAGCGCCGTGTGGGAGCGGTTGCGGAGCCGAGGCAAGGCCCGAGGCGCGGGGAGGCGGGCCCGGAATGATGGGGCCAGGCCCCGTCCCTGCTGCCGGCAAGAAACCGTGCTGGGAGCAGCGCCCGAGATGGAACGGGGGGGATCCAATTCTTCCTGCTGGAACGGTTCCACAGCCAAGGCTGGATGAATGGCTGTGCGTCTCTGCACTCGGTACGGTCTGGTGTCGGGAGTGGTGGTCTGTTCTTGTTAGACTGTTGTTGATCTGTTGTTGTTACTCTCTTCTTCTACCGCAGTTGGCACGTTGGGTTTTTTACTACCATTTTAGTATTGTTTTACTGCGAAGGTCCTTGCTCACCTTCCCCCTTTTTCTGTCCCTACGTCAAATAAACAGTCTGTGTTCACATCTGCCTTCCCCGGGTTTGGTTCCTGGGCCAGGGAGCAGTGTGCTGCTTTCCAGCACCCTCTGCTTGGGGGTACTTGCTTCCCCGTTCCAACACAGCTGTGTGGTCGAACAACAGTTATTACTGTTTGTATTATTATTACAATTTGTCATTATTTCACCGGTTTTCCTCCACTTTGCTTCTGCTTTGAGCAGAGGCTGTTTCAGGGCAAGACTGCACAAGTGTGCTGGGAAGGACGCTTAATTACCACGTTGTGCTTTCTCTTGCGTTGGTGTTTCCAGTGGAGAGACCTCAGCCCAGCCCAGGGGCAGGAAGCAGGGAGCCTTGGCAATGGCAACCAGAGGAGTCTTTACGCTCTCAAGCAGAGGTGGATGGGCTGAAGGAAGCACCTATGGTGCTCCCCAAGCCCAAGGATGGCAGCAGCATCCTTTGTACTGCTGGGAGAGGGCAGGCAGGGAAGGTGGGGGCAAGGCTCAAGCAGGATGGGGCAGCCAGAGGCTGCACGTGCAAGAGCTTCTGCCCTTGCATCACCGTTTCGTTTCAGTCACCTGCAGCTCCCCTGGCATCTGCCCCCAAAAGACTCCCTTGTGCAGCCCCCTGAGGACCTGAGCCAGCCCCAGTGCTACAGCTGTGCGCACTGCATGGGAGCACTGGGCATGGGCAAAGGGGAAACCAGAGGGCTGGAGATGGAGCCCTGCCTGCCATGGGCAGAGTGTGAGCGTTCCTTGCAAGGCCCCTTTGAAAGGGCAGCACAGCAGCAGCAGCCTGCTCTGTCCCCAGCTCTGAGCAGAAAGACCTGAAGGAACACGAGGGCTGCACGTCTCAATACACCACATTTGTCCCTAGCAAGGACACCCTAGATTACAACGCGTGCCAGTGCTGGGCTGTCCTCTGAGAGCTCGGGAGGAGCCTGCAAAGCCCTCAGTAGCTGTAAAGACCAAAGCTTGCTGTGGCTACATGAAAACCCAATCCAGTTCTAAGCACAGCTTTCCCCTGCATCTCAAGCGTGGCGCTTGGCAGCTGCTGAGATCCAAAACCCGGTCATTTGCCTTGGGTTTGTTGTTTTCCATAGGGATTCCCCGTGTGCCCCTGCTCCCTCCCGGGAAGTCGGGTGCCCCTGAGCTGGCCCGTGGGGGTCATTGCCAGGGAGGTGCTCAGGGGAATCGTGTTCTGTGCGGTCTGTGTCATGGTCCCTGCCACGGTGCCTGCCTGGTAGGGCACAGCAGGGCTGTGGAAGCTGCAGGCACAGAGGCGAGGGTGGGCTCAGGACAGGGGTGGCCCAGGGTCAGTGACTGTCAGGGGGAGGGTGGCCCAGGGCTGTCAGTAGAAGGCGGGTGGACCGGGGGTGCCGGTGGAACAGGGCCACGAGCTGTAGAAGGCGGCGACTGGCGAGGTCCGGCGGCGCGGCTCCCGCAGCGCGTTCCGGGCCGGTGGCCGTTGCTGCTGCGGTCGGAAGCGATGGCGCTGCCGAGTCCGTGGCGCTGCCTCTGGCGCTGGCAGTGATGCTGACCTGCCTGGCGCAGGGATCGCTGCTGGGAGCGGCGCTGGGCGCGGGGGGTGCCCGGTTTGCGCTGCGGTCCCGCACGCCCGCCAGGCGCCCTCCGGCCCGGCGCCCTCCCGCACGGTTCGTGCCCCCCCAGCGCCCTCCCCGACTTCTCCTTTTCCCCTACAGGCCGAGCCTCATTGCCCGCTTCCCACCTCCGTGGCACAGGGACACAGGTGGCACGGGGATGCAGGCGGCACAGGGATACGGGCAGGATAAGGACATGGGTGGCGCAGCTATGGCGGTGCTGGTCCCATAGCTCTGCCTGTGGTGCTGCCCTGCCTTCTTGTGCAGGGATTGCTGCTGGCTGCAGTGGGGTCCTGGTGTGCGACACGGTCCTGCCGGCCCGCAGGCTCCGGCTCCCATGGACTCTAACGGTGGCTTGGCCGCCGGCACCGTCTGTGCTGAGAGCACCCACTCCGGCCACTACTGCCTTGAGGGAGCACGGGGGGAGGACGGGATCGGATCCTCCCGCCGCTAACAGAGGCGCTGATCGTTGTGTCCCCGCAGAGCCCCACTGCCAACCGTGCGCCACCGGTACCCGCTGCTGCCGCACTGGAGCCCCCGCCGGTACGCTGGGACAGTCAGATGCCCAGGGTCTTGCCATGGGCCCGACGCCCAGCCCCGCTCTGCAGCCCAGCGCGCAGCTCTTTGCTTCTCCTCACTCTGCCCTGGCCACTCTGCAGGGGGGACACATCCAGGGAAAAGGGGAAGACGAAATCTCTTTGCTGTGCTGACAGCTTTTCAGCCAGAGGCAGCAGCACGCCTGGGAGCCCGGTGTTGCCACTTTGACGTGGGTCCCCTCAGCACCTGCTGAGCTGTAATAAAACACTGCTCACGTCCTGGGCTGGGCTTGCAGATGTGAGAGGGGGACGAAGTCGTGGCTAATGGAGCTCTGCAGCTGTGCAGGGAAAGGTTTTCTCCACGGTGAGTCAGTAGGGAAGGGTTTGCCGTGTCTGGGGCAGCAGCATCCTCCCTCCCCATTGCCTCGCTTAGAAACAGCCTGGAGGCTGCTTGCTCCCAGAGTGGATCCAGTTTGGGGTGCTCAGGCTTTGCCCTGGACGTTCTGGAGGGGAGCTGAGCAGCTTTGAAGCAAGAGAGGCTCTGGGCTCGGTAGCCAGTGCCTGGGAGATGGGATTTACTCTACAGCGATGAAGAGGACGGGAGGCTGTGCTCCCCAGAGCCAAATCAGTTGAGACCAAAGCTGGTCTCTTCCTGTGTTCCAGGAGAAGTGGATGTGGGGGGGGTTGTCCCCACAGTCCTGCAGAGGAGTCTGCTGTGCGGTGGCCAAGTGGACAGGAAGGTAATGTACTGCTCATCCGGCGAGCGCCCTCTTGTCGGTGCCAGCCGGGAAGAAAGTGTTCTCCTTCCCAGCCATCCCAGTACCCAAGTGCTGCTCTCCAGGCCCGAGACCTGGCTACTGGGTCACCCAGCTGTGGGGCAGCCCTGGTGTTGTGCTGATCAGCATCCCTGCAGCCTTGTTCCCCTGCGGTGCTGTGGAGCAGCAGGACAGGGTGGGTCCGACCTGGGCCCTGTGAGGAGCAGCGGCTCCCACCCGGGATCCCCGGCTGCTGCCTTGAGGCTGCCCGAGCCGGGGCCCTGGTGGGGGGAGAGGAGCAGCTCCTCTGCCTGGAGCCATGCTTAGGCTGCTGCAGTGACTCAAGGCTGTTGCCCTGAGCTCTGCTGTTTGGCAAAGACAGCAAAGAAACACAGCAGGGATGCCTGTGGGAGTCCTCGGCGTGTTGAGTCTTGTCCTGCTCCCAGGTCAGGGGGCCGACCCTAACTGGCTCTCTCCTGCTTGCACAGGGAACAGGAGGTGCGACGATGGAGCCTCGCGCCAGTGACAGCGACCAGGGCTGTGCAGATGGAGGAAGGTGACTGCAGGTGGGGCCCAGCTCTGTGACAGGGTTGGGTGGGCCACTGGTGCGGGACAGCAGCGGGACGCGAGGTAGCTCAGGTCTGCAGGCGGGACGAGCTTGTGGTGTCCTCTGGAAAGGAGGAACGTGCTGGTCCTGAGGCAGTGGCGTTTTCTCCCGTGTGCCCATTGTGGCTAGGGTCCTGTGGCACAGTGTGAGATGTGGCCACGTCTGGCAGTTTGTGTGGTTTGTGGTTCGGGTGGGCAGCGAGCAAGGAACGTCTGTGGAGGTGGGATGGGGCCGCTGGCCCGTGGAGCCCCAGCGGGCTCTTGTGACAGCTTCCCCGTGGATCTCTTGTGGCCAGCTGCTGCCCCAGGGTATCGCAGCCTTGTCTGCGGCTTAAGGCCGTGTCCCTGGCTCTGCCCTCCAAGACGGGCATCCGGAGAGGGGTGAGAAGGGACAACCCCCTCGGTACAGGCCAATCGCCCCTGCTGGGAGCTGCTCCTGACTTGTCTCCTCCTGTAGCTGTCGAGAGGGCTGAGAAGCGGCGGCAGTCCCTGAGCCCACCACCATCGCTAGGAAACGGAAGACCGCGCAGGAGGAGCATCTGCCTGCTGGTGCCCTGGGATAATGAGCCACTGGTGCTGGTACGTCGCTGTCTCGCAGCCTCTTTGGCCTCGTCTGGGGACAGAATGTGCCCAGTGCAATTTGTGCAGGGCTGGGGGCAGGCTGACCTGCCTGCCTTGGGGCAGGAGGTCTCGTCCTTGGCTGAGTGGGAAGTGAGGCTCTCCCCTGCCCCGGTGCGTGGTGGCTGTGCGTGACTGCTGCCCACTGCTGGAGCAGGTACTGGCTGGGCAAGGGTGCTGTGCCCTCAGCACCAAGCTGGGGCCAAAACGAATGGGGACCGGAGCTCTGCGGTGGCTGCGGCAGAACCACGGCTTCCCGGCTCTGGAGCCACCCTGCTCCACACCTCCTTCAGAGTGGCTCTGCCGGCTTCCCTGAGAAGGAACTAAGCTACTGCTCTCTCTTGGCAGCCCCCTGCGCCTGACCCGGGCTACCCCATCACAGAGGAGATCATAGAGGAGGAGAGGAAGGCAGCGCAGCAGTGGTTGTGCCGACTCCTGGGGCAGAAGGCGGGTAAGGACAGAGTGGGAATGTGAAGGGCACGGCAAGGAGGAGACAGCCATGGCGCGGGCTGGCAGGGCAGTGGGGTGTCCGTGCAGCACAAGCTGAGGAAGCTCGTAGGCCGGTGCTCCCTGGTCCTCGGGTCTGAAACTTTTAGAGCCTGGTGAAGGCTTGGGCGGAGCTGTGAGCTGTTCATGCTGGGAGGCTCTGCTAAGGGGTATTCCCATACAGCAAGTTGTGGGTCCTGATTTCGTGCTCCCTCCCAGCAGATGAGGTCCCCAGCACCAGTGGGGAAGGTACGTCCCTGGCACAGCCATCGCCCAGGGCTCCTTGGGCACCAGCTGCACAGGGGCAGTGTCAGGGAGCACGGCATCGGTGGTTTCTGGGCTAGCCGATTCCAGCACCAGCGGCCTCACTGACACCAGCCAGCCCAGAAGTGCGAGCGCACCCGTGTTGGGAGGTGAGTCGGGGCGGACGGGGCTTCTGCGGGGGTTAGATTTAGGCAGCAGCTTTCCTGCCAGACCTGGCTGAGCTGCCCGGGCTCAGCAGACCTGAGGGCTGATGCTGGGGCTGTGCAGAGCCTTGCCATGCGAAGGGAAGGTGCTTCCCTCGCTCGCTGTCCCGGTCCCTAGCCCTGGGGCATGCAGGGCCTCTCCTTGCCCCCTCTGGATGCACTGGATGCATCGGCTCCTGCGGGTGCTGCCAGCTCCCTAAAGCCAGGCTCTTCCTCCTTTGCTGACCCCGGCTCACAGTGGTGTGTTGCATTCCAGGGACTTCTGCATCCTTCTTTGGCCAGCGCCCGTCAGGCCTTGGAGAAGGCGTCGCTTCCCCTGGTAGTGAGGGAGCTGGTGCTGATGGGTCGTGTCGTCCCCTTGGTCTGTGGGATGGCGGAAGGGCCAGGCTGTGCCGTAGGAGACGGCTTGCGTGGTGGCTGCTGGGCTCTGGGGATGTAAAACCTTCCATTCCCACTGGGACAGGGATTGTGGTAGCCCTGGTTCCAGCTCAGAGTGCAGCTGCAGAGACCTGAGCCAAACTTTGTGCTTCCAGGTTTGTGCAGCCCTGCCTCTCTGACCCAGGCAAGATCCAAGATCCAGGGAGCTCTCAAGCGGCTAAAGGCACGGGACCATCATTGCCATAATAAGTAATAGCCAGTGCTGCTGGCCCCCCACCCGCGGGGCTCTGGTCCAGAGCAGCCCCGAGATGGGACCGGAGAGATGGGGCCAGGCCCCTTCTCTGCTGCCAGCAAGAAACCGTGCTGGGTGGCAGCGCCCAGGGTGGCACGGAGTGAACCAAACTCTTCCTACTGGAAGATTCCCCCCCCCCCGAGGCTGGATGAACGTCTCTGCGTCTCTGCAGCCTTTCCTTCTGGCTTTATTTTGCCTTCTTTCCTAAGGTGCAGACCTTTGCTCCAGCCCTGGCAGTCTCTCTGCTCCCTTCTCTTCCCCTCTCTGCTGGTGTCCCTCCCCATGTTTGGGTGCTCTGGAGCCAGCTGGGGAGTCCAGAGCGGATGGGGATCCTCCCCAGATCCAAATTGTTTTCCATCTGTGGCCCATCCCCACCCCTTTGGGGTTTACCAGCTCCCAGGAGCTGCGGTGCTGTCTCCCCCGGGGCCGTTCAGTGGGAGAGGAGCAGAGGCTGCCAGAGCCAGGGCTCACCCGGGAGCTGCCCCCCCTGCCCACAGGGTCCCCACCATCCCCAGGAGGGCTTTGCTGCCAGCTCCTTTACTCTCTGAGCTGTGTGAGTGTGTGTGTCGGGGGCAGTCTAAATTACAGAAACCCCACAAACATTTAAATGTTCTTTAATGGAATAACACTTTGGTTTTATAGCTGAGCTGTTACAGCAGCTCCTTGCTTCTAAACGGTGATGTATGTGGATGTGACTAAACCTGTCCTGTTTGGTTTTTGTTCTTCCCCAAGGAGGAGGACAGCTCCGACACCAACTGGCCTTTTGGGCCATCTGCAGCCAAACGGCAGCGGCTGTGAAGATCCCTTGAAGATTTTATTGTTCTATGTTTGTTCTTGGCGGGTTCTAATGTTCTTGTTCTACTGTTGTTCTCTTGTTAAACTGTAGCTGTTTTGTTGTTTTATTGTTGTTTATATTTACTGGGTTCTTGTTATACTTTTGTTCTACCCTTGTTGTTGTAACAATTAAACTTAAGTTTTTACCATAATTTCACTATCATTTTACTATTTCTTAACTGTCAATATGTAATTCCCACCCCCACCGCACCCCCCATCCCCTTTTTATGTCTCCACTTCAAATAAACAGTCTGTATTCACATCTGCCTTTCCCGCGTTTGATTCCTGGGCCAGGGCGCAGGGTGCTGCTTTCCAGCACCCTCTGCTTGTGGGTACTTGCTTCCCCTGTTCCAACACACCTGTGTGGTCCAACAAGAGGTGTTATTATTATTATTGCTCTTTATTATTTTCACTGGTTTTCCTCCGCTTTGCTTCCACTTCGAGCAGTGGCAATTTCAGTGCAGGACTGCAAGAACGTGCTGGAAAGGACAGCGGAGAGACAGAAACTCTGCTCTGGGTCATCCCTACAGTAATACTAAAAGCATGGTGCCTCCGGGGCTGTTTGGATTCTGCTCTGTCTGTGGCCAAGTAGCTGCTTCTTACGCACAACCACCAAACGCTTTGGTCACAGAGGCGAACTTCATGATCACAATTGTACTATCTTCAAACTGCTTTACAGAAGTGCCTTGCTGGAAACCACTTAACTCACACGGCTCTTCCTGCTTCCCCGTTCCTCGTGGGCACTTCCTGAGGTGGGAAATGAAACAGAGCTCTTAGATCCCGCTGCCAGGGCTGGGTTAGTTCAGTGAGACCAAGCTGTGAGTGGGTACGATGCACTGCTTGGTGTTTCCACCAGCTGTGCCATGCTTACTAGGTGTCAAGAAGCTTACTTTGAGAGCAAAAGCTCAAGGAGGAGCAGTGACCCATCTGATAACCAAGCTGAGTTGATGGACTTTGAGAGCTGATTCATGTTTTGGCTTCTGAGTGCAGGACCTGAGTTTGAGAGCTGGAGCCCTTCTGGTGACTGTCAGATGGACACACTGGGGTTTGTATTGAGTCGGTGTTTGTCGTGGGGAGTCTCCAGCCCCCTGGGGATGCTCTGGGGGCACCTCTGAGATCAGACGACAGTAAACAGCCAGGGCCAGGCTTTTGTGTCCTTTAAGAGAGGAAAAAGAAAGAAAGAAATGAAGCTGCTCCTCTCACAGGGGAGAGGAAGCTGTGGCTTGTGCAGTTGCAGTCCTCCCCCAGGAAGGTTTTTCCTTTCTCTGTGACTTTCCCCACCTGGAGTTGATTTAATCACTTCCGTCTGTCCCAAGGACTTGTAGCAGTGGTGTGATGCTGTTTGTCTGCAGTTTGCAGAAGGGGAGAGCTCTGTCTGGACACTGTCCTCAAGGAAGCCATGCCATTTGAGTATCTTCTATTCTTCTGTTCCAATGCCTGACCACCTTTTGGTGAAGAAATCGTTCCTAATACCCAGACTAAACTTCCCCATGCCCAGCTTGAGGGATGTCATTATGAGAGTAAAATGTGGTTTTTTTAAATCTCTCTCCTACAAAAAAGCAGCTTTTTACACTCACAATGTTTTTACAGATACAATTCATACACAGATAGGAACATCACAGCCTTGATAAAAAGATGCGCACAAGACCTGATATTCCACATGTACGCATCAAGCACTCAACTTTATCCAGAGAAGTTTCCTATCAAATTTTACAAATTAAAAATAACAGGGGTGTACATCATGCAAAATTACAGGAGTGGAGAATTGTCACTTTTAAGCTGGCAACAGTCTAACTAAAACCAGACATCGGTTACAATATTTTATCAACGTTTTCTTGTTTACCGACCCCCCAGAAGACCCTCACCGTTCTTTCCAATGTGCCAAAATGTAACCCAATGGGCTTTTCTTCAGAATTCCCTTGTTTTGACCAGCTCCCATTCCAAGCAATCTTTTACGAATCTCCGTGGCTTCTCTTTCCCAGTGCTCTGCAAATGCACTTAAAACCATGAGAGCACTAACCTCTAACCCCCTTGTACAACCCCCCTGTACAACCCCCTTGTACATTGGTAACCCTGTGTCACCTCTCTCCCAGCACTGGGACTTGATGGATTTCCTTCCCTTTTCCTTGCACACCTCTTGGCACTGGGGCTTTGTTGCATGTCTCAAAGAAGGGGAAGCAGGAAGCACCAGTGCTGGGTTTCATTCACCCACAGTGATGTGCGAGGGGGTGGTTGGAGTTTCAGCGGCCACTCAGAGTAGGCTGTTGGGGTTTTACCTATTCCAGCCTTTTTTGGCCCCCCAATAGCCCCACAGATCCATGGTAAATGCACAGCTCCAACCCTTCTCTGGTGAAAACCACTTGGTGGAGCAAAATCCCAACAGCCCCTTGGTCCTTCGCCCCATTAAACGGGGAATTTGGCCTCAAAACGGAGCCTTTGGAGCTGCCTGGGGACCGCCAGCAGCATCAGCAAGTTATTTCCTGTATAACTTGGAAGGAAATGGAAAGGAGACAGGATGCACCACTGCAGAGCAGTGTTGTTCCCAGCTACTGAAATAAGGGGCATGAAGGGAAAGAAAGGGAATTTGTAATCTTGGAGGCAAAGAAAGCCTTTCCCTCCAGCTGATGCAGGTGAGATCGCAGGAGGGAGGCAGCAGATGGGACAATTTGCTACTGCTTTTCAAATGCCTTTCAGCTACTCACCAGCCTGCTGTGCCCCAAGGCGACCTCATGTAGGTTGTAAGGATAAAGAAAGCCAAATTCCTTCTGGGAGATGATGTTGAATCCCAACATGGTCCAGCTAAGCCCTCAAATAGTGGGGGGGGGTCGGACCTACTTTGCTATAAACTCGGCAGAAACAGGAGCTTTTGCATTTGCTGTTTAAGACAATTTAATAAGGAACAAAAGATGTCAGGAAGATTCAAGCTTAGGTTTGAAACAAGCCTTTATTAAATCTCCTGAGCATTCACACCCGTGTTTCCTACCCGTGTTTCCTCAGCTGCAGTAGTGATACAGAGGGTTGACCATTGTACAGGGGGGTTGTACAGGGGGGTTGTACAAGGGGGTTGTACAGGGGGGTTGTACAAGGGGGTTAGAGGAATTTGTTTAAACAAAAGGACTATCTGTTGTAAATGCCTGCTAAGCAGAACAGAGACCTCCAGTCCTGTTAATAAGCAGACGCCTGAATCTACTGATAAAGGGGAGAAGCAGAGGATTTACGGCTGGGACACTGATCAAACTCTACTGATAAAGGGGAGAAGTAGAGGATTTACGGCTGGGACACTGACCAATCTCTAAGGCCACACATAAAGACTAAAAAGGTGAAAAGTGCAAGAAGAGGAAGACTCATTTACTTCATCTTGAAGACCCCTACCCAGAGGAGGAAGACTCATTTACTTCATCTTGAGACCCCTGCCCATGACCAGAGGGGGCACTGCGCAGGCGCAGAGGACCTTCTGGCTCATTATAATACGAAGTGGGGATAGGCCATGAATATGTATAGGTGTATTGTGCAACCTTATGAATATATATAACTTTAGAGAATAAATGTACAGGGAAACAACACTGAGGCATGCATGACTTTGAGGAATTATCCCCGTGCATCTCAGCGCTGAATAAAAAGCATACCTACTTTACAACTTTAACGAGTTGTGGAGTCAATCCGCGCATCAGTAGCAACCTTCAGTCGGATTCTGGGTCTAACAAGTGATATCTTAAGATTAAAGATAGGTACGGTGCTTGGACAGAGCTGAGTGGAGACGTCAGGACAAGCACATTGGTCCTCCAAGCACACGTAGATGGTCTCTGTGCTGGGGCAGTGCAGGGCGGCACATACAGGGGTGCCTTGATGGAGGGTGTGGATGGAGGGAAGGATTCAGGTCTGTGCTTGTCCAGACCTTGTGTCTGGCCCCAGTCATAAGCGTGGGACAGGAGGTGACCGGGTGGGTGAGAACGCTGCCCAGTAGCACAGCCATGTAGCAGACCCCAGAGAATCCACAAGGGGTGAGCAATGGTGTGATGTCCCACAAGGGGAAGAGCTGTCTCTGCCAGGCTGGCCCCAGCAGACCCCAGTGTACTGAGACAAGGAGGCACAAAAGTACGAAATGTAATCAGTTCTAAGTAATGTTAAGGTTGATGGCTCTGTTAATGGAAAATAAGTGCGGTGCTTGAAGGTAGTTGACATAGGTTCAGGTCCTCAGGACCTTAGCACAAAAGGTGTGAGAAAAGCAGAATAGAAAAACAGGAGCTGGGGATGGGGAGTATCTGGGACTATTAGATGTCCAGGGTGGGCACAGGTAAGCTAACTGATAAGGAAAAGGACAGGATGATTGCTCTGTTTGTGGTGTTAATAAACCCATTAAGCTGGTGAAGCCACAAAGGGAGAGCAATGGTGTGATGTCCCCCAAGGGGAAGAGCTGTCTCTGCCAGGCTGGCCCCAGCAGACCCCAGTGTACCCACTGCAGGCTGGGGTTTCCTTACCTGGGGCTTCCCTGATGCTTAATGCAAAAGCTTTTCCCTTGGGGACTGCTCCTAAATGCCTGTGGAGTCTCTGATGTCTAGTAAGGAAAACACCCTCAAGGTGGCCTTTTCCTCAGCAGAGTCATTACTTATGTCTCTCACTCCTCTGCCAGGCTGAGGATTCTCATCAAGCCTGTCGGGACAGAATTCTCTTCAGATTCCTGTTATTATGTCAAGCTTGGTTCAGCTCGCCTGCGAAGGTATAAATTGACAAGGGAAGACACGCTGCTTGTGTCGGGCACGGGGGGTGCAATTGCATAAAGCTCTTTTCCTCAGGAAACCAGGCTTACAGAAGTCAAAATACCCTTTTCCTAGTGTTTCTCTGGAGCTGCGCTCCCTCAGCCCATCACTGCTGAGCGATGGCAGCTCTCCAGCAACATCCCCTCTGGGGACGCTTGGCCATGCTCTTGGAACCTTGGAACCCCTCCCAGGAGAAGCCTGCGATGAATGACCCATCCTTGAGTCGCCAAGAAGTCCATTGAGTCACAATGACCAAAGCCAGCCCTAAACTTCTCACCATGTGGTGGAGATGCCCTCACACCAGGGGATTAAATGGGTTTTAGCAACAGGATAATTCTTCCTCTCCTCCCCTGCCAAATAACCTCTGTGGGGTGCAGAGCTCAGGGCTTTCAGGGCTTGGCAGCATCTCTCTTTTGAGGGCTCACCAGTTTACGGGTATCTCCGTCCCTTCCCAGGATGCACCGATGTCCCTGCTCATGTGCAGCTTGGCACTTGCCACCTGCCAGGCAAGAAGGAAAAGCAGAAGAAGAACTGCTTTAGAGGGTTAACCCCTCTAAAGGGGAGCAGTGTCCATCCTTTTTTACCCTCCTGTCTCTGTAAGCAAGTGCTGGGGCTGGAGGAGGGATCCTGAGCGCCTGGATCCTTCTTGACTCTGCAACAAACTAGAATGAAATATTAAATGCTTTCTCTCCTTTTTATGCCTTGTTTATGGCTCTCATTGAAGCAGGGATCTGGCGATAAGTGAGGGCTTGGAGCTGAGAGCAGGACCCTGGTCAGGCTGTGCCTGGGCATGAGAGCATGAGCGGCAGTGTCCTGCAGGGTACCAGGGCACCGAGTGGAAGGTGATGGATGAGGACTGATGTGTGGAGGACAGCTCCTATGGGCTGCTTGGCCACTGTGGAGGGGTTGACAAAGCAACTGCAAGGAAAACTCTCTCCTTGAGCACTTGGAGGCTTTGCTTTTCTCACCCCATCCTCGCTGTCTGGGTTGCAGGGCTGAAGTTGAGCAAATGGAGAAGGGTGATGGTTGGGGTGAAGGTGTTGAGCTCCTCTGCTGCCTGAGGATCCACCCCTGAACCCAGTGTGCAGCTCATCTAAAGCCTACAAGCTATGTGGGGAGAAAAAACAAGTATCTCTTCTGGAGCACTTAGCAGCTTGCAGTCGCATGTGCTGCTTCCCCCTAACACAGAAAGGCAAGCACACAAACACGAGCCCTCGCTTCCTCTGGTGTAAAGCAGCCTCCTCTCCCAGGGAAGGAAAGCAATGAAACTACATCAGCATCCTCCACAAAACACCCGAATGCCCAAAGCAGCCAAGATCCAGCTTCGAAATAGAGCTCCAGTGTGTGAGGTGCTTTGATACGGCAGTGTACCAGGAGGAAATACGAAAGAGTTTATTAAATCTCACAGACCAAACAATGCTACCACCTGGAAATTTAGTCTGGGAAAAGGCCTCCAGTCCCATTCATCTCCAAGCAAATTGGTCCTTCTCTCTTTCGAAGAGACTCAAGATACAGTTTAGGCTTGGATGCATTTCACAAAGCGATCAGCAAACTCCAAGCAGCAGGATCAGCCCCACACCACAGTTTCTCATTTCCCTTTGGCTCCTATTCCCCAGACCTTCAAATCACCAATTCATTCCAAACCCAGTTCCCATCACTTGAAGGAATCAGCTGCTGTGCAAAACTGAACACAAGCAAATAACATCGCTGACAACTTTCCAGCCCGGCACATAAAGCAGCTCTTGGTGTCCCCAGATCTGTGCTGCTCCCACAGGGTTTCTAGAAACCATATGAACTGATTGTCAAGTGGGCAGTAACATGCAACTGGAGACACAGCAGCATGCCCACTGCTCACAAGAGCCCATTCCTTTCCTGCATGGCCAATTCCTACTGCCCAGCATAGGAGCGTGGTGCTGGGGTGGGATGTGGTGCTACACGGTGCAGTGGAGCCATCGCTTGTGGTGTCAGGGCTGGTGCCATTGCAGCACAGAGGCACTGATGGGGCTGTACCCTGGCAGTGCCATTCAGACACCCCAAACCTAGCAGCCCCCAAAGCAAGGAGCAGGGGCTGAGTATGGCACCCTGTGTCTGCCTTGCAGCACAAGCTAGACTAATGCATGGTGGTGGCTTAAGTGCTCTCCAGGGAGATTAAGTGCCAGTAATTAATCTTCAGTGCTCAGATAACCAATTATACATGTGAGAGACATAGGCAACACGCTGGATTTGGGATAGGGGCACCAGCAAATGGCTGTAGGGGATGCTGGTGTGCCTGACACCCAGCCGGGATGGGAATGGTTCTGCTGCATCCCCTGCTCTTACCTAGGAGTAGGGCAAGGGCAAGGGGCAGTGGACAAGGAGAGGCAATCCTGAGCTGGGGACTGAACTGAGGCTCAGGTTCAAATAACCTGTCTGGGAGCTGGAGCACAATGTCCCCCCGAAGCTGGTGCTTTCCCAGCTGGATTCACTCCCCAGGCTGAACACCGTGGGGTCTGCGTCAGAGATGGAGGCATCATCTCTCGTTAAAAGGCCTCTTCCATTTCTGATTTCTCTAATACAACTGAGTAATAGTATTGACATGTCAAAATGGTCTTTTATTATGATCCATTTATGCCATCAATGTGATATCCTCCTCTTGGATTGCTTAGTTATGTATTAATACAGAAAGAAAGCCGATGTTTCTTCTAGCTCTTCATTGTCTAAAATGAGTCCCAAACCCTCCGTGTGATGGATTGGCATTATTTTTAGCTGTGATCATGCCTTGGTGCTCTGAAATTAGGAACATGCTTTTAAAATATTGTACCACATGCATTTGTCTTATTTTGCTTAATCTCTGTCTCACCAGTTATCAGTCTGGTTTTATTGTAGAATCATTAGCGCTAGTTAGAAGTCTGATGTATGTATATGACATCATTTATTTGCTGTTCTTTGCATAACAAGGAATGGGAAGATAAAACATGAATCTGGGGGAATGGTCTGTTGATGTTTTAATAGAGAACTTTCATAACGAATGGCTTTGCTGGGGCATCATTATGTCCAGCCAGTGTTAGAGGTCTAAGGGAATGCACTGAGGATTGAGGAGAGAGTTACAGGAATGAACCTGGGGAAGATGCTGTGCAGTGACAGACTAAAGGGGTTTGACCTGTTTGATTCATCAAAGAACATCAAAAGCTGAAAGTGAAAGGGACAAATACCCTCACCAGGAGGAAATATGAAAGGGTTTATTAAATCTCACAGACCAAACAATGCTACCACCTGGAAATTTAGTCTGCACACTGCAGGTCAGAAGCTGCCAGCGCAGGGTTTTAATAGAGATCAGACAAAGGACTGATGCTGGAAGACCCGGAGCCCTGCATCCACTGGCACGATTTCCTCCCCAGATCCCATAGTGCAGGGCTAAGGGGTTGGTAATGGGAGCTTCCTCCTCAGCAGCCCAGCAGCACTGAGTCCATCCCTGTCGTTGTGCTCAGCTGGGAGCACACGCTGCGTTATTTGCCGCTTTATATAATGGGATTCTATGAAGAGGTGCATTAGCCCAACACAAATTACTGGGCTGGAGAAAAAACCTCCTGTTGGTGTTGAATGAATCAACTCCTTCATGTAATGGCATCAGCTGCCCTGAAAATTGGATGAAATGATGGCTGTTCTGCTCCCTATTGCAAGGGAGTTTATTGCTGTGAATGCGAGGGGTGTTTCCCGCTGGCTTCGTCGGCAGAAGCGATGGAGAAGCCTTCATCCCTGTGCGGAGTGAGGAGGAGCCGGCCATGGAGAGAAACCACCCTCAAACACAAAACCCCAATAGCAAATCCCAAATCCCGGCCATCTCCTGTCCAGGCATGGGGTCCCCAGTTAATGCCTCCTTCTGCCCTCAGCTCCTGCCTTTGTCAATACAAAAGAAAGGCATAAAACGGACAAAAATGGTACTGATCATGGGGAGAGGATTGGTCCAAAACACGGGGACATGAGACCATCTCTTCCCCATGCTCACTGCTGGGGTAGGTAACAGCAGCCGCTCCATTCGGCTGATGAACAGGAGCCCTTCTCCTCTAGACATGTGATGGATGGTCCCAATTATATTCTTCCAGCACTGATTTAATGTAATGTTTTATTAATAGCAACAATCAGAGGAAAGCAAACAGCTTATTCTGCACACGCCATTCCCTTTCTGCTTTTATGTTCCCATGTTCACCTACACTCCAAGTCCCCGATGCCGCAGCATCGGGGGTTCAGGAGGAAGAGGAGCGTGGGGAGAAACAAGCAGAGAATTCACAGAGCAAGGCAATAGCTCATTAGGATATCCTCAGCAGAATTAATACGATTGTGGCAATACTTTCTTCACTCATTCCTGATGGATCACTTACAGGAAACTGCAAATTGCTGGTTTGTTTCTTTGGGTGTTAAAAGAGCATGTGCAAGGATGGGGAAAAATAATCCACGGTTTTGCATTAGTGGTTTTAATACTCTTGTTACAGGAGTGATGGGAGGAACATCATAAATCCATCAGAGGTGTCCCCAGCGCAGCACTGGTAGGACTCGGTCCTGGCTGCGCTCTTCGCTCAGGGCCAAGTTCCTTCCCCAACCTGCCAAGCCGTGTTGCCAGGGAAAATGCTCCTAGCTGGAACTGCAGCTCCCACCTTGGCAAGGGAGGTGAAGAGGGAATCCCTGGGAGCTGGGGTGTTGGTGGGATCAGCAGCTCCGAGATGTGTGGGATGGACCCTGCAGCGCTAATGGGGAAGCAGCATGCTTCAAAGAAGCACAACACAGACCAAAGCATCCTCATGTCAAAGCTTGCCACGTGCCAAGACTAAAGCCAATCTCCTCCTTCTTTCGCTCCTTGAACCCTCCCTTCATCAGCAGCTCTCCATCATCTCTCTCCCTGTTTGCTTTTGTATTTGGGAGCCTGTTTGTGTATTTACTCATTCGATTGCTTTCACAGTGATACAAAGTCCCCGTGGCTGGTGGTGATAAACCCAGCAGCCACGTGCTCTCTTTACTTTGTTATTCCAATTGTCGCTCCTGGCTCCAACATGGAATTTAAAGTTCTTTTCAATCAAAAGCGCTCTATATTGTGGTTAAATGATTTCCTTTCCCCCCGGAGAATCATTAATCAGGCACATGAGCTAATATCTCTTGCTCCTTCTCAACCTCTTTTGGTAAGTTCTTCAAAGAAGGCAAGGGGGGGGGGGGGGGGGGGGGGAGGAAAAAGGGAGAGAAAGATTAAATGGAGCAGGTGTCACGTTTATCTTATTTCCAGTGCAAATACAACCCACAAGTGCCAGGCTCAAACCAGACCCTCAAGAAAACCTGCAGAATGTTCTCTAAATACATGATTCTTGGCTCTCTTGTGTTTGTTTGCAATTTGCAGTCATCCTCCCAGTCCTCCTGCCAAGTAAAAGCTGCTCTGGGAATGAGATCATCGGAGCCGATTCCATGGGGCGGAGGAGTCAATTGCCTTGCCACGTCCTGTCTGCATCCCCTTCCCAAGTCACTGCCCTGCACAGCCCTCATCCCAAAGCAGCCCAGCATCCCTTCCCAAAACACAGCTCTGAGATGCACGAAGCTGAACTTTGCCATTAAAACCTCTACTCAGCGCTGGCTCTGCAGCAGTGGAGAGAGGGATCTCCACATGCAAATCCTAAACTAAACCCTAGTTTAGCACTACTGTGTTTTTCAACACAATTAAATTTATGATTTGGAGCCTCCATGGCTTTCCATGCTCGCTTTATAAGGTGGCTGTGGCTGGATTGTGCCCTTTTCAGTGGCCCTTTTCAGGTGCTTTCCCCTGCACCCCAACACTAGCCCATGACCTCTGGGTCACATCCTGCTGAAGGGCAGCCTTAAATACACGGGAGCTGTGCTGGGGTGCTGGGACCCACGGGGGTCTGGTGGTACAGACCATTTCCATGGCTCCTTGGGAATGTGGGGAATATCCTGTGGGGAATCCCGTGTATTTGGGAGTGAGGGTGATAAATCCCCTTTAACCTGCTGCTGTAGGAAAATGCGGCTCATCCACCATGTGGGGCCCAAGCCATACACCCATGGCTGGAGCAGAATGACAGCCCAGGGGGTTGTGAGCACCAGCACCAGTGAGATTTCCTTAGTGCCCATCAGAAACCCCAGCTGCACCCCAGGAAAGAGAAAATAAAGCTGTTTTCCAATGGAAAATTGGAGATTTTAACCAAGTGGTTTCCACTGATAACTGCAATGCTCTGAGCGCGTCAGTGCACATAGCCACTCTGCTCTGCCCCGCGGCTGGGAAGTCCTGTTTGGCTTGTTTTACCATTGGAAACCACCAGATACTGCAGGAGATGGAAAACGCAGCTTGTGTGCAAGCCCCTGTGCCGTGTGCATCCATCCCAGCTCCAGGTCTCCGAGCTCACCAGGAGCAGCTTGTTCTATTCAGCGCTGGAGATCCCAGGGTCAGCCCCATCCTGTTTCCCAGATGGTGGCTGTCGCGTGTCACCGAGTTCCACAGGCAGGAGCACAGGGACCAGCCAGTGCTCTGCAAGGCTGCGCAAGGGCTTGGAAAGGGTTTTGTGCTCTTTGTGTTACTAAACCCAGGTAGAATCCAAAGGGGGGTCATCACCCTTGACACGTGGGACCGTAATCATTTGTGATGGGGACAATACAACCAGGCTGCTGCAGATGCTGTCGCCGGTGCTGACCTCTCAGGTGTTGCTTTTAAGGCTCTTCAGCTTTTAAGAAGCTGCTGCTGTGTTTTATTCATGCACCTTGTCTGGGGAGGTAGGTTTGGGCCAAGAACAGGGGGAAATCCAAAGGGAGAAGGTGCCAAAGCACAGGTGTAGCACGCTCGGCTGTGGCCAGGGGATTTCAGGGCTGCCTTTCCCTTGGCTATGTGGGGTAGCAGCGTGGTTCCCACACCTCTCCCTGCTCCACACTGTACTTTGCTCCTGCAGCACGTTCACTGGTTTTAAAATCACTGTAATTATTATTCGGGGGGGGGGGGTGTTTTCAGTTGCAAGTGTCTGATGTAAGGCAAGTGCCGGGCTGCTGCAGGGCATGGTGGGTTATGAAGCACAGGTATGTGCCTCATGCCCTGGGACACAACATAAGACCTGAACTTGGCAGCAGAGAGGATCAAGCTGATGGCAGCTGAGAACACCCAACTCATTCTGCTGATGCAGACACACGGGGCACAGGAGGGGGAAAAGGGCTATTGATGCCCTAAGTGCCCTACTGAGTTAGCTGACAGCAGCAGATCTACCCAGCCCATAAACTGTATGACTGCACTTAGACTTAATGCTCTTCCTAAGCTACAGGCAAGGAGGAGGTAAATCATGTGAAGGAGGAAGAAGAGGATGAGGGTAGCACAGGGATTCAAAATCCTGGGAAGCTAAAAAGGAAAGCAAGGAACAAACCCTGCTCTACCACCACTGCCTGCCCCATTCCATCAGGTCTTTCAGGTCTGGAGATGCCCACAGAACCCCCTCCTGAATCCCCATCCCATTTAAATGCTTCCTTCCCTTTTCCTTTTCCTTTCCTTTCCTTTCCTTTCCTTTCCTTTCCTTTCCTTTCCTTTCCTTTCCTTTCCTTTCCTTTCCTTTCCTTTCCTTTCCTTTCCTTTCCTTTCCTCTCCTTTCCTTTCCTTTCCATCCTTCTGCCCTTCCATTTATTGACACAGCTAAACATGGACCATCCCATCCTGCTCGAGGAGCCTCATTCCTGCTCTCTTTACCTTTCCAGGGCTATAGGGAGCTGTTTGGGTGTGGTGGAAAAGCCCCTGATTTACTCTGCTACCTGGGCGGATGGTCGGGAAGGGCTCAGCTCCACTCCAGCCCTCATCAACGCTCTCCCGAAGAGGCTGTGTTTCCAAAGTCAAAATGTTCCTTGCAGGGGGAGGGCGAAGACTTAATAGGAGAGGTGGCAGGAGGAAGGAAAGTGCTTTTATAGCACAGGATGTTAATTGCTTGATGGGCTCCTGTTGCTATTAAGCTCTGGACGAGGTGATGCCCTGTTAGACACAGGGGAGAAAAGAAAGCTTAACACACACGGAATAAAAGGAGGGGGAGCCTGGGATGGAGCTGAGTTTGTCAGGCAGCAGGATGGCGACTGGAGATGTGTGCACCCTCCCAAAGCTGCCATCACCTTCACAGCCCTCACCAGCTTCACACCAGTGCCACAGAGGCAGGGACACCTCAATCCCTGCTGCTGGAAGGTTGATGGATGGGGAATGCTGCACACATGTGGGAAAACCCCTGTGAGCTTCTCCCAGCAGATCTCCTATAGCCATTAACAGGTTGGAGGGGGCAATGGAGATCCAGGGCAGCGGTTCCCTGCATGCGCAAGAGCATCTCCTCTGAGCACCACACCTCAGCAGCAGCTCCAGACATCAGCGTGGCGAAGCTGTGAAGGGTGAGAATGCAAGGCAATGAAAGCATTATGTAGGAAATAAAGGCAGTTACAGTTGCTTCAAAACATTTTCGCAGCGAGGGCTCAGGGCTTTTAATCGACTCCTTTTTTTTTCTTGCAGGTTCTTCTTCCTGACAAACATTTGCAGAGGGAAAAAGAGACGAAAGAAAAGAGAGAAAAACAGTTTTAGTTGCCAATCTGTTGCTTGCAAAGCCATGAAAGCACCTGAAGAGAGACAAGCCTGTGTTATAGATAAGGAAAAGGATTTTGTGCATTCTCCATGCGGAAAAGTCTTTCTAGGACCCTTCCGTCCTGAGACCTCCCATGTCCCTAACATGCTCCGAGCTATTAAAGAATCACAGGATCATAGAATGGTTTGTGTTGGAAGGGATGTTCAAGCTCATCCAGTTCCAACCCCCTGCCACAGGCAGGGACACCTTCCACTGGAGCAGGTTGCTCCAAGCCCTGTGCAGCCTGGCCTTGAACACTGCCAGGGATGGGGCATCTTCCCTCTTAGTAAAATCTGCCTCCTTCCCCATTTACCTCTTCTTTTCTTTTGGGGAAGTTGATGATTTCTACCTTTCACCCCACACCACAGGGCTGGAAAGGGGATTTCTCATCTCACCCAAGTCAGGGATAGCCACAGAGCCCCGTGGCACCCGGAGAAGTGCACTTGGGACACCTAAGCTACAAAAAGACTTATGGCAAAGCTGCCACAGAAGACAACGTTGTGGAGGACAACTGAGAGGCCTAAACTCACCCTTTATTCAGTTTTACTTGGCCAGGCATGAGCCCAAGTACGTGGGAGTCCCCCCTCTAAGGCACAGGAGCAGAAAGTAAAGAGATATATATGAGCTTGTCAAGCCAATCGAGGCTATGGGAACGGAGAGCCGTGCCAGCCTTCCGCTGCTCCACCATGCAGGGAAGCAGAACTAGAGAGGCAACAAGGAGAGAAAGAGAGAGAACCATCCTCTAAAGGCTGTTTTTAAGACAACCCTTCCACCCTAGGGCTTGTTTTAACAGCCCAAGCTGCACACTACGTACATCCCCTTTTACTTACGATGATGATTACGGGCTGCTGCAGGGTTCCCTGGATTGCAGAGAGGCAGCGCCAGCGCTATTAAGGCATTTTGTCTTCCTCTAAAATCACATAAAGACCTTTCCCGTGCTCCTCCTGCTGGGCAATAAAAAGGGAAAACCAATCCAGGGCCGAGCCAGCTGCTCTGTGGCTGGATGGGCAACGCGCCTTGTTAGGCACAATGAAGTGCTCTCCGCTTAACCCCAGGCCATCAGCAGGGACAATCAGGGCAAGGATGAAGGGAAGGGCTGGGAGCAGCATCCACTGGCACACAGGCACCAGCTCAGCACACACTGTTAATGCATCTTAGGGATGTGTCCCTGTCCCGGAGCAAAAAGTGGGAAGTCTCCACTTGCCTGGTCCCTGCATGAGCGCCCCACTGCCAGCCCTGGGCTTGGCTTTGCTCCCTGGGGATGGAAGCGCACAGCCAAGCCAGCCAAAGAAGTATTCTGGGGAATGAATCAGTTCAGTTGAAGTGTGATTGATTGAGGACTGAAAGCCACAATCCAGCAAGTCCTGGAAAATGTAATAGTGCTACAACTATTTAGTTTTTGTTCTTTCATGTTTTGATTTGGTTTCCTCCCCCCTCCCCTTTCCCTTCTGGAGGTGGCTTTGTGCCAGGATGTTTAGGTGCAAACAATTCAGCTCTTTCCCAGCTGACTTGGACATGGGGTGCAGGAGGCTTTGCAGCTGGTAAGACCCACTGCCCCAGCGCTCTCGATGGAGCTGGGATTCCCATCCACGCTCTTGGTGGAGCTGGGATTCCCATCCTTCACCCACTCCCCCCAGAACCAGTTGCCAAAATGCACCAACAAGGAGAAAAAGGAAGGGAAGAACCCGATGGTGCTGAGCCTGCCAGCTCTGCTGATCCCAAACCTGGAAGCAGGAATCCTGCTCCTCCTAAGCTACTATGTGTCATGACACACGTAAGCATGTGTGGCCTCTTTGGTCAACACGACTTTCAGAGCCAGACAATGGAGAGGAGCAACATGAGCATTGGGCTCAGCACTGGCATCTCCCTGACTTTATGGATTGTCCTCTAATGTGGTCAGTAAATCAGTGCCCTCAAACAAAGGGTAAATTTGGTGTCCAGAAAGCCCAATGTACTCCCGAATGCACCTCAACAACCATTTTGTGCAGCAACAAACCTAAACTAGATGCCACACATGGAGGGAGCAATGTGGTTTAGCTGCTTGTTTGAGATCCGGTCCAAAGCAACCTGTCAAGCACTGTGCCAGTGGCCTGGCTGTGTAATTAGATGTGAGCGTAAGTTGCAAGCAGTGCCATTAGCATGGAATTGTTTGTGTTTTCAACAGATCTATTTTGATTCTTGGTTCCAAAGTGAAAATGCCTCTGTTTGTTCAACATTCCTCGTTGGCCTGTATTTTTCGTTGTGTTTTTTTTTGACACGGTGTCAACATTTCTCAAGTGGGAAAAAAGCCCTGTGCCACACAGCGCACGAGGGAGGGAGGCACTTACGGAGCAGGGCTCCCTCACAGACCGTTTTGACGGGGAGAAAATGGATTTCACCCTCATGAAATCCTTGGCAGGAAACACTGACTTGATGCCAACAGGAAAAAAACCCTAATAAATAAGAGGAAGTGCTGTTTGCTTTCGGATGGTTTGAATTGCCCATGTTTTAGGGGCTGAAAGTTGAGGGTTTTGTTATTTTTCAACTCTTCTGCTACTGGGACTAAGCAACCCCCCCATTAATTACCTTCCTACCAGTACCCATGGGTACACCCCATGGGTAGCAATTGATATTGCTTTGGCACAAAACCCACATCCCCAGTGCCCAGAGCGCTATGGGGACACGACCCTGTGATAGGGGCTGGCCATGATGTCTAGGGGATGCGGTGGCAAGGGGCAGGGGAGCTGCCAGCAACACTGATTTCTACCCTGCCCACAGGGGGCACATCAGGAACTGACTGACCCCAAATCTTCCTTTTTGAGGAGGAGGACTTACAATGAGATAAATCACACTTCCTGTGAAAAGCAGTACTTTACAAACAGATATAAGCTTAAACCCAGCTCTAGCTTTCTACCTGCCCCACTCCAAACTCTATACAGGCTCCAGCCCCAAACTCTCACCCTACCAGGTCTTCCCATTCAGTTCTGAACAAGTTCCTCCTCATCCTAGGAAGCAGCTCAAAGGCTGAGCGGAGAAATGGCTTTCTTGGCATGCACATCTCCTTTCTGATTATTATTCTGGTCATTCACCCTCTTTCCCTCTCAATCTTGAGGAAGAAGCAGTGATTTTGTGAGTCGGAATTTGGAGGTATTCCCAGCTCCTTTCCCTGCCCCCCCCCCCCCCCCCAACTCCTGTTAATTAAAACTAATAAATCTGCTCAGCAGAGTTTGCAGAGCAGGAGGACTAGGTACAGTTCTCTTGACACAGCAAGGCCATCTCGCCTGCTCCCACACACCTCTTATTTATTTCATGAATAAACACGGATTGACTCCGTTCTTGAGCCTGTTCCAGCAATACGCTGCTGATCGGAATTTCTCGCCTGTGCTACGTGCAGGCTCTTTGCCTTCCTTTCACAAGGAAGCAGTCCCCCAGGAGCTGCAAATAATCAACAATTATCGTGGCATGCATCCCTAGACGTAATTACAGACAATCCAGACTAACCTGGAAACAAAGGGAGTCCGTGTTATACAAGACCTACTCAGTCCGTTCCTCTGCACGGGCCCCGTACCGTCCGCAGGGTAAAGGGAGATGAAAGCACAGGGTCTGGGGTGCGGGGGGTTAGTGCAGTGCTCAGTCCTTTGTGCTGATTTGGGGGATGAAGTAGGAAAAGCCAGAAAGAGGGATCAGCCCCCACATATCATAGAATGGTTTGGGTTGGAAAGGACTTTAAGACCATCCAGTTCCAACCCCCCTGCCATGGGCAGGGACACCCCACACTAAACCATGTCACCCAAGACTGTGTAGGTATTTAAAGCCATCTGAGATGCTGCACAACCCCTGGCCACCCCAGAGAGCCAGGCTGCACCTGCCATCCCCAGGAAGGTCCTGAAGGGCTCTGTGTAGCTATGAACTACCCCTGTGCCCTTCTCCAGCGTGGTAAACCTGTCCTCCAGGAGGACAGAAGTGGCCTCTGCATTAGGTGCTTGGTGTGAGATGGACTGGAGATGCTGCCCATTGCCTCTTTGCAGCCAAGTCCTCCTTGTCCATAGGGAGCGGGTGGTGGTTCGTCCTCCCTGGCACCAAGCTGCTGCCAGAGGGGAGGACTGAGGAGAAGCGTGACCCAAGGGTGCCACTGAGCCTCTGGCTGACTTTCAAAGGCAGAAGTTGGTGCAAAATGGCTTTGGTCTCCTCCTCCTCGCCGGGAGGAAGGCAGTGCTGGTAGCTATAGCAACCAGGCCTCCTGTGCTCCAGCCGCCAAACTTCAGGCTTGGGCGAAGAAATGAAGAGGGACGGGAGAATGCAAATGACCTGCAGTTCCTCCAAACCCTTCCGATCAATATTATCTTCATTTGAAACCATGGGAGCTGGGGGAGACGTGCCTAAGGATAAAGGAGAGAATCCTGGGCAGCGTGGAAGGGCACAAGACAGAGAACCAAGACAATGATCCATCTCTTCCACTCTCCCCAGCCTCTGAGCAGGTTCAGAAGAGGCCGTACTCGTGTCATGCAGAGGGTAAGAGCTTTAATTAGTGATGTAAGTACCCTCCACAACAGACTTTGCTCTCTCTGTGCTCTTGGGAAATGGCTATGCTGCAGTTATAGAGGAGAAGCATGTCCTTACTCTGCTCTTCCCCGTCTCTGGCACATCAGCACGATGCAGCAGCAGGTGTGTGTCACCTCTGGAATGGTGCTGAGCCCTCTCAGTGCACAAAGCAGAGCTGGGGGGGGGGGGGAAGAGCAGCAGCCAAAGAGTCGTGAACATCAGTGGCTGTGTCTGTCACACAGTGCTCCACATTCACCTGACCCAACAGCAACCACTGCACTCAAATCTGAGTCCAGATAAACGGTGTCCAGTTATGGGACAGCACATCCAGGTTGCCCATCTCACGGTCCCTGCACCTTCCCATCCCCTGCTGTGAACAGCGCTGGGGCTTGTTCCGCTTCATCTTCACCCCCACCCTCTGCACAGGACTTCCTGTGGGTGTTATTCCAGCCTTTGGCTTTCTGACGGTTGCTCAAACAAGCCCACAGTCTATTTTAACCCCTTTCCCTGAACTGCTTGAATTCCCTGAACTGCTTTACAGATGGGGATATGTAGGCAGGGGGCAAAGGACTTGCTCAAAGTCATCTATCGACAACTGGTGGTAGATGCAGGAATTGACCCCGGGACCCCAAAGCTGAGTTTTAGATCCCAGCTAGGCTGCACAGCCTGGAGATTTCTCCTATGAAACATTCTCTGTCTCAGATGGTTTGTCAGCAAAAACTAAAGGGGAAGAAAAAGGAATCTGACTTCTGGAGGAAAAGTCACCATTTGCTTTGCACTGAACCCCACTGAAATCTCCAGCCCACTGAAACACTTAAATGTTGGTTTTTAGAAGGTTGATCGTTGCTTTTTGGAAACAATCACTTCTTAAAGAAAGCTGTTTATGCAGATATCCACCATCCTTCCCTCACTGGAAGCAGCAGCTGTTGTGGGAGACAGCTGAAATGGCAAACACGCTCCTGTTCAATCCATCACCCTGGCACAAGGCGAGAAGAGCTACTTAAGTTAAAGGACAATGTTTGCATAAGAGGAGCTGGGCCACAAATCAATTCACACTGGAAGTCAGGAGAAGGGTTTAAGCACAGTGGTGGGCTCCTGGTGATCTCATGGCATCAGGAGATAAGAAATATGACCCTTTCCTAAGACAGAGCTGAAACAGGGGAGTGGGTTCGCGCAGCATCGCGCACCATGGCGCTGACTTCGACTTGAGCAAAGCAGAAAGGTCTGATTTCATCTTTGTTTCACACCAGAGGTCTCTGGGCAGCTACAGCTCTACCTAATGATCTGTGCTGTATGGAAAGAAACTTAAAGAACACTTGCTATCGAATCTCCATAGTCTTCCCCATCCTATTTGCATTTAAAACCAGCCTTCAGATGCGGTGCGTGGGACAAGACACACTTCTGCTCAATACCCATCCAATTTTCCCTGTTGTGGATTCATGCTGGCGGCCCCAATTGCTATTGATACAGATGGAGTTGCGTGAGATTCCAGAGTTTTCTGGCCCAGGCTCATCTAACAGGGAAATAGCTGCAGTGGTTTTGAGTGCCGTGGTTGAGCCAACACATATAGGAGGGGGAGTGTGGTGTGCCTGGTTACTGAGGAACAAAATTAGGGGGGAATCTGGGGGTTGAAACCTTTCCCTTTCTTAAATGGGGACAAACCCCCCAATTTCCATCCCAACCATTAATAGTTATCCCAAAACAGAATTGATCTCAAGTAACAAGAAGCATTTTGCTCCAGCTATTTGTACGCATTATTTTTCGACCTCTGCAGCCTCACTATTAAAATGCTTCTATGTTTTTTGTAGAAGACACTATTTACATTTTAAAACAGCAGAAAAAGTCACTTTGTGTTTCCAAAAGATGATAAAATAAACCCATTTGAAAATGTCAGAATGACAGAAGAGGGAAAACCATCAACAGAGGGTGCCAGAAAGGCTAAAGCCTCTTTCAGTTTAGTCTTTACTAAACAGATCAGCTGTGAGTTGCTGCCTGACACAATTAACACTGAGGAGTAAGATACCAGCCAGGAAGGGACAGAAGAGTTTTGAGCGTACTTACCTATTTCTTAGTGATTTTGGAGCCAACCCAGCGATATCTGAGGAGATGACAAGGCACAAATGTAGAAAAGGGCAGATGCAACACCCGCCTTTTCAATGGGGAGGGAGGAGAATGAGTTACTTCCAATTTCCAGAAGCACGCTGAGAGCAAACAAAGCCCGTGCAAGCACCTGCGAGAGCACAGGCAAAGGAATAACAGCCAACATGAATCTGGGAAGACCAGATTGGGTCAAACCAATGTAATTCCCTCCAGTGACAGGGCGGGTGCTGGGGGAAGATGCAGGAGATGTCATCTGTCTTTCCTGCAGGAAGGCTTTTCAAGCTGTCCCCCATGACATTCTCATCAGCGCGCTGGGAAATGGCCCCGTACTGCAATTTGGCTCTACCTAGAGAGGGATTACCAATGGGCCCCTGTCAGAAAAGAGGGATGCGTCCAAGGGGGTCTCTCTTGACGTGGTAGGATTCGATATTTCAATTACCCTCCCGGATGATGGAAGAGGGGAGATGCTTATGACATCTGCAGAGGGCTCATCCCAGGAAAGGCTATGGACACTTTGGGGGACACAAAACCAAATTCAGACCAGACTTGAGACCCTGGGAGTGATGGGAAACTGGACAAGGGGCCTGAAATACCCTATAAAACTGACGACATTCCGAGAGAACCAGCACACAGCTCACACAAACACCAGGTGGGCTCCAACGGGCTGGGAAGCAGCTTCATGGAGAAAGATGCAGGGCTGTATTTGAGGAGAAGTGGAACAGACCGTGGCAATAAAGGCGAAGGGGTGACTGCAGCCTTGTCTAGAAATAGCTCAGAAAGAGCCTTCTCCAGACAGGGGAGTGAAACACAGAAACCCTCTGGGGCTTTCTGTCCTCGTTTCTGTTCAGTGGTTTGGGTCCAGCGGAGACAACTTTGGCTGCCACTGGGTTTGGGTTAAATACATGGCCATTTCCACCAGGAAGTTTCCAATTCCCTTTCTTCTTTCTGCAGAGCATGATTCCCGTTCCACACCTGACACTGCCTCCCTGATCCTTCATGTGGAGCCAAGGATTAATAGCATTTCAACACCATCCTCAGAAAAATCAGCAACCTGCATTCACATCTCACTGGAGGATGCAGGCTCCAGAGCAGGCTTCTCCTTCAGGGAGACACAGAGTGATGGAGCCACTCCAATGGGCTGTGACCACAAACCTGCCAGCAGAAGGAAGATTCAGGGTCTCTCAGATCTCCCTGATGGCTCTATCTTTTACCAGCTCTTCTGTAAACACACGCTGAGCACTAACTGCATGCACAGAAAAGGCTGTTGCTAACAGATTGGACGGCTTGTTGCTACTCTACTAAGAATGCCCTGCTAATTTTTTGTTTTCACCAAATTTTCCACTTGAAATATGAGAGTGGAAACGAAGTTGTGAGCTGCATCACTAAAGAGAAGCAGAGCTGCTGCTTTGCCTTTGGCTCTGGTGGGAGCTCGGAGCCTGCTGGCGTCGCCTGTGCACCCCATGCCATAGCTCGGCCTTGCACCCAGAGCCTCATCCCAGGCTGCGACAGCCATGGAAAAGGAAAAACGGGGCTGAAAATGGTCAGACCAACCTATTCGTCCCTGTGGAAAGGCCTGCTCCTGGTGGCCTTGCAAATAATACATAAACCCAACAAATAACAAAATAAGACCAACTAAACCAATGCAGCCTTGGAAATAAGGAATGATGCTGCCAGTCTTGGGAGACAGAAGCTTCTTTGGAGAGAGGAAGAAAGATGATAAGGGAGCAAGCACTGCCATTTCTAGTGGTGTGGTGGCTGAGCTTCAAGGTCAAACTGACAAAGGCCATTTGTTTCACTCAGAAGCCAAACTTTTTGTCTCCCAACCGCACCTTCCTCCAGGCCATATTTCACACAAAGCCACGTCCTCGTGCCATCAGCTGCAGTGCAACATGGGGAGGACCCAGACAGCAGCACAGCATCAATCTGGGCTGCCATTCAGCAGCACCCCGCAAGGAGATTTCAACAGGCTGTTGTGGAGAAATCCTTTAAATCCATCCGTGTAGCGCAGGAACAAGAGAAAGGCAAATGGGTAACTGGGAAGTGTTTTGACCCTGGGAAGGAATATAAATCAGAAGGGCTGCTGGAGCTTTACTGTACAACTCTAGGTGTGGTGTTGTCAAAATCCCTCAATCCTGCCATTTTCTGTTGACTAAATTCTCTAGCAAACAGCAATAGGGGCAGCTCCTGGCTCCAGCATCCTCATTCCTACCTGCTCATTTGGCCTCTGCAAGAACCTCCCCTTGGCAGGGCACCCAGGCAGCCCCATAGCCCCCTTCTGCTGCAGACAGCCCAGTCACCCCACAAGCTGCAGTTTGGGGTGCACTGGGGACCTTGGTGTTGGCTGAGGCCTCCAAAAGAAACCCAGCAAGGTCTTGCACAGCAAAATGCACTGATCACAGAGGAAAGCGAATGCGGAGGGGGCCTGAAATCCGGAGCTGTCAGAGATCTGGGAAATGGGAGACTACGAAGATTCCCCTTTTGGGGAACCACCAGAAAACTACCCAAGGCCCAAACGTGGGGAGGCACAGAGGGGCTGGATGAGTGTGCACGGGGATGCGGGTGAGCATGCACGAGCAGCTGCTGCTGGAGAGGGAGAGGCACAACATAGAAGTGTTTAAACATGCAAACACGCAAACCCTCTTAACAATCAGCGCCGATGGAGATATTGATGGTTGCATTAAAAGTAAATATATTTTTTAATTAAATAATTCTCCCCTTCTCCATTCAAGGGGTGTGAAAGCACTCGTCAAATTAAACTGCTGCTTCCATTTCTCTCTCTCTCTCCCCTCTGACACACACCAAGACTGTCATTTCCCCCTCTGCCTTCCCACCATCACCACCACCCCACGGCACCAGCGGCTTCGGGGCTCTTTAAGCTCCTCTTGGCCTCCCAGGAAACAACCACAGGTAGAGCACAGAAGCCGATTTCCTCCTCCTTCCCCTCTCCTCCTTCCCCTCAGTCCCAGCTCAGGCACATCTCTGAAGGGCTCATTAATCAAAAGGCAATTAATTCCTCATCATGGGGGCAAATACCAGATATAGACGCTCCATAGCCGCCTTCCTCCATGCTTGAGTGTTTCTCTGATTCCTGCAAACTGAAATAAAAAGAAGCCAATGCAAAAGAAACACCAAATGATTAAATGCTTCATTAACATCCTGCAGAGGGGGGGGTGCCCACAGCTTATTTATCTGTCTCTGCTGCCAAAGAGACCAATAGTTCAGATGAGTTGAAACGGTGCCCCAAAGCGGGATGCGAGGTGGTGAGGTCCCCTTGCCCTGGAAGGTCTTGTGAGATGGAACATCTAGAAAATGGGACTGATTCCCCCCAGAATGGGGGAAAAACATCCCTTTTTCTTCTTCCCTTCCCTGGCCCTCAGGTTTGAGATGGGGCACTGCTCAGTCTTTCTCCATCTCATCCTAGTATCAGATCCCCGCTCTGCTCCCAGCATGAGGACCATTACACATCCCACCGATAACCCACGACCCTTAAAATATAACTAATGAACAGGTTCATGACGGGGAGAAGCAGCTATTGCTCCTGTTCATTTTGCTGCTGAGGAGTCAAGAAGTGACTAAGAGTTTTGATACATAAATCTATAGGTTTGCCCAACCTTTGTGCCCGAATCAATGAGCTGATGATCGCTGCCTATGGAAGCTGTTATATGAGTTACTAAATCACAGAATTTACAGAAAACAAGGCACATGATTTACACGCTCAGCTGCTATCGTAAATCATAGTTTGTAGCGGAAAATAATTTTATATTATTAAAGCAATTACCACGTAATCATTTAAGTTTGCAAAAATTCATGAATCTTTGTTCACTCTTCAATGGGGTCACCGCATTTTAGCCTGCTCCATCGACCTTGCCACTCACTGCAGTGCAAGAAAGAAAAGGCAAGCAGTAACAACAGGAAATTTTTATACTACTAAACTATAAGGCTTGGCAGAAATTACTTCTGAATATAATTAACGCAAAGGCATTGTGTCTGCAGGAGGGACGCACAAACACTGTCCTCCACTGCATCTATCTGCTCTTTCTCTCTAGCTCGGGCTGGATTCCCAAGGGCACAGCTTTGAGCAGGGTTTTCTCCCTTCCCTTTTCTTTCGTCACCTGAATAAATTGCCAGATCGTGTGTTCAGAACTCAGCAGTTCACTGGAGCCTGATGGGCAGATGAGCAGAAAAATACAGCTGCACGATACGGGGCAGAGCAAAGTGTGATGCTCCCCATCGGGAAGCAGCCCCAGCACCCTCCCCTCCTTCCACCCCAAGTGACGGGCAGCTCTTCCTGTGCTTTGCAACCTCCAGGTTCAGGGTCTGACAGCCAGAACTAAGCTTCCTCCAAGAAAACCAACGCTGCAAAGCAAGCTGAGCTCTGCCAGTCTGGGTCAGGCTCTTCTCTGCTGGCAAGCAAAGAGAACTTGGCCTGGCTTATTTTTTGTTATCTTCCAAGATGCGTGAACCTGCACTGCTCATTATTGTCATTATTTTGCTTTAATAGTCAAAGAGGTTACCCAAGATCTTCTGATTTTATATCCATGAATTTAGCTCGGTAGTTTGGGCACTGGCTGTCCCACACAGCAGCACCGGTCTGCTGCTCAAGCTCCTATTTGTTGCCTCAGAGCTGCTTTTCATGCCAGGTGGATGCTGCTGAAGACGGTGACATCCTTATCACCCCCCCTTCAAAGTCTTTGTGCCATAATTCTGGCTCGGATTCTGCCCTTTTGTCATTATTTTAAGTTATCCTGATTTCCCTGGGAGTTTCGGCTCTCCCCACTTAGAGCACAGCCATGGCAAAACACAGTCTTTTCCAGGGCTCCATGAGTGCTATCCCTTTCTAAAGACAGGATCTCTACCTTCATTCACTCTTTTTTCCCATAGATATAAACTGCATCTCTTGCTTCCTCACCATGTTACTCCAGGTTTGCTTCACTGTGATATGAAACTGGAGCATGAGGAGGGTTGTCTGGTCCCAGTGTTTCCATTTCCCCCCTTGCTGGTCAAGGAAACTCAAGTCAGTTCCCCCCTGCACACGCTGGCAGAGCACCCCAGGGTCAATAAAAAGGACCAGTTCAGCCCAGGGAGGGAGTGACTCACATCACCCCGAAAAGTCACTGTTTGGATTCAGGAGGCAGAAGCAGCAGCTTTGGCAAGTCGGTCTCAATGTAAATAGAAGAAAAGAGCAATACCGTTTTCCTTTGGAGCATGTAAGAGGTTGTCATGGGGAAGGTGTGGGGGCTTTTTTGCAAAGGGAACAGTGCTGATGACCTTTGGAGAGTGTCTGCTTGGAGGCAGCTGCTGCGTTCAGCACATCCCTGGGCTTCCCAAATCCACAGCTTTGAGAGAAACGCTGCTCAGCCCTGTCCTCCCTCTTGCTTCAAAACCTGACTCAGATCTGCATCTCCATGCCAGAAGAAACCTCCAATATGCCATGCTGTACTATAACATACTGTGCCATTGCAGGGGGTAATGGGTTTAAACTAAATGGGGTAGATTCAGACTTGATCTAAGGCACAAGTTCTTCCCTGTGAGGGAGCTGAGGCACTGGCACATGGTGCCCCGAGAAGCTGTGGCTGCCCCATCCCTGGCAGTGTTCAAGGCCAGGTTGGACACAGGGGCTTGGAGCAAGCTGCTCTAGTGGAAGGGGTCCCTGCCCGTGGCAAGGGCTGGAGCTGGATGAGCTTTAAGGCGCCTTCCAACCCAAACCAGCCTGGGATTCTAGGATTCTATCACCCTCAAGAGCTGGGGCTTGAGTGTCTGAGCCCCTGGAAAAACACCCCCCATTTGAACAAGAAGTCTAACAAGCAACTGGAATTTGCCCCAGATCAAGTTTGTAACAGCCTATAAAATGGTTCCTAAACTGCAACTGAGCTGGAGCACTACACTCACGAGCCTGTACTCCTGTAACTGCAGCAGTGATCCGTGCTTTGCTTGATGGATAAAGCAGAGGATCAACAGCTCATGAGTCTTCCCCAGTTTTGGCAATGATCCACCCGATGATTTCAGGGCTTTATCTACTTATTCCTTCAGTTTCTGGAAAACTGCAGGAGATAAAGGCTTACACCCGGCCTCCACCTGCGGCTTGAGATACAGAGGTGGGATGTGCAGTTTAGACACAGCAGCCAGAGGCTGGTGTGCTGGGGCACGTGGGACAAGTCACAGGAATTAGCAGCAGTGGCAACTGAACACAGAGAAGCCCCAACGCCCAGAAATCCAGGAACTGAAGCCATCTGGGGCAGGAGGATGAAGCTCTAAGGCACGGGGAAACTGCTCCATTCCCAAGCAGATCTGCATGTCCATCTGCAGAAGAGCAGGGATTCTCTGCACGTTTCCTCAGAAGCAGAGCCACCTCTAGGACATGCTCCTGGGGCATCTCAGGAGGGAATGCGGGCTCCTGCATCCAACAGGCATGGATGCTGCTCAGCATGGGGTTGAGTGGGGTTCTGAGGCTGAGGCAGGAGGTCTGACTGCAATCACATCTCCCACCCATTTTGCAGGCTTGGTTTAGTGCATCTGTGGTATGCTCTGGAAGCAGCTCAAAGAGATTTTGATAGCATTGCTGGGAGAAAATGAGCCTGTTAATGCTGCTATTTGCTGCAAAAAGCATTCACGCCCAGAACACTTTCTCATCGCAATGATCATTTTTAGCTGTGAGAATGAATTAGCCTTCCACTGAAAAGCTATTTGCATGGGAAAGAGGTCAGCTGGGAGCAGCAAACCGATTATTTGGGGGTAAGGCCCTGCCCCAGCTTCCAGGGCATGGGTTTAATTCTCATGTTTAACTCTCCATTTCCAGCCACCCTCTGTACCCTTGAAATCTCTTTGTCCCCAGCTCTAATGAGAAGGG
Source organism: Pezoporus flaviventris (assembly GCF_033815535.1). Classification (NCBI taxonomy): domain Eukaryota; kingdom Metazoa; phylum Chordata; class Aves; order Psittaciformes; family Psittacidae; genus Pezoporus; species Pezoporus flaviventris. The sequence continues at coordinate 709,375 of NW_026892739.1, read as the reverse complement.
GCATGCTTAAACATACCTGCAGATAACCCACTGCTCCCTCCTGCCAATAAAAGCCCTGGGTTATTCTGGCAGGACCAGTTCATTTAATCACCTTCAGATTACCAGGTTTGCTTACGGCAGTTTAACAACAAATAGTGTGAGATCAATGTAACTAACAGCAGGCATTCACTCAGCAGCAGCCTGATCCCAAACCACCCCTGCACCCAGTCCTGCCCTGCAGCTCGATCCAAGGGACTCTGAATGAGGGCCACGGTCTGCCTGGCTCCTCCGGTAGGAGTTAATTGCAGGCAAGGTTTGAATAGGAAGGAGGCCAAGAAGATAATTATCCCTCTGGCCCTGGTTCTGAGCATATCAACCAGCCCTTGCCTCGGCAGGCCACTGGGAACAGGGCTGCTTTGGCCTCCAGGGAATAACACACAGGATCTGCCTGAAAGGGATTTATCGCATCCTTTCCCCACCAATGGTCACACAGATGCTGGTGCTTGCTCCGCGCATCCAACCCTTCCATCCCGGGGCTAGAATCCTGTGGGTAGAATCAGAGACGGTTTGGGTTGGAAAGGACCCATCCAGTTCCAAACTCTTGCCATGGGCAGGGACGCCCTAGACCATAGACCTAGACCTAGACCCTAGACCATGTCACACGAGGCTCTGTCCAACCCGGCCTTGAACACTGCCAGGGATGGAGCATTTGCATGGGGCTTTTCATCAGGGGGTGGGTTCACCCAAGACAGGGAGACCTTTGTAAGGCAGGAGCTGACAGCTGCTCCTGATGGGACAAGAGTCTGGGACAGCTACTGTCTCCTCCACTGCCCAAATCCTGGCCAGGCACTGGGAGCAGCATCTAAGGCTGGCTCCTCCAGGCTGGGCAAGATGACATGCAGGTCTTCATTGCCTCTTCTACTGGCTGTGGTAGCCCCCGTTGAGTGGCGAGCAAACTTTCCTCAAGCACACCATTTATTTCCTTCTCCAGCTTCCTGTGTTACTAATTCCCTGAAAGAGATTGATAAACCTCTGGTTACAGGTCACTTGCTGCGGTAATAAGTAGTGCAGAAATCAGTAGCCGTAAATAGTGGCTGGGAATCAAATGCTCTGAACTACAGTACTTGAAGTGAGGAGAAGGTTTAATTATGCCATTGTCTGGCTTGCTTTGCCTTGGAGGAGCAGGACAAAGATGAGGGAGGCAAGAGGCAACATGCTCCCGGAGTTGAGCTGATCCTTTAGTTTGGGGCCAAGGTTGGAGAAGCCCATAGGTATGAAGGGATGCTGAGGACTTTGAGAGCCTTCCAAAGGCAGCACAGCTTCACATCACAGTTAGCTGCAGGCTTGATTTTAACAGTGCCTGTGCAATCCAGGGTGAAAGCTGTGTGTGATTAAAGAAGTCTGGTGGCAGCCAAATAGGAACGGGTGGAAGGCATAGAAAGAAGTAAATTGACTTTTTATTAGAGCAGACAAGGGTTTAGACGTGAGACTGATTCAGACAAGTACTGAGCTCTGGGAAGGTCCACCTGGGGGTCATCCACAGCTTTTGGATGCAGAAAGAGGGAGGCTGTTTGCTCTTGCAGGGGTTTGGGATGATGGAGTTGAAGGCATGTGCATAAGCAGCTCTCACTGCTCAGATATGCAGCTATAACAGGAGAGGGAACGACTGCTGGATGGGCTGAGCAGGGAAATGGCAGTGTTAGTTGCTCTTAGTGTTAGCGATAAAGTACTACTGTGCATGTTTAGCAGCTCTTGTATGCTTCTGAAGTTAGCAAAGTGCAAGGCTTTCCTATATCCAGATAACCGATGGCCTGTTTGGAAGAGGCACAGTGGTCAAACACTTGTACCCTAATGTTAGGGCAAGCCTGCGGGATGTTCCACAGGGCTCAGACTTTTCTGGGTATAAAAATCTGTGTCTTCAACCATCTGCAAAGCCCTTTCTCTTCCCGGTGGAATGAGGTCTAGAGATGGTGGCTGACTCCAGCTCACATGGGGTGGGAAATAAAGGAAACCCTCCCCAGCCCTATAACCCCACTGCCCCTCTCAGCTGCTGTCCCATGCTTCCAGAGGAGCCGAGTGCTGCAGGACCATGGCATGCCAGGTCTCCCTCACCCTCTCTGCTCTGGGAAGGCTGATGGACCCTCCAAGCAGAGCGCAGATGCCAGGCTGGAATGGGAAACCATCCAGCCGGTTCCCACCACTGTTTCCCAACCAGCGTGACTCCAGCTGGAACGAGGAGGAGTTTCACCCCAGGATAAAATACTGAAGAAAAAGCCAAAGAAGATTGGCAGCTTTCATGTTTCCTAGCTCAGCTTTCCCTGGAAAAGGGAAACATCTGCTCCCACACCTGGATCCAGGCTTCGGCTTGGGCAGCTCTGTCCAAGTGCCAAAGGGAAGAGGCTTCCCCTGCTCGCTGCATGGGGCTGATGCTGCAGTAAAGCGATGCCCAGGCACCAGCCTTGCAGCAGGAGGTTTCCTCTGCGTTGTGCTGGCTCCACTGCTCACACCCACGACTTAGACCACATCCACCACAGCAAAAAGCACAGGAGCACTGCAAGCAATGTGGGGAAATGCTCCCAAACCACCCCTGCTCCTGAGCCTCTGCCCTGGGTAAGTAGGTCCTTCCCTTGGGGCTGGGTCCTCTGCTCCATCTTCCTTTGCTGCTGCCCCTCAGGTCCCCAAACCCCTTTGTCCCCCCCAGAATCCCCCTGGCACTGCACCCATCTGCCTGTCCCCTTCGCAGCACCCGCTCTGCTTGTGGCTGCTCCTGCAGAGCCTGGCTGCACTTCTCCAGCTACCAGGGCATAAATACGGGACAAGATAAATATTGTCACGGCACATTACCCTGGTCCTTCCTCACCAACACACACTGCAGACAGACTTATGCTTCTATTTATATGTGTATATCAATCTAATTACGCTATATAAACTGTATATTCAACTGTCTATTGTGTATATTTAATATAAATGCCAGCTAATTGCCCTCAGTAAATATATATGGGGATTAACGGTATTGAAATTAAATTTATTGGTAATCCCCTTGAAAAGAAACACACCAAATAAAATAAACACATAAAATAAAAGCAGGGGACATCACAGTTTTATGCCTGGTTCTTTCCACTGTCTATAGGTTGGGGCTTTGCCAAGAAAGAGCATCAAGGTCTCAAAAGCCTTTTCCAACCCCCCCCCCCCCCCCCAGCAGCACCGGCTCACATTGATGGTGTTTGCAGCCACAGGAGCCCACGTTGCTCCCAGCACGCTGGTCTGAGCCCTGCGTGTGGCTCTGGCCCGCCGTGGCTCGCTATCGTTGCTGACAGCTGGCCCGGCAGATTGGCGATGGGCTCCGGTGCTTCCCAGCCGGAGGTCACCGCCTCCAATACGGCCCTGGTCGGCAGTGATGGGGAGTCATTGCAGCCCAGCAGATGTTTGATGGCATGTGTGAAATGGGCTGGGGGTGCTGGGCGGCCACGGCTCGGAGCGGGCAGACCCCGTTAACCCCATCAGCCAAGCGCGCAGGGACGGCTGCCTCGCGCTGCATCGCACCCGGGTCCCTCCTAGCATCAATCAAATCCTCCCCATAGGAGGGACGGTTCAGCTCTCACATCCCTTTTCCCACCCTGGAAAGACGTGCCAGTTGGCAGCTCTGTTATTTGGTGGCTCGGGGCGCACAGGGATCTGCACAGGTCTGCTGGCTCAGAGCAATGCTGGCGCAGGATGCTGGGGGGACCAGGATGGGTTTAGCCTCCGTGATCAGAGGTTTTAAAGAAGAGGGTAGGCAAGCTTCTGCTGAAAGTGGTTTACGCCAAAAGAGCCTCATACAGCAGGTTATGCAGCAGGTGTAGTGTGCAAAAGGAGTGACACAGAGCCCAGATCAGCCACTGACAATGAGGCTGTATGAGATGTTCCCCCATCTGATGCCTCAGATCTTCCCCTGCTCTTCTTGGCTCCAGCAGAAAACCCCTGACAATGCTGAAATCTGCTGTGTCGCACTTTTGCACCATTCTGTGTCTGTGCAGCCCTCCCGGCTGCTGTGCTGCTAATTACTTGGTTGTGATCATTTCTGCCCTGCTCCTTCATGCTGGCACTGAATGTGCAGCCACTCCGGGATGGGGGACCCCGTGGAGATCTCAGCCTGGTTCCAGAAGGGAGTGTGAGCCTTTGACCCCTGCCATCAATCCTCACTTTCTGTGGTTTGCTGTATTTTACCAGCAAGACAACAATTCCTCTGCACCTTCCTCACATCATTAACTTATTTAATCCCACGCCTCAGCAGTTTGCAGGCCTATGGTTTGCTGGGGGGGCACTGGGGAGGGAAGTGATGCTCCAAGGCCTGCCCAGTGTGCCCCAGACTGCATGAGGGGAAGTCATACAGAATCACATAGAATCAGAGAACAGGTAGGGTTGGAAAGGACCTTAAGATCATCCAGTTCCAACCCCCTGCCATGGGCAGGGGCACCTCACACTAAACCAAGGCTCTGTCCAACCTGGCCTTGAACACTGTAAGTGATGGAGCACTTATTGCTTCTCTGCGCACCCTGTGCCAGCACCTCAGCACCCTCACAGGGAAGAACTTCTGCCTTATCTCCAACCTGAACTTCCCGTTTCAGTTTGAAACCATTCCCCTTGAGAAGCACCCTGTGCTCTCTGTCCCTCCTGTCACCCTTTATGCCCTCTCCTCTGCCCTAGACATGAATCAGTGGAAGCTGGGCAGTCATGTTTCCTTTCCTTCCTTCCCTCTTCATCACTTCTCCCTGCCAGGTGCCTCCTTTCTGCCTGCATAGCCCTCAGGGAAAGGCTGTCTTGACCGTTTTGAGCCACTATGTTAAATTGATGCTCTTGTTAATCTCCTGGATCCTGGCTAAATGACAGGAGCAGAAAACAGAGGGAGAAGGTGCTTCCCCAAACACACACACATGTGGGTGCACACATGGTCCTTCATGCAGCAGGACAGATGGATCCCGGGTCTTTCCTCTTGAATTGGAGATCTGTCTTTGGGAGTGAAGAAAAAAAGATATGGCATAAATGGGGACAGAGGTGCTGCATGGTCCAGGTATTTGGAGAGGCCCATGGTCGAGTTGGATGCTCATCTCGGTTGCACACCCAGTTTGCCCTGTGATGGACCTGTGCTCATACTCCTTGGACAACTACAGCAGCTGATTTGGAGCTGTCTTTTCCCATTTGACACCCTCTTTCCAAAGGTCAGGTATCCTGGGCTGTCTGTGAAGCATCTGGTTTCCAGGTGTGGAAATGGGCTGGTGCTGCTGTCATCCTTAATGTCCTCCTTATCCTCAATGTCCTCCTTATCCTCAATGTCCTCCTTATCCTTAATGTCCTCCTTATCCTCACTGTCCTCACATTACAGCCTCTGTAGACCACCCACCACAGAAACACTCATACCCAGAAACAAGCCCATGTCCTACCATATGGCCCCATGTGGTGGTAAACTGCCTGCTTCCAGCCTCCAAAGTGAGCTGCGGTGAAATGCATCCATCATTCATGGAAGCTTCCTCTCCCTTTAGACCAGAGCAACTTATTTGGCAATGAAGAAGAACCACCACCCCTTGGATCTCTTCATCTGACAGGGCTGGGAGCTACCAGATGAGTATCTTAAATAACTAATGGTGACTCAGAGGAGCGTTAAACAAAGATAACATTGTCACTTCTCTGTTTCGCTTTGGTTTCTCACTCTTCAGCTTTCCTGCCAGTTTATTATCTCTTCAGTTTTACTTCTGATGATCTTGTAACTCTTAACAGGATGTGTATTATCTTTGGCAGGCTCTTGCAAATGTATGACCTTTGTATCAATGCACGGCAGGAATAAACAAGAGGGATGCAGGCAGAGGAATAAAAGCACCTTCTGAAATGCTGTGATTGAAAGAGGAGGGCTCTGTTTATCAGCTCGGGGGGGGGTGGGGTGGGGGGGGTGGTGGTGTGGGTGGAGGGGGTGGGGGGTTTGGAGGGGGTGTGGGGGGATGGGTTATGTGTGTGGGCTCCCCACCCTGTGTGAGAGGATCACAGAATCAAGCCCTTTAAGCTCATCCAGTCCAACCATTCCCCAGCACTGCCAAGGCCACCGCTAAGCCATGGCACTGAGGGCCACATCTACACAGTGTGAGAACACTTGCAGGGGCTGGTGACTCCAGCACTGCCCTGGGCAGCCTGTTCCAATGCCTGAGCATCCTTTGGGGAAGGAATTGCTCCTTGTCTCCAATTTAAGCTTGGCCTGGTTCCTCTTTCCACTTGCCTGTTTGGAGAGATTCTGAATCTCCAGCAGTCCAGCATCTCTGCTGCCCAATTCATCAATCTGTTGGGCATTGCTAGACACTTCCTCAAGCTCTGTCCCTCAGTAGTTGTGTTTCACAGGGGTTAGGGTGGTGTGCGTGCTGAGCCACATGAGATCTGCAGCTGAAGGCAGCTTTAAGCAGCTCTGGATGAACTGGTAATACCAGCAAACACCACTGGCACCACCAGAAGCACTCACATCAGAGGACTGCTGGCTCATTTATGACGAGGACACGCTGAATGCAAGCTTACAGTTTCACACTGTTGCTTGGGTCTGCAATCACCACCCTCCACACGTTGCACAAAGCCAAAACTCATTTGGATCATCCCAGCCTTTGATAAACTACATGCAGCAGTGAGCATTGCCCACTTCAGGAATGAGCCATCCCCCTCACATCCAGGCTCATGGTTCCCAAGGACCAGAACTCTTCAGTTCTGCCTTGTTAGATATTGGCAATACTTGGTATTGTAGAAACTTCTTCAAAGGTGAGGAACGCCTGGATTAAAAGGTCTGCCTTTTTGTTTACATCATGAGAAAGCCTTGGGGAAGTAGGAAATCTCATTAGGAATTAACTTGGGATCAAATATGACCTCCTGGGTGATTCTGAAAGGCTGGCTTGATGAACAGAGCCACCTCAGACCTCTCTGAAGAAAAGAACCACATCAAATTTTGCTGTTACGAAGTACTTAATAGATCTAATTTACAAAGCAGTGCTGCTCCCAATTCCCAGAGTGCTACAAATCCTGCAGCCTATTTCTTTCCAAGAATGACTTCGATTCATTCATGGGTTTTAATGCAGCAAGCTGTTTAAAAGCTGCAAGAGATGTTTTAGGACAGGAAGCCTGAGCCCTACGGAAGTGTACCAGGCTCTGCTCTATCCTCAGCAAGCCTGGAGAGTTATGTAGCTCTGACATGACAGGGGGTACCAGGGTTTTTTCACTCAGCCTGGAAGCAGCATCACCACAACCTGTGAAGTCAGGTTGCTACCTGATCAGAACCACTCTCACTGTAGCTTACAGTGATACTTGGCTCACTCGGGAGCTAACAGCAGGACAAGCAACTTAAAATCCCAGAGAGCTCCCCAGAATTCCCCTTTGCAAGCATGCCACTGCCATGCGTGTGCAGCTGGGTCATGTCACCAGGATACAGGTGTCCCTTTGGATGCGTGTCTGGTTAAAGGGAACTGGAATGTGTGCTGACAGTGGCTATCACACTCTGGTGTGAGCAGGGCTACATCCATCCTGTGACCACAACACATCTGATGAGGCAAGTGCTCCCCTAGAGACCTTTAACTCCTATGCCTCAGTGAGAGGGCAGAGACACCTCTAGTCTGCGGTGGGAAGTCACGCGATACAGACGGTCCTCAGATCCTTCCCGTTCTGCTCGTGTAGAGCATCCCAACAGAGACAAAGGCACGTTGCGTTTGCACTGGTGCTGCACTTGAGGGGTGGGGCCTTTGCGACCTGGAGTCCAGGATTCCGTTGCCTGGGTGACAACGGAATGTCGCAACCTGTGCCAGAACCCTGCAGAGCCGGGCTGGACAGCATCTCTGCAGCATCACTGGCAGCAGTGCTTTGAGGAGGCAGCAGTGCTTTGAGGAGGCAGGAGTGCTTTGAGGAGGCAGGAGTGCATTGTCAGGCAGGCCGAACAGAAAAGTAGCCAGGATTTCGGTGAGTATCCCAGAAGATTGGGGTTCTTAATGAACATTTGAGCAGCTCTTGCACTCCTGCTGGGTCCAGGGAGGCCAACGCTGAGTGCAGAGAAGTCTCCATAGGACCAGATAGCCTCAGGAGTGAGAGCAGTGAGATAGATTGCTGACTAATGCAAGTCAGCTATCATCACCCATCTCGGCTTTCCTGCACACAGTTCCTTGTTGAGAGTTCTTCAGGTTGCTACACGACCAGAACCACTGTCACTGTTAGCTTAGCTTAAGCATTTGGGGTTCAGGAGATCTTGGCTTTGTGTCCATGCTGGTAAGCGCTGGACACAGCTCACAGGGATGTGTGTGTGGTGCTGTTCCTGCACCCTCTGCTGCCAAGCCTACTTGGCCATGCTTCTCTCCTGGTTAAAAAGAGCTGTTCAACAGCTCAGCCAGAAGCTTTCCTACAGCCTTCTACCACAGCACAAGCCTCACACCGTTCCTTCTACCTGGAAATGTGTTTAAAAGCCAGATTGTTTTCTCAGTGTATCAACAGGAAATACCTTGCCTCTTGCCCTGCGGAATCTCTCATCTGTGAGGGATGCAGGCACCCACAAAGCGTTTACACAAGTGCCTTGATCAGTCAAAGACACGCAGTTTCAGAAGCTTTCTCAAACCAGGGTCTCTGAATGCACCACCTGATAGAGACAGGTAAAAGAAGGTAATAAATATGTTTAACAAAAAGTAATAAAACCCACACACAGCCCAAACCCAAGGACTTTCCCTTTCACACCAAATACTTAGGAGGAATTTCAAGAACCATTTCTGTGCAGGCTGGAACACAAATAAGAAGATAAAAGAGAAACCCCCTGCTTTTCCCAGTTGGATTTCATTTTGCCCAAAGAACAACCTCTTATGATTAATCCTCCCTATTCCCTCTGTTACAGTAAGATGGGGAACGGGAAAATGTAGAACAAAGAAGAAGAAAATCACTGCTTGCTTCACTTTGATGGCTGTACTGGGCTTGCTTTTCTTTCGGAGGTGGAAGCAAACACCATATGCAGTGCAATAAAGGGATAAGGATGGTGAGAAAGCAGTAAGGAAGTCAGGAGACTTTTCCCTGTGACTTGCTGCTTCTCTGCTTGCAAGGTTGAAGCTGCAGAGGCACATCCCGAGGCAATTGCAGTTGTATTCCTTACCCCAGAAGGCAGTACAGGAGCATAGGAAGTGTCTCTGTCCTTGAAGCTACTTGCTAGGGTTGGCCACCTGAACTGGACACACTGCTGATCAGCTCCAGGGTGGTGGAAAAACCTCTGGGAGCAAGTTCTGATGCCCTGTAGGAGGCAAGGCCAAAGGCATGCCAAACTAGGCTGGCTGGAATGGTCCCTACCTCTGTGACTAAGGGGATTCATAAATATTCAATGTTTCTTGGCAGCTGGGAGTGCTTCAGTTGTTCCAAGTATCTCAAGGGGGATGGGAAAGGCAGAATGAGCCTTAGTATTTCTGACACCCCGCAGAGAAAATGAACCAGGGAAGGAGAGCGCTCATCTTCCTGCAGAGAAGTGTTTCACGTAGGGTGATTTCAATAATTCAGCCTTCAACTGGTCTGTTTAAGGCCTGTTTGATGCCTGCAAAAGGAGCTTTAAGATCTGGCCTGCTGTGAATCCAAGGAGTTGGGTGCTGTCTGCCTTCCCCATCAGTGGTTTAAACACGTTACCATGCTACGGCCCAAGTCGAAGTAAGAGCACAGATTTCCTCCTTCACTGCATGAAATGCTGGCACTCTCACGCCATGGGAAAAGAATCAACCACCCCATTCTGGTTTGTGTTTGGAAGGGAAGAAAAGAGCAGTCATGAAAACGCATGGAAAGCAGGTAACAATCGTGAACACGTTGGTAGAGCGAGGGCAAGCGGGGCCTTGGGTCAGCCTCCACCATCTGTAATCAAACCATGGCGTAGGCGAGAATGCTGGTACCTCCGACCACCTCTGGGTGAAGTTTACCTTCTGCTATGAAGGTAAACTGGGGTCTGCGATTGGGCCCTACCACTGCAATGTTCTTATTGAGTGCTTTCTGTCCTGGGCGTTGGTCCTGAACCTGATCTAAGGGAACATCCCAGCTGCAGTTGTCATCTGCTGGGAGATGGTCCAGTCCCTTTGGCAGTGTCGTCCTTTTGTAGGGTATAGCTGGGCATTTGGACTGCAGAGGATTTCTGGACAAGCCCCAGGATATTAGACTTCCTGCTTCCACACACTGGAGTTGGGATGCTCACATCTCCTTTATCCAACGTTGGCCATTAGAGATAGGAAACTGTTTCAAACACATTTTGAGTTTGGCCAGGTTGAGAGATACCCACATCCAGGGAAGCGCACCGTTTTCTGCTCTCTCAGGCACTGGCATATTGCCACACTCACAAACTGTCCCACAGCTAGAGTTTCCCATCAGCTTTGCTCACGACAGAGCCTTCACTTCCACGTGAGATCCTGATCTTGTAAGCCCATCCACTAATTTATCCATGAAATGTGTGGGCATGAGTTATGCATGAGATGAATTATCCATGAACTGGGTTGGTCGCCATCCCTCCTTGTCAACTCTGTAGGTCTCTGCCAGGCACCAAAGCACAGAGTAGGCCACATCTCTTGGGTCTTTTCCCCTCCCAGAGAATCTGTATTTTACACAGCCATGTACAAAACCTGGGAGAGAGCTTAAATGTTCACTGGGTCACTCTGGGAGAAGACAGAAGGCTGCTTGAGTGCGCGCAGGGTCAGCCTTTCCCCAGAGATGCAGTTTCAGAACCTAAATCCATTCAGTGGTTATTCATTCCTGCAAAGAGGAATAGCTCCAAGAATGACAGAGACAACTTGCTTGTCTCTGACAACACACTCCCACACTGCCAGGCTGGTGGTAACTGTAGTCATCTATGAACTGGAGCTTGAGATTCCAGCCTCTTCTCCATGACAAACACAACAAAGTCTTAAGTTTGGTGGATGCCTACTTCTGATTTTGGCACGACAGTTGATGATGGAGTTGTGTTACTGTTCTTGAGGTGAGCGTTGTCCAAGTTGGTCTGTTTAGAGGAGGGAGGGAAGAGAGGATTCAGGAAATGGAGATCTGTCAGGGTTAGTTTTGAGCGTTCCTCCCCAGCTCCTCACCTTGCCATCTGTGTGATTTATCCCTAGGTGAGGCCAGTAACAATGTGGGAACCAGCTCCCCAGTGTGCAGCTGAGAGATTCTCCCTATTGGCTGAGTGCAAGCTCCTCCACACCTCCAGAAACATCGAATACGTCTTCCTTGATGGCTGCAAGAACATCACTGCATCTCACATCCTGGCAGCTGCAGGCATCCACAACATCTACAAAGGACCTGCCTACTGCCCTCTTCAACTCAAATACCCCCCTCCCCCCTTTTTCACCTTCCCCATGCAGTTGGAGGAGGAAGCCCAGGGCTTGGAACACTTCCCTGCTTCCAAGAAAAGGCTGCCGGTGTTCCGCCAGCTCTGCGGGGAGGCTGTGCCAGGCATCCATCGTCAAGACTCAGGCCAAGGGCTGAAGAAGCTGCCTGATGCCGAAGCACCAAGGGAGGACGTGGAAGGTGGCAGTATGAGGCAGGCAGCAGGGTGCTCCCCTCCCCAAAAGGCACGAATTGACTCTGAGGTAGCTTCTGAATAAAATGTAAGATTACTGGTGTCCTTACGTCACCAGGAGGTCAGCAACGCTGGTGTGAGCTCACATTCACTAACAGCCGAGGGCTGGGAATGTGGGAGGGAGGAAGGAAAGGTGTGATATCACCTACCCGCATATCCCTTCCACTCTCCTGGGTGCCACGGCAGTTTGTGCAGGTTGGCCATGCAACCCCATCCCTTTCACTGAATCCCCCTCCAGCATGCTAGAAATAAAGGAAAACTTCCTTCTCCACATCCTGAAACCCAGCAACACCTCCTGCAGTCACACCCACAACCCCTTCACCAAGCATCCTCTCCAGCTGCTGATCTCTATTCTTGAATAAAGCATTGAGTACAGGCTGTGGCAGAGCGAGTACCAAACACTATGTGGGAAAACACAAAACATGAAAGGGAGAAGAAAGCAAAGGAGATCTCATGTGAGAGTGCCTAGGAGGGAATCTGGGAGTTTCACTGCTTAAGTCTAGAGACTGGAAAAATGGTGGCAGTTAGAATTAATGCCCCACAAAGAAACGGTAATAAACATAACAGGATTCAGGGGGGTTGGCATCTGTACCAGCCTCAGACGTATTCCTGAAATAAACGGTTTACAGCTGGAAGATCCCAGCCCCAGACCAACAGGGATCTTCCGAAAGGGAATGTAAAACCAGTCTCAGCAGAAAAGAGGCAGTCAGTGGAGACCGCAATGGTTTGAAGTATAAAGAGGGATAAGATGCTACTCAGAGGACTTCAAGGAGAACAGGACAAAGAGAAAACAGGAGGAAGACCGCATGGGGGAACAAACCAGATCTGCACAACCTTGGAAACAGGCAGGTATCTGTGAGCAGGGACTTGTTAGGAAGGAATTATGAGCCTGCTGCTTATCTGGGACCAAAGAACAGAAGGCTGCTGAGGGGAAACAAAGAGAAAAAAGATGATCTTAAGTGAAAAGATATTAATTGTCCTTTACCCTGGGGCAGTAACAGTGGCAGAATCCCACAGGAACTGATTGCAGGTACCAGCAGTGAGCTGTAAGGTGTCCGAAGAGTGACTGTCAGAGGTTGTTTCTGCCACCCGAGAGGATGCAGTCCAACAGACTCACCAAGGGCTGATGCCACGAGAAAGGTTTGAGGATGCTGAGCTATTCAAGGGGAAAGAATTCTTTCCACAAAGTAAATTCCCCCTGGTTAGCTCTGGGTTGTTGCATGATGAGATTACGGCTGACAAATCTCAGCAGAGCACTCTAAGAACCAGAGGGACCCAGAGCGAGACGAGGAGAATCACATAATCCATCCCTACCTCCACAACACAGGCAGTGGAATCAGACAAGGACAGACCAAAGGACAGGGATGGGTTAGGCTGATTGAAAGAGAAGTTTTCTGGGGGAAGATCTCTGCAAGGAGTTTGGAAGTCATGCTGGAGACCGAGTTTAGATCTCCCCAGTCAAAATGGGACTGAGTCATCACGGAGGCTTTCATTTTTTCAGGCACAGATTGCAGAGCAAATGTTGCTTATTGCAGGCACCACTTATTCCTGAGCATGATAATAAACAGATTTTGTCTCCAAATGGTTACTGATCCAGGAAGACACAAGGCTATTTTAGTAGTATTTCAGTGAATGTGAAGACATTACAGAAGAGCTTGACCTAGAAAATAAACATGGGTCCAGCGATCAAAAGTTGATGCCATTTCAATTACATGGAAGGAGATATTAAACCAGGTCAGTAGCTGAGGCTTTTTGCAATGAATTAGCATATGAAATTACCAGCATGGCAACAAGGAATTTTACTGCATGTAACAAACTGGGAGTGGAACCATATGCCTGGAGTTTACCAAACACAGCACCCACGCTTAAGGAAATGGGGCAAGAGTAATCGTGACAACTAAAGAGCCTCTATTCTGATCTCAGTAGTACACTTCCATTTCTAGCCAATGTTGAAGGGGAGCAGAGAAGAGAGTCCAATGTAATATGGCTTTATGGAGGATAGGTCGTGCCATATGGGCTCTGCAAACACACCACCTGATGGCCATAACCCCCACCCGAGGCCACATTCTGCAAACAGCATCCCGATAACAAGCCAACAATTGGATAGAACCCAAATCAACAGCCAAAATTTCCTCCACTGAGCAGCCCAGGAGCAAACACCACCTTCACGGAGCTGGTGCCCTTTGCAGACAGGCACTCAGGGCTCCTACTCCTGTGATAAAATGAGAGTTGAACTGACCTGTGAGGACATCCATCCAAATCTGTGACATTAACTGGCACTCTTCCTCGAAAAGGGAACCGTTTCTTTTAGGCATGAAAATCCTGGAACATCTACTTCATGTGGGCATCAGCGCTGGCTCTGCAGAGCAGGAGATGGATTCAGGGAGTACAAGTGGAGTTCCTCAAACAGTGGCCAAGAGACTCATCTCTTTGGCATTCCCACTGATGGATTTGGCACAGAGGGACGTATTGGATTTAGGAAGACTGCTGATTGCCCAAAGCTGAAAGGAATCCATTTCTCCTGTGGGAGAAATGAGGTGACCTTGAGAAACAGCAGTGGCACAGAACCTCCTGTAAAAGGAAGTTCTGCTCTGAGCTGGAAGCTCACCCGTTGGAAGCAAGCAAGAGGGAGAAAAGCAGAGAGGAACATGCCAATCATGGGCTGATGATACATCTCGGATGTAAGGTGGCTCTGAAAAAGGCAAATCCCATAGTAGAGGGTGTGAGGAGAGACAGTCCCTTTAGGGAAACGGAAGTGCTTCTGTCATTGCATGGAGCCCTGAAGAGGCCTTGTTTGGAGTCCTGCTACGACTCCAATCAACCACGTTCACCAGAGGTTAATGGACAGCAGACCTGGTGGGAGAATGGGTGGGATGAAGATCCTTGTGGACCCGCAAGGGTTTGGCAAAGGCAGACTGCACGGGGAGGGGATGGAGCTGCTGTCTGAGCGAGCAACTGCAAGAGGAACAGTTTGGGGGACAGGGAGAAGAGTTGTTTGAGGCTGGCGTTAGAAGAGATGGAGATGAAAAGCATGTTGGTGTGCATGTGGGTGTGTGCCTCCCTCCGTGCTCGACTGACTGGCTTGAAATCTGCTCAGCGGTCTGGATGTTCTCTTGCTGAAAAAGGCAGCTTGTTTCTGGGATCTTGCACACTGGAGGAGCAAGGACATCTCCCCTTTCCCAAGCACAAACCAGACACCTGCTCCTCTACCAGCTGGCTGGCCCAGCACTGCCTCGAGTGAAGTGCCAGCCTTGCCCAGACAAATGAATGACAGAGACCTGCTCGCACTCCACGGCTTCACTGAGGGGACGAGAGCTGGATCTGGATCTGCCGACCTTTCCCCATCAGATGTAGAAGTAGAACAAAGGCAGAGAGCATGAGATGAAATGAGAGAGTGGAGGAAAAGAATAACAGCTTGCATTATTCCTTTTCATATACGGACAATATAACGCTTCTGCACAGAAGGACTAATTTAGCCCTCCGCACAGCCCCACTGACCCCTCCTAAGAGAAACCATTTAAATCTTTAAACAATTTACATGAAAATGTAACTTTGCTGCAAATATATCTCTTCCCCCTCCTGCTCCCATCACGAGTGCAGTCCTTCAAATCTCTGACAGCTTCCATTATCTCTTAATGAAGTGAGAGCATCTTTCTTAGGAGACGCGCCGGCCCCGAGGTTAATCCCCGAAACGAGGTTCCCAAATAAGAATCAGGGGAGGGAAAAGAGAAGGAAAAGCAAACACTTAGAAGAGCTCCAAGGGGTGGCTCCACCACCCAGCGACTGAAGATCCTGGAGGGCAGTGATCAAATCCTCCTTGGGAACCTCTGTGGGCTGATGGGTGACTCCATCCCTGCATCCAAGGGGACTGCATCGTGCCTGCTGTTGGCTGAGCCACCCTCATGGGACCTGGGGAGGATAGACCTTCCATTGTGCTCTATCTCATGCCTATGCTAAGAAAAGAGCGGAGGTAATGCCAGCAGCACGTAAGATCCAATGAGCTGCTGAGAGCTGCAGGAACCACCACCAGCGCTGATGCATGGGTGCATGGGCTCCGATGGGAGCCCTGGGAGGTGTGAGGGCCACCAAGGCCACGCCAGAGAAAGCAGAGCCTAGAGGCTGTGGGGAGAAGGGCAGGAGAGAGAAGGGCACAGAGCAGCCTGTTTGAAATGTCACCCTGGGATGTGCAGGGCTGCGGGAGAACAGCGCTGCGAGCACATTCCCACGCAACAGGGAGAGCTCCACTTGTAGCAATGACCCAATTGTTCCAACGCAGGCACCAGAAGACCTCCAGTCCCCCCAGCACAGCCCTCAGGCACACCGGGGTTACATCCGAAAGGAGGATGGCATCAGGGTCATCCTCAGAACCAGGCTCCGCAGCTACAGAGACAGTGAGCTTGAACAGGGGGGCTCAGGAGCATCCTCCAGAGCAGCCAGGGTTCTGCATTGCCTTGCAACACCTCAGCACACGGAGCAGGAGAAACCATCTGCACCACCCTGACAGGGCCAGGCTGGGGGCAGTGACGCACAAACACTCTGGATGCTCTTTAGATTTTGCAGGAGCGACACACATTTCCAGCCCAAGCATCAACAACAGCCCTGCAGGTGAGCCTGCTCACTGGGGCTGCAGCGTGCTGTGGGACTGCACCATGTTGTAAAGCCAGAGTAGAGGCTCTCTCCATCAGATGCTTCCTGCTCTTCTCGAGGCTGGAGGGCTGCTTTGCAAAAGGCTTGATGGTGATGTGGGGAAGGTGTGAGAGAGAGGACATACTGACAAATACATGTAAAGGGCAGGAAATGAGGAGAGAAAGGCTGAAAATCTATTGAGCTGCCAGGAGATGGGATGGAAAAGGGGATAAAAAATCAGGAAGGTCTCAGGGGAAAAGAGATTCACAAGAAGGGGGACTACTGACTTGAACAGAGGAGAGATGAAAGCAGAAAGCCATGCAGAGGAAAATAAACAGCTATTCCCAGAAAAACAATAAAGTTTGAAATGTGCTGGGCCAGAAGGAAGAAAAGAAACAAACCCAACCCAAGCCCACCAAGAGTTAACAATTCTGGCTGCTGAAGCTGCTTAAGTAAAGAAAGCAGAGAAGGCGAAGGAAAGTACAAAGCACAAGAATAAGGAGATGAGCAATGCAGCAACAGCTTGTTCCCTGCAGTGCGCTCCGCTGTGCTGGGACACGGCAGCATCAAAGCCTGGCTCTGTACCTCTGAACACAGCATTGTGCCCAAGCTCAGTACAGGAACTGATGTCGTGTGGCCTCAGCACCCTCCCCATCAACTCGCCTCCAGGCCACAGGATCAATGATCCTTTGGCCATAACTTGAGGATGTTGAAATCCTGTCTCAACAGGACTCCACTGCTGCCAAAGGAGCTCACATTTGAACACACTGGTACTGAAGTCTGTCACCTGCAGGAAAGATAAAGTCCCTGAAGAGAAAGAGCAAAAGGTTTCCTTTGTCCTGGAACACTGGTTTCTCCCACTCTCCTTGACTCCCTGCTCTGACCTGGCAGACAGGCACAGGCAGAGGATGCATGCTCCAGGCAGGCCGATGCATTCCATGGGCCAGGCTAAAAGCAGCCCCTAGCTTTCCTGGAGAAAGAGCATCAGCAAAACGCGCTGCTCACCTCCAGAGAAGGGGGGACAGGGGCAGGAAGGTGTGAAGATGTCCTTGGCTGCCCCTGCAGCACGGGCTGGGGCTGTGGCTGAGTGTGCCTTAAATCAAACCCTCCCACTGCCAAACCTGCAGCTCTTGGGGGGGGGGATGCCAGCTCTCCTTGCTGATAACTGCACCAGACAGCTATCAATCACCGCTAAGTGAAGGTAAATCAGTCCTTATCTGCCCAGGGGAAGCCTCATTTGCTGCCTGATGTCAAAGAACATGGGAGCTCTGCTTGGCATCTCCAGGCTCTTGGTGCTTGACGGGTCACCCGTGTGCTCATCCCATGGGTTGGAGCTAAGGGAGGGCACACGCTTAGCCTGAACCACTGGCCCAGATTTCATTACTGCACACAATCAAAGAGAGGGAGGACATGGACGGGGCTGAAGCCTGGGAACACTCAGTGGATGCCCGGGGCTTGGCATCACCTTGGCATCTAACCTAGCCCTTCCCTGTCAGTCCCGCAGAGACTGACTCCAGCAGTGTCCCCTCCTGAACAGGACCCATCTGCCTGTCCCCCATTCTGCTCTGGGACTCGGGGTATCCCATCTCCCAGAGGTAGGTGATCCAGCATGGAAGCAGTGCACCCTGAGCAGGGAGCAGGAGGAGCATGGGGGAATCAGCCTCTTCCTCTGCTGACTCCTCACAAAGCTCCTCTCCTCCCAGCCTGGAGAGGCACAAACAGCTCTTGTAGGTGAAGAGGTTTTGGAGGGCGAGTGGCATGGTGGATACAGCCGCATGCCAGGCCCGAGCACCCACAGCCCAGCAGTCATCTCAAAGCAGGGCTTTTAGCCCATTCCCTCCCTCCCACCTTCCACCTCTCCATGGTGAGCGGGAGCCAGTTAACCCCGTAACCTTTAACCAAGGGCTTGTGTACATGGGAAAGGATTGATGGAGCTTGTCTCCCTCATGGCCTCGCACCACGGCTCCGATTACCCCGTTAACTCTCCAGGTTGAGTGCCTGGGCTGGTATCACAGCCAAGAAATGAGAGCCCTGGAAACTGCATTATAGAGCCGTTGCTGGGGATGCAGAAATGGGCATTGCCACCCCGACGTGCTCTGGGGAAACCAGGGCCCTGCTGACCATAGGAGCAGACCAGGGGGGTCCTCACTCCCCTAGGTACATTGTGAGAGCTGGGTACAAACACCACTTGCCTGCATCACTTGGGGCAAGTTACAGCCTGTCCAGGTCTGATGGAGAAAATGCACCCCAGGGAGTGAATGGTCTAGGGGAGATCCCACATTCCATGATCAGGTGAGTCAATAAAGCCAACGGGCTGCAGAACTGAGCGGTCCTTAAGGATGTTGTGCACCCAGAAGAGGGATCTCTCATCCCTGGCAGGTCCAGTGGGTGCAGCCAGGACATGAGATTTCTGCGCGGGGAAATAGGGAAAGCAGGAACAAGCACATCTTGCCAATGAAAGCCAGAGCAGCAGCCTCACTTCAACCTAAGGAAAGCTGAATTAACAGCAGATGGAACAGCTCCACCAGGAGATACGGGGAGGACTCTCCCTGCGACAGGGGGAAGCTCTTTAGGCAGGTCTTTAGGTGTGAAGACAGTGGATCAGATCCTGACTGTGACTGCGGATGGGGCTGCAGCTACAGCCACTGCTCAAGTGGGTGCCAGGATTACGGATGCACCAGCTGTCCTGGGGCACAGGACTTTGTGTTCCTTACGCTTTGAGCCAGAAATGTCACCCCAGAGGCGATACGTCCCTGTACGAAGTTTCCTTTTAGTGAATGGTTAAAGGCTGGGAAACCCACCCTGCACAATCAGAACATCACCAGCCCGCTCCATCTTACGGGGCCATGAGCTTCCTTCAAGCTGGGGCAATGGGGGAGAAGGGGTATGTGGGGTGGGAGGGGTGACACAGACAGTGCAGGGACAGGTTTAGAGCAGAGCCAGGGCTCCTGGAGCTGCAGAGAAAGAGGGGGCAGGAGGAAATCCCATGTTCGGGGCCTGCTTGTGAAAGTGTCCAAACCTTGGCCAAAGCAACAAGGAGCACAGGGTACCCCACAGCTCACAGTCTATTGCTGCAGCTCCTGGAGCAGGAGCATCCCTTGTAGCTCCACGGGGTGGGAAAACCCAGCCAACAATCAGCAATTCCAGTGATGGGGATGGTACCACCTCTACTTGGATGCACCTTTCCAAGTGGGTGTGCAGTGGGACCTGCTCCCCAGGAAACAGCAGCTGCTGGGGGAAAGCTCTGCTCTCCACGGAGGAAAGCTCGTCCTCCAGGTCCATGAGCTGGCAAGTGGGACGCTACTGACACCCAGGGGCTCCCTGCATCCTGCAGGTGGGGACTGGCTCCTTTGCTGGTGGAGGAGACATCTCCATGCTCTCCCCATGGCCTATTCAGGAGTCCTGCCTCTTTAGGGAGTCTCCTGTGGAGGGTTGGAGTCCCTGCGTCACCACGTGCTTGTGGCATGGCCAGCAGAGAGACCCTGGCTAAACGGTTTTGCAGTGTGGCAAATGGGACCCAGGGGACAAGAGGCTGCACCCTGGAGCGTTGTGGCTCCATGTTCAGCTCAACAGTGTCTGCCTCGTACCATGTGCCCAGGGAGATGCTGTGCACGGGTGATGCTCTCTCCTCATCTGTATCACAGCCACATCCACCTCTGCAAACAGTGGTTAATTCTAAAAGCTAATCCGTGCTGGATGAATCCATGCCACAAGTTGCCACAGAAATGCTGGAGGATGGGAGGAGGAGCGAGGTTGGAGTTAGTTGTGGTTGCTGCTCCCCATATCACCCTGCCAGCTGTGGGTGGTTGGCTCCCACCTCTGCAGACCATACATCCTGCAGGAGTGAAGCTGGGATTTTAGGATGGAGCCCCACAGGCTCAGGTCCCTCACAAACATTGTTCCAGCAGGTTAGAACTGGAAGTGAACTAAGCTACATCAGAAAGCCCCATTCACGTTCCAGAAGACTGCCTACAACGGGAGTTATTTAAGAGCAGCACCAGAGCTTTTCAATGCACCCTGCGTGTTGTTTCAGAGCCAAGCCCCAGTGAGCCAGCAAACAGTACGAAAACACAGCAACAAACTGCCTGCGTTTGGCACCCCACCGTGCAGAACCGGAGAAGATCCAGCCTCTGACCTGAAGAACAGCAACAGATAAGATGGACACCAAGTGGATTACAAAAGGCTTCAGGAGCAACACTTCCCAGCTGAGAAAAGCACGTTTTCCTCTGGCCCTGCGCACTGACAAGCGCATTTTAGCCAGGGAGAGCACCCAGAGGCTGCTCAAACAGAAATGCGCTTCCAATTATCTGTGATTATCAATTGCTTTGCAGACAGAAGCTGCTGATAACAAAAGCCCACTGCCCTGAGCACACAGAGACAGCTCTTTCAGGCAGGGACTGTGCGAGCAGACACCAAGGCAGGGACTTACCTAAGGAAGATGATCTCAGTCTCCTAGTGGACCAGCCATCGTCCCTGCGGGATGAGAGGAAGAAGGGATGCTTCCTCTGCAAGTGTATAAATCAAATGGTGGGTGGGGAAAAAAAGGAACAGAAGCACTAGATGAAAATCACTGTGGCCACAGCACATGGCGCACAGATTTTGTGCGCAGCACACAGATTTTGTTTGTGCTCTCCCAGAGAGAACTGGTGCTTCCCTGCTTACAGGATTGGGAAACACTGGTTGAAGGCACAGCACCAAATCTGGGTGACAAACAGGGACAGAAGGCAAAGTCTAGAAGTTCGCATCGGTATCCCATTGCCAGGTCTTTCTTGCCTCCTCTTACCATGCAAACTGGGGACACGGGAAGGCTGGGTGTGCCATGCTCTGGGGGATGAGTCTGGGGTGTCCAAGGAGTGCAAGGGAATGCACTGGCTGAATGAACGCAGCATTTCCATCTGTAATTTCTCCGCCCAAATAAGCCCTGCTGGCAAACACACACATCCAGCTCTGGAAACACAGGGGCTGATTAGCATCGACTCTATTATCATTATTATGGGCACAGACAGCTGATCAATGTCTACTCTGAAAGGCAAAATCAGGTGGCAGTCACTCCAGCAATGCCTGCTGCCTGCTCCGCAGTGATTCATGTGTGCTGGCTCCCGGCCCGCAGCCCGAACAGGGAAGGAAAGGAAGTGCGGTCCCACTTCCGTCCCCAAATAAGTGATGACTGCTTGTGTGTCAGCAACAGGGACCTGATCACAGCAGTCTTCTTCATGGCAGGACTTTTGCTGTCCCTTGGCAGAAGGTGGACTTCTGCAGGGCACGAGAAGGATGCATCTTGGAGCAACGCCTGAGCACGCTGTACCCTGTGATGAGGAGACATCCTCTCCCCTGCCCAGCTCTCATCACGCTCCATGCATGCTTCCCTTAGCCCTGCTCAGTAAACATCCTGCACATAAGGACTAAAACAAAGGTCCTGAGCTGACCTTCCAGACCGTCTACCTTCTGCCGTCTCCAGCTCCGCGCAGTAATCAATAGCTCTTCCCTCTGTTCCCATTCTTCCCAACCTGACACTTTTTCAATAGCCTTATTTCCTTCAGTTTGTTTTGCTCCCTGCAAACTCCTCGCTCCTGTTTCTCCTTCATAAATTGGTTTTCTCTTATACACTGTCTGGAGAGAGGTGAAGGAGGAGTGGAAGAATCACAGCCCCTGCCTCATCTCAGATCACCCACTTTCCCTCTCTCCAAGTGCATTCAGAGCTGGGAACAAAACCAGCTTCACAGTGGGGCTGAGGACCATCGCAAGGCTGTAGTGTGCAATGACTCTCCTGCTTCAGAGGTGGAATGTCCGGTGGAGCAATGTGACCAAGCGAGTGGTGCTGGGGAGCAGCACTCAGTTCCCTGCTCCCTACTCTGTGCCTGCCAGCAGTGAGGAATGTCTGGGTGCAAGGCAATGAGCTGTGGCAGCCAAACGACAGGTGAAGAAGGTGTTGGAGATACGGGGCTGTCTGCAGTGGCTCTGGCTCTCCCTGTGAGAGGTAAAAGGCCCTTACGCACCCACATGTGAGTCCTGGACTTTGATTATGGGAAAACTCAAGATCGGCTTCAAACCCCAGCGCAGGCACAACCAAAACCTCTGCGCTGCTCTAAGTGACCACTAAGTCCTTGCTCCTCATGGCTGCACACAGAGCTTCTGGAGCTGGGGGTGTCCTGTGTGGATGTGGACACCTGAAGGGCAGGAGCAGCCCTTGGGCTCAGTGCTGGCCCAGTAGGAGACCGCATTGCTGTAGTCTGGCCAAGGGGTGATGAAGTCATGAATAACTTCAGCCAGGTCGTTATCTGCCGGGATGAGGTAGAACCTCCTTGCCAGTTAGGGATGACAGAAAGCATCCTTCATGGCCGTTCCCATGTGAGAGGAATCCAGAAGCACAGCAAAAACCAGGCCCCCATTTGCAGGTGTGAACTTTCAACTACAAAAAGCCTTTCTTGGGGGAAGCTGCCAACCACCCAGGAGCCAGCGTTTCTAGCGAGCAGGGAGCTGTGCCACCCTCACATCCCACCGACCCAGGGCTTGTGCCATGCCTGCAGTTGGCATGAAGGGCTGAGCCCGGGCCATGGAGATCTCCTCCTGAACACGACCACAGAGAGCTGGCCTTGTCCAGCGTGTTGCCTCAGCCCAGTGCCACTGCTCCCAGGTGACGTACCAGCACCCTGCTGATGCAGAGTGATGCACAAGGATGCACACGAGTGGACAGAGGGACGCAATCCGTCGGTGGCACTCGGGCTGCTTCAGCTCGTGCTCTGGCTCGGCTCCAGAGCTGGGATCTTGGCTCCAGTCAGATGAGCTTGTAGCTGGCCTTTGAATAACATTTGAGGTGCCAGTTCTTAGGCACCTGTGCAGTTTATTACTCTCCAAATAAGCATAATATGCATCACACCCCGGGGCAATCTATGCACCAATAAACCCCAATCCTCTACCTCCAGAAAGCCATCAAAACCAGTAAGATGCCAGTACCCACTATTGAGCTTGGATTGTGCTGAGATCACAGGCCGGAAAAGGTATGCTCTGAAGCACAGTGCATAACTTGTAGTGCTGAAAGCACATTGAAGCACAGTGCTTTCTGCTGATGCGAGACAGGCAATGCTGGTGCACGGTGCCTACGCTGCACTCCTGAGCAGCCCCAGGAGCTGTCAGGGCTCCTTGCACCGACTCCCTGGCTCTGGCAGGGCACACTCTGCACCTCTGTGGTTCAGAAAGCCCTGGGAAAGCTTTGCTGTGTTGACCCTTGAAGAGGGAATAGCCCCCGGCGGTGAGCAGTCAGCGCATGGCACGGACTCTGAGACTGAAATCAGGGAGGGAAAAGGTAGAAGCAGACATCACGGGAGCCAAAACTCTGAGGTACCACGTGCAGTTGGGGGGCAAAGGCGGAACAGAGCCCCACATAAACTTGTCATTGATGTAGACAACACTCCCCGTTGGGATTCCTTGGCTGGGAGCATCCCAAGGCTCAGCTTCCACCCCACGGCAGGGCCGGGTGTCCCCATAAGCGAGGCTCAGCCCGTGATCCGGGGCTGTCACTGAGATAACCAGCAGACCCAGTATTGCTGCACCGCGTGTCTCCTGCCATCCACATCGCTGTCTCTGTACCACGTGTTGCTCAGGAGCCCAGAACTGATACTGCATCTCCCCTGTGGGACTCCACGGCCAAAGACAATCACCTCCCTCCTCTGTCAGTAGAATCCTGTTGCAGTTTCCATCTGAAATGCATTTATGCCCATTTCCAACCATGCCAATTCTATATTTAAGCGTCTCTATCCTCCCTCCATGGTGCTATTCAGTGTGATATACACGGAGGCAGTGATCCAGTTCCCACTCAGCTTCTGTTTTGCTAAGCTTAATAAGCCAGGAATCTCCACTGAAAAACATGCTCCTCACTCCTCTGGCCAGCCCTTCTTTCCTACTGTTCCAGTTTTTGGATGGATGCCACAAGAATAGTGACCACGAAAACCTTTTAACAAAACACTCTTAGGTGACTAAACCACAACCAAGCGCTTTTACAGGAGTAAAAGACTGTAACTATACCCAAAACTTGGATATTCAACTGTGGCTCTTCCGGTGCCCTTTCCAACAGGCAGGAGAGTCAAATCCTACGCATTTGTAGGATTTGCAAATCTGCAGATTCTGGTATCTGCAATTCCAGGTATTTTCTGTCATGGCATCTTTAGAAAGCAGAGCAACACTTGAATGGTGAAGAGTAAGGAATCAACTGACAGCGCTTCCCAGGGCTGAGCAGAGAGTTTCACCCCCAGCATTAACATTTGCAATCCCTCCCATAATGAGAGGCCACAGGCAGTGTGCTGGAACAATCTCTCACTGAACTGTCCCAAACCAAGGCAGGAAGCTCATGAGGAAGGAGTAATTGTGAAGATTTGGAAAATCCATGGTTTTCCCCATTGGCTCTGCAAATCCAGTTTAGAATTTGTAAATCTGCAGGACTGGATTTCTAGGTTTCATGATTTATGGACCTCTGCTTCCCTGTCACTCTCCCCTTGGCTTTAAGAAGCAGTTCTACACTAGCTCAGTTGAGATACCAGAAAGAAGTTCTCAACCACAGCAGTTCTGTGGTACATCAGAGGGGGAGATTTCCCACCCAGAGCATGAGGCATCCCCAAAGGGTGCCAAAGCCTCCTTACAAACAGGATGCTGACGGTGAGATGTATTAACCAGGGCTGGTGCCTCTGAGGAAGCACCACTGGAACACAGAGTGTGTGCCATCTCCAGCAATGCAACCCAGCAAGAAGTCAAGGTCTTGCTTCAAATCACCCAAAAACAGAGCACCACCAGGCCAGACCAGCCATCTCCAAAGCAGAAAAGCACAAACTTGGGGTGGTATTACCCGGAATAGCTCACAAACGCCAACAGTTTGCAGCTGAGCCGATGATGGGGAGTTCATATTCATTAGCCCCTAAGGGATTTCTCTTCTGTGCCCATGGCCCAGAGGAAGGCCCTTTCCTCTTGGCTACAGAGAGCCCCAGCATGACTGCTGCCCTCCTATGGACGTGTCTATGCTTAGTGCTGACTGCCCCGCTGCCCGAGCATCCCTTGGATATCCCATTGGGATCAAACACGACATCCCGACATGAGAGCAACAGCAAATCTTAACTCACTCTAGGATCTTTACCTACCAGACCTGAGGGAGCAAATCATTTATCAGACTCCAATAAAAGGTCCTGCTGAGTATCCCCGAAGACATTGTCTCAGCTCCACTTTGCTCAGTGGCCACATCATTCCCAGCCTGGGCTGATGTATTCTTAATTAGCATCTTAATGTGAGCAGCACATGCAATGAAGCATGACAAGAAAATCCCCATCATTTAAATTCATTAACAGTCATCGAAAGCCTTCAATGCAGAGGTGGAATTATCTCTGAACTCCTTCTGAGAGACCAGCTGTGCTCACTAAACTGTGCTGGGTGTCGCTGCACTGCCTTATCTATTTAGCTGCTTCCAGGAGGCTTGTCCCCTTGGATTCTTACAGATTGCACCCCCCACATCACCTGTGCTAGGGCACACAGACTGTAACCACAGCCATCGCCCCAGGTCCACACTCGCAGGTTGGTCATGGAAACCCTGGCAGCGCATCCCTGCCGAGGCTGTTTACCGGTCATGTTTACCACACGGATTACTCTGTCTCCACTATTTGCTTTTCTTCTCATCCTTGCCACAGGGAATACCTCCAGCTGCTACTGCCTTTAATCTCTCCCCCCGCACTTGTCGCGGTTGTAAAGCCGTGGCAGCAGGATGAGAGCAGGAATGGGCTGTGGCTGCCCAGATGTGCTTGCGTTCAGATGTGTCTGGGCGCACCCCCAGGCTCCAGCATTGGGCTACATGGAGCAAGAGCTGGTGATACACCGCAGGGCTGCTGTGCTGTGTGAACCCACTCCCAGTACACAAGCAGAGACAGGTATGTCTGTCTCTGTGCAAAATCCACCTTGTCTTAATAAGGCAGGACTTTTCCATCTGCTGAAATCACACTCATTCTTCAACCCTGCTATCCCAGCCTCTGCTACCTGTTTGCCATCATCCCCCCAAGGGCTGCTGGCTGCAGATCCTCCATCGCCAGGCTCACAGACAAGTGAAGAGTCCTGCATCTGGGAAGGAACAACCCCAGGTTCCAGTATAGGTTGGGAAACGACCCGTTAGAGAGCAGTGTAGGAGAGAGGGACCTGGGGGTCCTAGTGGACGACAGGATGACCATGAGCCAACACTGTGCCCTTGTGGCCAAGAAGGCCAATGGCATCCTGGGGTGTATTAGAAGGGGGGTGGTTAGTAGGTCGAGAGAGGTCCTCCTTCCCCTCTACTCTGCCCTGGTGAGACCGCATCTGGAATATTGCGTCTAGCTCTGGGCCCCTCAGTTCAAGAAGGACGGGGACCTGCTGGAGAGAGTCCAGCGCAGGGCAACGAAGATGATTAAGGGAGTGGAGCATCTCCCTTATGAGGAAAGACTGAGGGAGCTGGGTCTCTGTAGTTTGGAGAAGAGGAGACTGAGGGGTGACCTTATTAGTGTATATAAATATATAAAGGGGGAGTGTCATGAGGATGGAGCCAGGCTCTACTCAGTGGCAAACAATGATAGGACAAGGGGTAATGGGTACAAACTGGAACACAAGAGGTTCCACTTAAACTTGAGAAGAAACTTCTTCTCGGTGAGGGTGACGGAACACTGGAACGGGCTGCCCAGGGAGGTTGTGGAGTCTCCTTCCCTGGAGACATTCAAAACCCGCCTGGACACATTCCTGTGTAACATTATCTAGGTGTTCCTGCTCCGGCAGGGGGATTGGACTAGATGATCTTTTGAGGTCCCTTCCAATCTCTAGCATACTGTGATACTGTGAAATCGGGGCTCCCTCGGGCTTCCTGGGAATCACATCCAATTTCTCCCCTTCTTCTCCTTCCTGCATCTCTTCCCTTCCCAGACCCAGGGCCTCACCACAGCGTTGGTCTGCTCTCCCCATGCTGCAGCAAGAAAGGGGAATGGGGCCACCACTCTTTCATCCAGCGTGAGGGAGGCGAGCGCGGCTCCGGAGCGGGAGGAAATGACTCGGAACCGTACACAGTGAAGATGTGGCCCAGGAGAGCAACTCCTCTTGTCGGGGCCCCGGTGACTCTTTATCAGGGAAGCCTTGTTCAGTCTAACAAGCACAGCTAATGTGCTCTTTATTACCTCCGCTGCTGCATTTGGACTGTCAGGAGATGAAGAAATATCCCCAGAATTAACAGCAATATAACAGAGGGAAGAAGAGCCAGGGGAGAGGTTAAGGCAAGTGCTGCTAGCTAAGAAATAGGCTCATAAACCCTCCTCACTAAAAACGGCTTGTGCTTAGATGGCAGCACCCCTCCTGGCACCCGAGGGGGGAACGGGGGTTCCTGAACACGCGGCAAGCTAGGTGCAAGGCACCAAGGAGAACCAGGCTTCTTCCCCCATCACCTTTGCCTGCATGGACACTACTGCTCAGACAATAAATATACGTCTAGTCTGATGTAGAGCATTCCCAGAGAGAGTTAACATTAAGTCCTCGAAGGCTTGAGTAGTCTTTGTGTATGTACAGTGCTCAACATGACACGCTCCATGGCCCAGTCACAGGGACAAGAGGAAATGCTTTAGCACTCAGCTCCAGACTGCAAACACTCAGCAGGAGAGGTTAAAGTCTAGACAGAAGGGAGCCCATCACACCAGAGGCTGAATGTCTGAGCTGCAAGAGGTGTCACCCAACGCAGAAAGCACCCAAACGCAGGGGACACAATGGGGGAAAGCAGGAAGGTCAAAATGAAGGCATAGGATGAAGAACTGAACAGCTCAGGAAGATGAGACTGGAAAAACCTTCATTTTTGATGGCTGAGGTATGGCATGTCCTATAGAGAGGGGCTTGTCTGGCTGGGAGCTTAGAGAGAGGGCAGGATAAGCTCAGTCAAGCGTATAGGACCTTACATAAACCAAACCCAGCCTTGCTTACAGACCTGGAGCCATCAAGTCTCCCAGCTTTGCGTGAAGAGCCTTCCAGTGGCCAACAAGGCATCTCCACTTACTTCAGAGAGCTTCCCAAGAGGCACACACTGAGTATGCTGCTTGATCACTACACACCCATGCTAGGTGGAGACAGCTCCACATCTCCCAGTGGGTCTTGGAGCCATCCAGGCTTTCATGGGGTCCCAGCAAGCCCTTTTTCCTTTTGTACCTCCATCACGGAGCCCATGCCGGGGTTGGAACAAGGCAGCCCAAGCGATGCTTGCTGGTACCCGCAGCGGGATGGCCTTCCTTCTTCATGCCTGCACACAAGCAATTACAATGCTTTCACTGCAGCAGCTCCCCAGGCCCCTCCACACCAGCTGCAGTCCGGTGGAATAGAAATGACACATCCAGCTTTGCTCCCTCCAAGGACCGGCCTTGCTCTCCCTCTCCCATCTTTTGCATAGCAGCTCATGCCCATGGAGCAGCCTCCAAGCAGAGTGCTTGGGGCTGTTACTATACGAAGGGGCTCACTCACCCCTTTTCCAAAGGCCATGCAGATGCCTTCTGGAACTCCAGGGCTGCTTCTAGCTCTAAGCACCACTCCCAGCTCATATCAGCATAGCAGTGATAGTCACATCTGCATGAGGCTCCAAATCCTGAGATCTTAACTGGGGTCCTACTAACTGCAGTCCTCATTGTACCAAAGGTGGGGAGACGGAAGCAGGACACAAGAGGCCCATCACAGCAGACTCCCATTTGCAAGACGGTCCTTTGGGTCATCAGTGTGATGCTGCCAGCACCTCCTGACGTGGCACATCCGTGTGGGTTTAGCCCACCTGGAAGGAAGCATCCAGGGCTGGTGCTGGGATGAAACACTCCCTGAATGCCACTTCACAGGGAGGGTGAGCAGCACTGTCAGAACAATGCCATTAGCCACTTATTTCTTCATGTTAATTAACTTTGCTTGCTCTAGCACCTTTGTCAAGGTATCACCCTGCTCTCTGGGGTGCTCTAGGGAAAGCACTTATATGGTAGTTACTTTGCAATTAATTACAGCTTGAAGGCTGTGGGAGGGCACCTCTTCCTGTTTGATCTCCTAAATGCTTCATTAAAGGCCCAACATGGAATAGATATTTCTGTAGTTCTGCTCTCCTGGCAACCCTGTCCTCCTCCCCTTTGAAGAGGAGCGGTGCCAGGTATTTATTTATACCCTGTTTTAGGCAAGAAGAAAGACCAAGCCCAATGGAGTTCATCTGGTTTGGCACAACATCCTTGCTTCTTTCCCCTGACTAAAAGGAAGGGTGGGTGATGCCTACCTAACGAAGCAGCTTTGCAAGCTTCCTGCACTGTTTGCAAACCTGGCAAAACGTTGAGGTCCAAAACCTGGAGTGTTTTGACTGAGATGTCTGAGGTCTGACCACATTCAGTCACTCGGTAAAAGCTTTTAAGCCAAGAAAGGGAAACTTTAGGGTTTACCACTGATAGGTATTTAATGAAAGATGCCGAGGGATTGATTTTTCTAATTAAGCCATTGGAAAAAATAATCCTGTTAGAATTTTCCCAGAGAAAGTGCCCTTTCCAAAGCCTGTTCTGCTGGAGAGATGCAGTTCAATTATACAATAGCTCCTTTGTTTTCTGCATTCTCACCCTGTTTCACAGTGAACTGAGCAACTGCTGCTAAAGAATGTGTTAAATGAATAATTGACACGTCGGGTTTTCTGAAGCCAGGAGCAGAATCTGACCTCCTCTACAAGGCATATGCTCAGAGTGAAGCACCACGATGGAGGGGAGCCGTGGTGGATGGGAAGAGGAGATGCTGGGTGCAGACACCCCTTATTTGAAGCTGTATCTCCGTGGGCTGGTGATCCCTTCCTGAAGCAATCCACTGGCAGGGTGTCCTGGTGTCATCACATCCCCGACTCCATCCGTCTGTGGCCAATCTGCCCAACGACCTGGACCCCTTCGGCCCGTCCTCACCAGCCCTTATACAGCCTCCTTCTGCCCCTGCTTGCCCCAGCGCAGGAGGGTTAGTGCCACACGGAGGGCTCCTGCTCTCCAGCTGGCACTCTCGCTCAGAGGAGCTCAGCTTCTCCACGAGCATCCTCCATGGAAGGGGAAACAGAGCAGCTCAGAGAAACTCCTTGCTTGGATTATTTTGGATACTGCTGGCAGCTGGAGTGCGTCAAGGTGCTGTGAAGCCTGGCAATGAAGTGAGGGAGGGAAAGAGCAAAAGAACAGATGAGAAGAGTCTATTTACTGAGGGCTGCCTTTGCTGCTTCTGCATCTCTCAGCTATCTACCGGATGCTGAAGCATTTAGCCTTTGTTATGCTAATATTGCTTTTGTCAGCACAAATCCCATGGCTGTTCCCACCCTTTCCACCTCCCGACAGTCTCCTCACTCGAGCGGAAGCACCAAGTCAGCAGAACATAGGGGGCCATCTCTACCCACTCAGCCTGCGACTGCAGGGACTTTTTGTCTGGTATTGCAGCTTCCCGCTTTCTTCTTCTCCCTTTGAACTGATGAGGGGGAAAGTGAAAGCAGGACTTGAAAGGCAGGAGCACACATGCGGGGAAGGCTGGGAGGCAGCTCGGGTGCTGCGGCACTGCCCGGTCCCTGTGGGCAGTGTCGGCTGATCTCCTGCCCTGTTGGCCTGGAAGGGGAGGATGCTCAGCCCATGAGTCAGGGTGCAGGGTGTCTGTCAACTCAACTCACGGGGCTCTATGGGACTGCAGAGGAATTAAACCTTCCCCCTTGCACAGAAATGCTGCACACAGACACAGCACGGCAGAGCACAGAGCTGGAAACGGATGTCTCCATGCAGCAATGTCCACCACACTCCATTCGGTTCAATTCTGTGTCAATTCAGCCTGACAGCGAGCAGACACCACCAACTAACTCAGCAGTCCGGTGATGCAGACAGTGCCCGGGCTGACTGAGGGGGCCATGGCCACCTCCTTGGCCTGCTGCCCCGTTCCCAGTGCTCTCTCCCTGTGAGGGCTGCCTGTGCCAGGGAATCCTGCACGCCCGCTGCCCGCATGGCAGGGATAAATGGGAGCTGTCAGTCAGCAGGGCTATCAATCTGCCAGGCTGCATCAAACCTGCCATAAAAGACATTTAAAAGGAAAACTGACATTGTGTTTTACAGCACTGCAGTTTAACAAAGGGGGAATGAGGGCTGGAGGAGCTGCGCTTCCTCACACGCCTGCTCTGAGTGTGTGGCACTTGTCCTGCTCCCAGCCCCAGGTGATGCTCTCCCACTTTGTCCACCAGTACACTGGGGATGAGGGACAAGCTTTGGGCATGAAGGTGATGCCCAGCATGGGTTCATGCTGCCATGTACGGCAGAGCTGAATCCACCACTCTGGCTCTGTTCCACTAACCAAACCCTGTATCTTGTCCTGGGGCCAGGCACATCCCATCCCACAGTAACTCATTTGGAGAGCAGTAACACTGGTAGAAGTGATTTTCCCACTGCCAGTGAGGCAGAGATGCTGACTGAGCCTTTTCCACCACTTAGGGCAATCAAATATCTTGCTCCCAAGCGGGTTCTCCAGTGTCTAATAAAGGTTGAGCACGCCTGCAGCCTGTCCCTCAGTAGCAGTGCTAACATATCCGCTCTCCTTCTCCTCCATCAACTTCCATGGATTGTGCAGAGCCTGAAAACGCTGGTGACTTGTGGAGGTGCTCAGCACTGTGTGGGAAGGGACTGCAGGCAAACAGATGCTCCTTCTTAAAATAGGAAGCTTTTTCCTTCCTCCCCTCTTGACTCCATCCTCCCTGCCCTGACCAAGGACAGCCCATGTTCTGGGGCTGGCCCTGACGCATTACACCGTTTTTATAGAGGGGGAGTCCCTATGTGGCACGTTCCCATAAATAACAGTAAGCCATAAAACCTGGGATTTATGGAGTGCCTTTCACTGAGACACTGCCATGTACTTTATAGCCACTGATGAATGAAGCTGAGCAGTGCCCCGCAAAACACAGCAGCCTCTGCCTGATATGGAGGAGACTGAGCCACAGAAGAAGGCAGCAATTCCATGAAGGATGCACAGCCGGCCAGGAATGGGGCTGGCAGGAGGACCCACAACCTCCTCTGAGCTCCTGTACTGAGCTGCAACCTCAACTGCCACCAGTGACATGGGGAATGACACGTTTTACAGGCCAGATCCTTCTTTTCCCTGCCTTGCCATTTGGTACATGGTGCCTCCAAGCAGCCCCCATCCATGCTGCTGCCCCACCACAGACACTGACTCCAGGAGATACTTCCACACCTCATTTCAAGCCTTAGCTTTTCATCTTCAGCTCTTAGTTTCTCTCTCCTCTGCCTATTAATTAATTCTACAGAGCACTTTGGGATACATTTATTCTGAATGACAGAGTAGCAAATAATCTCTCCAGTTTTATTACCGTGTGACTACAGCAGATCCCTGCGATTGATGGCTACTTATCTGAGCAGGAGAGTGACCAGCAGCCAACACGCGTTAACCCCTCGCTTACAAGGATGTAGGTCACGTCAAGGAGTCACAGCACTGTAATGGAAAGCTGGGCACCATCCAGGAGGACTGGAAGGCTGTGTTCTCAGCCATTCGCCTCTGTTCAGGACCTGATGTATTCTGGGAATGGGGCTCAGAGACACAAAGAGCATCATTGGGCATGCAGGGCGCTGCCTCCTGAACCCGCTGGGCACGGGGTTTCATGCCTTTGGCACTCCACGTGTGCCTTTTGGAGATGAAAGAGCTGAAATCACTGCATGGCTGAACCAGGAGGACTCCTCCTGGCTTGGTGCAGAGGATGCTGTCAGGCGGGGTGAAGGTGATGCGTGCAGAAACCACATCAAACGTGGGATGTGCAGGAGCAGAAGAACAAGGGTGGCTGAGACAGCTGGGATTAAAGCAGCAGACCTGAGCAAGGTGCACACCACTGTGGCTCCAGTTCCCATGGCCTCAGCCTCCACAATGCCACCATCCAACAGCACTGAGCTAACACCTTGCCAGCAACCACCAGCCATGCAGGGGCTCAGGTCAGACTCGAGCTGCAAAGTCCTGCTAGCTCAGTGGCTGAGCTTTGGTGAGCTCAGAAGCAGGAATGTTGGTGCCTGAGCAACTTTAATGCTGGAAACTAGGTTTTAGGGAGCTCCAGGGTTAAACAGCAATTGAGACGCATTTATAGGCTTCAAATGTTTATCTTTGCTGTCTAAAATGGAAACCGAGTGCCTCTGTCCTCCGGGAGATCTAATTCATGGTCTTCTGTACCTCAGCTCTCTATCAAATGAGTAACACTTCGTATGGGCTAAAGAAGCTGAGGGGATGGGATGCACATTTTGCAAGCATAGTAATTACCCATGGGGATGAGGACACCACATTCTTGTCCTGATCGTAAGAGATTAAGACGAAAAGCAAGGAAGGGCCCAAGATTCAAATAAGAAGTTCCATCAGCATGGGGGAAAACAAAGCCAAACGATCATTGTCTTGATGGTAAATCTAATGAGACTTGTTGCTGATAGTTTCCTTTTATTTCCCCCAGCACTTTTTCAGGCAGAGGGACAGATGTCAAGACCAGCCTCTTAAATATCATTACTGAAGCAAGCATGGATATCGGGGAGCAAAAACTGTTTATGTTCTTGCCATTTAACGGCATAAAACAATACTCTTTACAGCAACTATTAGCTGGCTAATGGCATCCCATCATTCCTCATATCAGTTAAGTGACAGATGGAGCTGATGGCATAATTAAGCTACTAAGAGTCTCATAAATTACAAAACTACCACTGAAGCACCAGCCACACCGAAGGAACCATTGCAAATATGATGTATGAGGAGTGTGAGGGAACGGTCTTCATTAAGAGACTGAAAGAAAACCATTATGGGGCTTGGTTGTGCTGCGAAGAAACCTTAAAGTCAGGCACAGTGCGTCACTAATGAGACATCTGCTGCTGCCGTTAGGTCATGCTCCCGCTCCCAGCTGAGGGAACTGGCTTTGTCCTGCTGAGGAACACAGGGAACGATGCAAATCCAACATCTTGACACTGAAGGTCAGGGTCCCTCAGCAGGAAAACCCTGCACCACTGCAGCAGTCCCTGCCAGTGGAGCTTGGGTGGAGGAGAGGGTGGCAAAGCCTTTTCTCCATCATCTCACCATCAAAAGGAGGTGGCAGGTCTGTGCCTCTCGTTCAGTTTATTAAATCACCCGGTGCTAAGGATGGGGGAGACCAGGAACGCTTTGTGGAAGCTGGAGCACATTTGGCACCTGATGTTTTTGTGTTTCCAGACACAGAGAGTGACAAAAGACTCCTTTGTGCAGAACACATTTTGTGGGAGTGGAGCTGGTTTTGACAGCGGCAGAATTTCCAGCTCATTACAAACCTAAGCAAAGTTGTTCTCTTCAATCTTTGCTTTTCACTTCATTCGGATGTGTAACAGGCAAAAGAAACAGTGAAGAAAATTATCCCCGATAATCCTGACAGGGTTCTTTGCTGTTTCTGAGGCAATCGGAAGGAACAACTTTTCAATCCCCTTCCACAAAAATCAAGTTTTACGCTCCTCAACCATTGTGTATTGTGGAGCAGATCCCTGACATGAAAATGGCATGTGGATCTTCTGCCTTTCCTCCTGGCTTTGCCTCCGCTCAGGACCACAGTGCTCAAGTGAAGGAAACAGAGCAAAGGAACAGTGGGATTCCCGCTGCTGGACTTCCTTGAAGTCCCCAAAGCACCACCCCAAAGAGCAAAGTTAAGGACTTGGGGGGACCCTTCGCTAGGGACTGTAGTGACAGGACAAGGGGTAATGGGTTCAAACTTTAACAGGGGAAGTTTAGACTGGATATAAGGAGGAAATTCTTTACTGTGAGGGTGCTGAGGCACTGGAATGGGTTGCCCAGGGAGGTTGTGAATGCTCCATCCCCGGTGGTGTTCAAGGCCAGGTTGGACAGAGCCTTGGGTGACACGGTTTAGTGTGAGGTGGGGGGTTGGAACTGGATGATCTTAAGGCCCTTTCCAACCCAAACCATTCTATGATTCTATGATTTTAAGGGGATGCTCAAACAGTGCATTGCATTCTAGAAGTCCACTTGGAGAATCTTTTGGATGCCACTGGTCCAGGTTATGTGAACATCTCCACCTGGTTATACAGAAAATGGACAGACAGCTCTACCCACCGCATTGCTTCCGGGGGAAGAAAGCCCTGTAAATGCCAAGTTATAAACAGGCTTTCATTTTACAGTCCAGCACCATGACCTGCAACGCCACAGCCGAGCATTTTAGCAGCGTATTATCCCTGTGAATTTTAAATTAATTTAATTTACAAGACTAAGGCTAGAGGAGAACTATCCATAGGGCTATTAGCTACTCAGGGAAAAAATCACAAAGAAGAATGTGCAGCTCAAACAAACAGAAGCACATTAAGACCGACAGTGAGTGATGTGAATTTATCGGGAATTACAGAGAGAGGGGAAGGGAAGTGGCAGAATTTACATTTGGTGCCTGTGTTTATTGCTTACAGCTGAGCATTATAAATAACCAACTGGGTTCTTACTGCCTGTGCTACACAGTTTATTTCTCCCCTCTCCCCCTCTTCAGATCGTGTGGTTTCTGTGACATGCACAAAGCACCTGGGAGAAGGAGCCCAAGGAAATGATTTGTGGGACAGCAGGAGAAAGACAAGGAAAGGAGAGTCACAGAACAGGCAGGGGGAAGAAACCGCACTTCTTCCCGAGGAGAAGTTGCCATTGGGGTTGTCCTATTGAGCAGGGACCTGGTCTGCAGGAGCAAGTCCAGAGGAGGCCACGAGGATGCTCAGGGGCTGGAGCACGTCCCGTATGAAGACAGGCTGAGAAAAGTCGGGGCTGTTCAGCCTGGAGAAGAGACGGCTGCGTGGAGACCTCATAGCAGCCTTCCAGTATCTGAAGGGGGCCTATAGGGATGCTGGAGAGGGACTCTTCATTAGGGACTGTAGTGACAGGACAAGGGGTAACGGGTTCGAACTTTAACAGGGGAAGTTTAGATTGGATATAAGGGAGAAGTTCTTTACTGTAAGGGTGCTGAGGCACTGGAATGGGTTGCCCAGGGAGGTTGTGAATGCTCCATCCCCGGTGGTGTTCAAGGCCAGGTTGGACAGAGCCTTGGGTGACATGGTTTAGTGTGAGGTGTCCCTGTCTGGCAGATGGCAGGGGGGTTGGAACTGGATGATCTTAAGGTCCTTTCCAACCCAAACCATTCTATGATTCTATGATTCTAAATGTCTTGGAAAAGCTTGGAAGCTTCCTATATCAGGCCTCCAAAATGGCTGGGTTTTCCTAACCAGCTGTGTGCTGGCTAACAGCTGTATGGGACATCAGACCCCTTCACCCCATCCGAAGGGGTGGTCGGGAACCCTCCAGTGACCTCCTGCCTTGGGTATGTTGGAGAGGGGTGATTCTGACCTGGCTGAGCCACCCCTGCCTGGGGCAGTGCTTTCCAGCATCCCCAAAGCACCTTGTAAATGAGATCAATGAGTTTGTCATCCAGACAGGAATGCTGAGGCTGAGGTGTGGAGAGGACAGAGGGGCCAGAGACACATGGAAGCCTGTTCCATGAGCCAACCAAAGTGTGCCTGGGGATAGAGCTGGGAGGAGGGTGCTCACAAACACCAGGGTCTCCCAGACACACTCAAGCTGCCAAGCAGAAAGTCCCTGACTCACAGCAGCCCAGCAAAACCCACATTTGCACATCTAGGCTGGTGGGGGCACAAGGAACTCCCCAACAGTGGCACAAAACAGCACCCTCCTGTTGACTTTTCCAGCCTAAACATTGGCCTCAGCTGTCTCTGCCCATGGGGACCCTGCTTGCAGGCAGCTTTTACCCCAGCATCAGCCTCCCTGGACAGGATCCACAGGACAGGAGCCGTGTTCCTCACCTGAGCCCAAACCTCACAGAGCCACCCATGCAGCTGGCCCTTTCCCTGCCTCCGCTTCCCAGTGCGGGAATGGAGCCAAGAGCACCAGCCTCCTCTGTGAGCTGGGATGGAACCAGAAGAGCCATGCACGATTTCAGGGACATGAAGCAGTGCAGTCGCTGCTGCACTTCATTGCCATCCTCTGGTCTCTCCTCTTTTCCACCCCTGATGCCTCCCTTGGCATGGCACTGCTGTGCCCCTAATGCTGCTCTTCCAGCTCTCCCCATCATCCCTATGGCCTCTGCCCATCACAGCACACTGCAACCCCCCTGCAGAGCTCCCGTAGCTCCTAACGGTGAGTTATTTCCCTTCTTCCCTATGGCAAGAAAGTAGAAGGAAAATTGATACCTTTCCAGCTACTGTCTGCTCCTCCAGCAGTGGCTCATTTGGAAAGTCTGATCACTAGGTAGCTTGTTCTGCCTCCTCACAGAGCATCTTTAGTGCTGCAAGACACGTTGCATTGTGTTCCTCCCCTAATACAGTTTTCATGGAGCGAGCTTTAAAACTCATTTTCCTTGGCCACTTTTCTTCTTGAATGTTTAAAGCACCTTTTCTCTGTCAATCCCCAGCTCTCCTCCCTCACACCTCTGCTGTTTGTGATCCGCCTTGACCCTGCATGGTCCATGCTAAAATTCAATGCAATCAGCTGGCAGAGCTTTCAGTGGCAGCAGGTTTGGGGTCAAGCCCCCAGAGAAGCCAAAACCTGAGATCAGCCCAAACCACGGCATGCAGAGAGCTCTTAGTGCATCGCACTCCTGCCTACACTGAACTCCTTCCAGTCTAGACTGGGTTAAAAATAGGAAAGAAAGAAGGCAAAATCAGAAGCCACTGCACTTTGGTATGCAATAACTGCAGCCACAGAGAGAAACTACTCCAAAAGCAGCAAAGACAACTCCTACTCACGTGATTCACGCAGGTGTAGGGAAGTCTGGCACATCCGAAATGCATCCCAGCACGCACATGTCCCCATGCAGCAGATCCTGCCTTCCCTGGAAGTTCCACATCCATTGCATCACATGAGGACACACTTCACTTGGGAAGCCCCAGAGAAGGCAGCCCTGCTGTGGGATCTTGCTAACCCTGGCTGGAGTACATTTACAGCCCTGTCCATCTGTAATCCATCTGGATTTCGGTGGCTGGGCATGGCAAACAGTCCACACATGTGTTCATGTGTGTGAAGAGCTATTCAGACAGTGTGTACCCAGCCATGTCTCCTGTACAGTGGCAGTATTCCTAAGGTCTCGGAGATCATTTAATTAATTACACGGTACCTTACACAGTACTATCTCATCTCCATTCATTTCAACAGCCCTGACTATGAAAACACCATTCTCTTTCTCACTGTGACAGGAAAAAAGGGACCCGTGTGAGAGGTCTTTTTTGAAAGGCTTCCTTTTAATTTGTCTTGTTTTCTTTTTGCTTCAGCAGTGTTGAGAGGATGCAGTGGGGTTCACTTCAGGTAAGAAAGAGGAGGAGCTGTCGAGGATGAAGCTGTGCGTGACAATAACAGACTTGGAGCAAGCTGCTCTAGTGGAAGGTGTCCCTGTCCATGGCAGGGGGCTGGAACTGGATGAGCTTTAAGGTCCCTTCCAACCTAAACCAGTCTGGGGTTCTATGACCAAACTGGGGCAGGCCAGAGGGTGTCTTGCCTCCCAGCTGAAGGTCTGGAGATGGCTAAAGCAGTCAGGAGGAGGCTGTGAAGTCAAAGGAGTGTGCACAAACCCCGTGTCAAGGGCCTGTAGTTCAGTGCTTTGACCACACTGGAGCTGGGTGACATTGGCATGAAGGCTGGCCTAAAGAAACCTCCCAGGCTTATCTGCATTGGCAAGATTCAGTCCAAAAGGCAAAGCAGCAAGCAGCATTCCCCTCCACCCCAAGTCCGAAACACTTCACTGTGACATTTTTCTTAGGGACCACTCTAATTTCTCAGCTCACACGGCTCATTCTCTTTTCACACTCATGCCTGTCTGTATGGGACCACATCTGAAAGGATAAACCCCTCCCACTTCTCATTCGGGGTTGAACAAAGCGTTTCCTTTAGTCCCAAATGAAATCATTGCTGATTTCTCCATCCACTAAAAATACAAACTTACAAAAGCAAATTACCCTCTCTGGCTTGGTGTGAAATGAATTCATTTCCCGGCTTGTTTGGGAACGGCAGGCGGTGGAAACAGATTGCGATGCAGGTAGCAAATGAGCCCATCAAACTTTAGTTAGCAGAAATTCCACTCTGGACTAAACGAATCCAACCTTGACTCCTTCTGTAGTCAGCCAGGAGCAGGGGCAACCCGGAGAAGCTCTGTGCAGGGAGCTGCTAGCTGGGAGACTTGATCCTGGGATTTCTTGTTACGCCAGAGATCCCTATGGGCAGGAGATATCCCCCCCCCCCCAAAGATACCTGGAGCAGGGGACAGAGCCCAGCACAGAGGAATGAGAAACCCCCCAGTAAGGCAGAGGTGTGCCAGGCACCAGCTGGAATCCGGGGCTCATTAATGACGAACACAAGTGGCACCTCTTGAGTGCTGAGCATCCTGACTGCCTCTGCTCCTCTTTATTAGCACCTCCAGCTCTCTGCAGGAAGAGGGGAGGAACACACAGAGGTGCAGCTCGCGGATCCGCCCGGCTGATCGTGGGAAGGCAACAAGACCTCAGCTTGTCTGTCTAATGAGGCAACCACGTAATTACAGCTGTCTCAGAGACACGCTCCTAAGTCCCAGGGATGTGAAGTGTCACCAGGCAGTGGAAAGCCTCTGCTCAGGGTGGGAGAGGCTGTACTTGCGCTGGAGGCTGAGGGATGCAAGTGGGAAGGGAGGAGGAGGAGGAAGAGGTAGGAGGCAGGAGGCTGAATTTTGGCTGCCTCTGTGCCACGGATCCACTTCCTTTGTGCCCCGGGACTGTTGTTTAAGGACAGACCCACCTCTCTACTCTAACTCCATGCACCTGGGCTCCCTCTGCAGCTAAAGCAGAGATGCTGGCTTGCAGTGGACCTTCCCTGTAGATGGAGGGGGTGAAAAAGCCTTTGGGGAAGGTGCTTCAGCCTCTCTGTCTCCTGTAGAGAGAGCCCAGCGGGCTACCTTGGGTGTGAGATTTGGATGGTTAAAGAAAGGACACATCCAGCTAAGCCCTTTCACACAGCCTCAAGTGGGAAACCCTCTTCTAAGAACGGGTCTCTGTGTCCCACAGCCCCTGTTCTCCCCCTGTCCCCACTGCACTGTGTGGCACTGGGACAAACACACCAAAGGTTTTGCTGTGCCATGGAACATCAATAAGCAATCCCGCCCTATGGGCATCACTTTCCAGACCCAAGGCCTGGACTCAGGAAGCTCAGGCTCTGCCCTCCTCACCAGGAGCTGCCATCCCATCACGTGCGTGCAGGGCAACGTGTCTTTGTGGCTGTGCTGCTGTGAGCAGGGTAATGCTGCCAACCCCGCGACCTCTGCCTATTGCCACGACCCCACCAGCAAAATCTTTGCTCCTGCTGATGAAAGGACTCTGGAATTTGCACGTGATGCCATGTATTTGCCTTTCCTTACAAACACCCCCCCCTTCCTCTCCCCTCCCTCTCTCCTTCCCTCAGATAATATTGACACCAACACCCATAAAGGAGAATATTAAAACAACCTTTTCCATTACATCCTAATTTAACTACTTCCCTGCGTTGCACGACACACCTGGCTGTCTATGGCTGTTTGTAACGTGCTCCTTCATTCCCTTCTTGAGAGTCCCTCTACTCCATCAAATCCCTCCTCCTTGCACACTAAGCTGCAGATTACTTTTTCATAAGATGCAATTTCACCCAGATCTCATTACTTACTCTCTTAATGTATTTTCTGTTTGTTTCATCTACGATTTCTCTTGTGCTCTGTTCTGATGATAAAATAGTCAGTTGTGGTGCTGTGGAAAGCAACTTGCTAGAGCACATTAACTACAACTCGTCGTCTTCTTGATTTCATATGTGTTCTCTGTGCCTTTGACCTGCCAGGCAGAATTAGACCCAGTATGTGCTTGGTGCAGAAAGGGCCCTAGAATGTGGCCCTCTTGATTCACTAACATCTGTCTGACAGTGGCATTTAAGCTGGCCTGGAACGAGGGGCAATAGGAGATGAGGAAAGAAACTCACTGACAATGCTGCATTTTCAAGCCAACCTCAAGATCATAGAACCCCAGACTGGTTTGGGTTGGAAGGGACCTTAAAGCTCATCCAGTTCCAGCCCCTACCGTGGGCAGGGACGCCTTCCATTAGAACAGGTTGCTCCAAGCCCCATCCAACCTGGCCTTGAGCACTGCCAGGGATGGAGCACTCACCACTGCTTTGGGCTGAAGTTTCACGGAATGCTCCACAAGAGGTGGAGTTCACTGTGGACATCCTTAGCCCACAGTCTCCTCCCAGCCTCAGGAGCCAGGAGTGGCATAGAAATGGCAACTGCAATGCACCACTGGAGAGGGGAGCCCCTGGCCCACAAAGGACACGAAGAACCAGCTGCCTCCAAATTACAGGTCTTGCCCAGTCGACAGAAACTCTCCCATTCAGCCAGATTTACAGCAGTGTGGGCTGGACATCTTCCTTGACTTCTCAAGTGAGCTGGTAGAAAAGGGAAAGCGATTTTTCTGGGGTGAGATGACACTGTGCAGGAAATGAGCTATTTTCTAGGAAAAGAAGGCGCCAGAGGTCTTAGATGAACCCTCCTCATCCATCAGAACTGCAGAGGAGCATCATCTGCATTGGCCAGTCACAGCATGTCTGCCGGCCCACCCTGGTGCTGACATAAACCTCTCCCCAGGCACCCCATCAGGGTGAGAAGTGAACAAGAGAAGAAAAGGGTAGAAGAAAAGAGACATCTGTGACACCAGGGAGACAGAGAAGATGAGGAGGGTCCTTCTGAAGTCAAAGCAGGAGCCAGGGAACACGCTGATCTCTAGTACATGTGTGAATCCCTCAAACAGCATCCTGATGGCCTTGGGTTATCCCAACCTCATTGGGTTTGCATTTGTTGAGCTCCTGCGCCCAGAGCAGATCTAAACCCAGAACTGGTTTGGCCCTTCCCTTCACATTCACTGGTGGGCCCACAGCCATGTGTGACAGTGGATGGACACAGCACCTCTGTGCTGGGACATCCAACTGACGGGGAACGTAACAGCACGGCCTGGCTTCAGAAAAGGGGTATTTGCCATGAGAGGCTTAAAGTGCAAGTCTGGGGTCTGGCCTGAACTGAAGCCAAGCAGGGAAAACCCACCCCTCTGCACAGAGAGGCAGTATTTTTACCCTGCAGATTAACAGGCCAGGAGAGGAATTTAAGTCTCCTTTTTTCCTGAATTCCAACTTCAGAGCAAATAATCCCACCCCTGGATGCAAAACCACACGTTACCCTGGAGAATCCCGGTGCGGTCCAAAGCAGGTCAGACAACAGAAAGGTCCAAAAGGTAACAGATGGCATCTGTATACACAAAAAAAGTGCTCTGCCTTCCTTCTCCATACCTCCACTCTTCCCCTGCCATCAAACACCGCATATATTCCCCTTCCTGTTTGTTGTGTGGCTAAAGCAGGCGCCACCGCTCCCTACCCTTCAGGCAAGCACACCGTTTGTGATGTGTCTGGAGGGAGGAATCTATTAAAGAGGCACTGCATTAGAAACATGCAAATGTTCCCAGTAACTCCACAGGCCCATGAGGAAGCCAGAGGAAATGTCATCCCTCTCTTCTCGCTTGCCCGTTTTTATGCACTGCGATGGTTTATGGCTCCTCCTGGTTTAGACTGTAACTGGGAGCACGGCAGATATTTAATCTGTTTGGAAATAATTACAGCAATAATGATTATTTTATTGGGTTTAACCAGGTTCTAAAAATAAGGGAGATGCTGCAGCAACGACAGGCGAGGCCAGAAGATGCTCTGTGTGTGAGAGTGCAGAGGTTTACAGCCTCCTGTTTGCACACCAGTGGGGATGCCTGTGGAGGGCAGGGAGCACCCAAAAGCACCCCTGGTTGAGTGTGTGATGGACGTACATGGATCATGGGCCCAGATACTCCAATATGAACCAAGCTGCCTGTGACCTCCAAACCTGACTCCATCTTGCAATTTACTTGATCACCCCTTTACAGAGTTCTCCATTTGGGAGTGCAGGAGGGAAGGGAGGCACAGGGAGAGGAAGCACCATTCAATTCCAGCTTCTGTAGACTGCCTCTTTGAAGCTGCTGTGTTACACAGCCTCAGGGCAGCCAAAAGCCCCACTGAGATGGACTCTGTGGTCTTAATCCCAGAGAAAACACATCTCTCAAGTTCTTTCTGTATCTTCCCAACCTTCCCAAATCCCTGCCTAAGACCAGGCTTCACAGAGCTTTCTTTTTCACATTTCCTCTGATTTCTCCATCCTCCCTGCTCCCCACCTCCCTTCCGGCTCTGCAGTGGAGCTGGGGGGTCAGAGGAGCCCTGTGAGGACTCGGTAAGGGAAGGGATGGCAGTTCCACATACTGCATCACATCCATATCTGACAGCGTTTGATGGTGCCAGTTCCAGGTCAGGAGGGGCTGCAGTGAGCCCCTCTGGGGCTGCCCATGCTGTATTGAAAGGGTTTTGCCAGGGTGATACAAAGAACTCCAGGCTACTCCAACCACAGCTCCTGACACCTTACAGAAGGCGGTGAGTTGTTGTTTCTCCTCCCCTTGCTTGCAGCCTCTCTTCCAATGTGTGTAAGTAGCACCCTTCGCCTGCACCTCTTCCCTCTCAGGAGCACAGCTCAGCCAGGGAGCACTGGGGTTAGACCAAGCAGGCACTGAAACAGAGACACCTCCTGACATCCCCTGCATTAAAACCAGCCCTTCTGAATGCAGCCTCTCCCCATCAGC
The DNA here is from genome assembly GCF_033815535.1 of Pezoporus flaviventris. Lineage (NCBI taxonomy): Eukaryota > Metazoa > Chordata > Aves > Psittaciformes > Psittacidae > Pezoporus > Pezoporus flaviventris. The sequence goes on along the minus strand of NW_026892739.1, from coordinate 665,491 downwards.
GGCAGTCCTTGCCATGGCGCACTGACACTGGCTAGCAGGGGAGCAGCAGATGCACAAGGTCAGGGCAAATTTGGGATAGGAAGGAGGAGGAGGATCCCACAGGGATGCTGGAAGCAGAGGATGGCATCAGTACCTGCAGCTGCTCTGCCCTGGGGATGCTGAGCTTCGTGTCCAGCATGACTCTCGGAAGAGGAGGTGAAGCTTTTCCCTGGACCTCAAGGCTTTCACCAGGAGGAGGCGGATGAAGGGGACACCTGGCTCTGTGTGATCCCTCATGAACAAGGCTCCCTGCGCTTTGGAAAGAGCAGCTGTAGCTCCCCTTCCAAAAAAACCCTTCCATTTCCAACAGCTCTTATCCAGCTGTGCCCGTGAAGTGTCCTAAGCACCAGCTCCTGCCCCTCCCTGAGGTTTAGTGGGTAGCTGCGATGTGTGAAACCCCACTCACTTCTACAGCATCTCTTTCTCTTTCACATTATCAAACCTCCATAAACATGTTTTCTGCCAGCAACTGGTGCTTAATTATCATATAACAACTGCCTTAATAAATACAAACACCTTATCTGAGGCCCTTCATGTAACAGAGATCCATCACCTTCCCTCCCATAAATCCTGGAGCATACCGAAACATCAGAGGGTCTTGAAGCTGGGATGGGAGCTGAGGCCAACATCCTTGCATACAGGGAGACGGGGAACATCTCCACCAGGTCTCCTCAGACCAGCTCAGCACCCGCATCCTGGAGTTCATGATGGTCTTTGAAGCCCATCAGACCAGAACAATTTCCCCAATCGGAATCCATACAGTGCAGATGTGAAGTGCACAATTATCAACACGTGGAACAGAAAAGTTTGGGAAGAAGGATACAAGATAATTCAATCCCAACCGCTCTTTCCAGAGAGAATAAAGAAGAATCCCTCCCTGTCCCCACATCTAGAGCACGGATGTCTATGAATCAGAGGTTTTCTGTGCCCACTGCAGTCACTGCACCACTTGCCTGGGCTTCACCAACATGCATTAACCAGAGCTTGTTGCTTGGTGTCATTTCCTTTCATCTCAATTAACTCCCCTTCTTTTCTCCCTCCTGACTACTCAATTAAAAGAGTGGCCAAAAGTTAATTACCCTCATTCAATTCAGCTGCAATTCCTGGCAGGGAATAGAGAACAGAACGTTGGTGAGGGGCTGGAGAAGGGAGCCAAGGCAGGAAAACTGGGATAGAGACTCCTGAAGAACCAGCAGCTCTTGGGAGCTGAGCTCTGCTTACACCATGTCCAGCACAGCTTGCTCATGCCTGATGCACAAAACCTGGGAAGCAGGATCCCAAATGGTGCTCCCTTGGGAAGAGCAGTAAGATCTATGTAAGAACAAGAGGTGATGAGCAGGACAACCACGATGATGGACAGACACAGTCAGACAGCTCTGCAGAGGGGCTGGTAGAGCATGGGATGGGTGGACAGAGGAACAGCCAGAGAAGCAGGGAGTAAAAGGTGGATGTAAGTCTGAGTTCCCTGGCAAGCTGTCTGAATGCACTCTGCTAATGAACCTCCTCCTCACAACACCCTGGCAGGGCTGCAGGCTAATCAGAGCCCCCTCTCCATGCTGGAAGCCATCCTAACTTGGGCCCTCACGGCCACAGCCCTCAGATTTGGGCCATACGGCAGCTGAATGTGCCAGACGAAGCAGCACGGCTTGTCGGAGCATGCCGGCAGCTGGGAATGAGCAGTCCAGCTCCATGGCAAGCCCTCTCCAAGCTGCTTCCACCACCACCTGCAAACAAAAGGGCCTTAAGTGCAAATCACAGGCACTTCTTGGCAGCAGAGGTGGGCCAGCTTCAGGCGATGGTGGAAATCAGGACACCAGACTCCAGCTCTGTTCAAGTTCCTCTCCGCTCCCTTTCAGTCTTGATAGCAAACACAAACACGTGCCATCAGCAAAGTTCCCTACCTCACTACTCAGCCCCAGCCACCACCATTAGTAAATACACTGAGTAACATTCCCATCTGATGCTGACCTGCAAGAACCCCTTGACAATCACCATTTCCCCTGCTGAGAATTGCCCGTTTCTTCTTATTCTCTCCAACAGCATTAATCTATCTCAGGGATTTTAACTTCCACCCCCTGGTCACCATCATGACTTGACAGTTCTCTGTCAGGGTCTTTATCAAAAAAGGCTTTTGAAATTCAAAAGAAGGAACGTGTGTATACATATACTCTCTCATTCCCTTTTATCCACTGGTCTCTTAACTCTTCCAAAGGATTTAAGCAGGTCAGAGAAACACAATTTTCTTCAGCAGAACCCATGCAGTCTATCCCTTATCCTATAGAAAAGCCTAAATATAGGCTCTGAAAGTCCCTGCAGCTGGGAACGTGAATGCAGCCATCATGCTTTGAAGCTGCCTGAGACTCATGCAGCTCCCAGATGAAGGGCTTGCTGGCTCTGTCAAAGGAAGACACAAGTCTTTCAAAGATGCTTGAAGATAGGAGGAACGATGTCAGTGGCACACAGATTCTCCTTTTCCTCCTCATTTTCTTAGGTTTTCTTTAGCCTCTTTAGCTCCTTGTCTCTGCCAGCTTGTGCTGAGGAGGAGTGAGGCAGTTCTACACGCACTGGGAAAGAACTGCTGTCAGATGGAAACAACTAAAATCTCATGGAAGTGAGGGTCCTTAACTGGCTTCTGCTGGGACCAGCCCAAGAGCATGAGGCTGTGGTCCTGAAGGTCCCAAAATGTGTGGGTTTTCCCCACTTGAGGCCATGATTCAACGTAGCACCAGCCCAGTGCTGCTCCACAGATGGTCTGGGGAGCATCATGGTTGACTGATGGCTGCGCAGCACCCATTCACCCTGTGGCTCCTGGCACCCTCCTGCCTGTGCTCCCTGCCCAGGACCCCTCAGAGCCCGATGCTGTACAGCAGGTTGTCTGTACAAGGCGCTCAGCACGTGGGCTCCTTTCTTGCTCCCTGCTCCCTGTGCTTTCTCCATCAGGCAGGCTATCAGATGTGCCCTGCCTCCAGGGAACAGCTGAGAACAATGGTTATTATCGGATCCTCTGACCACTCAGTGACACATCTGCCAGAACAGTGCACCTGGATTAAACCTCCTTCTCTACCCACAGCTCAGGTGTCTCCAGGATCTGCTATCCATTTTCTTAATGCAAGTGCCTGACAGTTAAATCCATGCCTACGTCTATTAGGGAAATGCATGCGTTATGAACACCATGAATTCAGGCAGCTCTGTTAAATCTATTTGATGTACTCACTTCAATCCTAAACCCCCTTCCCCAGAAGTTACCTATTGGCCAAGCACTAGAGCTGTCAGGTTGTGGAGGATAACAACATTACAGGACTAACAGAGAGCAAACCATGAGGGAAAGCAGGCTGGCTGCACGCTGCCTGCATCAGGCACAGGACAGCACTTCTGCATCAAGCGCAGGGGAAGCTTCTGAGACATCAGGCTCCACACACTGATCTGGAAGCACTTTGGAGACATTCACGAATGGAGATCATTGCCCTGAGGGGAAATGAGAAGGCAAGGAAGGTAACAGCTTATATTTGCAGCTGACTTTAAGGCACTGCAGGGAGTTCTACATTGGCTTTGACTAAGCCAGACCCAAAGCGGAGTTGCTGCATTGCCCCTGCCCAGAGCACAGGGGATTCAGCCCACGACTGGAGCCATCATCTCTGCACTACGGACCTGCCCTGGGGAGCTTCGGTCTCTGGGTCCTGGATCCTCTCTTGATCTCAGGATGCAGATGGACCTTGGAAGGCTCCAACACGCGCATGGAGCAGGCGAGGCTCAGCACTGAAGTGGTCTCTCTCCAGAGACACCCCTCACACCTTCCGCTGGCTGTAAGGAGACAGACCTGAGCTGGTCACCATCTCTTGTGGGACAGAGGGGTGAGATGGTGTGAAGAGCCCTTCCCAGAGCCCCTCTGCCTGCCCAGATAAGTGGGTGCAGGAGACAGGGAGGTCTATACAGAGGGGAATGCCTTTGACTGGAGAGCATCCACGTAACGCTGTCATAAGCTGGGGCTTTCAGCAATCACTCGCAGACTCTCTGGGCTCCACTGACAACTGTTTCTTATGCCTTAGGGCCTAAATGAATGTCCCACATCTTCACCAAATACTATCATGGTTAAGAGATGGCTGAAATCCCCTTAGGCCTTGGCTGGAATGGGCCTCGATGCAGTGATTTCCACACAAGTCACACAGCCTTGTCTGGAGCCTGTGGGCTTCCCTCCCACTCCAAGCTGCTACCAGAGCTGGGATTTTGGTTGTTTCTATTTATTTCCCCCCCCCATCTCTTTCTTCTTTTAACCTTTCTTTGAGCTCTCGCTTGCTTCCTCAGCACCTAGTGTAATTGCTTGCTGTCTCCGAGGAGCCTGGTGAGGATTTATGTAACGCGCCAGGCAGCAGTTTGAAAGGCTGCTTTTGGATATAACTTAATGCTACACCAGCCTTGGGGAAAATGAGCTGAAAGCCTTGGGAGGGCTGTGTGGTGTTTGCTGCACGCTGCTCCAGAGCAGGGCTCCGTGCAGGAGTCTCTGAGCATCCCCCTCCTTGCATGGTGAGAAGGGGAAGGAAGAAGATGTGTCTTTAGCAAGTGCCTTGCTCCTTCTATATCTCATTATGCTCTGGCTTTATCTAGAGGGGCAGTTGCAGGCAGGCAGCAAACACTCAGCACTGCTGAGCAGTGGAGAGGGGAGCAGAGACAAAGGGAAGGGGTTATTTTTCCAGCAGATAGCATGGTTTTGCTGCTCCTTCTTTCTCTCCTCTGCACTTCTGGTTGTATCAGGGTCAAACTGTCCCTTGGGGCACCTCTGTTGCTTTCAAGATTGCCACTAGAGGAGGGCATCAGGACTTTGGTCTTACTGATTATTTTAGGGAGGGATTAGGCAGGGATGGGAAAGGGGGTGCTTCTAGGAGGCAAAGGAGAGAAGCAGTGTTCTTGTAAGGCTCTTCAGCAAGATGGCCCTGCGGCAGCACTTGAGTGCCTGTGTTTGAGGGCTGCATTCCCCTGCTTGGACAGCACAGGCTTTGCCTGGAAGGCAATGAAAGCAGAGCCCTGTGCACCAGCAACCAGAAGAAACCACCTCAGCCAGCCCTGCCATGCTCCAGCTCTGCCTGTGCCTCCTCCACTCCCTGCCTGAGTCTAGCAGAGACCTGAAGGAACAATGTGCATGCAAGGAGGGCTGAAAGCTTCCACTTCAGCTTTCCTTAAACTGGAGTTTATAGGTTGTATCCCCTTCAAAAATCATATTTGCCTTCAGTCATTTTCCAGTCATGTTGCTGATGGAAGTAACACCACAGCAATCAAACCGTTTGCATGTGTCAGTCTGACTGCCCTCCCTCCCTCCGAGCTTTTGAAGTGATTGCAAGTACATTCAACACAGATTAGGGTCCTTAAAACTCAGAGGTGCTACTGAGTGAGGTGATCAGATGCAGCTGAACAGAGGAGAGACATCCCCATGTGCCTTCTCCGAGTATTAGGGAACCAGCATGGGATAAGAGAGGCAGGAAATGGGATACATCAGTCAAGGGAACAAGTTCTTCACTTAAAACTTGCTAGCTTTCTAAGCGTTAAGGATGCAAAGGGAAAGACTTACAGAGGTTATGCAACCTGCAGCTAAACAGAGCCTTGCACTCCTGGGCAAACAGCTCATGCCTGGTCGGCTGGGGAAGCCCTCAGCATCCATGTCGTGCTGGTACCTGCAGGGTATGGCTGCAGGCAGGAGCTGCCCTGCCTTTAGCAAGAGGACTCAGGCTACTCCTGACTAACCAACACGGAGCCCTAAGGCTGTGCTGGACGTGGTAAATGAACCCAGGCTCTCCTGGCTTTAAGACTAGAAGAAGATGTGCCACCCTACTGCTCACCTCCCTGGCTCTACCCTCATGGTCCCATGAGGGCGATGTGTTGCCTCCCCGTTTTACAGGACTGCTTCCCACATCCTTACATTTATGTGGGTATTACAGCAACACCAAACCCTCCTGAGCCACCCTGCTCCCCACTGCTACACCTTGCTATTGAGATAGCTCTGGGCCTCACTTTTCTCCCTCTGAGCCACAGTGTAGCCCTTAAGCTCCCACCTCCCAAGCAGCATCACCACCAGCCACAGCCTGCCTGGGAATTACCAGTGCTAATCCATCATTTGCAGCATCAAATAAGCACGTTGACACTTTCCTTTCTCATCCTTCTTGTATCTGTGAAGTAATGGGAAGGAGAACAACTAACACCACACCAACAACCAAAAAAAACCCCGACTAAATTAACACTGCAGCTGAGGTTTTACATGCACAAAAGTCAGGAAGTTCAAAGTTATGGTTCCCCCTCCAGCTGTAATTCTGGCACACTGCACATATATATTAAGACATTAAAGTTAGCCCCATAAACAGTAATACAAAATACTACATGCACATGAGGGGGCCAATCTACGATGGCCAGGGGAGCCATAACTCCAGCTGCCCTGACTCCTGTGCGTGCGCTTCTCCCGCAAAGAAGGAATAAGTCAGCTCTCATTCACCTGTAATTCAAAGCTCAGGATGCTGATAGGGAAGAGAAAAGAGAGATTATTCTGTCTGCTGCTTCTTCCTCCTCTTTTGTCTTCCCTTTTTTTTATGGCACAGGCTGTTGTGTAGCTGCCTGCGATCAATGCTCTCCCTCTGCCTGACTTTGATATATCAGCAGAAATCTCGGATCTCCATTGCCATCCTCTCGCTTTGCAAGCAGCACGGCACACACATGCAATAGATAAGGGATAGCCTTTGACTGAATTTACTTAATTTATACAATGGGACACCAGGGGAATATTAAAATACAAATTAGCAGCTTCATCTTTCACGCGCATTGAAATCTCCCCAGCAGATAATTTGCTGCTGGAAACTCCTCTGCCAAAGGCCTCTCCCCAGTCACACCTATTCCCTTCCTCCTGGGATCCTCGAGCAAACACTGGGAAAGTTGATAACTGGAGAGTTACACTTTTAAGTCCTTAAAGGGTCGATAACTCAGGCCAAGATTTCTAAACAACTCTGCCACTGGGGAGGAGCTGTACTGAGAAGGCACAAAAGGTTTCTCAGCACCTTCACAGCAGGATGGAGAGATGCCTCCGTCTCCATTTCCATGGGAAACAGGCAAACTTGGGTCCGTCGTGCAGGATCTCTGCTCCCCTCCTTTGGGAGCTGAACCAAGCAGCAGGTTCCTTTTGTGAGCTGTGTGAGACTCTGGCAGGGCAGAGCAGCAAAACCTCCCCGGGCAGCTTTAATGTCAGGACATTGCAAGTCTGCGGACTGGGATTCTGCCTGGATGATCCCACCAGGGCACCCCATTACCTGTTTCTGATGCAGCCTGCAATTACCCAGCATCTGTGGTTTGGCAATGCAAATGTGACACATCCCTCCTCATTCTAACAGCGTCACTTTGGAAGAAGCACGTTTTCTGTTAGCTGTAAGAACCTAAACCCATGCCTGAAGATGGTATCTCTCACCATTCAGTTGGCCCAGACTCCCGTCCTACCTATCCAAGTGGCAATGAAGTGCTGCTATCCATAAGAGCATCCTTTAGCAGTCCCAAACAACCCAGTGACTTTTCTCTTACTACCCCCAGTAGATAACCCCCCTCCATTAGATAAACCCCCCATTTGGGTGGAGTGTTTCATTCTGCTGCACCTACTTGTATCGCAGCTGTATAAATCAGAGGTTTCTGTAGTACTGTGATACCCTTGGAAGCTGCAGGTGGAGGGATAGAGAAGTGGCAGAGCAAAAGGGCCATCACGGTGCACTGCAGGAGGGATGGGAAGGGTCATCATGTACATGTTTTTCTCCTGGTTGCCCCACGGATCATAGGTAGGAATGCAAGGGTACAAGCAGAGGAAGCCAGAAGAAGCTCCTGCAGTGTTAAAGTGTCTCCCAATGGAGATCATCAGCTGGATTTGAGCAAGAAGTCTGCCGCCAGACCTGCTTCTGAAGTGGTCAGTAGGAAATGCCTGTAAGGAAATCAAACCAACAAATCAAGCCAACCCAGAGGTCAAACTGACACTGTGTGCTTAAACTAAGCTAAAAAGGACCCTGTTGCTTCCAAGTCCGGGATCTTTAACTCTGGTAGTAGCCATAGTCAAGCAGAAGTGAAGAGATCTCTCTGATGGGATTCTCAGAGACAAAGATGTATTCTGAAGTTAGGCCAATGAGTCCTCAGTTCTGTACACCAGCCCTGATTCCTCCTGAAGAGGCTCCCGAGATGATCATCTTCATTCAGCTGAAGGCATCAGTAACAAGAAAACCTGATCTGCTTCACCAGGGATTAGACACAGCTTGACCCTTGTGAGGGGTGGTGATGGCAAGGGTAGGTGATATTCCCCATATCCCTCCCTCCGCAGGGAGGGACACCTCACACTAAACCATGCCACTCAAGGCTCTGTCCAGCCTGGCCTTGAACACTGCCGCTTCCTTGGCTAACCTGTTCCAGTGCCCCACCACCCTCAGAGGGAAGAACTTCTTCCTTATCTCCAACCTGAACTTCCCCTGTTTCAGTTTGAACCCATCACCCCTTGTCCTGTCGCTCTAGCCCCTGATGAAGAGTCCCTCTCCAGCATCCTTGCAGGCATCCTTTAGACACTGGAAGCTGCTCTGAGGTCTCCATGCAGCTCCTCTTTTCCAGGCTGAACAAATGGCTCAGACTCCTTCCTCGACAAGAACCGAGGGGCAGTTTTGCAGGAGTGTTCTGCTCTTGATTTCCCACTGGAGAGCTGAAAAGCTACAACACAGTGGAGAAAAAGATCCCCCTTGCCTTCCAGCAGGCACTTACCCACCTCCCACTGCCACCAAGGCTGGCTGTTTCAATGGAGGCTCTATGCAGCTTCAGAGGGCACTGACACTTAACAGCATTTTGGAGCAGAAGGATCTGGCTTTACCCAAGCTGCTTGGCACAAGTGGGGAACAAGCAGTGTGTGACTTTGAACCAACCTCCCAACTTTCCTGAGTACAGCCCTTTGCCAGTGTCACAAAAGAGCCGGATAACCAGGACGCTCTTTCTCTGTTAAAGAGCAGTCTGATCCTCTTGACTTTTCTGCCCATTAGAAAGTAAAATGAGGCAGGGAATGACAAACTTATGCTGTCAAAACCAAGACAGTCACTTTGAAAATCAGTAATACCCCAAGGTGTTATTGTGAGTTAACAGCTCTCTCAGGCCTGAAGCACAGAGCGGGTATTAATGCTGTTCTCGCCGCCTTTCCCACCACAATCCCCGCTCCTCGAGAAAATCCCTGACATGGAATTCTACTTAAAGCAAGGGCACATTTTCCAGCTCGGTGCCCAAATGAAAAAGAATCCAGAGAGATGAGAAAAAGAGAGAAAAGGAACGTGCTACAGGGCCCCCCTGTGCGTGTTATGTATGGCAAACCCCAAACATCAGCTCGTTCTTCTGGGGTGCTTTGACAGGCAAGTGACTCCCACTCCTTTATTTTGACTTGTTTAGTTAAAAGCAGTGTTGGAGGGGATGTGCAACTTCAGAAAGAAACACTGGAGATGGGGAATACTGACATGAGGTGCTCAGCTCTCCGCTTCACCCGCCTCATCCCTTCCTGCTCCTCAGCCCTTGCTGCCCTGAGCCCTCACTGGGGTGGCTCATCCCACAGCTATGAAAATGCACTTCCCAGCAAGCTTAAAAAGACCCCCCCAAAGTCATCAGCTCCCAGCACACGGGTGCTTTAAAGAGAGGTGAAACATGTGGGAAGGCTGCTGAACCTCCACAGGTTTTGAGGTGCCCTCCAGCTGTGTCCCTGTATTTCTCAGTTATGGAAATGCATGCCCCTCAGAGGGCAGGTTGTGAACGAAACAGATCTGAGCTGCCGTGGGTACCCCTTGTGTTTCTGGTCTGCTCAGGGGAGCTAAAACCCGATATATACAGCTGGTACCACTGCACCAGGGGAATACAGACAATTCAGGAGGTGATGTTTGGCACTGGGAACCTATTAACCCCCACTCCTAGGAACAGGCATTTAGCAGTTTGGAAAAGCAATGGCGTTTCTTTTCCTGAGCACCGCATATGGACAGATATGGCCACTAAATCCTGTTATCTCACCACAGACTTACAACACATTGTTCTTTAAAACTAAAGATACTTTGGAAGACTAGTGTGAAACAACTAACTCATCTTTAGTGGGGCCACTACATTCCACAGACTTACAACATAAACATTGTTCTCTTTCTACAACCTAAGTTAAGATAAAAAGTACTTTATGTTTTCCAGGCACCAACTTTTCTTATATCAAGCCCCGCAACCTCCCCCCCCCCCCCCCCCCCCGCGTCTTTCTTTTACGAATTCTTTTGCTATGTGACTCCATTTCGCTCAAGAGTTCTGGCCCTTTTTAACTTGTCTAATCTTGTGTCTTTAGCGAGCTTTGTGTCTGTTACTGTAAACTGGTACAGTTATCCCCACATAACCACACCTATGATTTGCGAAAGCCAATACATCTATGTGTTTATCACGTTTGCGTGCACACACACAGAGGCTCAGACACACGCATGCGTGCGTCCATCAACTCACAGGACACGGGCAGAACGAACAACCCAACAGTTTTATTGGTGACTTCGAAGAACTTCTATCCTGCTCCATGAATAAGGAGCATCACGCTGGGGCTCAGGGCGCTTGTGGCGCAAGCAAAAGCCATTTGTCCTCTGCTGACACATGGGCACCAGGAACCCCTGACCAGCTTCTGGGATCTCTGAAGTGACAGCAAGGACATAACAGCAATGTCACAAAAGCCATTGGGGAGGGAGGTGGAACTGAGTGAGCATTAAGCTCCCTCCCAACCCAAACCACTCGGTGAGTTTATGCTTCTATGAACATCAAGGAAGTAAGAGCTGGGAAATAATAGCCGAGAAAACAACAGCAAGGAAATAGCATCTAAGGATCTAGCCAAGGAAGCAACATCAAGGAAAACCTCAGCAGTTCCTACATGGAACAAGAGCTGAACTCAGCACCAGCATTGCCACCAGGAGCCAGGACAAGCTGCTCCCAGCAGCTCTGAGCACCTCCAAGCTCCAGGGTGGGGTACCACAATGAGCTCCAAGTCTGGGAAGACATCCTTTGTGCTCGCCAGCACATCCACAGGCATCCGCAGCAGCACCCGGGGCCCATGAGCACTGTGAGAGCACATTCCCACCCCCCCCCGCCCCTGTGCTCTCCAGCCCCAGGGTTTGGCTGCCAGCGCTCTGGCAAACGAGTCCTTGGCTCACCTTGAAACAGCACTGCACCAGGAGAGCAACGGACGTGATGAGGGTCAGTAACAGCGAGAGCGCCAGCACCGGCGGCAGCCAGCGGTCAAAGGTGTGATTGGCCATCTCCTGGGAGAAAAGGAGAGTCCATCAGAGAGGAGAGGAGCGGGGAGGGAAGGGAGGCTTCCCTGCGCTTTCCTCATTCTCCACCTGTCAGTCCTGTTGGTCTGCCCCATGGCGTGGGAATGATCCTGACTCTCGCCAGACCGGTCGAGATTTGGGTCCTCTGTTGGGTATTGTGCAGGGGGCTGTGCTGCAGGAGGGCTGGGTGTTCTCTGGCGGCTGGAGACTGGGAGGACGTCGCTGAGGTTCAAGCTCCGCACTGCTTCCCGTAAGGTGGACTCCGCGCGGGTCGAGCCTAAGCCAGGCTCCCGTTGCTGCCAGTTTACGGCTCTTCCTCGCTCCCCTACTGCCACCTCGTGCCCAGGAGCAACGGGGCCGAGCCAGGGACTGAGCCCCGCGCTGGGAAGCAGCTCCTGGGCAGCCACCGCGTTAGGGCTGAGCGCTCAGGACCCAGAGTCCCCTCCAGCCCTCCCCCGCGGGCAACGCTCGGAAACTCAGAAGCCGTTAAAGGCACCCCACACCCGGCAGCTCCATCCTCAGCCGCTGCGCTGCCCTAGCAGCGAAGGGAAGAACCTGCTCGCCCGACGCTCAGCAGCGAGCGCCGGCTCCAGACCCCGCTTCCCGCACCCTCCTGCTCGGAGCTCCTCCGCTGCTTCCAGCGAAGCCTTCGTGGGCGCAGCCGAACGCGAGCAACCTCCGCGTCGTTTCCTGCCCCACAAAGAGCCGGCTCTCGGGGCACCTCCCGCAGCTCGCTCCTGTTCGCGGCCACTGCCCCGCCCCGGCCCGGCCCGGCCCGGCCCGCAGGGGTTGTCTTTGCCGCGGGCGGGAGCGCACGGGCTCTGCCGGAGCTGCCGCGGCCGAGAGCCCCGGTCCCTCCTCGGCAGGGGCTGAAGCCTCGAGCCCCGCGTGCGCCCGGGGCACGGCCGTTACCTGCGCTGCGGCGGGGAGAGGCGGAGTGAGGCCGCGGCGGGGCCCGGGCGGCTGCAGCGCTCCCAGGGGCGCTCCGCGGCTCCTCCCGGACTCGGTCCCGGCACCCCCGGAGCGGACGCTGCCCTTGAAATCATTGTATCCTGTGTAGAATGTATAAGAATGATTAGATTTTCCTGTCAATACAATGATGGAAAAGAAGAAGAAACAAAGGAATAATCCTTCTTAATCAAACGCTTTGTTACTTCAAGGGGTGCTTTGTTTAACTACTCCAATGTCTCAAACGCTTTGCTAATTAAAGGGGTACTTTAACTGCTTGAATGCCTTCAGGGGCTTAGGTAATCAAGAGATACATCCTGTCACAGGATGAGGTGAAACTTGTGTATTGAATAAGTAACTATAGAAGAAATGGAATTTAGGAGGGCTAAGATGGTGGTTAAGCTTGTGATAGACATCCCCTGTTAATGCATTACCAAGGAATTCAATAACTTTTTAACACGTTTCTTCACCGGAACGTAAGACCCCAGCAACAGGAGGAAAACCATGGAAAGGTCATCTATAAGGGTTTCGTTATTTCCCTTGAAAGAAAAGAAAGGCAAGGTGAATAAACCAAATAAATCATCACGGGAGCCTTTAGATAATTTACCACCCCCTTATCGAGGGCGGGACTCGAGAGGTGATCGGGAAGGTGCTTACCCACCGATACCACCCGATCGTCGGCTCCCCCATCCTCCCCTCCCTCCAGTCGCACCAGAAGTAAAATAAAAATACAGGAGAATGAAAATTTTCAGGAGGAAACAAAAGAAAAAGAAACTCTATTTCCCCTCCGAGAGGTGCCGATGGGAGGAAATGGAGGGGGGATTGGATTTGTAGCAGTACCCCTGAATACGAGCGATGTAAGAGCCTTCAAAAAGGAGACGGGTCGGTTATTAGACGACCCTTTGGGGGTTTCTGAACCATTGGACCAGTTCTTAGGTCCTAATATTTATACCTGGGAGGAGATGCAGTCAATATTGGGAATATTATTTACTGCGGAAGGAAAATCTACGATTAGGCAAGCCGGAATGAGGAACATCAAAGAGATGACATCAACAGGGTCCTCCCGGAGAGCAAAAATGGCCTAATCAGAATCCCTATTGGAATAATCAGAGTGGCCACGACAGGCAAAGCATGACAGACTTGAGAGAGATTGTAATACAGGGAATTAGGGAAGCAGTTCCAAGGGGACAGAATATTAATAAAGCTTTTAGTGAGCATCAGGAGAAGGATGAGTCTCCTACTGATTGGTTAGAAAGATTAAGGAAAACCTTGCAAATGTATTCTGGAGTGGATCCAGCTTCCCCAGTAAGAGAAGCGCTTTTAAAAGCTCAATTTGTGGCACGATCTCGGAGAGACATTAAAAACAAAAACAAAAACAAAAACAAAAAAAACAAAACCCAAAGCTGGAGAAATTAGATGACTGGCAAGATGGCGGGTTACAGGATTTGTTAAGAGAAGCACAGAAAGCTAAGCTGGAGAGATGTTTTTCAGCCTGTGATATTGGGGGAATGAAATAAAGAGGAAAATAATATATCACAGGTACCTCCGAGAGGAGCACCCTCTCTATCTGTCCTATCAGATCTTGGTAAGGAGGAGGAAATTGCTGTCACTGGCAACAAGCAGCACATTCACATGAAACCAGAAGTACTGTTGCAGAGGCAGGCATCTGTAACCCCAGCAGAGCAGGGTGAGCAGCTGTAAAAAAAAAACGGGGAGGGGGGGAAACCAAGACGGGGAGCTTGCGCAGCTCCTGTGTTTGAGCACGGGGCAGGCAAACAAGTGGGAACAGACGGGACTGAGGGGTTGTTGAATGCCTTGAAACTGGTGGAGGAGGAATGTCGGGCAAAGGTGGGGGAAGTGGGTTCTTCTCCTATGGGACCGGACTGGTGTGTGTGTTGTGGGGAGTTTTGGACGTTGGAAGTGAGACTGCCCGGGGCTGGGGAGGGGGGGGGGGGGGGAGGAGTGCCATGGGGTCGCTCCGGCGGCTGAATTGGAACTAGGCTGACAAGGGACTTGGGGAATCTACCCTAGCAGATCCACTGGTTAAATTAAAGCTAGGGTCTAGAGGAAATAAAGTGGAATTTTAGTGGACACAGGAGCAACTTATTCGGCGTTCATTCAGAGGGAAAAGAATTTGTTACAGACGTGGGAGCTACTGGCCACCAAGGAAAAGAAAAAAAAACAAACCGAAAAAAAAAAAAAGGCATAAAGAGGCATTCTTTCTGAAACCCTTGAAGTACAAATTGGGAAAACAAATAGGAATAAAAAAATAAAATTTTTATGCATGCTAAATTCTCCAAAATCTTTATTAGGGCAAGAAGCAACATTTAAAGAAGGCAAAATGGAATTAAGAGTTAAAAATCAATTAATTGCAGTTTTGAGTTTATCTTTAATTCAACAGAAAAAGCGAGCAGGAGGACCTCCCTGAAATAGAAGAAATCCTCAATCCAGGTATAGCTGGGAGTATGGGCATCTGAAATTCCAGGTGAGGCAAAAAATACTTTGCCTGTTAAAGCAGAAATCAAAAGAGGGGCCTGCCCAATTAGAATAAAACAATATCCCCTAAAATTGCCAGAGAGGGAATTAAAATAGAAATTCTTAACTGAATGTGAATTGGAATATAATACTCCTATCTTGCCAGTAAAGAAAAGTTGCAGACTGGTTCAAGATCTCAGGAATCAACAAATTTGTAGAGGATATTCAGTAATAACTGATCCGTATACCTTATTGACTAAATTGAATCAGAAATGGTTTGCCGTCTTGGATTTAAAGGACTCTTTCTTTTGCTTACCATTGGCCAAAGAAAACCAGAATTTATTTGCTTTTGAATGGGAACAACCTGACACAGTAAAGAAAACCCAATTAACTTGGGACAATATTACCTAAAGGGTTTAAAACAGTCCAACGATTTCTGGAAATCAGTTAGCACTGGAACTAGGATCATGCAAACCACCCACTCAGACGGGGACTCTGTTACAATATGTGGATGACCTATTAATTGCCACAGAAACAAAGGAAGAATGTGTCCAGTGGATGGTGGGACTATTGAATTTTCTGAGACTGAATGGTTACTGGGTAACCAGACAAAAGGCCCAACTAATCCAAACCCGACTTTCCTACCTAGGATATGAAATAACAGGAGGACAGAGGAAACTTGGAACGGCTAGAAAAGAAGCCATCTGTCAAACTCCACGACTGCCAACCATCAAGGAGGTCCAGATGTTCCTGGGAATGACTGGATGATGCAGACTTTGGATGCATGATGATGGTGTTCTGGTAAGACCCCTATATGAACTGTTAAAAGAAACCCCTCTCTCTTTGGAATGGACTGATTCAGCAGAGGAGGGCTTTAGAAATTTAAAGACCAGAGCTAATGAGAGCTGCAGCTCTGACTTCTGGATGTGACTAAATCCTTTTGGCTACATTCCTATGAAGAACAGGAAATAGCTTTGGTGGTCCTTACTCAGAAACGAGGACCCTGTAAGAGAGCAGTGGTGTATTTTTCAAAACAGCTGAATGAAGCGAGCAAAGGATGGCCCGGATGCCTAAGAGCTGTGGCAGCAGTTGTCACGAATATTGAAGAGGCTCGCAAATTCACCTTGGGGAAAAAAAAAAAAAAAAAAGAAAGAAAAAGAAAAAATGAAAATTACTGTGCTAGTGCCCCATGTTGTATCAGCATTCCTGGAACAGAAAGAAGCCCACTGCTTATCTCCCGCATGTTTTTTAAAATACCAGGCCACCCTTGTGCAACACGATGATATAGAAATTGTGGTCACTAATGTTGTGAATCCAGCAACTATTAACACACGACTGCTTGGCCACTATATGAAACTATATTCAAGCCGACCAGATTTGAAAGAAACCTGGAAGGTGCCCTGGAATTGTCTAAAGACAAAAGGATAAATATTTTGACTGATTCTAAATACGCATTTGGTGTGGTCCATGCACAGGGCGCCATCTGGAAAGAACGAGGACCTCTGAACACACAGGAGAAACAGATTACACATGTTACAACTACTGAAAGCTGTTCAGCTACCTGAGGAAGTAGGTATTATGCATTGCCGAGGGTATCAACAAGGTGAAATTTGGCCAATTTCAACAATCTAAACTCATTCCCTTAATCCCTGATGGCAAATTAACAATTGAGAAATCTAAACCTAGATATTCAAAGGAGGACAGAAAATTGATTGGAGATCTCAAAGGAGAGGAAAACAAAGAAGACTGGGTTCAGATACCTGATGGGCGGATTGCGATCCCCTATAACCAACTCTGGAAGCTAGTTCAGGAGGAACGTAATAAAACTCATTGAGGTAGCTAGCAACTCTTTGTATAAATACTCAGATGAACAAATTGCAGGAAGGAATCTATAGAACATAGTTCAATTAGTGACAATGTCAGCCCTGTCTCAAGAATAATCCTAAAATTGAAAATAGAAATCAAATTGGTACAACTGGGGAGGAAGTTATCCGGGACAGCACTGGCAAATAAATTTTTCTGAATTACCGAGACCAATATTTGTTGGTGTTAACGAATGCTTTTTCAGGGTGGCCAGAAGCATTCCCTTGTAGAATAAATAATACAAGACAAGTAATTGGGACATTGTTAAACAGTATACTACCTTGTTTTGGAGTACCAGAGGCAATTTCTTCCGACCGAGGCTCGCCCTTTGGTGCAAAATAATGACAAGAAATTAGCAAAAATTAGAAACTGATTGGCAACTACATGTTCCTTACAGGCCTCAGGCCAGCAGGCAAGTAGAAAAGATGATCAAACAACAGATTAATAAAATATGTCAAGATATTGATACCAAGCCTTACCGCTGGCTCTATTAAGAATTTGAACTAAACCTCGGTCGAAAGACGAGGCTATCCCATATAAAATTTTATGTGGAAGACCGTATCAGTCCCAGTTTAAAGGAGAAAGTCTTCTGAAAGTGGGAGAAGGCTATCTCCTAAAATTTCTGGTCAATCTGGGAAAACAATCAGAAGAAATAAGAGAATACTGAGGACAAGAGTGAGAGGCACGGATTATCCGACTCACCCTTTTAGATCCAGAGACTGGGTTTACGTTAAGAATTTTTCAGGAGATCCTCTACAGGAGAAGTGGAGCAGACCATATCCAATAATACTGACCACCTTTACAGCAGTGAAGATAAAGGAACAACCTGCTTGCAAGAATAAAGAAAGCACCAGAACCAGAGAAGACATGGCGGATTGAACCTTCAGGACCCTCGCATATGAAATGATAGCAGTCATAATTTGGATTTATGTGATAACTGACATACCAGCTTGGGACTAATACTTATACCTGAAATTAATGCAGAATGTTACTAAAGTTGTTAATTGTAGTGACTGTTGGCTGTGTGCACAGTTGCCTGAATCAGGAGAAGAGCAGGGCCTTCCATTAACTGGAGTTCCAATTTCTAACACTATCTCACGGACAAACCTAACATTTGGCACAGTTAATCCTAATCGAAGCAAAGAATATTATACCTGTGTACGAAGACGTATGACACCAGGAACCAGGGTATGAGGTTTGTTTAAATGCCACAGGTGTAAGTCACTATTCAAATTGCAATCACACTATTAATATATGGTATTGTGGTTCAGTGGTGGCCCGTTCCTGAAGGGAAAGGATGGCATTGGTTATGTGGAGAAAGTACTTATAAGACCCTACCCCCAACTGGAAGGGGGCATGCACCTTAGGTGCTGTGATACCCCATCTCGGAACCTGGGTTAGAAGTTTTGCTAATTTCGTAGTTTTGTGAGATGGCTAATTCCATCTTTGGGAGTAAGGGAATTAGAAAAGGCAGTCATAAATATCTCAGCAACCATAGAGGAAACAGAAAGTAAAACCACTGATATAATCCAAGTGGAACAAGAATCAATGAAAATTGCTGTTCCTGAAACAGATCAGGAGGAAATCTGGAAACAAATTAAAAGATTTCAGAAAATGGCCAAGGACAATACCTCCTGGGGGTTTGAAGAAATGTAGAAAAACTTACCTTCATGGTTACCTGATCTCTCCTGGTTAAGGCAACCGGTGCCAGGAATGATAATTGTTTTAATACAGATTGCTTGTGGTATAACAAAATTTTCTTCCTGAAACTGTAAACGATCTATGATAAACGATGAAGATTGAAAAAAGAAATGAAATTTAAATATCAAGTAGAAACAGGAAACTATTTCAAAAAGACTCTGGATGGTAACGGCAGCATATAAAACGTTGCGACAGAATTTGCAAAAGGACAGAAAAAGGGGGTACAGACATTTGTTGGTACTAACGGACACCTTTTCAGATTGGCCAGAAGCCTTGAATGGCTAAATAACCTAGGAGTGACTGGACGGTTCCGGGAAATACTTAAACGAGGCCTTCTAATCTTAGCTATAGGACTACTCATTTTAATGACTGTACCTGGCATAATACAGTGTATATCAAAATCACTTCATAAATCGATAGAAGGAACACGGATAGCTCTGTCATAAATCACACAGTAAAAGAATTAACTAATTTTGTAGAAAAAGGGGGGATTGATACAGGGTTAACCAACGTACAGGGGCGTTAGTATTGTCTGTACCTCTCACGCCTACTAAGCAGAACAAAGGCACTAACCATTGAAAAGGAAAAGCAGACACCTGGTTCTATTGACAAGGAAAAGCAGACTGATTCTACTGATAAGCAGCTATTGATAAGGAAAAGCAGACGCCTGAAGGGGGAGAAGCAGATGGTTTATGGCTGGGACCCCGACCAAACCCACAGGCCATACGTGAAGACTAAAAGGTGAAAAGTTCCGGAAGAGGAAGACTCAGTTACTTCATCTTGAAGGCCCCTACCCACAGGAGGAAGACTCAGTTACTTCATCTTGAGAGCCTGCCCATGACCAGAGGGGGCACTGCACAGGCGCAAAGGACCTTCTAGCTCATTCTAGTACAAAGCGGGGATAGGTACAGGCGTATTGTGCAACTGCTGCTCTCTGTTCCTGCGTGTACCTGTTCACACTTGAGCTCACACTCTTGCTATTTAGCACTTAACAGTTCCCTCTGTCCTTGGATGCGTTAAAATTAAGCAGAGAGAGCTGAAATACCCTTCACACCCCACACTCATGGCCCCTGCCCAGCTTTGCAGCCTGCGGGTGCTTGGGTTAATCCTGTTCAATGTGCTGGCTGGCTCTGCACCCCTCCTGACCCGATCTGCAGTATTCCAGGCTCTCAGAGAGGTGCTTTAGCAACCCGATGTCCTTTCTGCTTATTTAATAGTTGCTAAATGCTGCCAGTTCTTGCTGGTCTTGAAGTGAAGTGATTTGATCCTCACTCCTCTGGTGTGGTTGCTCTTGTTCAGGGCTGTGCTTGGAGATCAGTCTTCATCCTTCTGCCAGGCTGCTGTTTGCAGTACATTCCCTGTCATGAAAACAACTTCCCCATGAACATTGTTAGGGGGAACATCACAGTGAGAGAGATCCTTCTGGTTTTTGATTCTCCACATCTGATATGGATTGTGGGGTTTGTTGCTATCCCGTATCCTCATACCTGATCCTTCCCTATGCACACCTTACCTCCCCAACTTCCCTGTGTGACTGAACCTCCTGGGGATGCACTTGCAGGTAAACTCTTGCTCTCTGAGCTTTGCATCTGAATTTCTTCCTCTGTTACAGAAGGGCTGTGAGCAAATAAGCTGTGTGCAAAATGGGATCGTGGAGGAATGTGGAGTTAGCTGTGCTGAGTGATTTGGTAAAGAGCCGTAACCAAAGATGGTTTCTTGCCCTGACCCAGTTTCTTCTGGGAACCATGGGCACGTCCCATAGTTTTTCAGTTCCCGACATTAAACACACAAAGGAGCCGTGAGCTGTGGCCGTTTGGAGACCGAGGTGACTGGCGAGTGCTGTGTAAGTATCAGACACCCCTATATTTAAAGTCAGAATGAGGAGAAACACCACCCTGCACAGTCCTGCATCGCCTTGGAGCAGTGGTCTCCATGCTGACAGGACTCTGCTGAGAGGTGCGGACTTGTTCTCTGATGCCCAAGGGGTGTTCAGTGGGAGTGCACCCCGATTCTCTGAACAGCACAGCTCACTTCAGGCTCAGCTGAAAGCAGATCTCATCTGTTTCCATACGTGGTTCATCCGGCAGGGAGGACCATTCCTCACCCAGCTGATGGGACTGTCAGGGATGCCACAGAGTGCTCCCTGTCGCATATTTCACTCCTCTTGTTTGGCTGCACTGCATCAGGAAGAGCTGCTCTCTAAGCCATGCTGCTGGGAAGCCTTTTTTATGCTCCTATTGAGCAGTCAGTAATCTACTAAAATCAAAACTATCCATTTGCCTTGTTCCTATCAATAGAACTCGCTGCTTTTATTAAATCTCTCTGTCGAGCTTGCTGGTGATTTTGATCTTTGCCGCTGTAGCATCTGACTGTTGTACAAATATATATGGAGGACGTGGTCTCCTTGGCTTGAAAGATTTATCTGTCTCTGTTGGGCTGGTCAGTAGAGGAAGGAGAAAAAAAGAAGGCAGAAAGAAAAGAGACAGATGGTGTGAGAGAGAGAGAAACTGAAAAGGCAGACCAAAGATAGATGGGGGAGGCGAGGAGGAGGAGTGAGTGATGGAGGCAGCTGGAGAGAAAGCCTGTCTCAGGACTAACAGGGAGGCAGAAGGGCTGATGCCATGACTGTGGCAGGATGCCCTAGTCAGGGTGAGGACCTATGGAGCCAGACACCCGGCAGTGGTAAGGAGGGCCCTGCTCTATCCCAAAGAGGCAGAAGGAAAAGTGGCATTTCAGATGCTCTGAGCTGGTGTGTGATGGGCCATCACATGGGGGTCACAGGCGGTGCGAGCGGTTTACAGCAGGAGCTCCTTCCTAGGGAGCTGTTTAATCAAACATGCTGTATCTTGTCAGGATTCAAGGAAGCACAGTTAAGATAGGCATGTTATGTAAATCCCTTCACAGCCTGCTGGGAGAAGACAGGCCTAAGAAAGCCCAGGCCAGGGCTGCTGCTTTGCCAGCTGACAGCACGAGGAGCCCCACTGTCATTATCCCCTTGTCCAGGGCAGGAGGAGCAGAAAGCCTTGTGCTGCCCCAGCACTAGCCCTTCACCCTGTGCACCTCCAGCCCCTGCACACACAGGCAGTGAGCTGCCTTTGTGTCTCCCTCAAAGCCACCCTGGCTTGGCCGTGGGGGTCCCTAGGGGAGGGATATCTTCCCATCTTCTGTTCTGAGTCAGTGGGAGATTCTGCTAAGTCACCTCCTTCTGCCTTAGGTGGATTTATTCTATGGTGGATCAGCATCCCTGTTGCACAGGGAACGGGTTGTGCCAGGAGTTGAACTCAGAGGTTTGTGCCCCATATGAGAAGTTCAGCCTCTGGATTATTCCTACTCTCTCATCTCTCAGCGTCTTTTGTTTCTGGCATGCCCTTACACCTCATTTCTTCCCCGATCTGGGGGAAATCCTTACAAATACACTTCTTTCCCCTTCTTCAGCCTTGTTAGAAATCTCTGGGTCAAGTGGGGTTTTTAGGTTTCAGCTTTTTCTAGTCTGTCACTTCCCAGGCCCTGCCATCCTATGGAAAAGCAGCACACATGCAATTAGCAGCACATCTCAGGCCCTGTCACCTGCTCTGAGTCCTCTTGCTCAGCTGAGCTGCTGAGATAAAACGTTGTCAGCTCAGGTGGTGAGATTCAGCCTCTGAGAAATCTCAGCATAGAGCATGCACAGTGGGGATGAGATGAGCATCATCAGAAGGATGTTGAATGACAAGGCAACCCAGCTAGCCCCACTTGCAGTGCTTTTTATCCAATTCTAGACTCCAAAGCTATTCTAATAGCACCATTTCCAGACCACTCCTGATCCTTTTACAGCCCCTGTCTGCTCTTAGCAAGAGGGACCTCCAGTGCTTCTGTCAGACTGACATAGGGAGAGGCAAAGGAGGGGGGGGGGTCTGTGTGTTGGAATTTCCTCAGCAGATGCTAACAGCCTCCTCATAGGAATTCACAACTGGAATTCATCTTACTCAGTGGGAATCTCACTCAGCATGTCAATCCAAACCGAGTTTTCACATCAGGTTTGATGCCTCTTGGCCCAAGCCTGCTCCTCTGTAGAGCAGTGGGTGGATTTTGCCCCATGACAGCCTGAAAGAGGTTAACCCAGGCAGCAGTTGCTGTGCAGAATCAAGGCAAAGCTGTTTAGCAGAGGGCAGTTGGAGCTGAGGAGCCTGGTTTTCAAAGGATACAGCTTTGGAAATTCTAGGAAATTAGGCAGGACAGGTTTCCAGAAACAAATTGTCAGCAGGGGGCGAACTGAACTAGTTTCTTAGGCAGTGCCAATGCAGCAGTGTACAGAGGAGCTAAACTTCCATGCACAATCTCCACATTCCTTTCATTTCCTATCCTCGTATATCCTCTTTCCTGCCCATCGGGCTCGGAGCTAACAACTTGATCTGTGTGATGAGTGGTAGGAGGGAGGTAGCAGGGCACTGAGCTGGCAGAAGAGATCTCCGTCATCTTCAGCAGAACCTTGGAATGCTTCTGAGCCAGAAGATGGTCAGGAGGGATGGGGGGATTGCAGAGGGGAAAAGCGGAGATGTGCTGCGGCTGCAGGGAAGGACTGAGGGTGCTAAATGCAGAGGCTGGGGTCACCCTCCCTTTCTCTGCGAGACAGCTGTAATATTGCATTCTGTTCTGCACACCTCATTATGAGATGAGTATTGACAAATGCAGGGAGTTCAAGGAAGAGCAGCAAAATGACTGGGGGTAAGAGAGTTCAAAGGCTCTGATTAACAAGGAGAGATTAAAAAAATCTCCTTATGTGCAGCCTGGCAAAGTGACAGCGAGGAGGGATGAGAAGCGCCTGCACAGTGAGAAAGAAGAAATACCCCAGGTGGGTAATATTAATGCTCAGAGACTCAAGGGGAAGTCTTAATAAGAGGAGGAATCTCTGTGCTTAGCAGGTAAACACTCTTACATCTGTTGCGTTAGGCAGTGGGGTGGTTTACTGTGGGGAGAGATGAAATCTGCTGGGAATTGGAGAGCTGATGATGCAGCAGGAATGTGAAATGTAACAAGGGAAACCTGCTAGAGAACAAGGTGATGTGTCTCTTCTCCTCCATTGCTGTGACACTGTGATTCTTTTGCCATTTAGGTTCCATTTCGGTAACACGGGCTCTGCACAACAGGGGAGTTGCCTTCATGTCACGTTTCCACTGGATGTCAAACAATTCCATAGATTGATGTCCCTGTTCCCCCAGCTTTTCTCCCTCAAATCCTCAAGTGAATCCATCATTAAAGTCATTCTGGTGTAGTCACTGTTCCGGCAAGCTGCGAGGTTCAGTGGGGGTTCAGTGGAGGTCCGGATTTTAACATAATTACGCAATTTAATGAATCCCAGTGCTCAGAATAGCCCAGGATGTTCTTCAAAGGTCTGGGCTCTGCAGGTACGGGAGAGCATTAGGCCTGTCCCGGGGGCACTTGGCCATGTGTAATTGCAGCAGTTGGAGGCTGTGGCAGGAGCATTAGTGGTGTGTCACGGGGAGGCCATTAGCACTGCAGCACCTTTACCCCTGAGCCCAGTGTGTGGGATCTCTAATGGCCTCTGTTCATCCCCTCCCTGCAGAGCAGGGTGATGCTTTAGCTCCTGCTGGGGCACTTTGTGCCCTTAGAGGTAGAAGCCTCACTCCTGGCTAAGGTAGCATCAAACCTATAAGTAATAGTGAGGCAGTCCTGCCCCTGGCTTTGCAGCTCCCTTGGGGAAGGGTTGGAGGCTGGAAGTGCGGCAGGAATGCCCTGTGAGCTTCCATGGAGCTTGAACACCAGCTGGGATGAAAGGCTGTGAACTGCTACACGCTTTTGTTCTGCAGAGCATGGGGATCAGCAGCAGTGGGTTTGGGTTTCTAGCCCCCAACCACAGTGCGAGGAGTCTGTAGCATGTACTAAAACTAATGGGAATGCGTGTGTCAAAACAGAGCTTTATCAGCATAAAAACCCCCTTGGAATCCAAAGTTAAACTCAGAGACTAAAGGGCTGATTCTAATTCATCGACTATCCCCAGTGCTCACAGTCCCTAATGAAAACATGTGTAACAAGCCTGCAGGGTTAATTTTACAGGGAAAAAAAAATCCCAATAAAGGTCCGTGAGATTTTCACCTTAAATTAATGTAACGGATGCTTAAAAGCCTTTCTAATTAGGCATTGTTCTTAACAGGAATGTCAGGTGAATGAAATCAACCTCGGAGCTGACATTTGACTCCTCAGCTGCCAAGTTGGTGTTTAATCTGTAGCACATTGCAGCTGCATTCTAATGGGGCTGCGCAGCGCGGGTGTTGCTGAGCCATTCCGGTGGTTTGGGAGTCTTTTGCTGTCCC
The DNA here is from genome assembly GCF_033815535.1 of Pezoporus flaviventris. Classification (NCBI taxonomy): domain Eukaryota; kingdom Metazoa; phylum Chordata; class Aves; order Psittaciformes; family Psittacidae; genus Pezoporus; species Pezoporus flaviventris. The sequence continues at coordinate 640,851 of NW_026892739.1, read as the reverse complement.
TGTCAACCTGTCTGGGGGGAAAAGGATGTAAATAAAACAAAGCAAAAAAGTCAAGAAAAGGGAGAGAAGAGGTGGCTTTGGAGCTGAGAGGAGCGGCTGTGTGATGTGTCCTCAAGGGACTGCCGCAGGACGTCACTTGTGCTGCGTTGTGTGGGTGGAATCAGTCTGGCTTCAGCTACGTGTGTCTTCTGGAGGAAACAAGAGCGCAGCTAAATGTGGATCAACGCAACTTGCAGACAAGCTGGGGTTCCTGTTGGGGAAGCACTCACCTGCACAGCTGTTATAGACAAGCCAGGTACCCTCCTGTGCCACTGCAGCTGGAGGAACAGTAAATGTGGCAGGCACAAGTCTTCCATAGCATCACAGAATGGCTTGGGTTGAAGGGACCTTAAAGCTCATGCAGTTCCAGGGACACCTTCCTCTAGAGCAGCTTGCTCCAAGCGCCTGTGTCCAACCTGGCCTTGAGCACTGCCAGGGATGGGGCAGCCACAGCTTCTCTGGGCACCCTGTGCCAGCGCCTCAGCGCCCTCACAGGGAAGAGCTTCTGCCTAAGAGCTCATCTCAGTCTCCCCTCGGGCAGGTTAAAGCCATTGCCCTTGGCCTGTCCCTACAGGCCCTTGTCCAAAGACCCTCTCCAGCTTTTTTGTTGACCTCTTTACACACTGGAAGCTGCTGTAAGGTCTCCCCTGAGCTTTCCAGCGTAGTAAGCCCCGTTTGCTTTAATATAGAGTCCAGAGACCTCCTGGCACTGTGCACGTACCAACTAAGTGTCAGATAATATTTGGTACAAAAGAAAACATTTGGGACAGTGGGTAGAAGGGCACTTTGATTGCATCAGGAAAGGAAGGTGGGGCAAGTGACTTATCCCAGGTCCTCCCTTCTGCCTGGCATCCATGGTAGGCACCAGGAGTCTGCTCAGGATGTGCCGATCCCCACGCTCATGCCTAAACCACAAGGTTATTCCTCCTCTTAGGTCTCTCTGCCTGTATAGTCATGAGATAGCACTGCCTAGAGATGTCTTCAGGTCCGTGGGATGTCTGCCCCATGCCTCCCTGCCTGGCCAGCTCTGCACAGAGCACACACTGGCTCCCTGCAGCCAATTTTGTAAGCAGATGAGAATTCATAGACAGATTTTCCCCCATTCTCCTGAGCCCTGTGCACACAGAGCTGCGTGACCAATCTCAGCAGGTTCCTATTCTCCTGTTCCAGCTATAATAACACTGTGCTTGTTCCCACAGAGGAGCCAAACACCAGGAGATGCTTTACGGAATTCGCTTTTGTCTTGAGAGCCTCATTCCCTGGCTGCTGAAATCTTTGGGAATTCACTGCGTTTTCTACATTCACATGTGGTCAGCTCCTTCTCGTCTTTCTTTTCTTTCACCCCCACCACATTGATCCCAACATCATTTTAGCTTCAGCTGGCTTGTCGCCTTTATCCTTTCATGATGTGTTTCCACGTGCCTCATCTGCATCTCACACCTTCCATCCATAGTTCCCCCCCAGCAGTTGTTTGGAGCTAAATATTCTCTGAAGAAGAAAAATGAGAGTTGTTTCTGCTCAGTGTTTGGGCCTTAATTTCTCTCCTCATCAGACTTCTTTTAATTAATGCCTGTAGGAATTAAATCTGTCTACCTTGTTGATACCTCTGGCTATCAGCTGCTGAAAGAAGTGTTGAGAACCTTATCGGCTCACACACAGGCTTTTGGCTTTAGTTTGGCTGGTCTTCACTTCTCTATTTTCCTAATGGCTTCTTTTAAGGTTTCAGACCTTATTTCTTATCTCTTTCCATAGCCAGTTCATTGGCAAATTAAGCAGTGTTGGAACAGGCCACTTCCATTTCCTTTAGCTTCAGTTGTAGATGAATTATTCAAGCTAGCTAGAGAGCATGCCGTGCGCCTGGAGCCTCTCTTGTTCCCATTTATGCTTATGGGTCAGATCTCACACCAACCTCTGGTGTGACCCAAGAGTTTCTGCTATTTGTCTGAATGTTCCTCAGGGAATAGCTGCAGGCTCCCAGGATGCTGGTCCCTGTCATCCCCTTGCTGAAGCCTGAGACAAAGAGCAGCACTGGGGTGGGAGGATGCTGTATCCTCATGGTCGTTGGGAGAGGAGAGCGCATGGACATGAATTACTGCTTCATTCCTGGACAAAGCCAGAGCACGTTGCCAGGAGAAGAGGGAGGCACAAATGCCTAATGAATTTGCTAGAGAATGGCAGCAGATAAATCTGCCCTCATGGAGGAGTCTGACATGAAAACTTCCTAACTCTTGTTTATCTCTCATCTTCCTCTCCTGCACCCATACATCCATCTTTCCCTCTCCCTCTGCACACCTCAGGGCCTCTTTGCACCTTTGCTCAATCTCTTCCAGCCCGTTGATCCCATCACACTGTTTGTTTTCCCCTCGTGCATCTCTCCTCTGCCATTCTCAATTCAGCTTTTCTCCAGGGAATCACTGAACCCAGGTGAGGAGCATGGAAGTGCCAATGCCGGACGATTTGGCATTGGTAAGGATTTTACCAGTGGCAACACAATACTGTGTGGCTTTTGAACTGGAGGCTTTGAATAACATCCCTGTCCTTATGCATATGTTCCAGCAGAGAGCCAGGTAGGATTCAGAGCCTCCTGAGGCCGTTTTGGCTTAAGCCAGTGCTAGGGGGAAGTGGGTTGCCTGGTAAAATGGGCTGTACACTAAGATGGATGTCATCTGATGTTGTTCCTGCAGTATTTCCAGGTACACACTGATTTACACCAGCTGCTGGTGACTCCATATCTTCACTGAGTCATTAGCAGTGGAAAAGGCCTATTAATTTGGATATACTCCCCTTGGGGCACAAGGGCGGAAGAATTCCCTGCCTAGTCCTGTCTACTTATATTCTCATTTCATTTTTTGATGAGGTCTGCGTGAGCAAAGGGTGTTCAGAGCCAGCTGGCTTGTTGCTATGCGCAAGGTATCGTGTTGCTTGGAATCTGATTGCTTTTCTTATGGAAGAGGGCCGTGAAGCTGTCAGCACACATCTAATAAAGTTCATTGCCACTCTTAAATACAGCTCTTGAATAAGATGCTGCTCTGTGCTGGGTCCAGAGGAAATTCAAGGCAAACATTTCACAGATCATCGACACCAAAAATCTCCCCTGACTTAGAAAGAAAGAGTGTTAGTTCCCCAAGTGGCCTCCTGCTCATCACTAAGCATGGGTAGATTGTTAAATCTCTTCCTTCTGCCCAAGTTTTCCAGCTTGGGAGGTGGGGAATATTTCTCCTCCCATCTTCACAGGAGTGTTAGGCAAGCAGAAAATGTGATGCATTCAAATGCTTCCAGCAAGGGGTACAACCCGTGCATGCTCAGCTTGGGCTGTGCAGTCACTGCTGCTGGTGATGCTGTTCACAGCCAGAGCCTATTCTGTGCATGAGGGAAGGCTCACAGAGGGAGGAAATGGTTTCTATTAGATCAGGCAGCAGGTCCAAACACAACAGATAAGCGTTTGAGCACCGCATGCTTCTTCAGAGCTTGGAGTCAGTGGGATGTGCTCCAGCCAGGGCTCTCTCTTTGTTAAATGTGTGTTATGAACTGGACCAGGGGGCATTTTTAGAGTGGAGGAACGTGCAAGCAAGGGGACAGACAATCAGAGTCCTCAGCTTTAATTCACTTGGAGTCTGCTGTTTCTGCTCCTAATCCAAAGATCCGTGTGCTCCAAAGCAGATCCAATAGAAGACTCCCCCTCCTTCGTCTCACCTACATCCATAGAGGCTCTCTGCTGCCGCTGTCCTGCTGCTACCTGGTGTACATGGAAAGTGAGCCCATTAAGAGAAGCACCAGCAGGCAGGCTGGCAGGTAACCCACGCAGCACATCCTGACTGTCAGTTTGGGAGTCCATTTGAGCAGCTATTTCCTGTCTTTGCTCCAGTTTTGGAGTCTTTGCTTTTGCTGAAGGCACTCATAGGTTTTGGTACTTGGCCAGGCAGGAGATACCACGTAAGGCCTGCAGTACAGACTGAGGTTTGCATGTAGAGAGAATGGCTCTGCAGCCGTAGCTTGGCGTTTGCCAGTGTTCAGGACACTGTAGGCACATCTGCGTGCTTTGAAGAGTCAGTCTGTGTCTCAGCTTGTGACAATGTCTCTCACAGGAGCCACGATTTGCTTTTAGGTGTTGTAGAGCAAGGTGTGACAGGTACAGACCCAAGGGAAGCATTCAGCCTGGCAAGGTTCAAGCTGAAATTCAGGGCTCTCTTACCATACTCCATGTTTTCCAGGGGACCTGAGCAATCTCTCTATTGCTCTCAAAATGATTTTGACAAACTGGAGAAATGGTTTGGAAGAAATAGGATGCAATTTAATAGAGATAAGTACTAGATTCTGCATCTAGGCAGGAATAATGAACTGTTCACGTGCTGGATGCAGATATAGAGAGTTGACTAGGCAGCAATCCTGCAGGAAAGACTGGGGCTCAGGTTTGATCACTGTGTCATCACAGAAGAGATGTCAAGTTGATGTGCAAAATGACAAACAGGAGAGTCTTAGGCAGAAGTATCACCAGCAAGACACATAGAATAGGGTTCCTGCTGTGCCCAGTGCTACAGAGGTCTCAGCTGGATGCCTGGGTTTAGGGCACAACTCATCCAGAAAGTTGCAAAGCAATAGAAGACAGTCCAGAGCAAGGAGGAGTGACTGAAGACTGACATGGTCTGCAGAGAGAGATGGAGGGAGTTGGGATGAGTTAGTCCAAAGAAAAGGACCTTCATAGAATCATAGAATGGTTTGGGTTGGAAGGGACCTTAAGATCATCCAGTTCCAACCCCCTGCCATGGGCAGGGACACCTCACACTAAACCATGCCACCCAAGGCTCTGTTCAACCTGGCCTTGGGCAAGACAGGAATAGTTCTTAAACGTGAAAAAGGCTGATGCAAACAGAATGGGAATAATCACTTTTCCCTGTCCATGGGGAGCAGCACAGCTCATCCTGGGCGAATTCAACACTTAGAAAAGCCTTCCTGAGCATAAAGCAAGCAAAATGTTCAACATAATGGCTCAGGAGGGGCAGAGCCTACATTGGTGCAGACTACTGAGAAGCATCTAGAGAGACAGCTGGTAAAAGTGGTGCAGTCCCATCAGTTCTGTGTGGAGACAGCAGGCTGGGCTAAGGGACTGCTTGAGATCCTTTCAGCCCCGTGATCCAGGACCCTCAAAGTGTCACCTCATAGATTACTGGCATCACTTTGTACTTACTCAGCATCTGAGCTTTGCAGCAGGCAGTACCATGGAGCTGCCTTGCAAAGACAACGCCATCAGTTTGGAGCTCTGCTGCTCTTCCATTGACCTCTCTCTCTTGTCTGTGAGCCCAGGAAAGCAGCATCCAGCACGAGAAAACACTGCCATAAATACCGATAGCTGTTGTGACTTTATTGCCCCTTCACTGGAGGTGTCAGCCACGCTCCCAGCTTGCTGGGTTACAGATCCCATTGGAAATGCCTGTCGATAGTCTGGTGCACCAGGAGCTGAGGGGAGAGGATTCCCTCCGGCCTCTGGTGGGAGCAATCCAGGAGCTGCTCACTGTGCCCATCAGCCTGTGTTTTGCTGCATATGATGATGATTTTCTTGAGCAAAGCATTCCTGCAAGGCCTTGATTTAGTGGCTTCAATTTGAATGCTCCCTTTATCCCACTGTATTAGCTGGAATTGAATAACCTAATGCAACCTGTGCAGAAACAGCGCTGCAACCAGAGAACGCTCCTGCATCTGCTCCAAGAACAACCTTCTCTGCATCTTCCCCTTAAATGCCTGTTTACCAGAATGAGTAATTAACGATGTTAATTTTAATCTCATTTGCTAATGAAGGCAGCCTAATTGCACAATAATTGGGAGCAGCCAGAGCAGGAAACAGAAAATAAACCCTGCATATGTAATTCACTCTAGCTTCTTTCTAATTACCTCTCCAGTGGCTCTCCATCATCAATGGTGTCTTCAGGGGATTTTGGTAATGAAGAGAAGCATGGGACACAGAAGGAGATATTGCCATTAAAAGGAGGGAGCTGGTAGGACAGGCCAGTACCCATCTTCTCCCAGCCATCCAAGCTGGAGGTGATGAATTCCTAGGTATTCCACATGGAAAGCTAAGTTACGGATGAATTCGATCACTGTAGTTCCCATGGTCTCTGGGGACTGTGGTTTGGCCACAGACTCTCCCGAAGGATATCTCAGACCCCTTGTCCTTCTCCTAGCTGTCTGTTCTTCCCAAGTTCCCAAACAGCAACTTTGCAAGGAGACTTGTTCTCCTGGAGTCCCTTTGCACATCTCGGGGTGTTCCTAAGTCGATCACTGAGCATTCCTGAACACAAGCAGAAATGGAATATGAGTCTTGCAAAATGGGAAGCTTGGACCCAGAGGGGATCAGCTGCTTGTCCTGGAGTTCCCAAGGCACTTGGCACAACCAGGAGATGGCTGGTGGGGCTTGCTTTACTGTAAGGGTTAAGAGATGGCTTACAAGCTCATGTACATCCTTGCTTTTCCCCCCCTGACGGGTGCTTTGCTGGTGCCATGTCACCAACCTGCACTCAGTATGGTCCCTTATTTAAACCCTGATGCCACATTCTACTTGTCCCTTGTTGTCCTGTCCCGTGCTGCAGGAATCCAGATGTCTGGGGCATTAGCAGCAAATGATTCAAAGCAGCCTTTATCTTTCTTTCTTTCCTTTTTATCACTACAGTCCTGCTTCTTTGTGTGATATCCTTTTGAAATCAGTTCTCCCAGGTACGGTGGGAGCTTCCCATAGGCACGTAAGTACCGAGGAAGTTGAGGTTTCCAATTGAAATTGCCATTAGCTTTTCCTTACCTTTCTAGCAAGGCTGGTAGGTGCACTTGGCAGGTTGCGCTCTTTATCTTCATTGGAGGATTATGCAGTATTTGTGATTGAAAAGATGTGGCTCCAGGCTGGTTTAGCCAGCAGGAGCAGGACAGCATTCATGCAGCCAGCCACAGACAGGGATACCTGGGTTATCTGCACATCTCATCTGCAACACACTGCATCCAAGGCTTGGGAGATCTCCATTTATGTGTAGAACAGGAGCTGCTGCAGCACAACTCCACCACACTGCCCAGAGCACGTCAAGCCTTGGTCTGCTGGGAAAGCTGTCCAAGCATCTCAGCACTGGCAGTGTGCACAGTGCATGGCTCTGTGTCCCGGTGGCTCCTGACCAGTTTGAATCAGCCACCAGGCACACACACTGCTCTTCTCATCCTCCATGTAGGGTCATAGAACCATAGAATGGTTTGGGTTGAAGGGATCTTAAAGCTCATCCAGCTCCAACCCCTGCCACGGGCAGGGACACCTTCCACTAGAGCAGCTTGCTGCAAGCCCCTGTGTCCAACCTGGCCTTGAACACTGCCAGGGATGGGGCAGCCCCAGCTTCTCTGGGCACATTGTGCCAGCACCCTTAAAGGGAAGAACTTCCTCCTTATATTTAACCTGAGCTTCCCATCCCTTGTGAACCGCCTCCTTTCCCTGTTCCGCCTCAGTTCATCCTCTCCTGTTGTCTTCCTCTAATTAGCTTTTTCCCTGAGTTGTTTTTTCATCTGTGCAATTGAGAAACAGTTGAAGCAAAGATATGAAGAGGGAACAAGAGAAGGAGGTTTATTTGGTTGGAAACAGCTGTCATTTCATCCCCCAGAGGGGTCTGCCGGAGAACAGAGGGAATAATGGGGGTCTGAATGGCAAGTTGGAGACCTTCCTGGTCCTTCCTGGCCAAGGTCTCCTTCTGGGGAGAGAGGTGGGAGAGGAGACATTTGCTAAAGGACTCATCAGTGGGCAGCTTGCAGGAATTATGCTGGCTGGAAATCCCAGCAGATGCCTCACAAAGGTTCCCCTGATTCGCATCTCTTTCAGCCTGCTGGCCTTTGAATTAAACCCATCTAATTAGTGCCACTCATTAGAATCAATGTCTCAGGCTGCTGAAGATGTGCAATGGAAGCCGGTTTCTGAGCTTCATAGCAGGGTCTCAGTTCAGATGGTGTTGGTGGGGTTTCTGGAGGTCTGAGGACGCAGGATGCTGTGTTGTCATCGTGGTGCCACCCCAGTTCCCAGTCCTCCTTGGAAAGGTGGGCTCCCGAGGGAAGGATAACATTAACTCAGCCTGGTGGGAACATGGAGGATTCAGACAGACTAAGGATCAGTTGTGCTCCCATCGCAGATCCTCCAGCCTAGAGAGCAGGGCTCTTGGGATTAACCACAAGATAAAGCCAGGAGGGGAAGCCAGTTTTGGCTTCTGTTTCATTAGAAGAAAGACACAGTTTGTGCCTTCCCTGCTCAGAAGGTGTATGATGTCTTCTTCTCCCCAGAGCTGCTGGAAAGGACAGGTAAATCACTCCTCCCTTCAGAATCCTCCTCCAGGATCTGCCCCAGCAGTTCTTTGTTGCTCCAGAAAGCCAAGCCTGCAGTGAACATTACTATGGCCTCAGTGTTCACCAGTGGGTACTTCTGCCCTCCCCCTTGCTGGAAGTGATTCCTGACAGCCTGCTGAGCACAAGCAAACTCAAGACTTGCTACGCTGAGCTGATCCAAACCCAGCCTGCAGGATCAGCACCTTGGGAAACCCACTGCAGGCTCAGCTGCAGGTGCTTGACCTCCATCCAGAAGCAGCATCCGTACATCCCTCCATCCATCATCTCCATCCCATCCATCCCTCCATCACCACCCACCTGCCCCAGGGTAAGCAGAGCTCCCAAGGGGACTCAAGGGTCCAGCCTTAGCTGATGCTGGATATCGTGGGTGGCAGCTTCACATCAGCTCCCTTGTAACTTAGCAAAAGCACAGGGCCTGATGCAAGGCCATCTGAGTCCCTCCAAGCAGCAGGATCTATTCGCTCTCTGACAGGTCTGTAACACAGTTGTGGAGTGACCCATGAGGGGGAAGGCCAAGCAGCAGGCAGCTGTGGCAGATACAAACTGGGAATGCCCTGAGGCTCGGGTTGGGTTTTGTTCTCAAGGGATTGTTCAGCATGCCAGTTTGCAGGCAGGACTGGGAGGTGGGGACACAGCCTGGGCCTGTTTGGCATTAGCAGAAGGGGTCACTGCTGACACATGTCCTCGGAGCTTTTAGAGCCCGCAAAGCTGCTAAACGCTAATTTTTTAAATGAAGTTGTCAACTGATGTGTGATTTGATTGTGCAATTGCAGCATTCAGGAGAAATCAGGCAGAAAATCATCTAATTAAACTAATAAGATGTCCAAAGCAGGAGATGTTCTCTGCTTCTTGCCTTTGACACAGGAAGAGGAGGAGAAGAAAAGGCCCTTTTGGACAGGGTTGTTTTTTTTTCATGGAAATGAGACTAATGTGTAATTCACCTGCACCTTCCTGCATGGTGGGATATGCAGACCCTCCCTGGTGCAGAACCTTTGGGTTAATGTGGCTCCACATCTCTCATCACTGGGTATCTCCCATAGTGGGGCAGGCTTGGGGGTGAACAAGGGCAGGGGAGGTTATTTCGAGGGCTTGCCTGCCCAGCTGCCCTGCTGCCATTGAGGAAACACCATCCTCTGCATTTTCACCATCCTTTATCTTGGTCATTTCCCCACTGTGCTTTCCCTGCAGGAATGCCTTTGCAGCAAGATGGGGGATGATGGTGTGGGGCAACGTGTTACATGCAGTCCCTTCTCCTCAGGGGATGACAGGAGTAGTATGTAGATGGTAGACTGAGCTCTGTGCCAGTTCTGCCCTATCTGTCCATATGCGGTGCTCAGGAAAAGAAACCCCATTGCTTTTCCAAACTGCTAAATGCCTGTTCCCAGGAGTGGGGGTTAATAGGTTCCCAGTGCCAAACATCACCTCCTGAATTGTCTGTATTCCCCTGGTGCAGTGGTACCAGCTGTATATATCGGGTTTTAGCTCCCCTGAGCAGACCAGAAACACAAGGGGTACCCACGGCAGCTCAGATCTGTTTCGTTCACAACCTGCCCTCTGAGGGGCATGCATTTCCATAACTGAGAAATACAGGGACACAGCTGGAGGGCACCTCAAAACCTGTGGAGGTTCAGCAGCCTTCCCACATGTTTCACCTCTCTTTAAAGCACCCGTGTGCTGGGAGCTGATGACTTTGGGGGGGTCTTTTTAAGCTTGCTGGGAAGTGCATTTTCATAGCTGTGGGATGAGCCACCCCAGTGAGGGCTCAGGGCAGCAAGGGCTGAGGAGCAGGAAGGGATGAGGCGGGTGAAGCGGAGAGCTGAGCACCTCATGTCAGTATTCCCCATCTCCAGTGTTTCTTTCTGAAGTTGCACATGCCCTCCAACACTGCTTTTAACTAAACAAGTCAAAATAAAGGAGTGGGAGTCACTTGCCTGTCAAAGCACCCCAGAAGAACGAGCTGATGTTTGGGGTTTGCCATACATAACACGCACAGGGGGGCCCTGTAGCACGTTCCTTTTCTCTCTTTTTCTCATCTCTCTGGATTCTTTTTCATTTGGGCACCGAGCTGGAAAATGTGCCCTTGCTTTAAGTAGAATTCCATGTCAGGGATTTTCTCGAGGAGCGGGGATTGTGGTGGGAAAGGCGGCGAGAACAGCATTAATACCCGCTCTGTGCTTCAGGCCTGAGAGAGCTGTTAACTCACAATAACACCTTGGGGTATTACTGATTTTCAAAGTGACTGTCTTGGTTTTGACAGCATAAGTTTGTCATTCCCTGCCTCATTTTACTTTCTAATGGGCAGAAAAGTCAAGAGGATCAGACTGCTCTTTAACAGAGAAAGAGCGTCCTGGTTATCCGGCTCTTTTGTGACACTGGCAAAGGGCTGTACTCAGGAAAGTTGGGAGGTTGGTTCAAAGTCACACACTGCTTGTTCCCCACTTGTGCCAAGCAGCTTGGGTAAAGCCAGATCCTTCTGCTCCAAAATGCTGTTAAGTGTCAGTGCCCTCTGAAGCTGCATAGAGCCTCCATTGAAACAGCCAGCCTTGGTGGCAGTGGGAGGTGGGTAAGTGCCTGCTGGAAGGCAAGGGGGATCTTTTTCTCCACTGTGTTGTAGCTTTTCAGCTCTCCAGTGGGAAATCAAGAGCAGAACACTCCTGCAAAACTGCCCCTCGGTTCTTGTCGAGGAAGGAGTCTGAGCCATTTGTTCAGCCTGGAAAAGAGGAGCTGCATGGAGACCTCAGAGCAGCTTCCAGTGTCTAAAGGATGCCTGCAAGGATGCTGGAGAGGGACTCTTCATCAGGGGCTAGAGCGACAGGACAAGGGGTGATGGGTTCAAACTGAAACAGGGGAAGTTCAGGTTGGAGATAAGGAAGAAGTTCTTCCCTCTGAGGGTGGTGGGGCACTGGAACAGGTTAGCCAAGGAAGCGGCAGTGTTCAAGGCCAGGCTGGACAGAGCCTTGAGTGGCATGGTTTAGTGTGAGGTGTCCCTCCCTGCGGAGGGAGGGATATGGGGAATATCACCTACCCTTGCCATCACCACCCCTCACAAGGGTCAAGCTGTGTCTAATCCCTGGTGAAGCAGATCAGGTTTTCTTGTTACTGATGCCTTCAGCTGAATGAAGATGATCATCTCGGGAGCCTCTTCAGGAGGAATCAGGGCTGGTGTACAGAACTGAGGACTCATTGGCCTAACTTCAGAATACATCTTTGTCTCTGAGAATCCCATCAGAGAGATCTCTTCACTTCTGCTTGACTATGGCTACTACCAGAGTTAAAGATCCCGGACTTGGAAGCAACAGGGTCCTTTTTAGCTTAGTTTAAGCACACAGTGTCAGTTTGACCTCTGGGTTGGCTTGATTTGTTGGTTTGATTTCCTTACAGGCATTTCCTACTGACCACTTCAGAAGCAGGTCTGGCGGCAGACTTCTTGCTCAAATCCAGCTGATGATCTCCATTGGGAGACACTTTAACACTGCAGGAGCTTCTTCTGGCTTCCTCTGCTTGTACCCTTGCATTCCTACCTATGATCCGTGGGGCAACCAGGAGAAAAACATGTACATGATGACCCTTCCCATCCCTCCTGCAGTGCACCGTGATGGCCCTTTTGCTCTGCCACTTCTCTATCCCTCCACCTGCAGCTTCCAAGGGTATCACAGTACTACAGAAACCTCTGATTTATACAGCTGCGATACAAGTAGGTGCAGCAGAATGAAACACTCCACCCAAATGGGGGGTTTATTTAATGGAGGGGGGTTATCTACTGGGGGTAGTAAGAGAAAAGTCACTGGGTTGTTTGGGACTGCTAAAGGATGCTCTTATGGATAGCAGCACTTCATTGCCACTTGGATAGGTAGGACGGGAGTCTGGGCCAACTGAATGGTGAGAGATACCATCTTCAGGCATGGGTTTAGGTTCTTACAGCTAACAGAAAACGTGCTTCTTCCAAAGTGACGCTGTTAGAATGAGGAGGGATGTGTCACATTTGCATTGCCAAACCACAGATGCTGGGTAATTGCAGGCTGCATCAGAAACAGGTAATGGGGTGCCCTGGTGGGATCATCCAGGCAGAATCCCAGTCCGCAGACTTGCAATGTCCTGACATTAAAGCTGCCCGGGGAGGTTTTGCTGCTCTGCCCTGCCAGAGTCTCACACAGCTCACAAAAGGAACCTGCTGCTTGGTTCAGCTCCCAAAGGAGGGGAGCAGAGATCCTGCACGACGGACCCAAGTTTGCCTGTTTCCCATGGAAATGGAGACGGAGGCATCTCTCCATCCTGCTGTGAAGGTGCTGAGAAACCTTTTGTGCCTTCTCAGTACAGCTCCTCCCCAGTGGCAGAGTTGTTTAGAAATCTTGGCCTGAGTTATCGACCCTTTAAGGACTTAAAAGTGTAACTCTCCAGTTATCAACTTTCCCAGTGTTTGCTCGAGGATCCCAGGAGGAAGGGAATAGGTGTGACTGGGGAGAGGCCTTTGGCAGAGGAGTTTCCAGCAGCAAATTATCTGCTGGGGAGATTTCAATGCGCGTGAAAGATGAAGCTGCTAATTTGTATTTTAATATTCCCCTGGTGTCCCATTGTATAAATTAAGTAAATTCAGTCAAAGGCTATCCCTTATCTATTGCATGTGTGTGCCGTGCTGCTTGCAAAGCGAGAGGATGGCAATGGAGATCCGAGATTTCTGCTGATATATCAAAGTCAGGCAGAGGGAGAGCATTGATCGCAGGCAGCTACACAACAGCCTGTGCCATAAAAAAAAGGGAAGACAAAAGAGGAGGAAGAAGCAGCAGACAGAATAATCTCTCTTTTCTCTTCCCTATCAGCATCCTGAGCTTTGAATTACAGGTGAATGAGAGCTGACTTATTCCTTCTTTGCGGGAGAAGCGCACGCACAGGAGTCAGGGCAGCTGGAGTTATGGCTCCCCTGGCCATCGTAGATTGGCCCCCTCATGTGCATGTAGTATTTTGTATTACTGTTTATGGGGCTAACTTTAATGTCTTAATATATATGTGCAGTGTGCCAGAATTACAGCTGGAGGGGGAACCATAACTTTGAACTTCCTGACTTTTGTGCATGTAAAACCTCAGCTGCAGTGTTAATTTAGTCGGGGTTTTTTTTGGTTGTTGGTGTGGTGTTAGTTGTTCTCCTTCCCATTACTTCACAGATACAAGAAGGATGAGAAAGGAAAGTGTCAACGTGCTTATTTGATGCTGCAAATGATGGATTAGCACTGGTAATTCCCAGGCAGGCTGTGGCTGGTGGTGATGCTGCTTGGGAGGTGGGAGCTTAAGGGCTACACTGTGGCTCAGAGGGAGAAAAGTGAGGCCCAGAGCTATCTCAATAGCAAGGTGCAGCAGTGGGGAGCAGGGTGGCTCAGGAGGGTTTGGTGTTGCTGTAATACCCACATAAATGTAAGGATGTGGGAAGCAGTCCTGTAAAACGGGGAGGCAACACATCGCCCTCATGGGACCATGAGGGTAGAGCCAGGGAGGCGAGCAGTAGGGTGGCACATCTTCTTCTAGTCTTAAAGCCAGGAGAGCCTGGGTTCATTTACCACGTCCAGCACAGCCTTAGGGCTCCGTGTTGGTTAGTCAGGAGTAGCCTGAGTCCTCTTGCTAAAGGCAGGGCAGCTCCTGCCTGCAGCCATACCCTGCAGGTACCAGCACGACATGGATGCTGAGGGCTTCCCCAGCCGACCAGGCATGAGCTGTTTGCCCAGGAGTGCAAGGCTCTGTTTAGCTGCAGGTTGCATAACCTCTGTAAGTCTTTCCCTTTGCATCCTTAACGCTTAGAAAGCTAGCAAGTTTTAAGTGAAGAACTTGTTCCCTTGACTGATGTATCCCATTTCCTGCCTCTCTTATCCCATGCTGGTTCCCTAATACTCGGAGAAGGCACATGGGGATGTCTCTCCTCTGTTCAGCTGCATCTGATCACCTCACTCAGTAGCACCTCTGAGTTTTAAGGACCCTAATCTGTGTTGAATGTACTTGCAATCACTTCAAAAGCTCGGAGGGAGGGAGGGCAGTCAGACTGACACATGCAAACGGTTTGATTGCTGTGGTGTTACTTCCATCAGCAACATGACTGGAAAATGACTGAAGGCAAATATGATTTTTGAAGGGGATACAACCTATAAACTCCAGTTTAAGGAAAGCTGAAGTGGAAGCTTTCAGCCCTCCTTGCATGCACATTGTTCCTTCAGGTCTCTGCTAGACTCAGGCAGGGAGTGGAGGAGGCACAGGCAGAGCTGGAGCATGGCAGGGCTGGCTGAGGTGGTTTCTTCTGGTTGCTGGTGCACAGGGCTCTGCTTTCATTGCCTTCCAGGCAAAGCCTGTGCTGTCCAAGCAGGGGAATGCAGCCCTCAAACACAGGCACTCAAGTGCTGCCGCAGGGCCATCTTGCTGAAGAGCCTTACAAGAACACTGCTTCTCTCCTTTGCCTCCTAGAAGCACCCCCTTTCCCATCCCTGCCTAATCCCTCCCTAAAATAATCAGTAAGACCAAAGTCCTGATGCCCTCCTCTAGTGGCAATCTTGAAAGCAACAGAGGTGCCCCAAGGGACAGTTTGACCCTGATACAACCAGAAGTGCAGAGGAGAGAAAGAAGGAGCAGCAAAACCATGCTATCTGCTGGAAAAATAACCCCTTCCCTTTGTCTCTGCTCCCCTCTCCACTGCTCAGCAGTGCTGAGTGTTTGCTGCCTGCCTGCAACTGCCCCTCTAGATAAAGCCAGAGCATAATGAGATATAGAAGGAGCAAGGCACTTGCTAAAGACGCATCTTCTTCCTTCCCCTTCTCACCATGCAAGGAGGGGGATGCTCAGAGACTCCTGCACGGAGCCCTGCTCTGGAGCAGCGTGCAGCAAACACCACACAGCCCTCCCAAGGCTTTCAGCTCATTTTCCCCAAGGCTGGTGTAGCATTAAGTTATATCCAAAAGCAGCCTTTCAAACTGCTGCCTGGCGCGTTACATAAATCCTCACCAGGCTCCTCGGAGACAGCAAGCAATTACACTAGGTGCTGAGGAAGCAAGCGAGAGCTCAAAGAAAGGTTAAAAGAAGAAAGAGATGGGGGGGGGGAAATAAATAGAAACAACCAAAATCCCAGCTCTGGTAGCAGCTTGGAGTGGGAGGGAAGCCCACAGGCTCCAGACAAGGCTGTGTGACTTGTGTGGAAATCACTGCATCGAGGCCCATTCCAGCCAAGGCCTAAGGGGATTTCAGCCATCTCTTAACCATGATAGTATTTGGTGAAGATGTGGGACATTCATTTAGGCCCTAAGGCATAAGAAACAGTTGTCAGTGGAGCCCAGAGAGTCTGCGAGTGATTGCTGAAAGCCCCAGCTTATGACAGCGTTACGTGGATGCTCTCCAGTCAAAGGCATTCCCCTCTGTATAGACCTCCCTGTCTCCTGCACCCACTTATCTGGGCAGGCAGAGGGGCTCTGGGAAGGGCTCTTCACACCATCTCACCCCTCTGTCCCACAAGAGATGGTGACCAGCTCAGGTCTGTCTCCTTACAGCCAGCGGAAGGTGTGAGGGGTGTCTCTGGAGAGAGACCACTTCAGTGCTGAGCCTCGCCTGCTCCATGCGCGTGTTGGAGCCTTCCAAGGTCCGTCTGCATCCTGAGATCAAGAGAGGATCCAGGACCCAGAGACCGAAGCTCCCCAGGGCAGGTCCGTAGTGCAGAGATGATGGCTCCAGTCGTGGGCTGAATCCCCTGTGCTCTGGGCAGGGGCAATGCAGCAACTCCGCTTTGGGTCTGGCTTAGTCAAAGCCAATGTAGAACTCTCTGCAGTGCCTTAAAGTCAGCTGCAAATGTAAGCTGTTACCTTCCTTGCCTTCTCATTTCCCCTCAGGGCAATGATCTCCATTCGTGAATGTCTCCAAAGTGCTTCCAGATCAGTGTGTGGAGCCTGATGTCTCAGAAGCTTCCCCTGCGCTTGATGCAGAAGTGCTGTCCTGTGCCTGATGCAGGCAGCGTGCAGCCAGCCTGCTTTCCCTCATGGTTTGCTCTCTGTTAGTCCTGTAATGTTGTTATCCTCCACAACCTGACAGCTCTAGTGCTTGGCCAATAGGTAACTTCTGGGGAAGGGGGTTTAGGATTGAAGTGAGTACATCAAATAGATTTAACAGAGCTGCCTGAATTCATGGTGTTCATAACGCATGCATTTCCCTAATAGACGTAGGCATGGATTTAACTGTCAGGCACTTGCATTAAGAAAATGGATAGCAGATCCTGGAGACACCTGAGCTGTGGGTAGAGAAGGAGGTTTAATCCAGGTGCACTGTTCTGGCAGATGTGTCACTGAGTGGTCAGAGGATCCGATAATAACCATTGTTCTCAGCTGTTCCCTGGAGGCAGGGCACATCTGATAGCCTGCCTGATGGAGAAAGCACAGGGAGCAGGGAGCAAGAAAGGAGCCCACGTGCTGAGCGCCTTGTACAGACAACCTGCTGTACAGCATCGGGCTCTGAGGGGTCCTGGGCAGGGAGCACAGGCAGGAGGGTGCCAGGAGCCACAGGGTGAATGGGTGCTGCGCAGCCATCAGTCAACCATGATGCTCCCCAGACCATCTGTGGAGCAGCACTGGGCTGGTGCTACGTTGAATCATGGCCTCAAGTGGGGAAAACCCACACATTTTGGGACCTCCAGGACCACAGCCTCATGCTCTTGGGCTGGTCCCAGCAGAAGCCAGTTAAGGACCCTCACTTCCATGAGATTTTAGTTGTTTCCATCTGACAGCAGTTCTTTCCCAGTGCGTGTAGAACTGCCTCACTCCTCCTCAGCACAAGCTGGCAGAGACAAGGAGCTAAAGAGGCTAAAGAAAACCTAAGAAAATGAGGAGGAAAAGGAGAATCTGTGTGCCACTGACATCGTTCCTCCTATCTTCAAGCATCTTTGAAAGACTTGTGTCTTCCTTTGACAGAGCCAGCAAGCCCTTCATCTGGGAGCTGCATGAGTCTCAGGCAGCTTCAAAGCATGATGGCTGCATTCACGTTCCCAGCTGCAGGGACTTTCAGAGCCTATATTTAGGCTTTTCTATAGGATAAGGGATAGACTGCATGGGTTCTGCTGAAGAAAATTGTGTTTCTCTGACCTGCTTAAATCCTTTGGAAGAGTTAAGAGACCAGTGGATAAAAGGGAATGAGAGAGTATATGTATACACACGTTCCTTCTTTTGAATTTCAAAAGCCTTTTTTGATAAAGACCCTGACAGAGAACTGTCAAGGCATGCTGGTGACCAGGGGGTGGAAGTTAAAATCCCTGAGATAGATTAATGCTGTTGGAGAGAATAAGAAGAAACGGGCAATTCTCAGCAGGGGAAATGGTGATTGTCAAGGGGTTCTTGCAGGTCAGCATCAGATGGGAATGTTACTCAGTGTATTTACTAATGGTGGTGGCTGGGGCTGAGTAGTGAGGTAGGGAACTTTGCTGATGGCACGTGTTTGTGTTTGCTATCAAGACTGAAAGGGAGCGGAGAGGAACTTGAACAGAGCTGGAGTCTGGTGTCCTGATTTCCACCATCGCCTGAAGCTGGCCCACCTCTGCTGCCAAGAAGTGCCTGTGATTTGCACTTAAGGCCCTTTTGTTTGCAGGTGGTGGTGGAAGCAGCTTGGAGAGGGCTTGCCATGGAGCTGGACTGCTCATTCCCAGCTGCTGGCATGCTCCGACAAGCCGTGCTGCTTCGTCTGGCACATTCAGCTGCCGTATGGCCCAAATCTGAGGGCTGTGGCCGTGAGGGCCCGAGTCAGGATGGCTTCCAGCATGGAGAGGGGGCTCTGATTAGCCTGCAGCCCTGCCAGGGTGTTGTGAGGAGGAGGTTCATTAGCAGAGTGCATTCAGACAGCTTGCCAGGGAACTCAGACTTACATCCACCTTTTACTCCCTGCTTCTCTGGCTGTTCCTCTGTCCACCCATCCCATGCTCTACCAGCCCCTCTGCAGAGCTGTCTGACTGTGTCTGTCCATCATCGTGGTTGTCCTGCTCATCACCTCTTGTTCTTACATAGATCTTACTGCTCTTCCCAAGGGAGCACCATTTGGGATCCTGCTTCCCAGGTTTTGTGCATCAGGCATGAGCAAGCTGTGCTGGACATGGTGTAAGCAGAGCTCAGCTCCCAAGAGCTGCTGGTTCTTCAGGAGTCTCTATCCCAGTTTTCCTGCCTTGGCTCCCTTCTCCAGCCCCTCACCAACGTTCTGTTCTCTATTCCCTGCCAGGAATTGCAGCTGAATTGAATGAGGGTAATTAACTTTTGGCCACTCTTTTAATTGAGTAGTCAGGAGGGAGAAAAGAAGGGGAGTTAATTGAGATGAAAGGAAATGACACCAAGCAACAAGCTCTGGTTAATGCGTGTTGGTGAAGCCCAGGCAAGTGGTGCAGTGACTGCAGTGGGCACAGAAAACCTCTGATTCATAGACATCCGTGCTCTAGATGTGGGGACAGGGAGGGATTCTTCTTTATTCTCTCTGGAAAGGGCAGTTGGGATTGAATTATCTTGTATCCTTCTTCCCAAACTTTTCTGTTCCACGTGTTGATAATTGTGCACTTCACATCTGCACTGTATGGATTCCGATTGGGGAAATTGTTCTGGTCTGATGGGCTTCAAAGACCATCATGAACTCCAGGATGCGGGTGCTGAGCTGGTCTGAGGAGACCTGGTGGAGATGTTCCCCGTCTCCCTGTATGCAAGGATGTTGGCCTCAGCTCCCATCCCAGCTTCAAGACCCTCTGATGTTTCGGTATGCTCCAGGATTTATGGGAGGGAAGGTGATGGATCTCTGTTACATGAAGGGCCTCAGATAAGGTGTTTGTATTTATTAAGGCAGTTGTTATATGATAATTAAGCACCAGTTGCTGGCAGAAAACATGTTTATGGAGGTTTGATAACGTGAAAGAGAAAGAGATGCTGTAGAAGTGAGTGGGGTTTCACACATCGCAGCTACCCACTAAACCTCAGGGAGGGGCAGGAGCTGGTGCTTAGGACACTTCACGGGCACAGCTGGATAAGAGCTGTTGGAAATGGAAGGGTTTTTTTGGAAGGGGAGCTACAGCTGCTCTTTCCAAAGCGCAGGGAGCCTTGTTCATGAGGGATCACACAGAGCCAGGTGTCCCCTTCATCCGCCTCCTCCTGGTGAAAGCCTTGAGGTCCAGGGAAAAGCTTCACCTCCTCTTCCGAGAGTCATGCTGGACACGAAGCTCAGCATCCCCAGGGCAGAGCAGCTGCAGGTACTGATGCCATCCTCTGCTTCCAGCATCCCTGTGGGATCCTCCTCCTCCTTCCTATCCCAAATTTGCCCTGACCTTGTGCATCTGCTGCTCCCCTGCTAGCCAGTGTCAGTGCGCCATGGCAAGGACTGCCGCTGATGGGGAGAGGCTGCATTCAGAAGGGCTGGTTTTAATGCAGGGGATGTCAGGAGGTGTCTCTGTTTCAGTGCCTGCTTGGTCTAACCCCAGTGCTCCCTGGCTGAGCTGTGCTCCTGAGAGGGAAGAGGTGCAGGCGAAGGGTGCTACTTACACACATTGGAAGAGAGGCTGCAAGCAAGGGGAGGAGAAACAACAACTCACCGCCTTCTGTAAGGTGTCAGGAGCTGTGGTTGGAGTGGCCTGGAGTTCTTTGTATCACCCTGGCAAAACCCTTTCAATACAGCATGGGCAGCCCCAGAGGGGCTCACTGCAGCCCCTCCTGACCTGGAACTGGCACCATCAAACGCTGTCAGATATGGATGTGATGCAGTATGTGGAACTGCCATCCCTTCCCTTACCGAGTCCTCACAGGGCTCCTCTGACCCCCCAGCTCCACTGCAGAGCCGGAAGGGAGGTGGGGAGCAGGGAGGATGGAGAAATCAGAGGAAATGTGAAAAAGAAAGCTCTGTGAAGCCTGGTCTTAGGCAGGGATTTGGGAAGGTTGGGAAGATACAGAAAGAACTTGAGAGATGTGTTTTCTCTGGGATTAAGACCACAGAGTCCATCTCAGTGGGGCTTTTGGCTGCCCTGAGGCTGTGTAACACAGCAGCTTCAAAGAGGCAGTCTACAGAAGCTGGAATTGAATGGTGCTTCCTCTCCCTGTGCCTCCCTTCCCTCCTGCACTCCCAAATGGAGAACTCTGTAAAGGGGTGATCAAGTAAATTGCAAGATGGAGTCAGGTTTGGAGGTCACAGGCAGCTTGGTTCATATTGGAGTATCTGGGCCCATGATCCATGTACGTCCATCACACACTCAACCAGGGGTGCTTTTGGGTGCTCCCTGCCCTCCACAGGCATCCCCACTGGTGTGCAAACAGGAGGCTGTAAACCTCTGCACTCTCACACACAGAGCATCTTCTGGCCTCGCCTGTCGTTGCTGCAGCATCTCCCTTATTTTTAGAACCTGGTTAAACCCAATAAAATAATCATTATTGCTGTAATTAT
Organism: Pezoporus flaviventris; assembly: GCF_033815535.1. Classification (NCBI taxonomy): domain Eukaryota; kingdom Metazoa; phylum Chordata; class Aves; order Psittaciformes; family Psittacidae; genus Pezoporus; species Pezoporus flaviventris. Next base: position 620,058 of record NW_026892739.1, on the reverse strand, counting down.
TTCCAAACAGATTAAATATCTGCCGTGCTCCCAGTTACAGTCTAAACCAGGAGGAGCCATAAACCATCGCAGTGCATAAAAACGGGCAAGCGAGAAGAGAGGGATGACATTTCCTCTGGCTTCCTCATGGGCCTGTGGAGTTACTGGGAACATTTGCATGTTTCTAATGCAGTGCCTCTTTAATAGATTCCTCCCTCCAGACACATCACAAACGGTGTGCTTGCCTGAAGGGTAGGGAGCGGTGGCGCCTGCTTTAGCCACACAACAAACAGGAAGGGGAATATATGCGGTGTTTGATGGCAGGGGAAGAGTGGAGGTATGGAGAAGGAAGGCAGAGCACTTTTTTTGTGTATACAGATGCCATCTGTTACCTTTTGGACCTTTCTGTTGTCTGACCTGCTTTGGACCGCACCGGGATTCTCCAGGGTAACGTGTGGTTTTGCATCCAGGGGTGGGATTATTTGCTCTGAAGTTGGAATTCAGGAAAAAAGGAGACTTAAATTCCTCTCCTGGCCTGTTAATCTGCAGGGTAAAAATACTGCCTCTCTGTGCAGAGGGGTGGGTTTTCCCTGCTTGGCTTCAGTTCAGGCCAGACCCCAGACTTGCACTTTAAGCCTCTCATGGCAAATACCCCTTTTCTGAAGCCAGGCCGTGCTGTTACGTTCCCCGTCAGTTGGATGTCCCAGCACAGAGGTGCTGTGTCCATCCACTGTCACACATGGCTGTGGGCCCACCAGTGAATGTGAAGGGAAGGGCCAAACCAGTTCTGGGTTTAGATCTGCTCTGGGCGCAGGAGCTCAACAAATGCAAACCCAATGAGGTTGGGATAACCCAAGGCCATCAGGATGCTGTTTGAGGGATTCACACATGTACTAGAGATCAGCGTGTTCCCTGGCTCCTGCTTTGACTTCAGAAGGACCCTCCTCATCTTCTCTGTCTCCCTGGTGTCACAGATGTCTCTTTTCTTCTACCCTTTTCTTCTCTTGTTCACTTCTCACCCTGATGGGGTGCCTGGGGAGAGGTTTATGTCAGCACCAGGGTGGGCCGGCAGACATGCTGTGACTGGCCAATGCAGATGATGCTCCTCTGCAGTTCTGATGGATGAGGAGGGTTCATCTAAGACCTCTGGCGCCTTCTTTTCCTAGAAAATAGCTCATTTCCTGCACAGTGTCATCTCACCCCAGAAAAATCGCTTTCCCTTTTCTACCAGCTCACTTGAGAAGTCAAGGAAGATGTCCAGCCCACACTGCTGTAAATCTGGCTGAATGGGAGAGTTTCTGTCGACTGGGCAAGACCTGTAATTTGGAGGCAGCTGGTTCTTCGTGTCCTTTGTGGGCCAGGGGCTCCCCTCTCCAGTGGTGCATTGCAGTTGCCATTTCTATGCCACTCCTGGCTCCTGAGGCTGGGAGGAGACTGTGGGCTAAGGATGTCCACAGTGAACTCCACCTCTTGTGGAGCATTCCGTGAAACTTCAGCCCAAAGCAGTGGTGAGTGCTCCATCCCTGGCAGTGCTCAAGGCCAGGTTGGATGGGGCTTGGAGCAACCTGTTCTAATGGAAGGCGTCCCTGCCCACGGTAGGGGCTGGAACTGGATGAGCTTTAAGGTCCCTTCCAACCCAAACCAGTCTGGGGTTCTATGATCTTGAGGTTGGCTTGAAAATGCAGCATTGTCAGTGAGTTTCTTTCCTCATCTCCTATTGCCCCTCGTTCCAGGCCAGCTTAAATGCCACTGTCAGACAGATGTTAGTGAATCAAGAGGGCCACATTCTAGGGCCCTTTCTGCACCAAGCACATACTGGGTCTAATTCTGCCTGGCAGGTCAAAGGCACAGAGAACACATATGAAATCAAGAAGACGACGAGTTGTAGTTAATGTGCTCTAGCAAGTTGCTTTCCACAGCACCACAACTGACTATTTTATCATCAGAACAGAGCACAAGAGAAATCGTAGATGAAACAAACAGAAAATACATTAAGAGAGTAAGTAATGAGATCTGGGTGAAATTGCATCTTATGAAAAAGTAATCTGCAGCTTAGTGTGCAAGGAGGAGGGATTTGATGGAGTAGAGGGACTCTCAAGAAGGGAATGAAGGAGCACGTTACAAACAGCCATAGACAGCCAGGTGTGTTGTGCAACGCAGGGAAGTAGTTAAATTAGGATGTAATGGAAAAGGTTGTTTTAATATTCTCCTTTATGGGTGTTGGTGTCAATATTATCTGAGGGAAGGAGAGAGGGAGGGGAGAGGAAGGGGGGGGTGTTTGTAAGGAAAGGCAAATACATGGCATCACGTGCAAATTCCAGAGTCCTTTCATCAGCAGGAGCAAAGATTTTGCTGGTGGGGTCGTGGCAATAGGCAGAGGTCGCGGGGTTGGCAGCATTACCCTGCTCACAGCAGCACAGCCACAAAGACACGTTGCCCTGCACGCACGTGATGGGATGGCAGCTCCTGGTGAGGAGGGCAGAGCCTGAGCTTCCTGAGTCCAGGCCTTGGGTCTGGAAAGTGATGCCCATAGGGCGGGATTGCTTATTGATGTTCCATGGCACAGCAAAACCTTTGGTGTGTTTGTCCCAGTGCCACACAGTGCAGTGGGGACAGGGGGAGAACAGGGGCTGTGGGACACAGAGACCCGTTCTTAGAAGAGGGTTTCCCACTTGAGGCTGTGTGAAAGGGCTTAGCTGGATGTGTCCTTTCTTTAACCATCCAAATCTCACACCCAAGGTAGCCCGCTGGGCTCTCTCTACAGGAGACAGAGAGGCTGAAGCACCTTCCCCAAAGGCTTTTTCACCCCCTCCATCTACAGGGAAGGTCCACTGCAAGCCAGCATCTCTGCTTTAGCTGCAGAGGGAGCCCAGGTGCATGGAGTTAGAGTAGAGAGGTGGGTCTGTCCTTAAACAACAGTCCCGGGGCACAAAGGAAGTGGATCCGTGGCACAGAGGCAGCCAAAATTCAGCCTCCTGCCTCCTACCTCTTCCTCCTCCTCCTCCCTTCCCACTTGCATCCCTCAGCCTCCAGCGCAAGTACAGCCTCTCCCACCCTGAGCAGAGGCTTTCCACTGCCTGGTGACACTTCACATCCCTGGGACTTAGGAGCGTGTCTCTGAGACAGCTGTAATTACGTGGTTGCCTCATTAGACAGACAAGCTGAGGTCTTGTTGCCTTCCCACGATCAGCCGGGCGGATCCGCGAGCTGCACCTCTGTGTGTTCCTCCCCTCTTCCTGCAGAGAGCTGGAGGTGCTAATAAAGAGGAGCAGAGGCAGTCAGGATGCTCAGCACTCAAGAGGTGCCACTTGTGTTCGTCATTAATGAGCCCCGGATTCCAGCTGGTGCCTGGCACACCTCTGCCTTACTGGGGGGTTTCTCATTCCTCTGTGCTGGGCTCTGTCCCCTGCTCCAGGTATCTTTGGGGGGGGGGGGATATCTCCTGCCCATAGGGATCTCTGGCGTAACAAGAAATCCCAGGATCAAGTCTCCCAGCTAGCAGCTCCCTGCACAGAGCTTCTCCGGGTTGCCCCTGCTCCTGGCTGACTACAGAAGGAGTCAAGGTTGGATTCGTTTAGTCCAGAGTGGAATTTCTGCTAACTAAAGTTTGATGGGCTCATTTGCTACCTGCATCGCAATCTGTTTCCACCGCCTGCCGTTCCCAAACAAGCCGGGAAATGAATTCATTTCACACCAAGCCAGAGAGGGTAATTTGCTTTTGTAAGTTTGTATTTTTAGTGGATGGAGAAATCAGCAATGATTTCATTTGGGACTAAAGGAAACGCTTTGTTCAACCCCGAATGAGAAGTGGGAGGGGTTTATCCTTTCAGATGTGGTCCCATACAGACAGGCATGAGTGTGAAAAGAGAATGAGCCGTGTGAGCTGAGAAATTAGAGTGGTCCCTAAGAAAAATGTCACAGTGAAGTGTTTCGGACTTGGGGTGGAGGGGAATGCTGCTTGCTGCTTTGCCTTTTGGACTGAATCTTGCCAATGCAGATAAGCCTGGGAGGTTTCTTTAGGCCAGCCTTCATGCCAATGTCACCCAGCTCCAGTGTGGTCAAAGCACTGAACTACAGGCCCTTGACACGGGGTTTGTGCACACTCCTTTGACTTCACAGCCTCCTCCTGACTGCTTTAGCCATCTCCAGACCTTCAGCTGGGAGGCAAGACACCCTCTGGCCTGCCCCAGTTTGGTCATAGAACCCCAGACTGGTTTAGGTTGGAAGGGACCTTAAAGCTCATCCAGTTCCAGCCCCCTGCCATGGGCAGGGACACCTTCCACTAGAGCAGCTTGCTCCAAGTCTGTTATTGTCACGCACAGCTTCATCCTCGACAGCTCCTCCTCTTTCTTACCTGAAGTGAACCCCACTGCATCCTCTCAACACTGCTGAAGCAAAAAGAAAACAAGACAAATTAAAAGGAAGCCTTTCAAAAAAGACCTCTCACACGGGTCCCTTTTTTCCTGTCGCAGTGAGAAAGAGAATGGTGTTTTCATAGTCAGGGCTGTTGAAATGAATGGAGATGAGATAGTACTGTGTAAGGTACCGTGTAATTAATTAAATGATCTCCGAGACCTTAGGAATACTGCCACTGTACAGGAGACATGGCTGGGTACACACTGTCTGAATAGCTCTTCACACACATGAACACATGTGTGGACTGTTTGCCATGCCCAGCCACCGAAATCCAGATGGATTACAGATGGACAGGGCTGTAAATGTACTCCAGCCAGGGTTAGCAAGATCCCACAGCAGGGCTGCCTTCTCTGGGGCTTCCCAAGTGAAGTGTGTCCTCATGTGATGCAATGGATGTGGAACTTCCAGGGAAGGCAGGATCTGCTGCATGGGGACATGTGCGTGCTGGGATGCATTTCGGATGTGCCAGACTTCCCTACACCTGCGTGAATCACGTGAGTAGGAGTTGTCTTTGCTGCTTTTGGAGTAGTTTCTCTCTGTGGCTGCAGTTATTGCATACCAAAGTGCAGTGGCTTCTGATTTTGCCTTCTTTCTTTCCTATTTTTAACCCAGTCTAGACTGGAAGGAGTTCAGTGTAGGCAGGAGTGCGATGCACTAAGAGCTCTCTGCATGCCGTGGTTTGGGCTGATCTCAGGTTTTGGCTTCTCTGGGGGCTTGACCCCAAACCTGCTGCCACTGAAAGCTCTGCCAGCTGATTGCATTGAATTTTAGCATGGACCATGCAGGGTCAAGGCGGATCACAAACAGCAGAGGTGTGAGGGAGGAGAGCTGGGGATTGACAGAGAAAAGGTGCTTTAAACATTCAAGAAGAAAAGTGGCCAAGGAAAATGAGTTTTAAAGCTCGCTCCATGAAAACTGTATTAGGGGAGGAACACAATGCAACGTGTCTTGCAGCACTAAAGATGCTCTGTGAGGAGGCAGAACAAGCTACCTAGTGATCAGACTTTCCAAATGAGCCACTGCTGGAGGAGCAGACAGTAGCTGGAAAGGTATCAATTTTCCTTCTACTTTCTTGCCATAGGGAAGAAGGGAAATAACTCACCGTTAGGAGCTACGGGAGCTCTGCAGGGGGGTTGCAGTGTGCTGTGATGGGCAGAGGCCATAGGGATGATGGGGAGAGCTGGAAGAGCAGCATTAGGGGCACAGCAGTGCCATGCCAAGGGAGGCATCAGGGGTGGAAAAGAGGAGAGACCAGAGGATGGCAATGAAGTGCAGCAGCGACTGCACTGCTTCATGTCCCTGAAATCGTGCATGGCTCTTCTGGTTCCATCCCAGCTCACAGAGGAGGCTGGTGCTCTTGGCTCCATTCCCGCACTGGGAAGCGGAGGCAGGGAAAGGGCCAGCTGCATGGGTGGCTCTGTGAGGTTTGGGCTCAGGTGAGGAACACGGCTCCTGTCCTGTGGATCCTGTCCAGGGAGGCTGATGCTGGGGTAAAAGCTGCCTGCAAGCAGGGTCCCCATGGGCAGAGACAGCTGAGGCCAATGTTTAGGCTGGAAAAGTCAACAGGAGGGTGCTGTTTTGTGCCACTGTTGGGGAGTTCCTTGTGCCCCCACCAGCCTAGATGTGCAAATGTGGGTTTTGCTGGGCTGCTGTGAGTCAGGGACTTTCTGCTTGGCAGCTTGAGTGTGTCTGGGAGACCCTGGTGTTTGTGAGCACCCTCCTCCCAGCTCTATCCCCAGGCACACTTTGGTTGGCTCATGGAACAGGCTTCCATGTGTCTCTGGCCCCTCTGTCCTCTCCACACCTCAGCCTCAGCATTCCTGTCTGGATGACAAACTCATTGATCTCATTTACAAGGTGCTTTGGGGATGCTGGAAAGCACTGCCCCAGGCAGGGGTGGCTCAGCCAGGTCAGAATCACCCCTCTCCAACATACCCAAGGCAGGAGGTCACTGGAGGGTTCCCGACCACCCCTTCGGATGGGGTGAAGGGGTCTGATGTCCCATACAGCTGTTAGCCAGCACACAGCTGGTTAGGAAAACCCAGCCATTTTGGAGGCCTGATATAGGAAGCTTCCAAGCTTTTCCAAGACATTTAGAATCATAGAATCATAGAATGGTTTGGGTTGGAAAGGACCTTAAGATCATCCAGTTCCAACCCCCCTGCCATCTGCCAGACAGGGACACCTCACACTAAACCATGTCACCCAAGGCTCTGTCCAACCTGGCCTTGAACACCACCGGGGATGGAGCATTCACAACCTCCCTGGGCAACCCATTCCAGTGCCTCAGCACCCTTACAGTAAAGAACTTCTCCCTTATATCCAATCTAAACTTCCCCTGTTAAAGTTCGAACCCGTTACCCCTTGTCCTGTCACTACAGTCCCTAATGAAGAGTCCCTCTCCAGCATCCCTATAGGCCCCCTTCAGATACTGGAAGGCTGCTATGAGGTCTCCACGCAGCCGTCTCTTCTCCAGGCTGAACAGCCCCGACTTTTCTCAGCCTGTCTTCATACGGGACGTGCTCCAGCCCCTGAGCATCCTCGTGGCCTCCTCTGGACTTGCTCCTGCAGACCAGGTCCCTGCTCAATAGGACAACCCCAATGGCAACTTCTCCTCGGGAAGAAGTGCGGTTTCTTCCCCCTGCCTGTTCTGTGACTCTCCTTTCCTTGTCTTTCTCCTGCTGTCCCACAAATCATTTCCTTGGGCTCCTTCTCCCAGGTGCTTTGTGCATGTCACAGAAACCACACGATCTGAAGAGGGGGAGAGGGGAGAAATAAACTGTGTAGCACAGGCAGTAAGAACCCAGTTGGTTATTTATAATGCTCAGCTGTAAGCAATAAACACAGGCACCAAATGTAAATTCTGCCACTTCCCTTCCCCTCTCTCTGTAATTCCCGATAAATTCACATCACTCACTGTCGGTCTTAATGTGCTTCTGTTTGTTTGAGCTGCACATTCTTCTTTGTGATTTTTTCCCTGAGTAGCTAATAGCCCTATGGATAGTTCTCCTCTAGCCTTAGTCTTGTAAATTAAATTAATTTAAAATTCACAGGGATAATACGCTGCTAAAATGCTCGGCTGTGGCGTTGCAGGTCATGGTGCTGGACTGTAAAATGAAAGCCTGTTTATAACTTGGCATTTACAGGGCTTTCTTCCCCCGGAAGCAATGCGGTGGGTAGAGCTGTCTGTCCATTTTCTGTATAACCAGGTGGAGATGTTCACATAACCTGGACCAGTGGCATCCAAAAGATTCTCCAAGTGGACTTCTAGAATGCAATGCACTGTTTGAGCATCCCCTTAAAATCATAGAATCATAGAATGGTTTGGGTTGGAAAGGGCCTTAAGATCATCCAGTTCCAACCCCCCACCTCACACTAAACCGTGTCACCCAAGGCTCTGTCCAACCTGGCCTTGAACACCACCGGGGATGGAGCATTCACAACCTCCCTGGGCAACCCATTCCAGTGCCTCAGCACCCTCACAGTAAAGAATTTCCTCCTTATATCCAGTCTAAACTTCCCCTGTTAAAGTTTGAACCCATTACCCCTTGTCCTGTCACTACAGTCCCTAGCGAAGGGTCCCCCCAAGTCCTTAACTTTGCTCTTTGGGGTGGTGCTTTGGGGACTTCAAGGAAGTCCAGCAGCGGGAATCCCACTGTTCCTTTGCTCTGTTTCCTTCACTTGAGCACTGTGGTCCTGAGCGGAGGCAAAGCCAGGAGGAAAGGCAGAAGATCCACATGCCATTTTCATGTCAGGGATCTGCTCCACAATACACAATGGTTGAGGAGCGTAAAACTTGATTTTTGTGGAAGGGGATTGAAAAGTTGTTCCTTCCGATTGCCTCAGAAACAGCAAAGAACCCTGTCAGGATTATCGGGGATAATTTTCTTCACTGTTTCTTTTGCCTGTTACACATCCGAATGAAGTGAAAAGCAAAGATTGAAGAGAACAACTTTGCTTAGGTTTGTAATGAGCTGGAAATTCTGCCGCTGTCAAAACCAGCTCCACTCCCACAAAATGTGTTCTGCACAAAGGAGTCTTTTGTCACTCTCTGTGTCTGGAAACACAAAAACATCAGGTGCCAAATGTGCTCCAGCTTCCACAAAGCGTTCCTGGTCTCCCCCATCCTTAGCACCGGGTGATTTAATAAACTGAACGAGAGGCACAGACCTGCCACCTCCTTTTGATGGTGAGATGATGGAGAAAAGGCTTTGCCACCCTCTCCTCCACCCAAGCTCCACTGGCAGGGACTGCTGCAGTGGTGCAGGGTTTTCCTGCTGAGGGACCCTGACCTTCAGTGTCAAGATGTTGGATTTGCATCGTTCCCTGTGTTCCTCAGCAGGACAAAGCCAGTTCCCTCAGCTGGGAGCGGGAGCATGACCTAACGGCAGCAGCAGATGTCTCATTAGTGACGCACTGTGCCTGACTTTAAGGTTTCTTCGCAGCACAACCAAGCCCCATAATGGTTTTCTTTCAGTCTCTTAATGAAGACCGTTCCCTCACACTCCTCATACATCATATTTGCAATGGTTCCTTCGGTGTGGCTGGTGCTTCAGTGGTAGTTTTGTAATTTATGAGACTCTTAGTAGCTTAATTATGCCATCAGCTCCATCTGTCACTTAACTGATATGAGGAATGATGGGATGCCATTAGCCAGCTAATAGTTGCTGTAAAGAGTATTGTTTTATGCCGTTAAATGGCAAGAACATAAACAGTTTTTGCTCCCCGATATCCATGCTTGCTTCAGTAATGATATTTAAGAGGCTGGTCTTGACATCTGTCCCTCTGCCTGAAAAAGTGCTGGGGGAAATAAAAGGAAACTATCAGCAACAAGTCTCATTAGATTTACCATCAAGACAATGATCGTTTGGCTTTGTTTTCCCCCATGCTGATGGAACTTCTTATTTGAATCTTGGGCCCTTCCTTGCTTTTCGTCTTAATCTCTTACGATCAGGACAAGAATGTGGTGTCCTCATCCCCATGGGTAATTACTATGCTTGCAAAATGTGCATCCCATCCCCTCAGCTTCTTTAGCCCATACGAAGTGTTACTCATTTGATAGAGAGCTGAGGTACAGAAGACCATGAATTAGATCTCCCGGAGGACAGAGGCACTCGGTTTCCATTTTAGACAGCAAAGATAAACATTTGAAGCCTATAAATGCCTCTCAATTGCTGTTTAACCCTGGAGCTCCCTAAAACCTAGTTTCCAGCATTAAAGTTTCTCAGGCACCAACATTCCTGCTTCTGAGCTCACCAAAGCTCAGCCACTGAGCCCCTGCATGGCTGGTGGTTGCTGGCAAGGTGTTAGCTCAGTGCTGTTGGATGGTGGCATTGTGGAGGCTGAGGCCATGGGAACTGGAGCCACAGTGGTGTGCACCTTGCTCAGGTCTGCTGCTTTAATCCCAGCTGTCTCAGCCACCCTTGTTCTTCTGCTCCTGCACATCCCACGTTTGATGTGGTTTCTGCACGCATCACCTTCACCCCGCCTGACAGCATCCTCTGCACCAAGCCAGGAGGAGTCCTCCTGGTTCAGCCATGCAGTGATTTCAGCTCTTTCATCTCCAAAAGGCACACGTGGAGTGCCAAAGGCATGAAACCCCGTGCCCAGCGGGTTCAGGAGGCAGCGCCCTGCATGCCCAATGATGCTCTTTGTGTCTCTGAGCCCCATTCCCAGAATACATCAGGTCCTGAACAGAGGCGAATGGCTGAGAACACAGCCTTCCAGTCCTCCTGGATGGTGCCCAGCTTTCCATTACAGTGCTGTGACTCCTTGACGTGACCTACATCCTTGTAAGCGAGGGGTTAACGCGTGTTGGCTGCTGGTCACTCTCCTGCTCAGATAAGTAGCCATCAATCGCAGGGATCTGCTGTAGTCACACGGTAATAAAACTGGAGAGATTATTTGCTACTCTGTCATTCAGAATAAATGTATCCCAAAGTGCTCTGTAGAATTAATTAATAGGCAGAGGAGAGAGAAACTAAGAGCTGAAGATGAAAAGCTAAGGCTTGAAATGAGGTGTGGAAGTATCTCCTGGAGTCAGTGTCTGTGGTGGGGCAGCAGCATGGATGGGGGCTGCTTGGAGGCACCATGTACCAAATGGCAAGGCAGGGAAAAGAAGGATCTGGCCTGTAAAACGTGTCATTCCCCATGTCACTGGTGGCAGTTGAGGTTGCAGCTCAGTACAGGAGCTCAGAGGAGGTTGTGGGTCCTCCTGCCAGCCCCATTCCTGGCCGGCTGTGCATCCTTCATGGAATTGCTGCCTTCTTCTGTGGCTCAGTCTCCTCCATATCAGGCAGAGGCTGCTGTGTTTTGCGGGGCACTGCTCAGCTTCATTCATCAGTGGCTATAAAGTACATGGCAGTGTCTCAGTGAAAGGCACTCCATAAATCCCAGGTTTTATGGCTTACTGTTATTTATGGGAACGTGCCACATAGGGACTCCCCCTCTGTAAAAACGGTGTAATGCGTCAGGGCCAGCCCCAGAACATGGGCTGTCCTTGGTCAGGGCAGGGAGGATGGAGTCAAGAGGGGAGGAAGGAAAAAGCTTCCTATTTTAAGAAGGAGCATCTGTTTGCCTGCAGTCCCTTCCCACACAGTGCTGAGCACCTCCACAAGTCACCAGCGTTTTCAGGCTCTGCACAATCCATGGAAGTTGATGGAGGAGAAGGAGAGCGGATATGTTAGCACTGCTACTGAGGGACAGGCTGCAGGCGTGCTCAACCTTTATTAGACACTGGAGAACCCGCTTGGGAGCAAGATATTTGATTGCCCTAAGTGGTGGAAAAGGCTCAGTCAGCATCTCTGCCTCACTGGCAGTGGGAAAATCACTTCTACCAGTGTTACTGCTCTCCAAATGAGTTACTGTGGGATGGGATGTGCCTGGCCCCAGGACAAGATACAGGGTTTGGTTAGTGGAACAGAGCCAGAGTGGTGGATTCAGCTCTGCCTTACATGGCAGCATGAACCCATGCTGGGCATCACCTTCATGCCCAAAGCTTGTCCCTCATCCCCAGTGTACTGGTGGACAAAGTGGGAGAGCATCACCTGGGGCTGGGAGCAGGACAAGTGCCACACACTCAGAGCAGGCGTGTGAGGAAGCGCAGCTCCTCCAGCCCTCATTCCCCCTTTGTTAAACTGCAGTGCTGTAAAACACAATGTCAGTTTTCCTTTTAAATGTCTTTTATGGCAGGTTTGATGCAGCCTGGCAGATTGATAGCCCTGCTGACTGACAGCTCCCATTTATCCCTGCCATGCGGGCAGCGGGCGTGCAGGATTCCCTGGCACAGGCAGCCCTCACAGGGAGAGAGCACTGGGAACGGGGCAGCAGGCCAAGGAGGTGGCCATGGCCCCCTCAGTCAGCCCGGGCACTGTCTGCATCACCGGACTGCTGAGTTAGTTGGTGGTGTCTGCTCGCTGTCAGGCTGAATTGACACAGAATTGAACCGAATGGAGTGTGGTGGACATTGCTGCATGGAGACATCCGTTTCCAGCTCTGTGCTCTGCCGTGCTGTGTCTGTGTGCAGCATTTCTGTGCAAGGGGGAAGGTTTAATTCCTCTGCAGTCCCATAGAGCCCCGTGAGTTGAGTTGACAGACACCCTGCACCCTGACTCATGGGCTGAGCATCCTCCCCGTCCAGGCCAACAGGGCAGGAGATCAGCCGACACTGCCCACAGGGACCGGGCAGTGCCGCAGCACCCGAGCTGCCTCCCAGCCTTCCCCGCATGTGTGCTCCTGCCTTTCAAGTCCTGCTTTCACTTTCCCCCTCATCAGTTCAAAGGGAGAAGAAGAAAGCGGGAAGCTGCAATACCAGACAAAAAGTCCCTGCAGTCGCAGGCTGAGTGGGTAGAGATGGCCCCCTATGTTCTGCTGACTTGGTGCTTCCGCTCGAGTGAGGAGACTGTCGGGAGGTGGAAAGGGTGGGAACAGCCATGGGATTTGTGCTGACAAAAGCAATATTAGCATAACAAAGGCTAAATGCTTCAGCATCCGGTAGATAGCTGAGAGATGCAGAAGCAGCAAAGGCAGCCCTCAGTAAATAGACTCTTCTCATCTGTTCTTTTGCTCTTTCCCTCCCTCACTTCATTGCCAGGCTTCACAGCACCTTGACGCACTCCAGCTGCCAGCAGTATCCAAAATAATCCAAGCAAGGAGTTTCTCTGAGCTGCTCTGTTTCCCCTTCCATGGAGGATGCTCGTGGAGAAGCTGAGCTCCTCTGAGCGAGAGTGCCAGCTGGAGAGCAGGAGCCCTCCGTGTGGCACTAACCCTCCTGCGCTGGGGCAAGCAGGGGCAGAAGGAGGCTGTATAAGGGCTGGTGAGGACGGGCCGAAGGGGTCCAGGTCGTTGGGCAGATTGGCCACAGACGGATGGAGTCGGGGATGTGATGACACCAGGACACCCTGCCAGTGGATTGCTTCAGGAAGGGATCACCAGCCCACGGAGATACAGCTTCAAATAAGGGGTGTCTGCACCCAGCATCTCCTCTTCCCATCCACCACGGCTCCCCTTCATCGTGGTGCTTCACTCTGAGCATATGCCTTGTAGAGGAGGTCAGATTCTGCTCCTGGCTTCAGAAAACCCGACGTGTCAATTATTCATTTAACACATTCTTTAGCAGCAGTTGCTCAGTTCACTGTGAAACAGGGTGAGAATGCAGAAAACAAAGGAGCTATTGTATAATTGAACTGCATCTCTCCAGCAGAACAGGCTTTGGAAAGGGCACTTTCTCTGGGAAAATTCTAACAGGATTATTTTTTCCAATGGCTTAATTAGAAAAATCAATCCCTCGGCATCTTTCATTAAATACCTATCAGTGGTAAACCCTAAAGTTTCCCTTTCTTGGCTTAAAAGCTTTTACCGAGTGACTGAATGTGGTCAGACCTCAGACATCTCAGTCAAAACACTCCAGGTTTTGGACCTCAACATTTTGCCAGGTTTGCAAACAGTGCAGGAAGCTTGCAAAGCTGCTTCGTTAGGTAGGCATCACCCACCCTTCCTTTTAGTCAGGGGAAAGAAGCAAGGATGTTGTGCCAAACCATATGAACTCCATTGGGCTTGGTCTTTCTTCTTGCCTAAAACAGGGTATAAATAAATACCTGGCACCGCTCCTCTTCAAAGGGGAGGAGGACAGGGTTGCCAGGAGAGCAGAACTACAGAAATATCTATTCCATGTTGGGCCTTTAATGAAGCATTTAGGAGATCAAACAGGAAGAGGTGCCCTCCCACAGCCTTCAAGCTGTAATTAATTGCAAAGTAACTACCATATAAGTGCTTTCCCTAGAGCACCCCAGAGAGCAGGGTGATACCTTGACAAAGGTGCTAGAGCAAGCAAAGTTAATTAACATGAAGAAATAAGTGGCTAATGGCATTGTTCTGACAGTGCTGCTCACCCTCCCTGTGAAGTGGCATTCAGGGAGTGTTTCATCCCAGCACCAGCCCTGGATGCTTCCTTCCAGGTGGGCTAAACCCACACGGATGTGCCACGTCAGGAGGTGCTGGCAGCATCACACTGATGACCCAAAGGACCGTCTTGCAAATGGGAGTCTGCTGTGATGGGCCTCTTGTGTCCTGCTTCCGTCTCCCCACCTTTGGTACAATGAGGACTGCAGTTAGTAGGACCCCAGTTAAGATCTCAGGATTTGGAGCCTCATGCAGATGTGACTATCACTGCTATGCTGATATGAGCTGGGAGTGGTGCTTAGAGCTAGAAGCAGCCCTGGAGTTCCAGAAGGCATCTGCATGGCCTTTGGAAAAGGGGTGAGTGAGCCCCTTCGTATAGTAACAGCCCCAAGCACTCTGCTTGGAGGCTGCTCCATGGGCATGAGCTGCTATGCAAAAGATGGGAGAGGGAGAGCAAGGCCGGTCCTTGGAGGGAGCAAAGCTGGATGTGTCATTTCTATTCCACCGGACTGCAGCTGGTGTGGAGGGGCCTGGGGAGCTGCTGCAGTGAAAGCATTGTAATTGCTTGTGTGCAGGCATGAAGAAGGAAGGCCATCCCGCTGCGGGTACCAGCAAGCATCGCTTGGGCTGCCTTGTTCCAACCCCGGCATGGGCTCCGTGATGGAGGTACAAAAGGAAAAAGGGCTTGCTGGGACCCCATGAAAGCCTGGATGGCTCCAAGACCCACTGGGAGATGTGGAGCTGTCTCCACCTAGCATGGGTGTGTAGTGATCAAGCAGCATACTCAGTGTGTGCCTCTTGGGAAGCTCTCTGAAGTAAGTGGAGATGCCTTGTTGGCCACTGGAAGGCTCTTCACGCAAAGCTGGGAGACTTGATGGCTCCAGGTCTGTAAGCAAGGCTGGGTTTGGTTTATGTAAGGTCCTATACGCTTGACTGAGCTTATCCTGCCCTCTCTCTAAGCTCCCAGCCAGACAAGCCCCTCTCTATAGGACATGCCATACCTCAGCCATCAAAAATGAAGGTTTTTCCAGTCTCATCTTCCTGAGCTGTTCAGTTCTTCATCCTATGCCTTCATTTTGACCTTCCTGCTTTCCCCCATTGTGTCCCCTGCGTTTGGGTGCTTTCTGCGTTGGGTGACACCTCTTGCAGCTCAGACATTCAGCCTCTGGTGTGATGGGCTCCCTTCTGTCTAGACTTTAACCTCTCCTGCTGAGTGTTTGCAGTCTGGAGCTGAGTGCTAAAGCATTTCCTCTTGTCCCTGTGACTGGGCCATGGAGCGTGTCATGTTGAGCACTGTACATACACAAAGACTACTCAAGCCTTCGAGGACTTAATGTTAACTCTCTCTGGGAATGCTCTACATCAGACTAGACGTATATTTATTGTCTGAGCAGTAGTGTCCATGCAGGCAAAGGTGATGGGGGAAGAAGCCTGGTTCTCCTTGGTGCCTTGCACCTAGCTTGCCGCGTGTTCAGGAACCCCCGTTCCCCCCTCGGGTGCCAGGAGGGGTGCTGCCATCTAAGCACAAGCCGTTTTTAGTGAGGAGGGTTTATGAGCCTATTTCTTAGCTAGCAGCACTTGCCTTAACCTCTCCCCTGGCTCTTCTTCCCTCTGTTATATTGCTGTTAATTCTGGGGATATTTCTTCATCTCCTGACAGTCCAAATGCAGCAGCGGAGGTAATAAAGAGCACATTAGCTGTGCTTGTTAGACTGAACAAGGCTTCCCTGATAAAGAGTCACCGGGGCCCCGACAAGAGGAGTTGCTCTCCTGGGCCACATCTTCACTGTGTACGGTTCCGAGTCATTTCCTCCCGCTCCGGAGCCGCGCTCGCCTCCCTCACGCTGGATGAAAGAGTGGTGGCCCCATTCCCCTTTCTTGCTGCAGCATGGGGAGAGCAGACCAACGCTGTGGTGAGGCCCTGGGTCTGGGAAGGGAAGAGATGCAGGAAGGAGAAGAAGGGGAGAAATTGGATGTGATTCCCAGGAAGCCCGAGGGAGCCCCGATTTCACAGTATCACAGTATGCTAGAGATTGGAAGGGACCTCAAAAGATCATCTAGTCCAATCCCCCTGCCGGAGCAGGAACACCTAGATAATGTTACACAGGAATGTGTCCAGGCGGGTTTTGAATGTCTCCAGGGAAGGAGACTCCACAACCTCCCTGGGCAGCCCGTTCCAGTGTTCCGTCACCCTCACCGAGAAGAAGTTTCTTCTCAAGTTTAAGTGGAACCTCTTGTGTTCCAGTTTGTACCCATTACCCCTTGTCCTATCATTGTTTGCCACTGAGTAGAGCCTGGCTCCATCCTCATGACACTCCCCCTTTATATATTTATATACACTAATAAGGTCACCCCTCAGTCTCCTCTTCTCCAAACTACAGAGACCCAGCTCCCTCAGTCTTTCCTCATAAGGGAGATGCTCCACTCCCTTAATCATCTTCGTTGCCCTGCGCTGGACTCTCTCCAGCAGGTCCCCGTCCTTCTTGAACTGAGGGGCCCAGAACTGGACACAATACTCCAGATGCGGTCTCACCAGGGCAGAGTAGAGGGGAAGGAGGACCTCTCTCGACCTACTAACCACCCCCCTTCTAATACACCCCAGGATGCCATTGGCCTTCTTGGCCACAAGGGCACAGTGTTGGCTCATGGTCATCCTGTCGTCCACTAGGACCCCCAGGTCCCTCTCCCCTACACTGCTCTCTAACGGGTCGTTTCCCAACCTATACTGGAACCTGGGGTTGTTCCTGCCCAGATGCAGGACTCTTCACTTGTCTGTGAGCCTGGCGATGGAGGATCTGCAGCCAGCAGCCCTTGGGGGGATGATGGCAAACAGGTAGCAGAGGCTGGGATAGCAGGGTTGAAGAATGAGTGTGATTTCAGCAGATGGAAAAGTCCTGCCTTATTAAGACAAGGTGGATTTTGCACAGAGACAGACATACCTGTCTCTGCTTGTGTACTGGGAGTGGGTTCACACAGCACAGCAGCCCTGCGGTGTATCACCAGCTCTTGCTCCATGTAGCCCAATGCTGGAGCCTGGGGGTGTGCCCAGACACATCTGAACGCAAGCACATCTGGGCAGCCACAGCCCATTCCTGCTCTCATCCTGCTGCCACGGCTTTACAACCGCGACAAGTGCGGGGGGAGAGATTAAAGGCAGTAGCAGCTGGAGGTATTCCCTGTGGCAAGGATGAGAAGAAAAGCAAATAGTGGAGACAGAGTAATCCGTGTGGTAAACATGACCGGTAAACAGCCTCGGCAGGGATGCGCTGCCAGGGTTTCCATGACCAACCTGCGAGTGTGGACCTGGGGCGATGGCTGTGGTTACAGTCTGTGTGCCCTAGCACAGGTGATGTGGGGGGTGCAATCTGTAAGAATCCAAGGGGACAAGCCTCCTGGAAGCAGCTAAATAGATAAGGCAGTGCAGCGACACCCAGCACAGTTTAGTGAGCACAGCTGGTCTCTCAGAAGGAGCTCAGAGATAATTCCACCTCTGCATTGAAGGCTTTCGATGACTGTTAATGAATTTAAATGATGGGGATTTTCTTTTCATGCTTCATTGCATGTGCTGCTCACATTAAGATGCTAATTAAGAATACATCAGCCCAGGCTGGGAATGATGTGGCCACTGAGCAAAGTGGAGCTGAGACAATGTCTTCGGGGATACTCAGCAGGACCTTTTATTGGAGTCTGATAAATGATTTGCTCCCTCAGGTCTGGTAGGTAAAGATCCCAGAGTGAGTTAAGATTTGCTGTTGCTCTCATGTCGGGATGTCGTGTTTGATCCCAATGGGATATCCAAGGGATGCTCGGGCAGCGGGGCAGTCAGCACTAAGCATAGACACGTCCATAGGAGGGCAGCAGTCATGCTGGGGCTCTCTGTAGCCAAGAGGAAAGGGCCTTCCTCTGGGCCATGGGCACAGAAGAGAAATCCCTTAGGGGCTAATGAATATGAACTCCCCATCATCGGCTCAGCTGCAAACTGTTGGCGTTTGTGAGCTATTCCGGGTAATACCACCCCAAGTTTGTGCTTTTCTGCTTTGGAGATGGCTGGTCTGGCCTGGTGGTGCTCTGTTTTTGGGTGATTTGAAGCAAGACCTTGACTTCTTGCTGGGTTGCATTGCTGGAGATGGCACACACTCTGTGTTCCAGTGGTGCTTCCTCAGAGGCACCAGCCCTGGTTAATACATCTCACCGTCAGCATCCTGTTTGTAAGGAGGCTTTGGCACCCTTTGGGGATGCCTCATGCTCTGGGTGGGAAATCTCCCCCTCTGATGTACCACAGAACTGCTGTGGTTGAGAACTTCTTTCTGGTATCTCAACTGAGCTAGTGTAGAACTGCTTCTTAAAGCCAAGGGGAGAGTGACAGGGAAGCAGAGGTCCATAAATCATGAAACCTAGAAATCCAGTCCTGCAGATTTACAAATTCTAAACTGGATTTGCAGAGCCAATGGGGAAAACCATGGATTTTCCAAATCTTCACAATTACTCCTTCCTCATGAGCTTCCTGCCTTGGTTTGGGACAGTTCAGTGAGAGATTGTTCCAGCACACTGCCTGTGGCCTCTCATTATGGGAGGGATTGCAAATGTTAATGCTGGGGGTGAAACTCTCTGCTCAGCCCTGGGAAGCGCTGTCAGTTGATTCCTTACTCTTCACCATTCAAGTGTTGCTCTGCTTTCTAAAGATGCCATGACAGAAAATACCTGGAATTGCAGATACCAGAATCTGCAGATTTGCAAATCCTACAAATGCGTAGGATTTGACTCTCCTGCCTGTTGGAAAGGGCACCGGAAGAGCCACAGTTGAATATCCAAGTTTTGGGTATAGTTACAGTCTTTTACTCCTGTAAAAGCGCTTGGTTGTGGTTTAGTCACCTAAGAGTGTTTTGTTAAAAGGTTTTCGTGGTCACTATTCTTGTGGCATCCATCCAAAAACTGGAACAGTAGGAAAGAAGGGCTGGCCAGAGGAGTGAGGAGCATGTTTTTCAGTGGAGATTCCTGGCTTATTAAGCTTAGCAAAACAGAAGCTGAGTGGGAACTGGATCACTGCCTCCGTGTATATCACACTGAATAGCACCATGGAGGGAGGATAGAGACGCTTAAATATAGAATTGGCATGGTTGGAAATGGGCATAAATGCATTTCAGATGGAAACTCCAACAGGATTCTACTGACAGAGGAGGGAGGTGATTGTCTTTGGCCGTGGAGTCCCACAGGGGAGATGCAGTATCAGTTCTGGGCTCCTGAGCAACACGTGGTACAGAGACAGCGATGTGGATGGCAGGAGACACGCGGTGCAGCAATACTGGGTCTGCTGGTTATCTCAGTGACAGCCCCGGATCACGGGCTGAGCCTCGCTTATGGGGACACCCGGCCCTGCCGTGGGGTGGAAGCTGAGCCTTGGGATGCTCCCAGCCAAGGAATCCCAACGGGGAGTGTTGTCTACATCAATGACAAGTTTATGTGGGGCTCTGTTCCGCCTTTGCCCCCCAACTGCACGTGGTACCTCAGAGTTTTGGCTCCCGTGATGTCTGCTTCTACCTTTTCCCTCCCTGATTTCAGTCTCAGAGTCCGTGCCATGCGCTGACTGCTCACCGCCGGGGGCTATTCCCTCTTCAAGGGTCAACACAGCAAAGCTTTCCCAGGGCTTTCTGAACCACAGAGGTGCAGAGTGTGCCCTGCCAGAGCCAGGGAGTCGGTGCAAGGAGCCCTGACAGCTCCTGGGGCTGCTCAGGAGTGCAGCGTAGGCACCGTGCACCAGCATTGCCTGTCTCGCATCAGCAGAAAGCACTGTGCTTCAATGTGCTTTCAGCACTACAAGTTATGCACTGTGCTTCAGAGCATACCTTTTCCGGCCTGTGATCTCAGCACAATCCAAGCTCAATAGTGGGTACTGGCATCTTACTGGTTTTGATGGCTTTCTGGAGGTAGAGGATTGGGGTTTATTGGTGCATAGATTGCCCCGGGGTGTGATGCATATTATGCTTATTTGGAGAGTAATAAACTGCACAGGTGCCTAAGAACTGGCACCTCAAATGTTATTCAAAGGCCAGCTACAAGCTCATCTGACTGGAGCCAAGATCCCAGCTCTGGAGCCGAGCCAGAGCACGAGCTGAAGCAGCCCGAGTGCCACCGACGGATTGCGTCCCTCTGTCCACTCGTGTGCATCCTTGTGCATCACTCTGCATCAGCAGGGTGCTGGTACGTCACCTGGGAGCAGTGGCACTGGGCTGAGGCAACACGCTGGACAAGGCCAGCTCTCTGTGGTCGTGTTCAGGAGGAGATCTCCATGGCCCGGGCTCAGCCCTTCATGCCAACTGCAGGCATGGCACAAGCCCTGGGTCGGTGGGATGTGAGGGTGGCACAGCTCCCTGCTCGCTAGAAACGCTGGCTCCTGGGTGGTTGGCAGCTTCCCCCAAGAAAGGCTTTTTGTAGTTGAAAGTTCACACCTGCAAATGGGGGCCTGGTTTTTGCTGTGCTTCTGGATTCCTCTCACATGGGAACGGCCATGAAGGATGCTTTCTGTCATCCCTAACTGGCAAGGAGGTTCTACCTCATCCCGGCAGATAACGACCTGGCTGAAGTTATTCATGACTTCATCACCCCTTGGCCAGACTACAGCAATGCGGTCTCCTACTGGGCCAGCACTGAGCCCAAGGGCTGCTCCTGCCCTTCAGGTGTCCACATCCACACAGGACACCCCCAGCTCCAGAAGCTCTGTGTGCAGCCATGAGGAGCAAGGACTTAGTGGTCACTTAGAGCAGCGCAGAGGTTTTGGTTGTGCCTGCGCTGGGGTTTGAAGCCGATCTTGAGTTTTCCCATAATCAAAGTCCAGGACTCACATGTGGGTGCGTAAGGGCCTTTTACCTCTCACAGGGAGAGCCAGAGCCACTGCAGACAGCCCCGTATCTCCAACACCTTCTTCACCTGTCGTTTGGCTGCCACAGCTCATTGCCTTGCACCCAGACATTCCTCACTGCTGGCAGGCACAGAGTAGGGAGCAGGGAACTGAGTGCTGCTCCCCAGCACCACTCGCTTGGTCACATTGCTCCACCGGACATTCCACCTCTGAAGCAGGAGAGTCATTGCACACTACAGCCTTGCGATGGTCCTCAGCCCCACTGTGAAGCTGGTTTTGTTCCCAGCTCTGAATGCACTTGGAGAGAGGGAAAGTGGGTGATCTGAGATGAGGCAGGGGCTGTGATTCTTCCACTCCTCCTTCACCTCTCTCCAGACAGTGTATAAGAGAAAACCAATTTATGAAGGAGAAACAGGAGCGAGGAGTTTGCAGGGAGCAAAACAAACTGAAGGAAATAAGGCTATTGAAAAAGTGTCAGGTTGGGAAGAATGGGAACAGAGGGAAGAGCTATTGATTACTGCGCGGAGCTGGAGACGGCAGAAGGTAGACGGTCTGGAAGGTCAGCTCAGGACCTTTGTTTTAGTCCTTATGTGCAGGATGTTTACTGAGCAGGGCTAAGGGAAGCATGCATGGAGCGTGATGAGAGCTGGGCAGGGGAGAGGATGTCTCCTCATCACAGGGTACAGCGTGCTCAGGCGTTGCTCCAAGATGCATCCTTCTCGTGCCCTGCAGAAGTCCACCTTCTGCCAAGGGACAGCAAAAGTCCTGCCATGAAGAAGACTGCTGTGATCAGGTCCCTGTTGCTGACACACAAGCAGTCATCACTTATCTGGGGACGGAAGTGGGACCGCACTTCCTTTCCTTCCCTGTTCGGGCTGCGGGCCGGGAGCCAGCACACATGAATCACTGCGGAGCAGGCAGCAGGCATTGCTGGAGTGACTGCCACCTGATTTTGCCTTTCTGAGTAGACATTGATCAGCTGTCTGTGCCCATAATAATGATAATAGAGTCGATGCTAATCAGCCCCTGTGTTTCCAGAGCTGGATGTGTGTGTTTGCCAGCAGGGCTTATTTGGGCGGAGAAATTACAGATGGAAATGCTGCGTTCATTCAGCCAGTGCATTCCCTTGCACTCCTTGGACACCCCAGACTCATCCCCCAGAGCATGGCACACCCAGCCTTCCCGTGTCCCCAGTTTGCATGGTAAGAGGAGGCAAGAAAGACCTGGCAATGGGATACCGATGCGAACTTCTAGACTTTGCCTTCTGTCCCTGTTTGTCACCCAGATTTGGTGCTGTGCCTTCAACCAGTGTTTCCCAATCCTGTAAGCAGGGAAGCACCAGTTCTCTCTGGGAGAGCACAAACAAAATCTGTGTGCTGCGCACAAAATCTGTGCGCCATGTGCTGTGGCCACAGTGATTTTCATCTAGTGCTTCTGTTCCTTTTTTTCCCCACCCACCATTTGATTTATACACTTGCAGAGGAAGCATCCCTTCTTCCTCTCATCCCGCAGGGACGATGGCTGGTCCACTAGGAGACTGAGATCATCTTCCTTAGGTAAGTCCCTGCCTTGGTGTCTGCTCGCACAGTCCCTGCCTGAAAGAGCTGTCTCTGTGTGCTCAGGGCAGTGGGCTTTTGTTATCAGCAGCTTCTGTCTGCAAAGCAATTGATAATCACAGATAATTGGAAGCGCATTTCTGTTTGAGCAGCCTCTGGGTGCTCTCCCTGGCTAAAATGCGCTTGTCAGTGCGCAGGGCCAGAGGAAAACGTGCTTTTCTCAGCTGGGAAGTGTTGCTCCTGAAGCCTTTTGTAATCCACTTGGTGTCCATCTTATCTGTTGCTGTTCTTCAGGTCAGAGGCTGGATCTTCTCCGGTTCTGCACGGTGGGGTGCCAAACGCAGGCAGTTTGTTGCTGTGTTTTCGTACTGTTTGCTGGCTCACTGGGGCTTGGCTCTGAAACAACACGCAGGGTGCATTGAAAAGCTCTGGTGCTGCTCTTAAATAACTCCCGTTGTAGGCAGTCTTCTGGAACGTGAATGGGGCTTTCTGATGTAGCTTAGTTCACTTCCAGTTCTAACCTGCTGGAACAATGTTTGTGAGGGACCTGAGCCTGTGGGGCTCCATCCTAAAATCCCAGCTTCACTCCTGCAGGATGTATGGTCTGCAGAGGTGGGAGCCAACCACCCACAGCTGGCAGGGTGATATGGGGAGCAGCAACCACAACTAACTCCAACCTCGCTCCTCCTCCCATCCTCCAGCATTTCTGTGGCAACTTGTGGCATGGATTCATCCAGCACGGATTAGCTTTTAGAATTAACCACTGTTTGCAGAGGTGGATGTGGCTGTGATACAGATGAGGAGAGAGCATCACCCGTGCACAGCATCTCCCTGGGCACATGGTACGAGGCAGACACTGTTGAGCTGAACATGGAGCCACAACGCTCCAGGGTGCAGCCTCTTGTCCCCTGGGTCCCATTTGCCACACTGCAAAACCGTTTAGCCAGGGTCTCTCTGCTGGCCATGCCACAAGCACGTGGTGACGCAGGGACTCCAACCCTCCACAGGAGACTCCCTAAAGAGGCAGGACTCCTGAATAGGCCATGGGGAGAGCATGGAGATGTCTCCTCCACCAGCAAAGGAGCCAGTCCCCACCTGCAGGATGCAGGGAGCCCCTGGGTGTCAGTAGCGTCCCACTTGCCAGCTCATGGACCTGGAGGATGAGCTTTCCTCCGTGGAGAGCAGAGCTTTCCCCCAGCAGCTGCTGTTTCCTGGGGAGCAGGTCCCACTGCACACCCACTTGGAAAGGTGCATCCAAGTAGAGGTGGTACCATCCCCATCACTGGAATTGCTGATTGTTGGCTGGGTTTTCCCACCCCGTGGAGCTACAAGAAGGGATGCTCCTGCTCCAGGAGCTGCAGCAATAGACTGTGAGCTGTGGGGTACCCTGTGCTCCTTGTTGCTTTGGCCAAGGTTTGGACACTTTCACAAGCAGGCCCCGAACATGGGATTTCCTCCTGCCCCCTCTTTCTCTGCAGCTCCAGGAGCCCTGGCTCTGCTCTAAACCTGTCCCTGCACTGTCTGTGTCACCCCTCCCACCCCACATACCCCTTCTCCCCCATTGCCCCAGCTTGAAGGAAGCTCATGGCCCCGTAAGATGGAGCGGGCTGGTGATGTTCTGATTGTGCAGGGTGGGTTTCCCAGCCTTTAACCATTCACTAAAAGGAAACTTCGCACAGGGACGTATCGCCTCTGGGGTGACATTTCTGGCTCAAAGCGTAAGGAACACAAAGTCCTGTGCCCCAGGACAGCTGGTGCATCCGTAATCCTGGCACCCACTTGAGCAGTGGCTGTAGCTGCAGCCCCATCCGCAGTCACAGTCAGGATCTGATCCACTGTCTTCACACCTAAAGACCTGCCTAAAGAGCTTCCCCCTGTCGCAGGGAGAGTCCTCCCCGTATCTCCTGGTGGAGCTGTTCCATCTGCTGTTAATTCAGCTTTCCTTAGGTTGAAGTGAGGCTGCTGCTCTGGCTTTCATTGGCAAGATGTGCTTGTTCCTGCTTTCCCTATTTCCCCGCGCAGAAATCTCATGTCCTGGCTGCACCCACTGGACCTGCCAGGGATGAGAGATCCCTCTTCTGGGTGCACAACATCCTTAAGGACCGCTCAGTTCTGCAGCCCGTTGGCTTTATTGACTCACCTGATCATGGAATGTGGGATCTCCCCTAGACCATTCACTCCCTGGGGTGCATTTTCTCCATCAGACCTGGACAGGCTGTAACTTGCCCCAAGTGATGCAGGCAAGTGGTGTTTGTACCCAGCTCTCACAATGTACCTAGGGGAGTGAGGACCCCCCTGGTCTGCTCCTATGGTCAGCAGGGCCCTGGTTTCCCCAGAGCACGTCGGGGTGGCAATGCCCATTTCTGCATCCCCAGCAACGGCTCTATAATGCAGTTTCCAGGGCTCTCATTTCTTGGCTGTGATACCAGCCCAGGCACTCAACCTGGAGAGTTAACGGGGTAATCGGAGCCGTGGTGCGAGGCCATGAGGGAGACAAGCTCCATCAATCCTTTCCCATGTACACAAGCCCTTGGTTAAAGGTTACGGGGTTAACTGGCTCCCGCTCACCATGGAGAGGTGGAAGGTGGGAGGGAGGGAATGGGCTAAAAGCCCTGCTTTGAGATGACTGCTGGGCTGTGGGTGCTCGGGCCTGGCATGCGGCTGTATCCACCATGCCACTCGCCCTCCAAAACCTCTTCACCTACAAGAGCTGTTTGTGCCTCTCCAGGCTGGGAGGAGAGGAGCTTTGTGAGGAGTCAGCAGAGGAAGAGGCTGATTCCCCCATGCTCCTCCTGCTCCCTGCTCAGGGTGCACTGCTTCCATGCTGGATCACCTACCTCTGGGAGATGGGATACCCCGAGTCCCAGAGCAGAATGGGGGACAGGCAGATGGGTCCTGTTCAGGAGGGGACACTGCTGGAGTCAGTCTCTGCGGGACTGACAGGGAAGGGCTAGGTTAGATGCCAAGGTGATGCCAAGCCCCGGGCATCCACTGAGTGTTCCCAGGCTTCAGCCCCGTCCATGTCCTCCCTCTCTTTGATTGTGTGCAGTAATGAAATCTGGGCCAGTGGTTCAGGCTAAGCGTGTGCCCTCCCTTAGCTCCAACCCATGGGATGAGCACACGGGTGACCCGTCAAGCACCAAGAGCCTGGAGATGCCAAGCAGAGCTCCCATGTTCTTTGACATCAGGCAGCAAATGAGGCTTCCCCTGGGCAGATAAGGACTGATTTACCTTCACTTAGCGGTGATTGATAGCTGTCTGGTGCAGTTATCAGCAAGGAGAGCTGGCATCCCCCCCCCCAAGAGCTGCAGGTTTGGCAGTGGGAGGGTTTGATTTAAGGCACACTCAGCCACAGCCCCAGCCCGTGCTGCAGGGGCCGCCAAGGACATCTTCACACCTTCCTGCCCCTGTCCCCCCTTCTCTGGAGGTGAGCAGCGCGTTTTGCTGATGCTCTTTCTCCAGGAAAGCTAGGGGCTGCTTTTAGCCTGGCCCATGGAATGCATCGGCCTGCCTGGAGCATGCATCCTCTGCCTGTGCCTGTCTGCCAGGTCAGAGCAGGGAGTCAAGGAGAGTGGGAGAAACCAGTGTTCCAGGACAAAGGAAACCTTTTGCTCTTTCTCTTCAGGGACTTTATCTTTCCTGCAGGTGACAGACTTCAGTACCAGTGTGTTCAAATGTGAGCTCCTTTGGCAGCAGTGGAGTCCTGTTGAGACAGGATTTCAACATCCTCAAGTTATGGCCAAAGGATCATTGATCCTGTGGCCTGGAGGCGAGTTGATGGGGAGGGTGCTGAGGCCACACGACATCAGTTCCTGTACTGAGCTTGGGCACCAGCTCCGTGAAGGTGGTGTTTGCTCCTGGGCTGCTCAGTGGAGGAAATTTTGGCTGTTGATTTGGGTTCTATCCAATTGTTGGCTTGTTATCGGGATGCTGTTTGCAGAATGTGGCCTCGGGTGGGGGTTATGGCCATCAGGTGGTGTGTTTGCAGAGCCCATATGGCACGACCTATCCTCCATAAAGCCATATTACATTGGACTCTCTTCTCTGCTCCCCTTCAACATTGGCTAGAAATGGAAGTGTACTACTGAGATCAGAATAGAGGCTCTTTAGTTGTCACGATTACTCTTGCCCCATTTCCTTAAGCGTGGGTGCTGTGTTTGGTAAACTCCAGGCATATGGTTCCACTCCCAGTTTGTTACATGCAGTAAAATTCCTTGTTGCCATGCTGGTAATTTCATATGCTAATTCATTGCAAAAAGCCTCAGCTACTGACCTGGTTTAATATCTCCTTCCATGTAATTGAAATGGCATCAACTTTTGATCGCTGGACCCATGTTTATTTTCTAGGTCAAGCTCTTCTGTAATGTCTTCACATTCACTGAAATACTACTAAAATAGCCTTGTGTCTTCCTGGATCAGTAACCATTTGGAGACAAAATCTGTTTATTATCATGCTCAGGAATAAGTGGTGCCTGCAATAAGCAACATTTGCTCTGCAATCTGTGCCTGAAAAAATGAAAGCCTCCGTGATGACTCAGTCCCATTTTGACTGGGGAGATCTAAACTCGGTCTCCAGCATGACTTCCAAACTCCTTGCAGAGATCTTCCCCCAGAAAACTTCTCTTTCAATCAGCCTAACCCATCCCTGTCCTTTGGTCTGTCCTTGTCTGATTCCACTGCCTGTGTTGTGGAGGTAGGGATGGATTATGTGATTCTCCTCGTCTCGCTCTGGGTCCCTCTGGTTCTTAGAGTGCTCTGCTGAGATTTGTCAGCCGTAATCTCATCATGCAACAACCCAGAGCTAACCAGGGGGAATTTACTTTGTGGAAAGAATTCTTTCCCCTTGAATAGCTCAGCATCCTCAAACCTTTCTCGTGGCATCAGCCCTTGGTGAGTCTGTTGGACTGCATCCTCTCGGGTGGCAGAAACAACCTCTGACAGTCACTCTTCGGACACCTTACAGCTCACTGCTGGTACCTGCAATCAGTTCCTGTGGGATTCTGCCACTGTTACTGCCCCAGGGTAAAGGACAATTAATATCTTTTCACTTAAGATCATCTTTTTTCTCTTTGTTTCCCCTCAGCAGCCTTCTGTTCTTTGGTCCCAGATAAGCAGCAGGCTCATAATTCCTTCCTAACAAGTCCCTGCTCACAGATACCTGCCTGTTTCCAAGGTTGTGCAGATCTGGTTTGTTCCCCCATGCGGTCTTCCTCCTGTTTTCTCTTTGTCCTGTTCTCCTTGAAGTCCTCTGAGTAGCATCTTATCCCTCTTTATACTTCAAACCATTGCGGTCTCCACTGACTGCCTCTTTTCTGCTGAGACTGGTTTTACATTCCCTTTCGGAAGATCCCTGTTGGTCTGGGGCTGGGATCTTCCAGCTGTAAACCGTTTATTTCAGGAATACGTCTGAGGCTGGTACAGATGCCAACCCCCCTGAATCCTGTTATGTTTATTACCGTTTCTTTGTGGGGCATTAATTCTAACTGCCACCATTTTTCCAGTCTCTAGACTTAAGCAGTGAAACTCCCAGATTCCCTCCTAGGCACTCTCACATGAGATCTCCTTTGCTTTCTTCTCCCTTTCATGTTTTGTGTTTTCCCACATAGTGTTTGGTACTCGCTCTGCCACAGCCTGTACTCAATGCTTTATTCAAGAATAGAGATCAGCAGCTGGAGAGGATGCTTGGTGAAGGGGTTGTGGGTGTGACTGCAGGAGGTGTTGCTGGGTTTCAGGATGTGGAGAAGGAAGTTTTCCTTTATTTCTAGCATGCTGGAGGGGGATTCAGTGAAAGGGATGGGGTTGCATGGCCAACCTGCACAAACTGCCGTGGCACCCAGGAGAGTGGAAGGGATATGCGGGTAGGTGATATCACACCTTTCCTTCCTCCCTCCCACATTCCCAGCCCTCGGCTGTTAGTGAATGTGAGCTCACACCAGCGTTGCTGACCTCCTGGTGACGTAAGGACACCAGTAATCTTACATTTTATTCAGAAGCTACCTCAGAGTCAATTCGTGCCTTTTGGGGAGGGGAGCACCCTGCTGCCTGCCTCATACTGCCACCTTCCACGTCCTCCCTTGGTGCTTCGGCATCAGGCAGCTTCTTCAGCCCTTGGCCTGAGTCTTGACGATGGATGCCTGGCACAGCCTCCCCGCAGAGCTGGCGGAACACCGGCAGCCTTTTCTTGGAAGCAGGGAAGTGTTCCAAGCCCTGGGCTTCCTCCTCCAACTGCATGGGGAAGGTGAAAAAGGGGGGAGGGGGGTATTTGAGTTGAAGAGGGCAGTAGGCAGGTCCTTTGTAGATGTTGTGGATGCCTGCAGCTGCCAGGATGTGAGATGCAGTGATGTTCTTGCAGCCATCAAGGAAGACGTATTCGATGTTTCTGGAGGTGTGGAGGAGCTTGCACTCAGTCAATAGGGAGAATCTCTCAGCTGCACACTGGGGAGCTGGTTCCCACATTGTTACTGGCCTCACCTAGGGATAAATCACACAGATGGCAAGGTGAGGAGCTGGGGAGGAACGCTCAAAACTAACCCTGACAGATCTCCATTTCCTGAATCCTCTCTTCCCTCCCTCCTCTAAACAGACCAACTTGGACAACGCTCACCTCAAGAACAGTAACACAACTCCATCATCAACTGTCGTGCCAAAATCAGAAGTAGGTATCCACCAAAGTTAAGACTTTGTTGTGTTTGTCATGGAGAAGAGGCTGGAATCTCAAGCTCCAGTTCATAGATGACTACAGTTACCACCAGCCTGGCAGTGTGGGAGTGTGTTGTCAGAGACAAGCAAGTTGTCTCTGTCATTCTTGGAGCTATTCCTCTTTGCAGGAATGAATAACCACTGAATGGATTTAGGTTCTGAAACTGCATCTCTGGGGAAAGGCTGACCCTGCGCGCACTCAAGCAGCCTTCTGTCTTCTCCCAGAGTGACCCAGTGAACATTTAAGCTCTCTCCCAGGTTTTGTACATGGCTGTGTAAAATACAGATTCTCTGGGAGGGGAAAAGACCCAAGAGATGTGGCCTACTCTGTGCTTTGGTGCCTGGCAGAGACCTACAGAGTTGACAAGGAGGGATGGCGACCAACCCAGTTCATGGATAATTCATCTCATGCATAACTCATGCCCACACATTTCATGGATAAATTAGTGGATGGGCTTACAAGATCAGGATCTCACGTGGAAGTGAAGGCTCTGTCGTGAGCAAAGCTGATGGGAAACTCTAGCTGTGGGACAGTTTGTGAGTGTGGCAATATGCCAGTGCCTGAGAGAGCAGAAAACGGTGCGCTTCCCTGGATGTGGGTATCTCTCAACCTGGCCAAACTCAAAATGTGTTTGAAACAGTTTCCTATCTCTAATGGCCAACGTTGGATAAAGGAGATGTGAGCATCCCAACTCCAGTGTGTGGAAGCAGGAAGTCTAATATCCTGGGGCTTGTCCAGAAATCCTCTGCAGTCCAAATGCCCAGCTATACCCTACAAAAGGATGACACTGCCAAAGGGACTGGACCATCTCCCAGCAGATGACAACTGCAGCTGGGATGTTCCCTTAGATCAGGTTCAGGACCAACGCCCAAGACAGAAAGCACTCAATAAGAACATTGCACTGGTAGGGCCCAATCGCAGACCCCAGTTTACCTTCATAGCAGAAGGTAAACTTCACCCAGAGGTGGTCGGAGGTACCAGCATTCTCGCCTACGCCATGGTTTGATTACAGATGGTGGAGGCTGACCCAAGGCCCCGCTTGCCCTCGCTCTACCAACGTGTTCACGATTGTTACCTGCTTTCCATGCGTTTTCATGACTGCTCTTTTCTTCCCTTCCAAACACAAACCAGAATGGGGTGGTTGATTCTTTTCCCATGGCGTGAGAGTGCCAGAATTTCATGCAGTGAAGGAGGAAATCTGTGCTCTTACTTCGACTTGGGCCGTAGCATGGTAACGTGTTTAAACCACTGATGGGGAAGGCAGACAGCACCCAACTCCTTGGATTCACAGCAGGCCAGATCTTAAAGCTCCTTTTGCAGGCATCAAACAGGCCTTAAACAGACCAGTTGAAGGCTGAATTATTGAAATCACCCTACGTGAAACACTTCTCTGCAGGAAGATGAGCGCTCTCCTTCCCTGGTTCATTTTCTCTGCGGGGTGTCAGAAATACTAAGGCTCATTCTGCCTTTCCCATCCCCCTTGAGATACTTGGAACAACTGAAGCACTCCCAGCTGCCAAGAAACATTGAATATTTATGAATCCCCTTAGTCACAGAGGTAGGGACCATTCCAGCCAGCCTAGTTTGGCATGCCTTTGGCCTTGCCTCCTACAGGGCATCAGAACTTGCTCCCAGAGGTTTTTCCACCACCCTGGAGCTGATCAGCAGTGTGTCCAGTTCAGGTGGCCAACCCTAGCAAGTAGCTTCAAGGACAGAGACACTTCCTATGCTCCTGTACTGCCTTCTGGGGTAAGGAATACAACTGCAATTGCCTCGGGATGTGCCTCTGCAGCTTCAACCTTGCAAGCAGAGAAGCAGCAAGTCACAGGGAAAAGTCTCCTGACTTCCTTACTGCTTTCTCACCATCCTTATCCCTTTATTGCACTGCATATGGTGTTTGCTTCCACCTCCGAAAGAAAAGCAAGCCCAGTACAGCCATCAAAGTGAAGCAAGCAGTGATTTTCTTCTTCTTTGTTCTACATTTTCCCGTTCCCCATCTTACTGTAACAGAGGGAATAGGGAGGATTAATCATAAGAGGTTGTTCTTTGGGCAAAATGAAATCCAACTGGGAAAAGCAGGGGGTTTCTCTTTTATCTTCTTATTTGTGTTCCAGCCTGCACAGAAATGGTTCTTGAAATTCCTCCTAAGTATTTGGTGTGAAAGGGAAAGTCCTTGGGTTTGGGCTGTGTGTGGGTTTTATTACTTTTTGTTAAACATATTTATTACCTTCTTTTACCTGTCTCTATCAGGTGGTGCATTCAGAGACCCTGGTTTGAGAAAGCTTCTGAAACTGCGTGTCTTTGACTGATCAAGGCACTTGTGTAAACGCTTTGTGGGTGCCTGCATCCCTCACAGATGAGAGATTCCGCAGGGCAAGAGGCAAGGTATTTCCTGTTGATACACTGAGAAAACAATCTGGCTTTTAAACACATTTCCAGGTAGAAGGAACGGTGTGAGGCTTGTGCTGTGGTAGAAGGCTGTAGGAAAGCTTCTGGCTGAGCTGTTGAACAGCTCTTTTTAACCAGGAGAGAAGCATGGCCAAGTAGGCTTGGCAGCAGAGGGTGCAGGAACAGCACCACACACACATCCCTGTGAGCTGTGTCCAGCGCTTACCAGCATGGACACAAAGCCAAGATCTCCTGAACCCCAAATGCTGTAAGCTAAGCTAACAGTGACAGTGGTTCTGGTCGTGTAGCAACCTGAAGAACTCTCAACAAGGAACTGTGTGCAGGAAAGCCGAGATGGGTGATGATAGCTGACTTGCATTAGTCAGCAATCTATCTCACTGCTCTCACTCCTGAGGCTATCTGGTCCTATGGAGACTTCTCTGCACTCAGCGTTGGCCTCCCTGGACCCAGCAGGAGTGCAAGAGCTGCTCAAATGTTCATTAAGAACCCCAATCTTCTGGGATACTCACCGAAATCCTGGCTACTTTTCTGTTCGGCCTGCCTGACAATGCACTCCTGCCTCCTCAAAGCACTCCTGCCTCCTCAAAGCACTGCTGCCTCCTCAAAGCACTGCTGCCAGTGATGCTGCAGAGATGCTGTCCAGCCCGGCTCTGCAGGGTTCTGGCACAGGTTGCGACATTCCGTTGTCACCCAGGCAACGGAATCCTGGACTCCAGGTCGCAAAGGCCCCACCCCTCAAGTGCAGCACCAGTGCAAACGCAACGTGCCTTTGTCTCTGTTGGGATGCTCTACACGAGCAGAACGGGAAGGATCTGAGGACCGTCTGTATCGCGTGACTTCCCACCGCAGACTAGAGGTGTCTCTGCCCTCTCACTGAGGCATAGGAGTTAAAGGTCTCTAGGGGAGCACTTGCCTCATCAGATGTGTTGTGGTCACAGGATGGATGTAGCCCTGCTCACACCAGAGTGTGATAGCCACTGTCAGCACACATTCCAGTTCCCTTTAACCAGACACGCATCCAAAGGGACACCTGTATCCTGGTGACATGATCCAGCTGCACACGCATGGCAGTGGCATGCTTGCAAAGGGGAATTCTGGGGAGCTCTCTGGGATTTTAAGTTGCTTGTCCTGCTATTAGCTCCCGAGTGAGCCAAGTATCACTGTAAGCTACAGTGAGAGTGGTTCTGATCAGGTAGCAACCTGACTTCACAGGCTGTGGTGATGCTGCTTCCAGGCTGAGTGAAAAAACCCTGGTACCCCCTGTCATGTCAGAGCTACATAACTCTCCAGGCTTGCTGAGGATAGAGCAGAGCCTGGTACACTTCCGTAGGGCTCAGGCTTCCTGTCCTAAAACATCTCTTGCAGCTTTTAAACAGCTTGCTGCATTAAAACCCATGAATGAATCGAAGTCATTCTTGGAAAGAAATAGGCTGCAGGATTTGTAGCACTCTGGGAATTGGGAGCAGCACTGCTTTGTAAATTAGATCTATTAAGTACTTCGTAACAGCAAAATTTGATGTGGTTCTTTTCTTCGGAGAGGTCTGAGGTGGCTCTGTTCATCAAGCCAGCCTTTCAGAATCACCCAGGAGGTCATATTTGATCCCAAGTTAATTCCTAATGAGATTTCCTACTTCCCCAAGGCTTTCTCATGATGTAAACAAAAAGGCAGACCTTTTAATCCAGGCGTTCCTCACCTTTGAAGAAGTTTCTACAATACCAAGTATTGCCAATATCTAACAAGGCAGAACTGAAGAGTTCTGGTCCTTGGGAACCATGAGCCTGGATGTGAGGGGGATGGCTCATTCCTGAAGTGGGCAATGCTCACTGCTGCATGTAGTTTATCAAAGGCTGGGATGATCCAAATGAGTTTTGGCTTTGTGCAACGTGTGGAGGGTGGTGATTGCAGACCCAAGCAACAGTGTGAAACTGTAAGCTTGCATTCAGCGTGTCCTCGTCATAAATGAGCCAGCAGTCCTCTGATGTGAGTGCTTCTGGTGGTGCCAGTGGTGTTTGCTGGTATTACGAGTTCATCCAGAGCTGCTTAAAGCTGCCTTCAGCTGCAGATCTCATGTGGCTCAGCACGCACACCACCCTAACCCCTGTGAAACACAACTACTGCGGGACAGAGCTTGAGGAAGTGTCTAGCAATGCCCAACAGATTGATGAATTGGGCAGCAGAGATGCTGGACTGCTGGAGATTCAGAATCTCTCCAAACAGGCAAGTGGAAAGAGGAACCAGGCCAAGCTTAAATTGGAGACAAGGAGCAATTCCTTCCCCAAAGGATGCTCAGGCATTGGAACAGGCTGCCCAGGGCAGTGCTGGAGTCACCAGCCCCTGCAAGTGTTCTCACACTGTGTAGATGTGGCCCTCAGTGCCATGGCTTAGCGGTGGCCTTGGCAGTGCTGGGGAATGGTTGGACTGGATGAGCTTAAAGGGCTTGATTCTGTGATCCTCTCACACAGGGTGGGGAGCCCACACACATAACCCATCCCCCCACACCCCCTCCAAACCCCCCACCCCCTCCACCCACACCACCACCCCCCCCACCCCACCCCCCCCGAGCTGATAAACAGAGCCCTCCTCTTTCAATCACAGCATTTCAGAAGGTGCTTTTATTCCTCTGCCTGCATCCCTCTTGTTTATTCCCTCCGTGCATTGATACAAAGGTCATACATTTGCAAGAGCCTGCCAAAGATAATACACATCCTGTTAAGACTTACAAGATCATCAGAAGTAAAACTGAAGAGATAATAAACTGGCAGGAAAGCTGAAGAGTGAGAAACCAAAGCGGAACAGAGAAGTGACAATGTTATCTTTGTTTAACGCTCCTCTGAGTCACCATTAGTTATTTAAGATACTCATCTGGTAGCTCCCAGCCCTGTCAGATGAAGAGATCCAAGGGGTGGTGGTTCTTCTTCATTGCCAAATAAGTTGCTCTGGTCAAAAGGGAGAGGAAGCTTCCATGAATGATGGATGCATTTCACCGCAGCTCACTTTGGAGGCTGGAAGCAGGCAGTTTACCACCACATGGGGCCATATGGTAGGACATGGGCTTGTTTCTGGGTATGAGTGTTTCTGTGGTGGGTGGTCTACAGAGGCTGTAATGTGAGGACAGTGAGGATAAGGAGGACATTAAGGATAAGGAGGACATTGAGGATAAGGAGGACATTGAGGATAAGGAGGACATTAAGGATGACAGCAGCACCAGCCCATTTCCACACCTGGAAACCAGATGCTTCACAGACAGCCCAGGATACCTGACCTTTGGAAAGAGGGTGTCAAATGGGAAAAGACAGCTCCAAATCAGCTGCTGTAGTTGTCCAAGGAGTATGAGCACAGGTCCATCACAGGGCAAACTGGGTGTGCAACCGAGATGAGCATCCAACTCGACCATGGGCCTCTCCAAATACCTGGACCATGCAGCACCTCTGTCCCCATTTATGCCATATCTTTTTTTCTTCACTCCCAAAGACAGATCTCCAATTCAAGAGGAAAGACCCGGGATCCATCTGTCCTGCTGCATGAAGGACCATGTGTGCACCCACATGTGTGTGTGTTTGGGGAAGCACCTTCTCCCTCTGTTTTCTGCTCCTGTCATTTAGCCAGGATCCAGGAGATTAACAAGAGCATCAATTTAACATAGTGGCTCAAAACGGTCAAGACAGCCTTTCCCTGAGGGCTATGCAGGCAGAAAGGAGGCACCTGGCAGGGAGAAGTGATGAAGAGGGAAGGAAGGAAAGGAAACATGACTGCCCAGCTTCCACTGATTCATGTCTAGGGCAGAGGAGAGGGCATAAAGGGTGACAGGAGGGACAGAGAGCACAGGGTGCTTCTCAAGGGGAATGGTTTCAAACTGAAACGGGAAGTTCAGGTTGGAGATAAGGCAGAAGTTCTTCCCTGTGAGGGTGCTGAGGTGCTGGCACAGGGTGCGCAGAGAAGCAATAAGTGCTCCATCACTTACAGTGTTCAAGGCCAGGTTGGACAGAGCCTTGGTTTAGTGTGAGGTGCCCCTGCCCATGGCAGGGGGTTGGAACTGGATGATCTTAAGGTCCTTTCCAACCCTACCTGTTCTCTGATTCTATGTGATTCTGTATGACTTCCCCTCATGCAGTCTGGGGCACACTGGGCAGGCCTTGGAGCATCACTTCCCTCCCCAGTGCCCCCCCAGCAAACCATAGGCCTGCAAACTGCTGAGGCGTGGGATTAAATAAGTTAATGATGTGAGGAAGGTGCAGAGGAATTGTTGTCTTGCTGGTAAAATACAGCAAACCACAGAAAGTGAGGATTGATGGCAGGGGTCAAAGGCTCACACTCCCTTCTGGAACCAGGCTGAGATCTCCACGGGGTCCCCCATCCCGGAGTGGCTGCACATTCAGTGCCAGCATGAAGGAGCAGGGCAGAAATGATCACAACCAAGTAATTAGCAGCACAGCAGCCGGGAGGGCTGCACAGACACAGAATGGTGCAAAAGTGCGACACAGCAGATTTCAGCATTGTCAGGGGTTTTCTGATGGAGCCAAGAAGAGCAGGGGAAGATCTGAGGCATCAGATGGGGGAACATCTCATACAGCCTCATTGTCAGTGGCTGATCTGGGCTCTGTGTCACTCCTTTTGCACACTACACCTGCTGCATAACCTGCTGTATGAGGCTCTTTTGGCGTAAACCACTTTCAGCAGAAGCTTGCCTACCCTCTTCTTTAAAACCTCTGATCACGGAGGCTAAACCCATCCTGGTCCCCCCAGCATCCTGCGCCAGCATTGCTCTGAGCCAGCAGACCTGTGCAGATCCCTGTGCGCCCCGAGCCACCAAATAACAGAGCTGCCAACTGGCACGTCTTTCCAGGGTGGGAAAAGGGATGTGAGAGCTGAACCGTCCCTCCTATGGGGAGGATTTGATTGATGCTAGGAGGGACCCGGGTGCGATGCAGCGCGAGGCAGCCGTCCCTGCGCGCTTGGCTGATGGGGTTAACGGGGTCTGCCCGTTCCGAGCCGTGGCCGCCCAGCACCCCCAGCCCATTTCACACATGCCATCAAACATCTGCTGGGCTGCAATGACTCCCCATCACTGCCGACCAGGGCCGTATTGGAGGCGGTGACCTCCGGCTGGGAAGCACCGGAGCCCATCGCCAATCTGCCGGGCCAGCTGTCAGCAACGATAGCGAGCCACGGCGGGCCAGAGCCACACGCAGGGCTCAGACCAGCGTGCTGGGAGCAACGTGGGCTCCTGTGGCTGCAAACACCATCAATGTGAGCCGGTGCTGCTGGGGGGGGGGGGGGGTTGGAAAAGGCATTTGAGACCTTGATGCTCTTTCTTGGCAAAGCCCCAACCTATAGACAGTGGAAAGAACCAGGCATAAAACTGTGATGTCCCCTGCTTTTATTTTATGTGTTTATTTTATTTGGTGTGTTTCTTTTCAAGGGGATTACCAATAAATTTAATTTCAATACCGTTAATCCCCATATATATTTACTGAGGGCAATTAGCTGGCATTTATATTAAATATACACAATAGACAGTTGAATATACAGTTTATATAGCGTAATTAGATTGATATACACATATAAATAGAAGCATAAGTCTGTCTGCAGTGTGTGTTGGTGAGGAAGGACCAGGGTAATGTGCCGTGACAATATTTATCTTGTCCCATATTTATGCCCTGGTAGCTGGAGAAGTGCAGCCAGGCTCTGCAGGAGCAGCCACAAGCAGAGCGGGTGCTGCGAAGGGGACAGGCAGATGGGTGCAGTGCCAGGGGGATTCTGGGGGGGACAAAGGGGTTTGGGGACCTGAGGGGCAGCAGCAAAGGAAGATGGAGCAGAGGACCCAGCCCCAAGGGAAGGAGCTGCTTACCCAGGGCAGAGGCTCAGGAGCAGGGGTGGTTTGGGAGCATTTCCCCACATTGCTTGCAGTGTTCCTGTGCTTTTTGCTGTGGTGGATGTGGTCTAAGTCGTGGGTGTGAGCAGTGGAGCCAGCACAACGTGGAGGAAACCTCCTGCTGCAAGGCTGGTGCCTGGGCATCGCTTTACTGCAGCATCAGCCCCATGCAGCGAGCAGGGGAAGCCTCTTCCCTTTGGCACTTGGACAGAGCTGCCCAAGCCGAAGCCTGGATCCAGGTGTGGGAGCAGATGTTTCCCTTTTCCAGGGAAAGCTGAGCTAGGAAACATGAAAGCTGCCAATCTTCTTTGGCTTTTTCTTCAGTATTTTATCCTGGGGTGAAACTCCTCCTCGTTCCAGCTGGAGTCACGCTGGTTGGGAAACAGTGGTGGGAACCGGCTGGATGGTTTCCCATTCCAGCCTGGCATCTGCGCTCTGCTTGGAGGGTCCATCAGCCTTCCCAGAGCAGAGAGGGTGAGGGAGACCTGGCATGCCATGGTCCTGCAGCACTCGGCTCCTCTGGAAGCACAGGACAGCAGCTGAGAGGGGCAGTGGGGTTATAGGGCTGGGGAGGGTTTCCTTTATTTCCCACCCCATGTGAGCTGGAGTCAGCCACCATCTCTAGACCTCATTCCACCGGGAAGAGAAAGGGCTTTGCAGATGGTTGAAGACACAGATTTTTATACCCAGAAAAGTCTGAGCCCTGTGGAACATCCCACAGGCTTGCCCTAGCATTAGGGTACAAGTGTTTGACCACTGTGCCTCTTCCAAACAGGCCATCGGTTATCTGGATATAGGAAAGCCTTGCACTTTGCTAACTTCAGAAGCATACAAGAGCTGCTAAACATGCCTTCAACTCCATCATCCCAAACCCCTGCAAGAGCAAACAGCCTCCCTCTTTCTGCATCCAAAAGCTGTGGATGACCCTCAGGTGGACCTTCCCAGAGCTCAGTACTTGTCTGAATCAGTCTCACGTCTAAACCCTTGTCTGCTCTAATAAAAAGTCAATTTACTTCTTTCTATGCCTTCCACCCGTTCCTATTTGGCTGCCACCAGACTTCTTTAATCACACACAGCTTTCACCCTGGATTGCACAGGCACTGTTAAAATCAAGCCTGCAGCTAACTGTGATGTGAAGCTGTGCTGCCTTTGGAAGGCTCTCAAAGTCCTCAGCATCCCTTCATACCTATGGGCTTCTCCAGCCTTGGCCCCAAACTAAAGGATCAGCTCAACTCCGGGAGCATGTTGCCTCTTGCCTCCCTCATCTTTGTCCTGCTCCTCCAAGGCAAAGCAAGCCAGACAATGGCATAATTAAACCTTCTCCTCACTTCAAGTACTGTAGTTCAGAGCATTTGATTCCCAGCCACTATTTACGGCTACTGATTTCTGCACTACTTATTACCGCAGCAAGTGACCTGTAACCAGAGGTTTATCAATCTCTTTCAGGGAATTAGTAACACAGGAAGCTGGAGAAGGAAATAAATGGTGTGCTTGAGGAAAGTTTGCTCGCCACTCAACGGGGGCTACCACAGCCAGTAGAAGAGGCAATGAAGACCTGCATGTCATCTTGCCCAGCCTGGAGGAGCCAGCCTTAGATGCTGCTCCCAGTGCCTGGCCAGGATTTGGGCAGTGGAGGAGACAGTAGCTGTCCCAGACTCTTGTCCCATCAGGAGCAGCTGTCAGCTCCTGCCTTACAAAGGTCTCCCTGTCTTGGGTGAACCCACCCCCTGATGAAAAGCCCCATGCAAATGCTCCATCCCTGGCAGTGTTCAAGGCCGGGTTGGACAGAGCCTCGTGTGACATGGTCTAGGGTCTAGGTCTAGGTCTACGGTCTAGGGCGTCCCTGCCCATGGCAAGAGTTTGGAACTGGATGGGTCCTTTCCAACCCAAACCGTCTCTGATTCTACGCACAGGATTCTAGCCCCGGGATGGAAGGGTTGGATGAGCGGAGCAAGCACCAGCATCTGTGTGACCATTGGTGGGGAAAGGATGCGATAAATCCCTTTCAGGCAGATCCTGTGTGTTATTCCCTGGAGGCCAAAGCAGCCCTGTTCCCAGTGGCCTGCCGAGGCAAGGGCTGGTTGATATGCTCAGAACCAGGGCCAGAGGGATAATTATCTTCTTGGCCTCCTTCCTATTCAAACCTTGCCTGCAATTAACTCCTACCGGAGGAGCCAGGCAGACCGTGGCCCTCATTCAGAGTCCCTTGGATCGAGCTGCAGGGCAGGACTGGGTGCAGGGGTGGTTTGGGATCAGGCTGCTGCTGAGTGAATGCCTGCTGTTAGTTACATTGATCTCACACTATTTGTTGTTAAACTGCCGTAAGCAAACCTGGTAATCTGAAGGTGATTAAATGAACTGGTCCTGCCAGAATAACCCAGGGCTTTTATTGGCAGGAGGGAGCAGTGGGTTATCTGCAGGTATGTTTAAGCATGCCCCTTCTCA
Organism: Pezoporus flaviventris; assembly: GCF_033815535.1. Classification (NCBI taxonomy): domain Eukaryota; kingdom Metazoa; phylum Chordata; class Aves; order Psittaciformes; family Psittacidae; genus Pezoporus; species Pezoporus flaviventris. The sequence goes on along the minus strand of NW_026892739.1, from coordinate 580,426 downwards.
TTAGAGCTGGGGACAAAGAGATTTCAAGGGTACAGAGGGTGGCTGGAAATGGAGAGTTAAACATGAGAATTAAACCCATGCCCTGGAAGCTGGGGCAGGGCCTTACCCCCAAATAATCGGTTTGCTGCTCCCAGCTGACCTCTTTCCCATGCAAAGAGCTTTTCAGTGGAAGGCTAATTCATTCTCACAGCTAAAAATGATCATTGCGATGAGAAAGTGTTCTGGGCGTGAATGCTTTTTGCAGCAAATAGCAGCATTAACAGGCTCATTTTCTCCCAGCAATGCTATCAAAATCTCTTTGAGCTGCTTCCAGAGCATACCACAGATGCACTAAACAAAGCCTGCAAAATGGGTGGGAGATGTGATTGCAGTCAGACCTCCTGCCTCAGCCTCAGAACCCCACTCAACCCCATGCTGAGCAGCATCCATGCCTGTTGGATGCAGGAGCCCGCATTCCCTCCTGAGATGCCCCAGGAGCATGTCCTAGAGGTGGCTCTGCTTCTGAGGAAACGTGCAGAGCATCCCTGCTCTTCTGCAGATGGACATGCAGATCTGCTTGGGAATGGAGCAGTTTCCCCGTGCCTTAGAGCTTCATCCTCCTGCCCCAGATGGCTTCAGTTCCTGGATTTCTGGGCGTTGGGGCTTCTCTGTGTTCAGTTGCCACTGCTGCTAATTCGTGTGACTTGTCCCATGTGCCCCAGCACACCAGCCTCTGGCTGCTGTGTCTAAACCGCGCATCCCACCTCTGTATCTCAAGCCGCAGGTGGAGGCCGGGTGTAAGCCTTTATCTCCTGCAGTTTTCCAGAAACTGAAGGAATAAGTAGATAAAGCCCTGAAATCATCGGGTGGATCATTGCCAAAACTGGGGAAGACTCATGAGCTGTTGATCCTCTGCTTTATCCATCAAGCAAAGCACGGATCACTGCTGCAGTTACAGGAGCACAGGCTCGCGAGTGTAGTGCTCCAGCTCAGTTGCAGTTTAGGAACCATTTTATAGGCTGTTACAAACTTGATCGGGGGCAAATTCCAGTTGCTTGTTATACTTCTTGTTCAAATGGGTGTTTTTCCAGGGGCTCAGACACTCAAGCCCCAGCTCTTGAGGGTGATAGAATCCTAGAATCCCAGGCTGGTTTGGGTTGGAAGGCGCCTTAAAGCTCATCCAGCTCCAGCCCTTGCCACGGGCAGGGACCCCTTCCACTAGAGCAGCTTGCTCCAAGCCCCTGTGTCCAACCTGGCCTTGAACACTGCCAGGGATGGGGCAGCCACAGCTTCTCGGGGCACCATGTGCCAGCGCCTCAGCTCCCTCACAGGGAAGAACTTGTGCCTTAGATCAAGTCTGAATCTACCCCATTTAGTTTAAACCCATTACCCCCTGCAATGGCACAGTATGTTATAGTACAGCATGGCATATTGGAGGTTTCTTCTGGCATGGAGATGCAGATCTGAGTCAGGTTTTGAAGCAAGAGGGAGGACAGGGCTGAGCAGCGTTTCTCTCAAAGCTGTGGATTTGGGAAGCCCAGGGATGTGCTGAACGCAGCAGCTGCCTCCAAGCAGACACTCTCCAAAGGTCATCAGCACTGTTCCCTTTGCAAAAAAGCCCCCACACCTTCCCCATGACAACCTCTTACATGCTCCAAAGGAAAACGGTATTGCTCTTTTCTTCTATTTACATTGAGACCGACTTGCCAAAGCTGCTGCTTCTGCCTCCTGAATCCAAACAGTGACTTTTCGTGGTGATGTGAGTCACTCCCTCCCTGGGCTGAACTGGTCCTTTTTATTGACCCTGGGGTGCTCTGCCAGCGTGTGCAGGGGGGATCTGACTTGAGTTTCCTTGACCAGCAAGGGGGGAAATGGAAACACTGGGACCAGACAACCCTCCTCATGCTCCAGTTTCATATCACAGTGAAGCAAACCTGGAGTAACATGGTGAGGAAGCAAGAGATGCAGTTTATATCTATGGGAAAAAAGAGTGAATGAAGGTAGAGATCCTGTCTTTAGAAAGGGATAGCACTCATGGAGCCCTGGAAAAGACTGTGTTTTGCCATGGCTGTGCTCTAAGTGGGGAGAGCCGAAACTCCCAGGGAAATCAGGATAACTTAAAATAATGACAAAAGGGCAGAATCCGAGCCAGAATTATGGCACAAAGACTTTGAAGGGGGGGTGATAAGGATGTCACCGTCTTCAGCAGCATCCACCTGGCACGAAAAGCAGCTCTGAGGCAACGAATAGGAGCTTGAGCAGCAGACCGGTGCTGCTGTGTGGGACAGCCAGTGCCCAAACTACCGAGCTAAATTCATGGATATAAAATCAGAAGATCTTGGGTAACCTCTTTGACTATTAAAGCAAAATAATGACAATAATGAGCAGTGCAGGTTCACGCATCTTGGAAGATAACAAAAAATAAGCCAGGCCAAGTTCTCTTTGCTTGCCAGCAGAGAAGAGCCTGACCCAGACTGGCAGAGCTCAGCTTGCTTTGCAGCGTTGGTTTTCTTGGAGGAAGCTTAGTTCTGGCTGTCAGACCCTGAACCTGGAGGTTGCAAAGCACAGGAAGAGCTGCCCGTCACTTGGGGTGGAAGGAGGGGAGGGTGCTGGGGCTGCTTCCCGATGGGGAGCATCACACTTTGCTCTGCCCCGTATCGTGCAGCTGTATTTTTCTGCTCATCTGCCCATCAGGCTCCAGTGAGCTGCTGGGTTCTGAACACACAATCTGGCAATTTATTCAGGTGACGAAAGAAAAGGGAAGGGAGAAAACCCTGCTCAAAGCTGTGCCCTTGGGAATCCAGCCCGAGCTAGAGAGAAAGAGCAGATAGATGCAGTGGAGGACAGTGTTTGTGCGTCCCTCCTGCAGACACAATGCCTTTGCGTTAATTATATTCAGAAGTAATTTCTGCCAAGCCTTATAGTTTAGTAGTATAAAAATTTCCTGTTGTTACTTCTTGCCTTTTCTTTCTTGCACTGCAGTGAGTGGCAAGGTCGATGGAGCAGGCTAAAATGCGGTGACCCCATTGAAGAGTGAACAAAAATTCATGAATTTTTGCAAACTTAAATGATTACGTGGTAATTGCTTTAATAATATAAAATTATTTTCTGCTACAAACTATGATTTACAATAGCAGCTGAGCGTGTAAATCGTGTGCCTTGTTTTCTGTAAATTCTGTGATTTAGTAACTCATATAACAGCTTCCATAGGCAGCGATCATCAGCTCATTGATTCGGGCACAAAGGTTGGGCAAACCTATAGATTTATGTATCAAAACTCTTAGTCACTTCTTGACTCCTCAGCAGCAAAATGAACAGGAGCAATAGCTGCTTCTCCCCGTCATGAACCTGTTCATTAGTTATATTTTAAGGGTCGTGGGTTATCGGTGGGATGTGTAATGGTCCTCATGCTGGGAGCAGAGCGGGGATCTGATACTAGGATGAGATGGAGAAAGACTGAGCAGTGCCCCATCTCAAATCTGAGGGCCAGGGAAGGGAAGAAGAAGAAAAAGGGATGTTTTTCCCCCATTCTGGGGGGAATCAGTCCCATTTTCTAGATGTTCCATCTCACAAGACCTTCCAGGGCAAGGGGACCTCACCACCTCACATCCCGCTTTGGGGCACCGTTTCAACTCATCTGAACTATTGGTCTCTTTGGCAGCAGAGACAGATAAATAAGCTGTGGGCACCCCCCCCTCTGCAGGATGTTAATGAAGCATTTAATCATTTGGTGTTTCTTTTGCATTGGCTTCTTTTTATTTCAGTTTGCAGGAATCAGAGAAACACTCAAGCATGGAGGAAGGCGGCTATGGAGCGTCTATATCTGGTATTTGCCCCCATGATGAGGAATTAATTGCCTTTTGATTAATGAGCCCTTCAGAGATGTGCCTGAGCTGGGACTGAGGGGAAGGAGGAGAGGGGAAGGAGGAGGTAATCGGCTTCTGTGCTCTACCTGTGGTTGTTTCCTGGGAGGCCAAGAGGAGGTTAAAGAGCCCTGAAGCCGCTGGTGCCGTGGGGTGATGGTGGGAAGGCAGAGGGGGAAATGACAGTCTTGGTGTGTGTCAGAGGGGAGAGAGAAAGAGAAATGGAAGCAGCATTTTAATTTGACGAGTGCTTTCACACCCCTTGAATGGAGAAGGGGAGAATTATTTAATTAAAAAATATATTTACTTTTAATGCAACCATCAATATCTCCATCGGCGCTGATTGTTAAGAGGGTTTGCGTGTTTGCATGTTTAAACACTTCTATGTTGTGCCTCTCCCTCTCCAGCAGCAGCTGCTCGTGCATGCTCACCCGCATCCACGTGCATGCTCACCCACATCCCCGTGCACACTCATCCAGCCCCTCTGTGCCTCCCCACGTTTGGGCCTTGGGTAGTTTTCTGGTGGTTCCCCAAAAGGGGAATCTTCGTAGTCTCCCATTTCCCAGATCTCTGACAGCTCCGGATTTCAGGCCCCCTCTGCATTCGCTTTCCTCTGTGATCAGTGCATTTTGCTGTGCAAGACCTTGCTGGGTTTCTTTTGGAGGCCTCAGCCAACACCAAGGTCCCCAGTGCACCCCAAACTGCAGCTCGTGGGGTGACTGGGGTGTCTGCAGCAGAAGGGGGCTATGGGGCTGCCTGGGTCCCCTGCCAAGGGGAGGTTCTTGCAGAGGCCAAATGAGCAGGTAGGAATGAGGATGCTGGAGCCAGGAGCTGCCCCTATTGCTGTTTGCTAGAGAATTTAGTCAACAGAAAATGGCAGGATTGAGGGATTTTGACAACACCACACCTAGAGTTGTACAGTAAAGCTCCAGCAGCCCTTCTGATTTATATTCCTTCCCAGTGTCAAAACGCTTCCCAGTTACCCATTTGCCTTTCTCTTGTTCCTGCGCTACACGGATGGATTTAAAGGATTTCTCCACAATAGCCTGTTGAAATCTCCTTGCAGGGTGCTGCTGAATGGCAGCCCAGATTGATGCTGTGCTGCTGTCTGGGTCCTCCCCATGTTGCACTGCAGCTGATGGCACGAGGACGTGGCTTTGTGTGAAATATGGCCTGGAGGAAGGTGCGGTTGGGAGACAAAAAGTTTGGCTTCTGAGTGAAACAAATGGCCTTTGTCAGCTTGACCTTGAAGCTCAGCCACCACACCACTAGAAATGGCAGTGCTTGCTCCCTTATCATCTTTCTTCCTCTCTCCAAAGAAGCTTCTGTCTCCCAAGACTGGCAGCATCATTCCTTATTTCCAAGGCTGCATTGGTTTAGTTGGTCTTGTTATTTGTTGGGTTTATGTATTATTTGCAAGGCCACCAGGAGCAGGCCTTTCCACAGGGACGAATAGGTTGGTCTGACCATTTTCAGCCCCGTTTTTCCTTTTCCATGGCTGTCGCAGCCTGGGATGAGGCTCTGGGTGCAAGGCCGAGCTATGGCATGGGGTGCACAGGCGACGCCAGCAGGCTCCGAGCTCCCACCAGAGCCAAAGGCAAAGCAGCAGCTCTGCTTCTCTTTAGTGATGCAGCTCACAACTTCGTTTCCACTCTCATATTTCAAGTGGAAAATTTGGTGAAAACAAAAAATTAGCAGGGCATTCTTAGTAGAGTAGCAACAAGCCGTCCAATCTGTTAGCAACAGCCTTTTCTGTGCGTGCAGTTAGTGCTCAGCGTGTGTTTACAGAAGAGCTGGTAAAAGATAGAGCCATCAGGGAGATCTGAGAGACCCTGAATCTTCCTTCTGCTGGCAGGTTTGTGGTCACAGCCCATTGGAGTGGCTCCATCACTCTGTGTCTCCCTGAAGGAGAAGCCTGCTCTGGAGCCTGCATCCTCCAGTGAGATGTGAATGCAGGTTGCTGATTTTTCTGAGGATGGTGTTGAAATGCTATTAACCCTTGGCTCCACATGAAGGATCAGGGAGGCAGTGTCAGGCGTGGAACAGGAATCATGCTCTGCAGAAAGAAGAAAGGGAATTGGAAACTTCCTGGTGGAAATGGCCATGTATTTAACCCAAACCCAGTGGCAGCCAAAGTTGTCTCCGCTGGACCCAAACCACTGAACAGAAACGAGGACAGAAAGCCCCAGAGGGTTTCTGTGTTTCACTCCCCTGTCTGGAGAAGGCTCTTTCTGAGCTATTTCTAGACAAGGCTGCAGTCACCCCTTCGCCTTTATTGCCACGGTCTGTTCCACTTCTCCTCAAATACAGCCCTGCATCTTTCTCCATGAAGCTGCTTCCCAGCCCGTTGGAGCCCACCTGGTGTTTGTGTGAGCTGTGTGCTGGTCCTCTCGGAATGTCGTCAGTTTTATAGGGTATTTCAGGCCCCTTGTCCAGTTTCCCATCACTCCCAGGGTCTCAAGTCTGGTCTGAATTTGGTTTTGTGTCCCCCAAAGTGTCCATAGCCTTTCCTGGGATGAGCCCTCTGCAGATGTCATAAGCATCTCCCCTCTTCCATCATCCGGGAGGGTAATTGAAATATCGAATCCTACCACGTCAAGAGAGACCCCCTTGGACGCATCCCTCTTTTCTGACAGGGGCCCATTGGTAATCCCTCTCTAGGTAGAGCCAAATTGCAGTACGGGGCCATTTCCCAGCGCGCTGATGAGAATGTCATGGGGGACAGCTTGAAAAGCCTTCCTGCAGGAAAGACAGATGACATCTCCTGCATCTTCCCCCAGCACCCGCCCTGTCACTGGAGGGAATTACATTGGTTTGACCCAATCTGGTCTTCCCAGATTCATGTTGGCTGTTATTCCTTTGCCTGTGCTCTCGCAGGTGCTTGCACGGGCTTTGTTTGCTCTCAGCGTGCTTCTGGAAATTGGAAGTAACTCATTCTCCTCCCTCCCCATTGAAAAGGCGGGTGTTGCATCTGCCCTTTTCTACATTTGTGCCTTGTCATCTCCTCAGATATCGCTGGGTTGGCTCCAAAATCACTGAGAAATAGCTAAGTACACTCAAAACTCTTCTGTCCCTTCCTGGCTGGTATCTTACTCCTCAGTGTTAATTGTGTCAGGCACCAACTCACAGCTGATCTGTTTAGTAAAGACTAAACTGAAAGAAGCTTTAGCCTTTCTGGCACCCTCTGTTGATGGTTTTCCCTCTTCTGTCATTCTGACATTTTCAAATGGGTTTATTTTACCATTTTTTGGAAACACAAAGTGACTTTTTCTGCTGTTTTAAAATGTAAATAGTGTCTTCTACAAAAAACATAGAAGCATTTTAATAGTGAGGCTGCAGAGGTCGAAAAATAATGCGTACAAATAGCTGGAGCAAAATGCTTCTTGTTACTTGAGATCAATTCTGTTTTGGGATAACTATTAATGGTTGGGATGGAAATTGGGGGGTTTGTCCCCATTTAAGAAAGGGAAAGGTTTCAACCCCCAGATTCCCCCCTAATTTTGTTCCTCAGTAACCAGGCACACCACACTCCCCCTCCTATATGTGTTGGCTCAACCACGGCACTCAAAACCACTGCAGTTATTTCCCTGTTAGATGAGCCTGGGCCAGAAAACTCTGGAATCTCACGCAACTCCATCTGTATCAATAGCAATCGGGGCCGCCAGCATGAATCCACAACAGGGAAAATTGGATGGGTATTGAGCAGAAGTGTGTCTTGTCCCACGCACCGCATCTGAAGGCTGGTTTTAAATGCAAATAGGATGGGGAAGACTATGGAGATTCGATAGCAAGTGTTCTTTAAGTTTCTTTCCATACAGCACAGATCATTAGGTAGAGCTGTAGCTGCCCAGAGACCTCTGGTGTGAAACAAAGATGAAATCAGACCTTTCTGCTTTGCTCAAGTCGAAGTCAGCGCCGTGGTGCGCGATGCTGTGCGAACCCACTCCCCTGTTTCAGCTCTGTCTTAGGAAAGGGTCATATTTCTTATCTCCTGATGCCATGAGATCACCAGGAGCCCACCACTGTGCTTAAACCCTTCTCCTGACTTCCAGTGTGAATTGATTTGTGGCCCAGCTCCTCTTATGCAAACATTGTCCTTTAACTTAAGTAGCTCTTCTCGCCTTGTGCCAGGGTGATGGATTGAACAGGAGCGTGTTTGCCATTTCAGCTGTCTCCCACAACAGCTGCTGCTTCCAGTGAGGGAAGGATGGTGGATATCTGCATAAACAGCTTTCTTTAAGAAGTGATTGTTTCCAAAAAGCAACGATCAACCTTCTAAAAACCAACATTTAAGTGTTTCAGTGGGCTGGAGATTTCAGTGGGGTTCAGTGCAAAGCAAATGGTGACTTTTCCTCCAGAAGTCAGATTCCTTTTTCTTCCCCTTTAGTTTTTGCTGACAAACCATCTGAGACAGAGAATGTTTCATAGGAGAAATCTCCAGGCTGTGCAGCCTAGCTGGGATCTAAAACTCAGCTTTGGGGTCCCGGGGTCAATTCCTGCATCTACCACCAGTTGTCGATAGATGACTTTGAGCAAGTCCTTTGCCCCCTGCCTACATATCCCCATCTGTAAAGCAGTTCAGGGAATTCAAGCAGTTCAGGGAAAGGGGTTAAAATAGACTGTGGGCTTGTTTGAGCAACCGTCAGAAAGCCAAAGGCTGGAATAACACCCACAGGAAGTCCTGTGCAGAGGGTGGGGGTGAAGATGAAGCGGAACAAGCCCCAGCGCTGTTCACAGCAGGGGATGGGAAGGTGCAGGGACCGTGAGATGGGCAACCTGGATGTGCTGTCCCATAACTGGACACCGTTTATCTGGACTCAGATTTGAGTGCAGTGGTTGCTGTTGGGTCAGGTGAATGTGGAGCACTGTGTGACAGACACAGCCACTGATGTTCACGACTCTTTGGCTGCTGCTCTTCCCCCCCCCCCCCCCAGCTCTGCTTTGTGCACTGAGAGGGCTCAGCACCATTCCAGAGGTGACACACACCTGCTGCTGCATCGTGCTGATGTGCCAGAGACGGGGAAGAGCAGGGTAAGGACATGCTTCTCCTCTATAACTGCAGCATAGCCATTTCCCAAGAGCACAGAGAGAGCAAAGTCTGTTGTGGAGGGTACTTACATCACTAATTAAAGCTCTTACCCTCTGCATGACACGAGTACGGCCTCTTCTGAACCTGCTCAGAGGCTGGGGAGAGTGGAAGAGATGGATCATTGTCTTGGTTCTCTGTCTTGTGCCCTTCCACGCTGCCCAGGATTCTCTCCTTTATCCTTAGGCACGTCTCCCCCAGCTCCCATGGTTTCAAATGAAGATAATATTGATCGGAAGGGTTTGGAGGAACTGCAGGTCATTTGCATTCTCCCGTCCCTCTTCATTTCTTCGCCCAAGCCTGAAGTTTGGCGGCTGGAGCACAGGAGGCCTGGTTGCTATAGCTACCAGCACTGCCTTCCTCCCGGCGAGGAGGAGGAGACCAAAGCCATTTTGCACCAACTTCTGCCTTTGAAAGTCAGCCAGAGGCTCAGTGGCACCCTTGGGTCACGCTTCTCCTCAGTCCTCCCCTCTGGCAGCAGCTTGGTGCCAGGGAGGACGAACCACCACCCGCTCCCTATGGACAAGGAGGACTTGGCTGCAAAGAGGCAATGGGCAGCATCTCCAGTCCATCTCACACCAAGCACCTAATGCAGAGGCCACTTCTGTCCTCCTGGAGGACAGGTTTACCATGCTGGAGAAGGGCACAGGGGTAGTTCATAGCTACACAGAGCCCTTCAGGACCTTCCTGGGGCTGGCAGGTGCAGCCTGGCTCTCTGGGGTGGCCAGGGGTTGTGCAGCATCTCAGATGGCTTTAAATACCTACACAGTCTTGGGTGACATGGTTTAGTGTGGGGTGTCCCTGCCCATGGCAGGGGGGTTGGAACTGGATGGTCTTAAAGTCCTTTCCAACCCAAACCATTCTATGATATGTGGGGGCTGATCCCTCTTTCTGGCTTTTCCTACTTCATCCCCCAAATCAGCACAAAGGACTGAGCACTGCACTAACCCCCCGCACCCCAGACCCTGTGCTTTCATCTCCCTTTACCCTGCGGACGGTACGGGGCCCGTGCAGAGGAACGGACTGAGTAGGTCTTGTATAACACGGACTCCCTTTGTTTCCAGGTTAGTCTGGATTGTCTGTAATTACGTCTAGGGATGCATGCCACGATAATTGTTGATTATTTGCAGCTCCTGGGGGACTGCTTCCTTGTGAAAGGAAGGCAAAGAGCCTGCACGTAGCACAGGCGAGAAATTCCGATCAGCAGCGTATTGCTGGAACAGGCTCAAGAACGGAGTCAATCCGTGAATAAATGAAATAAATAAGAGGTGTGTGGGAGCAGGCGAGATGGCCTTGCTGTGTCAAGAGAACTGTACCTTGTCCTCCTGCTCTGCAAACTCTGCTGAGCAGATTTATTAGTTTTAATTAACAGGAGTTGGGGAGGGGGGGCAGGGAAAGGAGCTGGGAATACCTCCAAATTCCGACTCACAAAATCACTGCTTCTTCCTCAAGATTGAGAGGGAAAGAGGGTGAATGACCAGAATAATAATCAGAAAGGAGATGTGCATGCCAAGAAAGCCATTTCTCCGCTCAGCCTTTGAGCTGCTTCCTAGGATGAGGAGGAACTTGTTCAGAACTGAATGGGAAGACCTGGTAGGGTGAGAGTTTGGGGCTGGAGCCTGTATAGAGTTTGGAGTGGGGCAGGTAGAAAGCTAGAGCTGGGTTTAAGCTTATATCTGTTTGTAAAGTACTGCTTTTCACAGGAAGTGTGATTTATCTCATTGTAAGTCCTCCTCCTCAAAAAGGAAGGTTTGGGGTCAGTCAGTTCCTGATGTGCCCCCTGTGGGCAGGGTAGAAATCAGTGTTGCTGGCAGCTCCCCTGCCCCTTGCCACCGCATCCCCTAGACATCATGGCCAGCCCCTATCACAGGGTCGTGTCCCCATAGTGCTCTGGGCACTGGGGATGTGGGTTTTGTGCCAAAGCAATATCAATTGCTACCCATGGGGTGTACCCATGGGTACTGGTAGGAAGGTAATTAATGGGGGGGTTGCTTAGTCCCAGTAGCAGAAGAGTTGAAAAATAACAAAACCCTCAACTTTCAGCCCCTAAAACATGGGCAATTCAAACCATCCGAAAGCAAACAGCACTTCCTCTTATTTATTAGGGTTTTTTTCCTGTTGGCATCAAGTCAGTGTTTCCTGCCAAGGATTTCATGAGGGTGAAATCCATTTTCTCCCCGTCAAAACGGTCTGTGAGGGAGCCCTGCTCCGTAAGTGCCTCCCTCCCTCGTGCGCTGTGTGGCACAGGGCTTTTTTCCCACTTGAGAAATGTTGACACCGTGTCAAAAAAAAACACAACGAAAAATACAGGCCAACGAGGAATGTTGAACAAACAGAGGCATTTTCACTTTGGAACCAAGAATCAAAATAGATCTGTTGAAAACACAAACAATTCCATGCTAATGGCACTGCTTGCAACTTACGCTCACATCAATTGCTAATTACACAGCCAGGCCACTGGCACAGTGCTTGACAGGTTGCTTTGGACCGGATCTCAAACAAGCAGCTAAACCACATTGCTCCCTCCATGTGTGGCATCTAGTTTAGGTTTGTTGCTGCACAAAATGGTTGTTGAGGTGCATTGGGCTTTCTGGACACCAAATTTACCCTTTGTTTGAGGGCACTGATTTACTGACCACATTAGAGGACAATCCATAAAGTCAGGGAGATGCCAGTGCTGAGCCCGATGCTCATGTTGCTCCTCTCCATTGTCTGGCTCTGAAAGTCGTGCTGACCAAAGAGGCCACACATGCTTACGTGTGTCATGACACATAGTAGCTTAGGAGGAGCAGGATTCCTGCTTCCAGGTTTGGGATCAGCAGAGCTGGCAGGCTCAGCACCATCGGGTTCTTCCCTTCCTTTTTCTCCTTGTTGGTGCATTTTGGCAACTGGTTCTGGGGGGAGTGGGTGAAGGATGGGAATCCCAGCTCCACCAAGAGCGTGGATGGGAATCCCAGCTCCATCGAGAGCGCTGGGGCAGTGGGTCTTACCAGCTGCAAAGCCTCCTGCACCCCATGTCCAAGTCAGCTGGGAAAGAGCTGAACTGTTTGCACCTAAACATCCTGGCACAAAGCCACCTCCAGAAGGGAAAGGGGAGGGGGGAGGAAACCAAATCAAAACATGAAAGAACAAAAACTAAATAGTTGTAGCACTATTACATTTTCCAGGACTTGCTGGATTGTGGCTTTCAGTCCTCAATCAATCACACTTCAACTGAACTGATTCATTCCCCAGAATACTTCTTTGGCTGGCTTGGCTGTGCGCTTCCATCCCCAGGGAGCAAAGCCAAGCCCAGGGCTGGCAGTGGGGCGCTCATGCAGGGACCAGGCAAGTGGAGACTTCCCACTTTTTGCTCCGGGACAGGGACACATCCCTAAGATGCATTAACAGTGTGTGCTGAGCTGGTGCCTGTGTGCCAGTGGATGCTGCTCCCAGCCCTTCCCTTCATCCTTGCCCTGATTGTCCCTGCTGATGGCCTGGGGTTAAGCGGAGAGCACTTCATTGTGCCTAACAAGGCGCGTTGCCCATCCAGCCACAGAGCAGCTGGCTCGGCCCTGGATTGGTTTTCCCTTTTTATTGCCCAGCAGGAGGAGCACGGGAAAGGTCTTTATGTGATTTTAGAGGAAGACAAAATGCCTTAATAGCGCTGGCGCTGCCTCTCTGCGATCCAGGGAACCCTGCAGCAGCCCGTAATCATCATCGTAAGTAAAAGGGGATGTACGTAGTGTGCAGCTTGGGCTGTTAAAACAAGCCCTAGGGTGGAAGGGTTGTCTTAAAAACAGCCTTTAGAGGATGGTTCTCTCTCTTTCTCTCCTTGTTGCCTCTCTAGTTCTGCTTCCCTGCATGGTGGAGCAGCGGAAGGCTGGCACGGCTCTCCGTTCCCATAGCCTCGATTGGCTTGACAAGCTCATATATATCTCTTTACTTTCTGCTCCTGTGCCTTAGTGGGGGGACTCCCACGTACTTGGGCTCATGCCTGGCCAAGTAAAACTGAATAAAGGGTGAGTTTAGGCCTCTCAGTTGTCCTCCACAACGTTGTCTTCTGTGGCAGCTTTGCCATAAGTCTTTTTGTAGCTTAGGTGTCCCAAGTGCACTTCTCCGGGTGCCACGGGGCTCTGTGGCTATCCCTGACTTGGGTGAGATGAGAAATCCCCTTTCCAGCCCTGTGGTGTGGGGTGAAAGGTAGAAATCATCAACTTCCCCAAAAGAAAAGAAGAAGTAAATGGGGAAGGAGGCAGATTTTACTAAGAGGGAAGATGCCCCATCCCTGGCAGTGTTCAAGGCCAGGCTGCACAGGGCTTGGAGCAACCTGCTCCAGTGGAAGGTGTCCCTGCCTGTGGCAGGGGGTTGGAACTGGATGAGCTTGAACATCCCTTCCAACACAAACCATTCTATGATCCTGTGATTCTTTAATAGCTCGGAGCATGTTAGGGACATGGGAGGTCTCAGGACGGAAGGGTCCTAGAAAGACTTTTCCGCATGGAGAATGCACAAAATCCTTTTCCTTATCTATAACACAGGCTTGTCTCTCTTCAGGTGCTTTCATGGCTTTGCAAGCAACAGACTGGCAACTAAAACTGTTTTTCTCTCTTTTCTTTCGTCTCTTTTTCCCTCTGCAAATGTTTGTCAGGAAGAAGAACCTGCAAGAAAAAAAAAGGAGTCGATTAAAAGCCCTGAGCCCTCGCTGCGAAAATGTTTTGAAGCAACTGTAACTGCCTTTATTTCCTACATAATGCTTTCATTGCCTTGCATTCTCACCCTTCACAGCTTCACCACGCTGATGTCTGGAGCTGCTGCTGAGGTGTGGTGCTCAGAGGAGATGCTCTTGCGCATGCAGGGAACCGCTGCCCTGGATCTCCATTGCCCCCTCCAACCTGTTAATGGCTATAGGAGATCTGCTGGGAGAAGCTCACAGGGGTTTTCCCACATGTGTGCAGCATTCCCCATCCATCAACCTTCCAGCAGCAGGGATTGAGGTGTCCCTGCCTCTGTGGCACTGGTGTGAAGCTGGTGAGGGCTGTGAAGGTGATGGCAGCTTTGGGAGGGTGCACACATCTCCAGTCGCCATCCTGCTGCCTGACAAACTCAGCTCCATCCCAGGCTCCCCCTCCTTTTATTCCGTGTGTGTTAAGCTTTCTTTTCTCCCCTGTGTCTAACAGGGCATCACCTCGTCCAGAGCTTAATAGCAACAGGAGCCCATCAAGCAATTAACATCCTGTGCTATAAAAGCACTTTCCTTCCTCCTGCCACCTCTCCTATTAAGTCTTCGCCCTCCCCCTGCAAGGAACATTTTGACTTTGGAAACACAGCCTCTTCGGGAGAGCGTTGATGAGGGCTGGAGTGGAGCTGAGCCCTTCCCGACCATCCGCCCAGGTAGCAGAGTAAATCAGGGGCTTTTCCACCACACCCAAACAGCTCCCTATAGCCCTGGAAAGGTAAAGAGAGCAGGAATGAGGCTCCTCGAGCAGGATGGGATGGTCCATGTTTAGCTGTGTCAATAAATGGAAGGGCAGAAGGATGGAAAGGAAAGGAAAGGAAAAGGGAAGGAAGCATTTAAATGGGATGGGGATTCAGGAGGGGGTTCTGTGGGCATCTCCAGACCTGCAAGACCTGATGGAATGGGGCAGGCAGTGGTGGTAGAGCAGGGTTTGTTCCTTGCTTTCCTTTTTAGCTTCCCAGGATTTTGAATCCCTGTGCTACCCTCATCCTCTTCTTCCTCCTTCACATGATTTACCTCCTCCTTGCCTGTAGCTTAGGAAGAGCATAAGTCTAAGTGCAGTCATACAGTTTATGGGCTGGGTAGATCTGCTGCTGTCAGCTAACTCAGTAGGGCACTTAGGGCATCAATAGCCCTTTTCCCCCTCCTGTGCCCCGTGTGTCTGCATCAGCAGAATGAGTTGGGTGTTCTCAGCTGCCATCAGCTTGATCCTCTCTGCTGCCAAGTTCAGGTCTTATGTTGTGTCCCAGGGCATGAGGCACATACCTGTGCTTCATAACCCACCATGCCCTGCAGCAGCCCGGCACTTGCCTTACATCAGACACTTGCAACTGAAAACACCCCCCCCCCCCCCCCCGAATAATAATTACAGTGATTTTAAAACCAGTGAACGTGCTACAGGAGCAAAGTACAGTGTGGAGCAGGGAGAGGTGTGGGAACCATGCTGCTACCCCACATAGCCAAGGGAAAGGCAGCCCTGAAATCCCCTGGCCACAGCCGAGCGTGCTACACCTGTGCTTTGGCACCTTCTCCCTTTGGATTTCCCCCTGTTCTTGGCCCAAACCTACCTCCCCAGACAAGGTGCATGAATAAAACACAGCAGCAGCTTCTTAAAAGCTGAAGAGCCTTAAAAGCAACACCTGAGAGGTCAGCACCGGCGACAGCATCTGCAGCAGCCTGGTTGTATTGTCCCCATCACAAATGATTACGGTCCCACGTGTCAAGGGTGATGACCCCCCTTTGGATTCTACCTGGGTTTAGTAACACAAAGAGCACAAAACCCTTTCCAAGCCCTTGCGCAGCCTTGCAGAGCACTGGCTGGTCCCTGTGCTCCTGCCTGTGGAACTCGGTGACACGCGACAGCCACCATCTGGGAAACAGGATGGGGCTGACCCTGGGATCTCCAGCGCTGAATAGAACAAGCTGCTCCTGGTGAGCTCGGAGACCTGGAGCTGGGATGGATGCACACGGCACAGGGGCTTGCACACAAGCTGCGTTTTCCATCTCCTGCAGTATCTGGTGGTTTCCAATGGTAAAACAAGCCAAACAGGACTTCCCAGCCGCGGGGCAGAGCAGAGTGGCTATGTGCACTGACGCGCTCAGAGCATTGCAGTTATCAGTGGAAACCACTTGGTTAAAATCTCCAATTTTCCATTGGAAAACAGCTTTATTTTCTCTTTCCTGGGGTGCAGCTGGGGTTTCTGATGGGCACTAAGGAAATCTCACTGGTGCTGGTGCTCACAACCCCCTGGGCTGTCATTCTGCTCCAGCCATGGGTGTATGGCTTGGGCCCCACATGGTGGATGAGCCGCATTTTCCTACAGCAGCAGGTTAAAGGGGATTTATCACCCTCACTCCCAAATACACGGGATTCCCCACAGGATATTCCCCACATTCCCAAGGAGCCATGGAAATGGTCTGTACCACCAGACCCCCGTGGGTCCCAGCACCCCAGCACAGCTCCCGTGTATTTAAGGCTGCCCTTCAGCAGGATGTGACCCAGAGGTCATGGGCTAGTGTTGGGGTGCAGGGGACAGCACCTGAAAAGGGCCACTGAAAAGGGCACAATCCAGCCACAGCCACCTTATAAAGCGAGCATGGAAAGCCATGGAGGCTCCAAATCATAAATTTAATTGTGTTGAAAAACACAGTAGTGCTAAACTAGGGTTTAGTTTAGGATTTGCATGTGGAGATCCCTCTCTCCACTGCTGCAGAGCCAGCGCTGAGTAGAGGTTTTAATGGCAAAGTTCAGCTTCGTGCATCTCAGAGCTGTGTTTTGGGAAGGGATGCTGGGCTGCTTTGGGATGAGGGCTGTGCAGGGCAGTGACTTGGGAAGGGGATGCAGACGGGACATGGCAAGGCAATTGATTCCTCCGCCCCATGGAATCGGCTCCGATGATCTCATTCCCAGAGCAGCTTTTACTTGACAGGAGGATTGGGAGGATGACTGCAAATTGCAAACAAACACAAGAGAGCCAAGAATCATGTATTTAGAGAACATTCTGCAGGTTTTCTTGAGGGTCTGGTTTGAGCCTGGCACTTGTGGGTTGTATTTGCACTGGAAATAAGATAAACGTGACACCTGCTCCATTTAATCTTTCTCTCCCTTTTTCCTTCCCCCCTCCCCCCCCCCCCTTGCCTTCTTTGAAGAACTTACCAAAAGAGGTTGAGAAGGAGCAAGAGATATTAGCTCATGTGCCTGATTAATGATTCTCCGGGGGGAAAGGAAATCATTTAACCACAATATAGAGCGCTTTTGATTGAAAAGAACTTTAAATTCCATGTTGGAGCCAGGAGCGACAATTGGAATAACAAAGTAAAGAGAGCACGTGGCTGCTGGGTTTATCACCACCAGCCACGGGGACTTTGTATCACTGTGAAAGCAATCGAATGAGTAAATACACAAACAGGCTCCCAAATACAAAAGCAAACAGGGAGAGAGATGATGGAGAGCTGCTGATGAAGGGAGGGTTCAAGGAGCGAAAGAAGGAGGAGATTGGCTTTAGTCTTGGCACGTGGCAAGCTTTGACATGAGGATGCTTTGGTCTGTGTTGTGCTTCTTTGAAGCATGCTGCTTCCCCATTAGCGCTGCAGGGTCCATCCCACACATCTCGGAGCTGCTGATCCCACCAACACCCCAGCTCCCAGGGATTCCCTCTTCACCTCCCTTGCCAAGGTGGCAGCTGCAGTTCCAGCTAG
Source organism: Pezoporus flaviventris (assembly GCF_033815535.1). NCBI lineage: Eukaryota > Metazoa > Chordata > Aves > Psittaciformes > Psittacidae > Pezoporus > Pezoporus flaviventris. Next base: position 563,082 of record NW_026892739.1, on the reverse strand, counting down.
GAGCATCTTCCCTGGCAACACGGCTTGGCAGGCTGGGGAAGGAAATTGGCCCTCAGCAAAGAGCGCATCCAGGACCGAGTCCTACCAGTGCTGCGCTGGGGACACCTCTGATGGATTTATGATGTTCCTCCCATCACTCCTGTAACAAGAGTATTAAAACCACTAATGCAAAACTGTGGATTATTTTTCCCCATCCTTGCACATGCTCTTTTAACACCCAAAGAAACAAACCAGCAATTTGCAGTTTCCTGTAAGTGATCCATCAGGAATGAGTGAAGAAAGTATTGCCACAATCGTATTAATTCTGCTGAGGATATCCTAATGAGCTATTGCCTTGCTCCGTGAATTCTCTGCTTGTTTCTCCCCACCCTCCTCTTCCTCCTGAACCGACTTGGAGTGTAGGTGAACATGGGAACATAAAAGCAGAAAGGGAATGGCGTGTGCAGAATAAGCTGTTTGCTTTCCTCTGATTGTTGCTATTAATAAAACATTGCATTAAATCAGTGCTGGAAGAATATAATTGGGACCATCCATCACATGTCTAGAGGAGAAGGGCTCCTGTTCATCAGCCGAATGGAGCGGCTGCTGTTACCTACCCCAGCAGTGAGCATGGGGAAGAGATGGTCTCATGTCCCCGTGTTTTGGACCAATCCTCTCCCCATGATCAGCACCATTTTTGTCCATTTTATGCCTTTCTTTTGTATTGACAAAGGCAGGAGCTGAGGGCAGAAGGAGGCATTAACTGGGGACCCCATGCCTGGACAGGAGATGGCCGGGATTTGGGATTTGCTATTGGGGTTTTGTGTTTGAGGGTGGTTTCTCTCCATGGCCGGCTCCTCCTCACTCCGCACAGCAATACTCTCCCTTGCAATAGGGAGCAGAACAGCCATCATTTCATCCACTTTTCAGGGCAGCTGAAGCCATTACATGAAGGAGTTGATTCATTCAACACCAACAGGAGGTTTTTTCCCCAGCCCAGTAATTTGTGTTGGGCTAATGCACCTCTTCATAGAATCCCATTGTATAAAGCAGCAAATAATGTGGTTCCCAGAGGTCCTGCCGTGGGGCCAGTGCAGCACAGCTCTGAACTGAGCCTGGAGTCCCTGCTCTGCCTCCACGCTTCCCCCTGATACTGCAGGGACCCACGTACCTTGGGTCATGGGGCACTGCACTGCCCCCCAGGGCCCACGTGTCCCCGCAGCCACAGACCTCACTGCCCCCACAGACCCAGGCATCAGGGGTGTCCGCTCCACCCCACGTGTCCCACTGCCCCCAGAGGAGCCAGGCATCAGGGAACACCCACTCCACCATGGATCCACCCTGCTCATGCTCCCCACGCACTCCCCCCCATGGGATTCGGCTCTCCAGGGCCCCACTCCACCCCACACCACTCACTGTCCCCAGGGCACTCAGGTGTCTGGGCGCACCGTTGAGGTAGAAGTACTTGCGGGCCAAGGGCTCAGGAGGGACTCCCAGGTGACAGGCGATGGTTCCTAGAGCGGGGTCCCGGACGGTCAGCATGTAAAGTCCCTCCACAGCCACCTTCAGCTCCTCAAACAGTGCCAGATCCTGTGTGTGCAGCTGAGGCATGGGGGAACATGTCAGCACAGCCTGGTCCACCAGGTACATGAAATGGCATAAACGTGCATGAAAAGGCACTCATGTCCCGCTTGTCATGTCCCCTTCACGCTTCTGGTACTCTTTGTGCGTGCGTGTGCATGCAACTCTCGTTCCACATGTGCTTGCCATGCCTTGTGTGTCTTCACACACGGATGCACAGGCAGAGCACACGAGCACACGTACGCCAACGGTCACATCGATGAGAAGCTCCCCATGTCCTTGCCATATGCACTTGAGCCCAGAACCCCCCCGTGTGCTGGGCTGCACCCCCAGAGCTTGAGCAGCAGCTCAGGGAGGGGATTCTCCCGCTCTGCTGCACTCTGAGGAGCCCCCCCTGCAGTCCTGATCCAGCTCTGGGGCAGCAGCACGGGAGGGACATGGAGCTGTTGGAGCGAGGCCAGAGGAGGCCACGGAGATGCTGCGAGGGCTGGAGCAGCTCTGCTCTGGAGCCAGGCTGAGAGAGCTGGGCTGGGTCAGCCTGGACAAGAGAAGGCTCCTCAAGGGGAGACCTGAGAGCATCTCCGGTGCCTACAGGGGCTGCAGGAAAGCTGGAGAGGGGCTTGGGACAAGGGTCTGTAGGGACAGGCCAAGGGGAATGGCTTTAACCTGCCAGAGGGGAGACCGAGATGAGCTCTTAGGCAGAAGCTCTTCCCTGTGAGGGTGCTGAGGCGCTGGCACAGGGTGCCCAGAGAAGCTGCGGCTGCCCCATCCCTGGCAGTGTTCAAGGCCAGGTTGGACACAGGGGCTTGGAGCAAGCTGCTCTAGAGGAAGGTGTCCCTGCCCGTGGCAGGCGTTGGAACTGGATGAGCTTTAAGGTCCCTTCCAACCCAATCCATTCCGTGATTCTACGATGTTACACACATACTGCAGAGGGACTAAATCGAAGTGCCACCAAACAATGGTTCAAGGCTCAGGCCAACAGCCTGAACACAGGAGGAACGGTGCCAGCGCCGAGTGAATGTGGTACTGCAGGAACAGTTTTGTGGAGAGGATCAAACAGTCTCAGTCTACTTGTATCACGTTTTCCAGTGTAAACTACCCACAGCACTTCAGCAAGTGTTTCCTCCTACAGCCAAAGAGAGTTGGTTGTCTTCTCCCATTTAAATCTCATTTTTTAAACCCTCCAATATACACCCTAGATCATTTTAGAAGACTAACTTTAAAGTTCAAGCAGTTTCCATAAAACTAAAACTGCTACAAATGCATTAACAGCTTTTTCCCCTCCTAGGCTAGCACTGACAAGCAGTATCAGCCGCCTGTGTGTATCCATCACTTCAGTAACTGAATTAGCATAAAAGCTGTATTAAGCGATCATAACCGGTGGTGAAAGAAGTGGGTAGAGAAAGTAAAACACTGCCAAAGGGATGCAGAAAAACAGCTAGAAAAATCAGAAATTCATATTGTGACTGAAGAAACATCTTTCCAGAGAGCAACATCTCTCAAGTGTTGTCTGGGAAGAGAGAAAAGCTGGTAGAAGGGACACATCAAAAGCAGTAAGGACCTAATACCACAAAGTCTTAGATATAAATAATCCTTACAGTCTGCTGGCAGTACAAATGCACAATCCCATTTCATTCATGTATTATTTGTAATTGGTTGTACAATAGGGCCCCAGGAATCCTCTTGTAAGCACTGAAGAACAAGAAGTAAGAGCTTAAGACCTGAGATTTTAATGATTTAAAGCATCAGGATAGAAAACCAGGCTTCAGTGCTTTACCCCAGGATTCCAGAAAAGTAACCACTATTTCCCTTCAGAAACCCATCAGAATAACATTAGCAGAAAAATTAATGTGATAATGACTCTCTGAATGGGTGAAAGTTAAGAGTGTGGAACCATATCTATTTTATGCCAAGAAGCTCATCCTGCAGCCAGGAAAAGCGGCCATGGCTGGGCCTGGCGGCACCGCAAGTGCCCATCGGGTGCAAAAAGAAAATGAGAGAGGGGAAATAAAAGAAGAAAATAGGTCTTGTAAATAAACAGGGGATTTCTCCCTCTCTGAAGCACTCTGAGGAGACATCCCCCCACCCCCCCACCACAGTCCTGCATCCAGCTCTGGGGCAACAGCACAGAGAACTTAGAAAGCCTGTACCTGATTTCAGTAAGCTCACAGTTTGTCCTGAGATGCTGCTTAACAAGATCGGCCAGCACTTGCACGAAGGCAGCTTGATGAAGCTACTCACAGCATTTGTAGGAGAAAGTGTCCCACAATTACACCGAGCCTCCCAGGTCTACTAACACGGATTTGGCAGAAAATGGTCCACCACTGTCATCTCAGAAGGCAGAAAATCTCAGTATTCAAATGAAACAGTCTCTCTTGGCTGCTCATCTCAGCAGGTAACACGTCACCTTCTGCCAAATCAGTAAACAGAAGTACTTGCTTCCATCAGAGCTCAGTCTCAGTAAGACAGACATGGAAGCACTTAGCAAATAATGTCATGCTGGGACCACGAGTGCTTCATTAATTACTACAAAACTTGTTAAATGGTAGACTACGTTCTGAGCTGACAGCAGCAGCCGTGATCCCGTGGGCCCTCAGATCATGCTCAGCTCTCTCCAACAGACACCAACTACTACAAACCACTGACAGTGGAAAGGGTCATCCTTGCTGTTACACTCAAATCTACTATTATAAATCAGATTTCTATGTAGCAGGAGCTACTGAACTCCATACTGTAAAGCCCTTTATCTACTGCATCCTTTGAGAACCAGTGCTAAGAGTCACATGGCAATTTATGACTCTTCCTAAGCTTCCCTGGATTTCCAGTTTTCCTTCAGCAGCCTGCTTGCAGTGTAAATGCTCCATTAGGAAATGTTCTATTCTTTTATAATCTCTTCATCTCTCATAGCATCTTATATTCACAGCAGAGTTTACTGTCCCATTTGACACATATTCTGCTCTCTTTTTGTCATTACATTTCTCCCCATATGGAAAACTGATCAAACGTGCTGGACTTTATACACTTCAATGTATAAAACATGTAAATATGCTCCGAATACACCCAGAACCCACTCCACGGTCCATCTTAAGCCTCTCAAGTCTTCTCCGTTTGTACTGAGTGGATACGGCCAAGAAGAAAGAATATTTCAGAGCACACTCTTTACTGGGTACCTTTTCAGACAAGGCCTTTAAACTGTCCAGAAACCTCTGCCAGAAATCCCTGAAGAGGGGCCAATCAATTCTCTTCAGGCTTTCCTTGGTGCTGGCATCCACGCTGACATACAGCTGCGTCACTGGCTCAAGGTTCCTTGGAAATAAAAATGAGAAGGCAATTGCTGTCTTCAGCCATCACTGCTAGCTGAATTTGTGTTTTCCTACCAAAGCACACATAAAATACAGGACTTCTAAACAAGCTCTGCTGCTCCAGTAGCGACAGGAACTATCCAGTGTTTACAAGGAAAACTATCCAAGTCCAGAGGTTCATCTCCATCAAGTGACTATCATCTTAATAGCAAGACATTATAACTTAACTTTCAACAAATACACCCCAAAGCTAAGAATATCACACACAGAGGCCTTGGCAGACGGTTCAATTATCTTTTCCTTACTCAACTAAAACATACATCACTCCAGCATTAGCTGTGGCACGCGCAGAAAGGCTTCCCAAAGCAGGCTGCCAGGGGTTACTACAAGGCACTGAAAGGCTCTGCTTCTCCCCATGGTTACAAACTATAAAGCTCAGCCCCTTCCCCACATTCTATTTGCTCTGGCTAATGGAGACATAATCCCGTTCGAGAGAAATGCAGCCATCATTCAGCTGCTTTCTACTGCCGGACACACTGAACTCACCTGGCCTGCAGCTGCCATCAGTCAAGTACTTTTTGGAAGGGAAATCAAAGCTGCTTAGAAAATGAAACCAAACACAATTCCCCAGCATGTTCTCCTTCCACTTCCAAGGCTCTTATCTTGTATAAATCCCGCACTCCAGTCTTTCTGGTCACAGAACGCCAGTGAGCACAGCATCTGTGAGCCCAACAGCAGAACCTTCTAAAAAGATCACACTCTCAGAGGAGGTTTAAAGAGCCTGGGTAGAGTCTAACCCCTTCTGTAAACTCCAAGGGTATAAAGGAGAAGCAGCACCACTGCAGACCATTGGCAAACAGATAGCGACGGACATTAAAAGGAACAACCTAAAACAAGCTCCCTTGTCACAGACAAATCTGATCAAGCCAGTGAATGTAACACACGTCCACCCTTCATGGCATCTTCCGTGGAATGATGCATCCTAATTGTACCACGTATCTCTTCAGCTCTCCACGCTTTCAGGACATTTTGCAAGGGTTATTTGGGAAGTCTCTTAATGAACAGGCTGCTGTCCCAGCTTCATTTAGCTCTTTAGACAAGAAGAAATTAGAAACTATTGTTCAGCTGCCAACAGTGACACCTAAAAATACACCACCCTCTGCCCTCCCCGGAGGTGAGAAAGGGACAAGAAATTGTCCAGAATGAGACCAAGCATCCAGGAAAAGCCACTTAACATGGACACTCAAACAACCTCTCTGAACACATTCTGCCTGTATTTAGAAGCATGAAATAGCCCAGAACAAACGCAACATTTTAGGTTTTAATAAATAAAACCAACTGTTTTGCAAAGAAGCTTGTCTGGCCTTGCAGCCCAAAGCCACAACCTCAAAAATGATCAAGTGTTCTAGGAGTGAGCGGATTGAAGTATTCAGTTTCAAAGTACATGGCCAAAACACTCTTTTCTTTCCTTAATGCTGCATTTGCCCAATCAAAAGGGGCTCCAGGGAAGATGGAGCGAGTGTTTTCAAAACATGAGCTGAGAAAAGTCACCTCTTCTCCGAGGATCTCGATCCTCAGGACAGGCAAGAGCCAGACTCACTGTTGTACTGGAGAAAATTAAGGAATTGGAAGAGATCCCAGGGAGGGATTTCTGCCCCACGTTGCTCCAAAATGGAACGGTCCACAGGGTTCTGTTATGGCTCAAACTGGAGTGACGCTGACCTTGTGCATGTTCTGCCATAGGGGAACGAGGAGAAAGGGCACAAACTGATGCTCCTGGAACACAGCTACGTTTCATACTCAGCAGGAAATACTGTTGCATAGTACTAGGATGGATTTTCCAGCGTTCCTCCTACTTTATCGGTTGTCATTTCCAATCTAGCTGAGATCAAATTCACTGCATTACCACATCTGAACTCGGGTAGTGATTTCCGACTGAGTAGCACAGCACAACTCAAGAGCAATAAATTGCTCTCAGGCCTCCAGCCATGAGGGGGATTCCCCAGCCAGTCAGGAGACAGCCTGGGTCAAGGAGATAAAGAACAGAAACAGAGGAAGAGGACTCAAGCCAGTAACTGCTCAATACATGCTCATGTGCTATAAAACCTCCTGTGTGTGCCTGGAGACAGATGAAGCTGCACTCATAGAATCACAGAATCACAGACTGGTTTGGGTTGGAAGGGACCTTAAAGCTCATCCACTTCCAACCCCCTGCCATGGGTAGGGACATTTTCCACTAAAAGACCAGGTTGCTTCAAGCCCCGTCCAAACTGTCTTCTGCAGTTAGAACAAAGATCAGACTGCAAGAGAAGCTCACAAATGAAAAAGGCAATTTACAAGCCGAGTCTCCTGCTCTGGCTCTCAGAAACACTTGCACTAGTTATCATCCATGTCCCCAAGCCCAATACGCAGCTCACTCGCTCTTCTTCCGCTGTACATCCAGGAGGTACTATATTATATCCTCTTCCTTTTCAGAGGTAACCCCACTTTAAGAGATACAGAAAGGAAAAATCAAACTGGTAGAAAAAGGGATGAGAAAGAGCATGGGGAGACAAAGGTTAAAATCAAATAGATGCGATACTGAGTGGGCTTTTTCACTGTCAGCACAGAGCTGATTGATGAGCAATAAGTGGAATTAAAACACAAGTCTGCACTCAAATGTTTTAGTAGGGAGGTATTTTGCCCATCTCTTACCTAATCTCATCTGGGAACTGTGCATTTGTAACCAGGAAGGTAGAGATGCTGTGCTGGTGCAGGAGCCTCACAAACCGGTTGATCTCCGGGTACATGATGGGCTCTCCCACCAGTGACAGTGCGCACTGCTTTGCGGTCATTGCTTCCTCAAAGCGAGCTGCTTGTAATCCTGAGACGCCTGCAAATAGAGGGAAAAACAGGGTTCTGTTATGGCTCGAACTGGAGAAAAACAGGCTTAAATCAACTACCACCCCCACCCAAACCATGCATCTGTATCAAAAATAAACCCTGGCACAAGGAAGACAGAGCAAAACCAGCTGGAGCCCTCCTCAAGGGGAAGGGACAGCAGGGCACAGCCAGTGTCCATCAACCCACAGCACAGAGTATGCCCAGATACACGGAGCTTGGGATTTTGTGTGTCCTGTGAACTACTGCAAGTAATCTTCTAGTAATGTTCGAGTCAAGCTTTCCATTGCTATCACCTCAGTGTAGCTGCCTGGACTCTGAGATGGAAACACGGGAGAAAGTTTAATGCCACTTGACATAAGTGGCTTGAAAAGGAAAAGCAGGGTATGCCTGCTTCTGCTGCTGACCCACATGGTCCCAACAGCCCCAGAGGGAACAGCTCCCCAAGAAGCTGGGCACACTCCCCACACAAAGCACCAACAACCAGGTCCAAATCCATACTGGCAACCACATGAAATGCAACTCCACAGAGGATGTATTCAAGAAGAAAACCCACCACGTGACACCATCCTGAACAGCAAGAGACATTCCAAGAACAAAAAGAGGAAAACACCAGGAGCTCAACTGCAGCATCCATGTGAAAGTGCTGTCTGCAGGCTTAACCAACCTGAGCCACATGTGTTGCGCCCATCAGAGGGCAGGGAAGAGGCAAATGCTCCTCCTGGAGTCCTCAGTACAGGAAAGACATGAACCTGTTGGAGAAGCTCCAGAAGAGAGCCCCCAAAATTATCAGAGGGCTGGAGCAGCTCTGCTCTGGAGACAGGCTGAGAGAGTTGGGCTTGTTCAACCTGGGGAAGGCTCCAGGGAGACCTTATTGCAGCCTTTCAGTTCTTAAAAGGGGCCTATAAGAAAGATGGGGAGAGACTCTTTAGCAGGGCCTGCTGCGATAGGATGAGGGGTGATGAGTTTAAACTAAACAGGGAGATTCAGGCTGGATGCGAGGAAGAAATTTTGTACAATGAGGGTGGTAAAACCCTGGCACGGGTTGCCCAGAGAGGCGCTGGATGCTCCATCCCTGGAGACATTCAAGGCCAGGCGGGATGTGGTTCTGCCAGCCTGATCTAGTTGAAGACGCCCCTGCTCATTGCAGGGGGATTGGACAAGATGAGTTTTGAAGGTCCCTTCAAACCCAAACCATTTTGTGATCCTATACCAGACCACGTGTTCAGATATGAAATCAACTGCCTACAAATAAGCTTTTGTTCTAAATATGTCCCTGCATGTTTCTTTGACATGCCTCAATGTATTCAGATAATATCAGAGGGTTTAGATGGGAGATTGGTCTGTTTTAAAGAAACCAAAGCCTTGAGTTTCAAACCAGGTCCTCAGCTCACCTTGTGTTGCCTAGAAGCTGGAGCTCAGGCAGTACAGAAAACTATAGGCTATGCTCCAAAGCCCAGATAAAAAGAGGTGTTGGTGGATATTGCTTCAGCCTCACATAGAAAAACTGGTCTGTGATAAGAGCAGAACTTGGTGCATGATAAAGCAGCCACACTCAGCCCTGAAGATGTGACAGGACTAATGGTTAATGCTGTACAAACCTGCAGTACTAAATGAGACCTTCATTTGAAAAGAAAGCAGCATCTCAACCACACACTGAGATTAAAGGATAACTTTCCTGTTCCTAAAGCTACTTGAAGGTGGCTTTGAATTTAATTAATTTCTCTCCCTCAGCACCCTGCCACTGGACGATGACAATCACCCTGTGCCAGCTTTAGAAGCAGACAGAAAGTAATTCCAACAACATGTAAAGTTTGAGTCACTTTCTCAGAGCAGCTGACATCAAATGTAGCATAGGGGACATACACTGCGGAGAGGGCAGAGGTTTTGTAGGAATCATTTGACTACACAAATCACAAGATAGACAGGGATAAACTAAAAAAGGATTAGTGTGTATTCCAGGGAGTGTGTGAACTCCCCTGCACTTCGGGCTGCCATACCACTACAGCTGTCAACCTCTGCTCCTGCAGATGAGCGTCCTCCTGTCTTCAGTCAATGCACTTCAGCAAAGTCAGAGCCTGGGCAGATTTTGGAGGGCATGAAGCAGGCCCAAGGCAGTGCAGGAACTTGGAGCCATAGGAACATGAGTACCATCTACAAGAGGCCATGGTGTACAGCTTTCAGCTGCTGCTCAAGCTCAGTTCTCAGCAGAGCATGCAGCCATGCCTCCTTTGATCAGCACAGCTCCTCTGAAGAGCTGATCCCAGCTGCTCTCCTACTGGTGTGCTTTCATTTGGGGGAAAAAAGCAGCATCTGGCACATCTGCCTAGAGAGGCTGGTTGGTGACTTCGGGTACCAGCCATCACAAGTGACTGGGGAGACAAGGAACTGGTTTTACCCACTCTTACACCAACACACACAGGTAGCCTTAGGATTTCCTAGTTCAGGTCATGCATTTTTGTTTGGGTTTTCACTTTTCCCAAGTGGAACCAGAGCTGTATTATCAGACACTGCCCATCTCATAACTTTGAATTACATTTCCATTCTGTGTGTGCCCTTCACAAGGGAACAGAGATTTACCAGCCACTACCTACAAAATGCATCCAACAAATAAACTGCTTCCCACTCTTCCACCTTAGCTCCCTATCAGCAAGATGTCTCCCCAGCCATTAGCCTAAAAGAATGATGTGATGTTAACCACCACCTTCAAAAACAGTGCACGCTTTGACAACAATAAAGATAGTAACAATAAAGATGGCAACAATAAAGATGGCAACTCTAAAAGCATGCACAGAAGTTCTTAACAGGACATAAGGCTACTCTCTAGGATATCCTACAGGACACATGGTCCCCAAGACTTCTATTCCTTCAAAGAAGATCTCAATTTTACTGCACTGCGTGGAATTAATCTTGGAATCCCAGACTGATTTGGTTAAAGCTCATTCAGTTCCAACCCCCTGCCACAGGCAGAGACACCTTCCACCAGAGGAGATTGCTCCAAGCCCCATCCAACCTGGCCTTGACCACTGCCAGGGATGGGGCAGCCACAGCTTCTCTGGGCACCCTGTGCCAGCGCCTCAGCACCCTCACAGGGAAGAATTTGTGCCTAATCACTAATCTCAATCTACAAGAAATAACAAACTCACAAAGAGTTCCTATGGGAAGCAAAGTGCAGGACTTGGTGCTGTGTAACTGCTGCTTTGGTCACAAACAGATCTCCTCAATAATTCCTGAAAATAAAAGTGCTCATCCATTAATGAGAAAAACACAATCCCCAAGTTTCAGAGCGAACACAAAGCTCTCAGTGGATTAAGCTTGGGCAGTGTATTTCCTAACAGGTTACAGGGTGATTCCTTTTGCCTTCTGCCTGCCCACACTTTTCCATAAGAATCCACATTCCTCACCACCCAGGCCAGCCTCAAGCACTGTGGAAGCCTCTGTGCACTCCAAATAAAATGATATGACAATTACCAAGACCCACAAGAAGCAACTCCACACTAATCCCTTAAGGCAGCAGTAGACATCCAATGGCTGACTCATGTTCTAATGTCAAAACCAAGGCAGAACATCTCAGAAAACAAGGTGTGCCACAACAGTTTCTTCTCACCTCTTTCTCCTATGACGAATCTCATGCCTCCTTCCCAGCAATTCATAGAATTATAGAATTATTTAGGTTACAAAAGCTCATCAATCCCGACCATCAATTCCACACCGCCAAGTCCACCACTAAACCACACCCCTGAGTGTCACCTTTTTAAATGCCTCCAGGGATTTGCTTTGAAGATGCTGATGCTGCTTATCTTCCAAAAGCATCACTCACAGGGAAGAAATGGGAAAAGTTACCTTTGAACTGCTTGATCATATTCTGATGGTTCTCAATAGCCTCCTGCAAGATCATTTCAGGTTGGTCCATCTTCCATTGCCACTCTGTGCCCACTGGATTTGTATGATGTCTGAAGGAAAAGACAGACAGAGTTATACACAGCTATTTGTAACACACATGGGAAGGACCCATCTGACACCTTAGGGACTTAGACACAGTTTAATAATATTAAAGGCAACAAGAAATTCTCAGTAATACCCTGCTTCTGACACAGCTTTCATATGTCGTCTCTGAACACCTAGGCTCTGGTTCCCCCAGAAGGAAGAATGGACCTCACAGTTTATATGAAACTTGATATACCTATCTTGAATCACAGGTAAAAGGTCTTTAAGCCAAAACGATGCTCTACAGCAAGAAAGACCTCTGCAAAGAAAGAAGAGGTTCTACCTCCATTTGAGAACACAGCTATACATATCACTAGAAAAGAAAGGTCCTAAGGCATTGAGCTGAGATGTTAAGCAGTTCTTCCCTGTGAGGGTGGTGAGGCACTGGCACAGGCTGCCCAGAGAAGCTGTGGCTGCCCCATCCCTGGCAGTCTTCAAGGCCAGGCTGGAAGGGCTTGGAGCAATCTCCTCTAGCGGAAGGTGTCTCTGCCTGTGGCAGGGCGTTGGAACTGGACGAGCTTTAAGGTTCCTTCCAAGACAAACCATCTATGGGTTTACAATTTATGCCAAGCCTAAGGTGTACATCAAGCGAGCCTTGGGATGTGTCTCAAACTGAGCCTTAAGTCTTCCAACTCAACAGAGGTCCGAGAAGAGCAAACAGCTGCAGTCCATGTGGAAGAAAAACAATTGCAACCCGTTTCACACGAGGTAAATAAATGAGAATATTTTTCAGCCCAGTCCCCTGCAAAGCTGTTTCACTCATACAGGTTGTTGCCATTAGTTAAAGAAGCATTCCAGCTTTCATTATCATTAGGGCTACTGTTTCCACATTTCCTCTTAAAAGTGACCAATGACAGTTAGGGGATGATGAGGCAGAGGCACCTGGAAGGTATCATGCATGGAGATTTATCCCAGCTACTCCACTGTTCAATTGACACTTGTCTGACTTCCTTGGTTCAGCCCCGTACTCCAGACACAGGCTGCTGCTGCTGCCAAGTAATACCGAGTGGGTCATTTTGAGGGGAACAGTGTTAAATGGCCTGCAGTGCAACATCAGGAGCAAAATTCCTTGCTCTGACAACGCTATTGCTTTCTATTTGCTGTTTATGATGTACCTGCTGTGGAGGGACAGAGGGACAAAATGCATGGCAATCCTCTCCCTACCAGTCCAGTCACCACTGCAGAATTAAATGCACCACTGCTAGCTGATACATGAAAAAAAAGGAAGACAAAAGACACAAGCAGTACGTTTTCCTTCCCAGCCATTAAATTGCTCTGAAGAAAAGCAGCAAAAGTTGCACATTAAACTTGCTATTTGCTGTGTTTGTTCAAACCAGGATACGATGAAAGCCCATCAAAAGCCCCAATTAACATTTCAGAATACAAACTTCAGAGGATGACCAGTGTCTAATGCTTACACCTAACACTAACATGGGACACAGCTTCTCCAAAATTGTCTCCAAAATTCTAGCAGTCCTTCTGCACTAATGCTGCCATTTCAATACCCTCATGAAGTATTTCCATTGTTAAAACTTGAGGACTATGAAACAGAAAAAGTGGGGTTCAGGAGGAATTTGCCTGGGATTGCATGCACACTCATTCTTTGGGATGGAATGGGTATTTCTGGCAACCAGGTCCCTGGGGAAGGCGTGAATACCAGAGGAAGCACAAGCCCCATCGTATGAGTTAGCTGGCAAGACAAAAGAGCTCAGAGAATAACCTCCACGTCCTCCCACTCAGCGCACTTTCACGTCACTGAGTTTGGTTTTGCTGAGTGTCTCTCACCAACCCCATCCTGCGCTCTCCCAGCCTGGCAAAACCCTCCCTTGGCAGCCCAGTGAGTGAGCACCGCTGGAGCTGCTCGCCGCTCCCATCCAGGCAGAGCTCATTGCCTTTAGAGAACTAACACAGTCATTCCCCTAAGAAGAGGGGTCACTTTACTGACTAGAATGGAAAGTCATCTAGGAGAGACTGCTTTAGGAAGGCAACAGTTACCAAGTCATCACTTTTCACTCGCTGAGACTGCAGCTGAATTGGTGGGGATGAAGGTACCTGAAGTAAGAAAAACGGTCCAATTTCAAACCAAAGATACTCATGTTGCTTTGCACCTTGGTGGCTTTGCACAAGATGGGCCAGCCCATGCTCTCTAGAGCACCAGGAGCCACATGGAATCTCAGACAATGATCTCCAGAGGGAACCAAACCTCTACCAAGTGGGAATTGCAGAGCAGTACACGGAGAGGTGTGTGTCTCCTGCATCCCCAATTCCTCCTTCACTGGTTCTCAGCCAGTCTGACAGAGGACACAGCTCTAGGGAAGGTAGCACCTCCTCAGCCTCCCAGATGTGGAGCCCAGCCACCCAGCTCGCATCTGACCATCCCACACCCATCCTCCTCGGCCTCGGAGCATCGACTAACAGCAGAGAAAGACACAAACAAATTCCAAGAACATTAAGCTGAGTGCAGAGCTTTAAATCTGCTCCCCAAGCACATCTGCAGTTTTCAGTCACTAAAAACCTGGGTGTCCAAAGTCACCTGGGACACACAGTGCAAGCAAGAGCACGTCGCAGAGCAGCTCAGAATGATGACAGATGCACCCTGGGGGAAGAAGTCCATAGCACACAGATCATGGAATCACGGACTGCTTTGGGTTGAAAAGGACCTTAAAGCTCATCCAGTTCCAAGCCCCTGCCAAAATGTGACAATGGTACCTTTCAATCTACCTTCCTCCACCTGAGGAGTCCTGGTGATCCAAAGGGAAGTCTTCACTGAGCAGTGGGGAAAGAACACGCAGGTGACCCCTGACAGATGCACAGCCTTGCTGTGCAGATGGAAAATTAAACAAAATGGGAAATGCTGCTTATTCCACCCATTCCTCAAACAACAGAGACTTCAGGAGATTCACAGATTCGAGGAGACCAAGGTCAGGTTGGACAGGGCTTGGAGGAACCTGCTCTAGTGGAAGGTGTCCCTGCCCATAGCGGGGAGTTGCAGCTGGATGAGCCTTAAGGTCCCTTCCAACCCAAACCACTCTACGATTCTATGAGATTCTGGATTTCGTCAAACAGGCAAATCAACACTCACCCTAAAATTTGCAGCTTTTAGGCTGTTTCCCAGCATATGACAGAACACAATCTTTTTAATCTGAGCTACCACTATGAAACTCAAAACTAATGCTTCCAGCCCCGCTCCTGCTTTCACCCCATACAAACCCCAAACAAACCTCCTGAAGATACTCACATATTGGTGTGAATCTGAGTCAAAGCCACTGCCTGTAACCAATGTCAGTGTCTAGAGCACTTGACATTCAATTCCTGCTTTAGCTCCTCACGCCCTGGGGATGCAGCCCAGCACACAGGAGGGTTCTGGGCTCAAGCACACACTGAAGCCAGGTCATTGGGAGCTTCTCGTCACCCAAATCCCCAAGTCCTTTTCCTCAGGGCTGCTCCATCCCATCCCCACTAGACTGTGGTCACAGTCCCACAACAACAGGTTCAAATGCCCTCGTGTGCCCATTCCAGGGGAATGACAGACTGCAGCATCTTTGTTTCAGGGACCTCACAGTGGTGATGAAACCTTCCCACTTCTGTGTGGTGTTCTGCTCCTGCTGTGTACCTCAGGAGGCAGGAGTTACTTTAGCAGACAGCAGAATAACAGGAAAAAAACAACAGAAAATTATATCCCCAGCTCTTGGCCACAGCCACATGCTCACTCTTCGCAGCAGGATTTTAATAGCTTGAAATGTAAAACTACAGCTTGGAAGATGAAATTTGGTTTCATTAATGTAATACTGCTTTTTTTAAACAATATTTCATTTGGAAATTGTACTACCTGAGTAAGTGTCTACTTTTTTAATTTCAATTTAGAAAGTGAAAGAAGGAAAGAGAGCATTTACCTTTGTCCATCGGCAGAGCTTCACCCCAGAATGGCTCCCAATCAGCTTGTAACCTGGAAACCAACAAAACAATAATCAAACTATTGATTGGAACCTGCAATAACTCAAACACAAAACATGCCAATTGGTACACCAAATTATTCAGCATCGCAGTCTCAGCACCGCTCTTTCCCATTGGCCCAAGGTGATGCTACCCAGTGCCCACTCACAGTATTTTCCATTTCCTTCTGGGAGCACAGGGGAGCAAAGGCCATGGCTGCCCAAAGGGCTTCAGACAACTTGGAACACTTTCTCCTCACCGCATATTTAGTTATATTGCTCTGTCTTGCTTGAATCAACAGAGGGTGGCCAGAAGACTTCTCCATGTGACAGGAAGGCAGACTAACAGGTCTAGCCTCTTAGCGGAACGTGGAACACCTCGCTGACCCCAGGGGGTTAGGATATGGGAAGGACCAGGACAGGGAACCAGAAGCGTCTCCCCCCATCCCTAAGCCACCATCCCAGAACAGACTGTTCCCCAGAACCACAGAGACCTAATTCCCACTGCTTCTTGGTAGGTCTGACCAGCCTGGAGGACATCTGATTCAGCAGGGAGGGCAGAGGCAATGAACCACAATGCAGGGCTCAGCTTGAACCCAGACTTCACAGGTTCACCAGTTCCACCTCCACTGCCCTTGAAGGAGCTGCAGAGAGGGAGCCGTTGCGTTATGCCCAGAGGAAAGCTGATTTCGCATCACTTCCCTGCTCCTCAACCAAGATCAATACAATTTCATTTCAAATTATTAGCCCAGGAAGATTAATTCCACAGCATTTGTTAAGCACTAAGCACTATTACTACCCAAACTGCTTGAGTTGGGTTCTTTTTCTCTTTGAAAAACGTGCCTAGGGACCAATATGTCTGAAGGATTAAAAGTCACTTCAAAAACCAGCATAAAAATAAGAGGGGTTTGAGCAGCCTGACTGTGTCATCTGAAGGATTAAAAGTCACTTCAAAAACCAGCATAAAAATAAGAGGGATCTGAGCAGCCTGACTGTGTCATTCCCACTGCAGCACTTACACGTCGATGGCCTGGCTGTCCCCAAACCAGCACATCTCAACTGACAGCTTTAGGCTGACATTTATATTAACGCTTTCAAGAGAAAAATCGACTTCTAGGTATCAAGTCTCCTTCCTGCCAAGCAGCATGAAATTAACAGGGGAAAAAAGCCTTCTGCTCACCAGAACTGCCCATCATCTCCTACAGCAAGTAGCACAGTGAGCCTGCTCATATGTCACCATGTGTCTCTTGCATGGTGAGGTCCCAGGGGAGCGTGACTGCTCCCCAAAGTCCCCCACAGCTCCGAGGACACTAAGCCATGAACTACAGTGAGAGCTGCACCAGCTCAAAATTAAACTGTGTGAAGATGAAGATGTCTGCATGGCTGAGGACACTCCTGTCTCCTCACACTGGTTCTATCCTTGCAGGGGTTAGGACAGAGGCAATTTTAGCCTGACCAGTCCCCCGAAGCAACTCTCCAGGAGACTGTATGGACAGCACAGGGGGAGTGGCTGCAGGAGCAAGCAGTGGGGCTCCCCTGCCCCATTAAGCAGGGCTTTGGGGACATCAGTGTCAGGCTGCTCCTATGTCCTGAGATCCTTCTCCCCATCCAGCTCCGTGGGAATAGACAATATTCCAGCCTTTTCCTCCCTAAATGAATAAAGCCCTATACAGCATGGAAGAAAGAACTACTGCAAGCCAAAACCAGCCTTGGTATTCCATATGGCCCATCATTCAGTCCTCTCCTGGAGAAAGACATCAGCACTTCTAATAGGGAATTTATAGTCTCAAAAGCCAAATGTGAAAAGGATGCTGCATTCCTGCTCCCTCTACTACAGCTGCCCAAGGCAGGCTCCTTGCTGATGGCAACCAGCACAGCCCCAGCCTTATTTGTTCACTTTTCAGAATCAGCAACAGCATTCATGTAAGATCATTCTCTCACAGATCTCTTGTCAGTAGAAGTAAGACGACTGCTTTAAAATGGGGTTTAGGTTAAAATTAAATTGGAAACAGGACATGCTCACCCAGATCTGCTACCCAGTTGTATGACGGAAGAGATGAAGCAGCTAAACTGAGCAAGGTGTCAAGCTCTTTAGTTACTTAAATCAACTTCCACCATGTGGAGAGCCCACAGCTTCCTCTGAAGGCCAAGAAAATTGGACCTATTCAATATCAAAACAGAGTCTTACAAACTTCAGCCAGCTTTAGTGACGAGAAGGGGTTTACTCATTTTGCTTGCTGCTGCCAGGAGTCTCAGCTATGGTTACAAGAAGAAACAGCACATACTTGCAGAACTTCAAAACCACTGTGCAAAGCCGTTGAACTTGGGCCTTCACCATGGAGGTAACTGACAGAAAGGGTGGTGACCCTGCTAAGCCACCACAGTCAGCACTGGCCACCCCATGCGTCTTCAGACTTGGAAGTTAGATAAATTAAATCAATCAGAACAGTTGTTACACATCTGCTCTAAGGGAGCAGAGTCTCTCCAGCTCTGCAGAGCCTCTTTCTTCAAGCAGTTGCTTTACGGCTGGCTTGCAACACAGGCAGCCAGGGCAGTCTGGGCTCAAAGAAAGTAAAAGGTTGAAGCGAGACCAAGCAGTGCTAAGTTCCAAACCAAACATGTGAGGACGCGTGTCCAAGAATCAGTCTGAGGGCCTTCTCAGTTCTGTTCAGCTTCTGCTGAACAACCCTTGCGAAAGCTCAGGCCAGCTCATCTCTTCCACCACCTTTGCCACAACTTCACCGGGGCTCTGCCAAGGGAAATGATGGGGAAAAAAAAAAAATCAAACCTTAACAATGGTCCAGAACTCTGAACCTGCCAGGACTCCCCATGAACACGTTCACTTCTCTGCTCTTAAGGCATTACTCATAAGCAATCACTCTGAGTATTTGGATACAACACCCTCCAAACAATACAGACTGTTGTCTCCATGGGACTCTGCTCACCGTCCTGATGCACCTTCAGATATTAAGGCTGAACAAACACAATCCACTTATTGTTTCTAAAGCCCAATATTCAAAGGAATACTTAAATTATAAGCAGGCTGACAGTAATCAGCTCAAGCCCTGACTAAAGTCTTATCTAAGTCTGCATATTAGTTGATCCTGCTCTAGATGATAAACTCTGAATGACTTAGAAGTCTGCCAAGCTTCACCAAAGTTGTCATTTTATTTACTACAAGAAGACATGAATTAAGATTTTGGGTGAAGGGAGTGTTATCATGCAGTAACACTAAGCTGATAAACATTTGGTGATTGCTGGCCCTGACAATCCAACTGGACTTTAATAAGCCATGGGCAGATTTTGAACTGAAGAGACTGCCAGCACCACAGATGCTGACTGCTCCCTGGTATGGGGCAAAACATTTCTGTGACCATTGAAACTGCATCGCAGCATTTCAACTCTGTATTGGAAATAACAGTCCCTAAATACCAGTCCTTTAAAAGTCCTTTCACTGAAATTCAAAGAATTCATTGAGGGACCCTGCAGTACTCTCAGCCACAGAGGTAGGATACTGCCAGCTACATACCC
This sequence comes from Pezoporus flaviventris, assembly GCF_033815535.1. Lineage (NCBI taxonomy): Eukaryota > Metazoa > Chordata > Aves > Psittaciformes > Psittacidae > Pezoporus > Pezoporus flaviventris. Next base: position 543,890 of record NW_026892739.1, on the reverse strand, counting down.
GTGTCGTGTTCCAGGCTATCCAAGGTATTCTGGTTTTGATCGCTTACCAGTACCATACCCATAGCATGTCCTTCTAAGCTCCTGAATACGTATGAATTTTGTGCATATGCGAGCTATTATGCTATTTTAGTTTTTCAAGCGGAACAGATAAGTCAAATTTCTACAAGTACAACTTGGGAACTGCTTTTGAGGACTGCTATTTGATTGTGGCAAAATGTCCAGAAAGAAACCCAGAGACACTTTCCAGTTCAGATCTCTACACCACCAAAAGCTGCTTTACAGGCAAGCCTTTGAAAGCACAGAGCAAAAGATTTAATTATAAAAGAAGGAAGTAGAGGAGTGGTTAAAAAAAAATCCTCAAAGAGTACAAGAAAAGAGACTTACCCATCCTCCTCTAAGAGTGCAGTCACCATTAGCCTGGTGAAAGCCAGTCTGGTGTCACATTGTCTTCACAAACTCAAATGACTTTCAGAAGGCTTTTCCTCCAAGTAACACAGAGCTGGCAAATCAGTGTGGTTCTATCAAGCCATCGCCTTAAATAAAAGCTGCCTTGTTTGAAGCACTGATTATTTGTGGAAGCTGAAACTCGGTGCAGAAAGGGGAACTTCACACTAGGAAACTCTTTACAGGCAAAAAAGATCCCAGTTTTCTGCAAGAATGCAGTTTAAAAGGGCCTGAGCTGAAGTCACTGACACACAGCAGTAACCCATCACCACTGATTTAAGGTGCATTTTGCAAGTGGTAGCACAACTCCTACACTAGAACCACCACCCAAAAGGCAGTGTTCTGCTAAAGCTAGAAAATCAGTAAGGAAAAGAAAACAAGAAATACTGTTGTTGAAAGGAACCCCTTCAAACTATATCACTATTTTATACAAATATAGAAAGAAGTGGAATCTGGGCACTGGAATTTTTCAGATTGCCCAAGCATGATGGAGAAACACCCAGCTTCATTCCTAGCTCTGCTCAGACTTCAAGAAAATGCTTTTAAAAAGCACAAAAGCCTTGTGATTTGCGGAAGGACTTGCTTCCGTTAACTCAAAGCGGGACAGAAGACATGAGACAAGACTGCAGTCAAAAACATTACAGCATTTCATTCTTCAAGTGGCCACTTCTGCAGACCATAAGAAAAGCACAGTTTCATTCACTGCCCAAAACCAAACCAACGCAGACGGGATCAGAAAGTGAACCAGTGTGAAACACCCCTGTGACTGCCACGGCGCAAAGAGCCAGCACAGGCCCTGCACCACAGAACAGCCAGGGCAGTCTCCCCAGCCCACCTCAGGTCCCTGTGTGTCAAAGCAACACCTGAGCTGCCTGGGGGACTTGGTGCCGCTCCAGCTTCTGAAGCGGGGGACTTGCTGCAAGACAAGAGAACTTCCCTCCCCACTGCCCAGTTCTAGACAGCCCTGTCTCCAGCAGCCCACTCCAATGACCATGGGCAAACACATCACCAGTCACTTACAAAAGCTCAGGCTCCAATCTTGGGGAGCAAAGGTGCTGGGATCCCACAGCTGCCGGACTCACACAGGACATGGAAAATCAGAGCCCAGCTCTGAAGCAAGGTGCCTCCACTGCAATAACAGAACTGTGCTCTCAGCAGCATCAGGGGACATTCTACTGATTTAGCAAGCAAGAAAAACTGAACGCATTCTCATCCTAAGAAAGAAAAGACATTAAACTAAACTGCCTTCAGTCTCCAGCTGAACAGAAGCTGCCATCACCCTTCTGCTGGATCTGCCACTCAGAACTGAGGCTTCTGAACTGCAGGGCCCTCAGTCCAGCTCTTCTCAAGCTTGTCCTCCTTTGTTTTGAAAAGGCCATTAAGTTCTCTACAGCTTGTTCAAAGGCCACTCATCTGATCAGCACTGGATTGGTAAAGCTCATTTGAACTACCTTCTTCTCTGGAAACAAAGTTTCAGTAACAAAATCAGAGTTTGAAACAGAAGTAAAAGCAGGGGCACAGCCGATCTTTAAGTATTTTTTGAGGAACACACGCTTTTGGAGCTGAAGGCATGGGGACCATCATCTTCTCCCCCAAGCTGCTTAGCAGCTACATTAAACCCTTTGAACTCTGAAACACTCACCACACTCAGAGTGCATCACACTCAGATGTATTACCCAGCTTCAGGCTCCTTCCCTGCAAGGATAAGGTACCAACAGCCCCTGCCTAAGCCCTGTCCTGCCCCTGCTCAGAGCCTGCCATGACTGAGGGTCCACAGCAGTACCTCTAACAAAGAACACCGCCTGTCACTTGGCTTGCTAAAAGTCCACCACTAAGACTTCAAAGCCTGGGCCACCATCTGCTCTTTGCAGAACCTCACCTTGTTTTGTGAGCGCTTCTCTCAGAGCTGGGCTTATCATCTCTCGCTTCCCACCCTCCTCCTTCCTCCCAGCGTTCTCTTGAGTCAAGCTCATTCCAACACCTCCTTCCTCGAGCTCACGTTCTCTCTGTTTCAAGACAAGGAATTACAACCATTTAGATCCAAGCATCACAGTTTAAATGCTGGGGCACAGTTCAGCCACAGACCTGCTGAGCTTAAAACTGACACGAGTGTCCACGCATTAATTCTTGCATTCCTGTCATTCTGCTTTTTACCCCTCTTCCCATTGGACTCTCACCTTTCAGTTTTAGATTTAAGACAGAAAATATACTAATAAATAAATAAATAAATAAATCACCACACCAGAAACCAGGTGGACTTGTTCTACTAACACAGCAACCAGCTTCAAGCAAGCTAGGCTAGTGGAAGGTAGGTGGGGTGGAACTAGATGAGCTTTAAAGTCCCTTTCGACCCAAACCAGTGTGCGATTCTGTGATTTAATAACAATCTCTAGGGCATTTTAAGAAACAAGCTGTTCGAATCTCATGTGGGATTGGATCCCCTGAGTGGGACCCCCAGGGTTGAAGCCCAGGTGTTTCATGGCTGCACAATAACCTCATCTCTCCACAGAGCACAAACCAGAGGGAGCAAAACATTGCCTGGAGTGACAAGGGTCTAGGGGTGCAGCCCAGGACACAGGGGGGATCTGGGCTCAAGAGCACACTGAAGCTGGATCATGGGGAGCTTCTTGTCACCCAAAAGCCCCAAGTGCTTCTCTTCACGGCTGCTCCATCCATTCTGCCCAGCCTGTGGTTGTGCTTGGGATTGAGCTGTCCCAGATGCAGGACCTTGCCCTTGCCCAACCTCATGAGGTTTTCACTGGGCCCACACATAAGGAAGGAAGCAAGGAGATAAAATCTTCATCTTTTTACTATTAAGTATCAAACAAAGAGCTTCTCCTCCCACAGGCTACCATTCAACCCAGAACTAGGCCCAGCCATTCAACAGGAAAAGACAGGCACCATCTGAGCACAGATTTGTGAGCTGCTCTGAGCAAAACGCTATGCAGGATTTAGAAGTGGACACATCCTGGCCTGTCTGATCTACAATCTCATGCCAGGTTAGTTCTCCCCGAAGAACCAAAGCTGCGTTACGGAGCACACAGAATCATATCATACAATGGTTTCTGTTGGAAGGGACCTTAAAGAGCGTTACATCTGGTTCCAACCCCCTGCCATCATAGTATTAAAAAGGCAGGGATTGACTTAAGTACAAAAGAAACATCCTGCCCAAGACAGCCTTCCAATACAGGAAAGGTCTGTCTGAATATCAAGGCTTTGCCTCTAGTGCCTCTTACAGCAGTGTCTGAGGAAAGCATCTGAACGGAAGAACAACAAGGAAAACTGCCTTTCTGGCAGGGCAGAAACACTTTTCAATACTCATTTTTCCTCACAGGGATGACAATTCCCCTCCCCAGGCCCGATGGAAAGCCTGTAAGGAAAATAACCAGTTGTTTTTCTCTGAGCTGCACCACCTCACTTGTTCAGTTTGGCAAGTGACTGGCTTCAGGTATTTCTTGTGGGAAATAGAAGTCACACCCTGGGAGATTTACTTACTTGATCAATAAACCTTTCATAGCTATTATTTAGGGTTTGAGTGGTGAGAGCAGAGTTAATTTTCCACAGAGCAAACTTCTCAAGTCCTGGGGATTTAGCAGAAAGTCCTGCAGCAAATCCAAGACAAATGACAGTCTTTCCACAACAAATCAAGCAAGCAGTGATAAAAGCCAGCTTCTCAGGCCCTGGAAATCCCACAAAACCAAGAAACTCATCATCCTCTGGTCTGCACTGACAAAAGATGAGAAAACCTGGGGATACACTCCAATGGTACCTCCAGACTCAGCACAGCTCCTGCTACAGGCTGCAGGAAGGGGCTTTGCTACTGCCATAGAAGCAGACCTGAGTAAAAGCAACTGAGCCTCAAGTCTAAGGACTTATGATCACCTCCTCTACACGTGAAGGCAAAAATCCCACCTCTTCCCTTTCACTGCCATACAGGCAGAGCAACAGGCAGCAGCAGCACATAGTGAAAGCAGAAGCCCATTTTGGATGGGTCAAGAGCAGAGGATGTCTGACACAGGGCACAGACACAGGCAAGGACCTCAGCATTCTGTGAGAGCTGTATGAAGCTCAGCAAGGCCAAGGGCAAGGATGTGCACGCGGGCTGGGGCAATTCCAGGCACAAACACAGACTGGGGGAGAATGGATTGAAAGTAGCCCTGAGAAGAAGCACATGGGGCTCTTGGTCTACAAGAAGCTCCAGTGGGCGCTTGAGCCCAGAACCCCCCCGTGTGCTGGGCTGCACCCCCAGAGTGTGAGCAACAAGTCAAGAGAGGGGATTCTCCCCCTCTGCTGTGCTCTGGGGAGACACCCCACACCCCCCCACACCCCCCATACCCCCCGTAGTCCTGATCCAGCTCTGGGGCAACAGCACAAGAGGGACTTGGAGATGCTGGAGAGAGGCCGGAGGAGACTATGGAAATGCTGCGAGGCCTGGAGCAGCTCTGCTCTGGAGCCAGGCTGGTTCAGTCTGGAGAAAAGAAGGCTCCTGAAGGGGAGACCTTAGAGCAGCTCCAATGCCTAAAGAGGCTACAGGAAACCTGGAGAGGGGCTTGGGACAAGGGCCTGTAGGGACAGGACAAGGGGAATGGCTTTAACCTGCCAGAAGGGAGACCGAGATGAGCTCTTAGGCAGAAGCTCTTCCTTGTGAGGGTGCTGAGGCGCTGGCACAGGGTGCCCAGAGAAGCCATGGCTGCCCCATCCCTGGCAGTGTTCACAGCCAGGTTGGACACAGGGGCTTGGAGCAAGCTGCTCTCGTGGAAGGTGCCCCTGCCTGTGGCAGAGGTTGGAACTGGACAAGCTTTAAGGTCCCTTCCAACCCAAACCACTCTGTGATTCTATGCCAAGGCAGAGGTGTTGCTGCCCCTCTGACAAATCTCAGTTCAAGCGTTTCAAAAGATTTCCCACAAATATACCTATGAAACTTATCCTCTGCCACATCCAAATCTGACCCACAGCACATACAACTGCCACTTCTCCCCTCTGATGTGCTCGCTCCAGGATGCCAAGGTGCCCACTATATCCATGTGTTTTCCATTTTATTACATAAAATACTCTTCAAACTAATATTGCAGAGGTGAGGAAAAAACAAAAAAAAAGGAGACCTAAACCCCATACAAAGTAGGATTCTTTAAGCTAACTGAATGGATCATTTTTAGCCGCATGGCTCGATACATTTATGTGCCTTGGCTAAAAGAATCACCTTCCCAAGAAGTTTCTATTCCCAGAAGGAAAATGACACCTAGAATATCCCAGTTCTGCCTGAACATCTTTCCTAGTTAACCTCCCAGACACCAGACAGGAGGAAACCCTCGCCTTCTCATGGCCCCATCCATCAAAAGTTCCAGGGCTTTCTAATCAATGAAAGGCACACACTTTAAGAAGACAATAATAACAAACAGAAAGCCTGCCTGGCAGCGAGGAACACTGCTACGACATTCCCAGTGGAGCTGTTAAATGCACTATTAAAGTTCAAGGATTACACGAACGGAGAGCTGAAGTTCACACCCGCAGAGCTCTGGAAGCAATACTGCAGTGGCAAGAGGACAGCTAAAAAAGCTGACAACTTGGCCCTTAGCTCAGGCTCATCTCTCAGTGGCATCACTGGCAAGAACCACCTGGGGGGTCAGAAAAGTGGATTAGACCTCAGGCTGCCCACAGGAACAGCACTTGGCTCCTTGCAAAACAGCCTTCTACAGGACTAACACATGTTCTTGAAACAAACGTTAACTAAACTAATGATTGAGACCCAAATGTCCTGGGTAAAGTGTTTGCCTTTAGCATTTTTACAAGTTCGAACACAACCCAGATGGGCTTTAGGGATATCTCCGTATGAAATGACGTTTGGATTACCTTTTCTGACAACTCAAAAGGAGACTGCTACTTATGAGGGAGGAGAGGCGAGTATCAGAAGACACAGCACCACGATAGCTCAGACTCTGGAACACTTGAGATTCAAAGGACGGATTCCCTAGTCGACGCCTCTAGACTTTAAAATTCATCACATTAATCCCGGGGAGTTGTAGCACTGGGAGGGCCGTTAACAGCCGGAGCCGTTGAAGCTCTTCCCCCAGGTGTGTGTGCTCGCACACGTACGTGCCTGCGCGTGAGAACACGCGTGCAGCACCCGAGTGTGCGCGTGGGGGAGCGTGCCTGGTCGGGTCCCTTCCGGCGGCTCCCAAAAGAGCTCACTCTGGAGCCAGGAGAACTTCAGTTGCTTTTTTTAAAGCAACCGGGAGAGCTCAGCACTGTTTTCCATCCAGCCATCTCCAAGCCCGAGCACCCCTGATCCCACCAGTGAAGCACTGCGATTGGGGAGGAGAATATCCCAGCGCGAGGCTGGAGAGGTCTGCTCCTTCCGACGTTATTTGCCAGCCCCGGGCACCAGGGGAAGGAGAATGCACCTTCAGTTAAAGATGATGCAGGGAGGGGAGAGAGAAAAGGAGAGGATAAAGAGAACACGTGATGCCCCGGATTCAATCAGCCAGAAGCAAGGAGGTAGGTGCTGGTGCCCTCTCATTTTTAGATTCAGAGATTTGAGGGCCAGAGGGGACCGTGATGATCATCTGGCCTGACAGTCTGTATTATGTAAAAGCCACTTGAAGCCAGACAGTGCCACCAGCTTTTTAGAAGCAACAGCAAGCACTGGGGAGCTTATAAAGACTGTGATTCTCCCAAGGTAGAGGGATGTGGGAATGCCAGCACATCCCAGGTACAGAGGAGGCCAGATACATCCACCCCAGTGGGTACCATCTGAACAGGCAATAGCACCAGGGGAAAGAAAACATCGTTTCCCTTCTGTGCCAGGCAATTCCTTTGCCTAGCAAAGAGGGATAAGCAAGCACGGAGGAAAAAAAAAGCCACCCCTTCCTTGTGTTTTCCTTTTGAACCTTGCCTGGAAAAGGGATCCCAGCCCCGGGGTGTCTCTTGGCTGCTTTTGGTGTTTGCATCCCCCGGGGTGTCTCTTGGCTGCTTTTGGTGTTTGCACCCTCTGGATCCTGAGCATTCCCAGAAAGCCCGAGGAGCACCCGTCCCTCTTGCCAGGCCTGATCCACAGGCCACAAGCTTTTCATGCAGCCTTTGTCTGTACAGCACCTCCAATCCCCAGCTCGATGGGGATGGGATGCTCCCACCACTCTCTTGTGTCCCCAGACCCTCAGAACCGTCTCTCTCCCTGGCTTCCACGCTCCCTGGGATGCTTCTCCACCACCCTGATCTTTCCTGGGAGCAGTCACCAACTGCTGTTCCAGGTCTTCCTTGGGCTTCCCAGGGGTCCCAGCCCGAGCTCCACCACGTGTTCTCCTGCTCAGCTCCTCACAGCGCAGCCAGTCCATGCCCCCAGCAACAAATGTACCTGCCCCGAGCATCCTCTCTTGCCTGCCTACCGCCTTCCCGCCCCCAGCGAGCCCTCTCATGTGCACTGAGCATCACGCATTCCCTGGGAATGGAGGTGGCGGATGGGGAGGGGTCAGCTCCCGCCATGGGCACTCCGGGTTCCCATTTCAATGGCGCTTGAACTGGAGTGTGTGTGCAGGGCTGAAAGGCTCCCTATTAAATTGCCAATCTGATCACGTGCTGCCGGGATGTGGCCGTAGCTAAGCAGCAGCACCACCCCACAGCCGCTTCTTGGCTGGTGACTCCGCTGCTGGCTGCTCCTTGGAGTGCCCCCAAAGGAAGGAGCAACCAGCCACAGCACCCCAGGAAGGGTGAGGGGCAGAGCCAGCTCTGCGCAGCCCCGGGCACCACCCCACTAAAGGCTTTGGTACTCGATGCCCAGCTTGGGGGGGTCACAGCACGAAGCTGTCCCGCCTGCAGGTGCCCCCAGCACTTGAGAGTGTTCAAGGCCACGTTGGACACAGGGGCTCGGAGCAAGCTGCTCGAGTGGAAGGTGTCCCTGCCCGTGGCAGGGGTTGGAACTGGAGGAGATTTAAGGTCCCTTCTACCCGAACCAGTCCGGGCTTCTAAGACCATGCTCCACACCCCAAGGGGTGGCACCGCCGAGCTCGGGCCCGCACCACCGCTCCCGGTGCGGCCCCGCGGGATCCGCGCCCGAAGGCAACGGGCCCCGAGGGTGCTGGAGCGGAAGCGGAGCTGCCGCGGGTTCCGGCCGGGGCAGGGAGCGCCGCGCCTCAGCCCCGCGGCACCAAGGGGTCCGGTGCCTCCGGATGAACCCAGCGGTTACGGCCCAAAAGCGTGCTCTGCCCCGCAGCGCCCGCTCCCGGCACCGCCCGGAGCTCGGCCCGGGCATCCCCGCGCGCAGAGCGCAGCCGAGGCGGAGGAACAGCAAAGGGGCGGGGCGGGGCGGGGCGAGCGGCTCCGCCCGAGCTGGGGAGCGGCAGCGCGGAACCACGGCCCGGCGCAGTGCGCGTGCGCCGCCCGCAGGTGAGCACGGAGCAGCGCGCCTCCAGACGGAAGCACCCCCCGGGCAGTGGCGGCGCGTGCCCGCGGGACAGAGCGGCCCCGAGCGGAGACACCGCGCTGCCAGCACAGCGCCCGGCTCTCTGTGGTACACGTGCGACGCTCTGGCCGCAGGCGTGCCTCTCTGTGGTAGAAGGTGCGCTCTAGCCGCCTTGCTGTGGTGCATGCGCGGTGCTCTGGCCACAGGCCTGCGTCTTTATGGTGCTGGTAACGGCTCCACGGCCCGTTCAAGTTGTCAAGCAGGTATGCTTTTTATTCAGCGCTGAGACGCACGGGGATAATTCCTCAAAGTCACGCGTGCCTCAGTGTTGTTTCCCTCTGCGTTTATTCTCTCAAGTTACATATACTCGTAAGGTTGCGCAATACGCCTGTACCTATCCCCGCTTTGTACTAGAATGAGCTAGAAGGTCCTTTGCGCCTGTGCAGTGCCCCCTCTGGTCATGGGCAGGCCCTCAAGATGAAGTAACTGAGTCTTCCTCCTGTGGGTAGGGGCCTTCAGGATGAAGTAACTGAGTCTTCCTCCTGTGGGTAGGGGCCTTCAAGATGAAGTAACTGAGTCTTCCTCCTGTGGGTAGGGGCCTTCAAGATGAAGTAACTGAGTCTTCCTCCTGTGGGTAGGGGCCTTCAAGATGAAGTAACTGAGTCTTCCTCCTGTGGGTAGGGGCCCTCAAGATGAAGTAACTGAGTCTTCCTCCTGTGGGTAGGGGCCCTCAAGATGAAGTAACTGAGTCTTCCTCCTGTGGGTAGGGGCCTTCAAGATGAAGTAACTGAGTTTTCCTCTTCCGGAACTTTTCGCCTTTTAGTCTTCACGTATGGCCTGTGGGTTTGGTCGGGGTCCCAGCCATAAACCATCTGCTTCTCCCCCTTCAGGCGTCTGCTTTTCCTTATCAATAGCTGCTTATCAGTAGAATCAGTCTGCTTTTCCTTGTCAATAGAACCAGGTGTCTGCTTTTCCTTTTCAATGGTTAGTGCCTTTGTTCTGCTTAGTAGGCGTGAGAGGTACAGACAATACTAACGCCCCTGTACGTTGGTTAACCCTGTATCAATCCCCCCTTTTTCTACAAAATTAGTTAATTCTTTTACTGTGTGATTTATGACAGAGCTATCCGTGTTCCTTCTATCGATTTATGAAGTGATTTTGATATACACTGTATTATGCCAGGTACAGTCATTAAAATGAGTAGTCCTATAGCTAAGATTAGAAGGCCTCGTTTAAGTATTTCCCGGAACCGTCCAGTCACTCCTAGGTTATTTAGCCATTCAAGGCTTCTGGCCAATCTGAAAAGGTGTCCGTTAGTACCAACAAATGTCTGTACCCCCTTTTTCTGTCCTTTTGCAAATTCTGTCGCAACGTTTTATATGCTGCCGTTACCATCCAGAGTCTTTTTGAAATAGTTTCCTGTTTCTACTTGATATTTAAATTTCATTTCTTTTTTCAATCTTCATCGTTTATCATAGATCGTTTACAGTTTCAGGAAGAAAATTTTGTTATACCACAAGCAATCTGTATTAAAACAATTATCATTCCTGGCACCGGTTGCCTTAACCAGGAGAGATCAGGTAACCATGAAGGTAAGTTTTTCTACATTTCTTCAAACCCCCAGGAGGTATTGTCCTTGGCCATTTTCTGAAATCTTTTAATTTGTTTCCAGATTTCCTCCTGATCTGTTTCAGGAACAGCAATTTTCATTGATTCTTGTTCCACTTGGATTATATCAGTGGTTTTACTTTCTGTTTCCTCTATGGTTGCTGAGATATTTATGACTGCCTTTTCTAATTCCCTTACTCCCAAAGATGGAATTAGCCATCTCACAAAACTACGAAATTAGCAAAACTTCTAACCCAGGTTCCGAGATGGGGTATCACAGCACCTAAGGTGCGTGCCCCCTTCCAGTTGGGGGTAGGGTCTTATAAGTACTTTCTCCACATAACCAATGCCATCCTTTCCCTTCAGGAACGGGCCACCACTGAACCACAATACCATATATTAATAGTGTGATTGCAATTTGAATAGTGACTTACACCTGTGGCATTTAAACAAACCTCATACCCTGGTTCCTGGTGTCATACGTCTTCGTACACAGGTATAATATTCTTTGCTTCGATTAGGATTAACTGTGCCAAATGTTAGGTTTGTCCGTGAGATAGTGTTAGAAATTGGAACTCCAGTTAATGGAAGGCCCTGCTCTTCTCCTGATTCAGGCAACTGTGCACACAGCCAACAGTCACTACAATTAACAACTTTAGTAACATTCTGCATTAATTTCAGGTATAAGTATTAGTCCCAAGCTGGTATGTCAGTTATCACATAAATCCAAATTATGACTGCTATCATTTCATATGCGAGGGTCCTGAAGGTTCAATCCGCCATGTCTTCTCTGGTTCTGGTGCTTTCTTTATTCTTGCAAGCAGGTTGTTCCTTTATCTTCACTGCTGTAAAGGTGGTCAGTATTATTGGATATGGTCTGCTCCACTTCTCCTGTAGAGGATCTCCTGAAAAATTCTTAACGTAAACCCAGTCTCTGGATCTAAAAGGGTGAGTCGGATAATCCGTGCCTCTCACTCTTGTCCTCAGTATTCTCTTATTTCTTCTGATTGTTTTCCCAGATTGACCAGAAATTTTAGGAGATAGCCTTCTCCCACTTTCAGAAGACTTTCTCCTTTAAACTGGGACTGATACGGTCTTCCACATAAAATTTTATATGGGATAGCCTCGTCTTTCGACCGAGGTTTAGTTCAAATTCTTAATAGAGCCAGCGGTAAGGCTTGGTATCAATATCTTGACATATTTTATTAATCTGTTGTTTGATCATCTTTTCTACTTGCCTGCTGGCCTGAGGCCTGTAAGGAACATGTAGTTGCCAATCAGTTTCTAATTTTTGCTAATTTCTTGTCATTATTTTGCACCAAAGGGCGAGCCTCGGTCGGAAGAAATTGCCTCTGGTACTCCAAAACAAGGTAGTATACTGTTTAACAATGTCCCAATTACTTGTCTTGTATTATTTATTCTACAAGGGAATGCTTCTGGCCACCCTGAAAAAGCATTCGTTAACACCAACAAATATTGGTCTCGGTAATTCAGAAAAATTTATTTGCCAGTGCTGTCCCGGATAACTTCCTCCCCAGTTGTACCAATTTGATTTCTATTTTCAATTTTAGGATTATTCTTGAGACAGGGCTGACATTGTCACTAATTGAACTATGTTCTATAGATTCCTTCCTGCAATTTGTTCATCTGAGTATTTATACAAAGAGTTGCTAGCTACCTCAATGAGTTTTATTACGTTCCTCCTGAACTAGCTTCCAGAGTTGGATAGGGGATCGCAATCCGCCCATCAGGTATCTGAACCCAGTCTTCTTTGTTTTCCTCTCCTTTGAGATCTCCAATCAATTTTCTATCCTCCTTTGAATATCTAGGTTTAGATTTCTCAATTGTTAATTTGCCATCAGGGATTAAGGGAATGAGTTTGGATTGTTGAAATTGGCCAAATTTCACCTTGTTGATACCCTCGGCAATGCATAATACCTACTTCCTCAGGTAGCTGAACAGCTTTCAGTAGTTGTAACATGTGTAATCTGTTTCTCCTGTGTGTTCAGAGGTCCTCGTTCTTTCCAGATGGCGCCCTGTGCATGGACCACACCAAATGCGTATTTAGAATCAGTCAAAATATTTATCCTTTTGTCTTTAGACAATTCCAGGGCACCTTCCAGGTTTCTTTCAAATCTGGTCGGCTTGAATATAGTTTCATATAGTGGCCAAGCAGTCGTGTGTTAATAGTTGCTGGATTCACAACATTAGTGACCACAATTTCTATATCATCGTGTTGCACAAGGGTGGCCTGGTATTTTAAAAAACATGCGGGAGATAAGCAGTGGGCTTCTTTCTGTTCCAGGAATGCTGATACAACATGGGGCACTAGCACAGTAATTTTCATTTTTTCTTTTTCTTTCTTTTTTTTTTTTTTTTTTTTCCCCAAGGTGAATTTGCGAGCCTCTTCAATATTCGTGACAACTGCTGCCACAGCTCTTAGGCATCCGGGCCATCCTTTGCTCGCTTCATTCAGCTGTTTTGAAAAATACACCACTGCTCTCTTACAGGGTCCTCGTTTCTGAGTAAGGACCACCAAAGCTATTTCCTGTTCTTCATAGGAATGTAGCCAAAAGGATTTAGTCACATCCAGAAGTCAGAGCTGCAGCTCTCATTAGCTCTGGTCTTTAAATTTCTAAAGCCCTCCTCTGCTGAATCAGTCCATTCCAAAGAGAGAGGGGTTTCTTTTAACAGTTCATATAGGGGTCTTACCAGAACACCATCATCATGCATCCAAAGTCTGCATCATCCAGTCATTCCCAGGAACATCTGGACCTCCTTGATGGTTGGCAGTCGTGGAGTTTGACAGATGGCTTCTTTTCTAGCCGTTCCAAGTTTCCTCTGTCCTCCTGTTATTTCATATCCTAGGTAGGAAAGTCGGGTTTGGATTAGTTGGGCCTTTTGTCTGGTTACCCAGTAACCATTCAGTCTCAGAAAATTCAATAGTCCCACCATCCACTGGACACATTCTTCCTTTGTTTCTGTGGCAATTAATAGGTCATCCACATATTGTAACAGAGTCCCCGTCTGAGTGGGTGGTTTGCATGATCCTAGTTCCAGTGCTAACTGGTTTCCAGAAATCGCTGGACTGTTTTAAACCCTTTAGGTAATATTGTCCCAAGTTAATTGGGTTTTCTTTACTGTGTCAGGTTGTTCCCATTCAAAAGCAAATAAATTCTGGTTTTCTTTGGCCAATGGTAAGCAAAAGAAAGAGTCCTTTAAATCCAAGACGGCAAACCATTTCTGATTCAATTTAGTCAATAAGGTATACGGATCAGTTATTACTGAATATCCTCTACAAATTTGTTGATTCCTGAGATCTTGAACCAGTCTGCAACTTTTCTTTACTGGCAAGATAGGAGTATTATATTCCAATTCACATTCAGTTAAGAATTTCTATTTTAATTCCCTCTCTGGCAATTTTAGGGGATATTGTTTTATTCTAATTGGGCAGGCCCCTCTTTTGATTTCTGCTTTAACAGGCAAAGTATTTTTTGCCTCACCTGGAATTTCAGATGCCCATACTCCCAGCTATACCTGGATTGAGGATTTCTTCTATTTCAGGGAGGTCCTCCTGCTCGCTTTTTCTGTTGAATTAAAGATAAACTCAAAACTGCAATTAATTGATTTTTAACTCTTAATTCCATTTTGCCTTCTTTAAATGTTGCTTCTTGCCCTAATAAAGATTTTGGAGAATTTAGCATGCATAAAAATTTTATTTTTTTATTCCTATTTGTTTTCCCAATTTGTACTTTAAGGGTTTCAGAAAGAATGCCTCTTTATGCCTTTTTTTTTTTTTCGGTTTGTTTTTTTTTCTTTTCCTTGGTGGCCAGTAGCTCCCACGTCTGTAACAAATTCTTTTCCCTCTGAATGAACGCCGAATAAGTTGCTCCTGTGTCCACTAAAATTCCACTTTATTTCCTCTAGACCCTAGCTTTAATTTAACCAGTGGATCTGCTAGGGTAGATTCCCCAAGTCCCTTGTCAGCCTAGTTCCAATTCAGCCGCCGGAGCGACCCCATGGCACTCCTCCCCCCCCCAGCCCCGGGCAGTCTCACTTCCAACGTCCAAAACTCCCCACAACACACACACCAATCCGGTCCCATAGGAGAAGAACCCACTTCCCCCACCTTTGCCCGACATTCCTCCTCCACCAGTTTCAAGGCATTCAACAACCCCTCAGTCCCGTCTGTTCCCACTTGTTTGCCTGCCCCGTGCTCAAACACAGGAGCTGCGCAAGCTCCCCGTCTTGGTTTCCCCCCCTCCCCGTTTTTTTTTTACAGCTGCTCACCCTGCTCTGCTGGGGTTACAGATGCCTGCCTCTGCAACAGTACTTCTGGTTTCATGTGAATGTGCTGCTTGTTGCCAGTGACAGCAATTTCCTCCTCCTTACCAAGATCTGATAGGACAGATAGAGAGGGTGCTCCTCTCGGAGGTACCTGTGATATATTATTTTCCTCTTTATTTCATTCCCCCAATATCACAGGCTGAAAAACATCTCTCCAGCTTAGCTTTCTGTGCTTCTCTTAACAAATCCTGTAACCCGCCATCTTGCCAGTCATCTAATTTCTCCAGCTTTGGGTTTTGTTTTTTTTTGTTTGTTTGTTTTTGTTTTTAATGTCTCTCCGAGATCGTGCCACAAATTGAGCTTTTAAAAGCGCTTCTCTTACTGGGAAAGCTGGATCCACTCCAGAATACATTTGCAAGGTTTTCCTTAATCTTTCTAACCAATCAGTAGGAGACTCATCCTTCTCCTGATGCTCACTAAAAGCTTTATTAATATTCTGTCCCCTTGGAACTGCTTCCCTAATTCCCTGTATTACAATCTCTCTCAAGTCTGTCATGCTTTGCCTGTCGTGGCCACTCTGATTATTCCAATAGGGATTCTGATTAGGCCATTTTTGCTCTCCGGGAGGACCCTGTTGATGTCATCTCTTTGATGTTCCTCATTCCAGCTTGCCTAATCGTAGATTTTCCTTCCGCAGTAAATAATATTCCCAATATTGACTGCATCTCCTCCCAGGTATAAATATTAGGACCTAAGAACTGGTCCAATGGTTCAGAAACCCCCAAAGGGTCGTCTAATAACCGACCCGTCTCCTTTTTGAAGGCTCTTACATCGCTCGTATTCAGGGGTACTGCTACAAATCCAATCCCCCCTCCATTTCCTCCCATCGGCACCTCTCGGAGGGGAAATAGAGTTTCTTTTTCTTTCGTTTCCTCCTGAAAATTTTCATTCTCCTGTATTTTTATTTTACTTCTGGTGCGACTGGATGGAGGGGAGGATGGGGGAGCCGACGATCGGGTGGTATCGGTGGGTAAGCACCTTCCCGATCACCTCTCGAGTCCCGCCCTCGATAAGAGGGTGGTAAATTATCTAAAGGCTCCCGTGATGATTTATTTGGTTTATTCACCTTGCCTTTCTTTTCTTTCAAGGGAAATAACGAAACCCTTATAGATGACCTTTCCATGGTTTTCCTCCTGTTGCTGGGGTCTTACGTTCCGGTGAAGAAACGTGTTAAAAAGTTATTGAATTCCTTGGTAATGCATTAACAGGGGATGTCTATCACAAGCTTAACCACCATCTTAGCCCTCCTAAATTCCATTTCTTCTATAGTTACTTATTCAATACACAAGTTTCACCTCATCCTGTGACAGGATGTATCTCTTGATTACCTAAGCCCCTGAAGGCATTCAAGCAGTTAAAGTACCCCTTTAATTAGCAAAGCGTTTGAGACATTGGAGTAGTTAAACAAAGCACCCCTTGAAGTAACAAAGCGTTTGATTAAGAAGGATTATTCCTTTGTTTCTTCTTCTTTTCCATCATTGTATTGACAGGAAAATCTAATCATTCTTATACATTCTACACAGGATACAATGATTTCAAGGGCAGCGTCCGCTCCGGGGGTGCCGGGACCGAGTCCGGGAGGAGCCGCGGAGCGCCCCTGGGAGCGCTGCAGCCGCCCGGGCCCCGCCGCGGCCTCACTCCGCCTCTCCCCGCCGCAGCGCAGGTAACGGCCGTGCCCCGGGCGCACGCGGGGCTCGAGGCTTCAGCCCCTGCCGAGGAGGGACCGGGGCTCTCGGCCGCGGCAGCTCCGGCAGAGCCCGTGCGCTCCCGCCCGCGGCAAAGACAACCCCTGCGGGCCGGGCCGGGCCGGGGCGGGGCAGTGGCCGCGAACAGGAGCGAGCTGCGGGAGGTGCCCCGAGAGCCGGCTCTTTGTGGGGCAGGAAACGACGCGGAGGTTGCTCGCGTTCGGCTGCGCCCACGAAGGCTTCGCTGGAAGCAGCGGAGGAGCTCCGAGCAGGAGGGTGCGGGAAGCGGGGTCTGGAGCCGGCGCTCGCTGCTGAGCGTCGGGCGAGCAGGTTCTTCCCTTCGCTGCTAGGGCAGCGCAGCGGCTGAGGATGGAGCTGCCGGGTGTGGGGTGCCTTTAACGGCTTCTGAGTTTCCGAGCGTTGCCCGCGGGGAAGGGCTGGAGGGGACTCTGGGTCCTGAGCGCTCAGCCCTAACGCCGTGGCTGCCCAGGAGCTGCTTCCCAGCGCGGGGCTCAGTCCCTGGCTCGGCCCCGTTGCTCCTGGGCACGAGGTGGCAGTAGGGGAGCGAGGAAGAGCCGTAAACTGGCAGCAACGGGAGCCTGGCTTAGGCTCGACCCGCGCGGAGTCCACCTTACGGGAAGCAGTGCGGAGCATGAACCTCAGCGACGTCCTCCCAGTCTCCAGCCGCCAGAGAACACCCAGCCCTCCTGCAGCACAGCCCCCTGCACAATACCCAACAGAGGACCCAAATCTCGACCGGTCTGGCGAGAGTCAGGATCATTCCCACGCCATGGGGCAGACCAACAGGACTGACAGGATGGAGAATGAGGATAGCGCAGATGAGGAGGAAGCACCATCCCCAACACAGGACTCTGCTGGGACAGATGAGGAGCAGAAGCAGCAGGACAGCGATGGGACAGTGGGCAGCGAGGGTGCAGAAGAAGAGCCCGCAGCAGCCGAGGGTAGAGCAGAGCAGAGACTGAGCACTACGCAGCATTTCTTCTACGCTCTGCTGCCTAAAAACGCCCCCCTGCTGCCAGCAGCACGCCAGAGGACACGGCTGCAGCAGAGCGTTCCTCTCTCGGCGGGAGACCACCCACCGCCCCTGCAAGCACCACCACACACGGGCAGCACAAGGAGCAGGAACCCCCGAGCCCAAGGGCACAGGGCAGCTCCAGGGCCCCGGGCGGCGCGGCCACGCGAGGACCCCCCTTTGACACCCTGCTCAGCCGCCACCGACACTCTCTGGAGCCCTGCGCAGGTTCATGGCACAGGTGGCTCGAGCCCTGCGCGAGGACTGTGGCCTGCCCCAGCTCCAGCAGGCCTGCGCCGAGATGGTCTCGAGGACGGAGCTGCTCCTGAAGCTGCTGAGTGAGAGGCAGCGTGACCCGGAGCCCTCTGACCTCCTTGAGCAGTGTGTGCGGGAGGAGGATGCCGGCACCTCTCGTCCCCATGCCCAAGTCCAGGCGGGGGAGATGGGCAGTGAATCTGCAGAGACGGTAGGAGAGAACGGGGCATGGCTGCAGGTGTGTGTCTGGGCAGTGGGGTATGGAAGGGGCCTCCCTTCCCTCCCCGCTCCTCTCCTCCCTGATGCACTCTCCTTTTCTCCCAGGAGATGGCCAATCACACCTTTGACCGCTGGCTGCCGCCGGTGCTGGCGCTCTTGCTGTTACTGACCCTCATCACGTCCGTTGCTCTCCTGGTGCAGTGCTGTTTCAAGGTGAGCCAAGGACTCGTTTGCCAGAGCGCTGCCAGCCAAACCCTGGGGCTGGAGAGCACAGGGGCGGGGGGGGGTTGGGGTGGGGGTGTGTGTGTGTGTGCTCCCACAGTGCCCATGCTGCTCCTGAGGACATCCCGCTTGGAAACACTGTGAGTGTGCGGCGGCTGGCTCCCACCTCCAGCAGATCCCAGCTGCTGGGACAAAGGGTCTGTGTGGGGAAAAAACCCAGCACCACAAAAGTGTCCATTGGGACACAGGGAGCGAGGGGAAGTTTCCCAAATTATGCACGAAGAGCACAAACTCTGCCATAAACCTTCCAGAAATGCCCCCAAACCGCCTTCAAAAGCCCCAAATGACACTCAAACCACGAGATCCCAGAGTGCAGATATCCAGGTCCTGCTCCTAAGCCTAAGGTGCCAGGACAGAAAGCTGGTGCTTGGCAATGATCCGGCAGAGGAGCAGGTGAGTAGAGGATGGGGGGGCTCCTCCGAAGAAAGGGGGGTAACAGCTGGATTTGGGGCTGATTCCCCTAAAAAGACCTTTCCGTGACGGGCTGTGCTTGTGGTGGCCCCAAAATACTCCAAACCCCTGATTCTGGGTCTGCAAAGGTTGGGGTAGGGGGGCTGGTGTGGGGGGTACCCCGCCAAAACCCAGCACAGCCGGTGGAGGGGTGCGGTGCGGCGCCGCTCGCTGCTGCCATCTGTGTGCAGAGTTCGGTACTGCAGGCGGTGGTGGTTGGAGGCGGTGCGCGGTGCGGCGCCGGGCCATCAGGGATGTTCCTGCTTAGAAGCAATTGCCAGAAGCAGATGCAAGGCGTCTACAGGCCTGAATTCCAACGCGTTGTTTATCATGCCTCACCAGAGGGGCAGGTTCCCACCCTCAGAGGGGTCCCCTCTTTCATGTTCAGGTGCTAAGTCATCCTCAAGCTAAAAACTCAAGTTATTTCAGCTAAGACCTAATGGCTTGGTCTCAATTTCCCCCCTTTTCCTTAAAATTGTGCAAATTCTTTTTCACAGTCCATAGTATGCACACCTGTTGAGCTACTGTAGGAACTTTCCACCACGTCCACAAATGAACAATTGTTAATAAAGCCGTAGTCAGCAGTAGCACAATTACAGGGTAGACCGGTATATCAAAAAGTTGAGTTGCTGTAAGAGGTTGCCATTTTGTCCCTACCAAGAAAACTTCCCACCAGTGGTGCTCTCCAGTTTTCTTGGTGTCAGTGATGATTTCTTCGATTTCTTCTACATTATGCTTAACAGCCCATATTGCTTGGTGAGAAGTTTCGTTGGCCTTCTGCATCATCTTCTCCAGCTCTGGGTCATAGAACATTTTCTTTAGCATTTCTATTTTCAGTCCAATCTGTAGGGCAGGTATATCATGGTATAACACATCAGTATCTTGTATTAGTTGGTAAATAGTGACAGGGGTGGTGTAGTTAAAATCGCATCCAATGATTTTGGTAAAATTGCACACACAAAAGTTAGTAGCATTTGTTTCTTCGATACACCTGTCAATTGTTGCATTCTCACACGTGGTTCTTATACAGGTGTCGTGGTTTAAACCTAGCCAGACAGCTTGTTCACTCACTCCCAGTGAGTGGTGCTGGGCTGGAAGCAATTGAGGCCCCCCCCCCCCCCCCCCCGGGGCTCTTCTCCTTTCCAGCTCCCAGTGGGATGGGGAGGAGAATTGAAAGAATGCAACTCCCACGGGTTGAGACAAGAACAGTCCAGCAACCAATCACCACCGCTACCACCACCGACAACAATGATAAGAGAAAATAACAAGGGAAGAGAATACGATACCACCTGCTGATCATGGGCCCATCTATATGTCGCATCTCTGCCCTGATGGCCTGAAGTGTCATGGGCCCACCGGGCCAAAAATAATTCACCCTTATGTTGCCAATCTAAGTCCATCTGAGCCACTTCAATCTTAGCAGCTTTATCCACTTGTTGGCTGTTTTGGTGTTCCTCAGTGGCCTGACTCTTGGGTACATGAAGATCTATGTGGTGTACCTTCACCACCAGGTTCTGCACCCACTGTGGCAGCAATATCTTGCCACAGTGCAGCAGCCCAGATGGGTTTACCTCTGCTTTGCCAGTTGCTCTGCTTCCATTGCTGCAACCACCCCCACAGGGCATTTCCCACCACCCATGAGTCAGTATAGAGATAAAGTAGTGGCCACTTTTCTCGTTCAGCAATGTCCAGGGCCAGCTGGATGGCTTTCACCTCAGCAAACTGACTCGATTCACCCTCTCCTTCAGCAGTTTCTGCAACTTGTCGTTGACGACTCCATACAGCTGCCTTCCATCTCCGAAGCTTTCCCACAATACGGCAGGACCCATCGGTAAACAAGGCATCCTGCTTTTCACTTTCTGACAGTTTATCATATGGAGGGGCGTGCTGCAGATTTTTGCTGGGGCTGAAGTATGTAATAACACAACATTTATTGCAGTTTTACTTATGGGAGAAGCCTCAGTGTGTCCTTATATATGGACAAGGCTGCCTTGGAGTGCAAAGGTACAAAGAGTTTTCAGGGTGAGCATCTAAAAGAGAAAAGAAACCTGTTAGAATGTACCTAGATTTCCGATGCTGTGGTGTTAGTGAGCTCCAAGTGCCCATCGGATGAGCTTCGGATATTGCAGTTGTGAAAGCTGCCTGCCCTGAAGTGTTTGCTCTTCCCTTCTGCTGGTGGTGCCGCATGTTCTGCATGAACAGTGATTTCCCAGAGCGAGGGGACTTTAAGCCATGAGGCTGTTTCTTCCTCTCAGGCTGGGTAACAGCGAGGGCGGGTGGGGCGGGCAGGCACGGCAGGAGCCGTCTCTCGGTGCTGTGGGGATGAGGGATGGAAGCCATCAGGTGAGCTGGATTCACTGGTTCCTTTCCCACCTGCAGAGCTGCCGGGAGCAGCAGGCAGGGCACAGAGGCCTCTCTCTGGCTGTCCGCATGGGCAGCAAACACTCGTGAGCGGCCACTGCAGATGAGGCAGAAACCGGGGCACCGGCAAGCAAATGAGGTGTGTGGGGAGCCAGGGTGCTGTGTCCCACCTGCCCAGTGTCCCAGCGCTGCTGGAGCCTGTGTCCCGGTGGGAAGCCTGGCTGCGGGGCTGGGGCTGGGACAGGCTGATGCTGGTCCCTGTCTCTGGGAGCTGATGCTCCCGTGGAGCAGTTACACAGGAGAGGAGGAGCTTTAGGAGAAATCCTGGCACTCCAACAGAGCAGCCCCCAGGAGCACCAGGAACACTGCTAGCAAGTAGCTGGATGGACCGCCGCCTGTGCATAGACACCTTTTCTTCTGCCTCCTCTGCTTGGGGCTGGCTCCTTGCTTTAAACCCTTTACATTCACCCTTTAAAACATGTATGTTTTTAAGACTCCACTTCCCAACCCAGGGCTTTGGTTGTGATTCTGCCTGGCTTTTCTAGAAAGCACTGGGTTTGTTTTGTTGTGATTTTTTTTTTTTTTGGGGGGGGGGGAGGGGTGTGGCAAAAAACGAAGGGGGTGACACTGTGACTTACCCTCCTCCTGAAGTCCCCAAGTGCCTCTGAGAGCCCAAGTCACGACAAGCCCAGAAATCACCCTGTGATTTGGGAGAGGCAGCTCTGCTGGGAGTGGATGGACACCTTCAGCCCCAAACAAGGCTGGGAATTGGGAATGAACCATGGAAACTGGGTCAGAATTAGAAAATCTCTTCCTGCCATGGACTGGGAGGGAACTCCACCTAAAAGTGGAGTAGAAAAAGCTTGCAGCGCTGCAAGCAGAGAGCTCCAAGCATCCTGGGCTGTGTTTCGGCATCTCTATCTGCTCCAGCTGGAATGTCTCCCTGCCTGGAGGCGTGATGGGAGATGGCTTTGTGAGAGGCTGTGACCAAGTAAGTAGTCCACGTACCATGTGTGTGCCCCTGGCATCTGGGTAAAAAAGCCTCTCTCCAGCCATGCCAACTTGCTCCATCTCCCCTGCTCATCTCTTCTCCTGCCCTCCAGGGCTGCTGGTGCCTTTGCAACAGGCTGCAGAAATCTTGGAACCCTCAAGAGTAAAGTTGCTGCTGTGGGATCCCCAGTGCTGCTTCCTGGGCTGGGTAACATCACGCAGGTCTACTCCGTGCAGTGGGAATACCTCAGTGGTGCCAGCTCCCACACCGTCCTGCAGTACTACAAGGGATCCCACAGCCCAGCCATCCACGCACCCTACGCAGGACAAGCTGTTTTCCGTCCATCCGATGGATCTCTCCTGCTGGAGGAGCGTGTCCAGGAAAGTGACAGTGGCATCTACAAAGCAACTGTCAACATGGGAGACAGGGAGAGCCTGAAAATCCTGCTGGAAGTCCTCAGTAAGTGGTGGGCATGGGAGGAAAGAAGGGGGTAATGGGTGCAAGCAGGGCAGGGGCGTTACCTGAGTGTTTATGGACTATCAGCCTGTCATGCATGGAGGCATCACCAGGGAGACTCTGGGAAGAGGTTACCCATTATTTATATACTTCCAAGCAATTAGCAGAGCACATCTGTGTTTGCCTTGCGGTTACATCAGGTGAAAGTGATACGTGGATTGACTCCAACTCCTTAGAGTTGTAAAGTAGGTATGCTTTATTCAGCTGAGGTGCATGGGGGTTGCTCCTCCAAAAGCATGCGCACTCCCCTCTTTCCAGTTCCGACATCCTTGTTCCTTGCCAGTTCCAACAACTTCCAAGTACCAGTCAGGGACGGGTCGCTCTTAATTGCCTGCTGTAGTTCCTCCTTCCCATGGTCTCTGACAGTTTTGATACATTCCAACCCCCACACAGCCCCACAGTCTCAGCCCCAGAGTCTCATCCCCACAGCCTCAGCCCCAGAGACCCAGCCCCACGGTCTCAGCAACAGTCTCAGCCACAGGGTCTGAGGCTGAGAGTCTCAGCTCCAAAACCTGAGCACCAGAGTCTCAGCTACAGTCTCAGCCACAGAGTCTATATTACAGTCTCTGTCACAGAGTCTGACATTCAAAGTCTGAGACCCGGAGTCAGAGCCACAGAGTCTCAGCCCCAGTCTGAGCCCCAAAGTCTGAATCCCAGAGTGTTAGCCATAGACTTTCAGCAGCAGTCTCAGCCGCAGAGTCTGAGTCTGAGGGTATCAGCTCCAAAGCCTGAGGCCCAGAGTCTCAGCCACCGTTTCAGCCACAGAGTCTCAGCCTCTGAGTCTTAGCCCCTGAGTCTGGCCCAAGTGGTGCAGCAGGAGCAAGGACACAGACAGGGACGAGGATGAGGTACGGGCAGGAGCAGGCAACAGCTCCGCCTCTCTGCCTGCTCCCTGCCCCATGCCTGCTTCCCACCGCTCCTATCCCTGCCCCGCGGGGAGGTGGCCCTGGCTCAGTCCACTGCTGGTGAGGTGTCAGGCTTGTACAAGGTGGTCGTAAGTGTGAAGGAGGCGATGAAGGCCCCGCCTTCAGTTCATGCAGTTCCAACCCCCTCCCCAACGGCTGTTATGTCATTGCTGTTACGTCCCTGCTGTCATTTCAGTGATGCCAGATCCGAGTCAAGCTTTTCCAGTGAGGACACATCGTTCTGGGACGAGCCGATTTCCCTTGCCTTCAGAGAGCACCCAGCACACACGCGTGGCAGACGCGCACAGACTGCACAAACACGTACTGAACGCACACGTGCTGCACGCGTAGATGTGCTGGTCTGTAACACGCCCCAGGTGGGGCAGAGCGACCAGCTCCAACGGCAGGGGATTGTCCCATGTCACAGTGGGGACGCACGCTCGCAGGCCCGGCCGATGCAACTCCTGCGGCGAGGCCCCATTGTGAGGTGTGAGGTGTCCCGGGCTGTATCTGCCCAGCAGGGCCAGCACAGCGCCAGATCCGCTGCTGGTCGCAGACGAGAGCTCCTGGTTTGGATCCCCAGCCTTGAGCCTCGTGTGGTACCAAAGGCGCTCAGGCCCTGTGTCGCTATGGCACCGCTGCTGCTGCTGCTGCTGCTGCTGGGCCTGGCCCCCGGCCTGGCCCGGCCCCTGGGGCCCTGCCCGGGGCCCTGCCGCTGCCGCGGGCGCCGCCTGGACTGCAGCAGCGCTGCCCTGGCCCGCGTGCCCCTGGCCACCCCCCAACGGCCCTTCTCCGTGCTGTGAGTGCCCTGCAGCTCCGGGCGCTGCCCCGGACACCCCGAGAGCGGCTCCAGGGACACGCTGCCTGTGGAGGGCTGATGGGCAGCGCCGAGGGGGCAGCTCCAGGCCGGCCTCACGGCCACCCCGCAGCCCTGGGGCAGGGGAAGGGTTTGTGCTGGGGGTGACGCTGCCAATGGCTTCTCCGCAGGGATTTCACTGGGAACGCGCTCGCCCTCATTCGCCCTCAGCCGTGGAAGGGATACCTGTGGGCTGAGAAGCTGTGAGTATCCACCAGTATCGGACATGGCACAGGGGTTCCGGGATCCCCATCCCTCCGCCGGGCTGCTGAGCCGAGGCTGTGCCGAGCACCGCACCAGTGCTTGCCACGTGCAGCCAAGGCCGAGCTGCTCAGCAAGGAGCTGTGTGAATCCCCAGAGCTGTTCCGTGGCGAGCAGGGCCCTGGGCTGTGTACCTCCTGCCAAACTGGGCCATCCCTGGGCCTGTGGAACCCGTGCTCGGGCTGCAGTCAGGGTCAGCAGGCTGGGAGCAAGCCCCTGCTCCTGCCATGAGCGTGATGAGTCGTGGCGGGACCCGGAGAGATGCCGCAGTGACACTGCTGCAGGGTTGCTCCCCTAACAGCTCCATTGCACCCGAGAGCCGCGGGTGCCACCGTTCGTGTTCATCTGTCTCTTGCAGAGTCCTCCAGCACAACAACCTGCTGGCGGTGAAGAGGCGCTCGCTGGGGGGGCTGCTCCTGCTGAGGCACCTGTAAGTACCCCCCTGTCCATGGTGGTGGGCACGGCCTCCCCCCCTGCCCTGGCCCTGCTGCTCTACAGTCCGCCCCAGGAAGGGCTTTATTCCTGCGGGTATCCCGGCTGCAGCCAGAGCAGAGCAGGGTCTTGGTGCAGGGGGACTCCTGCACACATCAGAGCAGGGCTGCGCAGGGAGGTGACGTTTAGGAGCTAAGGGAATTAGCCCCATGTTGGTCACATAGGGTGTTACAGCCTGTCCCTGAGGCCGCACTCAAGAGGTGTTTTTGGGGCGTGCATAAAGGACCTGCTCTGTTACCAGAGAGGAAAATCAGCCCTGAAATACCCCTGGTGGGATCAGAGCTGGGAGAACCTCTCTGAGCTGCAGCCACCCCCGTCAGGAGCATGACCTCCGGTTACACACCACTGCAAGCCAGTGCAGGAGAGAAACCCCACGTGAAATGAGAGCGATGGCACGTCTGTGCCGCCAGTGTCAAAGCACCTGAGAGGAACCGGGACAGTGCAAATGTCACCAGCGTTTTGTGTTCTCCTGTTAACAGGGATTTATCTTACAACAAAATCCAGTTGATCGAGGCACGTGCTTTTGAGAACCTTCCTTTCCTGGAGACCATGTGAGTTATGGGAGTTCCTTCCTGGTGTGGTTGGTGAAGCCTGGTTGCATTTAGAACCTTCTGGTGCTGGAAAAAGCTCCAGTTATTTTTAGAAGAAGGCCTCCGGTTTCTCCTGCTGAAGGAGCAGCCGAGCTCAGGAGCTCAGGGAGTGGCTGGTGGCCATGCCAGGATGGGGCCATGGCTTCTGCAAACACAGCAGGAATAGAAGCTGTGTCTTGAGTCTTGCTGTGTCCTGGAGCAGGCAGAGATGCAGCACGCATGCACTTCATCTCCTCTCCTGGACAGGTTAACAAACAGCAGGAGAGAAAATGGCAGTTTCCCCCCAGTTCCACCTTGGATGGGGCTGTTTCCTACAAATCAGTGCTGCTTCTCTCCAGCTTCCTGTGGCTCAGACCCAATTCATTTCTGCGGTCTCCTGTTTCCCCAGAAGCCTGGAGGGAAATCTCATCACCCAGATCCGGAGCGACACCTTCCGGGCATGGCACGGGATGCAGTTCCTCCAGACGCTGTGAGTGTTCCAAGGGCTAAGGGTAGCTCAGAGCAGTGGCACTTGTCACTGTGTTCTGCTCACCTCTTACCCCCTGTAGGCAGCAGCATCAATGCTGAATGACAACTCTGTCAGGCCACGCCTTTGCCTGGCTGGGTGCAGGACCAGAGACAACGCTCAGGGACAGTGGGAATGTGAGAAATAGGGAAAGTCCTGTTGGAGGGAAGCCACCAGAAAGTGTGAGCTGAGGAGGAAAGAAAGAGATGTTGTGTTTTCCAGAAGCAGCACTTCTGGGCTTTCGCTCTCTGGGCTGGAGATAGTCAGGACCTGATGTATGTTGTGAATCTGCCCATCAGCATCTACCCCAGCTTGTAACCTTCAGCTCAGGCTCGGAACCTTCACCCCAGGCCCTTCCTCACACACGCAGCACTGAGCCCCTGCCACCGCTCTCATCCTGCACCCCCCGCTCACATGGGGTGTTGGTTCATTTCAGGGTCCTGCGCCATAACCCCCTGTCTGTTATCGAGGACACGTGGTTCTTCAAGCT
The DNA here is from genome assembly GCF_033815535.1 of Pezoporus flaviventris. Lineage (NCBI taxonomy): Eukaryota > Metazoa > Chordata > Aves > Psittaciformes > Psittacidae > Pezoporus > Pezoporus flaviventris. Next base: position 517,205 of record NW_026892739.1, on the reverse strand, counting down.
GCCTTCAGTCACTCACCTGTAAGTACGGACTCCTTGTTAACGGCTTACCGTGGATCTTTCTTTGTGTCTCTGGGTGCCCCGTGGCCAGGAAAGCAGAGATCCAGCAGCAGATCCCACCCTTCTCCCACCCTTCTCCTGATGGAGGCAGCGGCAGAGCCAGGCAAAGGCTGAGCAGTCCTGGTGTGTCCCGTCTGCAAAGCCAGCACGGTGCTGGGACAGGGACTCGAACTTGTCTGCATCCATCTCCCATGGGATCTGCAGGATCCCTTCTGGTTCAGACCCATGGGTGGGAGCAGGGCACAGCAGGAAAGAGAGACGGTTTTCCGTCTTTTCTCCTGGATTAGGTAGCAGCAGATCCCCCCCTGCGGCCGGCACAGCAAGCCGCAGGGACTGGGCTTGTTCCCGGAGCAGAGGCTGGTGCCGCCACCTCAAATGTAATGTGTTTCTTGAAACCCTTGCAGGGACCTGGGTGCCACACGAGTGACTCGGCAGACGCTGCTCATGCTGCTCCTGAGAACATCCCGCTTGGAAACACTGTGAGTGTGCGGGGGCTGGCTCCCACCTCCAGCAGATCCCAGCTGCTGGGACAAAGGGTCTGTGTGGGGAACAAACCCAGCACCACAAAAGTGTCCATTGGGACACAGGGAGCGAGGGGAAGTTTCCCAGAGCTGCAGCAGACACTGAAGCAGACCCCTGAGGCGTTTCTGTGCGCCACCTGGGTTGGAGTCGCTGCCCTGGGTCGCGATGCTGAATGTTTGTGCACAACCTCTGTTCTTTAGCAAGCTGTCCATCGACACGGCCTGCTGCCTCTGCCAGCACAAGCACAGCACTGAGACCCCGTGCAGGACCCTCAGCTTCGACTGCATGAGCGTGTGCAACAGCACTGTTCCCCGCTGCGGTAACTGGCCCACAGCCCTGCCCATGTCCCCCAGCTATAGTGAACCTTCTGAGCCTGTGTCTGGCAGAAAGCTCTTTGTCACTGAAGTGCTCTTGGTGTGTTACAGCTCCCCTGGCAGAGACACCAGGGCTCCTAATGGGACCGGTGCCCCCCAAGAAAGGGAACAACAGGTCTGTGTTGAATCTCCAGCCTAAGGAGCCTTCACTCGGGGAGCAGAGAACCGTCACGCTCACAGTTGCCCGGAGCCTGAGCAGCCCCGATGCATCAGCACCTTCCCCTCAGCAGCTCTCGAGGCAGGAGGGCAACACCGCCAAGGAGCTGACGCTGATGCTGCGGAGCATTCAGCACGGGGGCTGGAGCAGCTCTATCGACACCAGGAGGCTCTATTTCCTAGCAGAGGGGCTCGTGGCACAGCTAAAGAACAAGCTGCACAAGGCCATGAGCATCCTGACTGTGAAAAGCCCCAGCACAGCCCGGCCAGCGCAGAGGGACAAGGGGCACGAGGTGGCAGTAGGGGAGGGAGGAAGAGCCATAAACTGGCAGAAACAGGAGCTGGGCTTAGGCTTGACCCGCGCAGAGTCCATCTTATGGGAAGCAGTGCGGAGCATGAACCTCAGCGACGTCCTCCCAGTCTCTAGTCACCAGAGAACACCCAGCCCTCCTGCAGCACAGCCCCCTGCACAATACCCAACAGAGGACCCAAATCTCGACCGGTCTGGCGAGAGTCAGGATCATTCCCACGCCATGGGGCAGACCAACAGGACTGACAGGATGGAGAATGAGGATAGTGCAGAAAATGAGGAGGAAGCACCATCGCCAACACAGGACTCTGCTGGGACAGATGAGGAGCAGAAGCAGCAGGACAGCGATGGGACAGTGGGCAGCGAGGGTGCAGAAGAAGAGCCCGCAGCAGCAGAGGGTAGAGCAGAGCAGAGACTGAGCACTATCCAGCATTTCTTCTATGCTCTGCTGGCTAAAAACGGCCCCCCTGCTGCCAGCAGCACACCAGAGGACACGGCTGCAGCAGAGCGTTCCTCTCTCGGCGGGAGACCACCCACCGCCCCTGCAAGCACCACCACACAGCAGCCCAAGGAGCATCACAAGGAGCAGGAACCCCCGAGCCCAAGGGCACAGGGCAGCTCCAGGGCCCCGGGTGGCGCGGCCATGCGACGACCCCCCTTTGACACCCTGCTCAGCCGCCACCTGCACTCTCTGGTGCCAGATGGAGCCCTGCGCAGGTTCATGGCACAGGTGGCTCGAGCCCTGCGCGAGGACTGTGGCCTGCCCCAGCTCCAGCAGGCCTGCGCCGAGATGGTCTCGAGGACGGAGCTGCTCCTGAAGCTGCTGAGTGAGAGGCAGCGTGACCCGGAGCCCTCTGACCTCCTGGAGCAGTGTGTGCGGGAGGAGGATGCCGGCACCTCTCGTCCCCATGCCCAAGTCCAGGCCAGGGAGATGGGCAGTGAATCTGCAGAGACGGTAGGAGAGAACGGGGCATGGCTGCAGGTGTGTGTCTGGGCAGTGGGGTATGGAAGGGGCCTCCCTTCCCTCCCTGCTCCTCTCCTCCCTGATGCACTCTCCTTTTCTCCCAGGAGATGGCCAATCACACCTTTGACCGCTGGCTGCCGCCGGTGCTGGCGCTCTCGCTGTTACTGAACTTCATCACGTCCGTTGCTCTCCTGGTGCAGTGCTGTTTCAAGGTGAGCCAAGGACTCGTTTGTCAGAGCGCTGCCAGCCAAACCCTGGGGCTGGAGAGCACAGGGGCGGGGGGGGGGTTGCTCCCACAGTGCTCATGGGGCCCGGGTGCTGCTGCGGATGCCTGTGGATGTGCTGGCGAGCACAAGAGATGTCTTCCCAGACTTGGAGCTCATTGTGGTACCCCACCCTGGAGCTTGTAGGTGTTCAGAGCTTTTGGGAGCAGCTTGTCCTGGCTCCTGCCAGGGTCTGTCCCCAGCTCTGCTGTGCATCTTCCCAGCAGCTCCTTCCTTGAGGGGGGCTGCAGCTCCCTCTAATCACAGCCTCTGCCATCAGCCCCTACCAGGCTCTAGCCTGCAGTCCCTCGCCCCAAGCATCCCCTCCCCAACTCCTGGCCTGGCCTTGCTCTGTTGCAGCACCCGTTGCTTCCAGCCGTGCAGCAATGCCCCTGCTCCCTGCCCTGAGCCCATACCCAGCCTTTCTGCATGGTGCTGCGGCTCTGGCGTGTCGGGGCCGTGCCCGGGCACAGGGCAGGGGCCCAATCGTTGCTGCGGAGTTTGAACCTCCCTTTGGGGGCCTTCTCCTCCAAATAGACAAATGAGCTTTCATGTCTTCAGAAGGCATGGCGCGTGTTGCAGGCGGTGGTTGAAGGGGCGGGGCGGGGAGCCTGCAGAGCTCTGTGCAGAGGAGAAAGGCAGAAATTAACAACGCTGAGGAGAACTCTGGGTCATTCCAGAGGCGGGGAGCAGCGGGGAGCTGGGCAGGGAGGCAGGGGGGGCTCTTCTTAAAGGCGTGGCTGCTGGCACAGCCTTGCGCGTGTGTAGACGGCACTGGGCCGGAGGAAGAACCTTCCGGCTCCCCTGTGCTGCAGAATTCCATGTGGAAACCTCCATGTTCCGAGTCTCTGTCTCTCTGTCACCAGCTTTGTGCCAAGAAACGTGCCGAGGATTCCCAAGGCAGCAGCAGATGGAGCCTGAAGCGGTAACTCCTGCCCTGCCCTGCCCTGCCCCGCCCCAACAGGCTCTGCTCCAGCAGCACCCAGCCCTGCCCAGAGCCCCCCAACTCCTCCAGCACTGGAGGGGTTCATCCTTTGCTTCTCATCCTCCTGCTCCTCCCTGTTTCCAGGTGCTTTCAGAAGCTGCGGCCCAAGTGCTGGAGCAGGAGCAAGGACACGGACAGGGACAAGGAGGAGGTAAGGGCAGGAGCAGGCGCCAGCTCTGTCCCTCTACCCGGTCCCTGCCCCATGCCTGCTTCTCACCTCTCTAATCCCTGCCCCGCAGGAGGCGGCCCTGGCTCAGCTTGATGCTCGGGAGGAGGAGTCAGATTTGGAAGAGGTGGTCTCTGACATAAGGTAAATGTGATGGTGGCAGTGCTGGTGCCGAGTTCAGCTCTTGTTCCGTGTAGGAACTTCTGAGGGTTTCCTTGATGTTGCTTCCTTGGCTATATCCTTAGATGCTATTTCCTTGCTGTTATTTTCTCAGCTATTATTTCCCAGCTCTTATTTCCTTGATGTTCATAGAAGCATAAACTCACCGAGTGGTTTGGGTTGGGAGGGAGCTTAATGCTCACTCAGTTCCAAATGCCTCCCCAATGGCTTTTGTGACATTGCTGTTATGTCCTTGCTGTCACTTCAGAGATCCCAGAAGCTGGTCAGGGGTTCCTGGTGCCCATGTGTCAGCAGAGGACAAATGGCTTTTGCTTGCCCCACAAGCGCCCTGAGCCCCAGCGTGATGCTCCTTATTCATGGAGCAGGATAGAAGTTCTTCGAAGTCACCAATAAAACTGTTGGGTTGTTCGTTCTGCCCGTGTCCTGTGAGTTGATGGACGCACGCATGCGTGTGTCTGAGCCTCTGTGTGTGTGTGCACGCAAACGTGATAAACACATAGATGTATTGGCTTTCGCAAATCATAGGTGTGGTTATGTGGGGATAACTGTACCAGTTTACAGTAACAGACACAAAGCTCGCTAAAGACACAAGATTAGACAACAAGTTAAAAAGGGCCAGAACTCTTGAGCAAAACGGAGTCACATAGCAAAAGAATTTGTAAAAGAAAGACGGGGGGGGGGGGGGGGGGGGGGGGAGGTTGCGGGGATTGATATAAGAAAAGCTGGTGCCTGGAAAACATAAAGTACTTTTTACCTTAACTTAGGTTGTAGAAAGAGAACAATGTTTATGTTGTAAGTCTGTGGAATGTAGTGGCCCCACTAAAGATGAGTTAATTGTTTCACACTAGTCTTCCAAAGTATCTTTAGTTTTAAAGAACAATGTGTTGTAAGTCTGTGGTGAGATAACAGGATTTAGTGGCCATATCTGTCCATATGCGGTGCTCAGGAAAAGAAACGCCATTGCTTTTCCAAACTGCTAAATGCCTGTTCCTAGGAGTGGGGGTTAATAGGTTCCCAGTGCCAAACATCACCTCCTGAATTGTCTGTATTCCCCTGGTGCAGTGGTACCAGCTGTATATATCGGGTTTTAGCTCCCCTGAGCAGACCAGGAACACAAGGGGTACCCACGGCAGCTCAGATCTGTTTCGTTCACAACCTGCCCTCTGAGGGGCATGCATTTCCATAACTGAGAAATACAGGGACACAGCTGGAGGGCACCTCAAAACCTGTGGAGGTTCAGCAGCCTTCCCACATGTTTCACCTCTCTTTAAAGCACCCGTGTGCTGGGAGCTGATCACTTTGGGGGGGTCTTTTTAAGCTTGCTGGGAAGTGCATTTTCATAGCTGTGGGATGAGCCACCCCAGTGAGGGCTCAGGGCAGCAAGGGCTGAGGAGCAGGAAGGGATGAGGCGGGTGAAGCGGAGAGCTGAGCACCTCATGTCAGTATTCCCCATCTCCAGTGTTTCTTTCTGAAGTTGCACATCCCCTCCAACACTGCTTTTAACTAAACAAGTCAAAATAAAGGAGTGGGAGTCACTTGCCTGTCAAAGCACCCCAGAAGAACGAGCTGATGTTTGGGGTTTGCCATACATAACACGCACAGGGGGCCCTGTAGCACGTTCCTTTTCTCTCTTTTTCTCATCTCTCTGGATTCTTTTTCATTTGGGCACCGAGCTGGAAAATGTGCCCTTGCTTTAAGTAGAATTCCATGTCAGGGATTTTCTCGAGGAGCGGGGATTGTGGTGGGAAAGGCGGCGAGAACAGCATTAATACCCGCTCTGTGCTTCAGGCCTGAGAGAGCTGTTAACTCACAATAACACCTTGGGGTATTACTGATTTTCAAAGTGACTGTCTTGGTTTTGACAGCATAAGTTTGTCATTCCCTGCCTCATTTTACTTTCTAATGGGCAGAAAAGTCAAGAGGATCAGACTGCTCTTTAACAGAGAAAGAGCGTCCTGGTTATCCGGCTCTTTTGTGACACTGGCAAAGGGCTGTACTCAGGAAAGTTGGGAGGTTGGTTCAAAGTCACACACTGCTTGTTCCCCACTTGTGCCAAGCAGCTTGGGTAAAGCCAGATCCTTCTGCTCCAAAATGCTGTTAAGTGTCAGTGCCCTCTGAAGCTGCATAGAGCCTCCATTGAAACAGCCAGCCTTGGTGGCAGTGGGAGGTGGGTAAGTGCCTGCTGGAAGGCAAGGGGGATCTTTTTCTCCACAGCTCTCCAGTGGGAAATCAAGAGCAGAACACTCCTGCAAAACTGCCCCTCGGTTCTTGTCGAGGAAGGAGTCTGAGCCATTTGTTCAGCCTGGAAAAGAGGAGCTGCATGGAGACCTCAGAGCAGCTTCCAGTGTCTAAAGGATGCCTGCAAGGATGCTGGAGAGGGACTCTTCATCAGGGGCTAGAGCGACAGGACAAGGGGTGATGGGTTCAAACTGAAACAGGGGAAGTTCAGGTTGGAGATAAGGAAGAAGTTCTTCCCTCTGAGGGTGGTGGGGCACTGGAACAGGTTAGCCAAGGAAGCGGCAGTGTTCAAGGCCAGGCTGGACAGAGCCTTGAGTGGCATGGTTTAGTGTGAGGTGTCCCTCCCTGCGGAGGGAGGGATATGGGGAATATCACCTACCCTTGCCATCACCGCCCCTCACAAGGGTCAAGCTGTGTCTAATCCCTGGTGAAGCAGATCAGGTTTTCTTGTTACTGATGCCTTCAGCTGAATGAAGATGATCATCTCGGGAGCCTCTTCAGGAGGAATCAGGGCTGGTGTACAGAACTGAGGACTCATTGGCCTAACTTCAGAATACATCTTTGTCTCTGAGAATCCCATCAGAGAGATCTCTTCACTTCTGCTTGACTATGGCTACTACCAGAGTTAAAGATCCCGGACTTGGAAGCAACAGGGTCCTTTTTAGCTTAGTTTAAGCACACAGTGTCAGTTTGACCTCTGGGTTGGCTTGATTTGTTGGTTTGATTTCCTTACAGGCATTTCCTACTGACCACTTCAGAAGCAGGTCTGGCGGCAGACTTCTTGCTCAAATCCAGCTGATGATCTCCATTGGGAGACACTTTAACACTGCAGGAGCTTCTTCTGGCTTCCTCTGCTTGTACCCTTGCATTCCTACCTATGATCCGTGGGGCAACCAGGAGAAAAACATGTACATGATGACCCTTCCCATCCCTCCTGCAGTGCACCGTGATGGCCCTTTTGCTCTGCCACTTCTCTATCCCTCCACCTGCAGCTTCCAAGGGTATCACAGTACTACAGAAACCTCTGATTTATACAGCTGCGATACAAGTAGGTGCAGCAGAATGAAACACTCCACCCAAATGGGGGGTTTATCTAATGGAGGGGGGTTATCTACTGGGGGTAGTAAGAGAAAAGTCACTGGGTTGTTTGGGACTGCTAAAGGATGCTCTTATGGATAGCAGCACTTCATTGCCACTTGGATAGGTAGGACGGGAGTCTGGGCCAACTGAATGGTGAGAGATACCATCTTCAGGCATGGGTTTAGGTTCTTACAGCTAACAGAAAACGTGCTTCTTCCAAAGTGACGCTGTTAGAATGAGGAGGGATGTGTCACATTTGCATTGCCAAACCACAGATGCTGGGTAGTTGCAGGCTGCATCAGAAACAGGTAATGGGGTGCCCTGGTGGGATCATCCAGGCAGAATCCCAGTCCGCAGACTTGCAATGTCCTGACATTAAAGCTGCCCGGGGAGGTTTTGCTGCTCTGCCCTGCCAGAGTCTCACACAGCTCACAAAAGGAACCTGCTGCTTGGTTCAGCTCCCAAAGGAGGGGAGCAGAGATCCTGCACGACGGACCCAAGTTTGCCTGTTTCCCATGGAAATGGAGACGGAGGCATCTCTCCATCCTGCTGTGAAGGTGCTGAGAAACCTTTTGTGCCTTCTCAGTACAGCTCCTCCCCAGTGGCAGAGTTGTTTAGAAATCTTGGCCTGAGTTATCGACCCTTTAAGGACTTAAAAGTGTAACTCTCCAGTTATCAACTTTCCCAGTGTTTGCTCGAGGATCCCAGGAGGAAGGGAATAGGTGTGACTGGGGAGAGGCCTTTGGCAGAGGAGTTTCCAGCAGCAAATTATCTGCTGGGGAGATTTCAATGCACGTGAAAGATGAAGCTGCTAATTTGTATTTTAATATTCCCCTGGTGTCCCATTGTATAAATTAAGTAAATTCAGTCAAAGGCTATCCCTTATCTATTGCATGTGTGTGCCGTGCTGCTTGCAAAGCGAGAGGATGGCAATGGAGATCCGAGATTTCTGCTGATATATCAAAGTCAGGCAGAGGGAGAGCATTGATCGCAGGCAGCTACACAACAGCCTGTGCCATAAAAAAAAGGGAAGACAAAAGAGGAGGAAGAAGCAGCAGACAGAATAATCTCTCTTTTCTCTTCCCTATCAGCATCCTGAGCTTTGAATTACAGGTGAATGAGAGCTGACTTATTCCTTCTTTGCGGGAGAAGCGCACGCACAGGAGTCAGGGCAGCTGGAGTTATGGCTCCCCTGGCCATCGTAGATTGGCCCCCTCATGTGCATGTAGTATTTTGTATTACTGTTTATGGGGCTAACTTTAATGTCTTAATATATATGTGCAGTGTGCCAGAATTACAGCTGGAGGGGGAACCATAACTTTGAACTTCCTGACTTTTGTGCATGTAAAACCTCAGCTGCAGTGTTAATTTAGTCGGGGTTTTTTTTGGTTGTTGGTGTGGTGTTAGTTGTTCTCCTTCCCATTACTTCACAGATACAAGAAGGATGAGAAAGGAAAGTGTCAACGTGCTTATTTGATGCTGCAAATGATGGATTAGCACTGGTAATTCCCAGGCAGGCTGTGGCTGGTGGTGATGCTGCTTGGGAGGTGGGAGCTTAAGGGCTACACTGTGGCTCAGAGGGAGAAAAGTGAGGCCCAGAGCTATCTCAATAGCAAGGTGTAGCAGTGGGGAGCAGGGTGGCTCAGGAGGGTTTGGTGTTGCTGTAATACCCCCATAAATGTAAGGATGTGGGAAGCAGTCCTGTAAAACGGGGAGGCAACACATCGCCCTCATGGGACCATGAGCGTAGAGCCAGGGAGGTGAGCAGTAGGGTGGCACATCTTCTTCTAGTCTTAAAGCCAGGAGAGCCTGGGTTCATTTACCTCGTCCAGCACAGCCTTAGGGCTCCGTGTTGGTTAGTCAGGAGTATCCTGAGTCCTCTTGCTAAAGGCAGGGCAGCTCCTGCCTGCAGCCATACCCTGCAGGTACCAGCACGACATGGATGCTGAGGGCTTCCCCAGCCGACGAGGCATGAGCTGTTTGCCCAGGAGTGCAAGGCTCTGTTTAGCTGCAGGTTGCATAACCTCTGTAAGTCTTTCCCTTTGCATCCTTAACGCTTAGAAAGCTAGCAAGTTTTAAGTGAAGAACTTGTTCCCTTGACTGATGTATCCCATTTCCTGCCTCTCTTATCCCATGCTGGTTCCCTAATACTCGGAGAAGGCACATGGGGATGTCTCTCCTCTGGTCAGCTGCATCTGATCACCTCACTCAGTGGCACCTCTGAGTTTTAAGGACCCTAATCTGTGTTGAATGTACTTGCAATCACTTCAAAAGCTCGGAGGGAGGGCAGTCAGACTGACACATGCAAATGGTTTGATTGCTGTGGTGTTACTTCCATCAGCAACATGATTGGAAAATGACTGAAGGCAAATATGATTTTTGAAGGGGATACAACCTATAAACTCCAGTTTAAGGAAAGCTGAAGTGGAAGCTTTCAGCCCTCCTTGCATGCACATTGTTCCTTCAGGTCTCTGCTAGACTCAGGCAGGGAGTGGAGGAGGCACAGGCAGAGCTGGAGCATGGCAGGGCTGGCTGAGGTGGTTTCTTCTGGTTGCTGGTGCACAGGGCTCTGCTTTCATTGCCTTCCAGGCAAAGCCTGTGCTGTCCAAGCAGGGGAATGCAGCCCTCAAACACAGGCACTCAAGTGCTGCCGCAGGGCCATCTTGCTGAAGAGCCTTACAAGAACACTGCTTCTCTCCTTTGCCTCCTAGAAGCACCCCCTTTCCCATCCCTGCCTAATCCCTCCCTAAAATAATCAGTAAGACCAAAGTCCTGATGCCCTCCTCTAGTGGCAATCTTGAAAGCAACAGAGGTGCCCCAAGGGACAGTTTGACCCTGATACAACCAGAAGTGCAGAGGAGAGAAAGAAGGAGCAGCAAAACCAGGCTATCTGCTGGAAAAATAACCCCTTCCCTTTGTCTCTGCTCCCCTCTCCACTGCTCAGCAGTGCTGAGTGTTTGCTGCCTGCCTCCAACTGCCCCTCTAGATAAAGCCAGAGCATAATGAGATATAGAAGGAGCAAGGCACTTGCTAAAGACACATCTTCTTCCTTCCCCTTCTCACCATGCAAGGAGGGGGATGCTCAGAGACTCCTGCACGGAGCCCTGCTCTGGAGCAGCGTGCAGCAAACACCACACAGCCCTCCCAAGGCTTTCAGCTCATTTTCCCCAAGGCTGGTGTAGCATTAAGTTATATCCAAAAGCAGCCTTTCAAACTGCTGCCTGGCGCGTTACATAAATCCTCACCAGGCTCCTCGGAGACTGCAAGCAATTACACTAGGTGCTGAGGAAGCAAGCGAGAGCTCAAAGAAAGGTTAAAAGAAGAAAGAGATGGGGGGGGGAAATAAATAGAAACAACCAAAATCCCAGCTCTGGTAGCAGCTTGGAGTGGGAGGGAAGCCCACAGGCTCCAGACAAGGCTGTGTGACTTGTGTGGAAATCACTGCATCGAGGCCCATTCCAGCCAAGGCCTAAGGGGATTTCAGCCATCTCTTAACCATGATAGTATTTGGTGAAGATGTGGGACATTCATTTAGGCCCTAAGGCATAAGAAACAGTTGTCAGTGGAGCCCAGAGAGTCTGCGAGTGATTGCTGAAAGCCCCAGCTTATGACAGCGTTACGTGGATGCTCTCCAGTCAAAGGCATTCCCCTCTGTATAGACCTCCCTGTCTCCTGCACCCACTTATCTGGGCAGGCAGAGGGGCTCTGGGAAGGGCTCTTCACACCATCTCACCCCTCTGTCCCACAAGAGATGGTGACCAGCTCAGGTCTGTCTCCTTACAGCCAGCGGAAGGTGTGAGGGGTGTCTCTGGAGAGAGACCACTTCAGTGCTGAGCCTCGCCTGCTCCATGCGCGTGTTGGAGCCTTCCAAGGTCCGTCTGCATCCTGAGATCAAGAGAGGATCCAGGACCCAGAGACCGAAGCTCCCCAGGGCAGGTCCGTAGTGCAGAGATGATGGCTCCAGTCGTGGGCTGAATCCCCTGTGCTCTGGGCAGGGGCAATGCAGCAACTCCGCTTTGGGTCTGGCTTAGTCAAAGCCAATGTAGAACTCTCTGCAGTGCCTTAAAGTCAGCTGCAAATGTAAGCTGTTACCTTCCTTGCCTTCTCATTTCCCCTCAGGGCAATGATCTCCATTCGTGAATGTCTCCAAAGTGCTTCCAGATCAGTGTGTGGAGCCTGATGTCTCAGAAGCTTCCCCTGCGCTTGATGCAGAAGTGCTGTCCTGTGCCTGATGCAGGCAGCGTGCAGCCAGCCTGCTTTCCCTCATGGTTTGCTCTCTGTTAGTCCTGTAATGTTGTTATCCTTCACAACCTGACAGCTCTAGTGCTTGGCCAATAGGTAACTTCTGGGGAAGGGGGTTTAGGATTGAAGTGAGTACATCAAATAGATTTAACAGAGCTGCCTGAATTCATGGTGTTCATAACGCATGCATTTCCCTAGTAGACATAGGCATGGATTTAACTGTCAGGCACTTGCATTAAGAAAATGGATAGCAGATCCTGGAGACATCTGAGCTGTGGGTAGAGAAGGAGGTTTAATCCAGGTGCACTGTTCTGGCAGATGTGTCACTGAGTGGTCAGAGGATCCGATAATAACCATTGTTCTCAGCTGTTCCCTGGAGGCAGGGCACATCTGATAGCCTGCCTGATGGAGAAAGCACAGGGAGCAGGGAGCAAGAAAGGAGCCCACGTGCTGAGCGCCTTGTACAGACAACCTGCTGTACAGCATTGGGCTCTGAGGGGTCCTGGGCAGGGAGCACAGGCAGGAGGGTGCCAGGAGCCACAGGGTGAATGGGTGCTGCGCAGCCATCAGTCAACCATGATGCTCCCCAGACCATCTGTGGAGCAGCACTGGGCTGGTGCTACGTTGAATCATGGCCTCAAGTGGGGAAAACCCACACATTTTGGGACCTTCAGGACCACAGCCTCATGCTCTTGGGCTGGTCCCAGCAGAAGCCAGTTAAGGACCCTCACTTCCATGAGATTTTAGTTGTTTCCATCTGACAGCAGTTCTTTCCCAGTGCGTGTAGAACTGCCTCACTCCTCCTCAGCACAAGCTGGCAGAGACAAGGAGCTAAAGAGGCTAAAGAAAACCTAAGAAAATGAGGAGGAAAAGGAGAATCTGTGTGCCACTGACATCGTTCCTCCTATCTTCAAGCATCTTTGAAAGACTTGTGTCTTCCTTTGACAGAGCCAGCAAGCCCTTCATCTGGGAGCTGCATGAGTCTCAGGCAGCTTCAAAGCATGATGGCTGCATTCACGTTCCCAGCTGCAGGGACTTTCAGAGCCTATATTTAGGCTTTTCTATAGGATAAGGGATAGACTGCATGGGTTCTGCTGAAGAAAATTGTGTTTCTCTGACCTGCTTAAATCCTTTGGAAGAGTTAAGAGACCAGTGGATAAAAGGGAATGAGAGAGTATATGTATACACACGTTCCTTCTTTTGAATTTCAAAAGCCTTTTTTGATAAAGACCCTGACAGAGAACTGTCAAGGCATGCTGGTGACCAGGGGGTGCAAGTTAAAATCCCTGAGATAGATTAATGCTGTTGGAGAGAATAAGAAGAAACGGGCAATTCTCAGCAGGGGAAATGGTGATTGTCAAGGGGTTCTTGCAGGTCAGCATCAGATGGGAATGTTACTCAGTGTATTTACTAATGGTGGTGGCTGGGGCTGAGTAGTGAGGTAGGGAACTTTGCTGATGGCACGTGTTTGTGTTTGCTATCAAGACTGAAAGGGAGCGGAGAGGAACTTGAACAGAGCTGGAGTCTGGTGTCCTGATTTCCACCATCGCCTGAAGCTGGCCCACCTCTGCTGCCAAGAAGTGCCTGTGATTTGCACTTAAGGCCCTTTTGTTTGCAGGTGGTGGTGGAAGCAGCTTGGAGAGGGCTTGCCATGGAGCTGGACTGCTCATTCCCAGCTGCCGGCATGCTCCGACAAGCCGTGATGCTTCGTCTGGCACATTCAACTGCCGTATGGCCCAAATCTGAGGGCTGTGGCCGTGAGGGCCCGAGTCAGGATGGCTTCCAGCATGGAGAGGGGGCTCTGATTAGCCTGCAGCCCTGCCAGGGTGTTGTGAGGAGGAGGTTCATTAGCAGAGTGCATTCAGACAGCTTGCCAGGGAACTCAGACTTACATCCACCTTTTACTCCCTGCTTCTCTGGCTGTTCCTCTGTCCACCCATCCCATGCTCTACCAGCCCCTCTGCAGAGCTGTCTGACTGTGTCTGTCCATCATCGTGGTTGTCCTGCTCATCACCTCTTGTTCTTACATAGATCTTACTGCTCTTCCCAAGGGAGCACCATTTGGGATCCTGCTTCCCAGGTTTTGTGCATCAGGCATGAGCAAGCTGTGCTGGACATGGTGTAAGCAGAGCTCAGCTCCCAAGAGCTGCTGGTTCTTCAGGAGTCTCTATCCCAGTTTTCCTGCCTTGGCTCCCTTCTCCAGCCCCTCACCAACGTTCTGTTCTCTATTCCCTGCCAGGAATTGCAGCTGAATTGAATGAGGGTAATTAACTTTTGGCCACTCTTTTAATTGAGTAGTCAGGAGGGAGAAAAGAAGGGGAGTTAATTGAGATGAAAGGAAATGACACCAAGCAACAAGCTCTGGTTAATGCGTGTTGGTGAAGCCCAGGCAAGTGGTGCAGTGACTGCAGTGGGCACAGAAAACCTCTGATTCATAGACATCCGTGCTCTAGATGTGGGGACAGGGAGGGATTCTTCTTTATTCTCTCTGGAAAGGGCAGTTGGGATTGAATTATCTTGTATCCTTCTTCCCAAACTTTTCTGTTCCACGTGTTGATAATTGTGCACTTCACATCTGCACTGTATGGATTCCGATTGGGGAAATTGTTCTGGTCTGATGGGCTTCAAAGACCATCATGAACTCCAGGATGCGGGTGCTGAGCTGGTCTGAGGAGACCTGGTGGAGATGTTCCCCGTCTCCCTGTATGCAAGGATGTTGGCCTCAGCTCCCATCCCAGCTTCAAGACCCTCTGATGTTTCGGTATGCTCCAGGATTTATGGGAGGGAAGGTGATGAATCTTTGTTACATGAAGGGCCTCAGATAAGGTGTTTGTATTTATTAAGGCAGTTGTTATATGATAATTAAGCACCAGTTGCTGGCAGAAAACATGTTTATGGAGGTTTGATAATGTGAAAGAGAAAGAGATGCTGTAGAAGTGAGTGGGGTTTCACACATCGCAGCTACCCACTAAACCTCAGGGAGGGGCAGGAGCTGGTGCTTAGGACACTTCATGGGCACAGCTGGATAAGAGCTGTTGGAAATGGAAGGGTTTTTTTGGAAGGGGAGCTACAGCTGCTCTTTCCAAAGCGCAGGGAGCCTTGTTCATGAGGGATCACACAGAGCCAGGTGTCCCCTTCATCCGCCTCCTCCTGGTGAAAGCCTTGAGGTCCAGGGAAAAGCTTCACCTCCTCTTCCGAGAGTCATGCTGGACACGAAGCTCAGCATCCCCAGGGCAGAGCAGCTGCAGGTACTGATGCCATCCTCTGCTTCCAGCATCCCTGTGGGATCCTCCTCCTCCTTCCTATCCCAAATTTGCCCTGACCTTGTGCATCTGCTGCTCCCCTGCTAGCCAGTGTCAGTGCGCCATGGCAAGGACTGCCGCTGATGGGGAGAGGCTGCATTCAGAAGGGCTGGTTTTAATGCAGGGGATGTCAGGAGGTGTCTCTGTTTCAGTGCCTGCTTGGTCTAACCCCAGTGCTCCCTGGCTGAGCTGTGCTCCTGAGAGGGAAGAGGTGCAGGCGAAGGGTGCTACTTACACACATTGGAAGAGAGGCTGCAGGCAAGGGGAGGAGAAACAACAACTCACCGCCTTCTGTAAGGTGTCAGGAGCTGTGGTTGGAGTGGCCTGGAGTTCTTTGTATCACCCTGGCAAAACCCTTTCAATACAGCATGGGCAGCCCCAGAGGGGCTCACTGCAGCCCCTCCTGACCTGGAACTGGCACCATCAAACGCTGTCAGATATGGATGTGATGCAGTATGTGGAACTGCCATCCCTTCCCTTACCGAGTCCTCACAGGGCTCCTCTGACCCCCCAGCTCCACTGCATAGCCGGAAGGGAGGTGGGGAGCAGGGAGGATGGAGAAATCAGAGGAAATGTGAAAAAGAAAGCTCTGTGAAGCCTGGTCTTAGGCAGGGATTTGGGAAGGTTGGGAAGATACAGAAAGAACTTGAGAGATGTGTTTTCTCTGGGATTAAGACCACAGAGTCCATCTCAGTGGGGCTTTTGGCTGCCCTGAGGCTGTGTAACACAGCAGCTTCGAAGAGGCAATCTACAGAAGCTGGAATTGAATGGTGCTTCCTCTCCCTGTGCCTCCCTTCCCTCCTGCACTCCCAAATGGAGAACTCTGTGAAGGGGTGATCAAGTAAATTGCAAGATGGAGTCAGGTTTGGAGGTCACAGGCAGCTTGGTTCATATTGGAATATCTGGGCCCATGCTCCATGTACGTCCATCACACACTCAACCAGGGGTGCTTTTGGGTGCTCCCTGCCCTCCACAGGCATCCCCACTGGTGTGCAAACAGGAGGCTGTAAACCTCTGCACTCTCACACACAGAGCATCTTCTGGCCTCGCCTGTCGTTGCTGCAGCATCTCCCTTATTTTTAGAACCTGGTTAAACCCAATAAAATAATCATTATTGCTGTAATTATTTCCAAACAGATTAAATATCTGCCGTGCTCCCAGTTACAGTCTAAACCAGGAGGAGCCATAAACCATCGCAGTGCATAAAAACGGGCAAGCGAGAAGAGAGGGATGACATTTCCTCTGGCTTCTTCATGGGCCTGTGGAGTTACTGGGAACATTTGCATTTATGTAGGGCTCTGTTCCGCCTTTGCCCCACAACTGCACGTGGTACCTCAGAGTTTTGGCTCCCGTGATGTCTGCTTCTACCTTTTCCCTCCCTGATTTCAGTCTCAGAGTCCGTGCCATGTGCTGACTGCTCACCGCCGGGGGCTATTCCCTCTTCAAGGGTCAACACAGCAAAGCTTTCCCAGGGCTTTCTGAACCACAGAGGTGCAGAGTGTGCCCTGCCAGAGCCAGGGAGTCGGTGCAAGGAGCCCTGACAGCTCCTGGGGCTGGACCCAGGCCCTGTGCCCATGCACCCTGCTCAGGAGTGCAGCGTAGGCAGTGTTACTGCTCTCCAAATGAGTTACTGTGGGATGGGATGTGCCTGGCCCCAGGACAAGATACAGGGTTTGGTTAGTGGAACAGAGCCAGAGTGGTGGATTCAGCTCTGCCGTACATGGCAGCATGAACCCATGCTGGGCATCACCTTCATGCCCAAAGCTTGTCCCTCATCTCCAGTGTACTGGTGGACAAAGTGGGAGAGCATCACCTGGGGCTGGGAGCAGGACAAGTGCCACACACTCAGAGCAGGCGTGTGAGGAAGCGCAGCTCCTCCAGCCCTCATTCCCCCTTTGTTAAACTGCAGTGCTGTAAAACACAATGTCAGTTTTTCTTTTAAATGTCTTTTATGGCAGGTTTGATGCAGCCTGGCAGATTGATAGCCCTGCTGACTGACAGCTCCCATTTATCCCTGCCATGCGGGCAGCGGGCGTGCAGGATTCCCTGGCACAGGCAGCCCTCACAGGGAGAGAGCACTGGGAACGGGGCAGCAGGCCAAGGAGGTGGCCATGGCCCCCTCAGTCAGCCCGGGCACTGTCTGCATCACCGGACTGCTGAGTTAGTTGGTGGTGTCTGCTCGCTGTCAGGCTGAATTGACACAGAATTGAACTGAATGGAGTGTGGTGGACATTGCTGCATGGAGACATCCGTTTCCAGCTCTGTGCTCTGCCGTGCTGTGTCTGTGTGCAGCATTTCTGTGCAAGGGGGAAGGTTTAATTCCTCTGCAGTCCCATAGAGCCCCGTGAGTTGAGTTGACAGACACCCTGCACCCTGACTCATGGGCTGAGCATCCTCCCCTTCCAGGCCAACAGGGCAGGAGATCAGCCGACACTGCCCACAGGGACCGGGCAGTGCCGCAGCACCCGAGCTGCCTCCCAGCCTTCCCCGCATGTGTGCTCCTGCCTTTCAAGTCCTGCTTTCACTTTCCCCCTCATCAGTTCAAAGGGAGAAGAAGAAAGCGGGAAGCTGCAATACCAGACAAAAAGTCCCTGCAGTCGCAGGCTGAGTGGGTAGAGATGGCCCCCTATGTTCTGCTGACTTGGTGCTTCCGCTCGAGTGAGGAGACTGTCGGGAGGTGGAAAGGGTGGGAACAGCCATGGGATTTGTGCTGACAAAAGCAATATTAGCATAACAAAGGCTAAATGCTTCAGCATCCGGTAGATAGCTGAGAGACGCAGAAGCAGCAAAGGCAGCCCTCAGTAAATAGACTCTTCTCATCTGTTCTTTTGCTCTTTCCCTCCCTCACTTCATTGCCAGGCTTCACAGCACCTTGACGCACTCCAGCTGCCAGCAGTATCCAAAATAATCCAAGCAAGGAGTTTCTCTGAGCTGCTCTGTTTCCCCTTCCATGGAGGATGCTCGTGGAGAAGCTGAGCTCCTCTGAGCGAGAGTGCCAGCTGGAGAGCAGGAGCCCTCCGTGTGGCACTAACCCTCCTGCGCTGGGGCAAGCAGGGGCAGAAGGAGGCTGTATAAGGGCTGGTGAGGACGGGCCGAAGGGGTCCAGGTCGTTGGGCAGATTGGCCACAGACGGATGGAGTCGGGGATGTGATGACACCAGGACACCCTGCCAGTGGATTGCTTCAGGAAGGGATCACCAGCCCACGGAGATACAGCTTCAAATAAGGGGTGTCTGCACCCAGCATCTCCTCTTCCCATCCACCACGGCTCCCCTCCATCGTGGTGCTTCACTCTGAGCATATGCCTTGTAGAGGAGGTCAGATTCTGCTCCTGGCTTCAGAAAACCCGACGTGTCAATTATTCATTTAACACATTCTTTAGCAGCAGTTGCTCAGTTCACTGTGAAACAGGGTGAGAATGCAGAAAACAAAGGAGCTATTGTATAATTGAACTGCATCTCTCCAGCAGAACAGGCTTTGGAAAGGGCACTTTCTCTGGGAAAATTCTAACAGGATTATTTTTTCCAATGGCTTAATTAGAAAAATCAATCCCTCGGCATCTTTCATTAAATACCTATCAGTGGTAAACCCTAAAGTTTCCCTTTCTTGGCTTAAAAGCTTTTACCGAGTGACTGAATGTGGTCAGACCTCAGACATCTCAGTCAAAACACTCCAGGTTTTGGACCTCAACGTTTTGCCAGGTTTGCAAACAGTGCAGGAAGCTTGCAAAGCTGCTTCGTTAGGTAGGCATCACCCACCCTTCCTTTTAGTCAGGGGAAAGAAGCAAGGATGTTGTGCCAAACCAGATGAACTCCATTGGGCTTGGTCTTTCTTCTTGCCTAAAACAGGGTATAAATAAATACCTGGCACCGCTCCTCTTCAAAGGGGAGGAGGACAGGGTTGCCAGGAGAGCAGAACTACAGAAATATCTATTCCATGTTGGGCCTTTAATGAAGCATTTAGGAGATCAAACAGGAAGAGGTGCCCTCCCACAGCCTTCAAGCTGTAATTAATTGCAAAGTAACTACCATATAAGTGCTTTCCCTAGAGCACCCCAGAGAGCAGGGTGATACCTTGACAAAGGTGCTAGAGCAAGCAAAGTTAATTAACATGAAGAAATAAGTGGCTAATGGCATTGTTCTGACAGTGCTGCTCACCCTCCCTGTGAAGTGGCATTCAGGGAGTGTTTCATCCCAGCACCAGCCCTGGATGCTTCCTTCCTGGTGGGCTAAACCCACACGGATGTGCCACGTCAGGAGGTGCTGGCAGCATCACACTGATGACCCAAAGGACCGTCTTGCAAATGGGAGTCTGCTGTGATGGGCCTCTTGTGTCCTGCTGGATTTCGGTGGGTCAGCCCCAGCTCTTGGCTCTACGATGGGATTCTTCACCTCCCCAGGGTGAATGACAGAGCAGATGCTGTGGCTGCTCCTCAGCCAGCAGCAATGTTAACAGTGGTTAAAGTAGAGAGTAGAGGACACACCAATCACCTCCCCACACAATAAGCTTTGTGTTCCTCGAGTTTCCCCATTTCCTTGTAACCTTTCACCTCTTGTAGATGAATTCAGTCAGCACCAGGGGTCAGGAGCTCCAGGGCATTAAAGGATACATGGTAGTAGTGCTTCCGTCTCCCCACCTTTGGTACAGTGAGGACTGCAGTTAGTAAGACCCCAGTTAAGATCTCAGGATTTGGAGCCTCATGCAGATGTGACTATCACTGCTATGCTGATATGAGCTGGGAGTGGTGCTTAGAAGCTAGAAGCAGCCCTGGAGTTCCAGAAGGCATCTGCATGGCCTTTGGAAAAGGGGTGAGTGAGCCCCTTCGTATAATAACAGCCCCAAGCACTCTGCTTGGAGGCTGCTCCATGGGCATGAGCTGCTATGCAAAAGATGGGAGAGGGAGAGCAAGGCCGGTCCTTGGAGGGAGCAAAGCTGGATGTGTCATTTCTATTCCACCGGACTGCAGCTGGTGTGGAGGGGCCTGGGGAGCTGCTGCAGTGAAAGCATTGTAATTGCTTGTGTGCAGGCATGAAAAAGGAAGGCCATCCCGCTGCGGGTACCAGCAAGCATCGCTTGGGCTGCCTTGTTCCAACCCCGGCATGGGCTCCGTGATGGAGGTACAAAAGGAAAAAGGGCTTGCTGGGACCCCATGAAAGCCTGGATGGCTCCAAGACCCACTGGGAGATGTGGAGCTGTCTCCACCTAGCATGGGTGTGTAGTGATCAAGCAGCATACTCAGTGTGTGCCTCTTGGGAAGCTCTCTGAAGTAAGTGGAGATGCCTTGTTGGCCACTGGAAGGCTCTTCACGCAAAGCTGGGAGACTTGATGGCTCCAGGTCTGTAAGCAAGGCTGGGTTTGGTTTATGTAAGGTCCTATACGCTTGACTGAGCTTATCCTGCCCTCTCTCTAAGCTCCCAGCCAGACAAGCCCCTCTCTATAGGACATGCCATACCTCAGCCATCAAAAATGAAGGTTTTTCCAGTCTCATCTTCCTGAGCTGTTCAGTTCTTCATCCTATGCCTTCATTTTGACCTTCCTGCTTTCCCCCATTGTGTCCCCTGCGTTTGGGTGCTTTCTGCGTTGGGTGACACCTCTTGCAGCTCAGACATTCAGCCTCTGGTGTGATGGGCTCCTTTCTGTCTAGACTTTAACCTCTTCTGCTGAGTGTTTGCAGTCTGGAGCTGAGTGCTAAAGCATTTCCTCTTGTCCCTGTGACTGGGCCACGGAGCGTGTCATGTTGAGCACTGTACATACACAAAGACTACTCAAGCCTTCGAGGACTTAATGTTAACTCTCTCTGGGAATGCTCTACATCAGACTAGACGTATATTTATTGTCTGAGCAGTAGTGTCCATGCAGGCAAAGGTGATGGGGGAAGAAGCCTGGTTCTCCTTGGTGCCTTGCACCTAGCTTGCCACGTGTTCAGGAACCCCCGTTCCCCCCTCGGGTGCCAGGAGGGGTGCTGCCATCTAAGCACAAGCCGTTTTTAGTGAGGAGGGTTTATGAGCCTATTTCTTAGCTAGCAGCACTTGCCTTAACCTCTCCCCTGGCTCTTCTTCCCTCTGTTATATTGCTGTTAATTCTGGGGATATTTCTTCATCTCCTGACAGTCCAAATGCAGCAGCGGAGGTAATAAAGAGCACATTAGCTGTGCTTTGTTAGACTGAACAAGGCTTCCCTGATAAAGAGTCACCGGGGCCCCGACAAGAGGAGTTGCTCTCCTGGGCCACATCTTCACTGTGTACGGTTCTGAGTCATTTCCTCCCGCTCCGGAGCCGCGCTCGCCTCCCTCACGCTGGATGAAAGAGTGGTGGCCCCATTCCCCTTTCTTGCTGCAGCATGGGGAGAGCAGACCAACGCTGTGGTGAAGCCCTGGGTCTGGGAAAGGAAGAGATGCAAAAGGAGAAGAAGGGGAGAAATTGGATGTGATTCCCAGGAAGCCCGAGGGAGCCCCGATTTCACAGTATCACAGTATGCTAGAGATTGGAAGGGACCTCAAAAGATCATCTAGTCCAATCCCCCTGCCGGAGCAGGAACACCTAGATAATGTTACACAGGAATGTGTCCAGGCGGGTTTTGAATGTCTCCAGGGAAGGAGACTCCACAACCTCCCTGGGCAGCCCGTTCCAGTGTTCCGTCACCCTCACCGAGAAGAAGTTTCTTCTCAAGTTTAAGTGGAACCTCTTGTGTTCCAGTTTGTACCCATTACCCCTTGTCCTATCATTGTTTGCCACTGAGTAGAGCCTGGCTCCATCCTCATGACACTCCCCCTTTATATATTTATATACACTAATAAGGTCACCCCTCAGTCTCCTCTTCTCCAAACTACAGAGACCCAGCTCCCTCAGTCTTTCCTCATAAGGGAGATGCTCCACTCCCTTAATCATCTTCGTTGCCCTGCGCTGGACTCTCTCCAGCAGGTCCCCGTCCTTCTTGAACTGAGGGGCCCAGAACTGGACACAATACTCCAGATGCGGTCTCACCAGGGCAGAGTAGAGGGGAAGGAGGACCTCTCTCGACCTACTAACCACCCCCCTTCTAATACACCCCAGGATGCCATTGGCCTTCTTGGCCACAAGGGCACAGTGTTGGCTCATGGTCATCCTGTCGTCCACTAGGACCCCCAGGTCCCTCTCCCCTACACTGCTCTCTAACGGGTCGTTTCCCAACCTATACTGGAACCTGGGGTTGTTCCTGCCCAGATGCAGGACTCTTCACTTGTCTGTGAGCCTGGCGATGGAGGATCTGCAGCCAGCAGCCCTTGGGGGGATGATGGCAAACAGGTAGCAGAGGCTGGGATAGCAGGGTTGAAGAATGAGTGTGATTTCAGCAGATGGAAAAGTCCTGCCTTATTAAGACAAGGTGGATTTTGCACAGAGACAGACATACCTGTCTCTGCTTGTGTACTGGGAGTGGGTTCACACAGCACAGCAGCCCTGCGGTGTATCACCAGCTCTTGCTCCATGTAGCCCAATGCTGGAGCCTGGGGGTGCGCCCAGACACATCTGAACGCAAGCACATCTGGGCAGCCACAGCCCATTCCTGCTCTCATCCTGCTGCCACGGCTTTACAACCGCGACAAGTGCGGGGGGAGAGATTAAAGGCAGTAGCAGCTGGAGGTATTCCCTGTGGCAAGGATGAGAAGAAAAGCAAATAGTGGAGACAGAGTAATCCGTGTGGTAAACATGACCGGTAAACAGCCTCGGCAGGGATGCGCTGCCAGGGTTTCCATGACCAACCTGCGAGTGTGGACCTGGGGCGATGGCTGTGGTTACAGTCTGTGTGCCCTAGCACAGGTGATGTGGGGGGTGCAATCTGTAAGAATCCAAGGGGACAAGCCTCCTGGAAGCAGCTAAATAGATAAGGCAGTGCAGCGACACCCAGCACAGTTTAGTGAGCACAGCTGGTCTCTCAGAAGGAGTTCAGAGATAATTCCACCTCTGCATTGAAGGCTTTCGATGACTGTTAATGAATTTAAATGATGGGGATTTTCTTGTCATGCTTCATTGCATGTGCTGCTCACATTAAGATGCTAATTAAGAATACATCAGCCCAGGCTGGGAATGATGTGGCCACTGAGCAAAGTGGAGCTGAGACAATGTCTTCGGGGATACTCAGCAGGACCTTTTATTGGAGTCTGATAAATGATTTGCTCCCTCAGGTCTGGTAGGTAAAGATCCTAGAGTGAGTTAAGATTTGCTGTTGCTCTCATGTCGGGATGTCGTGTTTGATCCCAATGGGATATCCAAGGGATGCTCGGGCAGCGGGGCAGTCAGCACTAAGCATAGACACGTCCATAGGAGGGCAGCAGTCATGCTGGGGCTCTCTGTAGCCAAGAGGAAAGGGCCTTCCTCTGGGCCATGGGCACAGAAGAGAAATCCCTTAGGGGCTAATGAATATGAACTCCCCATCATCGGCTCAGCTGCAAACTGTTGGCGTTTGTGAGCTATTCCGGGTAATACCACCCCAAGTTTGTGCTTTTCTGCTTTGGAGATGGCTGGTCTGGCCTGGTGGTGCTCTGTTTTTGGGTGATTTGAAGCAAGACCTTGACTTCTTGCTGGGTTGCATTGCTGGAGATGGCACACACTCTGTGTTCCAGTGGTGCTTCCTCAGAGGCACCAGCCCTGGTTAATACATCTCACCGTCAGCATCCTGTTTGTAAGGAGGCTTTGGCACCCTTTGGGGATGCCTCATGCTCTGGGTGGGAAATCTCCCCCTCTGATGTACCACAGAACTGCTGTGGTTGAGAACTTCTTTCTGGTATCTCAACTGAGCTAGTGTAGAACTGCTTCTTAAAGCCAAGGGGAGAGTGACAGGGAAGCAGAGGTCCATAAATCATGAAACCTAGAAATCCAGTCCTGCAGATTTACAAATTCTAAACTGGATTTGCAGAGCCAATGGGGAAAACCATGGATTTTCCAAATCTTCACAATTACTCCTTCCTCATGAGCTTCCTGCCTTGGTTTGGGACAGTTCAGTGAGAGATTGTTCCAGCACACTGCCTGTGGCCTCTCATTATGGGAGGGATTGCAAATGTTAATGCTGGGGGTGAAACTCTCTGCTCAGCCCTGGGAAGCGCTGTCAGTTGATTCCTTACTCTTCACCATTCAAGTGTTGCTCTGCTTTCTAAAGATGCCATGACAGAAAATACCTGGAATTGCAGATACCAGAATCTGCAGATTTGCAAATCCTACAAATGCGTAGGATTTGACTCTCCTGCCTGTTGGAAAGGGCACCGGAAGAGCCACAGTTGAATATCCAAGTTTTGGGTATAGTTACAGTCTTTTACTCCTGTAAAAGCGCTTGGTTGTGGTTTAGTCACCTAAGAGTGTTTTGTTAAAAGGTTTTCGTGGTCACTATTCTTGTGGCATCCATCCAAAAACTGGAACAGTAGGAAAGAAGGGCTGGCCAGAGGAGTGAGGAGCATGTTTTTCAGTGGAGATTCCTGGCTTATTAAGCTTAGCAAAACAGAAGCTGAGTGGGAACTGGATCACTGCCTCCGTGTATATCACACTGAATAGCACCATGGAGGGAGGATAGAGACGCTTAAATATAGAATTGGCATGGTTGGAAATGGGCATAAATGCATTTCAGATGGAAACTGCAACAGGATTCTACTGACAGAGGAGGGAGGTGATTGTCTTTGGCCGTGGAGTCCCACAGGGGAGATGCAGTATCAGTTCTGGGCTCCTGAGCAACACGTGGTACAGAGACAGCGATGTGGATGGCAGGAGACACGCGGTGCAGCAATACTGGGTCTGCTGGTTATCTCAGTGACAGCCCCGGATCACGGGCTGAGCCTCGCTTATGGGGACACCCGGCCCTGCCGTGGGGTGGAAGCTGAGCCTTGGGATGCTCCCAGCCAAGGAATCCCAACGGGGAGTGTTGTCTACATCAATGACAAGTTTATGTGGGGCTCTGTTCCGCCTTTGCCCCACAACTGCACGTGGTACCTCAGAGTTTTGGCTCCCGTGATGTCTGCTTCTACCTTTTCCCTCCCTGATTTCAGTCTCAGAGTCCGTGCCATGTGCTGACTGCTCACCGCCGGGGGCTATTCCCTCTTCAAGGGTCAACACAGCAAAGCTTTCCCAGGGCTTTCTGAACCACAGAGGTGCAGAGTGTGCCCTGCCAGAGCCAGGGAGTCGGTGCAAGGAGCCCTGACAGCTCCTGGGGCTGGACCCAGGCCCTGTGCCCATGCACCCTGCTCAGGAGTGCAGCGTAGGCACCGTGCACCAGCATTGCCTGTCTCGCATCAGCAGAAAGCACTGTGCTTCAATGTGCTTTCAGCACTACAAGTTATGCACTGTGCTTCAGAGCATACCTTTTCCGGCCTGTGATCTCAGCACAATCCAAGCTCAATAGTGGGTACTGGCATCTTACTGGTTTTGATGGCTTTCTGGAGGTAGAGGATTGGGGTTTATTGGTGCATAGATTGCCCCGGGGTGTGATGCATATTATGCTTATTTGGAGAGTAATAAACTGCACAGGTGCCTAAGAACTGGCACCTCAAATGTTATTCAAAGGCCAGCTACAAGCTCATCTGACTGGAGCCAAGATCCCAGCTCTGGAGCCGAGCCAGAGCACGAGCTGAAGCAGCCCGAGTGCCACCGACGGATTGCGTCCCTCTGTCCACTCGTGTGCATCCTTGTGCATCACTCTGCATCAGCAGGGTGCTGGTACGTCACCTGGGAGCAGTGGCACTGGGCTGAGGCAACACGCTGGACAAGGCCAGCTCTCTGTGGTCGTGTTCAGGAGGAGATCTCCATGGCCCGGGCTCAGCCCTTCATGCCAACTGCAGGCATGGCACAAGCCCTGGGTCGGTGGGATGTGAGGGTGGCACAGCTCCCTGCTCGCTAGAAACGCTGGCTCCTGGGTGGTTGGCAGCTTCCCCCAAGAAAGGCTTTTTGTAGTTGAAAGTTCACACCTGCAAATGGGGGCCTGGTTTTTGCTGTGCTTCTGGATTCCTCTCACATGGGAACGGCCATGAAGGATGCTTTCTGTCATCCCTAACTGGCAAGGAGGTTCTACCTCATCCCGGCAGATAACGACCTGGCTGAAGTTATTCATGACTTCATCACCCCTTGGCCAGACTACAGCAATGCGGTCTCCTACTGGGCCAGCACTGAGCCCAAGGGCTGCTCCTGCCCTTCAGGTGTCCACATCCACACAGGACACCCCCAGCTCCAGAAGCTCTGTGTGCAGCCATGAGGAGCAAGGACTTAGTGGTCACTTAGAGCAGCGCAGAGGTTTTGGTTGTGCCTGCGCTGGGGTTTGAAGCCGATCTTGAGTTTTCCCATAATCAAAGTCCAGGACTCACATGTGGGTGCGTAAGGGCCTTTTACCTCTCACAGGGAGAGCCAGAGCCACTGCAGACAGCCCCGTATCTCCAACACCTTCTTCACCTGTCGTTTGGCTGCCACAGCTCATTGCCTTGCACCCAGACATTCCTCACTGCTGGCAGGCACAGAGTAGGGAGCAGGGAACTGAGTGCTGCTCCCCAGCACCACTCGCTTGGTCACATTGCTCCACCGGACATTCCACCTCTGAAGCAGGAGAGTCATTGCACACTACAGCCTTGCGATGGTCCTCAGCCCCACTGTGAAGCTGGTTTTGTTCCCAGCTCTGAATGCACTTGGAGAGAGGGAAAGTGGGTGATCTGAGATGAGGCAGGGGCTGTGATTCTTCCACTCCTCCTTCACCTCTCTCCAGACAGTGTATAAGAGAAAACCAATTTATGAAGGAGAAACAGGAGCGAGGAGTTTGCAGGGAGCAAAACAAACTGAAGGAAATAAGGCTATTGAAAAAGTGTCAGGTTGGGAAGAATGGGAACAGAGGGAAGAGCTATTGATTACTGCGCGGAGCTGGAGACGGCAGAAGGTAGACGGTCTGGAAGGTCAGCTCAGGACCTTTGTTTTAGTCCTTATGTGCAGGATGTTTACTGAGCAGGGCTAAGGGAAGCATGCATGGAGCGTGATGAGAGCTGGGCAGGGGAGAGGATGTCTCCTCATCACAGGGTACAGCGTGCTCAGGCGTTGCTCCAAGATGCATCCTTCTCGTGCCCTGCAGAAGTCCACCTTCTGCCAAGGGACAGCAAAAGTCCTGCCATGAAGAAGACTGCTGTGATCAGGTCCCTGTTGCTGACACACAAGCAGTCATCACTTATTTGGGGACGGAAGTGGGACCGCACTTCCTTTCCTTCCCTGTTCGGGCTGCGGGCCGGGAGCCAGCACACATGAATCACTGCGGAGCAGGCAGCAGGCATTGCTGGAGTGACTGCCACCTGATTTTGCCTTTCTGAGTAGACATTGATCAGCTGTCTGTGCCCATAATAATGATAATAGAGTCGATGCTAATCAGCCCCTGTGTTTCCAGAGCTGGATGTGTGTGTTTGCCAGCAGGGCTTATTTGGGCGGAGAAATTACAGATGGAAATGCTGCGTTCATTCAGCCAGTGCATTCCCTTGCACTCCTTGGACACCCCAGACTCATCCCCCAGAGCATGGCACACCCAGCCTTCCCGTGTCCCCAGTTTGCATGGTAAGAGGAGGCAAGAAAGACCTGGCAATGGGATACCGATGCGAACTTCTAGACTTTGCCTTCTGTCCCTGTTTGTCACCCAGATTTGGTGCTGTGCCTTCAACCAGTGTTTCCCAATCCTGTAAGCAGGGAAGCACCAGTTCTCTCTGGGAGAGCACAAACAAAATCTGTGTGCTGCGCACAAAATCTGTGCGCCATGTGCTGTGGCCACAGTGATTTTCATCTAGTGCTTCTGTTCCTTTTTTTCCCCACCCACCATTTGATTTATACACTTGCAGAGGAAGCATCCCTTCTTCCTCTCATCCCGCAGGGACGATGGCTGGTCCACTAGGAGACTGAGATCATCTTCCTTAGGTAAGTCCCTGCCTTGGTGTCTGCTCGCACAGTCCCTGCCTGAAAGAGCTGTCTCTGTGTGCTCAGGGCAGTGGGCTTTTGTTATCAGCAGCTTCTGTCTGCAAAGCAATTGATAATCACAGATAATTGGAAGCGCATTTCTGTTTGAGCAGCCTCTGGGTGCTCTCCCTGGCTAAAATGCGCTTGTCAGTGCGCAGGGCCAGAGGAAAACGTGCTTTTCTCAGCTGGGAAGTGTTGCTCCTGAAGCCTTTTGTAATCCACTTGGTGTCCATCTTATCTGTTGCTGTTCTTCAGGTCAGAGGCTGGATCTTCTCCGGTTCTGCACGGTGGGGTGCCAAACGCAGGCAGTTTGTTGCTGTGTTTTCGTACTGTTTGCTGGCTCACTGGGGCTTGGCTCTGAAACAACACGCAGGGTGCATTGAAAAGCTCTGGTGCTGCTCTTAAATAACTCCCGTTGTAGGCAGTCTTCTGGAACGTGAATGGGGCTTTCTGATGTAGCTTAGTTCACTTCCAGTTCTAACCTGCTGGAACAATGTTTGTGAGGGACCTGAGCCTGTGGGGCTCCATCCTAAAATCCCAGCTTCACTCCTGCAGGATGTATGGTCTGCAGAGGTGGGAGCCAACCACCCACAGCTGGCAGGGTGATATGGGGAGCAGCAACCACAACTAACTCCAACCTCGCTCCTCCTCCCATCCTCCAGCATTTCTGTGGCAACTTGTGGCATGGATTCATCCAGCACGGATTAGCTTTTAGAATTAACCACTGTTTGCAGAGGTGGATGTGGCTGTGATACAGATGAGGAGAGAGCATCACCCGTGCACAGCATCTCCCTGGGCACATGGTACGAGGCAGACACTGTTGAGCTGAACATGGAGCCACAACTCTCCAGGGTGCAGCCTCTTGTCCCCTGGGTCCCATTTGCCACACTGCAAAACCGTTTAGCCAGGGTCTCTCTGCTGGCCATGCCACAAGCACGTGGTGACCCAGGGACTCCAACCCTCCACAGGAGAGTCCCTAAAGAGGCAGGACCCCTGAATAGGCCATGGGGAGAGCATGGAGATGTCTCCTCCACCAGCAAAGGAGCCAGTCCCCACCTGCAGGATGCAGGGAGCCCCTGGGTGTCAGTAGCGTCCCACTTGCCAGCTCATGGACCTGG
The DNA here is from genome assembly GCF_033815535.1 of Pezoporus flaviventris. NCBI lineage: Eukaryota > Metazoa > Chordata > Aves > Psittaciformes > Psittacidae > Pezoporus > Pezoporus flaviventris. The sequence goes on along the minus strand of NW_026892739.1, from coordinate 488,320 downwards.
AGGACGAGCTTTCCTCCGTGGAGAGCAGAGCTTTCCCCCAGCAGCTGCTGTTTCCTGGGGAGCAGGTCCCACTGCACACCCACTTGGAAAGGTGCATCCAAGTAGAGGTGGTACCATCCCCATCACTGGAATTGCTGATTGTTGGCTGGGTTTTCCCACCCCGTGGAGCTACAAGAAGGGATGCTCCTGCTCCAGGAGCTGCAGCAATAGACTGTGAGCTGTGGGGTACCCTGTGCTCCTTGTTGCTTTGGCCAAGGTTTGGACACTTTCACAAGCAGGCCCCGAACATGGGATTTCCTCCTGCCCCCTCTTTCTCTGCAGCTCCAGGAGCCCTGGCTCTGCTCTAAACCTGTCCCTGCACTGTCTGTGTCACCCCTCCCACCCCACATACCCCTTCTCCCCCATTGCCCCAGCTTGAAGGAAGCTCATGGCCCCGTAAGATGGAGCGGGCTGGTGATGTTCTGATTGTGCATGGTGGGTTTCCCAGCCTTTAACCATTCACTAAAAGGAAACTTCGTACAGGGACGTATCGCCTCTGGGGTGACATTTCTGGCTCAAAGCGTAAGGAACACAAAGTCCTGTGCCCCAGGACAGCTGGTGCATCCGTAATCCTGGCACCCACTTGAGCAGTGGCTGTAGCTGCAGCCCCATCCGCAGTCACAGTCAGGATCTGATCCACTGTCTTCACACCTAAAGACCTGCCTAAAGAGCTTCCCCCTGTCGCAGGGAGAGTCCTCCCCGTATCTCCTGGTGGAGCCGTTCCATCTGCTGTTAATTCAGCTTTCCTTAGGTTGAAGTGAGGCTGCTGCTCTGGCTTTCATTGGCAAGATGTGCTTGTTCCTGCTTTCCCTATTTCCCCGCGCAGAAATCTCATGTCCTGGCTGCACCCACTGGACCTGCCAGGGATGAGAGATCCCTCTTCTGGGTGCACAACATCCTTAAGGACCGCTCAGTTCTGCAGCCCGTTGGCTTTATTGACTCACCTGATCATGGAATGTGGGATCTCCCCTAGACCATTCACTCCCTGGGGTGCATTTTCTCCATCAGACCTGGACAGGCTGTAACTTGCCCCAAGTGATGCAGGCAAGTGGTGTTTGTACCCAGCTCTCACAATGTACCTAGGGGAGTGAGGACCCCCCTGGTCTGCTCCTATGGTCAGCAGGGCCCTGGTTTCCCCAGAGCACGTCGGGGTGGCAATGCCCATTTCTGCATCCCCAGCAACGGCTCTATAATGCAGTTTCCAGGGCTCTCATTTCTTGGCTGTGATACCAGCCCAGGCACTCAACCTGGAGAGTTAACGGGGTAATCGGAGCCGTGGTGCGAGGCCATGAGGGAGACAAGCTCCATCAATCCTTTCCCATGTACACAAGCCCTTGGTTAAAGGTTACGGGGTTAACTGGCTCCCGCTCACCATGGAGAGGTGGAAGGTGGGAGGGAGGGAATGGGCTAAAAGCCCTGCTTTGAGATGACTGCTGGGCTGTGGGTGCTCGGGCCTGGCATGCGGCTGTATCCACCATGCCACTCGCCCTCCAAAACCTCTTCACCTACAAGAGCTGTTTGTGCCTCTCCAGGCTGGGAGGAGAGGAGCTTTGTGAGGAGTCAGCAGAGGAAGAGGCTGATTCCCCCATGCTCCTCCTGCTCCCTGCTCAGGGTGCACTGCTTCCATGCTGGATCACCTACCTCTGGGAGATGGGATACCCCGAGTCCCAGAGCAGAATGGGGGACAGGCAGATGGGTCCTGTTCAGGAGGGGACACTGCTGGAGTCAGTCTCTGCGGGACTGACAGGGAAGGGCTAGGTTAGATGCCAAGGTGATGCCAAGCCCCGGGCATCCACTGAGTGTTCCCAGGCTTCAGCCCCGTCCATGTCCTCCCTCTCTTTGATTGTGTGCAGTAATGAAATCTGGGCCAGTGGTTCAGGCTAAGCGTGTGCCCTCCCTTAGCTCCAACCCATGGGATGAGCACACGGGTGACCCGTCAAGCACCAAGAGCCTGGAGATGCCAAGCAGAGCTCCCATGTTCTTTGACATCAGGCAGCAAATGAGGCTTCCCCTGGGCAGATAAGGACTGATTTACCTTCACTTAGCGGTGATTGATAGCTGTCTGGTGCAGTTATCAGCAAGGAGAGCTGGCATCCCCCCCCCCAAGAGCTGCAGGTTTGGCAGTGGGAGGGTTTGATTTAAGGCACACTCAGCCACAGCCCCAGCCCGTGCTGCAGGGGCAGCCAAGGACATCTTCACACCTTCCTGCCCCTGTCCCCCCTTCTCTGGAGGTGAGCAGCGCGTTTTGCTGATGCTCTTTCTCCAGGAAAGCTAGGGGCTGCTTTTAGCCTGGCCCATGGAATGCATTGGCCTGCCTGGAGCATGCATCCTCTGCCTGTGCCTGTCTGCCAGGTCAGAGCAGGGAGTCAAGGAGAGTGGGAGAAACCAGTGTTCCAGGACAAAGGAAACCTTTTGCTCTTTCTCTTCAGGGACTTTATCTTTCCTGCAGGTGACAGACTTCAGTACCAGTGTGTTCAAATGTGAGCTCCTTTGGCAGCAGTGGAGTCCTGTTGAGACAGGATTTCAACATCCTCAAGTTATGGCCAAAGGATCATTGATCCTGTGGCCTGGAGGCGAGTTGATGGGGAGGGTGCTGAGGCCACACGACATCAGTTCCTGTACTGAGCTTGGGCACAATGCTGTGTTCAGAGGTACAGAGCCAGGCTTTGATGCTGCCGTGTCCCAGCACAGCGGAGCGCACTGCAGGGAACAAGCTGTTGCTGCATTGCTCATCTCCTTATTCTTGTGCTTTGTACTTTCCTTCGCCTTCTCTGCTTTCTTTACTTAAGCAGCTTCAGCAGCCAGAATTGTTAACTCTTGGTGGGCTTGGGTTGGGTTTGTTTCTTTTCTTCCTTCTGGCCCAGCACATTTCAAACTTTATTGTTTTTCTGGGAATAGCTGTTTATTTTCCTCTGCATGGCTTTCTGCTTTCATCTCTCCTCTGTTCAAGTCAGTAGTCCCCCTTCTTGTGAATCTCTTTTCCCCTGAGACCTTCCTGATTTTTTATCCCCTTTTCCATCCCATCTCCTGGCAGCTCAATAGATTTTCAGCCTTTCTCTCCTCATTTCCTGCCCTTTACATGTATTTGTCAGTATGTCCTCTCTCTCACACCTTCCCCACATCACCATCAAGCCTTTTGCAAAGCAGCCCTCCAGCCTCGAGAAGAGCAGGGAGCATCTGATGGAGAGAGCCTCTACGCTGGCTTTACAACATGGTGCAGTCCCACAGCACGCTGCAGCCCCAGTGAGCAGGCTCACCTGCAGGGCTGTTGTTGATGCTTGGGCTGGAAATGTGTGTCGCTCCTGCAAAATCTAAAGAGCATCCAGAGTGTTTGTGCGTCACTGCCCCCAGCCTGGCCCTGTCAGGGTGGTGCAGATGGTTTCTCCTGCTCCGTGTGCTGAGGTGTTGCAAGGCAATGCAGAACCCTGGCTGCTCTGGAGGATGCTCCTGAGCCCCCCTGTTCAAGCTCACTGTCTCTGTAGCTGCGGAGCCTGGTTCTGAGGATGACCCTGATGCCATCCTCCTTTCGGATGTAACCCCGGTGTGCCTGAGGGCTGTGCTGGGGGGACTGGAGGTCTTCTGGTGCCTGCGTTGGAACAATTGGGTCATTGCTACAAGTGGAGCTCTCCCTGTTGCGTGGGAATGTGCTCGCAGCGCTGTTCTCCCGCAGCCCTGCACATCCCAGGGTGACATTTCAAACAGGCTGCTCTGTGCCCTTCTCTCTCCTGCCCTTCTCCCCACAGCCTCTAGGCTCTGCTTTCTCTGGCGTGGCCTTGGTGGCCCTCACACCTCCCAGGGCTCCCATCGGAGCCCATGCACCCATGCATCAGCGCTGGTGGTGGTTCCTGCAGCTCTCAGCAGCTCATTGGATCTTACGTGCTGCTGGCATTACCTCCGCTCTTTTCTTAGCATAGGCATGAGATAGAGCACAATGGAAGGTCTATCCTCCCCAGGTCCCATGAGGGTGGCTCAGCCAACAGCAGGCACGATGCAGTCCCCTTGGATGCAGGGATGGAGTCACCCATCAGCCCACAGAGGTTCCCAAGGAGGATTTGATCACTGCCCTCCAGGATCTTCAGTCGCTGGGTGGTGGAGCCACCCCTTGGAGCTCTTCTAAGTGTTTGCTTTTCCTTCTCTTTTCCCTCCCCTGATTCTTATTTGGGAACCTCGTTTTGGGGATTAACCTCGGGGCCGGCGCGTCTCCTAAGAAAGATGCTCTCACTTCATTAAGAGATAATGGAAGCTGTCAGAGATTTGAAGGACTGCACTCGTGATGGGAGCAGGAGGGGGAAGAGATATATTTGCAGCAAAGTTACATTGTCATGTAAATTGTTTAAAGATTTAAATGGTTTCTCTTAGGAGGGGTCAGTGGGGCTGTGCGGAGGGCTAAATTAGTCCTTCTGTGCAGAAGCGTTATATTGTCCGTATATGAAAAGGAATAATGCAAGCTGTTATTCTTTTCCTCCACTCTCTCATTTCATCTCATGCTCTCTGCCTTTGTTCTACTTCTACATCTGATGGGGAAAGGTCGGCAGATCCAGATCCAGCTCTCGTCCCCTCAGTGAAGCCGTGGAGTGCGAGCAGGTCTCTGTCATTCATTTGTCTGGGCAAGGCTGGCACTTCACTCGAGGCAGTGCTGGGCCAGCCAGCTGGTAGAGGAGCAGGTGTCTGGTTTGTGCTTGGGAAAGGGGAGATGTCCTTGCTCCTCCAGTGTGCAAGATCCCAGAAACAAGCTGCCTTTTTCAGCAAGAGAACATCCAGACCGCTGAGCAGATTTCAAGCCAGTCAGTCGAGCACGGAGGGAGGCACACACCCACATGCACACCAACATGCTTTTCATCTCCATCTCTTCTAACGCCAGCCTCAAACAACTCTTCTCCCTGTCCCCCAAACTGTTCCTCTTGCAGTTGCTCGCTCAGACAGCAGCTCCATCCCCTCCCCGTGCAGTCTGCCTTTGCCAAACCCTTGCGGGTCCACAAGGATCTTCATCCCACCCATTCTCCCACCAGGTCTGCTGTCCATTAACCTCTGGTGAACGTGGTTGATTGGAGTCGTAGCAGGACTCCAAACAAGGCCTCTTCAGGGCTCCATGCAATGACAGAAGCACTTCCGTTTCCCTAAAGGGACTGTCTCTCCTCACACCCTCTACTATGGGATTTGCCTTTTTCAGAGCCACCTTACATCCGAGATGTATCATCAGCCCATGATTGGCATGTTCCTCTCTGCTTTTCTCCCTCTTGCTTGCTTCCAACGGGTGAGCTTCCAGCTCAGAGCAGAACTTCCTTTTACAGGAGGTTCTGTGCCACTGCTGTTTCTCAAGGTCACCTCATTTCTCCCACAGGAGAAATGGATTCCTTTCAGCTTTGGGCAATCAGCAGTCTTCCTAAATCCAATACGTCCCTCTGTGCCAAATCCATCAGTGGGAATGCCAAAGAGATGAGTCTCTTGGCCACTGTTTGAGGAACTCCACTTGTACTCCCTGAATCCATCTCCTGCTCTGCAGAGCCAGCGCTGATGCCCACATGAAGTAGATGTTCCAGGATTTTCATGCCTAAAAGAAACGGTTCCCTTTTCGAGGAAGAGTGCCAGTTAATGTCACAGATTTGGATGGATGTCCTCACAGGTCAGTTCAACTCTCATTTTATCACAGGAGTAGGAGCCCTGAGTGCCTGTCTGCAAAGGGCACCAGCTCCGTGAAGGTGGTGTTTGCTCCTGGGCTGCTCAGTGGAGGAAATTTTGGCTGTTGATTTGGGTTCTATCCAATTGTTGGCTTGTTATCGGGATGCTGTTTGCAGAATGTGGCCTCGGGTGGGGGTTATGGCCATCAGGTGGTGTGTTTGCAGAGCCCATATGGCACGACCTATCCTCCATAAAGCCATATTACATTGGACTCTCTTCTCTGCTCCCCTTCAACATTGGCTAGAAATGGAAGTGTACTACTGAGATCAGAATAGAGGCTCTTTAGTTGTCACGATTACTCTTGCCCCATTTCCTTAAGCGTGGGTGCTGTGTTTGGTAAACTCCAGGCATATGGTTCCACTCCCAGTTTGTTACATGCAGTAAAATTCCTTGTTGCCATGTTGGTAATTTCATATGCTAATTCATTGCAAAAAGCCTCAGCTACTGACCTGGTTTAATATCTCCTTCCATGTAATTGAAATGGCATCAACTTTTGATCGCTGGACCCATGTTTATTTTCTAGGTCAAGCTCTTCTGTAGTGTCTTCACATTCACTGAAATACTACTAAAATAGCCTTGTGTCTTCCTGGATCAGTAACCATTTGGAGACAAAATCTGTTTATTATCATGCTCAGGAATAAGTGGTGCCTGCAATAAGCAACATTTGCTCTGCAATCTGTGCCTGAAAAAATGAAAGCCTCCGTGATGACTCAGTCCCATTTTGACTGGGGAGATCTAAACTCGGTCTCCAGCATGACTTCCAAACTCCTTGCAGAGATCTTCCCCCAGAAAACTTCTCTTTCAATCAGCCTAACCCATCCCTGTCCTTTGGTCTGTCCTTGTCTGATTCCACTGCCTGTGTTGTGGAGGTAGGGATGGATTATGTGATTCTCCTCGTCTCGCTCTGGGTCCCTCTGGTTCTTAGAGTGCTCTGCTGAGATTTGTCAGCCGTAATCTCATCATGCAACAACCCAGAGCTAACCAGGGGGAATTTACTTTGTGGAAAGAATTCTTTCCCCTTGAATAGCTCAGCATCCTCAAACCTTTCTCGTGGCATCAGCCCTTGGTGAGTCTGTTGGACTGCATCCTCTCGGGTGGCAGAAACAACCTCTGACAGTCACTCTTCGGACACCTTACAGCTCACTGCTGGTACCTGCAATCAGTTCCTGTGGGATTCTGCCACTGTTACTGCCCCAGGGTAAAGGACAATTAATATCTTTTCACTTAAGATCATCTTTTTTCTCTTTGTTTCCCCTCAGCAGCCTTCTGTTCTTTGGTCCCAGATAAGCAGCAGGCTCATAATTCCTTCCTAACAAGTCCCTGCTCACAGATACCTGCCTGTTTCCAAGGTTGTGCAGATCTGGTTTGTTCCCCCATGCGGTCTTCCTCCTGTTTTCTCTTTGTCCTGTTCTCCTTGAAGTCCTCTGAGTAGCATCTTATCCCTCTTTATACTTCAAACCATTGCGGTCTCCACTGACTGCCTCTTTTCTGCTGAGACTGGTTTTACATTCCCTTTCGGAAGATCCCTGTTGGTCTGGGGCTGGGATCTTCCAGCTGTAAACCGTTTATTTCAGGAATACGTCTGAGGCTGGTACAGATGCCAACCCCCCTGAATCCTGTTATGTTTATTACCGTTTCTTTGTGGGGCATTAATTCTAACTGCCACCATTTTTCCAGTCTCTAGACTTAAGCAGTGAAACTCCCAGATTCCCTCCTAGGCACTCTCACATGAGATCTCCTTTGCTTTCTTCTCCCTTTCATGTTTTGTGTTTTCCCACATAGTGTTTGGTACTCGCTCTGCCACAGCCTGTACTCAATGCTTTATTCAAGAATAGAGATCAGCAGCTGGAGAGGATGCTTGGTGAAGGGGTTGTGGGTGTGACTGCAGGAGGTGTTGCTGGGTTTCAGGATGTGGAGAAGGAAGTTTTCCTTTATTTCTAGCATGCTGGAGGGGGATTCAGTGAAAGGGATGGGGTTGCATGGCCAACCTGCACAAACTGCCGTGGCACCCAGGAGAGTGGAAGGGATATGCGGGTAGGTGATATCACACCTTTCCTTCCTCCCTCCCACATTCCCAGCCCTCGGCTGTTAGTGAATGTGAGCTCACACCAGCGTTGCTGACCTCCTGGTGACGTAAGGACACCAGTAATCTTACATTTTATTCAGAAGCTACCTCAGAGTCAATTCGTGCCTTTTGGGGAGGGGAGCACCCTGCTGCCTGCCTCATACTGCCACCTTCCACGTCCTCCCTTGGTGCTTCGGCATCAGGCAGCTTCTTCAGCCCTTGGCCTGAGTCTTGACGATGGATGCCTGGCACAGCCTCCCCGCAGAGCTGGCGGAACACCGGCAGCCTTTTCTTGGAAGCAGGGAAGTGTTCCAAGCCCTGGGCTTCCTCCTCCAACTGCATGGGGAAGGTGAAAAAGGGGGGAGGGGGGTATTTGAGTTGAAGAGGGCAGTAGGCAGGTCCTTTGTAGATGTTGTGGATGCCTGCAGCTGCCAGGATGTGAGATGCAGTGATGTTCTTGCAGCCATCAAGGAAGACGTATTCGATGTTTCTGGAGGTGTGGAGGAGCTTGCACTCAGTCAATAGGGAGAATCTCTCAGCTGCACACTGGGGAGCTGGTTCCCACATTGTTACTGGCCTCACCTAGGGATAAATCACACAGATGGCAAGGTGAGGAGCTGGGGAGGAACGCTCAAAACTAACCCTGACAGATCTCCATTTCCTGAATCCTCTCTTCCCTCCCTCCTCTAAACAGACCAACTTGGACAACGCTCACCTCAAGAACAGTAACACAACTCCATCATCAACTGTCGTGCCAAAATCAGAAGTAGGTATCCACCAAAGTTAAGACTTTGTTGTGTTTGTCATGGAGAAGAGGCTGGAATCTCAAGCTCCAGTTCATAGATGACTACAGTTACCACCAGCCTGGCAGTGTGGGAGTGTGTTGTCAGAGACAAGCAAGTTGTCTCTGTCATTCTTGGAGCTATTCCTCTTTGCAGGAATGAATAACCACTGAATGGATTTAGGTTCTGAAACTGCATCTCTGGGGAAAGGCTGACCCTGCGCGCACTCAAGCAGCCTTCTGTCTTCTCCCAGAGTGACCCAGTGAACATTTAAGCTCTCTCCCAGGTTTTGTACATGGCTGTGTAAAATACAGATTCTCTGGGAGGGGAAAAGACCCAAGAGATGTGGCCTACTCTGTGCTTTGGTGCCTGGCAGAGACCTACAGAGTTGACAAGGAGGGATGGCGACCAACCCAGTTCATGGATAATTCATCTCATGCATAACTCATGCCCACACATTTCATGGATAAATTAGTGGATGGGCTTACAAGATCAGGATCTCACGTGGAAGTGAAGGCTCTGTCGTGAGCAAAGCTGATGGGAAACTCTAGCTGTGGGACAGTTTGTGAGTGTGGCAATATGCCAGTGCCTGAGAGAGCAGAAAACGGTGCGCTTCCCTGGATGTGGGTATCTCTCAACCTGGCCAAACTCAAAATGTGTTTGAAACAGTTTCCTATCTCTAATGGCCAACGTTGGATAAAGGAGATGTGAGCATCCCAACTCCAGTGTGTGGAAGCAGGAAGTCTAATATCCTGGGGCTTGTCCAGAAATCCTCTGCAGTCCAAATGCCCAGCTATACCCTACAAAAGGATGACACTGCCAAAGGGACTGGACCATCTCCCAGCAGATGACAACTGCAGCTGGGATGTTCCCTTAGATCAGGTTCAGGACCAACGCCCAAGACAGAAAGCACTCAATAAGAACATTGCACTGGTAGGGCCCAATCGCAGACCCCAGTTTACCTTCATAGCAGAAGGTAAACTTCACCCAGAGGTGGTCGGAGGTACCAGCATTCTCGCCTACGCCATGGTTTGATTACAGATGGTGGAGGCTGACCCAAGGCCCTGCTTGCCCTCGCTCTACCAACGTGTTCACGATTGTTACCTGCTTTCCATGCGTTTTCATGACTGCTCTTTTCTTCCCTTCCAAACACAAACCAGAATGGGGTGGTTGATTCTTTTCCCATGGCGTGAGAGTGCCAGAATTTCATGCAGTGAAGGAGGAAATCTGTGCTCTTACTTCGACTTGGGCCGTAGCATGGTAACGTGTTTAAACCACTGATGGGGAAGGCAGACAGCACCCAACTCCTTGGATTCACAGCAGGCCAGATCTTAAAGCTCCTTTTGCAGGCATCAAACAGGCCTTAAACAGACCAGTTGAAGGCTGAATTATTGAAATCACCCTACGTGAAACACTTCTCTGCAGGAAGATGAGCGCTCTCCTTCCCTGGTTCATTTTCTCTGCGGGGTGTCAGAAATACTAAGGCTCATTCTGCCTTTCCCATCCCCCTTGAGATACTTGGAACAACTGAAGCACTCCCAGCTGCCAAGAAACATTGAATATTTATGAATCCCCTTAGTCACAGAGGTAGGGACCATTCCAGCCAGCCTAGTTTGGCATGCCTTTGGCCTTGCCTCCTACAGGGCATCAGAACTTGCTCCCAGAGGTTTTTCCACCACCCTGGAGCTGATCAGCAGTGTGTCCAGTTCAGGTGGCCAACCCTAGCAAGTAGCTTCAAGGACAGAGACACTTCCTATGCTCCTGCACTGCCTTTTGGGGTAAGGAATACAACTGAAATTGCCTCGGGATGTGCCTCCATAGCTTCAACCTTGCAAGCAGAGAAGCAGCAAGTCACAGGGAAAAGTCTCCTGACTTCCTTACTGCTTTCTCACCATCCTTATCCCTTTATTGCACTGCATATGGTGTTTGCTTCCACCTCCGAAAGAAAAGCAAGCCCAGTACAGCCATCAAAGTGAAGCAAGCAGTGATTTTCTTCTTCTTTGTTCTACATTTTCCCGTTCCCCATCTTACTGTAACAGAGGGAATAGGGAGGATTAATCATAAGAGGTTGTTCTTTGGGCAAAATGAAATCCAACTGGGAAAAGCAGGGGGTTTCTCTTTTATCTTCTTATTTGTGTTCCAGCCTGCACAGAAATGGTTCTTGAAATTCCTCCTAAGTATTTGGTGTGAAAGGGAAAGTCCTTGGGTTTGGGCTGTGTGTGGGTTTTATTACTTTTTGTTAAACATATTTATTACCTTCTTTTACCTGTCTCTATCAGGTGGTGCATTCAGAGACCCTGGTTTGAGAAAGCTTCTGAAACTGCGTGTCTTTGACTGATCAAGGCACTTGTGTAAACGCTTTGTGGGTGCCTGCATCCCTCACAGATGAGAGATTCCGCAGGGCAAGAGGCAAGGTATTTCCTGTTGATACACTGAGAAAACAATCTGGCTTTTAAACACATTTCCAGGTAGAAGGAACGGTGTGAGGCTTGTGCTGTGGTAGAAGGCTGTAGGAAAGCTTCTGGCTGAGCTGTTGAACAGCTCTTTTTAACCAGGAGAGAAGCATGGCCAAGTAGGCTTGGCAGCAGAGGGTGCAGGAACAGCACCACACACACATCCCTGTGAGCTGTGTCCAGCGCTTACCAGCATGGACACAAAGCCAAGATCTCCTGAACCCCAAATGCTTAAGCTAAGCTAACAGTGACAGTGGTTCTGGTCGTGTAGCAACCTGAAGAACTCTCAACAAGGAACTGTGTGCAGGAAAGCCGAGATGGGTGATGATAGCTGACTTGCATTAGTCAGCAATCTATCTCACTGCTCTCACTCCTGAGGCTATCTGGTCCTATGGAGACTTCTCTGCACTCAGCGTTGGCCTCCCTGGACCCAGCAGGAGTGCAAGAGCTGCTCAAATGTTCATTAAGAACCCCAATCTTCTGGGATACTCACCGAAATCCTGGCTACTTTTCTGTTCGGCCTGCCTGACAATGCACTCCTGCCTCCTCAAAGCACTCCTGCCTCCTCAAAGCACTGCTGCCTCCTCAAAGCACTGCTGCCAGTGATGCTGCAGAGATGCTGTCCAGCCCGGCTCTGCAGGGTTCTGGCACAGGTTGCGACATTCCGTTGTCACCCAGGCAACGGAATCCTGGACTCCAGGTCGCAAAGGCCCCACCCCTCAAGTGCAGCACCAGTGCAAACGCAACGTGCCTTTGTCTCTGTTGGGATGCTCTACACGAGCAGAACGGGAAGGATCTGAGGACCGTCTGTATCGCGTGACTTCCCACCGCAGACTAGAGGTGTCTCTGCCCTCTCACTGAGGCATAGGAGTTAAAGGTCTCTAGGGGAGCACTTGCCTCATCAGATGTGTTGTGGTCACAGGATGGATGTAGCCCTGCTCACACCAGAGTGTGATAGCCACTGTCAGCACACATTCCAGTTCCCTTTAACCAGACACGCATCCAAAGGGACACCTGTATCCTGGTGACATGATCCAGCTGCACACGCATGGCAGTGGCATGCTTGCAAAGGGGAATTCTGGGGAGCTCTCTGGGATTTTAAGTTGCTTGTCCTGCTATTAGCTCCCGAGTGAGCCAAGTATCACTGTAAGCTACAGTGAGAGTGGTTCTGATCAGGTAGCAACCTGACTTCACAGGTTGTGGTGATGCTGCTTCCAGGCTGAGTGAAAAAACCCTGGTACCCCCTGTCATGTCAGAGCTACATAACTCTCCAGGCTTGCTGAGGATAGAGCAGAGCCTGGTACACTTCCGTAGGGCTCAGGCTTCCTGTCCTAAAACATCTCTTGCAGCTTTTAAACAGCTTGCTGCATTAAAACCCATGAATGAATCGAAGTCATTCTTGGAAAGAAATAGGCTGCAGGATTTGTAGCACTCTGGGAATTGGGAGCAGCACTGCTTTGTAAATTAGATCTATTAAGTACTTCGTAACAGCAAAATTTGATGTGGTTCTTTTCTTCGGAGAGGTCTGAGGTGGCTCTGTTCATCAAGCCAGCCTTTCAGAATCACCCAGGAGGTCATATTTGATCCCAAGTTAATTCCTAATGAGATTTCCTACTTCCCCAAGGCTTTCTCATGATGTAAACAAAAAGGCAGACCTTTTAATCCAGGCGTTCCTCACCTTTGAAGAAGTTTCTACAATACCAAGTATTGCCAATATCTAACAAGGCAGAACTGAAGAGTTCTGGTCCTTGGGAACCATGAGCCTGGATGTGAGGGGGATGGCTCATTCCTGAAGTGGGCAATGCTCACTGCTGCATGTAGTTTATCAAAGGCTGGGATGATCCAAATGAGTTTTGGCTTTGTGCAACGTGTGGAGGGTGGTGATTGCAGACCCAAGCAACAGTGTGAAACTGTAAGCTTGCATTCAGCGTGTCCTCGTCATAAATGAGCCAGCAGTCCTCTGATGTGAGTGCTTCTGGTGGTGCCAGTGGTGTTTGCTGGTATTACGAGTTCATCCAGAGCTGCTTAAAGCTGCCTTCAGCTGCAGATCTCATGTGGCTCAGCACGCACACCACCCTAACCCCTGTGAAACACAACTACTGCGGGACAGAGCTTGAGGAAGTGTCTAGCAATGCCCAACAGATTGATGAATTGGGCAGCAGAGATGCTGGACTGCTGGAGATTCAGAATCTCTCCAAACAGGCAAGTGGAAAGAGGAACCAGGCCAAGCTTAAATTGGAGACAAGGAGCAATTCCTTCCCCAAAGGATGCTCAGGCATTGGAACAGGCTGCCCAGGGCAGTGCTGGAGTCACCAGCCCCTGCAAGTGTTCTCACACTGTGTAGATGTGGCCCTCAGTGCCATGGCTTAGCGGTGGCCTTGGCAGTGCTGGGGAATGGTTGGACTGGATGAGCTTAAAGGGCTTGATTCTGTGATCCTCTCACACAGGGTGGGGAGCCCACACACATAACCCATCCCCCCACACCCCCTCCAAACCCCCCACCCCCTCCACCCACACCCCCCCCCCCCCCCCCGAGCTGATAAACAGAGCCCTCCTCTTTCAATCACAGCATTTCAGAAGGTGCTTTTATTCCTCTGCCTGCATCCCTCTTGTTTATTCCTGCCGTGCATTGATACAAAGGTCATACATTTGCAAGAGCCTGCCAAAGATAATACACATCCTGTTAAGAGTTACAAGATCATCAGAAGTAAAACTGAAGAGATAATAAACTGGCAGGAAAGCTGAAGAGTGAGAAACCAAAGCGGAACAGAGAAGAAGTGACAATGTTATCTTTGTTTAACGCTAGTCACCATTAGTTATTTAAGATACTCATCTGGTAGCTCCCAGCCCTGTCAGATGAAGAGATCCAAGGGGTGGTGGTTCTTCTTCATTGCCAAATAAGTTGCTCTGGTCTAAAGGGAGAGGAAGCTTCCATGAATGATGGATGCATTTCACCGCAGCTCACTTTGGAGGCTGGAAGCAGGCAGTTTACCACCACATGGGGCCATATGGTAGGACATGGGCTTGTTTCTGGGTATGAGTGTTTCTGTGGTGGGTGGTCTACAGAGGCTGTAATGTGAGGACAGTGAGGATAAGGAGGACATTAAGGATAAGGAGGACATTGAGGATAAGGAGGACATTGAGGATAAGGAGGACATTAAGGATGACAGCAGCACCAGCCCATTTCCACACCTGGAAACCAGATGCTTCACAGACAGCCCAGGATACCTGACCTTTGGAAAGAGGGTGTCAAATGGGAAAAGACAGCTCCAAATCAGCTGCTGTAGTTGTCCAAGGAGTATGAGCACAGGTCCATCACAGGGCAAACTGGGTGTGCAACCGAGATGAGCATCCAACTCGACCATGGGCCTCTCCAAATACCTGGACCATGCAGCACCTCTGTCCCCATTTATGCCATATCTTTTTTTCTTCACTGCCAAAGACAGATCTCCAATTCAAGAGGAAAGACCCGGGATCCATCTGTCCTGCTGCATGAAGGACCATGTGTGCACCCACATGTGTGTGTGTTTGGGGAAGCACCTTCTCCCTCTGTTTTCTGCTCCTGTCATTTAGCCAGGATCCAGGAGATTAACAAGAGCATCAATTTAACATAGTGGCTCAAAACGGTCAAGACAGCCTTTCCCTGAGGGCTATGCAGGCAGAAAGGAGACACCTGGCAGGGAGAAGTGATGAAGAGGGAAGGAAGGAAAGGAAACATGACTGCCCAGCTTCCATTGATTCATGTCTAGGGCAGAGGAGAGGGCATAAAGGGTGACAGGAGGGACAGAGAGCACAGGGTGCTTCTCAAGGGGAATGGTTTCAAACTGAAACGGGAAGTTCAGGTTGGAGATAAGGCAGAAGTTCTTCCCTGTGAGGGTGCTGAGGTGCTGGCACAGGGTGCGCAGAGAAGCAATAAGTGCTCCATCACTTACAGTGTTCAAGGCCAGGTTGGACAGAGCCTTGGTTTAGTGTGAGGTGCCCCTGCCCATGGCAGGGGGTTGGAACTGGATGATCTTAAGGTCCTTTCCAACCCTACCTGTTCTCTGATTCTATGTGATTCTGTATGACTTCCCCTCATGCAGTCTGGGGCACACTGGGCAGGCCTTGGAGCATCACTTCCCTCCCCAGTGCCCCCCCAGCAAACCATAGGCCTGCAAACTGCTGAGGCGTGGGATTAAATAAGTTAATGATGTGAGGAAGGTGCAGAGGAATTGTTGTCTTGCTGGTAAAATACAGCAAACCACAGAAAGTGAGGATTGATGGCAGGGGTCAAAGGCTCACACTCCCTTCTGGAACCAGGCTGAGATCTCCACGGGGTCCCCCATCCCGGAGTGGCTGCACATTCAGTGCCAGCATGAAGGAGCAGGGCAGAAATGATCACAACCAAGTAATTAGCAGCACAGCAGCCGGGAGGGCTGCACAGACACAGAATGGTGCAAAAGTGCGACACAGCAGATTTCAGCATTGTCAGGGGTTTTCTGCTGGAGCCAAGAAGAGCAGGGGAAGATCTGAGGCATCAGATGGGGGAACATCTCATACAGCCTCATTGTCAGTGGCTGATCTGGGCTCTGTGTCACTCCTTTTGCACACTACACCTGCTGCATAACCTGCTGTATGAGGCTCTTTTGGCGTAAACCACTTTCAGCAGAAGCTTGCCTACCCTCTTCTTTAAAACCTCTGATCACGGAGGCTAAACCCATCCTGGTCCCCCCAGCATCCTGCGCCAGCATTGCTCTGAGCCAGCAGACCTGTGCAGATCCCTGTGCGCCCCGAGCCACCAAATAACAGAGCTGCCAACTGGCACGTCTTTCCAGGGTGGGAAAAGGGATGTGAGAGCTGAACCGTCCCTCCTATGGGGAGGATTTGATTGATGCTAGGAGGGACCCGGGTGCGATGCAGCGCGAGGCAGCCGTCCCTGCGCGCTTGGCTGATGGGGTTAACGGGGTCTGCCCGCTCCGAGCCGTGGCCGCCCAGCACCCCCAGCCCATTTCACACATGCCATCAAACATCTGCTGGGCTGCAATGACTCCCCATCACTGCCGACCAGGGCCGTATTGGAGGCGGTGACCTCCGGCTGGGAAGCACCGGAGCCCATCGCCAATCTGCCGGGCCAGCTGTCAGCAACGATAGCGAGCCACGGCGGGCCAGAGCCACACGCAGGGCTCAGACCAGCGTGCTGGGAGCAACGTGGGCTCCTGTGGCTGCAAACACCATCAATGTGAGCCGGTGCTGCTGGGGGGGGGGGGGGGGTTGGAAAAGGCATTTGAGACCTTGATGCTCTTTCTTGGCAAAGCCCCAACCTATAGACAGTGGAAAGAACCAGGCATAAAACTGTGATGTCCCCTGCTTTTATTTTATGTGTTTATTTTATTTGGTGTGTTTCTTTTCAAGGGGATTACCAATAAATTTAATTTCAATACCGTTAATCCCCATATATATTTACTGAGGGCAATTAGCTGGCATTTATATTAAATATACACAATAGACAGTTGAATATACAGTTTATATAGCGTAATTAGATCGATATACACATATAAATAGAAGCATAAGTCTGTCTGCAGTGTGTGTTGGTGAGGAAGGACCAGGGTAATGTGCCGTGACAATATTTATCTTGTCCCATATTTATGCCCTGGTAGCTGGAGAAGTGCAGCCAGGCTCTGCAGGAGCAGCCACAAGCAGAGCGGGTGCTGCGAAGGGGACAGGCAGATGGGTGCAGTGCCAGGGGGATTCTGGGGGGGACAAAGGGGTTTGGGGACCTGAGGGGCAGCAGCAAAGGAAGATGGAGCAGAGGACCCAGCCCCAAGGGAAGGAGCTGCTTACCCAGGGCAGAGGCTCAGGAGCAGGGGTGGTTTGGGAGCATTTCCCCACATTGCTTGCAGTGTTCCTGTGCTTTTTGCTGTGGTGGATGTGGTCTAAGTCGTGGGTGTGAGCAGTGGAGCCAGCACAACGTGGAGGAAACCTCCTGCTGCAAGGCTGGTGCCTGGGCATCGCTTTACTGCAGCATCAGCCCCATGCAGCGAGCAGGGGAAGCCTCTTCCCTTTGGCACTTGGACAGAGCTGCCCAAGCCGAAGCCTGGATCCAGGTGTGGGAGCAGATGTTTCCCTTTTCCAGGGAAAGCTGAGCTAGGAAACATGAAAGCTGCCAATCTTCTTTGGCTTTTTCTTCAGTATTTTATCCTGGGGTGAAACTCCTCCTCGTTCCAGCTGGAGTCACGCTGGTTGGGAAACAGTGGTGGGAACCGGCTGGATGGTTTCCCATTCCAGCCTGGCATCTGCGCTCTGCTTGGAGGGTCCATCAGCCTTCCCAGAGCAGAGAGGGTGAGGGAGACCTGGCATGCCATGGTCCTGCAGCACTCGGCTCCTCTGGAAGCACAGGACAGCAGCTGAGAGGGGCAGTGGGGTTATAGGGCTGGGGAGGGTTTCCTTTATTTCCCACCCCATGTGAGCTGGAGTCAGCCACCATCTCTAGACCTCATTCCACCGGGAAGAGAAAGGGCTTTGCAGATGGTTGAAGACACAGATTTTTATACCCAGAAAAGTCTGAGCCCTGTGGAACATCCCACAGGCTTGCCCTAGCATTAGGGTACAAGTGTTTGACCACTGTGCCTCTTCCAAACAGGCCATCGGTTATCTGGATATAGGAAAGCCTTGCACTTTGCTAACTTCAGAAGCATACAAGAGCTGCTAAACATGCCTTCAACTCCATCATCCCAAACCCCTGCAAGAGCAAACAGCCTCCCTCTTTCTGCATCCAAAAGCTGTGGATGACCCTCAGGTGGACCTTCCCAGAGCTCAGTACTTGTCTGAATCAGTCTCACGTCTAAACCCTTGTCTGCTCTAATAAAAAGTCAATTTACTTCTTTCTATGCCTTCCACCCGTTCCTATTTGGCTGCCACCAGACTTCTTTAATCACACACAGCTTTCACCCTGGATTGCACAGGCACTGTTAAAATCAAGCCTGCAGCTAACTGTGATGTGAAGCTGTGCTGCCTTTGGAAGGCTCTCAAAGTCCTCAGCATCCCTTCATACCTATGGGCTTCTCCAGCCTTGGCCCCAAACTAAAGGATCAGCTCAACTCCGGGAGCATGTTGCCTCTTGCCTCCCTCATCTTTGTCCTGCTCCTCCAAGGCAAAGCAAGCCAGACAATGGCATAATTAAACCTTCTCCTCACTTCAAGTACTGTAGTTCAGAGCATTTGATTCCCAGCCACTATTTACGGCTACTGATTTCTGCACTACTTATTACCGCAGCAAGTGACCTGTAACCAGAGGTTTATCAATCTCTTTCAGGGAATTAGTAACACAGGAAGCTGGAGAAGGAAATAAATGGTGTGCTTGAGGAAAGTTTGCTCGCCACTCAACGGGGGCTACCACAGCCAGTAGAAGAGGCAATGAAGACCTGCATGTCATCTTGCCCAGCCTGGAGGAGCCAGCCTTAGATGCTGCTCCCAGTGCCTGGCCAGGATTTGGGCAGTGGAGGAGACAGTAGCTGTCCCAGACTCTTGTCCCATCAGGAGCAGCTGTCAGCTCCTGCCTTACAAAGGTCTCCCTGTCTTGGGTGAACCCACCCCCTGATGAAAAGCCCCATGCAAATGCTCCATCCCTGGCAGTGTTCAAGGCCGGGTTGGACAGAGCCTCGTGTGACATGGTCTAGGGTCTAGGTCTAGGTCTACGGTCTAGGGCGTCCCTGCCCATGGCAAGAGTTTGGAACTGGATGGGTCCTTTCCAACCCAAACCGTCTCTGATTCTACGCACAGGATTCTAGCCCCGGGATGGAAGGGTTGGATGAGCGGAGCAAGCACCAGCATCTGTGTGACCATTGGTGGGGAAAGGATGCGATAAATCCCTTTCAGGCAGATCCTGTGTGTTATTCCCTGGAGGCCAAAGCAGCCCTGTTCCCAGTGGCCTGCCGAGGCAAGGGCTGGTTGATATGCTCAGAACCAGGGCCAGAGGGATAATTATCTTCTTGGCCTCCTTCCTATTCAAACCTTGCCTGCAATTAACTCCTACCGGAGGAGCCAGGCAGACCGTGGCCCTCATTCAGAGTCCCTTGGATCGAGCTGCAGGGCAGGACTGGGTGCAGGGGTGGTTTGGGATCAGGCTGCTGCTGAGTGAATGCCTGCTGTTAGTTACATTGATCTCACACTATTTGTTGTTAAACTGCCGTAAGCAAACCTGGTAATCTGAAGGTGATTAAATGAACTGGTCCTGCCAGAATAACCCAGGGCTTTTATTGGCAGGAGGGAGCAGTGGGTTATCTGCAGGTATGTTTAAGCATGCCCCTTCTCATTAGAGCTGGGGACAAAGAGATTTCAAGGGTACAGAGGGTGGCTGGAAATGGAGAGTTAAACATGAGAATTAAACCCATGCCCTGGAAGCTGGGGCAGGGCCTTACCCCCAAATAATCGGTTTGCTGCTCCCAGCTGACCTCTTTCCCATGCAAAGAGCTTTTCAGTGGAAGGCTAATTCATTCTCACAGCTAAAAATGATCATTGCGATGAGAAAGTGTTCTGGGCGTGAATGCTTTTTGCAGCAAATAGCAGCATTAACAGGCTCATTTTCTCCCAGCAATGCTATCAAAATCTCTTTGAGCTGCTTCCAGAGCATACCACAGATGCACTAAACCAAGCCTGCAAAATGGGTGGGAGATGTGATTGCAGTCAGACCTCCTGCCTCAGCCTCAGAACCCCACTCAACCCCATGCTGAGCAGCATCCATGCCTGTTGGATGCAGGAGCCCGCATTCCCTCCTGAGATGCCCCAGGAGCATGTCCTAGAGGTGGCTCTGCTTCTGAGGAAACGTGCAGAGAATCCCTGCTCTTCTGCAGATGGACATGCAGATCTGCTTGGGAATGGAGCAGTTTCCCCGTGCCTTAGAGCTTCATCCTCCTGCCCCAGATGGCTTCAGTTCCTGGATTTCTGGGCGTTGGGGCTTCTCTGTGTTCAGTTGCCACTGCTGCTAATTCGTGTGACTTGTCCCATGTGCCCCAGCACACCAGCCTCTGGCTGCTGTGTCTAAACCGCGCATCCCACCTCTGTATCTCAAGCCGCAGGTGGAGGCCGGGTGTAAGCCTTTATCTCCTGCAGTTTTCCAGAAACTGAAGGAATAAGTAGATAAAGCCCTGAAATCATCGGGTGGATCATTGCCAAAACTGGGGAAGACTCATGAGCTGTTGATCCTCTGCTTTATCCATCAAGCAAAGCACGGATCACTGCTGCAGTTACAGGAGCACAGGCTCGCGAGTGTAGTGCTCCAGCTCAGTTGCAGTTTAGGAACCATTTTATAGGCTGTTACAAACTTGATCGGGGGCAAATTCCAGTTGCTTGTTATACTTCTTGTTCAAATGGGTGTTTTTCCAGGGGCTCAGACACTCAAGCCCCAGCTCTTGAGGGTGATAGAATCCTAGAATCCCAGGCTGGTTTGGGTTGGAAGGCGCCTTAAAGCTCATCCAGCTCCAGCCCTTGCCACGGGCAGGGACCCCTTCCACTAGAGCAGCTTGCTCCAAGCCCCTGTGTCCAACCTGGCCTTGAACACTGCCAGGGATGGGGCAGCCACAGCTTCTCGGGGCACCATGTGCCAGCGCCTCAGCTCCCTCACAGGGAAGAACTTGTGCCTTAGATCAAGTCTGAATCTACCCCATTTAGTTTAAACCCATTACCCCCTGCAATGGCACAGTATGTTATAGTACAGCATGGCATATTGGAGGTTTCTTCTGGCATGGAGATGCAGATCTGAGTCAGGTTTTGAAGCAAGAGGGAGGACAGGGCTGAGCAGCGTTTCTCTCAAAGCTGTGGATTTGGGAAGCCCAGGGATGTGCTGAACGCAGCAGCTGCCTCCAAGCAGACACTCTCCAAAGGTCATCAGCACTGTTCCCTTTGCAAAAAAGCCCCCACACCTTCCCCATGACAACCTCTTACATGCTCCAAAGGAAAACGGTATTGCTCTTTTCTTCTATTTACATTGAGACCGACTTGCCAAAGCTGCTGCTTCTGCCTCCTGAATCCACAGTGACTTTTCGGGGTGAGTCACTCCCTCCCTGGGCTGAACTGGTCCTTTTTATTGACCCTGGGGTGCTCTGCCAGCATGTGCAGGGGGGAACTGACTTGAGTTTCCTTGACCAGCAAGGGGGGAAATGGAAACAATGGGACCAGACAACCCTCCTCATGCTCCAGTTTCATATCACAGTGAAGCAAACCTGGAGTAACATGGTGAGGAAGCAAGAGATGCAGTTTATATCTATGGGAAAAAAGAGCGAATGAAGGTAGAGATCCTGTCTTTAGAAAGGGATAGCACTCATGGAGCCCTGGAAAAGACTGTGTTTTGCCATGGCTGTGCTCTAAGTGGGGAGAGCCGAAACTCCCAGGGAAATCAGGATAACTTAAAATAATGACAAAAGGGCAGAATCCGAGCCAGAATTATGGCACAAAGACTTTGAAGGGGGGGTGATAAGGATGTCACCGTCTTCAGCAGCATCCACCTGGCACGAAAAGCAGCTCTGAGGCAACGAATAGGAGCTTGAGCAGCAGACCGATGCTGCTGTGTGGGACAGCCAGTGCCCAAACTACCGAGCTAAATTCATGGATATAAAATCAGAAGATCTTGGGTAACCTCTTTGACTATTAAAGCAAAATAATGACAATAATGAGCAGTGCAGGTTCACGCATCTTGGAAGATAACAAAAAATAAGCCAGGCCAAGTTCTCTTTGCTTGCCAGCAGAGAAGAGCCTGACCCAGACTGGCAGAGCTCAGCTTGCTTTGCAGCGTTGGTTTTCTTGGAGGAAGCTTAGTTCTGGCTGTCAGACCCTGAACCTGGAGGTTGCAAAGCACAGGAAGAGCTGCCCGTCACTTGGGGTGGAAGGAGGGGAGGGTGCTGGGGCTGCTTCCCGATGGGGAGCATCACACTTTGCTCTGCCCCGTATCGTGCAGCTGTATTTTTCTGCTCATCTGCCCATCAGGCTCCAGTGAACTGCTGAGTTCTGAACACACGATCTGGCAATTTATTCAGGTGACGAAAGAAAAGGGAAGGGAGAAAACCCTGCTCAAAGCTGTGCCCTTGGGAATCCAGCCCGAGCTAGAGAGAAAGAGCAGATAGATGCAGTGGAGGACAGTGTTTGTGCGTCCCTCCTGCAGACACAATGCCTTTGCGTTAATTATATTCAGAAGTAATTTCTGCCAAGCCTTATAGTTTAGTAGTATAAAAATTTCCTGTTGTTACTTCTTGCCTTTTCTTTCTTGCACTGCAGTGAGTGGCAAGGTCAATGGAGCAGGCTAAAATGCGGTGACCCCATTGAAGAGTGAACAAAAATTCATGAATTTTTGCAAACTTAAATGATTACGTGGTAATTGCTTTAATAATATAAAATTATTTTCTGCTACAAACTATGATTTACAATAGCAGCTGAGCGTGTAAATCGTGTGCCTTGTTTTCTGTAAATTCTGTGATTTAATAACTCATATAACAGCTTCCATAGGCAGCGATCATCAGCTCATTGATTCGGGCACAAAGGTTGGGCAAACCTATAGATTTATGTATCAAAACTCTTAGTCACTTCCTGACTCCTCAGCAGCAAAATGAACAGGAGCAATAGCTGCTTCTCCCCATCATGAACCTGTTCATTAGTTATATTTTAAGGGTCGTGGGTTATCGGTGGGATGTGTAATGGTCCTCATGCTGGGAGCAGAGCGGGGATCTGATACTAGGATGAGATGGAGAAAGACTGAGCAGTGCCCCATCTCAAACCTGAGGGCCAGGGAAGGGAAGAAGAAGAAAAAGGGATGTTTTTCCCCCATTCTGGGGGGAATCAGTCCCATTTTCTAGATGTTCCATCTCACAAGACCTTCCAGGGCAAGGGGACCTCACCACCTCACATCCCGCTTTGGGGCACCGTTTCAACTCATCTGAACTATTGGTCTCTTTGGCAGCAGAGACAGATAAATAAGCTGTGGGCACCCCCCCCTCTGCAGGATGTTAATGAAGCATTTAATCATTTGGTGTTTCTTTTGCATTGGCTTCTTTTTATTTCAGTTTGCAGGAATCAGAGAAACACTCAAGCATGGAGGAAGGCGGCTATGGAGCGTCTATATCTGGTATTTGCCCCCATGATGAGGAATTAATTGCCTTTTGATTAATGAGCCCTTCAGAGATGTGCCTGAGCTGGGGCTGAGGGGAAGGAGGAGAGGGGAAGGAGGAGGTAATCAGCTTCTGTGCTCTACCTGTGGTTGTTTCCTGGGAGGCCAAGAGGAGGTTAAAGAGCCCCGAAGCCACTGGTGCCGTGGGGTGGTGGTGATGGTGGGAAGGCAGAGGGGGAAATGACAGTCTTGGTGTGTGTCAGAGGGGAGAGAGAGAGAGAAATGGAAGCAGCATTTTAATTTGACGAGTGCTTTCACACCCCTTGAATGGAGAAGGGGAGAATTATTTAATTAAAAAATATATTTACTTTTAATGCAACCATCAATATCTCCATCGGCGCTGATTGTTAAGAGGGTTTGCGTGTTTGCATGTTTAAACACTTCTATGTTGTGCCTCTCCCTCTCCAGCAGCAGCTGCTCGTGCATGCTCACCCGCATCCACGTGCATGCTCACCCACATCCCCGTGCACACTCATCCAGCCCCTCTGTGCCTCCCCACGTTTGGGCCTTGGGTAGTTTTCTGGTGGTTCCCCAAAAGGGGAATCTTCGTAGTCTCCCATTTCCCAGATCTCTGACAGCTCCGGATTTCAGGCCCCCTCTGCATTCGCTTTCCTCTGTGATCAGTGCATTTTGCTGTGCAAGACCTTGCTGGGTTTCTTTTGGAGGCCTCAGCCAACACCAAGGTCCCCAGTGCACCCCAAACTGCAGCTCGTGGGGTGACTGGGCTGTCTGCAGCAGAAGGGGGCTATGGGGCTGCCTGGGTGCCCTGCCAAGGGGAGGTTCTTGCAGAGGCCAAATGAGCAGGTAGGAATGAGGATGCTGGAGCCAGGAGCTGCCCCTATTGCTGTTTGCTAGAGAATTTAGTCAACAGAAAATGGCAGGATTGAGGGATTTTGACAACACCACACCTAGAGTTGTACAGTAAAGCTCCAGCAGCCCTTCTGATTTATATTCCTTCCCAGTGTCAAAACGCTTCCCATTTACCCATTTGCCTTTCTCTTGTTCCTGCGCTACACGGATGGATTTAAAGGATTTCTCCACAATAGCCTGTTGAAATCTCCTTGCAGGGTGCTGCTGAATGGCAGCCCAGATTGATGCTGTGCTGCTGTCTGGGTCCTCCCCATGTTGCACTGCAGCTGATGGCACGAGGACGTGGCTTTGTGTGAAATATGGCCTGGAGGAAGGTGCGGTTGGGAGACAAAAAGTTTGGCTTCTGAGTGAAACAAATGGCCTTTGTCAGTTTGACCTTGAAGCTCAGCCACCACACCACTAGAAATGGCAGTGCTTGCTCCCTTATCATCTTTCTTCCTCTCTCCAAAGAAGCTTCTGTCTCCCAAGACTGGCAGCATCATTCCTTATTTCCAAGGCTGCATTGGTTTAGTTGGTCTTATTTTGTTATTTGTTGGGTTTATGCATTATTTGCAAGGCCACCAGGAGCAGGCCTTTCCACAGGGACGAATAGGTTGGTCTGACCATTTTCAGCCCCGTTTTTCCTTTTCCATGGCTGTCGCAGCCTGGGATGAGGCTCTGGGTGCAAGGCCGAGCTATGGCATGGGGTGCACAGGCGACGCCAGCAGGCTCCGAGCTCCCACCAGAGCCAAAGGCAAAGCAGCAGCTCTGCTTCTCTTTAGTGATGCAGCTCACAACTTCGTTTCCACTCTCATATTTCAAGTGGAAAATTTGGTGAAAACAAAAAATTAGCAGGGCATTCTTAGTAGAGTAGCAACAAGCCGTCCAATCTGTTAGCAACAGCCTTTTCTGTGCATGCAGTTAGTGCTCAGCGTGTGTTTACAGCAGAGCTGGTAAAAGATAGAGCCATCAGGGAGATCTGAGAGACCCTGAATCTTCCTTCTGCTGGCAGGTTTGTGGTCACAGCCCATTGGAGTGGCTCCATCACTCTGTGTCTCCCTGAAGGAGAAGCCTGCTCTGGAGCCTGCATCCTCCAGTGAGATGTGAATGCAGGTTGCTGATTTTTCTGAGGATGGTGTTGAAATGCTATTAATCCTTGGCTCCACATGAAGGATCAGGGAGGCAGTGTCAGGTGTGGAACGGGAATCATGCTCTGCAGAAAGAAGAAAGGGAATTGGAAACTTCCTGGTGGAAATGGCCTTGTATTTAACCCAAACCCAGTGGCAGTCAAAGTTGTCTCCGCTGGACCCAAACCACTGAACAGAAACGAGGACAGAAAGCCCCAGAGGGTTTCTGTGTTTCACTCCCCTGTCTGGAGAAGGCTCTTTCTGAGCTATTTCTAGACAAGGCTGCAGTCACCCCTTCGCCTTTATTGCCACGGTCTGTTCCACTTCTCCTCAAATACAGCCCTGCATCTTTCTCCATGAAGCTGCTTCCCAGCCCGTTGGAGCCCACCTGGTGTTTGTGTGAGCTGTGTGCTGGTCCTCTCGGAATGTCGTCAGTTTTATAGGGTATTTCAGGCCCCTTGTCCAGTTTCCCATCACTCCCAGGGTCTCAAGTCTGGTCTGAATTTGGTTTTGTGTCCCCCAAAGTGTCCATAGCCTTTCCTGGGATGAGCCCTCTGCAGATGTCATAAGCATCTCCCCTCTTCCATCATCCGGGAGGGTAATTGAAATATCGAATCCTACCACGTCAAGAGAGACCCCCTTGGACGCATCCCTCTTTTCTGACAGGGGCCCATTGGTAATCCCTCTCTAGGTAGAGCCAAATTGCAGTACGGGGCCATTTCCCAGCGCGCTGATGAGAATGTCATGGGGGACAGCTTGAAAAGCCTTCCTGCAGGAAAGACAGATGACATCTCCTGCATCTTCCCCCATCACCCGCCCTGTCACTGGAGGGAATTACATTGGTTTGACCCAATCTGGTCTTCCCAGATTCATGTTGGCTGTTATTCCTTTGCCTGTGCTCTCGCAGGTGCTTGCACGGGCTTTGTTTGCTCTCAGCGTGCTTCTGGAAATTGGAAGTAACTCATTCTCCTCCCTCCCCATTGAAAAGGCGGGTGTTGCATCTGCCCTTTTCTACATTTGTGCCTTGTCATCTCCTCAGATATCGCTGGGTTGGCTCCAAAATCACTAAGAAATAGCTAAGTACGCTCAAAACTCTTCTGTCCCTTCCTGGCTGGTATCTTACTCCTCAGTGTTAATTGTGTCAGGCACCAACTCACAGCTGATCTGTTTAGTAAAGACTAAACTGAAAGAAGCTTTAGCCTTTCTGGCACCCTCTGTTGATGGTTTTCCCTCTTCTGTCATTCTGACATTTTCAAATGGGTTTATTTTACCATTTTTTGGAAACACAAAGTGACTTTTTCTGCTGTTTTAAAATGTAAATAGTGTCTTCTACAAAAAACATAGAAGCATTTTAATAGTGAGGCTGCAGAGGTCGAAAAATAATGCGTACAAATAGCTGGAGCAAAATGCTTCTTGTTACTTGAGATCAATTCTGTTTTGGGATAACTATTAATGGTTGGGATGGAAATTGGGGGGTTTGTCCCCATTTAAGAAAGGGAAAGGTTTCAACCCCCAGATTCCCCCCTAATTTTGTTCCTCAGTAACCAGGCACACCACACTCCCCCTCCTATATGTGTTGGCTCAACCACGGCACTCAAAACCACTGCAGTTATTTCCCTGTTAGATGAGCCTGGGCCAGAAAACTCTGGAATCTCACGCAACTCCATCTGTATCAATAGCAATCGGGGCCGCCAGCATGAATCCACAACAGGGAAAATTGGATGGGTATTGAGCAGAAGTGTGTCTTGTCCCACGCACCGCATCTGAAGGCTGGTTTTAAATGCAAATAGGATGGGGAAGACTATGGAGATTCGATAGCAAGTGTTCTTTAAGTTTCTTTCCATACAGCACAGATCATTAGGTAGAGCTGTAGCTGCCCAGAGACCTCTGGTGTGAAACAAAGATGAAATCAGACCTTTCTGCTTTGCTCAAGTCGAAGTCAGCGCCGTGGTGCGCGATGCTGTGCGAACCCACTCCCCTGTTTCAGCTCTGTCTTAGGAAAGGGTCATATTTCTTATCTCCTGATGCCATGAGATCACCAGGAGCCCACCACTGTGCTTAAACCCTTCTCCTGACTTCCAGTGTGAATTGATTTGTGGCCCAGCTCCTCTTATGCAAACATTGTCCTTTAACTTAAGTAGCTCTTCTCGCCTTGTGCCAGGGTGATGGATTGAACAGGAGAGTGTTTGCCATTTCAGCTGTCTCCCACAACAGCTGCTGCTTCCAGTGAGGGAAGGATGGTGGATATCTGCATAAACAGCTTTCTTTAAGAAGTGATTGTTTCCAAAAAGCAACGATCAACCTTCTAAAAACCAACATTTAAGTGTTTCAGTGGGCTGGAGATTTCAGTGGGGTTCAGTGCAAAGCAAATGGTGACTTTTCCTCCAGAAGTCAGATTCCTTTTTCTTCCCCTTTAGTTTTTGCTGACAAACCATCTGAGACAGAGAATGTTTCATAGGAGAAATCTCCAGGCTGTGCAGCCTAGCTGGGATCTAAAACTCAGCTTTGGGGTCCCGGGGTCAATTCCTGCATCTACCACCAGTTGTCGATAGATGACTTTGAGCAAGTCCTTTGCCCCCTGCCTACATATCCCCATCTGTAAAGCAGTTCAGGGAATTCAAGCAGTTCAGGGAAAGGGGTTAAAATAGACTGTGGGCTTGTTTGAGCAACCGTCAGAAAGCCAAAGGTTGGAATAACACCCACAGGAAGTCCTGTGCAGAGGGTGGGGGTGAAGATGAAGCGGAACAAGCCCCAGCGCTGTTCACAGCAGGGGATGGGAAGGTGCAGGGACCGTGAGATGGGCAACCTGGATGTGCTGTCCCATAACTGGACACCGTTTATCTGGACTCAGATTTGAGTGCAGTGGTTGCTGTTGGGTCAGGTGAATGTGGAGCACTGTGTGACAGACACAGCCACTGATGTTCACGACTCTTTGGCTGCTGCTCTTCCCCCCCCCCCAGCTCTGCTTTGTGCACTGAGAGGGCTCAGCACCATTCCAGAGGTGACACACACCTGCTGCTGCATCGTGCTGATGTGCCAGAGACGGGGAAGAGCAGGGTAAGGACATGCTTCTCCTCTATAACTGCAGCATAGCCATTTCCCAAGAGCACAGAGAGAGCAAAGTCTGTTGTGGAGGGTACTTACATCACTAATTAAAGCTCTTACCCTCTGCATGACACGAGTACGGCCTCTTCTGAACCTGCTCAGAGGCTGGGGAGAGTGGAAGAGATGGATCATTGTCTTGGTTCTCTGTCTTGTGCCCTTCCACGCTGCCCAGGATTCTCTCCTTTATCCTTAGGCACGTCTCCCCCAGCTCCCATGGTTTCAAATGAAGATAATATTGATCGGAAGGGTTTGGAGGAACTGCAGGTCATTTGCATTCTCCCGTCCCTCTTCATTTCTTCGCCCAAGCCTGAAGTTTGGCGGCTGGAGCACAGGAGGCCTGGTTGCTATAGCTACCAGCACTGCCTTCCTCCCGGCGAGGAGGAGGAGACCAAAGCCATTTTGCACCAACTTCTGCCTTTGAAAGTCAGCCAGAGGCTCAGTGGCACCCTTGGGTCACGCTTCTCCTCAGTCCTCCCCTCTGGCAGCAGCTTGGTGCCAGGGAGGACGAACCACCACCCGCTCCCTATGGACAAGGAGGACTTGGCTGCAAAGAGGCAATGGGCAGCATCTCCAGTCCATCTCACACCAAGCACCTAATGCAGAGGCCACTTCTGTCCTCCTGGAGGACAGGTTTACCACGCTGGAGAAGGGCACAGGGGTAGTTCATAGCTACACAGAGCCCTTCAGGACCTTCCTGGGGCTGGCAGGTGCAGCCTGGCTCTCTGGGGTGGCCAGGGGTTGTGCAGCATCTCAGATGGCTTTAAATACCTACATAGTCTTGGGTGACATGGTTTAGTGTGGGGTGTCCCTGCCCATGGCAGGGGGGTTGGAACTGGATGGTCTTAAAGTCCTTTCCAACCCAAACCATTCTATGATATGTGGGGGCTGATCCCTCTTTCTGGCTTTTCCTACTTCATCCCCCAAATCAGCACAAAGGACTGAGCACTGCACTAACCCCCCGCACCCCAGACCCTGTGCTTTCATCTCCCTTTACCCTGCGGACGGTACGGGGCCCGTGCAGAGGAACGGACTGAGTAGGTCTTGTATAACACGGACTCCCTTTGTTTCCAGGTTAGTCTGGATTGTCTGTAATTACGTCTAGGGATGCATGCCACGATAATTGTTGATTATTTGCAGCTCCTGGGGGACTGCTTCCTTGTGAAAGGAAGGCAAAGAGCCTGCACGTAGCACAGGCGAGAAATTCCGATCAGCAGCGTATTGCTGGAACAGGCTCAAGAACGGAGTCAATCCGTGAATAAATGAAATAAATAAGAGGTGTGTGGGAGCAGGCGAGATGGCCTTGCTGTGTCAAGAGAACTGTACCTTGTCCTCCTGCTCTGCAAACTCTGCTGAGCAGATTTATTAGTTTTAATTAACAGGAGTTGGGGGGGGGGGGGGGGCAGGGAAAGGAGCTGGGAATACCTCCAAATTCCGACTCACAAAATCACTGCTTCTTCCTCAAGATTGAGAGGGAAAGAGGGTGAATGACCAGAATAATAATCAGAAAGGAGATGTGCATGCCAAGAAAGCCATTTCTCCGCTCAGCCTTTGAGCTGCTTCCTAGGATGAGGAGGAACTTGTTCAGAACTGAATGGGAAGACCTGGTAGGGTGAGAGTTTGGGGCTGGAGCCTGTATAGAGTTTGGAGTGGGGCAGGTAGAAAGCTAGAGCTGGGTTTAAGCTTATATCTGTTTGTAAAGTACTGCTTTTCACAGGAAGTGTGATTTATCTCATTGTAAGTCCTCCTCCTCAAAAAGGAAGATTTGGGGTCAGTCAGTTCCTGATGTGCCCCCTGTGGGCAGGGTAGAAATCAGTGTTGCTGGCAGCTCCCCTGCCCCTTGCCACCGCATCCCCTAGACATCATGGCCAGCCCCTATCACAGGGTCGTGTCCCCATAGCGCTCTGGGCACTGGGGATGTGGGTTTTGTGCCAAAGCAATATCAATTGCTACCCATGGGGTGTACCCATGGGTACTGGTAGGAAGGTAATTAATGGGGGGGTTGCTTAGTCCCAGTAGCAGAAGAGTTGAAAAATAACAAAACCCTCAACTTTCAGCCCCTAAAACATGGGCAATTCAAACCATCCGAAAGCAAACAGCACTTCCTCTTATTTATTAGGGTTTTTTTCCTGTTGGCATCAAGTCGGTGTTTCCTGCCAAGGATTTCATGAGGGTGAAATCCATTTTCTCCCCGTCAAAACGGTCTGTGAGGGAGCCCTGGTCCGTAAGTGCCTCCCTCCCTCGTGCGCTGTGTGGCACAGGGCTTTTTTCCCACTTGAGAAATGTTGACACCGTGTCAAAAAAAAAACACAACGAAAAATACAGGCCAACGAGGAATGTTGAACAAACAGAGGCATTTTCACTTTGGAACCAAGAATCAAAATAGATCTGTTGAAAACACAAACAATTCCATGTTAATGGCACTGCTTGCAACTTATGCTCACATCAATTGCTAATTACACAGCCAGGCCACTGGCACAGTGCTTGACAGGTTGCTTTGGACCGGATCTCAAACAAGCAGCTAAACCACATTGCTCCCTCCATGTGTGGCATCTAGTTTAGGTTTGTTGCTGCACAAAATGGTTGTTGAGGTGCATTGGGCTTTCTGGACACCAAATTTACCCTTTGTTTGAGGGCACTGATTTACTGACCACATTAGAGGACAATCCATAAAGTCAGGGAGATGCCAGTGCTGAGCCCGATGCTCATGTTGCTCCTCTCCATTGTCTGGCTCTGAAAGTCGTGTTGACCAAAGAGGCCAAACATGCTTACGTGTGTCATGACACATAGTAGCTTAGGAGGAGCAGGATTCCTGCTTCCAGGTTTGGGATCAGCAGAGCTGGCAGGCTCAGCACCATTGGGTTCTTCCCTTCCTTTTTCTCCTTGTTGGTGCATTTTGGCAACTGGTTCTGGGGGGAGTGGGTGAAGGATGGGAATCCCAGCTCCACCAAGAGCGTGGATGGGAATCCCAGCTCCATCGAGAGCGCTGGGGCAGTGGGTCTTACCAGCTGCAAAGCCTCCTGCACCCCATGTCCAAGTCAGCTGGGAAAGAGCTGAATTGTTTGCACCTAAACATCCTGGCACAAAGCCACCTCCAGAAGGGAAGGGGGAAGGGGGAGGAAACCAAATCAAAACATGAAAGAACAAAAACTAAATAGTTGTAGCACTATTACATTTTCCAGGACTTGCTGGATTGTGACTTTCAGTCCTCAATCAATCACACTTCAACTGAACTGATTCATTCCCCAGAATACTTCTTTGGCCGGCTTGGCTGTGCGCTTCCATCCCCAGGGAGCAAAGCCAAGCCCAGGGCTGGCAGTGGGGCGCTCATGCAGGGACCAGGCAAGTGGAGACTTCCCACTTTTTGCTCCGGGACAGGGACACATCCCTAAGATGCATTAACAGTGTGTGCTGAGCTGGTGCCTGTGTGCCAGTGGATGCTGCTCCCAGCCCTTCCCTTCATCCTTGCCCTGATTGTCCCTGCTGATGGCCTGGGGTTAAGCGGAGAGCACTTCATTGTGCCTAACAAGGCGCGTTGCCCATCCAGCCACAGAGCAGCTGGCTCGGCCCTGGATTGGTTTTCCCTTTTTATTGCCCAGCAGGAGGAGCACGGGAAAGGTCTTTATGTGATTTTAGAGGAAGACAAAATGCCTTAATAGCGCTGGCGCTGTCTCTCTGCAATCCAGGGAACCCTGCAGCAGCCCGTAATCATCATCGTAAGTAAAAGGGGATGTACGTAGTGTGCAGCTTGGGCTGTTAAAACAAGCCCTAGGGTGGAAGGGTTGTCTTAGAAACAGCCTTTAGAGGATGGTTCTCTCTCTTTCTCTCCTTGTTGCCTCTCTAGTTCTGCTTCCCTGCATGGTGGAGCAGCGGAAGGCTGGCACGGCTCTCCGTTCCCATAGCCTCGATTGGCTTGACAAGCTCATATATATCTCTTTACTTTCTGCTCCTGTGCCTTAGAGGGGGGACTCCCACGTACTTGGGCTCATGCCTGGCCAAGTAAAACTGAATAAAGGGTGAGTTTAGGCCTCTCAGTTGTCCTCCACAACGTTGTCTTCTGTGGCAGCTTTGCCATAAGTCTTTTTGTAGCTTAGGTGTCCCAAGTGCACTTCTCCGGGTGCCACGGGGCTCTGTGGCTATCCCTGACTTGGGTGAGATGAGAAATCCCCTTTCCAGCCCTGTGGTGTGGGGTGAAAGGTAGAAATCATCAACTTCCCCAAAAGAAAAGAAGAGGTAAATGGGGAAGGAGGCAGATTTTACTAAGAGGGAAGATGCCCCATCCCTGGCAGTGTTCAAGGCCAGGCTGCACAGGGCTTGGAGCAACCTGCTCCAGTGGAAGGTGTCCCTGCCTGTGGCAGGGGGTTGGAACTGGATGAGCTTGAACATCCCTTCCAACACAAACCATTCTATGATCCTGTGATTCTTTAATAGCTCGGAGCATGTTAGGGACATGGGAGGTCTCAGGACGGAAGGGTCCTAGAAAGACTTTTCCGCATGGAGAATGCACAAAATCCTTTTCCTTATCTATAACACAGGCTTGTCTCTCTTCAGGTGCTTTCATGGCTTTGCAAGCAACAGATTGGCAACTAAAACTGTTTTTCTCTCTTTTCTTTCGTCTCTTTTTCCCTCTGCAAATGTTTGTCAGGAAGAAGAACCTGCAAGAAAAAAAAAGGAGTCGATTAAAAGCCCTGAGCCCTCGCTGCGAAAATGTTTTGAAGCAACTGTAACTGCCTTTATTTCCTACATAATGCTTTCATTGCCTTGCATTCTCACCCTTCACAGCTTCACCACGCTGATGTCTGGAGCTGCTGCTGAGGTGTGGTGCTCAGAGGAGATGCTCTTGCGCATGCAGGGAACCGCTGCCCTGGATCTCCATTGCCCCCTCCAACCTGTTAATGGCTATAGGAGATCTGCTGGGAGAAGCTCACAGGGGTTTTCCCACATGTGTGCAGCATTCCCCATCCATCAACCTTCCAGCAGCAGGGATTGAGGTGTCCCTGCCTCTGTGGCACTGGTGTGAAGCTGGTGAGGGCTGTGAAGGTGATGGCAGCTTTGGGAGGGTGCACACATCTCCAGTCGCCATCCTGCTGCCTGACAAACTCAGCTCCATCCCAGGCTCCCCCTCCTTTTATTCCGTGTGTGTTAAGCTTTCTTTTCTCCCCTGTGTCTAACAGGGCATCACCTCGTCCAGAGCTTAATAGCAACAGGAGCCCATCAAGCAATTAACATCCTGTGCTATAAAAGCACTTTCCTTCCTCCTGCCACCTCTCCTATTAAGTCTTCGCCCTCCCCCTGCAAGGAACATTTTGACTTTGGAAACACAGCCTCTTCGGGAGAGCGTTGATGAGGGCTGGAGTGGAGCTGAGCCCTTCCCGACCATCTGCCCAGGTAGCAGAGTAAATCAGGGGCTTTTCCACCACACCCAAACAGCTCCCTATAGCCCTGGAAAGGTAAAGAGAGCAAGAATGAGGCTCCTCGAGCAGGATGGGATGGTCCATGTTTAGCTGTGTCAATAAATGGAAGGGCAGAAGGATGGAAAGGAAAGGAAAGGAAAGGAAAGGAAAGGAAAGGAAAGGAAAGGAAAGGAAAGGAAAGGAAAGGAAAGGAAAGGAAAGGAAAGGAAAGGAAAGGAAAGGAAAGGAAAGGAAAGGAAAGGAAAGGAAAGGAAAGGAAGGAAAGGAAAGGAAAGGAAAGGAAAGGAAAGGAAAGGAAAGGAAAGGAAAGGAAAGGAAAGGAAAGGAAAGGAAAGGAAAGGAAAGGAAAGGAAAGGAAAGGAAAGGAAAGGAAAGGAAAGGAAAGGAAAGGAAAGGAAAGGAAAGGAAAGGAAAAGGAAAAGGGAAGGAAGCATTTAAATGGGATGGGGATTCAGGAGGGGGTTCTGTGGGCATCTCCAGACCTGAAAGACCTGATGGAATGGGGCAGGCAGTGGTGGTAGAGCAGGGTTTGTTCCTT
The DNA here is from genome assembly GCF_033815535.1 of Pezoporus flaviventris. Classification (NCBI taxonomy): domain Eukaryota; kingdom Metazoa; phylum Chordata; class Aves; order Psittaciformes; family Psittacidae; genus Pezoporus; species Pezoporus flaviventris. The sequence goes on along the minus strand of NW_026892739.1, from coordinate 454,143 downwards.
GCTTTCCTTTTTAGCTTCCCAGGATTTTGAATCCCTGTGCTACCCTCATCCTCTTCTTCCTCCTTCACATGATTTACCTCCTCCTTGCCTGTAGCTTAGGAAGAGCATAAGTCTAAGTGCAGTCATACAGTTTATGGGCTGGGTAGATCTGCTGCTGTCAGCTAACTCAGTAGGGCACTTAGGGCATCAATAGCCCTTTTCCCCCTCCTGTGCCCCGTGTGTCTGCATCAGCAGAATGAGTTGGGTGTTCTCAGCTGCCATCAGCTTGATCCTCTCTGCTGCCAAGTTCAGGTCTTATGTTGTGTCCCAGGGCATGAGGCACATACCTGTGCTTCATAACCCACCATGCCCTGCAGCAGCCCGGCACTTGCCTTACATCAGACACTTGCAACTGAAAACACCCCCCCCCCCCCCCGAATAATAATTACAGTGATTTTAAAACCAGTGAACGTGCTACAGGAGCAAAGTACAGTGTGGAGCAGGGAGAGGTGTGGGAACCATGCTGCTACCCCACATAGCCAAGGGAAAGGCAGCCCTGAAATCCCCTGGCCACAGCCGAGCGTGCTACACCTGTGCTTTGGCACCTTCTCCCTTTGGATTTCCCCCTGTTCTTGGCCCAAACCTACCTCCCCAGACAAGGTGCATGAATAAAACACAGCAGCAGCTTCTTAAAAGCTGAAGAGCCTTAAAAGCAACACCTGAGAGGTCAGCACCGGCGACAGCATCTGCAGCAGCCTGGTTGTATTGTCCCCATCACAAATGATTACGGTCCCACGTGTCAAGGGTGATGACCCTGATGACCCCCCTTTGGATTCTACCTGGGTTTAGTAACACAAAGAGCACAAAACCCTTTCCAAGCCCTTGCGCAGCCTTGCAGAGCACTGGCTGGTCCCTGTGCTCCTGCCTGTGGAACTCGGTGACACGCGACAGCCACCATCTGGGAAACAGGATGGGGCTGACCCTGGGATCTCCAGCGCTGAATAGAACAAGCTGCTCCTGGTGAGCTCGGAGACCTGGAGCTGGGATGGATGCACACGGCACAGGGGCTTGCACACAAGCTGCGTTTTCCATCTCCTGCAGTATCTGGTGGTTTCCAATGGTAAAACAAGCCAAACAGGACTTCCCAGCCGCGGGGCAGAGCAGAGTGGCTATGTGCACTGACGCGCTCAGAGCATTGCAGTTATCAGTGGAAACCACTTGGTTAAAATCTCCAATTTTCCATTGGAAAACAGCTTTATTTTCTCTTTCCTGGGGTGCAGCTGGGGTTTCTGATGGGCACTAAGGAAATCTCACTGGTGCTGGTGCTCACAACCCCCTGGGCTGTCATTCTGCTCCAGCCATGGGTGTATGGCTTGGGCCCCACATGGTGGATGAGCCGCATTTTCCTACAGCAGCAGGTTAAAGGGGATTTATCACCCTCACTCCCAAATACACGGGATTCCCCACAGGATATTCCCCACATTCCCAAGGAGCCATGGAAATGGTCTGTACCACCAGACCCCCGTGGGTCCCAGCACCCCAGCACAGCTCCCGTGTATTTAAGGCTGCCCTTCAGCAGGATGTGACCCAGAGGTCATGGGCTAGTGTTGGGGTGCAGGGGACAGCACCTGAAAAGGGCCACTGAAAAGGGCACAATCCAGCCACAGCCACCTTATAAAGCGAGCATGGAAAGCCATGGAGGCTCCAAATCATAAATTTAATTGTGTTGAAAAACACAGTAGTGCTAAACTAGGGTTTAGTTTAGGATTTGCATGTGGAGATCCCTCTCTCCACTGCTGCAGAGCCAGCGCTGAGTAGAGGTTTTAATGGCAAAGTTCAGCTTCGTGCATCTCAGAGCTGTGTTTTGGGAAGGGATGCTGGGCTGCTTTGGGATGAGGGCTGTGCAGGGCAGTGACTTGGGAAGGGGATGCAGACGGGACATGGCAAGGCAATTGATTCCTCCGCCCCATGGAATCGGCTCCGATGATCTCATTCCCAGAGCAGCTTTTACTTGACAGGAGGATTGGGAGGATGACTGCAAATTGCAAACAAACACAAGAGAGCCAAGAATCATGTATTTAGAGAACATTCTGCAGGTTTTCTTGAGGGTCTGGTTTGAGCCTGGCACTTGTGGGTTGTATTTGCACTGGAAATAAGATAAACGTGACACCTGCTCCATTTAATCTTTCTCTCCCTTTTTCCTTCCCCCCTCCCCCCCCCCCCTTGCCTTCTTTGAAGAACTTACCAAAAGAGGTTGAGAAGGAGCAAGAGATATTAGCTCATGTGCCTGATTAATGATTCTCCGGGGGGAAAGGAAATCATTTAACCACAATATAGAGCGCTTTTGATTGAAAAGAACTTTAAATTCCATGTTGGAGCCAGGAGCGACAATTGGAATAACAAAGTAAAGAGAGCACGTGGCTGCTGGGTTTATCACCACCAGCCACGGGGACTTTGTATCACTGTTAAAGCAATCGAATGAGTAAATACACAAACAGGCTCCCAAATACAAAAGCAAACAGGGAGAGAGATGATGGAGAGCTGCTGATGAAGGGAGGGTTCAAGGAGCGAAAGAAGGAGGAGATTGGCTTTAGTCTTGGCACGTGGCAAGCTTTGACATGAGGATGCTTTGGTCTGTGTTGTGCTTCTTTGAAGCATGCTGCTTCCCCATTAGCGCTGCAGGGTCCATCCCACACATCTCGGAGCTGCTGATCCCACCAACACCCCAGCTCCCAGGGATTCCCTCTTCACCTCCCTTGCCAAGGTGGGAGCTGCAGTTCCAGCTAGGAGCATCTTCCCTGGCAACACGGCTTGGCAGGTTGGGGAAGGAAATTGGCCCTCAGCAAAGAGCGCAGCCAGGACCGAGTCCTACCAGTGCTGCGCTGGGGACACCTCTGATGGATTTATGATGTTCCTCCCATCACTCCTGTAACAAGAGTATTAAAACCACTAATGCAAAACTGTGGATTATTTTTCCCCATCCTTGCACATGCTCTTTTAACACCCAAAGAAACAAACCAGCAATTTGCAGTTTCCTGTAAGTGATCCATCAGGAATGAGTGAAGAAAGTATTGCCACAATCGTATTAATTCTGCTGAGGATATCCTAATGAGCTATTGCCTTGCTCCGTGAATTCTCTGCTTGTTTCTCCCCACCCTCCTCTTCCTCCTGAACCGACTTGGAGTGTAGGTGAACATGGGAACATAAAAGCAGAAAGGGAATGGCGTGTGCAGAATAAGCTGTTTGCTTTCCTCTGATTGTTGCTATTAATAAAACATTACATTAAATCAGTGCTGGAAGAATATAATTGGGACCATCCATCACATGTCTAGAGGAGAAGGGCTCCTGTTCATCAGCCGAATGGAGCGGCTGCTGTTACCTACCCCAGCAGTGAGCATGGGGAAGAGATGGTCTCATGTCCCCGTGTTTTGGACCAATCCTCTCCCCATGATCAGCACCATTTTTGTCCATTTTATGCCTTTCTTTTGTATTGACAAAGGCAGGAGCTGAGGGCAGAAGGAGGCATTAACTGGGGACCCCATGCCTGGACAGGAGATGGCCGGGATTTGGGATTTGCTATTGGGGTTTTGTGTTTGAGGGTGGTTTCTCTCCATGGCCGGCTCCTCCTCACTCCGCACAGGGATGAAGGCTTCTCCATCGCTTCTGCCGACGAAGCCAGCGGGAAACACCCCTCGCATTCACAGCAATAAACTCCCTTGCAATAGGGAGCAGAACAGCCATCATTTCATCCACTTTTCAGGGCAGCTGAAGCCATTACATGAAGGAGTTGATTCATTCAACACCAACAGGAGGTTTTTTCCCCAGCCCAGTAATTTGTGTTGGGCTAATGCACCTCTTCATAGAATCCCATTATATAAAGCGGCAAATAACGCAGCGTGTGCTCCCAGCTGAGCACAACGACAGGGATGGACTCAGTGCTGCTGGGCTGCTGAGGAGGAAGCTCCCATTACCAACCCCTTAGCCCTGCACTATGGGATCTGGGGAGGAAATCGTGCCAGTGGATGCAGGGCTCTGGGTCTTCCAGCATCAATCCTTGGTCTGATCTCTATTAAAACCCTGCGCTGGCAGCTTCTGACCTGCAGTGTCCAGACTAAATTTCCAGGTGGTAGCATTGTTTGGTCTGTGAGATTTAATAAACCCTTTCATATTTCCTCCTGGTGAAGGTATTTGTTCCTTTCACTTTCAGCTTTTGATGTTCTTTGATGAATCAAACAGGTCAAATCCCTTTAGTCTGTCACTGCACAGCATCTTCCCCAGGTTCATTCCTGTAACTCTCTCCTCAATTCTCAGTGCATTCCCTTAGACCTCTAACACTGGCTGGACATAATGATGCCCCAGCAAAGCCATTCGTTATGAAAGTTCTCTATTAAAACATCAACAGACCATTCCCCCAGATTCATGTTTTATCTTCCCATTCCTTGTTATGCAAAGAACAGCAAATAAATGATGTCATATACATACATCAGACTTCTAACTAGCGCTAATGATTCTACAATAAAACCAGACTGATAACTGGTGAGACAGAGATTAAGCAAAATAAGACAAATGCATGTGGTACAATATTTTAAAAACATGTTCCTAATTTCAGAGCACCAAGGCATGATCACAGCTAAAAATAATGCCAATCCATCACACGGAGGGTTTGGGACTCATTTTAGACAATGAAGAGCTAGAAGAAACGTCGGCTTTCTTTCAGTATTAATACATAACTAAGCAATCCAAGAGGAGGATATCACATTGATGGCATAAATGGATCATAATAAAAGACCATTTTGACATGTCAATACTATTACTCAGTTGTATTAGAGAAATCAGAAATGGAAGAGGCCTTTTAACGAGAGATGATGCCTCCATCTCTGACGCAGACCCCACGGTGTTCAGCCTGGGGAGCGGATCCAGCTGGGAAAGCACCAGCTTCGGGGGCACATTGTGATCCAGCTCCCAGACAGGTTATTTGAACCTGAGCCTCAGTTCAGTCCCCAGCTCAGGATTGCCTCTCCTTGTCCACCGCCCCTTGCCCTTGCCCTATTCCTAGGTAAGAGCAGGGGATGCAGCAGAACCATTCCCATCCCGGCTGGGTGTCAGGCACACCAGCATCCCCTACAGCCATTTGCTGGTGCCCCTATCCCAAATCCAGCGTGTTGCCTATGTCTCTCACATGTATAATTGGTTATCTGAGCACTGAAGATTAATTACTGGCACTTAATCTCCCTGGAGAGCACTTAAGCCACCACCATGCATTAGTCTAGCTTGTGCTGCAAGGCAGACACAGGGTGCCATACTCAGCCCCTGCTCCTTGCTTTGGGGGCTGCTAGGTTTGGGGTGTCTGAATGGCACTGCCAGGGTACAGCCCCATCAGTGCCTCTGTGCTGCGATGGCACCAGCCCTGACACCACAAGCGATGGCTCCACTGCACCGTGTAGCACCACATCCCACCCCAGCACCACGCTCCTATGCCGGGCAGTGGGAATTGGCCATGCAGGAAGGGAACGGGCTCTTGTGAGCAGAGGGCATGCTGCTGTGTCTCCACACATGTTACTGCCCACTTGACAATCAGTTCATATGGTTTCTAGAAACCCTGTGGGAGCAGCACAGATCTGGGGACACCAAGAGCTGCTTTATGTGCCGGGCTGGAAAGTTGTCAGCGATGTTATTTGCTTGTGTTCAGTTTTGCACAGCAGCTGATTCCTTCAAGTGATGGGAACTGGGTTTGGAATGAATTGGTGATTTGAAGGTCTGGGGAATAGGAGCCAAAGGGAAATGAGAAACTGTGGTGTGGGGCTGATCCTGCTGCTTGGAGTTTGCTGATCGCTTTGTGAAATGCATCCAAGCCTAAACTGTATCTTGAGTCTCTTCGAAAGAGAGAAGGACCAATTTGCTTGGAGATGAATGGGACTGGAGGCCTTTTCCCAGACTAAATTTCCAGGTGGTAGCATTGTTTGGTCTGTGAGATTTAATAAACTCTTTCGTATTTCCTCCTGGTACACTGCCGTATCAAAGCACCTCACACACTGGAGCTCTATTTCTGAGCTGGATCTTGGCTGCTTTGGGCATTCGGGTGTTTTGTGGAGGATGCTGATGTAGTTTCATTGCTTTCCATCCCTGGGAGAGGAGGCTGCTTTACACCAGAGGAAGCGAGGGCTCGTGTTTGTGTGCTTGCCTTTCTGTGTTAGGGGGAAGCAGCACATGCGACTGCAAGCTGCTAAGTGCTCCAGAAGAGATACTTGTTTTTTCTCCCCACATAGCTTGTAGGCTTTAGATGAGCTGCACACTGGGTTCAGGGGTGGATCCTCAGGCAGCAGAGGAGCTCAACACCTTCACCCCAACGATCACCCTTCTCCATTTGCTCAGCTTCAGCCCTGCAACCCAGACAGCGAGGATGGCGTGAGAAAAGCAAAGCCTCCAAGTGCTCAAGGAGAGAGTTTTCCTTGCAGTTGCTTTGTCAACCCCTCCACAGTGGCCAAGCATCCCATAGGAGCTGTCCTCCACACATCAGTCCTCATCCATCACCTTCCACTCGGTGCCCTGGTACCCTGCAGGACACTGCCGCTCATGCTCTCATGCCCAGGCACAGCCTGACCAGGGTCCTGCTCTCAGCTCCCAGCCCTCACTTATCACCAGATCCCTGCTTCAATGAGAGCCATAAACAAGGCATAAAAAGGAGAGAAAGCATTTAATATTTCATTCTAGTTTGTTGCAGAGTCAAGAAGGATCCAGGCGCTCAGGATCCCTCCTCCAGCCCCAGCACTTGCTTACAGAGACAGGAGGGTGACAAAGGATGGACGCTGCTCCCCTTTAACCCTCTAAAGCAGTTCTTCTTCTGCTTTTCCTTCTTGCCTGGCAGGTGGCAAGTGCCAAGCTGCACATGAGCAGGGACATCGGTGCATCCCGGGAAGGGACGGAGATACCCGTGAACTGGTGAGCTGATGCGCGGATTGACTCCACAACTCGTTAAACTTGTAAAGTAGGTATGCTTTTTATTCAGCGCTGAGACGCACGGGGATAATTCCTCAAAGTCACGCGTGCCTCAGTGTTGTTTCCCTCTACATTTATTATCTAAAGTTATATATATTCATAAGGTTGCACAATACGCCTATACATATTCATATCCTATCCCCGCTTCGTATTATAATGAGCCAGAAGGTCCTCTGCGCCTGCGCAGTGCCCCCTCTGGTCATGGGCAGGGGTCTCAAGATGAAGTAAATGAGTCTTCCTCCTCTGGGTAGGGGTCTTCAAGATGAAGTAAATGAGTCTTCCTCTTCTTGCACTTTTCACCTTTTTAGTCTTTATGTGTGGCCTTAGAGATTGGTCAGTGTCCCAGCCGTAAATCCTCTACTTCTCCCCTTTATCAGTAGAGTTTGATCAGTGTCCCAGCCATAAATCCTCTGCTTCTCCCCTTTATCAGTAGATTCAGGCGTCTGCTTATTAACAGGACCGGAGGTCTCTGTTCTGCTTAGCAGGCATTTAGTCCTTTTGTTTAAACAAATTCCTCTAACCCCCTTGTACAACCCCCCTGTACAATCCCCTTGTACAACCCCCCTGTACTAGCCCCCTGTACAATGGTCAAACCTCTGTATCAGTGTGCGGGCCCGAGCTCGGCGGTGCCACCCCTTGGGGTGTGGAGCATGGTCTTAGAAGCCCGGACTGGTTCGGGTAGAAGGGACCTTAAATCTCCTCCAGTTCCAACCCCTGCCACGGGCAGGGACACCTTCCACTCGAGCAGCTTGCTCCGAGCCCCTGTGTCCAACGTGGCCTTGAACACTCTCAAGTGCTGGGGGCACCTGCAGGCGGGACAGCTTCGTGCTGTGACCCCCCCAAGCTGGGCATCGAGTACCAAAGCCTTTAGTGGGGTGGTGCCCGGGGCTGCGCAGAGCTGGCTCTGCCCCTCACCCTTCCTGGGGTGCTGTGGCTGGTTGCTCCTTCCTTTGGGGGCACTCCAAGGAGCAGCCAGCAGCGGAGTCACCAGCCAAGAAGCGGCTGTGGGGTGGTGCTGCTGCTTAGCTACGGCCACATCCCGGCAGCACGTGATCAGATTGGCAATTTAATAGGGAGCCTTTCAGCCCTGCACACACACTCCAGTTCAAGCGCCATTGAAATGGGAACCCGGAGTGCCCATGGCGGGAGCTGACCCCTCCCCATCCGCCACCTCCATTCCCAGGGAATGCGTGATGCTCAGTGCACATGAGAGGGCTCGCTGGGGGCGGGAAGGCGGTAGGCAGGCAAGAGAGGATGCTCGGGGCAGGTACATTTGTTGCTGGGGGCATGGACTGGCTGCGCTGTGAGGAGCTGAGCAGGAGAACACGTGGTGGAGCTCGGGCTGGGACCCCTGGGAAGCCCAAGGAAGACCTGGAACAGCAGTTGGTGACTGCTCCCAGGAAAGATCAGGGTGGTGGAGAAGCATCCCAGGGAGCGTGGAAGCCAGGGAGAGAGATGGTTCTGAGGGTCTGGGGACACAAGAGAGTGGTGGGAGCATCCCATCCCCATCGAGCTGGGGATTGGAGGTGCTGTACAGACAAAGGCTGCATGAAAAGCTTGTGGCCTGTGGATCAGGCCTGGCAAGAGGGACGGGTGCTCCTCGGGCTTTCTGGGAATGCTCAGGATCCAGAGGGTGCAAACACCAAAAGCAGCCAAGAGACACCCCGGGGGATGCAAACACCAAAAGCAGCCAAGAGACACCCCGGGGCTGGGATCCCTTTTCCAGGCAAGGTTCAAAAGGAAAACACAAGGAAGGGGTGGCTTTTTTTTTCCTCCGTGCTTGCTTATCCCTCTTTGCTAGGCAAAGGAATTGCCTGGCACAGAAGGGAAACGATGTTTTCTTTCCCCTGGTGCTATTGCCTGTTCAGATGGTACCCACTGGGGTGGATGTATCTGGCCTCCTCTGTACCTGGGATGTGCTGGCATTCCCACATCCCTCTACCTTGGGAGAATCACAGTCTTTATAAGCTCCCCAGTGCTTGCTGTTGCTTTTAAAAAGCTGGTGGCACTGTCTGGCTTCAAGTGGCTTTTACATAATACAGACTGTCAGGCCAGATGATCATCACGGTCCCCTCTGGCCCTCAAATCTCTGAATCTAAAAATGAGAGGGCACCAGCACCTACCTCCTTGCTTCTGGCTGATTGAATCCGGGGCATCACGTGTTCTCTTTATCCTCTCCTTTTCTCTCTCCCCTCCCTGCATCATCTTTAACTGAAGGTGCATTCTCCTTCCCCTGGTGCCCGGGGCTGGCAAATAACGTCGGAAGGAGCAGACCTCTCCAGCCTCGCGCTGGGATATTCTCCTCCCCAATCGCAGTGCTTCACTGGTGGGATCAGGGGTGCTCGGGCTTGGAGATGGCTGGATGGAAAACAGTGCTGAGCTCTCCCGGTTGCTTTAAAAAAAGCAACTGAAGTTCTCCTGGCTCCAGAGTGAGCTCTTTTGGGAGCCGCCGGAAGGGACCCGACCAGGCACGCTCCCCCACGCGCACACTTGGGTGCTGCACGCGTGTTCTCACGCGCAGGCACGTACGTGTGCGAGCACACACACCTGGGGGAAGAGCTTCAACGGCTCCGGCTGTTAACGGCCCTCCCAGTGCTACAACTCCCCGGGATTAATGTGATGAATTTTAAAGTCTAGAGGCGTCGACTAGGGAATCCGTCCTTTGAATCTCAAGTGTTCCAGAGTCTGAGCTATCGTGGTGCTGTATCTTCTGATACTCGCCTCTCCTCCCTCATAAGTAGCAGTCTCCTTTTGAGTCGTCAGAAAAGGTAATCCAAACGTCATTTCATAAGGAGATATCCCTAAAGCCCATCTGGGTTGTGTTCGAACTCGTAAAAATGCTAAAGGCAAACACTTTACCCAGGACATTTGGGTCTCAATCATTAGTTTAGTTAACGTTTGTTTCAAGAACATGTGTTAGTCCTGTAGAAGGCTGTTTTGCAAGGAGCCAAGTGCTGTTCCTGTGGGCAGCCTGAGGTCTAATCCACTTTTCTGACCCCCCAGGTGGTTCTTGCCAGTGATGCCACTGAGAGATGAGCCTGAGCTAAGGGCCAAGTTGTCAGCTTTTTTAGCTGTCCTCTTGCCACTGCAGTATTGCTTCCAGAGCTCTGCGGGTGTGAACTTCAGCTCTCCGTTCGTGTAATCCTTGAACTTTAATAGTGCATTTAACAGCTCCACTGGGAATGTCGTAGCAGTGTTCCTCGCTGCCAGGCAGGCTTTCTGTTTGTTATTATTGTCTTCTTAAAGTGTGTGCCTTTCATTGATTAGAAAGCCCTGGAACTTTTGATGGATGGGGCCATGAGAAGGCGAGGGTTTCCTCCTGTCTGGTGTCTGGGAGGTTAACTAGGAAAGATGTTCAGGCAGAACTGGGATATTCTAGGTGTCATTTTCCTTCTGGGAATAGAAACTTCTTGGGAAGGTGATTTTTTTAGCCAAGGCACATAAATGTATCGAGCCATGCGGCTAAAAATGATCCATTCAGTTAGCTTAAAGAATCCTACTTTGTATGGGGTTTAGGTCTCCTTATTTTTTGTTTTTTCCTCACCTCTGCAATATTAGTTTGAAGAGTATTTTATGTAATAAAATGGAAAACACATGGATATAGTGGGCACCTTGGCATCCTGGAGCGAGCACATCAGAGGGGAGAAGTGGCAGTTGTATGTGCTGTGGGTCAGATTTGGATGTGGCAGAGGATAAGTTTCATAGGTATATTTGTGGGAAATCTTTTGAAACGCTTGAACTGAGATTTGTCAGAGGGGCAGCAACACCTCTGCCTTGGCATAGAATCACAGAGTGGTTTGGGTTGGAAGGGACCTTAAAGCTTGTCCAGTTCCAACCTCTGCCACAGGCAGGGGCACCTTCCACGAGAGCAGCTTGCTCCAAGCCCCTGTGTCCAACCTGGCTGTGAACACTGCCAGGGATGGGGCAGCCATGGCTTCTCTGGGCACCCTGTGCCAGCGCCTCAGCACCCTCACAAGGAAGAGCTTCTGCCTAAGAGCTCATCTCGGTCTCCCTTCTGGCAGGTTAAAGCCATTCCCCTTGTCCTGTCCCTACAGGCCCTTGTCCCAAGCCCCTCTCCAGGTTTCCTGTAGCCTCTTTAGGCATTGGAGCTGCTCTAAGGTCTCCCCTTCAGGAGCCTTCTTTTCTCCAGACTGAACCAGCCTGGCTCCAGAGCAGAGCTGCTCCAGGCCTCGCAGCATTTCCATAGTCTCCTCCGGCCTCTCTCCAGCATCTCCAAGTCCCTCTTGTGCTGTTGCCCCAGAGCTGGATCAGGACTACGGGGGGTGGGGGGTGTGTGTGGGGGTGTGGGGTGTCTCCCCAGAGCACAGCAGAGGGGGAGAATCCCCTCTCTTGACTTGTTGCTCACACTCTGGGGGTGCAGCCCAGCACACGGGGGGGTTCTGGGCTCAAGCGCCCACTGGAGCTTCTTGTAGACCAAGAGCCCCATGTGCTTCTTCTCAGGGCTACTTTCAATCCATTCTCCCCCAGTCTGTGTTTGTGCCTGGAATTGCCCCAGCCCGCGTGCACATCCTTGCCCTTGGCCTTGCTGAGCTTCATACAGCTCTCACAGAATGCTGAGGTCCTTGCCTGTGTCTGTGCCCTGTGTCAGACATCCTCTGCTCTTGACCCATCCAAAATGGGCTTCTGCTTTCACTATGTGCTGCTGCTGCTGCCTGTTGCTCTGCCTGTATGGCAGTGAAAGGGAAGAGGTGGGATTTTTGCCTTCACGTGTAGAGGAGGTGATCATAAGTCCTTAGACTTGAGGCTCAGTTGCTTTTACTCAGGTCTGCTTCTATGGCAGTAGGAAAGCCCCTTCCTGCAGCCTGTAGCAGGAGCTGTGCTGAGCCTGGAGGTACCATTGGAGTGTATCCCCAGGTTTTCTCATCTTTTGTCAGTGCAGACCAGAGGATGATGAGTTTCTTGGTTTTGTGGGATTTCCAGGGCCTGAGAAGCTGGCTTTTATCACTGCTTGCTTGATTTGTTGTGGAAAGACTGTCATTTGTCTTGGATTTGCTGCAGGACTTTCTGCTAAATCCCCAGGACTTGAGAAGTTTGCTCTGTGGAAAATTAACTCTGCTCTCACCACTCAAACCCTAAATAATAGCTATGAAAGGTTTATTGAGCAAGTAAGTAAATCTCCCAGGGTGTGACTTCTATTTCCCACAAGAAATACCTGAAGCCAGTCACTTGCCAAACTGAACAAGTGAGGTGGTGCAGCTCAGAGAAAAACAACTGGTTATTTTCCTTACAGGCTTTCCATCGGGCCTGGGGAGGGGAATTGTCATCCCTGTGAGGAAAAATGAGTATTGAAAAGTGTTTCTGCCCTGCCAGAAAGGCAGTTTTCCTTGTTGTTCTTCCGTTCAGATGCTTTCCTCAGACACTGCTGTAAGAGGCACTAGAGGCAAAGCCTTGATATTCAGACAGACCTTTCCTGTATTGGAAGGCTGTCTTGGGCAGGATGTTTCTTTTGTACTTAAGTCAATCCCTGCCTTTTTAATACTATGATGGCAGGGGGTTGGAACCAGATGTAACGCTCTTTAAGGTCCCTTCCAACAGAAACCATTGTATGATATGATTCTGTGTGCTCCGTAACGCAGCTTTGGTTCTTCGGGGAGAACTAACCTGGCATGAGATTGTAGATCAGACAGGCCAGGATGTGTCCACTTCTAAATCCTGCATAGCGTTTTGCTCAGAGCAGCTCACAAATCTGTGCTCAGATGGTGCCTGTCTTTTCCTGTTGAATGGCTGGGCCTAGTTCTGGGTTGAATGGTAGCCTGTGGGAGGAGAAGCTCTTTGTTTGATACTTAATAGTAAAAAGATGAAGATTTTATCTCCTTGCTTCCTTCCTTATGTGTGGGCCCAGTGAAAACCTCATGAGGTTGGGCAAGGGCAAGGTCCTGCATCTGGGACAGCTCAATCCCAAGCACAACCACAGGCTGGGCAGAATGGATGGAGCAGCCGTGAAGAGAAGCACTTGGGGCTTTTGGGTGACAAGAAGCTCCCCATGATCCAGCTTCAGTGTGCTCTTGAGCCCAGATCCCCCCTGTGTCCTGGGCTGCACCCCTAGACCCTTGTCACTCCAGGCAATGTTTTGCTCCCTCTGGTTTGTGCTCTGTGGAGAGATGAGGTTATTGTGCAGCCATGAAACACCTGGGCTTCAACCCTGGGGGTCCCACTCAGGGGATCCAATCCCACATGAGATTCGAACAGCTTGTTTCTTAAAATGCCCTAGAGATTGTTATTAAATCACAGAATCGCACACTGGTTTGGGTCGAAAGGGACTTTAAAGCTCATCTAGTTCCACCCCACCTACCTTCCACTAGCCCAGCTTGCTTGAAGCTGGTTGCTGTGTTAGTAGAACAAGTCCACCTGGTTTCTGGTGTGGTGATTTATTTATTTATTTATTTATTAGTATATTTTCTGTCTTAAATCTAAAACTGAAAGGTGAGAGTCCAATGGGAAGAGGGGTAAAAAGCAGAATGACAGGAATGCAAGAATTAATGCGTGGACACTCGTGTCAGTTTTAAGCTCAGCAGGTCTGTGGCTGAACTGTGCCCCAGCATTTAAACTGTGATGCTTGGATCTAAATGGTTGTAATTCCTTGTCTTGAAACAGAGAGAACGTGAGCTCGAGGAAGGAGGTGTTGGAATGAGCTTGACTCAAGAGAACGCTGGGAGGAAGGAGGAGGGTGGGAAGCGAGAGATGATAAGCCCAGCTCTGAGAGAAGCGCTCACAAAACAAGGTGAGGTTCTGCAAAGAGCAGATGGTGGCCCAGGCTTTGAAGTCTTAGTGGTGGACTTTTAGCAAGCCAAGTGACAGGCGGTGTTCTTTGTTAGAGGTACTGCTGTGGACCCTCAGTCATGGCAGGCTCTGAGCAGGGGCAGGACAGGGCTTAGGCAGGGGCTGTTGGTACCTTATCCTTGCAGGGAAGGAGCCTGAAGCTGGGTAATACATCTGAGTGTGATGCACTCTGAGTGTGGTGAGTGTTTCAGAGTTCAAAGGGTTTAATGTAGCTGCTAAGCAGCTTGGGGGAGAAGATGATGGTCCCCATGCCTTCAGCTCCAAAAGCGTGTGTTCCTCAAAAAATACTTAAAGATCGGCTGTGCCCCTGCTTTTACTTCTGTTTCAAACTCTGATTTTGTTACTGAAACTTTGTTTCCAGAGAAGAAGGTAGTTCAAATGAGCTTTACCAATCCAGTGCTGATCAGATGAGTGGCCTTTGAACAAGCTGTAGAGAACTTAATGGCCTTTTCAAAACAAAGGAGGACAAGCTTGAGAAGAGCTGGACTGAGGGCCCTGCAGTTCAGAAGCCTCAGTTCTGAGTGGCAGATCCAGCAGAAGGGTGATGGCAGCTTCTGTTCAGCTGGAGACTGAAGGCAGTTTAGTTTAATGTCTTTTCTTTCTTAGGATGAGAATGCGTTCAGTTTTTCTTGCTTGCTAAATCAGTAGAATGTCTCCTGATGCTGCTGAGAGCACAGTTCTGTTATTGCAGTGGAGGCACCTTGCTTCAGAGCTGGGCTCTGATTTTCCATGTCCTGTGTGAGTCCGGCAGCTGTGGGATCCCAGCACCTTTGCTCCCCAAGATTGGAGCCTGAGCTTTTGTAAGTGACTGGTGATGTGTTTGCCCATGGTCATTGGAGTGGGCTGCTGGAGACAGGGCTGTCTAGAACTGGGCAGTGGGGAGGGAAGTTCTCTTGTCTTGCAGCAAGTCCCCCGCTTCAGAAGCTGGAGCGGCACCAAGTCCCCCAGGCAGCTCAGGTGTTGCTTTGACACACAGGGACCTGAGGTGGGCTGGGGAGACTGCCCTGGCTGTTCTGTGGTGCAGGGCCTGTGCTGGCTCTTTGCGCCGTGGCAGTCACAGGGGTGTTTCACACTGGTTCACTTTCTGATCCCGTCTGCGTTGGTTTGGTTTTGGGCAGTGAATGAAACTGTGCTTTTCTTATGGTCTGCAGAAGTGGCCACTTGAAGAATGAAATGCTGTAATGTTTTTGACTGCAGTCTTGTCTCATGTCTTCTGTCCCGCTTTGAGTTAACGGAAGCAAGTCCTTCCGCAAATCACAAGGCTTTTGTGCTTTTTAAAAGCATTTTCTTGAAGTCTGAGCAGAGCTAGGAATGAAGCTGGGTGTTTCTCCATCATGCTTGGGCAATCTGAAAAATTCCAGTGCCCAGATTCCACGTCTTTCTATATTTGTATAAAATAGTGATATAGTTTGAAGGGGTTCCTTTCAACAACAGTATTTCTTGTTTTCTTTTCCTTACTGATTTTCTAGCTTTAGCAGAACACTGCCTTTTGGGTGGTGGTTCTAGTGTAGGAGTTGTGCTACCACTTGCAAAATGCACCTTAAATCAGTGGTGATGAGTTACTGCTGTGTGTCAGTGACTTCAGCTCAGGCCCTTTTAAACTGCATTCTTGCAGAAAACTGGGATCTTTTTTGCCTGTAAAGAGTTTCCTAGTGTGAAGTTCCCCTTTCTGCACCGAGTTTCAGCTTCCACAAATAATCAGTGCTTCAAACAAGGCAGCTTTTATTTAAGGCGATGGCTTGATAGAACCACACTGATTTGCCAGCTCTGTGTTACTTGGAGGAAAAGCCTTCTGAAAGTCATTTGAGTTTGTGAAGACAGTGTGACACCAGACTGGCTTTCACCAGGCTAATGGTGACTGCACTCTTAGAGGAGGATGGGTAAGTCTCTTTTCTTGTACTCTTTGAGGATTTTTTTTTAACCACTCCTCTACTTCCTTCTTTTATAATTAAATCTTTTGCTCTGTGCTTTCAAAGGCTTGCCTGTAAAGCAGCTTTTGGTGGTGTAGAGATCTGAACTGGAAAGTGTCTCTGGGTTTCTTTCTGGACATTTTGCCACAATCAAATAGTCAGCAGTCCTCAAAAGCAGTTCCCAAGTTGTACTTGTAGAAATTTGACTTATCTGTTCCGCTTGAAAAACTAAAATAGCATAATAGCTCGCATATGCACAAAATTCATACGTATTCAGGAGCTTAGAAGGACATGCTATGGGTATGGTACTTGTAAGCGATCAAAACCAGAATACCTTGGATAGCCTGGAACACGACACGGGTATGTAGCTGGCAGTATCCTACCTCTGTGGCTGAGAGTACTGCAGGGTCCCTCAATGAATTCTTTGAATTTCAGTGAAAGGACTTTTAAAGGACTGGTATTTAGGGACTGTTATTTCCAATACAGAGTTGAAATGCTGCGATGCAGTTTCAATGGTCACAGAAATGTTTTGCCCCATACCAGGGAGCAGTCAGCATCTGTGGTGCTGGCAGTCTCTTCAGTTCAAAATCTGCCCATGGCTTATTAAAGTCCAGTTGGATTGTCAGGGCCAGCAATCACCAAATGTTTATCAGCTTAGTGTTACTGCATGATAACACTCCCTTCACCCAAAATCTTAATTCATGTCTTCTTGTAGTAAATAAAATGACAACTTTGGTGAAGCTTGGCAGACTTCTAAGTCATTCAGAGTTTATCATCTAGAGCAGGATCAACTAATATGCAGACTTAGATAAGACTTTAGTCAGGACTTGAGCTGATTACTGTCAGCCTGCTTATAATTTAAGTATTCCTTTGAATATTGGGCTTTAGAAACAATAAGTGGATTGTGTTTGTTCAGCCTTAATATCTGAAGGTGCATCAGGACGGTGAGCAGAGTCCCATGGAGACAACAGTCTGTATTGTTTGGAGGGTGTTGTATCCAAATACTCAGAGTGATTGCTTATGAGTAATGCCTTAAGAGCAGAGAAGTGAACGTGTTCATGGGGAGTCCTGGCAGGTTCAGAGTTCTGGACCATTGGTAAGGTTTGATTTTTTTTTTTCCCCATCATTTCCCTTGGCAGAGCCCCGGTGAAGTTGTGGCAAAGGTGGTGGAAGAGATGAGCTGGCCTGAGCTTTCGCAAGGGTTGTTCAGCAGAAGCTGAACAGAACTGAGAAGGCCCTCAGACTGATTCTTGGACACGCGTCCTCACATGTTTGGTTTGGAACTTAGCACTGCTTGGTCTCGCTTCAACCTTTTACTTTCTTTGAGCCCAGACTGCCCTGGCTGCCTGTGTTGCAAGCCAGCCGTAAAGCAACTGCTTGAAGAAAGAGGCTCTGCAGAGCTGGAGAGACTCTGCTCCCTTAGAGCAGATGTGTAACAACTGTTCTGATTGATTTAATTTATCTAACTTCCAAGTCTGAAGACGCATGGGGTGGCCAGTGCTGACTGTGGTGGCTTAGCAGGGTCACCACCCTTTCTGTCAGTTACCTCCATGGTGAAGGCCCAAGTTCAACGGCTTTGCACAGTGGTTTTGAAGTTCTGCAAGTATGTGCTGTTTCTTCTTGTAACCATAGCTGAGACTCCTGGCAGCAGCAAGCAAAATGAGTAAACCCCTTCTCGTCACTAAAGCTGGCTGAAGTTTGTAAGACTCTGTTTTGATATTGAATAGGTCCAATTTTCTTGGCCTTCAGAGGAAGCTGTGGGCTCTCCACATGGTGGAAGTTGATTTAAGTAACTAAAGAGCTTGACACCTTGCTCAGTTTAGCTGCTTCATCTCTTCCGTCATACAACTGGGTAGCAGATCTGGGTGAGCATGTCCTGTTTCCAATTTAATTTTAACCTAAACCCCATTTTAAAGCAGTCGTCTTACTTCTACTGACAAGAGATCTGTGAGAGAATGATCTTACATGAATGCTGTTGCTGATTCTGAAAAGTGAACAAATAAGGCTGGGGCTGTGCTGGTTGCCATCAGCAAGGAGCCTGCCTTGGGCAGCTGTAGTAGAGGGAGCAGGAATGCAGCATCCTTTTCACATTTGGCTTTTGAGACTATAAATTCCCTATTAGAAGTGCTGATGTCTTTCTCCAGGAGAGGACTGAATGATGGGCCATATGGAAAACCAAGGCTGGTTTTGGCTTGCAGTAGTTCTTTCTTCCATGCTGTATAGGGCTTTATTCATTTAGGGAGGAAAAGGCTGGAATATTGTCTATTCCCACGGAGCTGGATGGGGAGAAGGATCTCAGGACATAGGAGCAGCCTGACACTGATGTCCCCAAAGCCCTGCTTAATGGGGCAGGGGAGCCCCACTGCTTGCTCCTGCAGCCACTCCCCCTGTGCTGTCCATACAGTCTCCTGGAGAGTTGCTTCGGGGGACTGGTCAGGCTAAAATTGCCTCTGTCCTAACCCCTGCAAGGATAGAACCAGTGTGAGGAGACAGGAGTGTCCTCAGCCATGCAGACATCTTCATCTTCACACAGTTTAATTTTGAGCTGGTGCAGCTCTCACTGTAGTTCATGGCTTAGTGTCCTCGGAGCTGTGGGGGACTTTGGGGAGCAGTCACGCTCCCCTGGGACCTCACCATGCAAGAGACACATGGTGACATATGAGCAGGCTCACTGTGCTACTTGCTGTAGGAGATGATGGGCAGTTCTGGTGAGCAGAAGGCTTTTTTCCCCTGTTAATTTCATGCTGCTTGGCAGGAAGGAGACTTGATACCTAGAAGTCGATTTTTCTCTTGAAAGCGTTAATATAAATGTCAGCCTAAAGCTGTCAGTTGAGATGTGCTGGTTTGGGGACAGCCAGGCCATCGACGTGTAAGTGCTGCAGTGGGAATGACACAGTCAGGCTGCTCAGATCCCTCTTATTTTTATGCTGGTTTTTGAAGTGACTTTTAATCCTTCAGATGACACAGTCAGGCTGCTCAAACCCCTCTTATTTTTATGCTGGTTTTTGAAGTGACTTTTAATCCTTCAGACATATTGGTCCCTAGGCACGTTTTTCAAAGAGAAAAAGAACCCAACTCAAGCAGTTTGGGTAGTAATAGTGCTTAGTGCTTAACAAATGCTGTGGAATTAATCTTCCTGGGCTAATAATTTGAAATGAAATTGTATTGATCTTGGTTGAGGAGCAGGGAAGTGATGCGAAATCAGCTTTCCTCTGGGCATAACGCAACGGCTCCCTCTCTGCAGCTCCTTCAAGGGCAGTGGAGGTGGAACTGGTGAACCTGTGAAGTCTGGGTTCAAGCTGAGCCCTGCATTGTGGTTCATTGCCTCTGCCCTCCCTGCTGAATCAGATGTCCTCCAGGCTGGTCAGACCTACCAAGAAGCAGTGGGAATTAGGTCTCTGTGGTTCTGGGGAACAGTCTGTTCTGGGATGGTGGCTTAGGGATGGGGGGAGACGCTTCTGGTTCCCTGTCCTGGTCCTTCCCATATCCTAACCCCCTGGGGTCAGCGAGGTGTTCCACGTTCCGCTAAGAGGCTAGACCTGTTAGTCTGCCTTCCTGTCACATGGAGAAGTCTTCTGGCCACCCTCTGTTGATTCAAGCAAGACAGAGCAATATAACTAAATATGCGGTGAGGAGAAAGTGTTCCAAGTTGTCTGAAGCCCTTTGGGCAGCCATGGCCTTTGCTCCCCTGTGCTCCCAGAAGGAAATGGAAAATACTGTGAGTGGGCACTGGGTAGCATCACCTTGGGCCAATGGGAAAGAGCGGTGCTGAGACTGCGATGCTGAATAATTTGGTGTACCAATTGGCATGTTTTGTGTTTGAGTTATTGCAGGTTCCAATCAATAGTTTGATTATTGTTTTGTTGGTTTCCAGGTTACAAGCTGATTGGGAGCCATTCTGGGGTGAAGCTCTGCCGATGGACAAAGGTAAATGCTCTCTTTCCTTCTTTCACTTTCTAAATTGAAATTAAAAAAGTAGACACTTACTCAGGTAGTACAATTTCCAAATGAAATATTGTTTAAAAAAAGCAGTATTACATTAATGAAACCAAATTTCATCTTCCAAGCTGTAGTTTTACATTTCAAGCTATTAAAATCCTGCTGCGAAGAGTGAGCATGTGGCTGTGGCCAAGAGCTGGGGATATAATTTTCTGTTGTTTTTTTCCTGTTATTCTGCTGTCTGCTAAAGTAACTCCTGCCTCCTGAGGTACACAGCAGGAGCAGAACACCACACAGAAGTGGGAAGGTTTCATCACCACTGTGAGGTCCCTGAAACAAAGATGCTGCAGTCTGTCATTCCCCTGGAATGGGCACACGAGGGCATTTGAACCTGTTGTTGTGGGACTGTGACCACAGTCTAGTGGGGATGGGATGGAGCAGCCCTGAGGAAAAGGACTTGGGGATTTGGGTGACGAGAAGCTCCCCATGACCTGGCTTCAGTGTGTGCTTGAGCCCAGAACCCTCCTGTGTGCTGGGCTGCATCCCCAGGGCGTGAGGAGCTAAAGCAGGAATTGAATGTCAAGTGCTCTAGACACTGACATTGGTTACAGGCAGTGGCTTTGACTCAGATTCACACCAATATGTGAGTATCTTCAGGAGGTTTGTTTGGGGTTTGTATGGGGTGAAAGCAGGAGCGGGGCTGGAAGCATTAGTTTTGAGTTTCATAGTGGTAGCTCAGATTAAAAAGATTGTGTTCTGTCATATGCTGGGAAACAGCCTAAAAGCTGCAAATTTTAGGGTGAGTGTTGATTTGCCTGTTTGACGAAATCCAGAATCTCATAGAATCGTAGAGTGGTTTGGGTTGGAAGGGACCTTAAGGCTCATCCAGCTGCAACTCCCCGCTATGGGCAGGGACACCTTCCACTAGAGCAGGTTCCTCCAAGCCCTGTCCAACCTGACCTTGGTCTCCTCGAATCTGTGAATCTCCTGAAGTCTCTGTTGTTTGAGGAATGGGTGGAATAAGCAGCATTTCCCATTTTGTTTAATTTTCCATCTGCACAGCAAGGCTGTGCATCTGTCAGGGGTCACCTGCGTGTTCTTTCCCCACTGCTCAGTGAAGACTTCCCTTTGGATCACCAGGACTCCTCAGGTGGAGGAAGGTAGATTGAAAGGTACCATTGTCACATTTTGGCAGGGGCTTGGAACTGGATGAGCTTTAAGGTCCCTTTCAACCCAAAGCAGTCCGTGATTCCATGATCTGTGTGCTATGGACTTCTTCCCCCAGGGTGCATCTGTCATCATTCTGAGCTGCTCTGCGACGTGCTCTTGCTTGCACTGTGTGTCCCAGGTGACTTTGGACACCCAGGTTTTTAGTGACTGAAAACTGCAGATGTGCTTGGGGAGCAGATTTAAAGCTCTGCACTCAGCTTAATGTTCTTGGAATTTGTTTGTGTCTTTCTCTGCTGTTAGTCGATGCTCCGAGGCCGAGGAGGATGGGTGTGGGATGGTCAGATGCGAGCTGGGTGGCTGGGCTCCACATCTGGGAGGCTGAGGAGGTGCTACCTTCCCTAGAGCTGTGTCCTCTGTCAGACTGGCTGAGAACCAGTGAAGGAGGAATTGGGGATGCAGGAGACACACACCTCTCCGTGTACTGCTCTGCAATTCCCACTTGGTAGAGGTTTGGTTCCCTCTGGAGATCATTGTCTGAGATTCCATGTGGCTCCTGGTGCTCTAGAGAGCATGGGCTGGCCCATCTTGTGCAAAGCCACCAAGGTGCAAAGCAACATGAGTATCTTTGGTTTGAAATTGGACCGTTTTTCTTACTTCAGGTACCTTCATCCCCACCAATTCAGCTGCAGTCTCAGCGAGTGAAAAGTGATGACTTGGTAACTGTTGCCTTCCTAAAGCAGTCTCTCCTAGATGACTTTCCATTCTAGTCAGTAAAGTGACCCCTCTTCTTAGGGGAATGACTGTGTTAGTTCTCTAAAGGCAATGAGCTCTGCCTGGATGGGAGCGGCGAGCAGCTCCAGCGGTGCTCACTCACTGGGCTGCCAAGGGAGGGTTTTGCCAGGCTGGGAGAGCGCAGGATGGGGTTGGTGAGAGACACTCAGCAAAACCAAACTCAGTGACGTGAAAGTGCGCTGAGTGGGAGGACGTGGAGGTTATTCTCTGAGCTCTTTTGTCTTGCCAGCTAACTCATACGATGGGGCTTGTGCTTCCTCTGGTATTCACGCCTTCCCCAGGGACCTGGTTGCCAGAAATACCCATTCCATCCCAAAGAATGAGTGTGCATGCAATCCCAGGCAAATTCCTCCTGAACCCCACTTTTTCTGTTTCATAGTCCTCAAGTTTTAACAATGGAAATACTTCATGAGGGTATTGAAATGGCAGCATTAGTGCAGAAGGACTGCTAGAATTTTGGAGACAATTTTGGAGAAGCTGTGTCCCATGTTAGTGTTAGGTGTAAGCGTTAGACACTGGTCATCCTGTGAAGTTTGTATTCTGAAATGTTAATTGGGGCTTTTGATGGGCTTTCATCGTATCCTGGTTTGAACAAACACAGCAAATAGCAAGTTTAATGTGCAACTTTTGCTGCTTTTCTTCAGAGCAATTTAATGGCTGGGAAGGAAAACGTACTGCTTGTGTCTTTTGTCTTCCTTTTTTTTCATGTATCAGCTAGCAGTGGTGCATTTAATTCTGCAGTGGTGACTGGACTGGTAGGGAGAGGATTGCCATGCATTTTGTCCCTCTGTCCCTCCACAGCAGGTACATCATAAACAGCAAATAGAAAGCAATAGCGTTGTCAGAACAAGGAATTTTGCTCCTGATGTTGCACTGCAGGCCATTTAACACTGTTCCCCTCAAAATGACCCACTCGGTATTACTTGGCAGCAGCAGCAGCCTGTGTCTGGAGTACGGGGCTGAACCAAGGAAGTCAGACAAGTGTCAATTGAACAGTGGAGTAGCAGGGATAAATCTCCATGCATGATACCTTCCAGGTGCCTCTGCCTCATCATCCCCTAACTGTCATTGGTCACTTTTAAGAGGAAATGTGGAAACAGTAGCCCTAATGATAATGAAAGCTGGAATGCTTCTTTAACTAATGGCAACAACCTGTATGAGTGAAACAGCTTTGCAGGGGACTGGGCTGAAAAATATTCTCATTTATTTACCTCGTGTGAAACGGGTTGCAATTGTTTTTCTTCCACATGGACTGCAGCTGTTTGCTCTTCTCGGACCTCTGTTGAGTTGGAAGACTTAAGGCTCAGTTTGAGACACATCCCAAGGCTCGCTTGATGTACACCTTAGGCTTGGCATAAATTGTAAACCCATAGATGGTTTGTCTTGGAAGGAACCTTAAAGCTCGTCCAGTTCCAACGCCCTGCCACAGGCAGAGACACCTTCCGCTAGAGGAGATTGCTCCAAGCCCTTCCAGCCTGGCCTTGAAGACTGCCAGGGATGGGGCAGCCACAGCTTCTCTGGGCAGCCTGTGCCAGTGCCTCACCACCCTCACAGGGAAGAACTGCTTAACATCTCAGCTCAATGCCTTAGGACCTTTCTTTTCTAGTGATATGTATAGCTGTGTTCTCAAATGGAGGTAGAACCTCTTCTTTCTTTGCAGAGGTCTTTCTTGCTGTAGAGCATCGTTTTGGCTTAAAGACCTTTTACCTGTGATTCAAGATAGGTATATCAAGTTTCATATAAACTGTGAGGTCCATTCTTCCTTCTGGGGGAACCAGAGCCTAGGTGTTCAGAGACGACATATGAAAGCTGTGTCAGAAGCAGGGTATTACTGAGAATTTCTTGTTGCCTTTAATATTATTAAACTGTGTCTAAGTCCCTAAGGTGTCAGATGGGTCCTTCCCATGTGTGTTACAAATAGCAGTGTATAACTCTGTCTGTCTTTTCCTTCAGACATCATACAAATCCAGTGGGCACAGAGTGGCAATGGAAGATGGACCAACCTGAAATGATCTTGCAGGAGGCTATTGAGAACCATCAGAATATGATCAAGCAGTTCAAAGGTAACTTTTCCCATTTCTTCCCTGTGAGTGATGCTTTTGGAAGATAAGCAGCATCAGCATCTTCAAAGCAAATCCCTGGAGGCATTTAAAAAGGTGACACTCAGGGGTGTGGTTTAGTGGTGGACTTGGCGGTGTGGAATTGATGGTCGGGATTGATGAGCTTTTGTAACCTAAATAATTCTATAATTCTATGAATTGCTGGGAAGGAGGCATGAGATTCGTCATAGGAGAAAGAGGTGAGAAGAAACTGTTGTGGCACACCTTGTTTTCTGAGATGTTCTGCCTTGGTTTTGACATTAGAACATGAGTCAGCCATTGGATGTCTACTGCTGCCTTAAGGGATTAGTGTGGAGTTGCTTCTTGTGGGTCTTGGTAATTGTCATATCATTTTATTTGGAGTGCACAGAGGCTTCCACAGTGCTTGAGGCTGGCCTGGGTGGTGAGGAATGTGGATTCTTATGGAAAAGTGTGGGCAGGCAGAAGGCAAAAGGAATCACCCTGTAACCTGTTAGGAAATACACTGCCCAAGCTTAATCCACTGAGAGCTTTGTGTTCGCTCTGAAACTTGGGGATTGTGTTTTTCTCATTAATGGATGAGCACTTTTATTTTCAGGAATTATTGAGGAGATCTGTTTGTGACCGAAGCAGCAGTTACACAGCACCAAGTCCTGCACTTTGCTTCCCATAGGAACTCTTTGTGAGTTTGTTATTTCTTGTAGATTGAGATTAGTGATTAGGCACAAATTCTTCCCTGTGAGGGTGCTGAGGCGCTGGCACAGGGTGCCCAGAGAAGCTGTCTCTGCCTGTGGCAGGGGGTTGGAACTGAATGAGCTTTAACCAAATCAGTCTGGGATTCCAAGATTAATTCCACGCAGTGCAGTAAAATTGAGATCTTCTTTGAAGGAATAGAAGTCTTGGGGACCATGTGTCCTGTAGGATATCCTAGAGAGTAGCCTTATGTCCTGTTAAGAACTTCTGTGCATGCTTTTATTGTTGCCATCTTTATTGTTGCCATCTTTATTGTTACTATCTTTATTGTTGTCAAAGCGTGCACTGTTTTTGAAGGTGGTGGTTAACATCACATCATTCTTTTAGGCTAATGGCTGGGGAGACATCTTGCTGATAGGGAGCTAAGGTGGAAGAGTGGGAAGCAGTTTATTTGTTGGATGCATTTTGTAGGTAGTGGCTGGTAAATCTCTGTTCCCTTGTGAAGGGCACACACAGAATGGAAATGTAATTCAAAGTTATGAGATGGGCAGTGTCTGATAATACAGCTCTGGTTCCACTTGGGAAAAGTGAAAACCCAAACAAAAATGCATGACCTGAACTAGGAAATCCTAAGGCTACCTGTGTGTGTTGGTGTAAGAGTGGGTAAAACCAGTTCCTTGTCTCCCCAGTCACTTGTGATGGCTGGTACCCGAAGTCACCAACCAGCCTCTCTAGGCAGATGTGCCAGATGCTGCTTTTTTCCCCCAAATGAAAGCACACCAGTAGGAGAGCAGCTGGGATCAGCTCTTCAGAGGAGCTGTGCTGATCAAAGGAGGCATGGCTGCATGCTCTGCTGAGAACTGAGCTTGAGCAGCAGCTGAAAGCTGTACACCATGGCCTCTTGTAGATGGTACTCATGTTCCTATGGCTCCAAGTTCCTGCACTGCCTTGGGCCTGCTTCATGCCCTCCAAAATCTGCCCAGGCTCTGACTTTGCTGAAGTGCATTGACTGAAGACAGGAGGACGCTCATCTGCAGGAGCAGAGGTTGACAGCTGTAGTGGTATGGCAGCCCGAAGTGCAGGGGAGTTCACACACTCCCTGGAATACACACTAATCCTTTTTTAGTTTATCCCTGTCTATCTTGTGATTTGTGTAGTCAAATGATTCCTACAAAACCTCTGCCCTCTCCGCAGTGTATGTCCCCTATGCTACATTTGATGTCAGCTGCTCTGAGAAAGTGACTCAAACTTTACATGTTGTTGGAATTACTTTCTGTCTGCTTCTAAAGCTGGCACAGGGTGATTGTCATCGTCCAGTGGCAGGGTGCTGAGGGAGAGAAATTAATTAAATTCAAAGCCACCTTCAAGTAGCTTTAGGAAAAGGAAAGTTATCCTTTAATCTCAGTGTGTGGTTGAGATGCTGCTTTCTTTTCAAATGAAGGTCTCATTTAGTACTGCAGGTTTGTACAGCATTAACCATTAGTCCTGTCACATCTTCAGGGCTGAGTGTGGCTGCTTTATCATGCACCAAGTTCTGCTCTTATCACAGACCAGTTTTTCTATGTGAGGCTGAAGCAATATCCACCAACACCTCTTTTTATCTGGGCTTTGGAGCATAGCCTATAGTTTTCTGTACTGCCTGAGCTCCAGCTTCTAGGCAACACAAGGTGAGCTGAGGACCTGGTTTGAAACTCAAGGCTTTGGTTTCTTTAAAACAGACCAATCTCCCATCTAAACCCTCTGATATTATCTGAATACATTGAGGCATGTCAAAGAAACATGCAGGGACATATTTAGAACAAAAGCTTATTTGTAGGCAGTTGATTTCATATCTGAACACGTGGTCTGGTATAGGATCACAAAATGGTTTGGGTTTGAAGGGACCTTCAAAACTCATCTTGTCCAATCCCCCTGCAATGAGCAGGGGCGTCTTCAACTAGATCAGGCTGGCAGAACCACATCCCGCCTGGCCTTGAATGTCTCCAGGGATGGAGCATCCAGCGCCTCTCTGGGCAACCCGTGCCAGGGTTTTACCACCCTCATTGTACAAAATTTCTTCCTCGCATCCAGCCTGAATCTCCCTGTTTAGTTTAAACTCATCACCCCTCATCCTATCGCAGCAGGCCCTGCTAAAGAGTCTCTCCCCATCTTTCTTATAGGCCCCTTTTAAGAACTGAAAGGCTGCAATAAGGTCTCCCTGGAGCCTTCCCCAGGTTGAACAAGCCCAACTCTCTCAGCCTGTCTCCAGAGCAGAGCTGCTCCAGCCCTCTGATAATTTTGGGGGCTCTCTTCTGGAGCTTCTCCAACAGGTTCATGTCTTTCCTGTACTGAGGACTCCAGGAGGAGCATTTGCCTCTTCCCTGCCCTCTGATGGGCGCAACACATGTGGCTCAGGTTGGTTAAGCCTGCAGACAGCACTTTCACATGGATGCTGCAGTTGAGCTCCTGGTGTTTTCCTCTTTTTGTTCTTGGAACGTCTCTTGCTGTTCAGGATGGTGTCACGTGGTGGGTTTTCTTCTTGAATACATCCTCTGTGGAGTTGCATTTCATGTGGTTGCCAGTATGGATTTGGACCTGGTTGTTGGTGCTTTGTGTGGGGAGTGTGCCCAGCTTCTTGGGGAGCTGTTCCCTCTGGGGCTGTTGGGACCATGTGGGTCAGCAGCAGAAGCAGGCATACCCTGCTTTTCCTTTTCAAGCCACTTATGTCAAGTGGCATTAAACTTTCTCCCGTGTTTCCATCTCAGAGTCCAGGCAGCTACACTGAGGTGATAGCAATGGAAAGCTTGACTCGAACATTACTAGAAGATTACTTGCAGTAGTTCACAGGACACACAAAATCCCAAGCTCCGTGTATCTGGGCATACTCTGTGCTGTGGGTTGATGGACACTGGCTGTGCCCTGCTGTCCCTTCCCCTTGAGGAGGGCTCCAGCTGGTTTTGCTCTGTCTTCCTTGTGCCAGGGTTTATTTTTGATACAGATGCATGGTTTGGGTGGGGGTGGTAGTTGATTTAAGCCTGTTTTTCTCCAGTTCGAGCCATAACAGAACCCTGTTTTTCCCTCTATTTGCAGGCGTCTCAGGATTACAAGCAGCTCGCTTTGAGGAAGCAATGACCGCAAAGCAGTGCGCACTGTCACTGGTGGGAGAGCCCATCATGTACCCGGAGATCAACCGGTTTGTGAGGCTCCTGCACCAGCACAGCATCTCTACCTTCCTGGTTACAAATGCACAGTTCCCAGATGAGATTAGGTAAGAGATGGACAAAATACCTCCCTACTAAAACATTTGAGTGCAGACTTGTGTTTTAATTCCACTTATTGCTCATCAATCAGCTCTGTGCTGACAGTGAAAAAGCCCACTCAGTATCGCATCTATTTGATTTTAACCTTTGTCTCCCCATGCTCTTTCTCATCCCTTTTTCTACCAGTTTGATTTTTCCTTTCTGTATCTCTTAAAGTGGGGTTACCTCTGAAAAGGAAGAGGATATAATATAGTACCTCCTGGACGTACAGCGGAAGAAGAGCGAGTGAGCTGCGTATTGGGCTTGGGGACATGGATGATAACTAGTGCAAGTGTTTCTGAGAGCCAGAGCAGGAGTCTCGGCTTGTAAATTGCCTTTTTCATTTGTGAGCTTCTCTTGCAGTCTGATCTTTGTTCTAACTGCAGAAGACAGTTTGGACGGGGCTTGAAGCAACCTGGTCTTTTAGTGGAAAATGTCCCTACCCATGGCAGGGGGTTGGAAGTGGATGAGCTTTAAGGTCCCTTCCAACCCAAACCAGTCTGTGATTCTGTGATTCTATGAGTGCAGCTTCATCTGTCTCCAGGCACACACAGGAGGTTTTATAGCACATGAGCATGTATTGAGCAGTTACTGGCTTGAGTCCTCTTCCTCTGTTTCTGTTCTTTATCTCCTTGACCCAGGCTGTCTCCTGACTGGCTGTGGAATCCCCCTCATGGCTGGAGGCCTGAGAGCAATTTATTGCTCTTGAGTTGTGCTGTGCTACTCAGTCGGAAATCACTACCCGAGTTCAGATGTGGTAATGCAGTGAATTTGATCTCAGCTAGATTGGAAATGACAACCGATAAAGTAGGAGGAACGCTGGAAAATCCATCCTAGTACTATGCAACAGTATTTCCTGCTGAGTATGAAACGTAGCTGTGTTCCAGGAGCATCAGTTTGTGCCCTTTCTCCTCGTTCCCCTATGGCAGAACATGCACAAGGTCAGCGTCACTCCAGTTTGAGCCATAACAGAACCCTGTGGACCGTTCCATTTTGGAGCAACGTGGGGCAGAAATCCCTCCCTGGGATCTCTTCCAATTCCTTAATTTTCTCCAGTACAACAGTGAGTCTGGCTCTTGCCTGTCCTGAGGATCGAGATCCTCGGAGAAGAGGTGACTTTTCTCAGCTCATGTTTTGAAAACACTCGCTCCATCTTCCCTGGAGCCCCTTTTGATTGGGCAAATGCAGCATTAAGGAAAGAAAAGAGTGTTTTGGCCATGTACTTTGAAACTGAATACTTCAATCCGCTCACTCCTAGAACACTTGATCATTTTTGAGGTTGTGGCTTTGGGCTGCAAGGCCAGACAAGCTTCTTTGCAAAACAGTTGGTTTTATTTATTAAAACCTAAAATGTTGCGTTTGTTCTGGGCTATTTCATGCTTCTAAATACAGGCAGAATGTGTTCAGAGAGGTTGTTTGAGTGTCCATGTTAAGTGGCTTTTCCTGGATGCTTGGTCTCATTCTGGACAATTTCTTGTCCCTTTCTCACCTCTGGGGAGGGCAGAGGGTGGTGTATTTTTAGGTGTCACTGTTGGCAGCTGAACAATAGTTTCTAATTTCTTCTTGTCTAAAGAGCTAAATGAAGCTGGGACAGCAGCCTGTTCATTAAGAGACTTCCCAAATAACCCTTGCAAAATGTCCTGAAAGCGTGGAGAGCTGAAGAGATACGTGGTACAATTAGGATGCATCATTCCACGGAAGATGCCATGAAGGGTGGACGTGTGTTACATTCACTGGCTTGATCAGATTTGTCTGTGACAAGGGAGCTTGTTTTAGGTTGTTCCTTTTAATGTCCGTCGTTATCTGTTTGCCAATGGTCTGCAGTGGTGCTGCTTCTCCTTTATACCCTTGGAGTTTACAGAAGGGGTTAGACTCTACCCAGGCTCTTTAAACCTCCTCTGAGAGTGTGATCTTTTTAGAAGGTTCTGCTGTTGGGCTCACAGATGCTGTGCTCACTGGCGTTCTGTGACCAGAAAGACTGGAGTGCGGGATTTATACAAGATAAGAGCCTTGGAAGTGGAAGGAGAACATGCTGGGGAATTGTGTTTGGTTTCATTTTCTAAGCAGCTTTGATTTCCCTTCCAAAAAGTACTTGACTGATGGCAGCTGCAGGCCAGGTGAGTTCAGTGTGTCCGGCAGTAGAAAGCAGCTGAATGATGGCTGCATTTCTCTCGAACGGGATTATGTCTCCATTAGCCAGAGCAAATAGAATGTGGGGAAGGGGCTGAGCTTTATAGTTTGTAACCATGGGGAGAAGCAGAGCCTTTCAGTGCCTTGTAGTAACCCCTGGCAGCCTGCTTTGGGAAGCCTTTCTGCGCGTGCCACAGCTAATGCTGGAGTGATGTATGTTTTAGTTGAGTAAGGAAAAGATAATTGAACCGTCTGCCAAGGCCTCTGTGTGTGATATTCTTAGCTTTGGGGTGTATTTGTTGAAAGTTAAGTTATAATGTCTTGCTATTAAGATGATAGTCACTTGATGGAGATGAACCTCTGGACTTGGATAGTTTTCCTTGTAAACACTGGATAGTTCCTGTCGCTACTGGAGCAGCAGAGCTTGTTTAGAAGTCCTGTATTTTATGTGTGCTTTGGTAGGAAAACACAAATTCAGCTAGCAGTGATGGCTGAAGACAGCAATTGCCTTCTCATTTTTATTTCCAAGGAACCTTGAGCCAGTGACGCAGCTGTATGTCAGCGTGGATGCCAGCACCAAGGAAAGCCTGAAGAGAATTGATTGGCCCCTCTTCAGGGATTTCTGGCAGAGGTTTCTGGACAGTTTAAAGGCCTTGTCTGAAAAGGTACCCAGTAAAGAGTGTGCTCTGAAATATTCTTTCTTCTTGGCCGTATCCACTCAGTACAAACGGAGAAGACTTGAGAGGCTTAAGATGGACCGTGGAGTGGGTTCTGGGTGTATTCGGAGCATATTTACATGTTTTATACATTGAAGTGTATAAAGTCCAGCACGTTTGATCAGTTTTCCATATGGGGAGAAATGTAATGACAAAAAGAGAGCAGAATATGTGTCAAATGGGACAGTAAACTCTGCTGTGAATATAAGATGCTATGAGAGATGAAGAGATTATAAAAGAATAGAACATTTCCTAATGGAGCATTTACACTGCAAGCAGGCTGCTGAAGGAAAACTGGAAATCCAGGGAAGCTTAGGAAGAGTCATAAATTGCCATGTGACTCTTAGCACTGGTTCTCAAAGGATGCAGTAGATAAAGGGCTTTACAGTATGGAGTTCAGTAGCTCCTGCTACATAGAAATCTGATTTATAATAGTAGATTTGAGTGTAACAGCAAGGATGACCCTTTCCACTGTCAGTGGTTTGTAGTAGTTGGTGTCTGTTGGAGAGAGCTGAGCATGATCTGAGGGCCCACGGGATCACGGCTGCTGCTGTCAGCTCAGAACGTAGTCTACCATTTAACAAGTTTTGTAGTAATTAATGAAGCACTCGTGGTCCCAGCATGACATTATTTGCTAAGTGCTTCCATGTCTGTCTTACTGAGACTGAGCTCTGATGGAAGCAAGTACTTCTGTTTACTGATTTGGCAGAAGGTGACGTGTTACCTGCTGAGATGAGCAGCCAAGAGAGACTGTTTCATTTGAATACTGAGATTTTCTGCCTTCTGAGATGACAGTGGTGGACCATTTTCTGCCAAATCCGTGTTAGTAGACCTGGGAGGCTCGGTGTAATTGTGGGACACTTTCTCCTACAAATGCTGTGAGTAGCTTCATCAAGCTGCCTTCGTGCAAGTGCTGGCCGATCTTGTTAAGCAGCATCTCAGGACAAACTGTGAGCTTACTGAAATCAGGTACAGGCTTTCTAAGTTCTCTGTGCTGTTGCCCCAGAGCTGGATGCAGGACTGTGGTGGGGGGGTGGGGGGATGTCTCCTCAGAGTGCTTCAGAGAGGGAGAAATCCCCTGTTTATTTACAAGACCTATTTTCTTCTTTTATTTCCCCTCTCTCATTTTCTTTTTGCACCCGATGGGCACTTGCGGTGCCGCCAGGCCCAGCCATGGCCGCTTTTCCTGGCTGCAGGATGAGCTTCTTGGCATAAAATAGATATGGTTCCACACTCTTAACTTTCACCCATTCAGAGAGTCATTATCACATTAATTTTTCTGCTAATGTTATTCTGATGGGTTTCTGAAGGGAAATAGTGGTTACTTTTCTGGAATCCTGGGGTAAAGCACTGAAGCCTGGTTTTCTATCCTGATGCTTTAAATCATTAAAATCTCAGGTCTTAAGCTCTTACTTCTTGTTCTTCAGTGCTTACAAGAGGATTCCTGGGGCCCTATTGTACAACCAATTACAAATAATACATGAATGAAATGGGATTGTGCATTTGTACTGCCAGCAGACTGTAAGGATTATTTATATCTAAGACTTTGTGGTATTAGGTCCTTACTGCTTTTGATGTGTCCCTTCTACCAGCTTTTCTCTCTTCCCAGACAACACTTGAGAGATGTTGCTCTCTGGAAAGATGTTTCTTCAGTCACAATATGAATTTCTGATTTTTCTAGCTGTTTTTCTGCATCCCTTTGGCAGTGTTTTACTTTCTCTACCCACTTCTTTCACCACCGGTTATGATCGCTTAATACAGCTTTTATGCTAATTCAGTTACTGAAGTGATGGATACACACAGGCGGCTGATACTGCTTGTCAGTGCTAGCCTAGGAGGGGAAAAAGCTGTTAATGCATTTGTAGCAGTTTTAGTTTTATGGAAACTGCTTGAACTTTAAAGTTAGTCTTCTAAAATGATCTAGGGTGTATATTGGAGGGTTTAAAAAATGAGATTTAAATGGGAGAAGACAACCAACTCTCTTTGGCTGTAGGAGGAAACACTTGCTGAAGTGCTGTGGGTAGTTTACACTGGAAAACGTGATACAAGTAGACTGAGACTGTTTGATCCTCTCCACAAAACTGTTCCTGCAGTACCACATTCACTCGGCGCTGGCACCGTTCCTCCTGTGTTCAGGCTGTTGGCCTGAGCCTTGAACCATTGTTTGGTGGCACTTCGATTTAGTCCCTCTGCAGTATGTGTGTAACATCGTAGAATCACGGAATGGATTGGGTTGGAAGGGACCTTAAAGCTCATCCAGTTCCAACGCCTGCCACGGGCAGGGACACCTTCCTCTAGAGCAGCTTGCTCCAAGCCCCTGTGTCCAACCTGGCCTTGAACACTGCCAGGGATGGGGCAGCCGCAGCTTCTCTGGGCACCCTGTGCCAGCGCCTCAGCACCCTCACAGGGAAGAGCTTCTGCCTAAGAGCTCATCTCGGTCTCCCCTCTGGCAGGTTAAAGCCATTCCCCTTGGCCTGTCCCTACAGACCCTTGTCCCAAGCCCCTCTCCAGCTTTCCTGCAGCCCCTGTAGGCACCGGAGATGCTCTCAGGTCTCCCCTTGAGGAGCCTTCTCTTGTCCAGGCTGACCCAGCCCAGCTCTCTCAGCCTGGCTCCAGAGCAGAGCTGCTCCAGCCCTCGCAGCATCTCCGTGGCCTCCTCTGGCCTCGCTCCAACAGCTCCATGTCCCTCCCGTGCTGCTGCCCCAGAGCTGGATCAGGACTGCAGGGGGGGCTCCTCAGAGTGCAGCAGAGCGGGAGAATCCCCTCCCTGAGCTGCTGCTCAAGCTCTGGGGGTGCAGCCCAGCACACGGGGGGGTTCTGGGCTCAAGTGCATATGGCAAGGACATGGGGAGCTTCTCATCGATGTGACCGTTGGCGTACGTGTGCTCGTGTGCTCTGCCTGTGCATCCGTGTGTGAAGACACACAAGGCATGGCAAGCACATGTGGAACGAGAGTTGCATGCACACGCACGCACAAAGAGTACCAGAAGCGTGAAGGGGACATGACAAGCGGGACATGAGTGCCTTTTCATGCACGTTTATGCCATTTCATGTACCTGGTGGACCAGGCTGTGCTGACATGTTCCCCCATGCCTCAGCTGCACACACAGGATCTGGCACTGTTTGAGGAGCTGAAGGTGGCTGTGGAGGGACTTTACATGCTGACCGTCCGGGACCCCGCTCTAGGAACCATCGCCTGTCACCTGGGAGTCCCTCCTGAGCCCTTGGCCCGCAAGTACTTCTACCTCAACGGTGCGCCCAGACACCTGAGTGCCCTGGGGACAGTGAGTGGTGTGGGGTGGAGTGGGGCCCTGGAGAGCCGAATCCCATGGGGGGGAGTGCGTGGGGAGCATGAGCAGGGTGGATCCATGGTGGAGTGGGTGTTCCCTGATGCCTGGCTCCTCTGGGGGCAGTGGGACACGTGGGGTGGAGCGGACACCCCTGATGCCTGGGTCTGTGGGGGCAGTGAGGTCTGTGGCTGCGGGGACACGTGGGCCCTGGGGGGCAGTGCAGTGCCCCATGACCCAAGGTACGTGGGTCCCTGCAGTATCAGGGGGAAGCGTGGAGGCAGAGCAGGGACTCCAGGCTCAGTTCAGAGCTGTGCTGCACTGGCCCCACGGCAGGACCTCTGGGAACCACATTATTTGCTGCTTTATACAATGGGATTCTATGAAGAGGTGCATTAGCCCAACACAAATTACTGGGCTGGGGAAAAAACCTCCTGTTGGTGTTGAATGAATCAACTCCTTCATGTAATGGCTTCAGCTGCCCTGAAAAGTGGATGAAATGATGGCTGTTCTGCTCCCTATTGCAAGGGAGAGTATTGCTGTGCGGAGTGAGGAGGAGCCGGCCATGGAGAGAAACCACCCTCAAACACAAAACCCCAATAGCAAATCCCAAATCCCGGCCATCTCCTGTCCAGGCATGGGGTCCCCAGTTAATGCCTCCTTCTGCCCTCAGCTCCTGCCTTTGTCAATACAAAAGAAAGGCATAAAATGGACAAAAATGGTGCTGATCATGGGGAGAGGATTGGTCCAAAACACGGGGACATGAGACCATCTCTTCCCCATGCTCACTGCTGGGGTAGGTAACAGCAGCCGCTCCATTCGGCTGATGAACAGGAGCCCTTCTCCTCTAGACATGTGATGGATGGTCCCAATTATATTCTTCCAGCACTGATTTAATGCAATGTTTTATTAATAGCAACAATCAGAGGAAAGCAAACAGCTTATTCTGCACACGCCATTCCCTTTCTGCTTTTATGTTCCCATGTTCACCTACACTCCAAGTCGGTTCAGGAGGAAGAGGAGGGTGGGGAGAAACAAGCAGAGAATTCACGGAGCAAGGCAATAGCTCATTAGGATATCCTCAGCAGAATTAATACGATTGTGGCAATACTTTCTTCACTCATTCCTGATGGATCACTTACAGGAAACTGCAAATTGCTGGTTTGTTTCTTTGGGTGTTAAAAGAGCATGTGCAAGGATGGGGAAAAATAATCCACAGTTTTGCATTAGTGGTTTTAATACTCTTGTTACAGGAGTGATGGGAGGAACATCATAAATCCATCAGAGGTGTCCCCAGCGCAGCACTGGTAGGACTCGGTCCTGGATGCGCTCTTTGCTGAGGGCCAATTTCCTTCCCCAGCCTGCCAAGCCGTGTTGCCAGGGAAGATGCTCCTAGCTGGAACTGCAGCTGCCACCTTGGCAAGGGAGGTGAAGAGGGAATCCCTGGGAGCTGGGGTGTTGGTGGGATCAGCAGCTCCGAGATGTGTGGGATGGACCCTGCAGCGCTAATGGGGAAGCAGCATGCTTCAAAGAAGCACAACACAGACCAAAGCATCCTCATGTCAAAGCTTGCCACGTGCCAAGACTAAAGCCAATCTCCTCCTTCTTTCGCTCCTTGAACCCTCCCTTCATCAGCAGCTCTCCATCATCTCTCTCCCTGTTTGCTTTTGTATTTGGGAGCCTGTTTGTGTATTTACTCATTCGATTGCTTTCACAGTGATACAAAGTCCCCGTGGCTGGTGGTGATAAACCCAGCAGCCACGTGCTCTCTTTACTTTGTTATTCCAATTGTCGCTCCTGGCTCCAACATGGAATTTAAAGTTCTTTTCAATCAAAAGCGCTCTATATTGTGGTTAAATGATTTCCTTTCCCCCCGGAGAATCATTAATCAGGCACATGAGCTAATATCTCTTGCTCCTTCTCAACCTCTTTTGGTAAGTTCTTCAAAGAAGGCAAGGGGGGGGGGGGAGGGGGGAAGGAAAAAGGGAGAGAAAGATTAAATGGAGCAGGTGTCACGTTTATCTTATTTCCAGTGCAAATACAACCCACAAGTGCCAGGCTCAAACCAGACCCTCAAGAAAACCTGCAGAATGTTCTCTAAATACATGATTCTTGGCTCTCTTGTGTTTGTTTGCAATTTGCAGTCATCCTCCCAATCCTCCTGTCAAGTAAAAGCTGCTCTGGGAATGAGATCATCGGAGCCGATTCCATGGGGCGGAGGAATCAATTGCCTTGCCATGTCCCGTCTGCATCCCCTTCCCAAGTCACTGCCCTGCACAGCCCTCATCCCAAAGCAGCCCAGCATCCCTTCCCAAAACACAGCTCTGAGATGCACGAAGCTGAACTTTGCCATTAAAACCTCTACTCAGCGCTGGCTCTGCAGCAGTGGAGAGAGGGATCTCCACATGCAAATCCTAAACTAAACCCTAGTTTAGCACTACTGTGTTTTTCAACACAATTAAATTTATGATTTGGAGCCTCCATGGCTTTCCATGCTCGCTTTATAAGGTGGCTGTGGCTGGATTGTGCCCTTTTCAGTGGCCCTTTTCAGGTGCTGTCCCCTGCACCCCAACACTAGCCCATGACCTCTGGGTCACATCCTGCTGAAGGGCAGCCTTAAATACACGGGAGCTGTGCTGGGGTGCTGGGACCCACGGGGGTCTGGTGGTACAGACCATTTCCATGGCTCCTTGGGAATGTGGGGAATATCCTGTGGGGAATCCCGTGTATTTGGGAGTGAGGGTGATAAATCCCCTTTAACCTGCTGCTGTAGGAAAATGCGGCTCATCCACCATGTGGGGCCCAAGCCATACACCCATGGCTGGAGCAGAATGACAGCCCAGGGGGTTGTGAGCACCAGCACCAGTGAGATTTCCTTAGTGCCCATCAGAAACCCCAGCTGCACCCCAGGAAAGAGAAAATAAAGCTGTTTTCCAATGGAAAATTGGAGATTTTAACCAAGTGGTTTCCACTGATAACTGCAATGCTCTGAGCGCGTCAGTGCACATAGCCACTCTGCTCTGCCCCGCGGCTGGGAAGTCCTGTTTGGCTTGTTTTACCATTGGAAACCACCAGATACTGCAGGAGATGGAAAACGCAGCTTGTGTGCAAGCCCCTGTGCCGTGTGCATCCATCCCAGCTCCAGGTCTCCGAGCTCACCAGGAGCAGCTTGTTCTA
The DNA here is from genome assembly GCF_033815535.1 of Pezoporus flaviventris. NCBI lineage: Eukaryota > Metazoa > Chordata > Aves > Psittaciformes > Psittacidae > Pezoporus > Pezoporus flaviventris. The sequence goes on along the minus strand of NW_026892739.1, from coordinate 417,197 downwards.
TTCAGCGCTGGAGATCCCAGGGTCAGCCCCATCCTGTTTCCCAGATGGTGGCTGTCGCGTGTCACCGAGTTCCACAGGCAGGAGCACAGGGACCAGCCAGTGCTCTGCAAGGCTGCGCAAGGGCTTGGAAAGGGTTTTGTGCTCTTTGTGTTACTAAACCCAGGTAGAATCCAAAGGGGGGTCATCACCCTTGACACGTGGGACCGTAATCATTTGTGATGGGGACAATACAACCAGGCTGCTGCAGATGCTGTCGCCGGTGCTGACCTCTCAGGTGTTGCTTTTAAGGCTCTTCAGCTTTTAAGAAGCTGCTGCTGTGTTTTATTCATGCACCTTGTCTGGGGAGGTAGGTTTGGGCCAAGAACAGGGGGAAATCCAAAGGGAGAAGGTGCCAAAGCACAGGTGTAGCACGCTCGGCTGTGGCCAGGGGATTTCAGGGCTGCCTTTCCCTTGGCTATGTGGGGTAGCAGCGTGGTTCCCACACCTCTCCCTGCTCCACACTGTACTTTGCTCCTGCAGCACGTTCACTGGTTTTAAAATCACTGTAATTATTATTCGGGGGGGGGGGGTGTTTTCAGTTGCAAGTGTCTGATGTAAGGCAAGTGCCGGGCTGCTGCAGGGCATGGTGGGTTATGAAGCACAGGTATGTGCCTCATGCCCTGGGACACAACATAAGACCTGAACTTGGCAGCAGAGAGGATCAAGCTGATGGCAGCTGAGAACACCCAACTCATTCTGCTGATGCAGACACACGGGGCACAGGAGGGGGAAAAGGGCTATTGATGCCCTAAGTGCCCTACTGAGTTAGCTGACAGCAGCAGATCTACCCAGCCCATAAACTGTATGACTGCACTTAGACTTATGCTCTTCCTAAGCTACAGGCAAGGAGGAGGTAAATCATGTGAAGGAGGAAGAAGAGGATGAGGGTAGCACAGGGATTCAAAATCCTGGGAAGCTAAAAAGGAAAGCAAGGAACAAACCCTGCTCTACCACCACTGCCTGCCCCATTCCATCAGGTCTTTCAGGTCTGGAGATGCCCACAGAACCCCCTCCTGAATCCCCATCCCATTTAAATGCTTCCTTCCCTTTTCCTTTTCCTTTCCTTTCCTTTCCTTTCCTTTCCTTTCCTTTCCTTTCCTTTCCTTTCCTTTCCTTTCCTTTCCTTTCCTTTCCTTTCCTTTCCTTTCCTTTCCTTTCCTTTCCTTTCCTTCTTTCCTTTCCTTCTTTCCTTTCCTTTCCTTTCCTTTCCTTTCCTTTCCTTTCCTTTCCTTTCCTTTCCTTTCCTTTCCTTTCCTTTCCTTTCCTTTCCTTTCCTTTCCTTTCCTTTCCTTTCCTTTCCTTTCCATCCTTCTGCCCTTCCATTTATTGACACAGCTAAACATGGACCATCCCATCCTGCTCGAGGAGCCTCATTCTTGCTCTCTTTACCTTTCCAGGGCTATAGGGAGCTGTTTGGGTGTGGTGGAAAAGCCCCTGATTTACTCTGCTACCTGGGCGGATGGTCGGGAAGGGCTCAGCTCCACTCCAGCCCTCATCAACGCTCTCCCGAAGAGGCTGTGTTTCCAAAGTCAAAATGTTCCTTGCAGGGGGAGGGCGAAGACTTAATAGGAGAGGTGGCAGGAGGAAGGAAAGTGCTTTTATAGCACAGGATGTTAATTGCTTGATGGGCTCCTGTTGCTATTAAGCTCTGGACGAGGTGATGCCCTGTTAGACACAGGGGAGAAAAGAAAGCTTAACACACACGGAATAAAAGGAGGGGGAGCCTGGGATGGAGCTGAGTTTGTCAGGCAGCAGGATGGCGACTGGAGATGTGTGCACCCTCCCAAAGCTGCCATCACCTTCACAGCCCTCACCAGCTTCACACCAGTGCCACAGAGGCAGGGACACCTCAATCCCTGCTGCTGGAAGGTTGATGGATGGGGAATGCTGCACACATGTGGGAAAACCCCTGTGAGCTTCTCCCAGCAGATCTCCTATAGCCATTAACAGTTGGAGGGGGCAATGGAGATCCAGGCAGCGGTTCCCTGCATGCGCAAGAGCATCTCCTCTGAGCACCACACCTCAGCAGCAGCTCCAGACATCAGCGTGGTGAAGCTGTGAAGGGTGAGAATGCAAGGCAATGAAAGCATTATGTAGGAAATAAAGGCAGTTACAGTTGCTTCAAAACATTTTCGCAGCGAGGGCTCAGGGCTTTTAATCGACTCCTTTTTTTTTCTTGCAGGTTCTTCTTCCTGACAAACATTTGCAGAGGGAAAAAGAGACGAAAGAAAAGAAAGAAAAACAGTTTTAGTTGCCAATCTGTTGCTTGCAAAGCCATGAAAGCACCTGAAGAGAGACAAGCCTGTGTTATAGATAAGGAAAAGGATTTTGTGCATTCTCCATGCGGAAAAGTCTTTCTAGGACCCTTCCGTCCTGAGACCTCCCATGTCCCTAACATGCTCCGAGCTATTAAAGAATCACAGGATCATAGAATGGTTTGTGTTGGAAGGGATGTTCAAGCTCATCCAGTTCCAACCCCCTGCCACAGGCAGGGACACCTTCCACTGGAGCAGGTTGCTCCAAGCCCTGTGCAGCCTGGCCTTGAACACTGCCAGGGATGGGGCATCTTCCCTCTTAGTAAAATCTGCCTCTTCCCCATTTACCTCTTCTTTTCTTTTGGGGAAGTTGATGATTTCTACCTTTCACCCCACACCACAGGGCTGGAAAGGGGATTTCTCATCTCACCCAAGTCAGGGATAGCCACAGAGCCCCGTGGCACCCGGAGAAGTGCACTTGGGACACCTAAGCTACAAAAAGACTTATGGCAAAGCTGCCACAGAAGACAACGTTGTGGAGGACAACTGAGAGGCCTAAACTCACCCTTTATTCAGTTTTACTTGGCCAGGCATGAGCCCAAGTACGTGGGAGTCCCCCCTCTAAGGCACAGGAGCAGAAAGTAAAGAGATATATATGAGCTTGTCAAGCCAATCGAGGCTATGGGAACGGAGAGCCGTGCCAGCCTTCCGCTGCTCCACCATGCAGGGAAGCAGAACTAGAGAGGCAACAAGGAGAGAAAGAGAGAGAACCATCCTCTAAAGGCTGTTTCTAAGACAACCCTTCCACCCTAGGGCTTGTTTTAACAGCCCAAGCTGCACACTACGTACATCCCCTTTTACTTACGATGATGATTACGGGCTGCTGCAGGGTTCCCTGGATGGCAGAGAGGCAGCGCCAGCGCTATTAAGGCATTTTGTCTTCCTCTAAAATCACATAAAGACCTTTCCCGTGCTCCTCCTGCTGGGCAATAAAAAGGGAAAACCAATCCAGGGCCGAGCCAGCTGCTCTGTGGCTGGATGGGCAACGCGCCTTGTTAGGCACAATGAAGTGCTCTCCGCTTAACCCCAGGCCATCAGCAGGGACAATCAGGGCAAGGATGAAGGGAAGGGCTGGGAGCAGCATCCACTGGCACACAGGCACCAGCTCAGCACACACTGTTAATGCATCTTAGGGATGTGTCCCTGTCCCGGAGCAAAAAAGTGGGAAGTCTCCACTTGCCTGGTCCCTGCATGAGCGCCCCACTGCCAGCCCTGGGCTTGGCTTTGCTCCCTGGGGATGGAAGCGCACAGCCAAGCCGGCCAAAGAAGTATTCTGGGGAATGAATCAGTTCAGTTGAAGTGTGATTGATTGAGGACTGAAAGTCACAATCCAGCAAGTCCTGGAAAATGTAATAGTGCTACAACTATTTAGTTTTTGTTCTTTCATGTTTTGATTTGGTTTCCTCCCCCCTCCCCCTTCCCTTCTGGAGGTGGCTTTGTGCCAGGATGTTTAGGTGCAAACAATTCAGCTCTTTCCCAGCTGACTTGGACATGGGGTGCAGGAGGCTTTGCAGCTGGTAAGACCCACTGCCCCAGCGCTCTCGATGGAGCTGGGATTCCCATCCACGCTCTTGGTGGAGCTGGGATTCCCATCCTTCACCCACTCCCCCCAGAACCAGTTGCCAAAATGCACCAACAAGGAGAAAAAGGAAGGGAAGAACCTGATGGTGCTGAGCCTGCCAGCTCTGCTGATCCCAAACCTGGAAGCAGGAATCCTGCTCCTCCTAAGCTACTATGTGTCATGACACACGTAAGCATGTGTGGCCTCTTTGGTCAACACGACTTTCAGAGCCAGACAATGGAGAGGAGCAACATGAGCATCGGGCTCAGCACTGGCATCTCCCTGACTTTATGGATTGTCCTCTAATGTGGTCAGTAAATCAGTGCCCTCAAACAAAGGGTAAATTTGGTGTCCAGAAAGCCCAATGTACTCCCGAATGCACCTCAACAACCATTTTGTGCAGCAACAAACCTAAACTAGATGCCACACATGGAGGGAGCAATGTGGTTTAGCTGCTTGTTTGAGATCCGGTCCAAAGCAACCTGTCAAGCACTGTGCCAGTGGCCTGGCTGTGTAATTAGCAATTGATGTGAGCGTAAGTTGCAAGCAGTGCCATTAGCATGGAATTGTTTGTGTTTTCAACAGATCTATTTTGATTCTTGGTTCCAAAGAAAATGCCTCTGTTTGTTCAACATTCCTCGTTGGCCTGTATTTTTCGTTGTGTTTTTTTTTGACACGGTGTCAACATTTCTCAAGTGGGAAAAAAGCCCTGTGCCACACAGCGCACGAGGGAGGGAGGCACTTACGGACCAGGGCTCCCTCACAGACCGTTTTGACGGGGAGAAAATGGATTTCACCCCTCATGAAATCCTTGGCAGGAAACACTGACTTGATGCCAACAGGAAAAAAACCCTAATAAATAAGAGGAAGTGCTGTTTGCTTTCGGATGGTTTGAATTGCCCATGTTTTAGGGGCTGAAAGTTGAGGGTTTTGTTATTTTTCAACTCTTCTGCTACTGGGACTAAGCAACCCCCCCATTAATTACCTTCCTACCAGTACCCATGGGTACACCCCATGGGTAGCAATTGATATTGCTTTGGCAATCCCCAGTGCCCAGAGCACTATGGGGACACGACCCTGTGATAGGGGCTGGCCATGATGTCTAGGGGATGCGGTGGCAAGGGGCAGGGGAGCTGCCAGCAACACTGATTTCTACCCTGCCCACAGGGGGCACATCAGGAACTGACTGACCCCAAACCTTCCTTTTTGAGGAGGAGGACTTACAATGAGATAAATCACACTTCCTGTGAAAAGCAGTACTTTACAAACAGATATAAGCTTAAACCCAGCTCTAGCTTTCTACCTGCCCCACTCCAAACTCTATACAGGCTCCAGCCCCAAACTCTCACCCTACCAGGTCTTCCCATTCAGTTCTGAACAAGTTCCTCCTCATCCTAGAAGCAGCTCAAAGGCTGAGCGGAGAAATGGCTTTCTTGGCATGCACATCTCCTTTCTGATTATTATTCTGGTCATTCACCCTCTTTCCCTCTCAATCTTGAGGAAGAAGCAGTGATTTTGTGAGTCGGAATTTGGAGGTATTCCCAGCTCCTTTCCCTGCCCCCCTCCCCAACTCCTGTTAATTAAAACTAATAAATCTGCTCAGCAGAGTTTGCAGAGCAGGAGGACAAGGTACAGTTCTCTTGACACAGCAAGGCCATCTCGCCTGCTCCCACACACCTCTTATTTATTTCATGAATAAACACGGATTGACTCCGTTCTTGAGCCTGTTCCAGCAATACGCTGCTGATCGGAATTTCTCGCCTGTGCTACGTGCAGGCTCTTTGCCTTCCTTTCACAAGGAAGCAGTCCCCCACGAGCTGCAAATAATCAACAATTATCGTGGCATGCATCCCTAGACGTAATTACAGACAATCCAGACTAACCTGGAAACAAAGGGAGTCCGTGTTATACAAGACCTACTCAGTCCGTTCCTCTGCACGGGCCCCGTACCGTCCGCAGGGTAAAGGGAGATGAAAGCACAGGGTCTGGGGTGCGGGGGGTTAGTGCAGTGCTCAGTCCTTTGTGCTGATTTGGGGGATGAAGTAGGAAAAGCCAGAAAGAGGGATCAGCCCCAATATCATAGAATGGTTTGGGTTGGAAAGGACTTTAAGACCATCCAGTTCCAACCCCCCTGCCATGGGCAGGGACACCCCACACTAAACCATGTCACCCAAGACTGTGTAGGTATTTAAAGCCATCTGAGATGCTGCACAACCCCTGGCCACCCAGAGAGCCAGGCTGCACCTGCCAGCCCCAGGAAGGTCCTGAAGGGCTCTGTGTAGCTATGAACTACCCCTGTGCCCTTCTCCAGCGTGGTAAACCTGTCCTCCAGGAGGACAGAAGTGGCCTCTGCATTAGGTGCTTGGTGTGAGATGGACTGGAGATGCTGCCCATTGCCTCTTTGCAGCCAAGTCCTCCTTGTCCATAGGGAGCGGGTGGTGGTTCGTCCTCCCTGGCACCAAGCTGCTGCCAGAGGGGAGGACTGAGGAGAAGCGTGACCCAAGGGTGCCACTGAGCCTCTGGCTGACTTTCAAAGGCAGAAGTTGGTGCAAAATGGCTTTGGTCTCCTCCTCCTCGCCGGGAGGAAGGCAGTGCTGGTAGCTATAGCAACCAGGCCTCCTGTGCTCCAGCCGCCAAACTTCAGGCTTGGGCGAAGAAATGAAGAGGGACGGGAGAATGCAAATGACCTGCAGTTCCTCCAAACCCTTCCGATCAATATTATCTTTCATTTGAAACCATGGGAGCTGGGGGAGACGTGCCTAAGGATAAAGGAGAGAATCCTGGGCAGCGTGGAAGGGCACAAGACAGAGAACCAAGACAATGATCCATCTCTTCCACTCTCCCCAGCCTCTGAGCAGGTTCAGAAGAGGCCGTACTCGTGTCATGCAGAGGGTAAGAGCTTTAATTAGTGATGTAAGTACCCTCCACAACAGACTTTGCTCTCTCTGTGCTCTTGGGAAATGGCTATGCTGCAGTTATAGAGGAGAAGCATGTCCTTACCCTGCTCTTCCCCGTCTCTGGCACATCAGCACGATGCAGCAGCAGGTGTGTGTCACCTCTGGAATGGTGCTGAGCCCTCTCAGTGCACAAAGCAGAGCTGGGGGGGGGGGGGGGGGGGAAGAGCAGCAGCCAAAGAGTCGTGAACATCAGTGGCTGTGTCTGTCACACAGTGCTCCACATTCACCTGACCCAACAGCAACCACTGCACTCAAATCTGAGTCCAGATAAACGGTGTCCAGTTATGGGACAGCACATCCAGGTTGCCCATCTCACGGTCCCTGCACCTTCCCATCCCCTGCTGTGAACAGCGCTGGGGCTTGTTCCGCTTCATCTTCACCCCCACCCTCTGCACAGGACTTCCTGTGGGTGTTATTCCAACCTTTGGCTTTCTGACGGTTGCTCAAACAAGCCCACAGTCTATTTTAACCCCTTTCCCTGAACTGCTTGAATTCCCTGAACTGCTTTACAGATGGGGATATGTAGGCAGGGGGCAAAGGACTTGCTCAAAGTCATCTATCGACAACTGGTGGTAGATGCAGGAATTGACCCCGGGACCCCAAAGCTGAGTTTTAGATCCCAGCTAGGCTGCACAGCCTGGAGATTTCTCCTATGAAACATTCTCTGTCTCAGATGGTTTGTCAGCAAAAACTAAAGGGGAAGAAAAAGGAATCTGACTTCTGGAGGAAAAGTCACCATTTGCTTTGCACTGAACCCCACTGAAATCTCCAGCCCACTGAAACACTTAAATGTTGGTTTTTAGAAGGTTGATCGTTGCTTTTTGGAAACAATCACTTCTTAAAGAAAGCTGTTTATGCAGATATCCACCATCCTTCCCTCACTGGAAGCAGCAGCTGTTGTGGGAGACAGCTGAAATGGCAAACACGCTCCTGTTCAATCCATCACCCTGGCACAAGGCGAGAAGAGCTACTTAAGTTAAAGGACAATGTTTGCATAAGAGGAGCTGGGCCACAAATCAATTCACACTGGAAGTCAGGAGAAGGGTTTAAGCACAGTGGTGGGCTCCTGGTGATCTCATGGCATCAGGAGATAAGAAATATGACCCTTTCCTAAGACAGAGCTGAAACAGGGGAGTGGGTTCGCACAGCATCGCGCACCACGGCGCTGACTTCGACTTGAGCAAAGCAGAAAGGTCTGATTTCATCTTTGTTTCACACCAGAGGTCTCTGGGCAGCTACAGCTCTACCTAATGATCTGTGCTGTATAATGATCTGTGCTGTATGGAAAGAAACTTAAAGAACACTTGCTATCGAATCTCCATAGTCTTCCCCATCCTATTTGCATTTAAAACCAGCCTTCAGATGCGGTGCGTGGGACAAGACACACTTCTGCTCAATACCCATCCAATTTTCCCTGTTGTGGATTCATGCTGGCGGCCCCGATTGCTATTGATACAGATGGAGTTGCGTGAGATTCCAGAGTTTTCTGGCCCAGGCTCATCTAACAGGGAAATAGCTGCAGTGGTTTTGAGTGCCGTGGTTGAGCCAACACATATAGGAGGGGGAGTGTGGTGTGCCTGGTTACTGAGGAACGAAATTAGGGGGGAATCTGGGGGTTGAAACCTTTCCCTTTCTTAAATGGGGACAAACCCCCCAATTTCCATCCCAACCATTAATAGTTATCCCAAAACAGAATTGATCTCAAGTAACAAGAAGCATTTTGCTCCAGCTATTTGTACGCATTATTTTTCGACCTCTGCAGCCTCACTATTAAAATGCTTCTATGTTTTTTGTAGAAGACACTATTTACATTTTAAAACAGCAGAAAAAGTCACTTTGTGTTTCCAAAAAATGGTAAAATAAACCCATTTGAAAATGTCAGAATGACAGAAGAGGGAAAACCATCAACAGAGGGTGCCAGAAAGGCTAAAGCTTCTTTCAGTTTAGTCTTTACTAAACAGATCAGCTGTGAGTTGGTGCCTGACACAATTAACACTGAGGAGTAAGATACCAGCCAGGAAGGGACAGAAGAGTTTTGAGCGTACTTAGCTATTTCTCAGTGATTTTGGAGCCAACCCAGCGATATCTGAGGAGATGACAAGGCACAAATGTAGAAAAGGGCAGATGCAACACCCGCCTTTTCAATGGGGAGGGAGGAGAATGAGTTACTTCCAATTTCCAGAAGCACGCTGAGAGCAAACAAAGCCCGTGCAAGCACCTGCGAGAGCACAGGCAAAGGAATAACAGCCAACATGAATCTGGGAAGACCAGATTGGGTCAAACCAATGTAATTCCCTCCAGTGACAGGGCGGGTGCTGGGGGAAGATGCAGGAGATGTCATCTGTCTTTCCTGCAGGAAGGCTTTTCAAGCTGTCCCCCATGACATTCTCATCAGCGCGCTGGGAAATGGCCCCGTACTGCAATTTGGCTCTACCTAGAGAGGGATTACCAATGGGCCCCTGTCAGAAAAGAGGGATGCGTCCAAGGGGGTCTCTCTTGACGTGGTAGGATTCGATATTTCAATTACCCTCCCGGATGATGGAAGAGGGGAGATGCTTATGACATCTGCAGAGGGCTCATCCCAGGAAAGGCTATGGACACTTTGGGGGACACAAAACCAAATTCAGACCAGACTTGAGACCCTGGGAGTGATGGGAAACTGGACAAGGGGCCTGAAATACCCTATAAAACTGACGACATTCCGAGAGGACCAGCACACAGCTCACACAAACACCAGGTGGGCTCCAACGGGCTGGGAAGCAGCTTCATGGAGAAAGATGCAGGGCTGTATTTGAGGAGAAGTGGAACAGACCGTGGCAATAAAGGCGAAGGGGTGACTGCAGCCTTGTCTAGAAATAGCTCAGAAAGAGCCTTCTCCAGACAGGGGAGTGAAACACAGAAACCCTCTGGGGCTTTCTGTCCTCGTTTCTGTTCAGTGGTTTGGGTCCAGCGGAGACAACTTTGGCTGCCACTGGGTTTGGGTTAAATACATGGCCATTTCCACCAGGAAGTTTCCAATTCCCTTTCTTCTTTCTGCAGAGCATGATTCCCGTTCCACGCCTGACACTGCCTCCCTGATCCTTCATGTGGAGCCAAGGGTTAATAGCATTTCAACACCATCCTCAGAAAAATCAGCAACCTGCATTCACATCTCACTGGAGGATGCAGGCTCCAGAGCAGGCTTCTCCTTCAGGGAGACACAGAGTGATGGAGCCACTCCAATGGGCTGTGACCACAAACCTGCCAGCAGAAGGAAGATTCAGGGTCTCTCAGATCTCCCTGATGGCTCTATCTTTTACCAGCTCTTCTGTAAACACACGCTGAGCACTAACTGCATGCACAGAAAAGGCTGTTGCTAACAGATTGGACGGCTTGTTGCTACTCTACTAAGAATGCCCTGCTAATTTTTTGTTTTCACCAAATTTTCCACTTGAAATATGAGAGTGGAAACGAAGTTGTGAGCTGCATCACTAAAGAGAAGCAGAGCTGCTGCTTTGCCTTTGGCTCTGGTGGGAGCTCGGAGCCTGCTGGCGTCGCCTGTGCACCCCATGCCATAGCTCGGCCTTGCACCCAGAGCCTCATCCCAGGCTGCGACAGCCATGGAAAAGGAAAAACGGGGCTGAAAATGGTCAGACCAACCTATTCGTCCCTGTGGAAAGGCCTGCTCCTGGTGGCCTTGCAAATAATACATAAACCCAACAAATAACAAAATAAGACCAACTAAACCAATGCAGCCTTGGAAATAAGGAATGATGCTGCCAGTCTTGGGAGACAGAAGCTTCTTTGGAGAGAGGAAGAAAGATGATAAGGGAGCAAGCACTGCCATTTCTAGTGGTGTGGTGGCTGAGCTTCAAGGTCAAACTGACAAAGGCCATTTGTTTCACTCAGAAGCCAAACTTTTTGTCTCCCAACCGCACCTTCCTCCAGGCCATATTTCACACAAAGCCACGTCCTCGTGCCATCAGCTGCAGTGCAACATGGGGAGGACCCAGACAGCAGCACAGCATCAATCTGGGCTGCCATTCAGCAGCACCCTGCAAGGAGATTTCAACAGGCTATTGTGGAGAAATCCTTTAAATCCATCCGTGTAGCGCAGGAACAAGAGAAAGGCAAATGGGTAACTGGGAAGCGTTTTGACACTGGGAAGGAATATAAATCAGAAGGGCTGCTGGAGCTTTACTGTACAACTCTAGGTGTGGTGTTGTCAAAATCCCTCAATCCTGCCATTTTCTGTTGACTAAATTCTCTAGCAAACAGCAATAGGGGCAGCTCCTGGCTCCAGCATCCTCATTCCTACCTGCTCATTTGGCCTCTGCAAGAACCTCCCCTTGGCAGGGCACCCAGGCAGCCCCATAGCCCCCTTCTGCTGCAGACAGCCCAGTCACCCCACGAGCTGCAGTTTGGGGTGCACTGGGGACCTTGGTGTTGGCTGAGGCCTCCAAAAGAAACCCAGCAAGGTCTTGCACAGCAAAATGCACTGATCACAGAGGAAAGCGAATGCAGAGGGGGCCTGAAATCCGGAGCTGTCAGAGATCTGGGAAATGGGAGACTACGAAGATTCCCCTTTTGGGGAACCACCAGAAAACTACCCAAGGCCCAAACGTGGGGAGGCACAGAGGGGCTGGATGAGTGTGCACGGGGATGTGGGTGAGCATGCACGTGGATGCGGGTGAGCATGCACGAGCAGCTGCTGCTGGAGAGGGAGAGGCACAACATAGAAGTGTTTAAACATGCAAACACGCAAACCCTCTTAACAATCAGCGCCGATGGAGATATTGATGGTTGCATTAAAAGTAAATATATTTTTTAATTAAATAATTCTCCCCTTCTCCATTCAAGGGGTGTGAAAGCACTCGTCAAATTAAAATGCTGCTTCCATTTCTCTCTCTCTCTCCCCTCTGACACACACCAAGACTGTCATTTCCCCCTCTGCCTTCCCACCATCACCCCACGGCACCAGCGGCTTCAGGGCTCTTTAACCTCCTCTTGGCCTCCCAGGAAACAACCACAGGTAGAGCACAGAAGCCGATTACCTCCTCCTTCCCCTCTCCTCCTTCCCCTCAGTCCCAGCTCAGGCACATCTCTGAAGGGCTCATTAATCAAAAGGCAATTAATTCCTCATCATGGGGGCAAATACCAGATATAGACGCTCCATAGCCGCCTTCCTCCATGCTTGAGTGTTTCTCTGATTCCTGCAAACTGAAATAAAAAGAAGCCAATGCAAAAGAAACACCAAATGATTAAATGCTTCATTAACATCCTGAAGAGGGGGGGGTGCCCACAGCTTATTTATCTGTCTCTGCTGCCAAAGAGACCAATAGTTCAGATGAGTTGAAACGGTGCCCCAAAGCGGGATGTGAGGTGGTGAGGTCCCCTTGCCCTGGAAGGTCTTGTGAGATGGAACATCTAGAAAATGGGACTGAATCCCCCCAGAATGGGGGAAAAACATCCCTTTTTCTTCTTCTTCCCTTCCCTGGCCCTCAGATTTGAGATGGGGCACTGCTCAGTCTTTCTCCATCTCATCCTAGTATCAGATCCCCGCTCTGCTCCCAGCATGAGGACCATTACACATCCCACCGATAACCCACGACCCTTAAAATATAACTAATGAACAGGTTCATGACGGGGAGAAGCAGCTATTGCTCCTGTTCATTTTGCTGCTGAGGAGTCAAGAAGTGACTAAGAGTTTTGATACATAAATCTATAGGTTTGCCCAACCTTTGTGCCCGAATCAATGAGCTGATGATCGCTGCCTATGGAAGCTGTTATATGAGTTACTAAATCACAGAATTTACAGAAAACAAGGCACACGATTTACACGCTCAGCTGCTATCGTAAATCATAGTTTGTAGCAGAAAATAATTTTATATTATTAAAGCAATTACCACGTAATCATTTAAGTTTGCAAAAATTCATGAATTTTTGTTCACTCTTCAATGGGGTCACCGCATTTTAGCCTGCTCCATTGACCTTGCCACTCACTGCAGTGCAAGAAAGAAAAGGCAAGAAGTAACAACAGGAAATTTTTATAATACTAAACTATAAGGCTTGGCAGAAATTACTTCTGAATATAATTAACGCAAAGGCATTGTGTCTGCAGGAGGGACGCACAAACACTGTCCTCCACTGCATCTATCTGCTCTTTCTCTCTAGCTCGGGCTGGATTCCCAAGGGCACAGCTTTGAGCAGGGTTTTCTCCCTTCCCTTTTCTTTCGTCACCTGAATAAATTGCCAGATCGTGTGCTCAGAACCCAGCAGTTCACTGGAGCCTGATGGGCAGATGAGCAGAAAAATACAGCTGCACGATACGGGGCAGAGCAAAGTGTGATGCTCCCCATGGGGAAGCAGCCCCAGCACCCTCCCCTCCTTCCACCCCAAGTGACGGGCAGCTCTTCCTGTGCTTTGCAACCTCCAGGTTCAGGGTCTGACAGCCAGAACTAAGCTTCCTCCAAGAAAACCAACGCTGCAAAGCAAGCTGAGCTCTGCCAGTCTGGGTCAGGCTCTTCTCTGCTGGCAAGCAAAGAGAACTTGGCCTGGCTTATTTTTTGTTATCTTCCAAGATGCGTGAACCTGCACTGCTCATTATTGTCATTATTTTGCTTTAATAGTCAAAGAGGTTACCCAAGATCTTCTGATTTTATATCCATGAATTTAGCTCGGTAGTTTGGGCACTGGCTGTCCCACACAGCAGCACCGGTCTGCTGCTCAAGCTCCTATTCGTTGCCTCAGAGCTGCTTTTCGTGCCAGGTGGATGCTGCTGAAGACGGTGACATCCTTATCACCCCCCTTCAAAGTCTTTGTGCCATAATTCTGGCTCGGATTCTGCCCTTTTGTCATTATTTTAAGTTATCCTGATTTCCCTGGGAGTTTCGGCTCTCCCCACTTAGAGCACAGCCATGGCAAAACACAGTCTTTTCCAGGGCTCCATGAGTGCTATCCCTTTCTAAAGACAGGATCTCTACCTTCATTCACTCTTTTTTCCCATAGATATAAACTGCATCTCTTGCTTCCTCACCATGTTACTCCAGGTTTGCTTCACTGTGATATGAAACTGGAGCATGAGGAGGGTTGTCTGGTCCCAGTGTTTCCATTTCCCCCCTTGCTGGTCAAGGAAACTCAAGTCAGATCCCCCCTGCACACGCTGGCAGAGCACCCCAGGGTCAATAAAAAGGACCAGTTCAGCCCAGGGAGGGAGTGACTCACATCACCCCGAAAAGTCACTGTTTGGATTCAGGAGGCAGAAGCAGCAGCTTTGGCAAGTCGGTCTCAATGTAAATAGAAGAAAAGAGCAATACCGTTTTCCTTTGGAGCATGTAAGAGGTTGTCATGGGGAAGGTGTGGGGGCTTTTTTGCAAAGGGAACAGTGCTGATGACCTTTGGAGAGTGTCTGCTTGGAGGCAGCTGCTGCGTTCAGCACATCCCTGGGCTTCCCAAATCCACAGCTTTGAGAGAAACGCTGCTCAGCCCTGTCCTCCCTCTTGCTTCAAAACCTGACTCAGATCTGCATCTCCATGCCAGAAGAAACCTCCAATATGCCATGCTGTACTATAACATACTGTGCCATTGCAGGGGGTAATGGGTTTAAACTAAATGGGGTAGATTCAGACTTGATCTAAGGCACAAGTTCTTCCCTGTGAGGGAGCTGAGGCGCTGGCACATGGTGCCCCGAGAAGCTGTGGCTGCCCCATCCCTGGCAGTGTTCAAGGCCAGGTTGGACACAGGGGCTTGGAGCAAGCTGCTCTAGTGGAAGGGGTCCCTGCCCGTGGCAAGGGCTGGAGCTGGATGAGCTTTAAGGCGCCTTCCAACCCAAACCAGCCTGGGATTCTAGGATTCTATCACCCTCAAGAGCTGGGGCTTGAGTGTCTGAGCCCCTGGAAAAACACCCATTTGAACAAGAAGTATAACAAGCAACTGGAATTTGCCCCCGATCAAGTTTGTAACAGCCTATAAAATGGTTCCTAAACTGCAACTGAGCTGGAGCACTACACTCGCGAGCCTGTGCTCCTGTAACTGCAGCAGTGATCCGTGCTTTGCTTGATGGATAAAGCAGAGGATCAACAGCTCATGAGTCTTCCCCAGTTTTGGCAATGATCCACCCGATGATTTCAGGGCTTTATCTACTTATTCCTTCAGTTTCTGGAAAACTGCAGGAGATAAAGGCTTACACCCGGCCTCCACCTGCGGCTTGAGATACAGAGGTGGGATGTGCAGTTTAGACACAGCAGCCAGAGGCTGGTGTGCTGGGGCACATGGGACAAGTCACACGAATTAGCAGCAGTGGCAACTGAACACAGAGAAGCCCCAACGCCCAGAAATCCAGGAACTGAAGCCATCTGGGGCAGGAGGATGAAGCTCTAAGGCACGGGGAAACTGCTCCATTCCCAAGCAGATCTGCATGTCCATCTGCAGAAGAGCAGGGATGCTCTGCACGTTTCCTCAGAAGCAGAGCCACCTCTAGGACATGCTCCTGGGGCATCTCAGGAGGGAATGCGGGCTCCTGCATCCAACAGGCATGGATGCTGCTCAGCATGGGGTTGAGTGGGGTTCTGAGGCTGAGGCAGGAGGTCTGACTGCAATCACATCTCCCACCCATTTTGCAGGCTTGGTTTAGTGCATCTGTGGTATGCTCTGGAAGCAGCTCAAAGAGATTTTGATAGCATTGCTGTGAGAAAATGAGCCTGTTAATGCTGCTATTTGCTGCAAAAAGCATTCACGCCCAGAACACTTTCTCATCGCAATGATCATTTTTAGCTGTGAGAATGAATTAGCCTTCCACTGAAAAGCTCTTTGCATGGGAAAGAGGTCAGCTGGGAGCAGCAAACCGATTATTTGGGGGTAAGGCCCTGCCCCAGCTTCCAGGGCATGGGTTTAATTCTCATGTTTAACTCTCCATTTCCAGCCACCCTCTGTACCCTTGAAATCTCTTTGTCCCCAGCTCTAATGAGAAGGGGCATGCTTAAACATACCTGCAGATAACCCACTGCTCCCTCCTGCCAATAAAAGCCCTGGGTTATTCTGGCAGGACCAGTTCATTTAATCACCTTCAGATTACCAGGTTTGCTTACGGCAGTTTAACAACAAATAGTGTGAGATCAATGTAACTAACAGCAGGCATTCACTCAGCAGCAGCCTGATCCCAAACCACCCCTGCACCCAGTCCTGCCCTGCAGCTCGATCCAAGGGACTCTGAATGAGGGCCACGGTCTGCCTGGCTCCTCCGGTAGGAGTTAATTGCAGGCAAGGTTTGAATAGGAAGGAGGCCAAGAAGATAATTATCCCTCTGGCCCTGGTTCTGAGCATATCAACCAGCCCTTGCCTCGGCAGGCCGCTGGGAACAGGGCTGCTTTGGCCTCCAGGGAATAACACACAGGATCTGCCTGAAAGAGATTTATCGCATCCTTTCCCCACCAATGGTCACACAGATGCTGGTGCTTGCTCCGCGCATCCAACCCTTCCATCCCGGGGCTAGAATCCTGTGCGTAGAATCAGAGACGGTTTGGGTTGGAAAGGACCCATCCAGTTCCAAACTCTTGCCATGGGCAGGGACGCCCTAGACCGTAGACCTAGACCTAGACCCTAGACCATGTCACACGAGGCTCTGTCCAACCCGGCCTTGAACACTGCCAGGGATGGAGCATTTGCATGGGGCTTTTCATCAGGGGGTGGGTTCACCCAAGACAGGGAGACCTTTGTAAGGCAGGAGCTGACAGCTGCTCCTGATGGGACAAGAGTCTGGGACAGCTACTGTCTCCTCCACTGCCCAAATCCTGGCCAGGCACTGGGAGCAGCATCTAAGGCTGGCTCCTCCAGGCTGGGCAAGATGACATGCAGGTCTTCATTGCCTCTTCTACTGGCTGTGGTAGCCCCCGTTGAGTGGCGAGCAAACTTTCCTCAAGCACACCATTTATTTCCTTCTCCAGCTTCCTGTGTTACTAATTCCCTGAAAGAGATTGATAAACCTCTGGTTACAGGTCACTTGCTGCGGTAATAAGTAGTGCAGAAATCAGTAGCCGTAAATAGTGGCTGGGAATCAAATGCTCTGAACTACAGTACTTGAAGTGAGGAGAAGGTTTAATTATGCCATTGTCTGGCTTGCTTTGCCTTGGAGAAGCAGGACAAAGATGAGGGAGGCAAGAGGCAACATGCTCCCGGAGTTGAGCTGATCCTTTAGTTTGGGGCCAAGGCTGGAGAAGCCCATAGGTATGAAGGGATGTTGAGGACTTTGAGAGCCTTCCAAAGGCAGCACAGCTTCACATCACAGTTAGCTGCAGGCTTGATTTTAACAGTGCCTGTGCAATCCAGGGTGAAAGCTGTGTGTGATTAAAGAAGTCTGGTGGCAGCCAAATAGGAACGGGTGGAAGGCATAGAAAGAAGTAAATTGACTTTTTATTAGAGCAGACAAGGGTTTAGACGTGAGACTGATTCAGACAAGTACTGAGCTCTGGGAAGGTCCACCTGAGGGTCATCCACAGCTTTTGGATGCAGAAAGAGGGAGGCTGTTTGCTCTTGCAGGGGTTTGGGATGATGGAGTTGAAGGCATGTTTAGCAGCTCTTGTATGCTTCTGAAGTTAGCAAAGTGCAAGGCTTTCCTATATCCAGATAACCGATGGCCTGTTTGGAAGAGGCACAGTGGTCAAACACTTGTACCCTAATGCTAGGGCAAGCCTGTGGGATGTTCCACAGGGCTCAGACTTTTCTGGGTATAAAAATCTGTGTCTTCAACCATCTGCAAAGCCCTTTCTCTTCCCGGTGGAATGAGGTCTAGAGATGGTGGCTGACTCCAGCTCACATGGGGTGGGAAATAAAGGAAACCCTCCCCAGCCCTATAACCCCACTGCCCCTCTCAGCTGCTGTCCTGTGCTTCCAGAGGAGCCGAGTGCTGCAGGACCATGGCATGCCAGGTCTCCCTCACCCTCTCTGCTCTGGGAAGGCTGATGGACCCTCCAAGCAGAGCGCAGATGCCAGGCTGGAATGGGAAACCATCCAGCCGGTTCCCACCACTGTTTCCCAACCAGCGTGACTCCAGCTGGAACGAGGAGGAGTTTCACCCCAGGATAAAATACTGAAGAAAAAGCCAAAGAAGATTGGCAGCTTTCATGTTTCCTAGCTCAGCTTTCCCTGGAAAAGGGAAACATCTGCTCCCACACCTGGATCCAGGCTTCGGCTTGGGCAGCTCTGTCCAAGTGCCAAAGGGAAGAGGCTTCCCCTGCTCGCTGCATGGGGCTGATGCTGCAGTAAAGCGATGCCCAGGCACCAGCCTTGCAGCAGGAGGTTTCCTCCACGTTGTGCTGGCTCCACTGCTCACACCCACGACTTAGACCACATCCACCACAGCAAAAAGCACAGGAGCACTGCAAGCAATGTGGGGAAATGCTCCCAAACCACCCCTGCTCCTGAGCCTCTGCCCTGGGTAAGCAGCTCCTTCCCTTGGGGCTGGGTCCTCTGCTCCATCTTCCTTTGCTGCTGCCCCTCAGGTCCCCAAACCCCTTTGTCCCCCCCAGAATCCCCCTGGCACTGCACCCATCTGCCTGTCCCCTTCGCAGCACCCGCTCTGCTTGTGGCTGCTCCTGCAGAGCCTGGCTGCACTTCTCCAGCTACCAGGGCATAAATATGGGACAAGATAAATATTGTCACGGCACATTACCCTGGTCCTTCCTCACCAACACACACTGCAGACAGACTTATGCTTCTATTTATATGTGTATATCGATCTAATTACGCTATATAAACTGTATATTCAACTGTCTATTGTGTATATTTAATATAAATGCCAGCTAATTGCCCTCAGTAAATATATATGGGGATTAACGGTATTGAAATTAAATTTATTGGTAATCCCCTTGAAAAGAAACACACCAAATAAAATAAACACATAAAATAAAAGCAGGGGACATCACAGTTTTATGCCTGGTTCTTTCCACTGTCTATAGGTTGGGGCTTTGCCAAGAAAGAGCATCAAGGTCTCAAATGCCTTTTCCAACCCCCCCCCCCCCCCCAGCAGCACCGGCTCACATTGATGGTGTTTGCAGCCACAGGAGCCCACGTTGCTCCCAGCACGCTGGTCTGAGCCCTGCGTGTGGCTCTGGCCCGCCGTGGCTCGCTATCGTTGCTGACAGCTGGCCCGGCAGATTGGCGATGGGCTCCGGTGCTTCCCAGCCGGAGGTCACCGCCTCCAATACGGCCCTGGTCGGCAGTGATGGGGAGTCATTGCAGCCCAGCAGATGTTTGATGGCATGTGTGAAATGGGCTGGGGGTGCTGGGCGGCCACGGCTCGGAGCGGGCAGACCCCGTTAACCCCATCAGCCAAGCGCGCAGGGACGGCTGCCTCGCGCTGCATCGCACCCGGGTCCCTCCTAGCATCAATCAAATCCTCCCCATAGGAGGGACGGTTCAGCTCTCACATCCCTTTTCCCACCCTGGAAAGACGTGCCAGTTGGCAGCTCTGTTATTTGGTGGCTCGGGGCGCACAGGGATCTGCACAGGTCTGCTGGCTCAGAGCAATGCTGGCGCAGGATGCTGGGGGGACCAGGATGGGTTTAGCCTCCGTGATCAGAGGTTTTAAAGAAGAGGGTAGGCAAGCTTCTGCTGAAAGTGGTTTACGCCAAAAGAGCCTCATACAGCAGGTTATGCAGCAGGTGTAGTGTGCAAAAGGAGTGACACAGAGCCCAGATCAGCCACTGACAATGAGGCTGTATGAGATGTTCCCCCATCTGATGCCTCAGATCTTCCCCTGCTCTTCTTGGCTCCAGCAGAAAACCCCTGACAATGCTGAAATCTGCTGTGTCGCACTTTTGCACCATTCTGTGTCTGTGCAGCCCTCCCGGCTGCTGTGCTGCTAATTACTTGGTTGTGATCATTTCTGCCCTGCTCCTTCATGCTGGCACTGAATGTGCAGCCACTCCGGGATGGGGGACCCCGTGGAGATCTCAGCCTGGTTCCAGAAGGGAGTGTGAGCCTTTGACCCCTGCCATCAATCCTCACTTTCTGTGGTTTGCTGTATTTTACCAGCAAGACAACAATTCCTCTGCACCTTCCTCACATCATTAACTTATTTAATCCCACGCCTCAGCAGTTTGCAGGCCTATGGTTTGCTGGGGGGGCACTGGGGAGGGAAGTGATGCTCCAAGGCCTGCCCAGTGTGCCCCAGACTGCATGAGGGGAAGTCATACAGAATCACATAGAATCAGAGAACAGGTAGGGTTGGAAAGGACCTTAAGATCATCCAGTTCCAACCCCCTGCCATGGGCAGGGGCACCTCACACTAAACCAAGGCTCTGTCCAACCTGGCCTTGAACACTGTAAGTGATGGAGCACTTATTGCTTCTCTGCGCACCCTGTGCCAGCACCTCAGCACCCTCACAGGGAAGAACTTCTGCCTTATCTCCAACCTGAACTTCCCGTTTCAGTTTGAAACCATTCCCCTTGAGAAGCACCCTGTGCTCTCTGTCCCTCCTGTCACCCTTTATGCCCTCTCCTCTGCCCTAGACATGAATCAATGGAAGCTGGGCAGTCATGTTTCCTTTCCTTCCTTCCCTCTTCATCACTTCTCCCTGCCAGGTGTCTCCTTTCTGCCTGCATAGCCCTCAGGGAAAGGCTGTCTTGACCGTTTTGAGCCACTATGTTAAATTGATGCTCTTGTTAATCTCCTGGATCCTGGCTAAATGACAGGAGCAGAAAACAGAGGGAGAAGGTGCTTCCCCAAACACACACACATGTGGGTGCACACATGGTCCTTCATGCAGCAGGACAGATGGATCCCGGGTCTTTCCTCTTGAATTGGAGATCTGTCTTTGGCAGTGAAGAAAAAAAGATATGGCATAAATGGGGACAGAGGTGCTGCATGGTCCAGGTATTTGGAGAGGCCCATGGTCGAGTTGGATGCTCATCTCGGTTGCACACCCAGTTTGCCCTGTGATGGACCTGTGCTCATACTCCTTGGACAACTACAGCAGCTGATTTGGAGCTGTCTTTTCCCATTTGACACCCTCTTTCCAAAGGTCAGGTATCCTGGGCTGTCTGTGAAGCATCTGGTTTCCAGGTGTGGAAATGGGCTGGTGCTGCTGTCATCCTTAATGTCCTCCTTATCCTCAATGTCCTCCTTATCCTCAATGTCCTCCTTATCCTTAATGTCCTCCTTATCCTCACTGTCCTCACATTACAGCCTCTGTAGACCACCCACCACAGAAACACTCATACCCAGAAACAAGCCCATGTCCTACCATATGGCCCCATGTGGTGGTAAACTGCCTGCTTCCAGCCTCCAAAGTGAGCTGCGGTGAAATGCATCCATCATTCATGGAAGCTTCCTCTCCCTTTTGACCAGAGCAACTTATTTGGCAATGAAGAAGAACCACCACCCCTTGGATCTCTTCATCTGACAGGGCTGGGAGCTACCAGATGAGTATCTTAAATAACTAATGGTGACTAGCGTTAAACAAAGATAACATTGTCACTTCTTCTCTGTTCCGCTTTGGTTTCTCACTCTTCAGCTTTCCTGCCAGTTTATTATCTCTTCAGTTTTACTTCTGATGATCTTGTAACTCTTAACAGGATGTGTATTATCTTTGGCAGGCTCTTGCAAATGTATGACCTTTGTATCAATGCACGGCAGGAATAAACAAGAGGGATGCAGGCAGAGGAATAAAAGCACCTTCTGAAATGCTGTGATTGAAAGAGGAGGGCTCTGTTTATCAGCTCGGGGGGGGGGGGGGGGTGTGGGTGGAGGGGGTGGGGGGTTTGGAGGGGGTGTGGGGGGATGGGTTATGTGTGTGGGCTCCCCACCCTGTGTGAGAGGATCACAGAATCAAGCCCTTTAAGCTCATCCAGTCCAACCATTCCCCAGCACTGCCAAGGCCACCGCTAAGCCATGGCACTGAGGGCCACATCTACACAGTGTGAGAACACTTGCAGGGGCTGGTGACTCCAGCACTGCCCTGGGCAGCCTGTTCCAATGCCTGAGCATCCTTTGGGGAAGGAATTGCTCCTTGTCTCCAATTTAAGCTTGGCCTGGTTCCTCTTTCCACTTGCCTGTTTGGAGAGATTCTGAATCTCCAGCAGTCCAGCATCTCTGCTGCCCAATTCATCAATCTGTTGGGCATTGCTAGACACTTCCTCAAGCTCTGTCCCGCAGTAGTTGTGTTTCACAGGGGTTAGGGTGGTGTGCGTGCTGAGCCACATGAGATCTGCAGCTGAAGGCAGCTTTAAGCAGCTCTGGATGAACTCGTAATACCAGCAAACACCACTGGCACCACCAGAAGCACTCACATCAGAGGACTGCTGGCTCATTTATGACGAGGACACGCTGAATGCAAGCTTACAGTTTCACACTGTTGCTTGGGTCTGCAATCACCACCCTCCACACGTTGCACAAAGCCAAAACTCATTTGGATCATCCCAGCCTTTGATAAACTACATGCAGCAGTGAGCATTGCCCACTTCAGGAATGAGCCATCCCCCTCACATCCAGGCTCATGGTTCCCAAGGACCAGAACTCTTCAGTTCTGCCTTGTTAGATATTGGCAATACTTGGTATTGTAGAAACTTCTTCAAAGGTGAGGAACGCCTGGATTAAAAGGTCTGCCTTTTTGTTTACATCATGAGAAAGCCTTGGGGAAGTAGGAAATCTCATTAGGAATTAACTTGGGATCAAATATGACCTCCTGGGTGATTCTGAAAGGCTGGCTTGATGAACAGAGCCACCTCAGACCTCTCCGAAGAAAAGAACCACATCAAATTTTGCTGTTACGAAGTACTTAATAGATCTAATTTACAAAGCAGTGCTGCTCCCAATTCCCAGAGTGCTACAAATCCTGCAGCCTATTTCTTTCCAAGAATGACTTCGATTCATTCATGGGTTTTAATGCAGCAAGCTGTTTAAAAGCTGCAAGAGATGTTTTAGGACAGGAAGCCTGAGCCCTACGGAAGTGTACCAGGCTCTGCTCTATCCTCAGCAAGCCTGGAGAGTTATGTAGCTCTGACATGACAGGGGGTACCAGGGTTTTTTCACTCAGCCTGGAAGCAGCATCACCACAACCTGTGAAGTCAGGTTGCTACCTGATCAGAACCACTCTCACTGTAGCTTACAGTGATACTTGGCTCACTCGGGAGCTAATAGCAGGACAAGCAACTTAAAATCCCAGAGAGCTCCCCAGAATTCCCCTTTGCAAGCATGCCACTGCCATGCGTGTGCAGCTGGATCATGTCACCAGGATACAGGTGTCCCTTTGGATGCGTGTCTGGTTAAAGGGAACTGGAATGTGTGCTGACAGTGGCTATCACACTCTGGTGTGAGCAGGGCTACATCCATCCTGTGACCACAACACATCTGATGAGGCAAGTGCTCCCCTAGAGACCTTTAACTCCTATGCCTCAGTGAGAGGGCAGAGACACCTCTAGTCTGCGGTGGGAAGTCACGCGATACAGACGGTCCTCAGATCCTTCCCGTTCTGCTCGTGTAGAGCATCCCAACAGAGACAAAGGCACGTTGCGTTTGCACTGGTGCTGCACTTGAGGGGTGGGGCCTTTGCGACCTGGAGTCCAGGATTCCGTTGCCTGGGTGACAACGGAATGTCGCAACCTGTGCCAGAACCCTGCAGAGCCGGGCTGGACAGCATCTCTGCAGCATCACTGGCAGCAGTGCTTTGAAGAGGCAGCAGTGCTTTGAGGAGGCAGGAGTGCTTTGAGGAGGCAGGAGTGCATTGTCAGGCAGGCCGAACAGAAAAGTAGCCAGGATTTCGGTGAGTATCCCAGAAGATTGGGGTTCTTAATGAACATTTGAGCAGCTCTTGCACTCCTGCTGGGTCCAGGGAGGCCAACGCTGAGTGCAGAGAAGTCTCCATAGGACCAGATGGCCTCAGGAGTGAGAGCAGTGAGATAGATTGCTGACTAATGCAAGTCAGCTATCATCACCCATCTCGGCTTTCCTGCACACAGTTCCTTGTTGAGAGTTCTTCAGGTTGCTACACGACCAGAACCACTGTCACTGTTAGCTTAGCTTACAGCATTTGGGGTTCAGGAGATCTTGGCTTTGTGTCCATGCTGGTAAGCGCTGGACACAGCTCACAGGGATGTGTGTGTGGTGCTGTTCCTGCACCCTCTGCTGCCAAGCCTACTTGGCCATGCTTCTCTCCTGGTTAAAAAGAGCTGTTCAACAGCTCAGCCAGAAGCTTTCCTACAGCCTTCTACCACAGCACAAGCCTCACACCGTTCCTTCTACCTGGAAATGTGTTTAAAAGCCAGATTGTTTTCTCAGTGTATCAACAGGAAATACCTTGCCTCTTGCCCTGCGGAATCTCTCATCTGTGAGGGATGCAGGCACCCACAAAGCGTTTACACAAGTGCCTTGATCAGTCAAAGACACGCAGTTTCAGAAGCTTTCTCAAACCAGGGTCTCTGAATGCACCACCTGATAGAGACAGGTAAAAGAAGGTAATAAATATGTTTAACAAAAAGCAATAAAACCCACACACAGCCCAAACCCAAGGACTTTCCCTTTCACACCAAATACTTAGGAGGAATTTCAAGAACCATTTCTGTGCAGGCTGGAACACAAATAAGAAGATAAAAGAGAAACCCCCTGCTTTTCCCAGTTGGATTTCATTTTGCCCAAAGAACAACCTCTTATGATTAATCCTCCCTATTCCCTCTGTTACAGTAAGATGGGGAACGGGAAAATGTAGAACAAAGAAGAAGAAAATCACTGCTTGCTTCATTTTGATGGCTGTACTGGGCTTGCTTTTCTTTCGGAGGTGGAAGCAAACACCATATGCAGTGCAATAAAGGGATAAGGATGGTGAGAAAGCAGTAAGGAAGTCAGGAGACTTTTCCCTGTGACTTGCTGCTTCTCTGCTTGCAAGGTTGAAGCTGCAGAGGCACATCCCGAGGCAATTGCAGTTGTATTCCTTACCCCAAAAGGCAGTGCAGGAGCATAGGAAGTGTCTCTGTCCTTGAAGCTACTTGCTAGGGTTGGCCACCTGAACTGGACACACTGCTGATCAGCTCCGGGGTGGTGGAAAAACCTCTGGGAGCAAGTTCTGATGCCCTGTAGGAGGCAAGGCCAAAGGCATGCCAAACTAGGCTGGCTGGAATGGTCCCTACCTCTGTGACTAAGGGGATTCATAAATATTCAATGTTTCTTGGCAGCTGGGAGTGCTTCAGTTGTTCCAAGTATCTCAAGGGGGATGGGAAAGGCAGAATGAGCCTTAGTATTTCTGACACCCCGCAGAGAAAATGAACCAGGGAAGGAGAGCGCTCATCTTCCTGCAGAGAAGTGTTTCACGTAGGGTGATTTCAATAATTCAGCCTTCAACTGGTCTGTTTAAGGCCTGTTTGATGCCTGCAAAAGGAGCTTTAAGATCTGGCCTGCTGTGAATCCAAGGAGTTGGGTGCTGTCTGCCTTCCCCATCAGTGGTTTAAACACGTTACCATGCTACGGCCCAAGTCGAAGTAAGAGCACAGATTTCCTCCTTCACTGCATGAAATTCTGGCACTCTCACGCCATGGGAAAAGAATCAACCACCCCATTCTGGCTTGTGTTTGGAAGGGAAGAAAAGAGCAGTCATGAAAACGCATGGAAAGCAGGTAACAATCGTGAACACGTTGGTAGAGCGAGGGCAAGCGGGGCCTTGGGTCAGCCTCCACCATCTGTAATCAAACCATGGCGTAGGCGAGAATGCTGGTACCTCCGACCACCTCTGGGTGAAGTTTACCTTCTGCTATGAAGGTAAACTGGGGTCTGCGATTGGGCCCTACCAGTGCAATGTTCTTATTGAGTGCTTTCTGTCTTGGGCGTTGGTCCTGAACCTGATCTAAGGGAACATCCCAGCTGCAGTTGTCATCTGCTGGGAGATGGTCCAGTCCCTTTGGCAGTGTCATCCTTTTGTAGGGTATAGCTGGGCATTTGGACTGCAGAGGATTTCTGGACAAGCCCCAGGATATTAGACTTCCTGCTTCCACACACTGGAGTTGGGATGCTCACATCTCCTTTATCCAACGTTGGCCATTAGAGATAGGAAACTGTTTCAAACACATTTTGAGTTTGGCCAGGTTGAGAGATACCCACATCCAGGGAAGCGCACCGTTTTCTGCTCTCTCAGGCACTGGCATATTGCCACACTCACAAACTGTCCCACAGCTAGAGTTTCCCATCAGCTTTGCTCACGACAGAGCCTTCACTTCCATGTGAGATCCTGATCTTGTAAGCCCATCCACTAATTTATCCATGAAATGTGTGGGCATGAGTTATGCATGAGATGAATTATCCATGAACTGGGTTGGTCGCCATCCCTCCTTGTCAACTCTGTAGGTCTCTGCCAGGCACCAAAGCACAGAGTAGGCCACATCTCTTGGGTCTTTTCCCCTCCCAGAGAATCTGTATTTTACACAGCCATGTACAAAACCTGGGAGAGAGCTTAAATGTTCACTGGGTCACTCTGGGAGAAGACAGAAGGCTGCTTGAGTGCGCGCAGGGTCAGCCTTTCCCCAGAGATGCAGTTTCAGAACCTAAATCCATTCAGTGGTTATTCATTCCTGCAAAGAGGAATAGCTCCAAGAATGACAGAGACAACTTGCTTGTCTCTGACAACACACTCCCACACTGCCAGGCTGGTGGTAACTGTAGTCATCTATGAACTGGAGCTTGAGATTCCAGCCTCTTCTCCATGACAAACACAACAAAGTCTTAACTTTGGTGGATACCTACTTCTGATTTTGGCACGACAGTTGATGATGGAGTTGTGTTACTGTTCTTGAGGTGAGCGTTGTCCAAGTTGGTCTGTTTAGAGGAGGGAGGGAAGAGAGGATTCAGGAAATGGAGATCTGTCAGGGTTAGTTTTGAGCGTTCCTCCCCAGCTCCTCACCTTGCCATCTGTGTGATTTATCCCTAGGTGAGGCCAGTAACAATGTGGGAACCAGCTCCCCAGTGTGCAGCTGAGAGATTCTCCCTATTGACTGAGTGCAAGCTCCTCCACACCTCCAGAAACATCGAATACGTCTTCCTTGATGGCTGCAAGAACATCACTGCATCTCACATCCTGGCAGCTGCAGGCATCCACAACATCTACAAAGGACCTGCCTACTGCCCTCTTCAACTCAAATACCCCCCTCCCCCCTTTTTCACCTTCCCCATGCAGTTGGAGGAGGAAGCCCAGGGCTTGGAACACTTCCCTGCTTCCAAGAAAAGGCTGCCGGTGTTCCGCCAGCTCTGCGGGGAGGCTGTGCCAGGCATCCATCGTCAAGACTCAGGCCAAGGGCTGAAGAAGCTGCCTGATGCCGAAGCACCAAGGGAGGACGTGGAAGGTGGCAGTATGAGGCAGGCAGCAGGGTGCTCCCCTCCCCAAAAGGCACGAATTGACTCTGAGGTAGCTTCTGAATAAAATGTAAGATTACTGGTGTCCTTACGTCACCAGGAGGTCAGCAACGCTGGTGTGAGCTCACATTCACTAACAGCCGAGGGCTGGGAATGTGGGAGGGAGGAAGGAAAGGTGTGATATCACCTACCCGCATATCCCTTCCACTCTCCTGGGTGCCACGGCAGTTTGTGCAGGTTGGCCATGCAACCCCATCCCTTTCACTGAATCCCCCTCCAGCATGCTAGAAATAAAGGAAAACTTCCTTCTCCACATCCTGAAACCCAGCAACACCTCCTGCAGTCACACCCACAACCCCTTCACCAAGCATCCTCTCCAGCTGCTGATCTCTATTCTTGAATAAAGCATTGAGTACAGGCTGTGGCAGAGCGAGTACCAAACACTATGTGGGAAAACACAAAACATGAAAGGGAGAAGAAAGCAAAGGAGATCTCATGTGAGAGTGCCTAGGAGGGAATCTGGGAGTTTCACTGCTTAAGTCTAGAGACTGGAAAAATGGTGGCAGTTAGAATTAATGCCCCACAAAGAAACGGTAATAAACATAACAGGATTCAGGGGGGTTGGCATCTGTACCAGCCTCAGACGTATTCCTGAAATAAACGGTTTACAGCTGGAAGATCCCAGCCCCAGACCAACAGGGATCTTCCGAAAGGGAATGTAAAACCAGTCTCAGCAGAAAAGAGGCAGTCAGTGGAGACCGCAATGGTTTGAAGTATAAAGAGGGATAAGATGCTACTCAGAGGACTTCAAGGAGAACAGGACAAAGAGAAAACAGGAGGAAGACCGCATGGGGGAACAAACCAGATCTGCACAACCTTGGAAACAGGCAGGTATCTGTGAGCAGGGACTTGTTAGGAAGGAATTATGAGCCTGCTGCTTATCTGGGACCAAAGAACAGAAGGCTGCTGAGGGGAAACAAAGAGAAAAAAGATGATCTTAAGTGAAAAGATATTAATTGTCCTTTACCCTGGGGCAGTAACAGTGGCAGAATCCCACAGGAACTGATTGCAGGTACCAGCAGTGAGCTGTAAGGTGTCCGAAGAGTGACTGTCAGAGGTTGTTTCTGCCACCCGAGAGGATGCAGTCCAACAGACTCACCAAGGGCTGATGCCACGAGAAAGGTTTGAGGATGCTGAGCTATTCAAGGGGAAAGAATTCTTTCCACAAAGTAAATTCCCCCTGGTTAGCTCTGGGTTGTTGCATGATGAGATTACGGCTGACAAATCTCAGCAGAGCACTCTAAGAACCAGAGGGACCCAGAGCGAGACGAGGAGAATCACATAATCCATCCCTACCTCCACAACACAGGCAGTGGAATCAGACAAGGACAGACCAAAGGACAGGGATGGGTTAGGCTGATTGAAAGAGAAGTTTTCTGGGGGAAGATCTCTGCAAGGAGTTTGGAAGTCATGCTGGAGACCGAGTTTAGATCTCCCCAGTCAAAATGGGACTGAGTCATCACGGAGGCTTTCATTTTTTCAGGCACAGATTGCAGAGCAAATGTTGCTTATTGCAGGCACCACTTATTCCTGAGCATGATAATAAACAGATTTTGTCTCCAAATGGTTACTGATCCAGGAAGACACAAGGCTATTTTAGTAGTATTTCAGTGAATGTGAAGACACTACAGAAGAGCTTGACCTAGAAAATAAACATGGGTCCAGCGATCAAAAGTTGATGCCATTTCAATTACATGGAAGGAGATATTAAACCAGGTCAGTAGCTGAGGCTTTTTGCAATGAATTAGCATATGAAATTACCAACATGGCAACAAGGAATTTTACTGCATGTAACAAACTGGGAGTGGAACCATATGCCTGGAGTTTACCAAACACAGCACCCACGCTTAAGGAAATGGGGCAAGAGTAATCGTGACAACTAAAGAGCCTCTATTCTGATCTCAGTAGTACACTTCCATTTCTAGCCAATGTTGAAGGGGAGCAGAGAAGAGAGTCCAATGTAATATGGCTTTATGGAGGATAGGTCGTGCCATATGGGCTCTGCAAACACACCACCTGATGGCCATAACCCCCACCCGAGGCCACATTCTGCAAACAGCATCCCGATAACAAGCCAACAATTGGATAGAACCCAAATCAACAGCCAAAATTTCCTCCACTGAGCAGCCCAGGAGCAAACACCACCTTCACGGAGCTGGTGCCCTTTGCAGACAGGCACTCAGGGCTCCTACTCCTGTGATAAAATGAGAGTTGAACTGACCTGTGAGGACATCCATCCAAATCTGTGACATTAACTGGCACTCTTCCTCGAAAAGGGAACCGTTTCTTTTAGGCATGAAAATCCTGGAACATCTACTTCATGTGGGCATCAGCGCTGGCTCTGCAGAGCAGGAGATGGATTCAGGGAGTACAAGTGGAGTTCCTCAAACAGTGGCCAAGAGACTCATCTCTTTGGCATTCCCACTGATGGATTTGGCACAGAGGGACGTATTGGATTTAGGAAGACTGCTGATTGCCCAAAGCTGAAAGGAATCCATTTCTCCTGTGGGAGAAATGAGGTGACCTTGAGAAACAGCAGTGGCACAGAACCTCCTGTAAAAGGAAGTTCTGCTCTGAGCTGGAAGCTCACCCGTTGGAAGCAAGCAAGAGGGAGAAAAGCAGAGAGGAACATGCCAATCATGGGCTGATGATACATCTCGGATGTAAGGTGGCTCTGAAAAAGGCAAATCCCATAGTAGAGGGTGTGAGGAGAGACAGTCCCTTTAGGGAAACGGAAGTGCTTCTGTCATTGCATGGAGCCCTGAAGAGGCCTTGTTTGGAGTCCTGCTACGACTCCAATCAACCACGTTCACCAGAGGTTAATGGACAGCAGACCTGGTGGGAGAATGGGTGGGATGAAGATCCTTGTGGACCCGCAAGGGTTTGGCAAAGGCAGACTGCACGGGGAGGGGATGGAGCTGCTGTCTGAGCGAGCAACTGCAAGAGGAACAGTTTGGGGGACAGGGAGAAGAGTTGTTTGAGGCTGGCGTTAGAAGAGATGGAGATGAAAAGCATGTTGGTGTGCATGTGGGTGTGTGCCTCCCTCCGTGCTCGACTGACTGGCTTGAAATCTGCTCAGCGGTCTGGATGTTCTCTTGCTGAAAAAGGCAGCTTGTTTCTGGGATCTTGCACACTGGAGGAGCAAGGACATCTCCCCTTTCCCAAGCACAAACCAGACACCTGCTCCTCTACCAGCTGGCTGGCCCAGCACTGCCTCGAGTGAAGTGCCAGCCTTGCCCAGACAAATGAATGATAGAGACCTGCTCGCACTCCACGGCTTCACTGAGGGGACGAGAGCTGGATCTGGATCTGCCGACCTTTCCCCATCAGATGTAGAAGTAGAACAAAGGCAGAGAGCATGAGATGAAATGAGAGAGTGGAGGAAAAGAATAACAGCTTGCATTATTCCTTTTCATATACGGACAATATAACGCTTCTGCACAGAAGGACTAATTTAGCCCTCCGCACAGCCCCACTGACCCCTCCTAAGAGAAACCATTTAAATCTTTAAACAATTTACATGAAAATGTAACTTTGCTGCAAATATATCTCTTCCCCCTCCTGCTCCCATCACGAATGCAGTCCTTCAAATCTCTGACAGCTTCCATTATCTCTTAATGAAGTGAGAGCATCTTTCTTAGGAGACGCGCCGGCCCCGAGGTTAATCCCCGAAACGAGGTTCCCAAATAAGAATCAGGGGAGGTGTCGTGGTTTAAACCCAGTCAGGTAACTTGTTCACTCACTCCCAGTGAGTGGTGCCGAGCTGACAACAATCAAGGTCCGTGTTCGTCTTCCCCCCCTCCCTGCACCGGGGCTCTCCCCTTCCCCGCTCCCGGAGGAACGGGGAGGAGGATCGAGAGAGTGCAACTCCTACGGGTTGAGACAAGAACAGTCCAGCAACAAATCACCACCGCTACTATCAGCTAAAACAATGATAAGGGAAAATAACAAGGGAAGAGAATACGATACCACCGGCCAAGAAAACGAGTTCCACCCGGAAGCTCCTGTCCTTCCGGGTAACTCCCAGTTACCCCCCACCCCGGGCATGACGTGCTGTGGTATGGAATACCTCCCCGGCTAGCCCGGGTCAGGCGCCCCGTCTCTGCTTCCTCACAGCTTCCCCTCTTCCCTGGCAGAGCATGAGCCTCACAGAGTCCTTGGTCAGGGTAAACATCACTTAGCAACAACCGACAACATCGGCTTCACCAACGCTGTTCTCAAAACTAGAAGTCAAAACACAGCACTGCACCAGTTAACACAAAGGAAAAAACATGACTGCTACTGCTGAACCCAGGACAGGAGGGAAAAGAGAAGGAAAAGCAAACACTTAGAAGAGCTCCAAGGGGTGGCTCCACCACCCAGCGACTGAAGATCCTGGAGGGCAGTGATCAAATCCTCCTTGGGAACCTCTGTGGGCTGATGGGTGACTCCATCCCTGCATCCAAGGGGACTGCATCGTGCCTGCTGTTGGCTGAGCCACCCTCATGGGACCTGGGGAGGATAGACCTTCCATTGTGCTCTATCTCATGCCTATGCTAAGAAAAGAGTGGAGGTAATGCCAGCAGCACGTAAGATCCAATGAGCTGCTGAGAGCTGCAGGAACCACCACCAGCGCTGATGCATGGGTGCATGGGCTCCGATGGGAGCCCTGGGAGGTGTGAGGGCCACCAAGGCCACGCCAGAGAAAGCAGAGCCTAGAGGCTGTGGGGAGAAGGGCAGGAGAGAGAAGGGCACAGAGCAGCCTGTTTGAAATGTCACCCTGGGATGTGCAGGGCTGCGGGAGAACAGCGCTGCGAGCACATTCCCACGCAACAGGGAGAGCTCCACTTGTAGCAATGACCCAATTGTTCCAACGCAGGCACCAGAAGACCTCCAGTCCCCCCAGCACAGCCCTCAGGCACACCGGGGTTACATCCGAAAGGAGGATGGCATCAGGGTCATCCTCAGAACCAGGCTCCGCAGCTACAGAGACAGTGAGCTTGAACAGGGGGGCTCAGGAGCATCCTCCAGAGCAGCCAGGGTTCTGCATTGCCTTGCAACACCTCAGCACACGGAGCAGGAGAAACCATCTGCACCACCCTGACAGGGCCAGGCTGGGGGCAGTGACGCACAAACACTCTGGATGCTCTTTAGATTTTGCAGGAGCGACACACATTTCCAGCCCAAGCATCAACAACAGCCCTGCAGGTGAGCCTGCTCACTGGGGCTGCAGCGTGCTGTGGGACTGCACCATGTTGTAAAGCCAGCGTAGAGGCTCTCTCCATCAGATGCTCCCTGCTCTTCTCGAGGCTGGAGGGCTGCTTTGCAAAAGGCTTGATGGTGATGTGGGGAAGGTGTGAGAGAGAGGACATACTGACAAATACATGTAAAGGGCAGGAAATGAGGAGAGAAAGGCTGAAAATCTATTGAGCTGCCAGGAGATGGGATGGAAAAGGGGATAAAAAATCAGGAAGGTCTCAGGGGAAAAGAGATTCACAAGAAGGGGGACTACTGACTTGAACAGAGGAGAGATGAAAGCAGAAAGCCATGCAGAGGAAAATAAACAGCTATTCCCAGAAAAACAATAAAGTTTGAAATGTGCTGGGCCAGAAGGAAGAAAAGAAACAAACCCAACCCAAGCCCACCAAGAGTTAACAATTCTGGCTGCTGAAGCTGCTTAAGTAAAGAAAGCAGAGAAGGCGAAGGAAAGTACAAAGCACAAGAATAAGGAGATGAGCAATGCAGCAACAGCTTGTTCCCT
Source organism: Pezoporus flaviventris (assembly GCF_033815535.1). Lineage (NCBI taxonomy): Eukaryota > Metazoa > Chordata > Aves > Psittaciformes > Psittacidae > Pezoporus > Pezoporus flaviventris. Next base: position 384,220 of record NW_026892739.1, on the reverse strand, counting down.
GCAGTGCGCTCCGCTGTGCTGGGACACGGCAGCATCAAAGCCTGGCTCTGTACCTCTGAACACAGCATTGTGCCCAAGCTCAGTACAGGAACTGATGTCGTGTGGCCTCAGCACCCTCCCCATCAACTCGCCTCCAGGCCACAGGATCAATGATCCTTTGGCCATAACTTGAGGATGTTGAAATCCTGTCTCAACAGGACTCCACTGCTGCCAAAGGAGCTCACATTTGAACACACTGGTACTGAAGTCTGTCACCTGCAGGAAAGATAAAGTCCCTGAAGAGAAAGAGCAAAAGGTTTCCTTTGTCCTGGAACACTGGTTTCTCCCACTCTCCTTGACTCCCTGCTCTGACCTGGCAGACAGGCACAGGCAGAGGATGCATGCTCCAGGCAGGCCAATGCATTCCATGGGCCAGGCTAAAAGCAGCCCCTAGCTTTCCTGGAGAAAGAGCATCAGCAAAACGCGCTGCTCACCTCCAGAGAAGGGGGGACAGGGGCAGGAAGGTGTGAAGATGTCCTTGGCTGCCCCTGCAGCACGGGCTGGGGCTGTGGCTGAGTGTGCCTTAAATCAAACCCTCCCACTGCCAAACCTGCAGCTCTTGGGGGGGGGGATGCCAGCTCTCCTTGCTGATAACTGCACCAGACAGCTATCAATCACCGCTAAGTGAAGGTAAATCAGTCCTTATCTGCCCAGGGGAAGCCTCATTTGCTGCCTGATGTCAAAGAACATGGGAGCTCTGCTTGGCATCTCCAGGCTCTTGGTGCTTGACGGGTCACCCGTGTGCTCATCCCATGGGTTGGAGCTAAGGGAGGGCACACGCTTAGCCTGAACCACTGGCCCAGATTTCATTACTGCACACAATCAAAGAGAGGGAGGACATGGACGGGGCTGAAGCCTGGGAACACTCAGTGGATGCCCGGGGCTTGGCATCACCTTGGCATCTAACCTAGCCCTTCCCTGTCAGTCCCGCAGAGACTGACTCCAGCAGTGTCCCCTCCTGAACAGGACCCATCTGCCTGTCCCCCATTCTGCTCTGGGACTCGGGGTATCCCATCTCCCAGAGGTAGGTGATCCAGCATGGAAGCAGTGCACCCTGAGCAGGGAGCAGGAGGAGCATGGGGGAATCAGCCTCTTCCTCTGCTGACTCCTCACAAAGCTCCTCTCCTCCCAGCCTGGAGAGGCACAAACAGCTCTTGTAGGTGAAGAGGTTTTGGAGGGCGAGTGGCATGGTGGATACAGCCGCATGCCAGGCCCGAGCACCCACAGCCCAGCAGTCATCTCAAAGCAGGGCTTTTAGCCCATTCCCTCCCTCCCACCTTCCACCTCTCCATGGTGAGCGGGAGCCAGTTAACCCCGTAACCTTTAACCAAGGGCTTGTGTACATGGGAAAGGATTGATGGAGCTTGTCTCCCTCATGGCCTCGCACCACGGCTCCGATTACCCCGTTAACTCTCCAGGTTGAGTGCCTGGGCTGGTATCACAGCCAAGAAATGAGAGCCCTGGAAACTGCATTATAGAGCCGTTGCTGGGGATGCAGAAATGGGCATTGCCACCCCGACGTGCTCTGGGGAAACCAGGGCCCTGCTGACCATAGGAGCAGACCAGGGGGGTCCTCACTCCCCTAGGTACATTGTGAGAGCTGGGTACAAACACCACTTGCCTGCATCACTTGGGGCAAGTTACAGCCTGTCCAGGTCTGATGGAGAAAATGCACCCCAGGGAGTGAATGGTCTAGGGGAGATCCCACATTCCATGATCAGGTGAGTCAATAAAGCCAACGGGCTGCAGAACTGAGCGGTCCTTAAGGATGTTGTGCACCCAGAAGAGGGATCTCTCATCCCTGGCAGGTCCAGTGGGTGCAGCCAGGACATGAGATTTCTGCGCGGGGAAATAGGGAAAGCAGGAACAAGCACATCTTGCCAATGAAAGCCAGAGCAGCAGCCTCACTTCAACCTAAGGAAAGCTGAATTAACAGCAGATGGAACGGCTCCACCAGGAGATACGGGGAGGACTCTCCCTGCGACAGGGGGAAGCTCTTTAGGCAGGTCTTTAGGTGTGAAGACAGTGGATCAGATCCTGACTGTGACTGCGGATGGGGCTGCAGCTACAGCCACTGCTCAAGTGGGTGCCAGGATTACGGATGCACCAGCTGTCCTGGGGCACAGGACTTTGTGTTCCTTACGCTTTGAGCCAGAAATGTCACCCCAGAGGCGATACGTCCCTGTACGAAGTTTCCTTTTAGTGAATGGTTAAAGGCTGGGAAACCCACCCTGCACAATCAGAACATCACCAGCCCGCTCCATCTTACGGGGCCATGAGCTTCCTTCAAGCTGGGGCAATGGGGGAGAAGGGGTATGTGGGGTGGGAGGGGTGACACAGACAGTGCAGGGACAGGTTTAGAGCAGAGCCAGGGCTCCTGGAGCTGCAGAGAAAGAGGGGGCAGGAGGAAATCCCATGTTCGGGGCCTGCTTGTGAAAGTGTCCAAACCTTGGCCAAAGCAACAAGGAGCACAGGGTACCCCACAGCTCACAGTCTATTGCTGCAGCTCCTGGAGCAGGAGCATCCCTTCTTGTAGCTCCACGGGGTGGGAAAACCCAGCCAACAATCAGCAATTCCAGTGATGGGGATGGTACCACCTCTACTTGGATGCACCTTTCCAAGTGGGTGTGCAGTGGGACCTGCTCCCCAGGAAACAGCAGCTGCTGGGGGAAAGCTCTGCTCTCCACGGAGGAAAGCTCGTCCTCCAGGTCCATGAGCTGGCAAGTGGGACGCTACTGACACCCAGGGGCTCCCTGCATCCTGCAGGTGGGGACTGGCTCCTTTGCTGGTGGAGGAGACATCTCCATGCTCTCCCCATGGCCTATTCAGGGGTCCTGCCTCTTTAGGGACTCTCCTGTGGAGGATTGGAGTCCCTGGGTCACCACGTGCTTGTGGCATGGCCAGCAGAGAGACCCTGGCTAAACGGTTTTGCAGTGTGGCAAATGGGACCCAGGGGACAAGAGGCTGCACCCTGGAGAGTTGTGGCTCCATGTTCAGCTCAACAGTGTCTGCCTCGTACCATGTGCCCAGGGAGATGCTGTGCACGGGTGATGCTCTCTCCTCATCTGTATCACAGCCACATCCACCTCTGCAAACAGTGGTTAATTCTAAAAGCTAATCCGTGCTGGATGAATCCATGCCACAAGTTGCCACAGAAATGCTGGAGGATGGGAGGAGGAGCGAGGTTGGAGTTAGTTGTGGTTGCTGCTCCCCATATCACCCTGCCAGCTGTGGGTGGTTGGCTCCCACCTCTGCAGACCATACATCCTGCAGGAGTGAAGCTGGGATTTTAGGATGGAGCCCCACAGGCTCAGGTCCCTCACAAACATTGTTCCAGCAGGTTAGAACTGGAAGTGAACTAAGCTACATCAGAAAGCCCCATTCACGTTCCAGAAGACTGCCTACAACGGGAGTTATTTAAGAGCAGCACCAGAGCTTTTCAATGCACCCTGCGTGTTGTTTCAGAGCCAAGCCCCAGTGAGCCAGCAAACAGTACGAAAACACAGCAACAAACTGCCTGCGTTTGGCACCCCACCGTGCAGAACCGGAGAAGATCCAGCCTCTGACCTGAAGAACAGCAACAGATAAGATGGACACCAAGTGGATTACAAAAGGCTTCAGGAGCAACACTTCCCAGCTGAGAAAAGCACGTTTTCCTCCGGCCCTGCGCACTGACAAGCGCATTTTAGCCAGGGAGAGCACCCAGAGGCTGCTCAAACAGAAATGCGCTTCCAATTATCTGTGATTATCAATTGCTTTGCAGACAGAAGCTGCTGATAACAAAAGCCCACTGCCCTGAGCACACAGAGACAGCTCTTTCAGGCAGGGACTGTGCGAGCAGACACCAAGGCAGGGACTTACCTAAGGAAGATGATCTCAGTTTCCTAGTGGACCAGCCATCGTCCCTGCGGGATGAGAGGAAGAAGGGATGCTTCCTCTGCAAGTGTATAAATCAAATGGTGGGTGGGGAAAAAAAGGAACAGAAGCACTAGATGAAAATCACTGTGGCCACAGCACATGGCGCACAGATTTTGTGCGCAGCACACAGATTTTGTTTGTGCTCTCCCAGAGAGAACTGGTGCTTCCCTGCTTACAGGATTGGGAAACACTGGTTGAAGGCACAGCACCAAATCTGGGTGACAAACAGGGACAGAAGGCAAAGTCTAGAAGTTCGCATCGGTATCCCATTGCCAGGTCTTTCTTGCCTCCTCTTACCATGCAAACTGGGGACACGGGAAGGCTGGGTGTGCCATGCTCTGGGGGATGAGTCTGGGGTGTCCAAGGAGTGCAAGGGAATGCACTGGCTGAATGAACGCAGCATTTCCATCTGTAATTTCTCCGCCCAAATAAGCCCTGCTGGCAAACACACACATCCAGCTCTGGAAACACAGGGGCTGATTAGCATCGACTCTATTATCATTATTATGGGCACAGACAGCTGATCAATGTCTACTCAGAAAGGCAAAATCAGGTGGCAGTCACTCCAGCAATGCCTGCTGCCTGCTCCGCAGTGATTCATGTGTGCTGGCTCCCGGCCCGCAGCCCGAACAGGGAAGGAAAGGAAGTGCGGTCCCACTTCCGTCCCCAAATAAGTGATGACTGCTTGTGTGTCAGCAACAGGGACCTGATCACAGCAGTCTTCTTCATGGCAGGACTTTTGCTGTCCCTTGGCAGAAGGTGGACTTCTGCAGGGCACAAGAAGGATGCATCTTGGAGCAACGCCTGAGCACGCTGTACCCTGTGATGAGGAGACATCCTCTCCCCTGCCCAGCTCTCATCACGCTCCATGCATGCTTCCCTTAGCCCTGCTCAGTAAACATCCTGCACATAAGGACTAAAACAAAGGTCCTGAGCTGACCTTCCAGACCGTCTACCTTCTGCCGTCTCCAGCTCCGCGCAGTAATCAATAGCTCTTCCCTCTGTTCCCATTCTTCCCAACCTGACACTTTTTCAATAGCCTTATTTCCTTCAGTTTGTTTTGCTCCCTGCAAACTCCTCGCTCCTGTTTCTCCTTCATAAATTGGTTTTCTCTTATACACTGTCTGGAGAGAGGTGAAGGAGGAATGGAAGAATCACAGCCCCTGCCTCATCTCAGATCACCCACTTTCCCTCTCTCCAAGTGCATTCAGAGCTGGGAACAAAACCAGCTTCACAGTGGGGCTGAGGACCATCGCAAGGCTGTAGTGTGCAATGACTCTCCTGCTTCAGAGGTGGAATGTCCGGTGGAGCAATGTGACCAAGCGAGTGGTGCTGGGGAGCAGCACTCAGTTCCCTGCTCCCTACTCTGTGCCTGCCAGCAGTGAGGAATGTCTGGGTGCAAGGCAATGAGCTGTGGCAGCCAAACGACAGGTGAAGAAGGTGTTGGAGATACGGGGCTGTCTGCAGTGGCTCTGGCTCTCCCTGTGAGAGGTAAAAGGCCCTTACGCACCCACATGTGAGTCCTGGACTTTGATTATGGGAAAACTCAAGATCGGCTTCAAACCCCAGCGCAGGCACAACCAAAACCTCTGCGCTGCTCTAAGTGACCACTAAGTCCTTGCTCCTCATGGCTGCACACAGAGCTTCTGGAGCTGGGGGTGTCCTGTGTGGATGTGGACACCTGAAGGGCAGGAGCAGCCCTTGGGCTCAGTGCTGGCCCAGTAGGAGACCGCATTGCTGTAGTCTGGCCAAGGGGTGATGAAGTCATGAATAACTTCAGCCAGGTCGTTATCTGCCGGGATGAGGTAGAACCTCCTTGCCAGTTAGGGATGACAGAAAGCATCCTTCATGGCCGTTCCCATGTGAGAGGAATCCAGAAGCACAGCAAAAACCAGGCCCCCATTTGCAGGTGTGAACTTTCAACTACAAAAAGCCTTTCTTGGGGGAAGCTGCCAACCACCCAGGAGCCAGCGTTTCTAGCGAGCAGGGAGCTGTGCCACCCTCACATCCCACCGACCCAGGGCTTGTGCCATGCCTGCAGTTGGCATGAAGGGCTGAGCCCGGGCCATGGAGATCTCCTCCTGAACACGACCACAGAGAGCTGGCCTTGTCCAGCGTGTTGCCTCAGCCCAGTGCCACTGCTCCCAGGTGACGTACCAGCACCCTGCTGATGCAGAGTGATGCACAAGGATGCACACGAGTGGACAGAGGGACGCAATCCGTCGGTGGCACTCGGGCTGCTTCAGCTCGTGCTCTGGCTCGGCTCCAGAGCTGGGATCTTGGCTCCAGTCAGATGAGCTTGTAGCTGGCCTTTGAATAACATTTGAGGTGCCAGTTCTTAGGCACCTGTGCAGTTTATTACTCTCCAAATAAGCATAATATGCATCACACCCCGGGGCAATCTATGCACCAATAAACCCCAATCCTCTACCTCCAGAAAGCCATCAAAACCAGTAAGATGCCAGTACCCACTATTGAGCTTGGATTGTGCTGAGATCACAGGCCGGAAAAGGTATGCTCTGAAGCACAGTGCATAACTTGTAGTGCTGAAAGCACATTGAAGCACAGTGCTTTCTGCTGATGCGAGACAGGCAATGCTGGTGCACGGTGCCTACGCTGCACTCCTGAGCAGGGTGCATGGGCACAGGGCCTGGGTCCAGCCCCAGGAGCTGTCAGGGCTCCTTGCACCGACTCCCTGGCTCTGGCAGGGCACACTCTGCACCTCTGTGGTTCAGAAAGCCCTGGGAAAGCTTTGCTGTGTTGACCCTTGAAGAGGGAATAGCCCCCGGCGGTGAGCAGTCAGCACATGGCACGGACTCTGAGACTGAAATCAGGGAGGGAAAAGGTAGAAGCAGACATCACGGGAGCCAAAACTCTGAGGTACCACGTGCAGTTGTGGGGCAAAGGCGGAACAGAGCCCCACATAAACTTGTCATTGATGTAGACAACACTCCCCGTTGGGATTCCTTGGCTGGGAGCATCCCAAGGCTCAGCTTCCACCCCACGGCAGGGCCGGGTGTCCCCATAAGCGAGGCTCAGCCCGTGATCCGGGGCTGTCACTGAGATAACCAGCAGACCCAGTATTGCTGCACCGCGTGTCTCCTGCCATCCACATCGCTGTCTCTGTACCACGTGTTGCTCAGGAGCCCAGAACTGATACTGCATCTCCCCTGTGGGACTCCACGGCCAAAGACAATCACCTCCCTCCTCTGTCAGTAGAATCCTGTTGCAGTTTCCATCTGAAATGCATTTATGCCCATTTCCAACCATGCCAATTCTATATTTAAGCGTCTCTATCCTCCCTCCATGGTGCTATTCAGTGTGATATACACGGAGGCAGTGATCCAGTTCCCACTCAGCTTCTGTTTTGCTAAGCTTAATAAGCCAGGAATCTCCACTGAAAAACATGCTCCTCACTCCTCTGGCCAGCCCTTCTTTCCTACTGTTCCAGTTTTTGGATGGATGCCACAAGAATAGTGACCACGAAAACCTTTTAACAAAACACTCTTAGGTGACTAAACCACAACCAAGCGCTTTTACAGGAGTAAAAGACTGTAACTATACCCAAAACTTGGATATTCAACTGTGGCTCTTCCGGTGCCCTTTCCAACAGGCAGGAGAGTCAAATCCTACGCATTTGTAGGATTTGCAAATCTGCAGATTCTGGTATCTGCAATTCCAGGTATTTTCTGTCATGGCATCTTTAGAAAGCAGAGCAACACTTGAATGGTGAAGAGTAAGGAATCAACTGACAGCGCTTCCCAGGGCTGAGCAGAGAGTTTCACCCCCAGCATTAACATTTGCAATCCCTCCCATAATGAGAGGCCACAGGCAGTGTGCTGGAACAATCTCTCACTGAACTGTCCCAAACCAAGGCAGGAAGCTCATGAGGAAGGAGTAATTGTGAAGATTTGGAAAATCCATGGTTTTCCCCATTGGCTCTGCAAATCCAGTTTAGAATTTGTAAATCTGCAGGACTGGATTTCTAGGTTTCATGATTTATGGACCTCTGCTTCCCTGTCACTCTCCCCTTGGCTTTAAGAAGCAGTTCTACACTAGCTCAGTTGAGATACCAGAAAGAAGTTCTCAACCACAGCAGTTCTGTGGTACATCAGAGGGGGAGATTTCCCACCCAGAGCATGAGGCATCCCCAAAGGGTGCCAAAGCCTCCTTACAAACAGGATGCTGACGGTGAGATGTATTAACCAGGGCTGGTGCCTCTGAGGAAGCACCACTGGAACACAGAGTGTGTGCCATCTCCAGCAATGCAACCCAGCAAGAAGTCAAGGTCTTGCTTCAAATCACCCAAAAACAGAGCACCACCAGGCCAGACCAGCCATCTCCAAAGCAGAAAAGCACAAACTTGGGGTGGTATTACCCGGAATAGCTCACAAACGCCAACAGTTTGCAGCTGAGCCGATGATGGGGAGTTCATATTCATTAGCCCCTAAGGGATTTCTCTTCTGTGCCCATGGCCCAGAGGAAGGCCCTTTCCTCTTGGCTACAGAGAGCCCCAGCATGACTGCTGCCCTCCTATGGACGTGTCTATGCTTAGTGCTGACTGCCCCGCTGTCCGAGCATCCCTTGGATATCCCATTGGGATCAAACACTACATCCCGACATGAGAGCAACAGCAAATCTTAACTCACTCTAGGATCTTTACCTACCAGACCTGAGGGAGCAAATCATTTATCAGACTCCAATAAAAGGTCCTGCTGAGTATCCCCGAAGACATTGTCTCAGCTCCACTTTGCTCAGTGGCCACATCATTCCCAGCCTGGGCTGATGTATTCTTAATTAGCATCTTAATGTGAGCAGCATATGCAATGAAGCATGACAAGAAAATCCCCATCATTTAAATTCATTAACAGTCATCGAAAGCCTTCAATGCAGAGGTGGAATTATCTCTGAACTCCTTCTGAGAGACCAGCTGTGCTCACTAAACTGTGCTGGGTGTCGCTGCACTGCCTTATCTATTTAGCTGCTTCCAGGAGGCTTGTCCCCTTGGATTCTTACAGATTGCACCCCCCACATCACCTGTGCTAGGGCACACAGACTGTAACCACAGCCATCGCCCCAGGTCCACACTCGCAGGTTGGTCATGGAAACCCTGGCAGCGCATCCCTGCCGAGGCTGTTTACCGGTCATGTTTACCACACGGATTACTCTGTCTCCACTATTTGCTTTTCTTCTCATCCTTGCCACAGGGAATACCTCCAGCTGCTACTGCCTTTAATCTCTCCCCCCGCACTTGTCGCGGTTGTAAAGCCGTGGCAGCAGGATGAGAGCAGGAATGGGCTGTGGCTGCCCAGATGTGCTTGCGTTCAGATGTGTCTGGGCACACCCCCAGGCTCCAGCATTGGGCTACATGGAGCAAGAGCTGGTGATACACCACAGGGCTGCTGTGCTGTGTGAACCCACTCCCAGTACACAAGCAGAGACAGGTATGTCTGTCTCTGTGCAAAATCCACCTTGTCTTAATAAGGCAGGACTTTTCCATCTGCTGAAATCACACTCATTCTTCAACCCTGCTATCCCAGCCTCTGCTACCTGTTTGCCATCATCCCCCCAAGGGCTGCTGGCTGCAGATCCTCCATCGCCAGGCTCACAGACAAGTGAAGAGTCCTGCATCTGGGAAGGAACAACCCCAGGTTCCAGTATAGGTTGGGAAACGACCCGTTAGAGAGCAGTGTAGGAGAGAGGGACCTGGGGGTCCTAGTGGACGACAGGATGACCATGAGCCAACACTGTGCCCTTGTGGCCAAGAAGGCCAATGGCATCCTGGGGTGTATTAGAAGGGGGGTGGTTAGTAGGTCGAGAGAGGTCCTCCTTCCCCTCTACTCTGCCCTGGTGAGACCGCATCTGGAATATTGCGTCTAGCTCTGGGCCCCTCAGTTCAAGAAGGACGGGGACCTGCTGGAGAGAGTCCAGCGCAGGGCAACGAAGATGATTAAGGGAGTGGAGCATCTCCCTTATGAGGAAAGACTGAGGGAGCTGGGTCTCTATAGTTTGGAGAAGAGGAGACTGAGGGGTGACCTTATTAGTGTATATAAATATATAAAGGGGGAGTGTCATGAGGATGGAGCCAGGCTCTACTCAGTGGCAAACAATGATAGGACAAGGGGTAATGGGTACAAACTGGAACACAAGAGGTTCCACTTAAACTTGAGAAGAAACTTCTTCTCGGTGAGGGTGACGGAACACTGGAACGGGCTGCCCAGGGAGGTTGTGGAGTCTCCTTCCCTGGAGACATTCAAAACCCGCCTGGACACATTCCTGTGTAACATTATCTAGGTGTTCCTGCTCCGGCAGGGGGATTGGACTAGATGATCTTTTGAGGTCCCTTCCAATCTCTAGCATACTGTGATACTGTGAAATCGGGGCTCCCTCGGGCTTCCTGGGAATCACATCCAATTTCTCCCCTTCTCCTTCCTGCATCTCTTCCCTTCCCAGACCCAGGGCCTCACCACAGCGTTGGTCTGCTCTCCCCATGCTGCAGCAAGAAAGGGGAATGGGGCCACCACTCTTTCATCCAGCGTGAGGGAGGCGAGCGCAGCTCCGGAGCGGGAGGAAATGACTCGGAACCGTACACAGTGAAGATGTGGCCCAGGAGAGCAACTCCTCTTGTCGGGGCCCCGGTGACTCTTTATCAGGGAAGCCTTGTTCAGTCTAACAAAGCACAGCTAATGTGCTCTTTATTACCTCCGCTGCTGCATTTGGACTGTCAGGAGATGAAGAAATATCCCCAGAATTAACAGCAATATAACAGAGGGAAGAAGAGCCAGGGGAGAGGTTAAGGCAAGTGCTGCTAGCTAAGAAATAGGCTCATAAATCCTCCTCACTAAAAACGGCTTGTGCTTAGATGGCAGCACCCCTCCTGGCACCCGAGGGGGGAACGGGGGTTCCTGAACACGTGGCAAGCTAGGTGCAAGGCACCAAGGAGAACCAGGCTTCTTCCCCCATCACCTTTGCCTGCATGGACACTACTGCTCAGACAATAAATATACGTCTAGTCTGATGTAGAGCATTCCCAGAGAGCGTTAACATTAAGTCCTCGAAGGCTTGAGTAGTCTTTGTGTATGTACAGTGCTCAACATGACACGCTCCATGGCCCAGTCACAGGGACAAGAGGAAATGCTTTAGCACTCAGCTCCAGACTGCAAACACTCAGCAGAAGAGGTTAAAGTCTAGACAGAAAGGAGCCCATCACACCAGAGGCTGAATGTCTGAGCTGCAAGAGGTGTCACCCAACGCAGAAAGCACCCAAACGCAGGGGACACAATGGGGGAAAGCAGGAAGGTCAAAATGAAGGCATAGGATGAAGAACTGAACAGCTCAGGAAGATGAGACTGGAAAAACCTTCATTTTTGATGGCTGAGGTATGGCATGTCCTATAGAGAGGGGCTTGTCTGGCTGGGAGCTTAGAGAGAGGGCAGGATAAGCTCAGTCAAGCGTATAGGACCTTACATAAACCAAACCCAGCCTTGCTTACAGACCTGGAGCCATCAAGTCTCCCAGCTTTGCGTGAAGAGCCTTCCAGTGGCCAACAAGGCATCTCCACTTACTTCAGAGAGCTTCCCAAGAGGCACACACTGAGTATGCTGCTTGATCACTACACACCCATGCTAGGTGGAGACAGCTCCACATCTCCCAGTGGGTCTTGGAGCCATCCAGGCTTTCATGGGGTCCCAGCAAGCCCTTTTTCCTTTTGTACCTCCATCACGGAGCCCATGCCGGGGTTGGAACAAGGCAGCCCAAGCGATGCTTGCTGGTACCCGCAGCGGGATGGCCTTCCTTCTTCATGCCTGCACACAAGCAATTACAATGCTTTCACTGCAGCAGCTCCCCAGGCCCCTCCACACCAGCTGCAGTCCGGTGGAATAGAAATGACACATCCAGCTTTGCTCCCTCCAAGGACCGGCCTTGCTCTCCCTCTCCCATCTTTTGCATAGCAGCTCATGCCCATGGAGCAGCCTCCAAGCAGAGTGCTTGGGGCTGTTATTATACGAAGGGGCTCACTCACCCCTTTTCCAAAGGCCATGCAGATGCCTTCTGGAACTCCAGGGCTGCTTCTAGCTTCTAAGCACCACTCCCAGCTCATATCAGCATAGCAGTGATAGTCACATCTGCATGAGGCTCCAAACCCTGAGATCTTAACTGGGGTCTTACTAACTGCAGTCCTCATTGTACCAAAGGTGGGGAGACGGAAGCACTACTACCATGTATCCTTTAATGCTCTGGAGCTCCTGACCCCTGATGCTGACTGAATTCATCTACAAGAGGTGAAAGCTTACAAGGAAATGGGGAAACTCGAGGAACACAAAGCTTATTGTGTGGGGAGGTGATTGGTGTGTCCTCTACTCTCTACTTTAACCACTGTTAACATTGCTGCTGGCTGAGGAGCAGCCACAGCATCTGCTCTGTCATTCACCCTGGGGAGGTGAAGAATCCCATCGTAGAGCCAAGAGCTGGGGCTGACCCACCGAAATCCAGCAGGACACAAGAGGCCCATCACAGCAGACTCCCATTTGCAAGACGGTCCTTTGGGTCATCAGTGTGATGCTGCCAGCACCTCCTGACGTGGCACATCCGTGTGGGTTTAGCCCACCTGGAAGGAAGCATCCAGGGCTGGTGCTGGGATGAAACACTCCCTGAATGCCACTTCACAGGGAGGGTGAGCAGCACTGTCAGAACAATGCCATTAGCCACTTATTTCTTCATGTTAATTAACTTTGCTTGCTCTAGCACCTTTGTCAAGGTATCACCCTGCTCTCTGGGGTGCTCTAGGGAAAGCACTTATATGGTAGTTACTTTGCAATTAATTACAGCTTGAAGGCTGTGGGAGGGCACCTCTTCCTGTTTGATCTCCTAAATGCTTCATTAAAGGCCCAACATGGAATAGATATTTCTGTAGTTCTGCTCTCCTGGCAACCCTGTCCTCCTCCCCTTTGAAGAGGAGCGGTGCCAGGTATTTATTTATACCCTGTTTTAGGCAAGAAGAAAGACCAAGCCCAATGGAGTTCATCTGGTTTGGCACAACATCCTTGCTTCTTTCCCCTGACTAAAAGGAAGGGTGGGTGATGCCTACCTAACGAAGCAGCTTTGCAAGCTTCCTGCACTGTTTGCAAACCTGGCAAAACGTTGAGGTCCAAAACCTGGAGTGTTTTGACTGAGATGTCTGAGGTCTGACCACATTCAGTCACTCGGTAAAAGCTTTTAAGCCAAGAAAGGGAAACTTTAGGGTTTACCACTGATAGGTATTTAATGAAAGATGCCGAGGGATTGATTTTTCTAATTAAGCCATTGGAAAAAATAATCCTGTTAGAATTTTCCCAGAGAAAGTGCCCTTTCCAAAGCCTGTTCTGCTGGAGAGATGCAGTTCAATTATACAATAGCTCCTTTGTTTTCTGCATTCTCACCCTGTTTCACAGTGAACTGAGCAACTGCTGCTAAAGAATGTGTTAAATGAATAATTGACACGTCGGGTTTTCTGAAGCCAGGAGCAGAATCTGACCTCCTCTACAAGGCATATGCTCAGAGTGAAGCACCACGATGGAGGGGAGCCGTGGTGGATGGGAAGAGGAGATGCTGGGTGCAGACACCCCTTATTTGAAGCTGTATCTCCGTGGGCTGGTGATCCCTTCCTGAAGCAATCCACTGGCAGGGTGTCCTGGTGTCATCACATCCCCGACTCCATCCGTCTGTGGCCAATCTGCCCAACGACCTGGACCCCTTCGGCCCGTCCTCACCAGCCCTTATACAGCCTCCTTCTGCCCCTGCTTGCCCCAGCGCAGGAGGGTTAGTGCCACACGGAGGGCTCCTGCTCTCCAGCTGGCACTCTCGCTCAGAGGAGCTCAGCTTCTCCACGAGCATCCTCCATGGAAGGGGAAACAGAGCAGCTCAGAGAAACTCCTTGCTTGGATTATTTTGGATACTGCTGGCAGCTGGAGTGCGTCAAGGTGCTGTGAAGCCTGGCAATGAAGTGAGGGAGGGAAAGAGCAAAAGAACAGATGAGAAGAGTCTATTTACTGAGGGCTGCCTTTGCTGCTTCTGCATCTCTCAGCTATCTACCGGATGCTGAAGCATTTAGCCTTTGTTATGCTAATATTGCTTTTGTCAGCACAAATCCCATGGCTGTTCCCACCCTTTCCACCTCCCGACAGTCTCCTCACTCGAGCGGAAGCACCAAGTCAGCAGAACATAGGGGGCCATCTCTACCCACTCAGCCTGCGACTGCAGGGACTTTTTGTCTGGTATTGCAGCTTCCCGCTTTCTTCTTCTCCCTTTGAACTGATGAGGGGGAAAGTGAAAGCAGGACTTGAAAGGCAGGAGCACACATGCGGGGAAGGCTGGGAGGCAGCTCGGGTGCTGCGGCACTGCCCGGTCCCTGTGGGCAGTGTCGGCTGATCTCCTGCCCTGTTGGCCTGGAAGGGGAGGATGCTCAGCCCATGAGTCAGGGTGCAGGGTGTCTGTCAACTCAACTCACGGGGCTCTATGGGACTGCAGAGGAATTAAACCTTCCCCCTTGCACAGAAATGCTGCACACAGACACAGCACGGCAGAGCACAGAGCTGGAAACGGATGTCTCCATGCAGCAATGTCCACCACACTCCATTCGGTTCAATTCTGTGTCAATTCAGCCTGACAGCGAGCAGACACCACCAACTAACTCAGCAGTCCGGTGATGCAGACAGTGCCCGGGCTGACTGAGGGGGCCATGGCCACCTCCTTGGCCTGCTGCCCCGTTCCCAGTGCTCTCTCCCTGTGAGGGCTGCCTGTGCCAGGGAATCCTGCACGCCCGCTGCCCGCATGGCAGGGATAAATGGGAGCTGTCAGTCAGCAGGGCTATCAATCTGCCAGGCTGCATCAAACCTGCCATAAAAGACATTTAAAAGGAAAACTGACATTGTGTTTTACAGCACTGCAGTTTAACAAAGGGGGAATGAGGGCTGGAGGAGCTGCGCTTCCTCACACGCCTGCTCTGAGTGTGTGGCACTTGTCCTGCTCCCAGCCCCAGGTGATGCTCTCCCACTTTGTCCACCAGTACACTGGGGATGAGGGACAAGCTTTGGGCATGAAGGTGATGCCCGGCATGGGTTCATGCTGCCATGTACGGCAGAGCTGAATCCACCACTCTGGCTCTGTTCCACTAACCAAACCCTGTATCTTGTCCTGGGGCCAGGCACATCCCATCCCACAGTAACTCATTTGGAGAGCAGTAACACTGGTAGAAGTGATTTTCCCACTGCCAGTGAGGCAGAGATGCTGACTGAGCCTTTTCCACCACTTAGGGCAATCAAATATCTTGCTCCCAAGCGGGTTCTCCAGTGTCTAATAAAGGTTGAGCACGCCTGCAGCCTGTCCCTCAGTAGCAGTGCTAACATATCCGCTCTCCTTCTCCTCCATCAACTTCCATGGATTGTGCAGAGCCTGAAAACGCTGGTGACTTGTGGAGGTGCTCAGCACTGTGTGGGAAGGGACTGCAGGCAAACAGATGCTCCTTCTTAAAATAGGAAGCTTTTTCCTTCCTCCCCTCTTGACTCCATCCTCCCTGCCCTGACCAAGGACAGCCCATGTTCTGGGGCTGGCCCTGACGCATTACACCGTTTTTATAGAGGGGGAGTCCCTATGTGGCACGTTCCCATAAATAACAGTAAGCCATAAAACCTGGGATTTATGGAGTGCCTTTCACTGAGACACTGCCATGTACTTTATAGCCACTGATGAATGAAGCTGAGCAGTGCCCCGCAAAACACAGCAGCCTCTGCCTGATATGGAGGAGACTGAGCCACAGAAGAAGGCAGCAATTCCATGAAGGATGCACAGCCGGCCAGGAATGGGGCTGGCAGGAGGACCCACAACCTCCTCTGAGCTCCTGTACTGAGCTGCAACCTCAACTGCCACCAGTGACATGGGGAATGACACGTTTTACAGGCCAGATCCTTCTTTTCCCTGCCTTGCCATTTGGTACATGGTGCCTCCAAGCAGCCCCCATCCATGCTGCTGCCCCACCACAGACACTGACTCCAGGAGATACTTCCACACCTCATTTCAAGCCTTAGCTTTTCATCTTCAGCTCTTAGTTTCTCTCTCCTCTGCCTATTAATTAATTCTACAGAGCACTTTGGGATACATTTATTCTGAATGACAGAGTAGCAAATAATCTCTCCAGTTTTATTACCGTGTGACTACAGCAGATCCCTGCGATTGATGGCTACTTATCTGAGCAGGAGAGTGACCAGCAGCCAACACGCGTTAACCCCTCGCTTACAAGGATGTAGGTCACGTCAAGGAGTCACAGCACTGTAATGGAAAGCTGGGCACCATCCAGGAGGACTGGAAGGCTGTGTTCTCAGCCATTCGCCTCTGTTCAGGACCTGATGTATTCTGGGAATGGGGCTCAGAGACACAAAGAGCATCATTGGGCATGCAGGGCGCTGCCTCCTGAACCCGCTGGGCACGGGGTTTCATGCCTTTGGCACTCCACGTGTGCCTTTTGGAGATGAAAGAGCTGAAATCACTGCATGGCTGAACCAGGAGGACTCCTCCTGGCTTGGTGCAGAGGATGCTGTCAGGCGGGGTGAAGGTGATGCGTGCAGAAACCACATCAAACGTGGGATGTGCAGGAGCAGAAGAACAAGGGTGGCTGAGACAGCTGGGATTAAAGCAGCAGACCTGAGCAAGGTGCACACCACTGTGGCTCCAGTTCCCATGGCCTCAGCCTCCACAATGCCACCATCCAACAGCACTGAGCTAACACCTTGCCAGCAACCACCAGCCATGCAGGGGCTCAGGTCAGACTCGAGCTGCAAAGTCCTGCTAGCTCAGTGGCTGAGCTTTGGTGAGCTCAGAAGCAGGAATGTTGGTGCCTGAGAAACTTTAATGCTGGAAACTAGGTTTTAGGGAGCTCCAGGGTTAAACAGCAATTGAGAGGTATTTATAGGCTTCAAATGTTTATCTTTGCTGTCTAAAATGGAAACCGAGTGCCTCTGTCCTCCGGGAGATCTAATTCATGGTCTTCTGTACCTCAGCTCTCTATCAAATGAGTAACACTTCGTATGGGCTAAAGAAGCTGAGGGGATGGGATGCACATTTTGCAAGCATAGTAATTACCCATGGGGATGAGGACACCACATTCTTGTCCTGATCGTAAGAGATTAAGACGAAAAGCAAGGAAGGGCCCAAGATTCAAATAAGAAGTTCCATCAGCATGGGGGAAAACAAAGCCAAACGATCATTGTCTTGATGGTAAATCTAATGAGACTTGTTGCTGATAGTTTCCTTTTATTTCCCCCAGCACTTTTTCAGGCAGAGGGACAGATGTCAAGACCAGCCTCTTAAATATCATTACTGAAGCAAGCATGGATATCGGGGAGCAAAAACTGTTTATGTTCTTGCCATTTAACGGCATAAAACAATACTCTTTACAGCAACTATTAGCTGGCTAATGGCATCCCATCATTCCTCATATCAGTTAAGTGACAGATGGAGCTGATGGCATAATTAAGCTACTAAGAGTCTCATAAATTACAAAACTACCACTGAAGCACCAGCCACACCGAAGGAACCATTGCAAATATGATGTATGAGGAGTGTGAGGGAACGGTCTTCATTAAGAGACTGAAAGAAAACCATTATGGGGCTTGGTTGTGCTGCGAAGAAACCTTAAAGTCAGGCACAGTGCGTCACTAATGAGACATCTGCTGCTGCCGTTAGGTCATGCTCCCGCTCCCAGCTGAGGGAACTGGCTTTGTCCTGCTGAGGAACACAGGGAACGATGCAAATCCAACATCTTGACACTGAAGGTCAGGGTCCCTCAGCAGGAAAACCCTGCACCACTGCAGCAGTCCCTGCCAGTGGAGCTTGGGTGGAGGAGAGGGTGGCAAAGCCTTTTCTCCATCATCTCACCATCAAAAGGAGGTGGCAGGTCTGTGCCTCTCGTTCAGTTTATTAAATCACCCGGTGCTAAGGATGGGGGAGACCAGGAACGCTTTGTGGAAGCTGGAGCACATTTGGCACCTGATGTTTTTGTGTTTCCAGACACAGAGAGTGACAAAAGACTCCTTTGTGCAGAACACATTTTGTGGGAGTGGAGCTGGTTTTGACAGCGGCAGAATTTCCAGCTCATTACAAACCTAAGCAAAGTTGTTCTCTTCAATCTTTGCTTTTCACTTCATTCGGATGTGTAACAGGCAAAAGAAACAGTGAAGAAAATTATCCCCGATAATCCTGACAGGGTTCTTTGCTGTTTCTGAGGCAATCGGAAGGAACAACTTTTCAATCCCCTTCCACAAAAATCAAGTTTTACGCTCCTCAACCATTGTGTATTGAGGAGCAGATCCCTGACATGAAAATGGCATGTGGATCTTCTGCCTTTCCTCCTGGCTTTGCCTCCGCTCAGGACCACAGTGCTCAAGTGAAGGAAACAGAGCAAAGGAACAGTGGGATTCCCGCTGCTGGACTTCCTTGAAGTCCCCAAAGCACCACCCCAAAGAGCAAAGTTAAGGACTTGGGGGGACCCTTCGCTAGGGACTGTAGTGACAGGACAAGGGGTAATGGGTTCAAACTTTAACAGGGGAAGTTTAGACTGGATATAAGGAGGAAATTCTTTACTGTGAGGGTGCTGAGGCACTGGAATGGGTTGCCCAGGGAGGTTGTGAATGCTCCATCCCCGGTGGTGTTCAAGGCCAGGTTGGACAGAGCCTTGGGTGACACGGTTTAGTGTGAGGTGGGGGGTTGGAACTGGATGATCTTAAGGCCCTTTCCAACCCAAACCATTCTATGATTCTATGATTTTAAGGGGATGCTCAAACAGTGCATTGCATTCTAGAAGTCCACTTGGAGAATCTTTTGGATGCCACTGGTCCAGGTTATGTGAACATCTCCACCTGGTTATACAGAAAATGGACAGACAGCTCTACCCACCGCATTGCTTCCGGGGGAAGAAAGCCCTGTAAATGCCAAGTTATAAACAGGCTTTCATTTTACAGTCCAGCACCATGACCTGCAACGCCACAGCCGAGCATTTTAGCAGCGTATTATCCCTGTGAATTTTAAATTAATTTAATTTACAAGACTAAGGCTAGAGAACTATCCATAGGGCTATTAGCTACTCGGGGAAAAAATCACAGAGAAGAATGTGCAGCTCAAACAAACAGAAGCACATTAAGACCGACAGTGAGTGATGTGAATTTATCGGGAATTACAGAGAGAGGGGAAGGGAAGTGGCAGAATTTACATTTGGTGCCTGTGTTTATTGCTTACAGCTGAGCATTATAAATAACCAACTGGGTTCTTACTGCCTGTGCTACACAGTTTATTTCTCCCCTCTCCCCCTCTTCAGATCGTGTGGTTTCTGTGACATGCACAAAGCACCTGGGAGAAGGAGCCCAAGGAAATGATTTGTGGGACAGCAGGAGAAAGACAAGGAAAGGAGAGTCACAGAACAGGCAGGGGGAAGAAACCCCACTTCTTCCCGAGCAGAAGTTGCCATTGGGGTTGTCCTATTGAGCAGGGACCTGGTCTGCAGGAGCAAGTCCAGAGGAGGCCACGAGGATGCTCAGGGGCTGGAGCACCTCCCGTATGAAGACAGGCTGAGAAAAGTCGGGGCTGTTCAGCCTGGAGAAGAGACGGCTGCGTGGAGACCTCATAGCAGCCATCCAGTATCTGAAGGGGGCCTATAGGGATGCTGGAGAGGGACTCTTCATTAGGGACTGTAGTGACAGGACAAGGGGTAACGGGTTCGAACTTTAACAGGGGAAGTTTAGATTGGATATAAGGGAGAAGTTCTTTACTGTAAGGGTGCTGAGGCACTGGAATGGGTTGCCCAGGGAGGTTGTGAATGCTCCACCCCCGGTGGTGTTCAAGGCCAGGTTGAACAGAGCCTTGGGTGACATGGTTTAGTGTGAGGTGTCCCTGTCTATGGCAGGGGGGTTGGAACTGGATGATCTTAAGGTCCTTTCCAACCCAAACCATTCTATGATTCTATGATTCTAAATGTCTTGGAAAAGCTTGGAAGCTTCCTATATCAGGCCTCCAAAATGGCTGGGTTTTCCTAACCAGCTGTGTGCTGGCTAACAGCTGTATGGGACATCAGACCCCTTCACCCCATCCGAAGGGGTGGTCGGGAACCCTCCAGTGACCTCCTGCCTTGGGTATGTTGGAGAGGGGTGATTCTGACCTGGCTGAGCCACCCCTGCCTGGGGCAGTGCTTTCCAGCATCCCCAAAGCACCTTGTAAATGAGATCAATGAGTTTGTCATCCAGACAGGAATGCTGAGGCTGAGGTGTGGAGAGGACAGAGGGGCCAGAGACACATGGAAGCCTGTTCCATGAGCCAACCAAAGTGTGCCTGGGGATAGAGCTGGGAGGAGGGTGCTCACAAACACCAGGGTCTCCCAGACACACTCAAGCTGCCAAGCAGAAAGTCCCTGACTCACAGCAGCCCAGCAAAACCCACATTTGCACATCTAGGCTGGTGGGGGCACAAGGAACTCCCCAACAGTGGCACAAAACAGCACCCTCCTGTTGACTTTTCCAGCCTAAACATTGGCCTCAGCTGTCTCTGCCCATGGGGACCCTGCTTGCAGGCAGCTTTTACCCCAGCATCAGCCTCCCTGGACAGGATCCACAGGACAGGAGCCGTGTTCCTCACCTGAGCCCAAACCTCACAGAGCCACCCATGCAGCTGGCCCTTTCCCTGCCTCCGCTTCCCAGTGCGGGAATGGAGCCAAGAGCACCAGCCTCCTCTGTGAGCTGGGATGGAACCAGAAGAGCCATGCACGATTTCAGGGACATGAAGCAGTGCAGTCGCTGCTGCACTTAATTGCCATCCTCTGGTCTCTCCTCTTTTCCACCCCTGATGCCTCCCTTGGCATGGCACTGCTGTGCCCCTAATGCTGCTCTTCCAGCTCTCCCCATCATCCCTATGGCCTCTGCCCATCACAGCACACTGCAACCCCCCTGCAGAGCTCCCGTAGCTCCTAACGGTGAGTTATTTCCCTTCTTCCCTATGGCAAGAAAGTAGAAGGAAAATTGATACCTTTCCAGCTACTGTCTGCTCCTCCAGCAGTGGCTCATTTGGAAAGTCTGATCACTAGGTAGCTTGTTCTGCCTCCTCACAGAGCATCTTTAGTGCTGCAAGACACGTTGCATTGTGTTCCTCCCCTAATACAGTTTTCATGGAGCGAGCTTTAAAACTCATTTTCCTTGGCCACTTTTCTTCTTGAATGTTTAAAGCACCTTTTCTCTGTCAATCCCCAGCTCTCCTCCCTCACACCTCTGCTGTTTGTGATCCGCCTTGACCCTGCATGGTCCATGCTAAAATTCAATGCAATCAGCTGGCAGAGCTTTCAGTGGCAGCAGGTTTGGGGTCAAGCCCCCAGAGAAGCCAAAACCTGAGATCAGCCCAAACCACGGCATGCAGAGAGCTCTTAGTGCATCGCACTCCTGCCTACACTGAACTCCTTCCAGTCTAGACTGGGTTAAAAATAGGAAAGAAAGAAGGCAAAATCAGAAGCCACTGCACTTTGGTATGCAATAACTGCAGCCACAGAGAGAAACTACTCCAAAAGCAGCAAAGACAACTCCTACTCACGTGATTCACGCAGGTGTAGGGAAGTCTGGCACATCCGAAATGCATCCCAGCACGCACATGTCCCCATGCAGCAGATCCTGCCTTCCCTGGAAGTTCCACATCCATTGCATCACATGAGGACACACTTCACTTGGGAAGCCCCAGAGAAGGCAGCCCTGCTGTGGGATCTTGCTAACCCTGGCTGGAGTACATTTACAGCCCTGTCCATCTGTAATCCATCTGGATTTCGGTGGCTGGGCATGGCAAACAGTCCACACATGTGTTCATGTGTGTGAAGAGCTATTCAGACAGTGTGTACCCAGCCATGTCTCCTGTACAGTGGCAGTATTCCTAAGGTCTCGGAGATCATTTAATTAATTACACGGTACCTTACACAGTACTATCTCATCTCCATTCATTTCAACAGCCCTGACTATGAAAACACCATTCTCTTTCTCACTGCGACAGGAAAAAAGGGACCCGTGTGAGAGGTCTTTTTTGAAAGGCTTCCTTTTAATTTGTCTTGTTTTCTTTTTGCTTCAGCAGTGTTGAGAGGATGCAGTGGGGTTCACTTCAGGTAAGAAAGAGGAGGAGCTGTCGAGGATGAAGCTGTGCGTGACAATAACAGACTTGGAGCAAGCTGCTCTAGTGGAAGGTGTCCCTGCCCATGGCAGGGGGCTGGAACTGGATGAGCTTTAAGGTCCCTTCCAACCTAAACCAGTCTGGGGTTCTATGACCAAACTGGGGCAGGCCAGAGGGTGTCTTGCCTCCCAGCTGAAGGTCTGGAGATGGCTAAAGCAGTCAGGAGGAGGCTGTGAAGTCAAAGGAGTGTGCACAAACCCCGTGTCAAGGGCCTGTAGTTCAGTGCTTTGACCACACTGGAGCTGGGTGACATTGGCATGAAGGCTGGCCTAAAGAAACCTCCCAGGCTTATCTGCATTGGCAAGATTCAGTCCAAAAGGCAAAGCAGCAAGCAGCATTCCCCTCCACCCCAAGTCCGAAACACTTCACTGTGACATTTTTCTTAGGGACCACTCTAATTTCTCAGCTCACACGGCTCATTCTCTTTTCACACTCATGCCTGTCTGTATGGGACCACATCTGAAAGGATAAACCCCTCCCACTTCTCATTCGGGGTTGAACAAAGCGTTTCCTTTAGTCCCAAATGAAATCATTGCTGATTTCTCCATCCACTAAAAATACAAA
Organism: Pezoporus flaviventris; assembly: GCF_033815535.1. Classification (NCBI taxonomy): domain Eukaryota; kingdom Metazoa; phylum Chordata; class Aves; order Psittaciformes; family Psittacidae; genus Pezoporus; species Pezoporus flaviventris. The sequence continues at coordinate 361,483 of NW_026892739.1, read as the reverse complement.
CTTACAAAAGCAAATTACCCTCTCTGGCTTGGTGTGAAATGAATTCATTTCCCGGCTTGTTTGGGAACGGCAGGCGGTGGAAACAGATTGCGATGCAGGTAGCAAATGAGCCCATCAAACTTTAGTTAGCAGAAATTCCACTCTGGACTAAACGAATCCAACCTTGACTCCTTCTGTAGTCAGCCAGGAGCAGGGGCAACCCGGAGAAGCTCTGTGCAGGGAGCTGCTAGCTGGGAGACTTGATCCTGGGATTTCTTGTTACGCCAGAGATCCCTATGGGCAGGAGATATCCCCCCCCCCCCAAAGATACCTGGAGCAGGGGACAGAGCCCAGCACAGAGGAATGAGAAACCCCCCAGTAAGGCAGAGGTGTGCCAGGCACCAGCTGGAATCCGGGGCTCATTAATGACGAACACAAGTGGCACCTCTTGAGTGCTGAGCATCCTGACTGCCTCTGCTCCTCTTTATTAGCACCTCCAGCTCTCTGCAGGAAGAGGGGAGGAACACACAGAGGTGCAGCTCGCGGATCCGCCCGGCTGATCGTGGGAAGGCAACAAGACCTCAGCTTGTCTGTCTAATGAGGCAACCACGTAATTACAGCTGTCTCAGAGACACGCTCCTAAGTCCCAGGGATGTGAAGTGTCACCAGGCAGTGGAAAGCCTCTGCTCAGGGTGGGAGAGGCTGTACTTGCGCTGGAGGCTGAGGGATGCAAGTGGGAAGGGAGGAGGAGGAGGAAGAGGTAGGAGGCAGGAGGCTGAATTTTGGCTGCCTCTGTGCCACGGATCCACTTCCTTTGTGCCCCGGGACTGTTGTTTAAGGACAGACCCACCTCTCTACTCTAACTCCATGCACCTGGGCTCCCTCTGCAGCTAAAGCAGAGATGCTGGCTTGCAGTGGACCTTCCCTGTAGATGGAGGGGGTGAAAAAGCCTTTGGGGAAGGTGCTTCAGCCTCTCTGTCTCCTGTAGAGAGAGCCCAGCGGGCTACCTTGGGTGTGAGATTTGGATGGTTAAAGAAAGGACACATCCAGCTAAGCCCTTTCACACAGCCTCAAGTGGGAAACCCTCTTCTAAGAACGGGTCTCTGTGTCCCACAGCCCCTGTTCTCCCCCTGTCCCCACTGCACTGTGTGGCACTGGGACAAACACACCAAAGGTTTTGCTGTGCCATGGAACATCAATAAGCAATCCCGCCCTATGGGCATCACTTTCCAGACCCAAGGCCTGGACTCAGGAAGCTCAGGCTCTGCCCTCCTCACCAGGAGCTGCCATCCCATCACGTGCGTGCAGGGCAACGTGTCTTTGTGGCTGTGCTGCTGTGAGCAGGGTAATGCTGCCAACCCCGCGACCTCTGCCTATTGCCACGACCCCACCAGCAAAATCTTTGCTCCTGCTGATGAAAGGACTCTGGAATTTGCACGTGATGCCATGTATTTGCCTTTCCTTACAAACACCCCCCCCTTCCTCTCCCCTCCCTCTCTCCTTCCCTCAGATAATATTGACACCAACACCCATAAAGGAGAATATTAAAACAACCTTTTCCATTACATCCTAATTTAACTACTTCCCTGCGTTGCACGACACACCTGGCTGTCTATGGCTGTTTGTAACGTGCTCCTTCATTCCCTTCTTGAGAGTCCCTCTACTCCATCAAATCCCTCCTCCTTGCACACTAAGCTGCAGATTACTTTTTCATAAGATGCAATTTCACCCAGATCTCATTACTTACTCTCTTAATGTATTTTCTGTTTGTTTCATCTACGATTTCTCTTGTGCTCTGTTCTGATGATAAAATAGTCAGTTGTGGTGCTGTGGAAAGCAACTTGCTAGAGCACATTAACTACAACTCGTCGTCTTCTTGATTTCATATGTGTTCTCTGTGCCTTTGACCTGCCAGGCAGAATTAGACCCAGTATGTGCTTGGTGCAGAAAGGGCCCTAGAATGTGGCCCTCTTGATTCACTAACATCTGTCTGACAGTGGCATTTAAGCTGGCCTGGAACGAGGGGCAATAGGAGATGAGGAAAGAAACTCACTGACAATGCTGCATTTTCAAGCCAACCTCAAGATCATAGAACCCCAGACTGGTTTGGGTTGGAAGGGACCTTAAAGCTCATCCAGTTCCAGCCCCTACCGTGGGCAGGGACGCCTTCCATTAGAACAGGTTGCTCCAAGCCCCATCCAACCTGGCCTTGAGCACTGCCAGGGATGGAGCACTCACCACTGCTTTGGGCTGAAGTTTCACGGAATGCTCCACAAGAGGTGGAGTTCACTGTGGACATCCTTAGCCCACAGTCTCCTCCCAGCCTCAGGAGCCAGGAGTGGCATAGAAATGGCAACTGCAATGCACCACTGGAGAGGGGAGCCCCTGGCCCACAAAGGACACGAAGAACCAGCTGCCTCCAAATTACAGGTCTTGCCCAGTCGACAGAAACTCTCCCATTCAGCCAGATTTACAGCAGTGTGGGCTGGACATCTTCCTTGACTTCTCAAGTGAGCTGGTAGAAAAGGGAAAGCGATTTTTCTGGGGTGAGATGACACTGTGCAGGAAATGAGCTATTTTCTAGGAAAAGAAGGCGCCAGAGGTCTTAGATGAACCCTCCTCATCCATCAGAACTGCAGAGGAGCATCATCTGCATTGGCCAGTCACAGCATGTCTGCCGGCCCACCCTGGTGCTGACATAAACCTCTCCCCAGGCACCCCATCAGGGTGAGAAGTGAACAAGAGAAGAAAAGGGTAGAAGAAAAGAGACATCTGTGACACCAGGGAGACAGAGAAGATGAGGAGGGTCCTTCTGAAGTCAAAGCAGGAGCCAGGGAACACGCTGATCTCTAGTACATGTGTGAATCCCTCAAACAGCATCCTGATGGCCTTGGGTTATCCCAACCTCATTGGGTTTGCATTTGTTGAGCTCCTGCGCCCAGAGCAGATCTAAACCCAGAACTGGTTTGGCCCTTCCCTTCACATTCACTGGTGGGCCCACAGCCATGTGTGACAGTGGATGGACACAGCACCTCTGTGCTGGGACATCCAACTGACGGGGAACGTAACAGCACGGCCTGGCTTCAGAAAAGGGGTATTTGCCATGAGAGGCTTAAAGTGCAAGTCTGGGGTCTGGCCTGAACTGAAGCCAAGCAGGGAAAACCCACCCCTCTGCACAGAGAGGCAGTATTTTTACCCTGCAGATTAACAGGCCAGGAGAGGAATTTAAGTCTCCTTTTTTCCTGAATTCCAACTTCAGAGCAAATAATCCCACCCCTGGATGCAAAACCACACGTTACCCTGGAGAATCCCAGTGCGGTCCAAAGCAGGTCAGACAACAGAAAGGTCCAAAAGGTAACAGATGGCATCTGTATACACAAAAAAAGTGCTCTGCCTTCCTTCTCCATACCTCCACTCTTCCCCTGCCATCAAACACCGCATATATTCCCCTTCCTGTTTGTTGTGTGGCTAAAGCAGGCGCCACCGCTCCCTACCCTTCAGGCAAGCACACCGTTTGTGATGTGTCTGGAGGGAGGAATCTATTAAAGAGGCACTGCATTAGAAACATGCAAATGTTCCCAGTAACTCCACAGGCCCATGAGGAAGCCAGAGGAAATGTCATCCCTCTCTTCTCGCTTGCCCGTTTTTATGCACTGCGATGGTTTATGGCTCCTCCTGGTTTAGACTGTAACTGGGAGCACGGCAGATATTTAATCTGTTTGGAAATAATTACAGCAATAATGATTATTTTATTGGGTTTAACCAGGTTCTAAAAATAAGGGAGATGCTGCAGCAACGACAGGCGAGGCCAGAAGATGCTCTGTGTGTGAGAGTGCAGAGGTTTACAGCCTCCTGTTTGCACACCAGTGGGGATGCCTGTGGAGGGCAGGGAGCACCCAAAAGCACCCCTGGTTGAGTGTGTGATGGACGTACATGGATCATGGGCCCAGATACTCCAATATGAACCAAGCTGCCTGTGACCTCCAAACCTGACTCCATCTTGCAATTTACTTGATCACCCCTTTACAGAGTTCTCCATTTGGGAGTGCAGGAGGGAAGGGAGGCACAGGGAGAGGAAGCACCATTCAATTCCAGCTTCTGTAGACTGCCTCTTTGAAGCTGCTGTGTTACACAGCCTCAGGGCAGCCAAAAGCCCCACTGAGATGGACTCTGTGGTCTTAATCCCAGAGAAAACACATCTCTCAAGTTCTTTCTGTATCTTCCCAACCTTCCCAAATCCCTGCCTAAGACCAGGCTTCACAGAGCTTTCTTTTTCACATTTCCTCTGATTTCTCCATCCTCCCTGCTCCCCACCTCCCTTCCGGCTCTGCAGTGGAGCTGGGGGGTCAGAGGAGCCCTGTGAGGACTCGGTAAGGGAAGGGATGGCAGTTCCACATACTGCATCACATCCATATCTGACAGCGTTTGATGGTGCCAGTTCCAGGTCAGGAGGGGCTGCAGTGAGCCCCTCTGGGGCTGCCCATGCTGTATTGAAAGGGTTTTGCCAGGGTGATACAAAGAACTCCAGGCCACTCCAACCACAGCTCCTGACACCTTACAGAAGGCGGTGAGTTGTTGTTTCTCCTCCCCTTGCTTGCAGCCTCTCTTCCAATGTGTGTAAGTAGCACCCTTCGCCTGCACCTCTTCCCTCTCAGGAGCACAGCTCAGCCAGGGAGCACTGGGGTTAGACCAAGCAGGCACTGAAACAGAGACACCTCCTGACATCCCCTGCATTAAAACCAGCCCTTCTGAATGCAGCCTCTCCCCATCAGCGGCAGTCCTTGCCATGGCGCACTGACACTGGCTAGCAGGGGAGCAGCAGATGCACAAGGTCAGGGCAAATTTGGGATAGGAAGGAGGAGGAGGATCCCACAGGGATGCTGGAAGCAGAGGATGGCATCAGTACCTGCAGCTGCTCTGCCCTGGGGATGCTGAGCTTCGTGTCCAGCATGACTCTCGGAAGAGGAGGTGAAGCTTTTCCCTGGACCTCAAGGCTTTCACCAGGAGGAGGCGGATGAAGGGGACACCTGGCTCTGTGTGATCCCTCATGAACAAGGCTCCCTGCGCTTTGGAAAGAGCAGCTGTAGCTCCCCTTCCAAAAAAACCCTTCCATTTCCAACAGCTCTTATCCAGCTGTGCCCGTGAAGTGTCCTAAGCACCAGCTCCTGCCCCTCCCTGAGGTTTAGTGGGTAGCTGCGATGTGTGAAACCCCACTCACTTCTACAGCATCTCTTTCTCTTTCACATTATCAAACCTCCATAAACATGTTTTCTGCCAGCAACTGGTGCTTAATTATCATATAACAACTGCCTTAATAAATACAAACACCTTATCTGAGGCCCTTCATGTAACAGAGATCCATCACCTTCCCTCCCATAAATCCTGGAGCATACCGAAACATCAGAGGGTCTTGAAGCTGGGATGGGAGCTGAGGCCAACATCCTTGCATACAGGGAGACGGGGAACATCTCCACCAGGTCTCCTCAGACCAGCTCAGCACCCGCATCCTGGAGTTCATGATGGTCTTTGAAGCCCATCAGACCAGAACAATTTCCCCAATCGGAATCCATACAGTGCAGATGTGAAGTGCACAATTATCAACACGTGGAACAGAAAAGTTTGGGAAGAAGGATACAAGATAATTCAATCCCAACCGCTCTTTCCAGAGAGAATAAAGAAGAATCCCTCCCTGTCCCCACATCTAGAGCACGGATGTCTATGAATCAGAGGTTTTCTGTGCCCACTGCAGTCACTGCACCACTTGCCTGGGCTTCACCAACACGCATTAACCAGAGCTTGTTGCTTGGTGTCATTTCCTTTCATCTCAATTAACTCCCCTTCTTTTCTCCCTCCTGACTACTCAATTAAAAGAGTGGCCAAAAGTTAATTACCCTCATTCAATTCAGCTGCAATTCCTGGCAGGGAATAGAGAACAGAACGTTGGTGAGGGGCTGGAGAAGGGAGCCAAGGCAGGAAAACTGGGATAGAGACTCCTGAAGAACCAGCAGCTCTTGGGAGCTGAGCTCTGCTTACACCATGTCCAGCACAGCTTGCTCATGCCTGATGCACAAAACCTGGGAAGCAGGATCCCAAATGGTGCTCCCTTGGGAAGAGCAGTAAGATCTATGTAAGAACAAGAGGTGATGAGCAGGACAACCACGATGATGGACAGACACAGTCAGACAGCTCTGCAGAGGGGCTGGTAGAGCATGGGATGGGTGGACAGAGGAACAGCCAGAGAAGCAGGGAGTAAAAGGTGGATGTAAGTCTGAGTTCCCTGGCAAGCTGTCTGAATGCACTCTGCTAATGAACCTCCTCCTCACAACACCCTGGCAGGGCTGCAGGCTAATCAGAGCCCCCTCTCCATGCTGGAAGCCATCCTAACTTGGGCCCTCACGGCCACAGCCCTCAGATTTGGGCCATACGGCAGCTGAATGTGCCAGACGAAGCATCACGGCTTGTCGGAGCATGCCGGCAGCTGGGAATGAGCAGTCCAGCTCCATGGCAAGCCCTCTCCAAGCTGCTTCCACCACCACCTGCAAACAAAAGGGCCTTAAGTGCAAATCACAGGCACTTCTTGGCAGCAGAGGTGGGCCAGCTTCAGGCGATGGTGGAAATCAGGACACCAGACTCCAGCTCTGTTCAAGTTCCTCTCCGCTCCCTTTCAGTCTTGATAGCAAACACAAACACGTGCCATCAGCAAAGTTCCCTACCTCACTACTCAGCCCCAGCCACCACCATTAGTAAATACACTGAGTAACATTCCCATCTGATGCTGACCTGCAAGAACCCCTTGACAATCACCATTTCCCCTGCTGAGAATTGCCCGTTTCTTCTTATTCTCTCCAACAGCATTAATCTATCTCAGGGATTTTAACTTGCACCCCCTGGTCACCATCATGACTTGACAGTTCTCTGTCAGGGTCTTTATCAAAAAAGGCTTTTGAAATTCAAAAGAAGGAACGTGTGTATACATATACTCTCTCATTCCCTTTTATCCACTGGTCTCTTAACTCTTCCAAAGGATTTAAGCAGGTCAGAGAAACACAATTTTCTTCAGCAGAACCCATGCAGTCTATCCCTTATCCTATAGAAAAGCCTAAATATAGGCTCTGAAAGTCCCTGCAGCTGGGAACGTGAATGCAGCCATCATGCTTTGAAGCTGCCTGAGACTCATGCAGCTCCCAGATGAAGGGCTTGCTGGCTCTGTCAAAGGAAGACACAAGTCTTTCAAAGATGCTTGAAGATAGGAGGAACGATGTCAGTGGCACACAGATTCTCCTTTTCCTCCTCATTTTCTTAGGTTTTCTTTAGCCTCTTTAGCTCCTTGTCTCTGCCAGCTTGTGCTGAGGAGGAGTGAGGCAGTTCTACACGCACTGGGAAAGAACTGCTGTCAGATGGAAACAACTAAAATCTCATGGAAGTGAGGGTCCTTAACTGGCTTCTGCTGGGACCAGCCCAAGAGCATGAGGCTGTGGTCCTGAAGGTCCCAAAATGTGTGGGTTTTCCCCACTTGAGGCCATGATTCAACGTAGCACCAGCCCAGTGCTGCTCCACAGATGGTCTGGGGAGCATCATGGTTGACTGATGGCTGCGCAGCACCCATTCACCCTGTGGCTCCTGGCACCCTCCTGCCTGTGCTCCCTGCCCAGGACCCCTCAGAGCCCGATGCTGTACAGCAGGTTGTCTGTACAAGGCGCTCAGCACGTGGGCTCCTTTCTTGCTCCCTGCTCCCTGTGCTTTCTCCATCAGGCAGGCTATCAGATGTGCCCTGCCTCCAGGGAACAGCTGAGAACAATGGTTATTATCGGATCCTCTGACCACTCAGTGACACATCTGCCAGAACAGTGCACCTGGATTAAACCTCCTTCTCTACCCACAGCTCAGATGTCTCCAGGATCTGCTATCCATTTTCTTAATGCAAGTGCCTGACAGTTAAATCCATGCCTATGTCTACTAGGGAAATGCATGCGTTATGAACACCATGAATTCAGGCAGCTCTGTTAAATCTATTTGATGTACTCACTTCAATCCTAAACCCCCTTCCCCAGAAGTTACCTATTGGCCAAGCACTAGAGCTGTCAGGTTGTGAAGGATAACAACATTACAGGACTAACAGAGAGCAAACCATGAGGGAAAGCAGGCTGGCTGCACGCTGCCTGCATCAGGCACAGGACAGCACTTCTGCATCAAGCGCAGGGGAAGCTTCTGAGACATCAGGCTCCACACACTGATCTGGAAGCACTTTGGAGACATTCACGAATGGAGATCATTGCCCTGAGGGGAAATGAGAAGGCAAGGAAGGTAACAGCTTACATTTGCAGCTGACTTTAAGGCACTGCAGAGAGTTCTACATTGGCTTTGACTAAGCCAGACCCAAAGCGGAGTTGCTGCATTGCCCCTGCCCAGAGCACAGGGGATTCAGCCCACGACTGGAGCCATCATCTCTGCACTACGGACCTGCCCTGGGGAGCTTCGGTCTCTGGGTCCTGGATCCTCTCTTGATCTCAGGATGCAGATGGACCTTGGAAGGCTCCAACACGCGCATGGAGCAGGCGAGGCTCAGCACTGAAGTGGTCTCTCTCCAGAGACACCCCTCACACCTTCCGCTGGCTGTAAGGAGACAGACCTGAGCTGGTCACCATCTCTTGTGGGACAGAGGGGTGAGATGGTGTGAAGAGCCCTTCCCAGAGCCCCTCTGCCTGCCCAGATAAGTGGGTGCAGGAGACAGGGAGGTCTATACAGAGGGGAATGCCTTTGACTGGAGAGCATCCACGTAACGCTGTCATAAGCTGGGGCTTTCAGCAATCACTCGCAGACTCTCTGGGCTCCACTGACAACTGTTTCTTATGCCTTAGGGCCTAAATGAATGTCCCACATCTTCACCAAATACTATCATGGTTAAGAGATGGCTGAAATCCCCTTAGGCCTTGGCTGGAATGGGCCTCGATGCAGTGATTTCCACACAAGTCACACAGCCTTGTCTGGAGCCTGTGGGCTTCCCTCCCACTCCAAGCTGCTACCAGAGCTGGGATTTTGGTTGTTTCTATTTATTTCCCCCCCCCATCTCTTTCTTCTTTTAACCTTTCTTTGAGCTCTCGCTTGCTTCCTCAGCACCTAGTGTAATTGCTTGCAGTCTCCGAGGAGCCTGGTGAGGATTTATGTAACGCGCCAGGCAGCAGTTTGAAAGGCTGCTTTTGGATATAACTTAATGCTACACCAGCCTTGGGGAAAATGAGCTGAAAGCCTTGGGAGGGCTGTGTGGTGTTTGCTGCACGCTGCTCCAGAGCAGGGCTCCGTGCAGGAGTCTCTGAGCATCCCCCTCCTTGCATGGTGAGAAGGGGAAGGAAGAAGATGTGTCTTTAGCAAGTGCCTTGCTCCTTCTATATCTCATTATGCTCTGGCTTTATCTAGAGGGGCAGTTGGAGGCAGGCAGCAAACACTCAGCACTGCTGAGCAGTGGAGAGGGGAGCAGAGACAAAGGGAAGGGGTTATTTTTCCAGCAGATAGCATGGTTTTGCTGCTCCTTCTTTCTCTCCTCTGCACTTCTGGTTGTATCAGGGTCAAACTGTCCCTTGGGGCACCTCTGTTGCTTTCAAGATTGCCACTAGAGGAGGGCATCAGGACTTTGGTCTTACTGATTATTTTAGGGAGGGATTAGGCAGGGATGGGAAAGGGGGTGCTTCTAGGAGGCAAAGGAGAGAAGCAGTGTTCTTGTAAGGCTCTTCAGCAAGATGGCCCTGCGGCAGCACTTGAGTGCCTGTGTTTGAGGGCTGCATTCCCCTGCTTGGACAGCACAGGCTTTGCCTGGAAGGCAATGAAAGCAGAGCCCTGTGCACCAGCAACCAGAAGAAACCACCTCAGCCAGCCCTGCCATGCTCCAGCTCTGCCTGTGCCTCCTCCACTCCCTGCCTGAGTCTAGCAGAGACCTGAAGGAACAATGTGCATGCAAGGAGGGCTGAAAGCTTCCACTTCAGCTTTCCTTAAACTGGAGTTTATAGGTTGTATCCCCTTCAAAAATCATATTTGCCTTCAGTCATTTTCCAATCATGTTGCTGATGGAAGTAACACCACAGCAATCAAACCATTTGCATGTGTCAGTCTGACTGCCCTCCCTCCGAGCTTTTGAAGTGATTGCAAGTACATTCAACACAGATTAGGGTCCTTAAAACTCAGAGGTGCCACTGAGTGAGGTGATCAGATGCAGCTGACCAGAGGAGAGACATCCCCATGTGCCTTCTCCGAGTATTAGGGAACCAGCATGGGATAAGAGAGGCAGGAAATGGGATACATCAGTCAAGGGAACAAGTTCTTCACTTAAAACTTGCTAGCTTTCTAAGCGTTAAGGATGCAAAGGGAAAGACTTACAGAGGTTATGCAACCTGCAGCTAAACAGAGCCTTGCACTCCTGGGCAAACAGCTCATGCCTGGTCGGCTGGGGAAGCCCTCAGCATCCATGTCGTGCTGGTACCTGCAGGGTATGGCTGCAGGCAGGAGCTGCCCTGCCTTTAGCAAGAGGACTCAGGATACTCCTGACTAACCAACACGGAGCCCTAAGGCTGTGCTGGACGAGGTAAATGAACCCAGGCTCTCCTGGCTTTAAGACTAGAAGAAGATGTGCCACCCTACTGCTCACCTCCCTGGCTCTACGCTCATGGTCCCATGAGGGCGATGTGTTGCCTCCCCGTTTTACAGGACTGCTTCCCACATCCTTACATTTATGGGGGTATTACAGCAACACCAAACCCTCCTGAGCCACCCTGCTCCCCACTGCTACACCTTGCTATTGAGATAGCTCTGGGCCTCACTTTTCTCCCTCTGAGCCACAGTGTAGCCCTTAAGCTCCCACCTCCCAAGCAGCATCACCACCAGCCACAGCCTGCCTGGGAATTACCAGTGCTAATCCATCATTTGCAGCATCAAATAAGCACGTTGACACTTTCCTTTCTCATCCTTCTTGTATCTGTGAAGTAATGGGAAGGAGAACAACTAACACCACACCAACAACCAAAAAAAACCCCGACTAAATTAACACTGCAGCTGAGGTTTTACATGCACAAAAGTCAGGAAGTTCAAAGTTATGGTTCCCCCTCCAGCTGTAATTCTGGCACACTGCACATATATATTAAGACATTAAAGTTAGCCCCATAAACAGTAATACAAAATACTACATGCACATGAGGGGGCCAATCTACGATGGCCAGGGGAGCCATAACTCCAGCTGCCCTGACTCCTGTGCGTGCGCTTCTCCCGCAAAGAAGGAATAAGTCAGCTCTCATTCACCTGTAATTCAAAGCTCAGGATGCTGATAGGGAAGAGAAAAGAGAGATTATTCTGTCTGCTGCTTCTTCCTCCTCTTTTGTCTTCCCTTTTTTTTATGGCACAGGCTGTTGTGTAGCTGCCTGCGATCAATGCTCTCCCTCTGCCTGACTTTGATATATCAGCAGAAATCTCGGATCTCCATTGCCATCCTCTCGCTTTGCAAGCAGCACGGCACACACATGCAATAGATAAGGGATAGCCTTTGACTGAATTTACTTAATTTATACAATGGGACACCAGGGGAATATTAAAATACAAATTAGCAGCTTCATCTTTCACGCGCATTGAAATCTCCCCAGCAGATAATTTGCTGCTGGAAACTCCTCTGCCAAAGGCCTCTCCCCAGTCACACCTATTCCCTTCCTCCTGGGATCCTCGAGCAAACACTGGGAAAGTTGATAACTGGAGAGTTACACTTTTAAGTCCTTAAAGGGTCGATAACTCAGGCCAAGATTTCTAAACAACTCTGCCACTGGGGAGGAGCTGTACTGAGAAGGCACAAAAGGTTTCTCAGCACCTTCACAGCAGGATGGAGAGATGCCTCCGTCTCCATTTCCATGGGAAACAGGCAAACTTGGGTCCGTCGTGCAGGATCTCTGCTCCCCTCCTTTGGGAGCTGAACCAAGCAGCAGGTTCCTTTTGTGAGCTGTGTGAGACTCTGGCAGGGCAGAGCAGCAAAACCTCCCCGGGCAGCTTTAATGTCAGGACATTGCAAGTCTGCGGACTGGGATTCTGCCTGGATGATCCCACCAGGGCACCCCATTACCTGTTTCTGATGCAGCCTGCAATTACCCAGCATCTGTGGTTTGGCAATGCAAATGTGACACATCCCTCCTCATTCTAACAGCGTCACTTTGGAAGAAGCACGTTTTCTGTTAGCTGTAAGAACCTAAACCCATGCCTGAAGATGGTATCTCTCACCATTCATCTGGCCCAGACTCCCGTCCTACCTATCCAAGTGGCAATGAAGTGCTGCTATCCATAAGAGCATCCTTTAGCAGTCCCAAACAACCCAGTGCCTTTTCTCTTACTACCCCCAGTAGATAACCCCCCTCCATTAGATAAACCCCCCATTTGGGTGGAGTGTTTCATTCTGCTGCACCTACTTGTATTGCAGCTGTATAAATCAGAGGTTTCTGTAGTACTGTGATACCCTTGGAAGCTGCAGGTGGAGGGATAGAGAAGTGGCAGAGCAAAAGGGCCATCACGGTGCACTGCAGGAGGGATGGGAAGGGTCATCATGTACATGTTTTTCTCCTGGTTGCCCCACGGATCATAGGTAGGAATGCAAGGGTACAAGCAGAGGAAGCCAGAAGAAGCTCCTGCAGTGTTAAAGTGTCTCCCAATGGAGATCATCAGCTGGATTTGAGCAAGAAGTCTGCCGCCAGACCTGCTTCTGAAGTGGTCAGTAGGAAATGCCTGTAAGGAAATCAAACCAACAAATCAAGCCAACCCAGAGGTCAAACTGACACTGTGTGCTTAAACTAAGCTAAAAAGGACCCTGTTGCTTCCAAGTCCGGGATCTTTAACTCTGGTAGTAGCCATAGTCAAGCAGAAGTGAAGAGATCTCTCTGATGGGATTCTCAGAGACAAAGATGTATTCTGAAGTTAGGCCAATGAGTCCTCAGTTCTGTACACCAGCCCTGATTCCTCCTGAAGAGGCTCCCGAGATGATCATCTTCATTCAGCTGAAGGCATCAGTAACAAGAAAACCTGATCTGCTTCACCAGGGATTAGACACAGCTTGACCCTTGTGAGGGGCGGTGATGGCAAGGGTAGGTGATATTCCCCATATCCCTCCCTCCGCAGGGAGGGACACCTCACACTAAACCATGCCACTCAAGGCTCTGTCCAGCCTGGCCTTGAACACTGCCGCTTCCTTGGCTAACCTGTTCCAGTGCCCCACCACCCTCAGAGGGAAGAACTTCTTCCTTATCTCCAACCTGAACTTCCCCTGTTTCAGTTTGAACCCATCACCCCTTGTCCTGTCACTCTAGCCCCTGATGAAGAGTCCCTCTCCAGCATCCTTGCAGGCATCCTTTAGACACTGGAAGCTGCTCTGAGGTCTCCATGCAGCTCCTCTTTTCCAGGCTGAACAAATGGCTCAGACTCCTTCCTCGACAAGAACCGAGGGGCAGTTTTGCAGGAGTGTTCTGCTCTTGATTTCCCACTGGAGAGCTGAAAAGCTACAACACAGTGGAGAAAAAGATCCCCCTTGCCTTCCAGCAGGCACTTACCCACCTCCCACTGCCACCAAGGCTGGCTGTTTCAATGGAGGCTCTATGCAGCTTCAGAGGGCACTGACACTTAACAGCATTTTGGAGCAGAAGGATCTGGCTTTACCCAAGCTGCTTGGCACAAGTGGGGAACAAGCAGTGTGTGACTTTGAACCAACCTCCCAACTTTCCTGAGTACAGCCCTTTGCCAGTGTCACAAAAGAGCCGGATAACCAGGACGCTCTTTCTCTGTTAAAGAGCAGTCTGATCCTCTTGACTTTTCTGCCCATTAGAAAGTAAAATGAGGCAGGGAATGACAAACTTATGCTGTCAAAACCAAGACAGTCACTTTGAAAATCAATAATACCCCAAGGTGTTATTGTGAGTTAACAGCTCTCTCAGGCCTGAAGCACAGAGCGGGTATTAATGCTATTCTCGCCGCCTTTCCCACCACAATCCCCGCTCCTCGAGAAAATCCCTGACATGGAATTCTACTTAAAGCAAGGGCACATTTTCCAGCTCGGTGCCCAAATGAAAAAGAATCCAGAGAGATGAGAAAAAGAGAGAAAAGGAACGTGCTACAGGGCCCCCCTGTGCGTGTTATGTATGGCAAACCCCAAACATCAGCTCGTTCTTCTGGGGTGCTTTGACAGGCAAGTGACTCCCACTCCTTTATTTTGACTTGTTTAGTTAAAAGCAGTGTTGGAGGGCATGTGCAACTTCAGAAAGAAACACTGGAGATGGGGAATACTGACATGAGGTGCTCAGCTCTCCGCTTCACCCGCCTCATCCCTTCCTGCTCCTCAGCCCTTGCTGCCCTGAGCCCTCACTGGGGTGGCTCATCCCACAGCTATGAAAATGCACTTCCCAGCAAGCTTAAAAAGACCCCCCCAAAGTGATCAGCTCCCAGCACACGGGTGCTTTAAAGAGAGGTGAAACATGTGGGAAGGCTGCTGAACCTCCACAGGTTTTGAGGTGCCCTCCAGCTGTGTCCCTGTATTTCTCAGTTATGGAAATGCATGCCCCTCAGAGGGGTTCAGGTTGTGAACGAAACAGATCTGAGCTGCCGTGGGTACCCCTTGTGTTTCTGGTCTGCTCAGGGGAGCTACCACTGCACCAGGGGAATACAGACAATTCAGGAGGTGATGGCACTGGGAACCTATTAACCCCCACTCCTAGGAACAGGCATTTAGCAGTTTGGAAAAGCAATGGCGTTTCTTTTCCTGAGCACCGCATATGGACAGATATGGCCACTAAATCCTGTTATCTCACCACAGACTTACAACACATTGTTCTTTAAAACTAAAGATACTTTGGAAGACTAGTGTGAAACAATTAACTCATCTTTAGTGGGGCCACTACATTCCACAGACTTACAACATAAACATTGTTCTCTTTCTACAACCTAAGTTAAGGTAAAAAGTACTTTATGTTTTCCAGGCACCAGCTTTTCTTATATCAATCCCCGCAACCACCCCCCCCCCCACGTCTTTCTTTTACAAATTGTTCTGCTATGTGACTCCGTTTCGCTCAAGAGTTCTGGCCCTTTTTAACTTGTTGTCTAATCTTGTGTCTTTAGCGAGCTTTGTGTCTGTTACTGTAAACTGGTACAGTTATCCCCACATAACCACACCTATGATTTGCGAAAGCCAATACATCTATGTGTTTATCACGTTTGCGTGCACACACACAGAGGCTCAGACACACGCATGCGTGCGTCCATCAACTCACAGGACACGGGCAGAACGAACAACCCAACAGTTTTATTGGTGACTTCGAAGAACTTCTATCCTGCTCCATGAATAAGGAGCATCACGCTGGGGCTCAGGGCGCTTGTGGGGCAAGCAAAAGCCATTTGTCCTCTGCTGACACATGGGCACCAGGAACCCCTGACCAGCTTCTGGGATCTCTGAAGTGACAGCAAGGACATAACAGCAATGTCACAAAAGCCATTGGGGAGGCAGTTGGAAGTGAGTGAGCATTAAGCTCCCTCCCAACCCAAACCACTCGGTGAGTTTATGCTTCTATGAACATCAAGGAAATAAGAGCTGGGAAATAATAGCCGAGAAAATAACAGCAAGGAAATAGCATCTAAGGATATAGCCAAGGAAGCAACATCAAGGAAACCCTCAGAAGTTCCTACACGGAACAAGAGCTGAACTCGGCACCAGCACTGCCACCATCACATTTACCTTATGTCAGAGACCACCTCTTCCAAATCTGACTCCTCCTCCCGAGCATCAAGCTGAGCCAGGGCCGCCTCCTGCGGGGCAGGGATTAGAGAGGTGAGAAGCAGGCATGGGGCAGGGACCGGGTAGAGGGACAGAGCTGGCGCCTGCTCCTGCCCTTACCTCCTCCTTGTCCCTGTCCGTGTCCTTGCTCCTGCTCCAGCACTTGGGCCGCAGCTTCTGAAAGCACCTGGAAACAGGGAGGAGCAGGAGGATGAGAAGCAAAGGATGAACCCCTCCAGTGCTGGAGGAGTTGGGGGGCTCTGGGCAGGGCTGGGTGCTGCTGGAGCAGAGCCTGTTGGGGCGGGGCAGGGCAGGGCAGGGCAGGAGTTACCGCTTCAGGCTCCATCTGCTGCTGCCTTGGGAATCCTCGGCACGTTTCTTGGCACAAAGCTGGTGACAGAGAGACAGAGACTCGGAACATGGAGGTTTCCACATGGAATTCTGCAGCACAGGGGAGCCGGAAGGTTCTTCCTCCGGCCCAGTGCCGTCTACACACGCGCAAGGCTGTGCCAGCAGCCACGCCTTTAAGAAGAGCCCCCCCTGCCTCCCTGCCCAGCTCCCCGCTGCTCCCCGCCTCTGGAATGACCCAGAGTTCTCCTCAGCGTTGTTAATTTCTGCCTTTCTCCTCTGCACAGAGCTCTGCAGGCTCCCCGCCCCGCCCCTTCAACCACCGCCTGCAACACGCGCCATGCCTTCTGAAGACATGAAAGCTCATTTGTCTATTTGGAGGAGAAGGCCCCCAAAGGGAGGTTCAAACTCCGCAGCAACGATTGGGCCCCTGCCCTGTGCCCGGGCACGGCCCCGACACGCCAGAGCCGCAGCACCATGCAGAAAGGCTGGGTATGGGCTCAGGGCAGGGAGCAGGGGCATTGCTGCACGGCTGGAAGCAACGGGTGCTGCAACAGAGCAAGGCCAGGCCAGGAGTTGGGGAGGGGATGCTTGGGGCGAGGGACTGCAGGCTAGAGCCTGGTAGGGGCTGATGGCAGAGGCTGTGATGAGAGGGAGCTGCAGCCCCCCTCAAGGAAGGAGCTGCTGGGAAGATGCACAGCAGAGCTGGGGACAGACCCTGGCAGGAGCCAGGACAAGCTGCTCCCAAAAGCTCTGAACACCTCCAAGCTCCAGGGTGGGGTACCACAATGAGCTCCAAGTCTGGGAAGACATCTCTTGTGCTCGCCAGCACATCCACAGGCATCCGCAGCAGCACCCGGGCCCCATGAGCACTGTGGGAGCAACCCCCCCCCCGCCCCTGTGCTCTCCAGCCCCAGGGTTTGGCTGGCAGCGCTCTGACAAACGAGTCCTTGGCTCACCTTGAAACAGCACTGCACCAGGAGAGCAACGGACATGATGAAGTTCAGTAACAGCGAGAGCGCCAGCACCGGCGGCAGCCAGCGGTCAAAGGTGTGATTGGCCATCTCCTGGGAGAAAAGGAGAGTGCATCAGGGAGGAGAGGAGCGGGGAGGGAAGGGAGGCCCCTTCCATACCCCACTGCCCAGACACACACCTGCAGCCATGCCCCGTTCTCTCCTACCGTCTCTGCAGATTCACTGCCCATCTCCCTGGCCTGGACTTGGGCATGGGGACGAGAGGTGCCGGCATCCTCCTCCCGCACACACTGCTCCAGGAGGTCAGAGGGCTCCGGGTCACGCTGCCTCTCACTCAGCAGCTTCAGGAGCAGCTCCGTCCTCGAGACCATCTCGGCGCAGGCCTGCTGGAGCTGGGGCAGGCCACAGTCCTCGCGCAGGGCTCGAGCCACCTGTGCCATGAACCTGCGCAGGGCTCCATCTGGCACCAGAGAGTGCAGGTGGCGGCTGAGCAGGGTGTCAAAGGGGGGTCGTCGCATGGCCGCGCCACCCGGGGCCCTGGAGCTGCCCTGTGCCCTTGGGCTCGGGGGTTCCTGCTCCTTCTGATGCTCCTTGGGCTGCTGTGTGGTGGTGCTTGCAGGGGCGGTGGGTGGTCTCCCGCCGAGAGAGGAACGCTCTGCTGCAGCCGTGTCCTCTGGTGTGCTGCTGGCAGCAGGGGGGCCGTTTTTAGCCAGCAGAGCATAGAAGAAATGCTGGATAGTGCTCAGTCTCTGCTCTGCTCTACCCTCTGCTGCTGCGGGCTCTTCTTCTGCACCCTCGCTGCCCACTGTCCCATCGCTGTCCTGCTGCTTCTGCTCCTCATCTGTCCCAGCAGAGTCCTGTGTTGGCGATGGTGCTTCCTCCTCATTTTCTGCACTATCCTCATTCTCCATCCTGTCAGTCCTGTTGGTCTGCCCCATGGCGTGGGAATGATCCTGACTCTCGCCAGACCGGTCGAGATTTGGGTCCTCTGTTGGGTATTGTGCAGGGGGCTGTGCTGCAGGAGGGCTGGGTGTTCTCTGGTGACTAGAGACTGGGAGGACGTCGCTGAGGTTCATGCTCCGCACTGCTTCCCATAAGATGGACTCTGCGCGGGTCAAGCCTAAGCCCAGCTCCTGTTTCTGCCAGTTTATGGCTCTTCCTCCCTCCCCTACTGCCACCTCGTGCCCCTTGTCCCTCTGCGCTGGCCGGGCTGTGCTGGGGCTTTTCACAGTCAGGATGCTCATGGCCTTGTGCAGCTTGTTCTTTAGCTGTGCCACGAGCCCCTCTGCTAGGAAATAGAGCCTCCTGGTGTCGATAGAGCTGCTCCAGCCCCCGTGCTGAATGCTCCGCAGCATCAGCGTCAGCTCCTTGGCGGTGTTGCCCTCCTGCCTCGAGAGCTGCTGAGGGGAAGGTGCTGATGCATCGGGGCTGCTCAGGCTCCGGGCAACTGTGAGCGTGACGGTTCTCTGCTCCCCGAGTGAAGGCTCCTTAGGCTGGAGATTCAACACAGACCTGTTGTTCCCTTTCTTGGGGGGCACCGGTCCCATTAGGAGCCCTGGTGTCTCTGCCAGGGGAGCTGTAACACACCAAGAGCACTTCAGTGACAAAGAGCTTTCTGCCAGACACAGGCTCAGAAGGTTCACTATAGCTGGGGGACATGGGCAGGGCTGTGGGCCAGTTACCGCAGCGGGGAACAGTGCTGTTGCACACGCTCATGCAGTCGAAGCTGAGGGTCCTGCACGGGGTCTCAGTGCTGTGCTTGTGCTGGCAGAGGCAGCAGGCCGTGTCGATGGACAGCTTGCTAAAGAACAGAGGTTGTGCACAAACATTCAGCATCGCGACCCAGGGCAGCGACTCCAACCCAGGTGGCGCACAGAAACGCCTCAGGGGTCTGCTTCAGTGTCTGCTGCAGCTCTGGGAAACTTCCCCTCGCTCCCTGTGTCCCAATGGACACTTTTGTGGTGCTGGGTTTGTTCCCCACACAGACCCTTTGTCCCAGCAGCTGGGATCTGCTGGAGGTGGGAGCCAGCCACCGCACACTCACAGTGTTTCCAAGCGGGATGTTCTCAGGAGCAGCATGAGCAGCGTCTGCCGAGTCACTCGTGTGGCACCCAGGTCCCTGCAAGGGTTTCAAGAAACACATTACATTTGAGGTGGCGGCACCAGCCTCTGCTCCGGGAACAAGCCCAGTCCCTGCGGCTTGCTGTGCCGGCCGCAGGGGGGGATCTGCTGCTACCTAATCCAGGAGAAAAGACGGAAAACCGTCTCTCTTTCCTGCTGTGCCCTGCTCCCACCCATGGGTCTGAACCAGAAGGGATCCTGCAGATCCCATGGGAGATGGATGCAGACAAGTTCGAGTCCCTGTCCCAGCACCGTGCTGGCTTTGCAGACGGGACACACCAGGACTGCTCAGCCTTTGCCTGGCTCTGCCGCTGCCTCCATCAGGAGAAGGGTGGGAGAAGGGTGGGATCTGCTGCTGGATCTCTGCTTTCCTGGCCACGGGGCACCCAGAGACACAAAGAAAGATCCACGGTAAGCCGTTAACAAGGAGTCCGTACTTACAGGTGAGTGACTGAAGGCAGCTTGAAGAACCACGTGTCCTCGATAACAGACAGGGGGTTATGGCGCAGGACCCTGAAATGAACCAACACCCCATGTGAGCGGGGGGTGCAGGATGAGAGCGGTGGCAGGGGCTCAGTGCTGCGTGTGTGAGGAAGGGCCTGGGGTGAAGGTTCCGAGCCTGAGCTGAAGGTTACAAGCTGGGGTAGATGCTGATGGGCAGATTCACAACATACATCAGGTCCTGACTATCTCCAGCCCAGAGAGCGAAAGCCCAGAAGTGCTGCTTCTAGAAAACACAACATCTCTTTCTTTCCTCCTCAGCTCACACCTTCTGGTGGCTTCCCTCCAACAGGACTTTCCCTATTTCTCACATTCCCACTGTCCCTGAGCGTTGTCTCTGGTCCTGCACCCAGCCAGGCAAAGGCGTGGCCTGACAGAGTTGTCATTCAGCATTGATGCTGCTGCCTACAGGGGGTAAGAGGTGAGCAGAACACAGTGACAAGTGCCACTGCTCTGAGCTACCCTTAGCCCTTGGAACACTCACAGCGTCTGGAGGAACTGCATCCCGTGCCATGCCCGGAAGGTGTCGCTCCGGATCTGGGTGATGAGATTTCCCTCCAGGCTTCTGGGGAAACAGGAGACCGCAGAAATGAATTGGGTCTGAGCCACAGGAAGCTGGAGAGAAGCAGCACTGATTTGTAGGAAACAGCCCCATCCAAGGTGGAACTGGGGGGAAACTGCCATTTTCTCTCCTGCTGTTTGTTAACCTGTCCAGGAGAGGAGATGAAGTGCATGCGTGCTGCATCTCTGCCTGCTCCAGGACACAGCAAGACTCAAGACACAGCTTCTATTCCTGCTGTGTTTGCAGAAGCCATGGCCCCATCCTGGCATGGCCACCAGCCACTCCCTGAGCTCCTGAGCTCGGCTGCTCCTTCAGCAGGAGAAACCGGAGGCCTTCTTCTAAAAATAACTGGAGCTTTTTCCAGCACCAGAAGGTTCTAAATGCAACCAGGCTTCACCAACCACACCAGGAAGGAACTCCCATAACTCACATGGTCTCCAGGAAAGGAAGGTTCTCAAAAGCACGTGCCTCGATCAACTGGATTTTGTTGTAAGATAAATCCCTGTTAACAGGAGAACACAAAACGCTGGTGACATTTGCACTGTCCCGGTTCCTCTCAGGTGCTTTGACACTGGCGGCACAGACGTGCCATCGCTCTCATTTCACGTGGGGTTTCTCTCCTGCACTGGCTTGCAGTGGTGTGTAACCGGAGGTCATGCTCCTGACGGGGGTGGCTGCAGCTCAGAGAGGTTCTCCCAGCTCTGATCCCACCAGGGGTATTTCAGGGCTGATTTTCCTCTCTGGTAACAGAGCAGGTCCTTTATGCACGCCCCAAAAACACCTCTTGAGTGCGGCCTCAGGGACAGGCTGTAACACCCTATGTGACCAACATGGGGCTAATTCCCTTAGCTCCTAAACGTCACCTCCCTGCGCAGCCCTGCTCTGATGTGTGCAGGAGTCCCCCTGCACCAAGACCCTGCTCTGCTCTGGCTGCAGCCGGGATACCCGCAGGAATAAAGCCCTTCCTGGGGCGGACTGTAGAGCAGCAGGGCCAGGGCAGGGGGGGAGGCCGTGCCCACCACCATGGACAGGGGGGTACTTACAGGTGCCTCAGCAGGAGCAGCCCCCCCAGCGAGCGCCTCTTCACCGCCAGCAGGTTGTTGTGCTGGAGGACTCTGCAAGAGACAGATGAACACGAACGGTGGCACCCGCGGCTCTCGGGTGCAATGGAGCTGTTAGGGGAGCAACCCTGCAGCAGTGTCACTGCGGCATCTCTCCGGGTCCCGCCACGACTCATCACGCTCATGGCAGGAGCAGGGGCTTGCTCCCAGCCTGCTGACCCTGACTGCAGCCCGAGCACGGGTTCCACAGGCCCAGGGATGGCCCCGGTTGGCAGGAGGTACACAGCCCAGGGCCCTGCTCGCCACGGAACAGCTCTGGGGATTCACACAGCTCCTTGCTGAGCAGCTCGGCCTTGGCTGCACGTGGCAAGCACTGGTGCGGTGCTCGGCACAGCCTCGGCTCAGCAGCCCGGCGGAGGGATGGGGATCCCGGAACCCCTGTGCCATGTCCGATACTGGTGGATACTCACAGCTTCTCAGCCCACAGGTATCCCTTCCACGGCTGAGGGCGAATGAGGGCGAGCGCGTTCCCAGTGAAATCCCTGCGGAGAAGCCATTGGCAGCGTCACCCCCAGCACAAACCCTTCCCCTGCCCCAGGGCTGCGGGGTGGCCGTGAGGCCGGCCTGGAGCTGCCCCCTCGGCGCTGCCCATCAGCCCTCCACAGGCAGCGTGTCCCTGGAGCCGCTCTCGGGGTGTCCGGGGCAGCGCCCGGAGCTGCAGGGCACTCACAGCACGGAGAAGGGCCGTTGGGGGGTGGCCAGGGGCACGCGGGCCAGGGCAGCGCTGCTGCAGTCCAGGCGGCGCCCGCGGCAGCGGCAGGGCCCCGGGCAGGGCCCCAGGGGCCGGGCCAGGCCGGGGGCCAGGCCCAGCAGCAGCAGCAGCAGCAGCAGCGGTGCCATAGCGACACAGGGCCTGAGCGCCTTTGGTACCACACGAGGCTCAAGGCTGGGGATCCAAACCAGGAGCTCTCGTCTGCGACCAGCAGCGGATCTGGCGCTGTGCTGGCCCTGCTGGGCAGATACAGCCCGGGACACCTCACACCTCACAATGGGGCCTCGCCGCAGGAGTTGCATCGGCCGGGCCTGCGAGCGTGCGTCCCCACTGTGACATGGGACAATCCCCTGCCGTTGGAGCTGGTCGCTCTGCCCCACCTGGGGCGTGTTACAGACCAGCACATCTACGCGTGCAGCACGTGTGCGTTCAGTACGTGTTTGTGCAGTCTGTGCGCGTCTGCCACGCGTGTGTGCTGGGTGCTCTCTGAAGGCAAGGGAAATCGGCTCGTCCCAGAACGATGTGTCCTCACTGGAAAAGCTTGACTCGGATCTGGCATCACTGAAATGACAGCAGGGACGTAACAGCAATGACATAACAGCCGTTGGGGAGGGGGTTGGAACTGCATGAACTGAAGGCGGGGCCTTCATCGCCTCCTTCACACTTACGACCACCTTGTACAAGCCTGACACCTCACCAGCAGTGGACTGAGCCAGGGCCACCTCCCCGCGGGGCAGGGATAGGAGCGGTGGGAAGCAGGCATGGGGCAGGGAGCAGGCAGAGAGGCGGAGCTGTTGCCTGCTCCTGCCCGTACCTCATCCTCGTCCCTGTCTGTGTCCTTGCTCCTGCTGCACCACTTGGGCCAGACTCAGGGGCTAAGACTCAGAGGCTGAGACTCTGTGGCTGAAACGGTGGCTGAGACTCTGGGCCTCAGGCTTTGGAGCTGATACCCTCAGACTCAGACTCTGCGGCTGAGACTGCTGCTGAAAGTCTATGGCTAACACTCTGGGATTCAGACTTTGGGGCTCAGACTGGGGCTGAGACTCTGTGGCTCTGACTCCGGGTCTCAGACTTTGAATGTCAGACTCTGTGACAGAGACTGTAATATAGACTCTGTGGCTGAGACTGTAGCTGAGACTCTGGTGCTCAGGTTTTGGAGCTGAGACTCTCAGCCTCAGACCCTGTGGCTGAGACTGTTGCTGAGACCGTGGGGCTGGGTCTCTGGGGCTGAGGCTGTGGGGATGAGACTCTGGGGCTGAGACTGTGGGGCTGTGTGGGGGTTGGAATGTATCAAAACTGTCAGAGACCATGGGAAGGAGGAACTACAGCAGGCAATTAAGAGCGACCCGTCCCTGACTGGTACTTGGAAGTTGTTGGAACTGGCAAGGAACAAGGATGTCGGAACTGGAAAGAGGGGAGTGCGCATGCTTTTGGAGGAGCAACCCCCATGCACCTCAGCTGAATAAAGCATACCTACTTTACAACTCTAAGGAGTTGGAGTCAATCCACGTATCACTTTCACCTGATGTAACCGCAAGGCAAACACAGATGTGCTCTGCTAATTGCTTGGAAGTATATAAATAATGGGTAACCTCTTCCCAGAGTCTCCCTGGTGATGCCTCCATGCATGACAGGCTGATAGTCCATAAACACTCAGGTAACGCCCCTGCCCTGCTTGCACCCATTACCCCCTTCTTTCCTCCCATGCCCACCACTTACTGAGGACTTCCAGCAGGATTTTCAGGCTCTCCCTGTCTCCCATGTTGACAGTTGCTTTGTAGATGCCACTGTCACTTTCCTGGACACGCTCGTCCAGCAGGAGAGATCCATCGGATGGACGGAAAACAGCTCGTCCTGTGTAGGGTGCGTGGATGGCTGGGCTGTGGGATCCCTTGTAGTACTGCAGGACGGTGTGGGAGCTGGCACCACTGAGGTATTCCCACTGCACGGAGTAGACCTGCGTGATGTTACCCAGCCCAGGAAGCAGCACTGGGGATCCCACAGCAGCAACTTTACTCTTGAGGGTTCCAAGATTTCTGCAGCCTGTTGCAAAGGCACCAGCAGCCCTGGAGGGCAGGAGAAGAGATGAGCAGGGGAGATGGAGCAAGTTGGCATGGCTGGAGAGAGGCTTTTTTACCCAGATGCCAGGGGCACACACATGGTACGTGGACTACTTACTTGGTCACAGCCTCTCACAAAGCCATCTCCCATCACGCCTCCAGGCAGGGAGACATTCCAGCTGGAGCAGATAGAGATGCCGAAACACAGCCCAGGATGCTTGGAGCTCTCTGCTTGCAGCGCTGCAAGCTTTTTCTACTCCACTTTTAGGTGGAGTTCCCTCCCAGTCCATGGCAGGAAGAGATTTTCTAATTCTGACCCAGTTTCCATGGTTCATTCCCAATTCCCAGCCTTGTTTGGGGCTGAAGGTGTCCATCCACTCCCAGCAGAGCTGCCTCTCCCAAATCACAGGGTGATTTCTGGGCTTGTCGTGACTTGGGCTCTCAGAGGCACTTGGGGACTTCAGGAGGAGGGTAAGTCACAGTGTCACCCCCTTCGTTTTTTGCCACACCCCTCCCCCCCCAAAAAAAAAAAAAAAAAATCACAACAAAACAAACCCAGTGCTTTCTAGAAAAGCCAGGCAGAATCACAACCAAAGCCCTGGGTTGGGAAGTGGAGTCTTAAAAACATACATGTTTTAAAGGGTGAATGTAAAGGGTTTAAAGCAAGGAGCCAGCCCCAAGCAGAGGAGGCAGAAGAAAAGGTGTCTATGCACAGGCGGCGGTCCATCCAGCTACTTGCTAGCAGTGTTCCTGGTGCTCCTGGGGGCTGCTCTGTTGGAGTGCCAGGATTTCTCCTAAAGCTCCTCCTCTCCTGTGTAACTGCTCCACGGGAGCATCAGCTCCCAGAGACAGGGACCAGCATCAGCCTGTCCCAGCCCCAGCCCCGCAGCCAGGCTTCCCACCGGGACACAGGCTCCAGCAGCGCTGGGACACTGGGCAGGTGGGACACGGCACCCTGGCTCCCCACACACCTCATTTGCTTGCCGGTGCCCCAGTTTCTGCCTCATCTGCAGTGGCCGCTCACGAGTGTTTGCTGCCCATGCGGACAGCCAGAGAGAGGCCTCTGTGCCCTGCCTGCTGCTCCCGGCAGCTCTGCAGGTGGGAAAGGAACCAGTGAATCCAGCTCACCTGATGGCTTCCATCCCTCATCCCCACAGCACCGAGAGACGGCTCCTGCCGTGCCTGCCCGCCCCACCCGCCCTCGCTGTTACCCAGCCTGAGAGGAAGAAACAGCCTCATGGCTTAAAGTCCCCTCGCTCTGGGAAATCACTGTTCATGCAGAACATGCGGCACCACCAGCAGAAGGGAAGAGCAAACACTTCAGGGCAGGCAGCTTTCACAACTGCAATATCCGAAGCTCATCCGATGGGCACTTGGAGCTCACTAACACCACAGCATCGGAAATCTAGGTACATTCTAACAGGTTTCTTTTCTCTTTTAGATGCTCACCCTGAAAACTCTTTGTACCTTTGCACTCCAAGGCAGCCTTGTCCATATATAAGGACACACTGAGGCTTCTCCCATAAGTAAAACTGCAATAAATGTTGTGTTATTACATACTTCAGCCCCAGCAAAAATCTGCAGCACGCCCCTCCATATGATAAACTGTCAGAAAGTGAAAAGCAGGATGCCTTGTTTACCGATGGGTCCTGCCGTATTGTGGGAAAGCTTCGGAGATGGAAGGCAGCTGTATGGAGTCGTCAACGACAAGTTGCAGAAACTGCTGAAGGAGAGGGTGAATCGAGTCAGTTTGCCGAGGTGAAAGCCATCCAGCTGGCCCTGGACATTGCTGAACGAGAAAAGTGGCCACTACTTTATCTCTATACTGACTCATGGGTGGTGGGAAATGCCCTGTGGGGGTGGTTGCAGCAATGGAAGCAGAGCAACTGGCAAAGCAGAGGTAAACCCATCTGGGCTGCTGCACTGTGGCAAGATATTGCTGCCACAGTGGGTGCAGAACCTGGTGGTGAAGGTACACCACCTAGATCTTCATGTACCCAAGAGTCAGGCCACTGAGGAACACCAAAACAGCCAACAAGTGGATAAAGCTGCTAAGATTGAAGTGGCTCAGATGGACTTAGATTGGCAACATAAGGGTGAATTATTTTTGGCCCGGTGGGCCCATGACACTTCAGGCCATCAGGGCAGAGATGCGACATATAGATGGGCCCATGATCAGCAGGTGGTATCGTATTCTCTTCCCTTGTTATTTTCTCTTATCATTGTTGTCGTTGGTGGTAGCGGTGGTGATTGGTTGCTGGACTGTTCTTGTCTCAACCCGTGGGAGTTGCATTCTTTCAATTCTCCTCCCCATCCCACTGGGAGCTGGAAAGGAGAAGAGCCCCGGGGGGGGGGGGGGGGGGGGCCTCAATTGCTTCCAGCCCAGCACCACTCACTGGGAGTGAGTGAACAAGCTGTCTGGCTAGGTTTAAACCACGACACCTGTATAAGAACCACGTGTGAGAATGCAACAATTGACAGGTGTATCGAAGAAACAAATGCTACTAACTTTTGTGTGTGCAATTTTACCAAAATCATTGGATGCGATTTTAACTACACCACCCCTGTCACTATTTACCAACTAATACAAGATAGCGATGTGTTATACCATGATATACCTGCCCTACAGATTGGACTGAAAATAGAAATGCTAAAGAAAATGTTCTATGACCCAGAGCTGGAGAAGATGATGCAGAAGGCCAACGAAACTTCTCACCAAGCAATATGGGCTGTTAAGCATAATGTAGAAGAAATCGAACAAATCATCACTGACACCAAGAAAACTGGAGAGCACCACTGGTGGGAAGTTTTCTTGGTAGGGACAAAATGGCAACCTCTTACAGCAACTCAACTTTTTGATATACCGGTCTACCCTGTAATTGTGCTACTGCTGACTACGGCTTTATTAACAATTGTTCATTTGTGGACGTGGTGGAAAGTTCCTACAGTAGCTCAACAGGTGTGCATACTATGGACTGTGAAAAAGAATTTGCACAATTTTAAGGAAAAGGGGGGAAATTGAGACCAAGCCATTAGGCCTTAGCTGAAATAACTTGAGTTTTTAGCATGAGGATGACTTAGCACCTGAACATGAAAGAGGGGACCCCTCTGAGGGTGGGAACCTGCCCCTCTGGTGAGGCATGATAAACAACGCGTTGGAATTCAGGCCTGTAGACGCCTTGCATCTGCTTCTGGCAATTGCTTCTAAGCAGGAACATCCCTGATGGCCCGGCGCCGCACCGCGCACCGCCTCCAACCACCACCGCCTGCAGTACCGAACTCTGCACACAGATGGCAGCAGCGAGCGGCGCCGCACCGCACCCCTCCACCGGCTGTGCTGGGTTTTGGGGGGGTACCCCCCACACCAGCCCCCCTACCCCAACCTTTGCAGACCCAGAATCAGGGGTTTGGAGTATTCTGGGGCCACCACAAGCACAGCCCGTCACGGAAAGGTCTTTTTAGGGGAATCAGCCCCAAATCCAGCTGTTACCCCCCTTTCTTCGGAGGAGCCCCCCCATCCTCTACTCACCTGCTCCTCTGCCGGATCATTGCCAAGCACCAGCTTTCTGTCCTGGCACCTTAGGCTTAGGAGCAGGACCTGGATATCTGCACTCTGGGATCTCCTGGTTTGAGTGTCATTTGGGGCTTTTGAAGGCGGTTTGGGGGCATTTCTGGAAGGTTTATGGCAGAGTTTGTGCTCTTCGTGCATAATTTGGGAAACTTCCCCTCGCTCCCTGTGTCCCAATGGACACTTTTGTGGTGCTGGGTTTTTTCCCCACACAGACCCTTTGTCCCAGCAGCTGGGATCTGCTGGAGGTGGGAGCCAGCCGCCGCACACTCACAGTGTTTCCAAGCGGGATGTCCTCAGGAGCAGCATGGGCACTGTGGGAGCACACACACACACACCCCCACCCCCCCCCCGCCCCTGTGCTCTCCAGCCCCAGGGTTTGGCTGGCAGCGCTCTGGCAAACGAGTCCTTGGCTCACCTTGAAACAGCACTGCACCAGGAGAGCAACGGACGTGATGAGGGTCAGTAACAGCGAGAGCGCCAGCACCGGCGGCAGCCAGCGGTCAAAGGTGTGATTGGCCATCTCCTGGGAGAAAAGGAGAGTGCATCAGGGAGGAGAGGAGCGGGGAGGGAAGGGAGGCCCCTTCCATACCCCACTGCCCAGACACACACCTGCAGCCGTGCCCCGTTCTCTCCTACCGTCTCTGCAGATTCACTGCCCATCTCCCCCGCCTGGACTTGGGCATGGGGACGAGAGGTGCCGGCATCCTCCTCCCGCACACACTGCTCAAGGAGGTCAGAGGGCTCCGGGTCACGCTGCCTCTCACTCAGCAGCTTCAGGAGCAGCTCCGTCCTCGAGACCATCTCGGCGCAGGCCTGCTGGAGCTGGGGCAGGCCACAGTCCTCGCGCAGGGCTCGAGCCACCTGTGCCATGAACCTGCGCAGGGCTCCAGAGAGTGTCGGTGGCGGCTGAGCAGGGTGTCAAAGGGGGGTCCTCGCGTGGCCGCGCCGCCCGGGGCCCTGGAGCTGCCCTGTGCCCTTGGGCTCGGGGGTTCCTGCTCCTTGTGCTGCCCGTGTGTGGTGGTGCTTGCAGGGGCGGTGGGTGGTCTCCCGCCGAGAGAGGAACGCTCTGCTGCAGCCGTGTCCTCTGGTGTGCTGCTGGCAGCAGGGGGGCGTTTTTAGCCAGCAGAGCGTAGAAGAAATCCTGGATAGTGCTCAGTCTCTGCTCTGCTCTACCCTCTGCTGCTGCGGGCTCTTCTTCTGCACCCTCGCTGCCCACTGTCCCATCGCTGTCCTGCTGCTTCTGCTCCTCATCTGTCCCAGCAGAGTCCTGTGTTGGGGATGGTGCTTCCTCCTCATCTTCTGCGCTATCCTCATTCTCCATCCTGTCAGTCCTGTTGGTCTGCCCCATGGCGTGGGAATGATCCTGACTCTCGCCAGACCGGTCGAGATTTGGGTCCTCTGTTGGGTATTGTGCAGGGGGCTGTGCTGCAGGAGGGCTGGGTGTCCTCTGGTGGCTGGAGACTGGGAGGACGTCGCTGAGGTTCAAGCTCCGCACTGCTTCCCGTAAGGTGGACTCTGCGCTGGTCAAGCCTAAGCCAGGCTCCCGTTGCTGCCAGTTTACGGCTCTTCCTCCCTCCCCTACTGCCACCTCGTGCCCAGGAGCAACGGGGCCGAGCCAGGGGCTGAGCCCCGCGCTGGGAAGCAGCTCCTGGGCAGCCACCGCGTTAGGGCTGAGCGCTCAGGACCCAGAATCCCCTCCAGCCCTCCCCCGCGGGCAACGCTCGGAAACTCAGAAGCCGTTAAAGGCACCCCACACCCGGCAGCTCCATCCTCAGCCGCTGCGCTGCCCTAGCAGCGAAGGGAAGAACCTGCTCGCCCGACGCTCAGCAGCGAGCGCCGGCTCCAGACCCCGCTTCCCGCACCCTCCTGCTCGGAGCTCCTCCGCTGCTTCCAGCGAAGCCTTCGTGGGCGCAGCCGAACGCGAGCAACCTCCGCGTCGTTTCCTGCCCCACAAAGAGCCGGCTCTCGGGGCACCTCCCGCAGCTCGCTCCTGTTCGCGGCCACTGCCCCGCCCCGGCCCGGCCCGGCCCGGCCCGCAGGGGTTGTCTTTGCCGCGGGCGGGAGCGCACGGGCTCTGCCGGAGCTGCCGCGGCCGAGAGCCCCGGTCCCTCCTCGGCAGGGGCTGAAGCCTCGAGCCCCGCGTGCGCCCGGGGCACGGCCGTTACCTGCGCTGCGGCGGGGAGAGGCGGAGTGAGGCCGCGGCGGGGCCCGGGCGGCTGCAGCGCTCCCAGGGGCGCTCCGCGGCTCCTCCCGGACTCGGTCCCGGCACCCCCGGAGCGGACGCTGCCCTTGAAATCATTGTATCCTGTGTAGAATGTATAAGAATGATTAGATTTTCCTGTCAATACAATGATGGAAAAGAAGAAGAAACAAAGGAATAATCCTTCTTAATCAAACGCTTTGTTACTTCAAGGGGTGCTTTGTTTAACTACTCCAATGTCTCAAACGCTTTGCTAATTAAAGGGGTACTTTAACTGCTTGAATGCCTTCAGGGGCTTAGGTAATCAAGAGATACATCCTGTCACAGGATGAGGTGAAACTTGTGTATTGAATAAGTAACTATAGAAGAAATGGAATTTAGGAGGGCTAAGATGGTGGTTAAGCTTGTGATAGACATCCCCTGTTAATGCATTACCAAGGAATTCAATAACTTTTTAACACGTTTCTTCACCGGAACGTAAGACCCCAGCAACAGGAGGAAAACCATGGAAAGGTCATCTATAAGGGTTTCGTTATTTCCCTTGAAAGAAAAGAAAGGCAAGGTGAATAAACCAAATAAATCATCACGGGAGCCTTTAGATAATTTACCACCCCCTTATCGAGGGCGGGACTCGAGAGGTGATCGGGAAGGTGCTTACCCACCGATACCACCCGATCGTCGGCTCCCCCATCCTCCCCTCCCTCCAGTCGCACCAGAAGTAAAATAAAAATACAGGAGAATGACAATTTTCAGGAGGAAACAAAAGAAAAAGAAACTCTATTTCCCCTCCGAGAGGTGCCGATGGGAGGAAATGGAGGGGGGATTGGATTTGTAGCAGTACCCCTGAATACGAGCGATGTAAGAGCCTTCAAAAAGGAGACGGGTCGGTTATTAGACGACCCTTTGGGGGTTTCTGAACCATTGGACCAGTTCTTAGGTCCTAATATTTATACCTGGGAGGAGATGCAGTCAATATTGGGAATATTATTTACTGCGGAAGGAAAATCTACGATTAGGCAAGCCGGAATGAGGAACTGGGAGAGATGACATCAACAGGGTCCTCCCGGAGAGCAAAAATGGCCTAATCAGAATCCCTATTGGAATAATCAGAGTGGCCACGACAGGCAAAGCATGACAGACTTGAGAGAGATTGTAATACAGGGAATTAGGGAAGCAGTTCCAAGGGGACAGAATATTAATAAAGCTTTTAGTGAGCATCAGGAGAAGGATGAGGCTCCTACTGATTGGTTAGAAAGATTAAGGAAAACCTTGCAAATGTATTCTGGAGTGGATCCAGCTTCCCCAGTAAGAGAAGCGCTTTTAAAAGCTCAATTTGTGGCACGATCTCGGAGAGACATTAAAAACAAAAACAAAACAAAAAAAAAAAAAACAAAACCCAAAGCTGGAGAAATTAGATGACTGGCAAGATGGCGGGTTACAGGATTTGTTAAGAGAAGCACAGAAAGCTAAGCTGGAGAGATGTTTTTCAGCCTGTGATATTGGGGGAATGAAATAAAGAGGAAAATAATATATCACAGGTACCTCCGAGAGGAGCACCCTCTCTATCTGTCCTATCAGATCTTGGTAAGGAGGAGGAAATTGCTGTCACTGGCAACAAGCAGCACATTCACATGAAACCAGAGGTACTGTTGCAGAGGCAGGCATCTGTAACCCCAGCAGAGCAGGGTGAGCAGCTGTAAAAAAAAAACGGGGAGGGGGGGAAACCAAGACGGGGAGCTTGCGCAGCTCCTGTGTTTGAGCACGGGGCAGGCAAACAAGTGGGAACAGACGGGACTGAGGGGTTGTTGAATGCCTTGAAACTGGTGGAGGAGGAATGTCGGGCAAAGGTGGGGGAAGTGGGTTCTTCTCCTATGGGACCGGACTGGTGTGTGTGTTGTGGGGAGTTTTGGACGTTGGAAGTGAGACTGCCCGGGGCTGGGGAGGGGGGGGGGGGGGAGGAGTGCCATGGGGTCGCTCCGGCGGCTGAATTGGAACTAGGCTGACAAGGGACTTGGGGAATCTACCCTAGCAGATCCACTGGTTAAATTAAAGCTAGGGTCTAGAGGAAATAAAGTGGAATTTTAGTGGACACAGGAGCAACTTATTCGGCGTTCATTCAGAGGGAAAAGAATTTGTTACAGACGTGGGAGCTACTGGCCACCAAGGAAAAGAAAAAAAAACAAACCGAAAAAAAAAAAAAAAGGCATAAAGAGGCATTCTTTCTGAAACCCTTGAAGTACAAATTGGGAAAACAAATAGGAATAAAAAAATAAAATTTTTATGCATGCTAAATTCTCCAAAATCTTTATTAGGGCAAGAAGCAACATTTAAAGAAGGCAAAATGGAATTAAGAGTTAAAAATCAATTAATTGCAGTTTTGAGTTTATCTTTAATTCAACAGAAAAAGCGAGCAGGAGGACCTCCCTGAAATAGAAGAAATCCTTAATCCAGGTATAGCTGGGAGTATGGGCATCTGAAATTCCAGGTGAGGCAAAAAATACTTTGCCTGTTAAAGCCGAAATCAAAAGAGGGGCCTGCCCAATTAGAATAAAACAATATCCCCTAAAATTGCAAGAGAGGGAATTAAAATAGAA
This sequence comes from Pezoporus flaviventris, assembly GCF_033815535.1. Classification (NCBI taxonomy): domain Eukaryota; kingdom Metazoa; phylum Chordata; class Aves; order Psittaciformes; family Psittacidae; genus Pezoporus; species Pezoporus flaviventris. The sequence continues at coordinate 328,971 of NW_026892739.1, read as the reverse complement.
ATTCTTAACTGAATGTGAATTGGAATATAATACTCCTATCTTGCCAGTAAAGAAAAGTTGCAGACTGGTTCAAGATCTCAGGAATCAACAAATTTGTAGAGGATATTCAGTAATAACTGATCCGTATACCTTATTGACTAAATTGAATCAGAAATGGTTTGCCGTCTTGGATTTAAAGGACTCTTTCTTTTGCTTACCATTGGCCAAAGAAAACCAGAATTTATTTGCTTTTGAATGGGAACATCCTGACACAGTAAAGAAAACCCAATTAACTTGGGACAATATTACCTAAAGGGTTTAAAGCAGTCCAACGATTTCTGGAAATCAGTTAGCACTGGAACTAGGATCATGCAAACCACCCACTCAGACGGGGACTCTGTTACAATATGTGGATGACCTATTAATTGCCACAGAAACAAAGGAAGAATGTGTCCCGTGGATGGTGGGACTATTGAATTTTCTGAGACTGAATGGTTACTGGGTAACCAGACAAAAGGCCCAACTAATCCAAACCCGACTTTCCTACCTAGGATATGAAATAACAGGAGGACAGAGAAAACTTGGAACGGCTAGAAAAGAAGCCATCTGTCAAACTCCACGACTGCCAACCATCAAGGAGGTCCAGATGTTCCTGGGAATGACTGGATGATGCAGACTTTGGATGCATGATGATGGTGTTCTGGTAAGACCCCTATATGAACTGTTAAAAGAAACCCCTCTAGAAATTTAAAGACCAGAGCTAATGAGAGCTGCAGCTCTGACTTCTGGATGTGACTAAATCCTTTTGGCTATATTCCTATGAAGAACAGGAAATAGCTTTGGTGGTCCTTACTCAGAAACGAGGACCCTGTAAGAGAGCAGTGGTGTATTTTTCAAAACAGCTGAATGAAGCGAGCAAAGGATGGCCCGGATGCCTAAGAGCTGTGGCAGCAGTTGTCACGAATATTGAAGAGGCTCGCAAATTCACCTTGGGAAAAAAAAAAAAAAAAAAAAGAAAGAAAAAGAAAAAATGAAAATTACTGTGCTAGTGCCCCATGTTGTATCAGCATTCCTGGAACAGAAAGAAGCCCACTGCTTATCTCCCGCATGTTTTTTAAAATACCAGGCCACCCTTGTGCAACACGATGATATAGAAATTGTGGTCACTAATGTTGTGAATCCAGCAACTATTAACACACGACTGCTTGGCCACTATATGAAACTATATTCAAGCCGACCAGATTTGAAAGAAACCTGGAAGGTGCCCTGGAATTGTCTAAAGACAAAAGGATAAATATTTTGACTGATTCTAAATACGCATTTGGTGTGGTCCATGCACAGGGCGCCATCTGGAAAGAACGAGCACCTCTGAACACACAGGAGAAACAGATTACACATGTTACAACTACTGAAAGCTGTTCAGCTACCTGAGGAAGTAGGTATTATGCATTGCCGAGGGTATCAACAAGGTGAAATTTGGCCAATTTCAACAATCCAAACTCATTCCCTTAATCCCTGATGGCAAATTAACAATTGAGAAATCTAAACCTAGATATTCAAAGGAGGATAGAAAATTGATTGGAGATCTCAAAGGAGAGGAAAACAAAGAAGACTGGGTTCAGATACCTGATGGGCGGACTGCGATCCCCTATAACCAACTCTGGAAGCTAGTTCAGGAGGAACGTAATAAAACTCATTGAGGTAGCTAGCAACTCTTTGTATAAATACTCAGATGAACAAATTGCAGGAAGGAATCTATAGAACATAGTTCAATTAGTGACAATGTCAGCCCTGTCTCAAGAATAATCCTAAAATTGAAAATAGAAATCAAATTGGTACAACTGGGGAGGAAGTTATCCGGGACAGCACTGGCAAATAAATTTTTCTGAATTACCGAGACCAATATTTGTTGGTGTTAACGAATGCTTTTTCAGGGTGGCCAGAAGCATTCCCTTGTAGAATAAATAATACAAGACAAGTAATTGGGACATTGTTAAACAGTATACTACCTTGTTTTGGAGTACCAGAGGCAATTTCTTCCGACCGAGGCTCGCCCTTTGGTGCAAAATAATGACAAGAAATTAGCAAAAATTAGAAACTGATTGGCAACTACATGTTCCTTACAGGCCTCAGGCCAGCAGGCAAGTAGAAAAGATGATCAAACAACAGATTAATAAAATATGTCAAGATATTGATACCAAGCCTTACCGCTGGCTCTATTAAGAATTTGAACTAAACCTCGGTCGAAAGACGAGGCTATCCCATATAAAATTTTATGTGGAAGACCGTATCAGTCCCAGTTTAAAGGAGAAAGTCTTCTGAAAGTGGGAGAAGGCTATCTCCTAAAATTTCTGGTCAATCTGGGAAAACAATCAGAAGAAATAAGAGAATACTGAGGACAAGAGTGAGAGGCACGGATTATCCGACTCACCCTTTTAGATCCAGAGACTGGGTTTACGTTAAGAATTTTTCAGGAGATCCTCTACAGGAGAAGTGGAGCAGACCATATCCAATAATACTGACCACCTTTACAGCAGAGAAGATAAAGGAACAACCTGCTTGCAAGAATAAAGAAAGCACCAGAACCAGAGAAGACATGGCGGATTGAACCTTCAGGACCCTCGCATATGAAATGATAGCAGTCATAATTTGGATTTATGTGATAACTGACATACCAGCTTGGGACTAATACTTATACCTGAAATTAATGCAGAATGTTACTAAAGTTGTTAATTGTAGTGACTGTTGGCTGTGTGCACAGTTGCCTGAATCAGGAGAAGAGCAGGGCCTTCCATTAACTGGAGTTCCAATTTCTAACACTATCTCACGGACAAACCTAACATTTGGCACAGTTAATCCTAATCGAAGCAAAGAATATTATACCTGTGTACGAAGACGTATGACACCAGGAACCAGGGTATGAGGTTTGTTTAAATGCCACAGGTGTAAGTCACTATTCAAATTGCAATCACACTATTAATATATGGTATTGTGGTTCAGTGGTGGCCCGTTCCTGAAGGGAAAGGATGGCATTGGTTATGTGGAGAAAGTACTTATAAGACCCTACCCCCAACTGGAAGGGGGCACGCACCTTAGGTGCTGTGATACCCCATCTCGGAACCTGGGTTAGAAGTTTTGCTAATTTCGTAGTTTTGTGAGATGGCTAATTCCATCTTTGGGAGTAAGGGAATTAGAAAAGGCAGTCATAAATATCTCAGCAACCATAGAGGAAACAGAAAGTAAAACCACTGATATAATCCAAGTGGAACAAGAATCAATGAAAATTGCTGTTCCTGAAACAGATCAGGAGGAAATCTGGAAACAAACTAAAAGATTTCAGAAAATGGCCAAGGACAATACCTCCTGGGGGTTTGAAGAAATGTAGAAAAACTTACCTTCATGGTTACCTGATCTCTCCTGGTTAAGGCAACCGGTGCCAGGAATGATAATTGTTTTAATACTGATTGCTTGTGGTATAACAAAATTTTCTTCCTGAAATTGTAAACGATCTATGATAAACGATGAAGACTGAAAAAAGAAATGAAATTTAAATATCAAGTAGAAACAGGAAACTATTTCAAAAAGACTCTGGATGGTAACGGCAGTATATAAAACGTTGCGACAGAATTTGCAAAAGGACAGAAAAAGGGGGTACAGACATTTGTTGGTACTAACGGACACCTTTTCAGATTGGCCAGAAGCCTTGAATGGCTAAATAACCTAGGAGTGACTGGACGGTTCAGGGAAATACTTAAACGAGGCCTTCTAATCTTAGCTATAGGACTACTCATTTTAATGACTGTACCTGGCATAATACAGTGTATATCAAAATCACTTCATAAATCGATAGAAGGAACACGGATAGCTCTGTCATAAATCACACAGTAAAAGAATTAACTAATTTTGTAGAAAAAGGGGGGATTGATACAGGGTTAACCAACGTACAGGGGGGTTAGTATTGTCTGTACCTCTCACGCCTACTAAGCAGAACAAAGGCACTAACCATTGAAAAGGAAAAGCAGACACCTGGTTCTATTGACAAGGAAAAGCAGACTGATTCTACTGATAAGCAGCTATTGATAAGGAAAAGCAGACGCCTGAAGGGGGAGAAGCAGATGGTTTATGGCTGGGACCCCGACCAAACCCACAGGCCATACGTGAAGACTAAAAGGCGAAAAGTTCCGGAAGAGGAAAACTCAGTTACTTCATCTTGAAGGCCCCTACCCACAGGAGGAAGACTCAGTTACTTCATCTTGAGGGCCCCTACCCACAGGAGGAAGACTCAGTTACTTCATCTTGAAGGCCCCTACCCACAGGAGGAAGACTCAGTTACTTCATTTTGAGGGCCCCTACCCACAGGAGGAAGACTCAGTTACTTCATCTTGAGGGCCTGCCCATGACCAGAGGGGGCACTGCACAGGCGCAAAGGACCTTCTAGCTCATTCTAGTACAAAGCGGGGATAGGTACAGGCGTATTGCGCAACCTTACGAGTATATGTAACTTGAGAGAATAAACGCAGAGGGAAACAACACTGAGGCACGCGTGACTTTGAGGAATTATCCCCGTGCGTCTCAGCGCTGAATAAAAAGCATACCTGCTTGACAACTTGAACGGGCCGTGGAGCCGTTACCAGCACCATAAAGACGCAGGCCTGTGGCCAGAGCACCGCGCATGCACCACAGCAAGGCGGCTAGAGCGCACCTTCTACCACAGAGAGGCACGCCTGCGGCCAGAGCGTCGCACGTGTACCACAGAGAGCCGGGCGCTGTGCTGGCAGCGCGGTGTCTCCGCTCGGGGCCGCTCTGTCCCGCGGGCACGCGCCGCCACTGCCCGGGGGGTGCTTCCGTCTGGAGGCGCGCTGCTCCGTGCTCACCTGCGGGCGGCGCACGCGCACTGCGCCGGGCCGTGGTTCCGCGCTGCCGCTCCCCAGCTCGGGCGGAGCCGCTCGCCCCGCCCCGCCCCGCCCCTTTGCTGTTCCTCCGCCTCGGCTGCGCTCTGCGCGCGGGGATGCCCGGGCCGAGCTCCGGGCGGTGCCGGGAGCGGGCGCTGCGGGGCAGAGCACGCTTTTGGGCCGTAACCGCTGGGTTCATCCGGAGGCACCGGACCCCTTGGTGCCGCGGGGCTGAGGCGCGGCGCTCCCTGCCCCGGCCGGAACCCGCGGCAGCTCCGCTTCCGCTCCAGCACCCTCGGGGCCCGTTGCCTTCGGGCGCGGATCCCGCGGGGCCGCACCGGGAGCGGTGGTGCGGGCCCGAGCTCGGCGGTGCCACCCCTTGGGGTGTGGAGCATGGTCTTAGAAGCCCGGACTGGTTCGGGTAGAAGGGACCTTAAATCTCCTCCAGTTCCAACCCCTGCCACGGGCAGGGACACCTTCCACTCGAGCAGCTTGCTCCGAGCCCCTGTGTCCAACGTGGCCTTGAACACTCTCAAGTGCTGGGGGCACCTGCAGGCGGGACAGCTTCGTGCTGTGACCCCCCCAAGCTGGGCATCGAGTACCAAAGCCTTTAGTGGGGTGGTGCCCGGGGCTGCGCAGAGCTGGCTCTGCCCCTCACCCTTCCTGGGGTGCTGTGGCTGGTTGCTCCTTCCTTTGGGGGCACTCCAAGGAGCAGCCAGCAGCGGAGTCACCAGCCAAGAAGCGGCTGTGGGGTGGTGCTGCTGCTTAGCTACGGCCACATCCCGGCAGCACGTGATCAGATTGGCAATTTAATAGGGAGCCTTTCAGCCCTGCACACACACTCCAGTTCAAGCGCCATTGAAATGGGAACCCGGAGTGCCCATGGCGGGAGCTGACCCCTCCCCATCCGCCACCTCCATTCCCAGGGAATGCGTGATGCTCAGTGCACATGAGAGGGCTCGCTGGGGGCGGGAAGGCGGTAGGCAGGCAAGAGAGGATGCTCGGGGCAGGTACATTTGTTGCTGGGGGCATGGACTGGCTGCGCTGTGAGGAGCTGAGCAGGAGAACACGTGGTGGAGCTCGGGCTGGGACCCCTGGGAAGCCCAAGGAAGACCTGGAACAGCAGTTGGTGACTGCTCCCAGGAAAGATCAGGGTGGTGGAGAAGCATCCCAGGGAGCGTGGAAGCCAGGGAGAGAGACGGTTCTGAGGGTCTGGGGACACAAGAGAGTGGTGGGAGCATCCCATCCCCATCGAGCTGGGGATTGGAGGTGCTGTACAGACAAAGGCTGCATGAAAAGCTTGTGGCCTGTGGATCAGGCCTGGCAAGAGGGACGGGTGCTCCTCGGGCTTTCTGGGAATGCTCAGGATCCAGAGGGTGCAAACACCAAAAGCAGCCAAGAGACACCCCGGGGGATGCAAACACCAAAAGCAGCCAAGAGACACCCCGGGGCTGGGATCCCTTTTCCAGGCAAGGTTCAAAAGGAAAACACAAGGAAGGGGTGGCTTTTTTTTTCCTCCGTGCTTGCTTATCCCTCTTTGCTAGGCAAAGGAATTGCCTGGCACAGAAGGGAAACGATGTTTTCTTTCCCCTGGTGCTATTGCCTGTTCAGATGGTACCCACTGGGGTGGATGTATCTGGCCTCCTCTGTACCTGGGATGTGCTGGCATTCCCACATCCCTCTACCTTGGGAGAATCACAGTCTTTATAAGCTCCCCAGTGCTTGCTGTTGCTTCTAAAAAGCTGGTGGCACTGTCTGGCTTCAAGTGGCTTTTACATAATACAGACTGTCAGGCCAGATGATCATCACGGTCCCCTCTGGCCCTCAAATCTCTGAATCTAAAAATGAGAGGGCACCAGCACCTACCTCCTTGCTTCTGGCTGATTGAATCCGGGGCATCACGTGTTCTCTTTATCCTCTCCTTTTCTCTCTCCCCTCCCTGCATCATCTTTAACTGAAGGTGCATTCTCCTTCCCCTGGTGCCCGGGGCTGGCAAATAACGTCGGAAGGAGCAGACCTCTCCAGCCTCGCGCTGGGATATTCTCCTCCCCAATCGCAGTGCTTCACTGGTGGGATCAGGGGTGCTCGGGCTTGGAGATGGCTGGATGGAAAACAGTGCTGAGCTCTCCCGGTTGCTTTAAAAAAAGCAACTGAAGTTCTCCTGGCTCCAGAGTGAGCTCTTTTGGGAGCCGCCGGAAGGGACCCGACCAGGCACGCTCCCCCACGCGCACACTCGGGTGCTGCACGCGTGTTCTCACGCGCAGGCACGTACGTGTGCGAGCACACACACCTGGGGGAAGAGCTTCAACGGCTCCGGCTGTTAACGGCCCTCCCAGTGCTACAACTGCCCGGGATTAATGTGATGAATTTTAAAGTCTAGAGGCGTCGACTAGGGAATCCGTCCTTTGAATCTCAAGTGTTCCAGAGTCTGAGCTATCGTGGTGCTGTATCTTCTGATACTCGCCTCTCCTCCCTCATAAGTAGCAGTCTCCTTTTGAGTTGTCAGAAAAGGTAATCCAAACGTCATTTCATAAGGAGATATCCCTAAAGCCCATCTGGGTTGTGTTCGAACTCGTAAAAATGCTAAAGGCAAACACTTTAGCCAGGACATTTGGGTCTCAATCATTAGTTTAGTTAACGTTTGTTTCAAGGTTTGATTAATTTTTCCACTCCTCCCGAGCTTTGAGGATGCCGTGGGGTGTGCAATTCCCATTTTATCCCCAAGGCTGGGGTTACTTGGTGTTCAAATTTTGATGTAAAATGTGTTCCCCTATCTGAGTCAATTCTGCTACTCATCCCATATCTAGGGATAATTAGTTCCAAAAGTTTTGGATACTGTATTTGCTGTAGCCCTGACAACGGGAATTTCTTCCACTCAATGAGTTAAGTGATCTACTATTTCTAATAGCAACTTGCACCTCTGCACAGGAGGGAGTTCAGTGAAATCTATTTGGATGCTTTCAAATGGCCGCATCACCACTTCACGTCCCCTGGAGGTAGTTTTTCTCGTAAGCTTTTTATTCACTCTTTGGCAAGTCATGCATTTATCAGTCTTTTGTTTCGCTAACCCCAAAATCCCGATGCATCCATACTCCCTTAAAAAGTGGCCACACAGGGCCTGTGTGCCCCAGTGAGTCTTTTGATGTATGCTTCCAAATATCTGTCTGGTCAAGGGTTTATTAAGGAGTTGCCTCCCATCAGGGAGTTTCCATTTCCCATGTAGATCCTGTTCTCCCCCTATTTTACTCAACTCTTTCTCTTCTGACTCACTGGATTTTGGAATCTCCAGTTCCTCTTCCTCAGGTAACAGAACCAACATGATTCTCTCCATTCCGTTTACTGCTGCATCTCTAGCTTCTTGGACTGTCGAATTATTTCCAGATCCAGGTTACCCAGTCCGTGTCTCATTCACACGTTTAGTGGGGCCACTAAATCCTGTTATCTCACCACAGACTTACAACACATTGTTCTTTAAAACTCAAGATACTTTGGAAGACTAGTGTGAAACAATTAACTCATCTTTAGTGGGGCCACTACATTCCACAGACTTACAACATAAACATTGTTCTCTTTCTACAACCTAAGTTAAGATAAAAAGTACTTTATGTTTTCCAGGCACCAGCTTTTCTTATATCAATCCCCGCAACCACCCCCCCCCCCCACGTCTTTCTTTTACAGATTGTTTTGCTATGTGACTCCGTTTCGCTCAAGAGTTCTGGCCCTTTTTAACTTGTTGTCTAATCTTGTGTCTTTAGCGAGCTTTGTGTCTGTTACTGTAAACTGGTACAGTTATCCCCACATAACCACACCTATGATTTGCGAAAGCCAATACATCTATGTGTTTATCACGTTTGCGTGCACACACACAGAGGCTCAGACACACGCAGGCGTGCGTCCATCAACTCACAGGACACGGGCAGAACGAACAACCCAACAGTTTTATTGGTGACTTCGAAGAACTTCTATCCTGCTCCATGAATAAGGAGCATCACGCTGGGGCTCAGGGCGCTTGTGGCGCAAGCAAAAGCCATTTGTCCTCTGCTGACACATGGGCACCAGGAACCCCTGACCAGCTTCTGGGATCTCTGAAGTGACAGCAAGGACATAACAGCAATGTCACAAAAGCCATTGGGGAGGCAGTTGGAAGTGAGTGAGCATTAAGCTCCCTCCCAACCCAAACCACTCGGTGAGTTTATGATTCTATGAACATCAAGGAAATAAGAGCTGGGAAATAATAGCCGAGAAAATAACAGCAAGGAAATAGCATCTAAGGATATAGCCAAGGAAGCAACATGAAGGAAACCCTCAGCAGTTCCTACACGGAACAAGAGCTGAACTCGGCACCAGCACTGCCACCATCACATTTACCTTATGTCAGAGTCTACCTCTTCCAAATCTGACTCCTCCTCCCGAGCATCAAGCTGAGCCAGGGCCGCCTCCTGCGGGGCAGGGATTAGAGAGGTGAGAAGCAGGCAAGGGGCAGGGACCGAGTAGAGGGACAAAGCTGGCGCCTGCTCCTGCCCTTGCCTGCTCCTTGTCCCTGTCCTTGTCCTTGCTCCTGCTCCAGCACTTGGGCTGCAGCTTCTGAAAGCACCTGGAAACAGGGAGGAGCAGGAGGATGAGAAGCAAAGGATGAACCCCTCCAGTGCTGGAGGAGTTGGGGGGCTCTGGGCAGGGCTGGGTGCTGCTGGAGCAGAGCCTGCTGGGGCGGGGCAGGGCAGGGCAGGGCAGGAGTTACCGCTTCAGGCTCCATCTGCTGCTGCCTTGGGAATCCTCGGCACGTTTCTTGGCACAAAGCTGGTGACAGAGAGACAGAGACTCGGAACATGGAGGTTTCCACATGGAATTCTGCAGCACAGGGGAGCCGGAAGGTTCTTCCTCCAGCCCAGTGCCGTCTACACACATGCAAGGCTGTGCCAGCAGCCACGCCTTTAAGAAGAGCCCCCCCTGCCTCCCTGCCCAGCTCCCCGCTGCTCCCTGCCTCTGGAATGACCCAGAGTTCTCCTCAGCGTTGTTAATTTCTGCCTTTCTCCTCTGCACAGAGCTCTGCAGGCTCCCCGCCCCACCCCTTCAACCACCGCCTGCAACACGCGCCATGCCTTCTGAAGACATGAAAGCTCATTTGTCTATTTGGAGGAGAAGGCCCCCAAAGGGAGGTTCAAACTCCGCAGCAACGATTGGGCCCCTGCCCTGTGCCCGGGCACGGCCCCGACACGCCAGAGCCGCAGCACCATGCAGAAAGGCTGGGTATGGGCTCAGGGCAGGGAGCAGGGGCATTGCTGCACGGCTGGAAGCAACGGGTGCTGCAACAGAGCAAGGCCAGGCCAGGAGTTGGGGAGGGGATGCTTGGGGCGAGGGACTGCAGGCTGGAGCCTGGTAGGGGGTGATGGCAGAGGCTGTGATGAGAGGGAGCTGCAGCCCCCCTCAAGGAAGGAGCTGCTGGGAAGATGCACAGCAGAGCTGGGGACAGACCCTGGCAGGAGCCAGGACAAGCTGCTCCCAAAAGCTCTGAACACCTCCAAGCTCCAGGGTGGGGTACCACAATGAGCTCCAAGTCTGGGAAGACATCTCTTGTGCTCGCCAGCACATCCACAGGCATCCGCAGCAGCACCCGGGCCCCATGAGCACTGTGGGAGCAACCCCCCCCCCGCCCCTGTGCTCTCCAGCCCCAGGGTTTGGCTGGCAGCGCTCTGACAAACGAGTCCTTGGCTCACCTTGAAACAGCACTGCACCAGGAGAGCAACGGACGTGATGAAGGTCAGTAACAACGAGAGGGCCAGCGGCAGCCAGCGGTCATAGGTGTGATTGGCCATCTCCTGGGAGAAAAGGAGAGTGCATCAGGGAGGAGAGGAGCGGGGAGGGAAGGGAGGCCCCTTCCATACCCCACTGCCCAGACACACACATGCAGCCATGCCCCGTTCTCTCCTACCGTCTCTGCAGATTCACTGCCCATCTCCCTGGCCTGGACTTGGGCATGGGGACGAGAGGTGCCGGCATCCTCCTCCCGCACACACTGCTCAAGGAGGTCAGAGGGCTCCGGGTCACGCTGCCTCTCACTCAGCAGCCTCAGGAGCAGCTCCGTCCTCGAGACCATCTCGGCGCAGGCCTGCTGGAGCTGGGGCAGGCCACAGTCCTTGCGCAGGGCTCGAGCCACCTGTGCCATGAACCTGCGCAGGGCTCCATCTGTCACCAGAGAGTGTAGGTGGCGGCTGAGCAGGGTGTCAAAGGGGGGTCCTCGTGTGGCCGCACCGCCCGGGGCGCTGGAGCTGCCCTGTGCCCTTGGGCTCGGGGGTTCCTGCTCCTTGTGCTGCCCGTGTGTGGTGGTGCTTGCAGGGGCGGTGGGTGGTCTCCCGCCGAGAGAGGAACGCTCTGCTGCAGCCGTGTCCTCTGGTGTGCTGTTGGCAGCAGGGGGGCCGTTTTTAGCCACCAGAGCATAGAAGAAACGCTGGATAGTGCTCAGTCTCTGCTCTGCTCTACCCTCTGCTGCTGCGGGCTCTTCTTCTGCACCCTCGCTGCCCACTGTCCCATCGCTGTCCTGCTGCTTCTGCTCCTCATCTGTCCCAGCAGAGTCCTGTGTTGGGGATGGTGCTTCCTCCTCATTTTCTGCACTATCCTCATTCTCCATCCTATCAGGCGTGTTGGTCTGCCCCATGGCGTGGGAATGATCCTGACTCTCGCCAGACCGGTCGAGATTTGGGTCCTCTGTTGGGTATTGTGCAGGGGGCTGTGCTGCAGGAGGGCTGGGTATTCTCTGGTGACTAGAGACTGGGAGGACGTCGCTGAGGTTCATGCTCCGCTCTGCTTCCCATAAGATGGACTCTGCGCGGGTCAAGCCTAAGCCCGGCTCCTGTTGCTGCCAGTTTATGGCTCTTCCTCCCTCCCCTACTGCCACCTCGTGCCCCTTGTCCCTCTGCGCTGGCCGGGCTGTGCTGGGGCTTTTCACAGTCAGGATGCTCATGGCCTTGTGCAGCTTGTTCTTTAGCTGTGCCACGAGCCCCTCTGCTAGGAAATAGAGCCTCCTGGTGTCGATAGAGCTGCTCCAGCCCCCGTGCTGAATGCTCCGCAGCATCAGCGTCAGCTCCTTGGCGGTGTTGCCCTCCTGCCTCGAGAGCTGCTGAGGGGAAGGTGCTGATGCATCGGGGCTGCTCAGGCTCCGGGCAACTGTGAGCGTGACGGTTCTCTGCTCCCTGAGTGAAGGCTCCTTAGGCTGGAGATTCAACACGGACCTGTTGTTCCCTTTCTTGGGGGGCACCGGTCCCATTAGGAGCCCTGGTGTCTCTGCCAGGGGAGCTGTAACACACCAAGAGCACTTCAGTGACAAAGAGCTTTCTGCCAGACACAGGCTCAGAAGGTTCACTATAGCTGGGGGACATGGGCAGGGCTGTGGGCCAGTTACCGCAGCGGGGAACAGTGCTGTTGCACACGCTCATGCAGTCGAAGCTGAGGGTCCTGCACGGGGTCTCAGTGCTGTGCTTGTGCTGGCAGAGGCAGCAGGCCGTGTCGATGGGCAGCTTGCTAAAGAACAGAGGTTGTGCACAAACACTCAGCATCGCGACCCAGGGCAGCGACTCCAACCCAGGTGGCGCACAGAAACGCCTCAGGGGTCTGCTTCAGTGTCTGCTGCAGCTCTGGGAAACTTCCCCTCGCTCCCTGTGTCCCAATGGACACTTTTGTGGTGCTGGGTTTGTTCCCCACACAGACCCTCTGTCCCAGCAGCTGGGATCTGCTGGAGGTGGGAGCCAGCCACCGCACACTCACAGTGTTTCCAAGCGGGATGTTCTCAGGAGCAGCATGAGCAGCGTCTGCCGAGTCACTCGTGTGGCACCCAGGTCCCTGCAAGGGTTTCAAGAAACACATTACATTTGAGGTGGCGGCACCAGCCTCTGCTCCGGGAACAAGCCCAGTCCCTGCGGCTTGCTGTGCCGGCCGCAGGGGGGGATCTGCTGCTACCTAATCCAGGAGAAAAGACGGAAAACCGTCTCTCCTTCCTGCTGTGCCCTGCTCCCACCCATGGGTCTGAACCAGAAGGGATCCTGCAGATCCCATGGGAGATGGATGCAGACAAGTTCGAGTCCGTGTCGCAGCTCCGTGCTGGCTTTGCAGACGGGACACACCAGGACTGCTCAGCCTTTGTCTGGCTCTGCCGCTGCCTCCAGCAGGAGAAGGGTGGGATTTGCTGCTGGATCTCTGCTTTCCTGGCCACGGGGCACCCAGAGACACAAAGAAAGATCCACGGTAAGCCGTTAACAAGGAGTCCGTACTTACAGGTGAGTGACTGAAGGCAGCTTGAAGAACCACGTGTCCTCGATAACAGACAGGGGGTTATGGCGCAGGACCCTGAAATGAACCAACACCCCATGTGAGCGGGGGGTGCAGGATGAGAGCGGTGGCAGGGGCTCAGTGCTGCGTGTGTGAGGAAGGGCCTGGGGTGAAGGTTCCGAGCCTGAGCTGAAGGTTACAAGCTGGGGTAGATGCTGATGGGCAGATTCACAACATACATCAGGTCCTGACTATCTCCAGCCCAGAGAGCGAAAGCCCAGAAGTGCTGCTTCTGGAAAACACAACATCTCTTTCTTTCCTCCTCAGCTCACACCTTCTGGTGGCTTCCCTCCAACAGGACTTTCCCTATTTCTCACATTCCCACTGTCCCTGAGCGTTGTCTCTGGTCCTGCACCCAGCCAGGCAAAGGCGTGGCCTGACAGAGTTGTCATTCAGCATTGATGCTGCTGCCTACAGGGGGTAAGAGGTGAGCAGAACACAGTGACAAGTGCCACTGCTCTGAGCTACCCTTAGCCCTTGGAACACTCACAGCGTCTGGAGGAACTGCATCCCGTGCCATGCCCGGAAGGTGTCGCTCCGGATCTGGGTGATGAGATTTCCCTCCAGGCCTCTGGGGAAACAGGAGACCACAGAAATGAAGACCACAGGAAGCTGGAGAGAAGCAGCACTGATTTGTAGGAAACAGCCCCATCCAAGGTGGAACTGGGGGGAAACTGCCATTTTCTCTCCTGCTGTTTGTTAACCTGTCCAGGAGAGGAGATGAAGTGCATGCGTGCTGCATCTCTGCCTGCTCCAGGACACAGCAAGACTCAAGACACAGCTTCTATTCCTGCTGTGTTTGCAGAAGCCATGGCCCCATCCTGGCATGGCCACCAGCCACTCCCTGAGCTCCTGAGCTCGGCTGCTCCTTCAGCAGGAGAAACCGGAGGCCTTCTTCTAAAAATAACGAGCTTTTTCCAGCACCAGAAGGTTCTAAATGCAACCATGCTTCACCAACCACACCAGGAAGGAACTCCCATAACTCACATGGTCTCCAGGAAAGGAAGGTTCTCAAAAGCACGTGCCTCGATCAACTGGATTTTGTTGTAAGATAAATCCCTGTTAACAGGAGAACACAAAACGCTGGTGACATTTGCACTGTCCCGGTTCCTCTCAGGTGCTTTGACATTGGCGGCACAGACGTGCCATCGCTCTCATTTCACGTGGGGTTTCTCTCCTGCACTGGCTTGCAGTGGTGTGTAAACGGAGGTCATGCTCCTGACGGGGGTGGCTGCAGCTCAGAGAGGTTCTCCCAGCTCTGATCCCACCAGGGGTATTTCAGGGCTGATTTTCCTCTCTGGTAACAGAGCAGGTCCTTTACGCACGCCCCAAGAACACCTCTTGTGTGCGGCCTCAGGGACAGGCTGTAACGCCCTATGTGACCAAAATGGGGCTATTTCCCTTAGCTCCTAAACGTCACCTCCCTGCGCAGCCCTGCTCTGATGTGCGCAGGAGTCCTCTGGCCTGGCTCTAGAAACCAAAAGGTTCCTTGTCCCAGCCTGAACTCACTGCCTGGGGGGCTTGTTCTGCAGCAAACAAGGAGAGAGGAACCTTTGTGGGGAGTGTTTCATGGCCTGCTCAGCCAGAGTCCCCACCCCATCGTGAGGGTGAATGGAAAGTGCCTGCCCCTCTCCACGGGCGATGAAGCTGCACCATGAGCTCACTCCAAGGCAGCTCTGGGGCATCCGAGCTGAGAGGAGACGAATGCACAAGGTTTGCCCTGGAGGAGGCGGCCTCGTGCAGGTCTGTGCAGGGAAAGGGCAGCAGCCACCTGCTCCTGCTCGGCCGTGGGGCAATGGGAGTGCAGCGCGTCCCTGCGGAGCCCGCCCCTGCACCAAGACCCTGCTCTGCTCTGGCTGCAGCCGGGATACCCGCAGGAATAAAGCCCTTCCTGGGGCGAACTGTAGAGCAGCAGGGCCAGGGCAGGGGGGAGGCCGTGCCCACCACCATGGGCAGGGGGGTACTTACAGGTGCCTCAGCAGGAGCAGTCCCCCCAGCGAGCGCCTCTTCACCGCCAGCAGGTTGTTGTGCTGGAGGACTCTGCAAGAGACAGATGAACACGAACGGTGGCACCCGCGGCTCTCGGGTGCAATGGAGCTGTCAGGGGAGCAACCCTGCAGCAGTGTCACTGCGGCATCTCTCCGGGTCCCGCCACGACTCATCACGCTCATGGCAGGAGCAGGGGCTTGCTCCCAGCCTGCTGACCCTGACTGCAGCCCGAGCACGGGTTCCACAGGCCCAGGGATGGCCCCGGTTGGCAGGAGGTACACAGCCCAGGGCCCTGCTCGCCACGGAACAGCTCTGGGGACTCACACAGCTCCTTGCTGAGCAGCTCGGCCTTGGCTGCACGTGGCAAGCACTGGTGCGGTGCTCGGCACAGCCTCAGCTCGGCAGCTCGGCGGAGGGATGGGGATCCCGGAACCCCTGTGCCATGTCCGATACCGGTGGATACTCACAGCTTCTCAGCCCACAGGTATCCCTTCCACGGCTGAGGGCGAATGAGGGCGAGCGCGTTCCCAGTGAAATCCCTGCGGAGAAGCCATTGGCAGCGTCACCCCCAGCACAAACCCTTCCCCTGCCCCAGGGCTGCGGGGTGGCCGTGAGGCCGGCCTGGAGCTGCCCCCTCGGCGCTGCCCATCAGCCCTCCACAGGCAGCGTGTCCCTGGAGCCGCTCTCGGGGTGTCCGGGGCAGCGCCCGGAGCTGCAGGGCACTCACAGCACGGAGAAGGGCCGTTGGGGGGTGGCCAGGGGCACGCGGGCCAGGGCAGCGCTGCTGCAGTCCAGGCGGCGCCCGCGGCAGCGGCAGGGCCCCGGGCAGGGCCCCAGGGGCCGGGCCAGGCCGGGGGCCAGGCCCAGCAGCAGCAGCAGCAGCAGCAGCGGTGCCATAGCGACACAGGGCCTGAGCGCCTTTGGTACCACACGAGGCTCAAGGCTGGGGATCCAAACCAGGAGCTCTCGTCTGCGACCAGCAGCGGATCTGGCGCTGTGCTGGCCCTGCTGGGCAGATACAGCCCGGGACACCTCACACCTCACAATGGGGCCTCGCCGCAGGAGTTGCATCGGCCGGGCCTGCGAGCGTGCGTCCCCACTGTGACATGGGACAATCCCCTGCCGTTGGAGCTGGTCGCTCTGCCCCACCTGGGGCGTGTTACAGACCAGCACATCTACGCGTGCAGCACGTGTGCGTTCAGTACGTGTTTGTGCAGTCTGTGCGCGTCTGCCACGCGTGTGTGCTGGGTGCTCTCTGAAGGCAAGGGAAATCGGCTCGTCCCAGAACGATGTGTCCTCACTGGAAAAGCTTGACTCGGATCTGGCATCACTGAAAGGACAGCAGGGACGTAACAGCAATGACATAACAGCCGTTGGGGAGGGGGTTGGAACTGCATGAACTGAAGGCGGGGCCTTCATCGCCTCCTTCACACTTACGACCACCTTGTACAAGCCTGACACCTCACCAGCAGTGGACTGAGCCAGGGCCACCTCCCCGCGGGGCAGGGATAGGAGCGGTGGGAAGCAGGCATGGGGCAGGGAGCAGGCAGAGAGGCGGAGCTGTTGCCTGCTCCTGCCCGTACCTCATCCTCGTCCCTGTCTGTGTCCTTGCTCCTGCTGCACCACTTGGGCCAGACTCAGGGGCTAAGACTCAGAGGCTGAGACTCTGTGGCTGAAACGGTGGCTGAGACTCTGGGCCTCAGGCTTTGGAGCTGATACTCTCAGACTCAGACTCTGCGGCTGAGACTGCTGCTGAAAGTCTATGGCTAACACTCTGGGGTTCAGACTTTGGGGCTCAGACTGGGGCTGAGACTCTGTGGCTCTGACTCCGGGTCTCAGACTTTGAATGTCAGACTCTGTGACAGAGACTGTAATATAGACTCTGTGGCTGAGACTGTAGCTGAGACTCTGGTGCTCAGGTTTTGGAGCTGAGACTCTCAGCCTCAGACCCTGTGGCTGAGACTGTTGCTGAGACCGTGGGGCTGGGTCTCTGGGGCTGAGACTGTGGGGATGAGACTCTGTGGCTGAGACTGTGGGGCTAAGACTGTGGGGCTGTGTGGGGGTCGGAATGTATCAAAACTGTCAGAGACCATGGGAAGGAGGAACTACAGCAGGCAATTAAGAGCGACCCGTCCCTGACTGGTACTTGGAAGTTGTTGGAACTGGCAAGGAACAAGGATGTCGGAACTGGAAAGAGGGGAGTGCGCATGCTTTTGGAGGAGCAACCCCCATGCACCTCAGCTGAATAAAGCATACCTACTTTACAACTCTAAGGAGTTGGAGTCAATCCACGTATCACTTTCACCTGATGTAACCGCAAGGCAAACACAGATGTGCTCTGCTAATTGCTTGGAAGTATATAAATATTGGGTAACCTCTTCCCAGAGTCTCCCTGGTGATGCCTCCATGCATGACAGGCTGATAGTCCATAAACACTCAGGTAACGCCCCTGCCCTGCTTGCACCCATTACCCCCTTCTTTCCTCCCATGCCCACCACTTACTGAGGACTTCCAGCAGGATTTTCAGGCTCTCCCTGTCTCCCATGTTGACAGTTGCTTTGTAGATGCCACTGTCACTTTCCTGGACACGCTCCTCCAGCAGGAGAGATCCATCGGATGGACGGAAAACAGCTCGTCCTGCGTAGGGTGCGTGGATGGCTGGGCTGTGGGATCCCTTGTAGTACTGCAGGACGGTGTGGGAGCTGGCACCACTGAGGTATTCCCACTGCACGGAGTACACCTGCGTGTTGTTACCCAGCCCAGGAAGCAGCACTGGGGATCCCACAGCAGCAACTTTACTCTTGAGGGTTCCAAGATTTCTGCAGCCTGTTGCAAAGGCACCAGCAGCCCTGGAGGGCAGGAGAAGAGATGAGCAGGGGAGATGGAGCAAGTTGGCATGGCTGGAGAGAGGCTTTTTTACCCAGATGCCAGGGGCACACACATGGTACGTGGACTACTTACTTGGTCACAGCCTCTCACAAAGCCATCTCCCATCACGCCTCCAGGCAGGGAGACATTCCAGCTGGAGCAGATAGAGATGCCGAAACACAGCCCAGGATGCTTGGAGCTCTCTGCTTGCAGCGCTGCAAGCTTTTTCTACTCCACTTTTAGGTGGAGTTCCCTCCCAGTCCATGGCAGGAAGAGATTTTCTAATTCTGACCCAGTTTCCATGGTTCATTCCCAATTCCCAGCCTTGTTTGGGGCTGAAGGTGTCCATCCACTCCCAGCAGAGCTGCCTCTCCCAAATCACAGGGTGATTTCTGGGCTTGTCGTGACTTGGGCTCTCAGAGGCACTTGGGGACTTCAGGAGGAGGGTAAGTCACAGTGTCACCCCCTTCGTTTTTTGCCACAACCCCCCCCCCCCCCCCAAAAAAAAAAAAAATCACAACAAAACAAACCCAGTGCTTTCTAGAAAAGCCAGGCAGAATCACAACCAAAGCCCTGGGTTGGGAAGTGGAGTCTTAAAAACATACATGTTTTAAAGGGTGAATGTAAAGGGTTTAAAGCAAGGAGCCAGCCCCAAGCAGAGGAGGCAGAAGAAAAGGTGTCTATGCACAGGCGGCGGTCCATCCAGCTACTTGCTAGCAGTGTTCCTGGTGCTCCTGGGGGCTGCTCTGTTGGAGTGCCAGGATTTCTCCTAAAGCTCCTCCTCTCCTGTGTAACTGCTCCACGGGAGCATCAGCTCCCAGAGACAGGGACCAGCATCAGCCTGTCCCAGCCCCAGCCCCGCAGCCAGGCTTCCCACCGGGACACAGGCTCCAGCAGCGCTGGGACACTGGGCAGGTGGGACACGGCACCCTGGCTCCCCACACACCTCATTTGCTTGCCGGTGCCCCGGTTTCTGCCTCATCTGCAGTGGCCGCTCACGAGTGTTTGCTGCCCATGCGGACAGCCAGAGAGAGGCCTCTGTGCCCTGCCTGCTGCTCCCGGCAGCTCTGCAGGTGGGAAAGGAACCAGTGAATCCAGCTCACCTGATGGCTTCCATCCCTCATCCCCACAGCATCGAGAGAGGGCTCCTGCCGTGCCTGCCCGCCTCACCCGCCCTCGCTGTTACCCAGCCTGAGAGGAAGAAACAGCCTCATGGCTTAAAGTCCCCTCGCTCTGGGAAATCACTGTTCATGCAGAACATGCGGCACCACCAGCAGAAGGGAAGAGCAAACACTTCAGGGCAGGCAGCTTTCACAACTGCGATATCCGAAGCTCATCCGATGGGCACTTGGAGCTCACTAACACCACAGCATCGGAAATCTAGGTACATTCTAACAGGTTTCTTTTCTCTTTTAGATGCTCACCCTGAAAACTCTTTGTACCTTTGCACTCCAAGGCAGCCTTGTCCATATATAAGGACACACTGAGGCTTCTCCCATAAGTAAAACTGCAATAAATGTTGTGTTATTACATACTTCAGCCCCAGCAAAAATCTGCAGCAGGCCCCTCCATATAATAAACTGTCAGAAAGTGAAAAGCAGGATGCCTTGTTTACCGATGGGTCCTGCCGTATTGTGGGAAAGCTTCGGAGATGGAAGGCAGCTGTATGGAGTCGTCAACGACAAGTTGCAGAAACTGCTGAAGGAGAGGGTGAATCGAGTCAGTTTGCTGAGGTGAAAGCCATCCAGCTGGCCCTGGACATTGCTGAACGAGAAAAGTGGCCACTACTTTATCTCTATACTGACTCATGGGTGGTGGGAAATGCCCTGTGGGGGTGGTTGCAGCAATGGAAGCAGAGCAACTGGCAAAGCAGAGGTAAACCCATCTGGGCTGCTGCACTGTGGCAAGATATTGCTGCCACAGTGGGTGCAGAACCTGGTGGTGAAGGTACACCACATAGATCTTCATGTACCCAAGAGTCAGGCCACTGAGGAACACCAAAACAGCCAACAAGTGGATAAAGCTGCTAAGATTGAAGTGGCACAGATGGACTTAGATAGGCAACATAAGGGTGAATTATTTTTGGCCCGGTGGGCCCATGACACTTCAGGCCATCAGGGCAGAGATGTGACATATAGATGGGCCCGTGATCAGCAGGTGGTATCGTATTCTCTTCCCTTGTGTCCTGGGTTCAGCAGTAGCAGTCATGTTTCTCCTTCTTGGTAGCTGGTGTAGTGCAGTGTTTTGACTTTCAGCTCGGGAACAGAGCTGATAGAGATGTTTTGGTTTGGCCAAGGACACTGTGAGGCTCATGCTCTGCCAGGGGGGAGGGGAAGCCAGGAGGAAGCAGAGACAGGACACCTGACCCAAACTGACCAAAGAGGTATTCCATACCACAGCACGTCATGCCCAGGATGTAACTGGGAGTTAGCCGGAAGGGCTGGGGGACTGCAGGGTTGGAGGAGGTATCGGTCGGAGCTTGGTCGGGCTTGGGGGGCGAGTTATCCGTCAGCTGGTGCTGAGGTGTTGTATTCTCTTCCCTTGTTATTTCCTTTATCATTATTATCATTGGTGGTAGCAGTAGTGATTTGTGTTATACCTTAGTTACTAAACTGTTCTTATCTCAACCCGTGGGAGTTGCATTCTTTTTGATTCTCCTCTCCGTCCCTCCGGGAGCAGGGGGAGGGCAAGAAAGGGGGGGGGGGGGAAGTGAGCGAACGAGTTACCTGACTGGGTTTAAACCACGACACCTTGTTATTTTCTCTTATCATTGTTGTCGGTGGTGGTAGCGGTGGTGATTGGTTGCTGGACTGTTCTTGTCTCAACCCGTGGGAGTTGCATTCTTTCAATTCTCCTCCCCATCCCACTGGGAGCTGGAAAGGAGAAGAGCCCCGGGGGGGGGGGGGGGGGGGCCTCAATTGCTTCCAGCCCGGCACCACTCACTGGGAGTGAGTGAACAAGCTGTCTGGCTAGGTTTAAACCACGACACTTGTATAAGAACCACGTGTGAGAATGCAACAATTGACAGGTGTATCGAAGAAACAAATGCTACTAACTTTTGTGTGTGCAATTTTACCAAAATCACTGGATGCGATTTTAACTACACCACCCCTGTCACTATTTACCAACTAATACAAGATACTGATGTGTTATACCATGATATACCTGCCCTACAGATTGGACTGAAAATAGAAATGCTAAAGAAAATGTTCTATGACCCAGAGCTGGAGAAGATGATGCAGAAGGCCAACGAAACTTCTCACCAAGCAATATGGGCTGTTAAGCATAATGTAGAAGAAATCGAAGAAATCATCACTGACACCAAGAAAACTGGAGAGCACCACTGGTGGGAAGTTTTCTTGGTAGGGACAAAATGGCAACCTCTTACAGCAACTCAACTTTTTGATATACCGGTCTACCCTGTGCTTGTGCTACTGCTGACTACGGCTTTATTAACAATTGTTCATTTGTGGACGTGGTGGAAAGTTCCTACAGTAGCTCAAGAGGTGTGCATACTATGGACTGTGCAAAAGAATTTGCACAATTTTAAGGAAAAGGGGGGAAATTGAGACCAAGCCATTAGGCCTTAGCTGAAATAACTTGAGTTTTTAGCATGAGGATGACTTAGCACCTGAACATGAAAGAGGGGACCCCTCTGAGGGTGGGAACCTGCCCCTCTGGTGAGGCATGATAAACAACGCGTTGGAATTCAGGCCTGTAGACGCCTTGCATCTGCTTCTGGCAATTGCTTCTAAGCAGGAACATCCCTGATGGCCCGGCGCCGCACCGCGCACCGCCTCCAACCACCACCGCCTGCAGTACCGAACTCTGCACACAGATGGCAGCAGCGAGCGGCGCCGCACCGCACCCCTCCACCGGCTGTGCTGGGTTTTGGGGGGGTACCCCCCACACCAGCCCCCCTACCCCAACCTTTGCAGACCCAGAATCAGGGGTTTGGAGTATTCTGGGGCCACCACAAGCACAGCCCGTCACGGAAAGGTCTTTTTAGGGAAATCAGCCCCAAATCCAGCTGTTACCCCCCTTTCTTCGGAGGAGCCCCCCCATCCTCTACTCACCTGCTCCTCTGCCGGATCATTGCCAAGCACCAGCTTTCTGTCCTGGCACCTTAGGCTTAGGAGCAGGACCTGGATGTCTGCACTCTGGGATCTCGTGGTTTGAGTGTCATTTGGGGCTTTTGAAGGCGGTTTGGGGGAATTTCTGGAAGGTTTGGGGCAGAGTTTGTGCTCTTCGTGCATAATTTGGGGTAATTCCAGCTGTCTGGAGGCATTTGGGGTGAATGTTGAGCTGCTGTAGGGACTTGTGGGGCATTCTGAGGTGAATGTTGAGCTGCTGTGGGGACTTGTGGGGCATTTTGGGGTATTTGGGGGCTGGTTTAGGACCATCAAAGCCATTTTGGGGGTCATTTGAGCTGATTTGGGACAATTTGCGTGGGTTGTTGTGGCGGTTTGGGGCATTTCAGGCTGGTTTGGGATATTTTGGGACACTTCTAGTTTTCTTTGGGACATACTGGACCTTTTGCAGGCAATCTGGGCAGGTTTAGGGGTGCTTGGGGTGGCCTTGGGACACTTTTCTCTGGTTTTAAGGCCATTTGGGGCAGTTTGGGTTGGTTTTTGCTATTTTGGGGCGATTCAAACTGGTTTTGGTTGAGTTTTTCCTTCCTTCCAATGGGGCCTAGAGCCTGAGCATAGGACACAGAATCCCAGAATGGGACGGACTGGAAGGGACCTTAAAGCTCATCAGTTTTGCCCCTGTGCCACCGGCAGGGACACCTTCCACTAGAGCAGGTTGCTCCAAGCATGTCCTACACGTGGTGACCTCAGGAACAGTATCACCAACACGGATATCCTCCCTTACTTACCCACCTAAAACTGCATCTGTGAAGAGTGTAAGAGTGGCTACCCGTGTTGTTGGCAGCACTGCAGAGCTCACTGTGTGAGCCCAGCACCAGCTTTCTATCCTGGCCCCTTAAGCCTGGGAGCAGGGGCTGGATGTTTGCACTTTGGGATGTGGCGGTTTGAGTGCAATCTGGAGCACTTCTGCAAGGTTTTGAGTTGGTTTGGGGGCAATTTGGGCTGCTTGTGCATAATTTAGGGTAATTTCAGGCGTTTGGGGCATTTTGGGTGTATTTTGACGGACCCACCAGTCCATCCCTGCACCCTGCAGGGACGGTGGCAGGATGGGACCCATTGCAGCCTCCCTACTTGCGGGAAGCATCGCTTCATGTGTCCCCAAGGACTTTATTGAACCTTTAAAACCTGAAGCATGCGGCTGGTTGGGTGTTCCCCACAGGAAGAAGAGGAAAAGGAGGAGGAGGAGGAAGAGGAGGAGGAGGCAGGGGGCATGCTGGGGCTCAGGTGGCAGGCAGCCAGACTTTCTGGGTGCTGATGATGTCGCTGAGCTTGCTCTTGACCTTCAGAAAGTGTCTCTTGAACTCCAGGCCATCACCCTGCATGGGGAGAGGTTGTGTTACCTTGCACCCACCCACCATGGTCCTGCATCACCTTGCACCCACCCACCATGGTCCTCCATCACCTTGCACCCACCCACCATGGTCCTGCATCAGCTTGCACCCACCCAACATGGTCCTGCATCACCTTGCACCCACCCAACATGGTCCTGCATCACCTTGCACCCACCCACCATGGTCCTGCATCACCTTGCACCCACCCACCATGGTCCTGCATCACCTTGCACCCACCCACCATGGTCCTGCATCACCTTGCACCCACCCACCATGGTCCTGCATCACCTTGCACCCACCCACCATGGTCCTCCATCACCTTGCACCCACCCACCATGGTCCTGCATCAGCTTGCACCCACCCAACATGGTCCTGCATCACCTTGCACCCACCCAACATGGTCCTGCATCACCTTGCACCCACCCACCATGGTCCTGCATCACCTTGCACCCACCCACCATGGTCCTGCATCACCTTGCACCCACCCACCATGGTCCTGCATCACCTTGCACCCACCCACCATGGTCCTGCATCACCTTGCACCCACCCACCATGGTCCTCCATCACCTTGCACCCACCCACCATGGTCCTGCATCAGCTTGCACCCACCCAACATGGTCCTGCATCACCTTGCACCCACCCAACATGGTCCTGCATCACCTTGCACCCACCCACCATGGTCCTGCATCACCTTGCACCCACCCACCATGGTCCTGCATCACCTTGCACCCACCCACCATGGTCCTGCATCACCTTGCACCCACCCACCATGGTCCTCCATCACCTTGCACCCACCCACCATGGTCCTGCATCAGCTTGCACCCACCCAACATGGTCCTGCATCACCTTGCACCCACCTAACATGGTCCTGCATCACCTTGCACCCACCCACCATGGTCCTGCATCACCTTGCACCCACCCACCATGGTCCTGCATCACCTTGCACCCACCCACCATGGTCCTGCATCACCTTGCACCCACCCACCATGGTCCTGCATCACCTTGCACCCACCTAACAGGGTCCTGCATCACCTTGCACCCACCCACCATGGTCCTGCATCACCTTGCACCCACCCACCATGGTCCTGCATCACCTTGCACCCACCCACCATGGTCCTGCATCACCTTGCACCCACCCACCATGGTCCTGCATCACCTTGCACCCACCTAACATGGTCCGGCATCACCCTGCACCCACCTAACATGGTCCTGCATCACCTTGCACCCACCTAACAGGGTCCTGCATCACCTTGCACCACCTTGCAAGTCCCTGCATCACCTTGCACCTACTGTGCATCACCGTGTGCCCACCTTGGAGAGGCGAAAATCCACCAAGATCTTGCTCTCCATCTCCACCAGGTTCACCTTGAAGATGAGTTTGTTGTTCCTCCTGTCCGTAGTCGAGATGGTGACCTGAAAACAGCAGCAAGGAGGGAGGATCCCCTGAGTTACTTACAGATACAACAGCAGGGAGGCCGCACCCCAGGATCTCGCCCCCCAGCACCCACCTGGTTGGTGCAACTCTTCTTCCAGCCGTACCCCATCTTCTCACACACCTCCTTCAGGGCACGGTACGAGCCGTCAGCGTCCAGCTTGGTGAAGAAGCGCGTCATCCGCTTCACCAGGCGCTGCCAGGGGCTCTGCCAGCCCCAAAACCATGGGAAAGGTCAGAAATCCCACCAGGCTGCAGCAGTCCCGAGGGTAAGCCCTGGAAAGCTGCACCCCCCGATGGCAAAGGCTGCGAGCTGCATCACTCAGGATGCAAACCTGCATCCCAAACATGATGAACGCTGCGAAGCTGCATCCCAGTACCGCAAAACTGCTCCCTAATGGCATAAATATTGCACAGTTGCCTCTGAATCTCACAAATATAATGTGAAGTTGCATCCCAAATGTAATAAACACGGCAAAGTTGGGCTCCGAGGTTATAAATGGGATGAAAAGTTGCATCCCAATCACTGCAGTTGCAAAGCAGCCCCTAAACACTGCAAAGCTGCATCCTGCTGCTAGAAATACCCTAAAGACACACAGAAAACATTGCAAAGTTTCTTCTGGAGATGATAAAACCTTGCAAAGCTGCATCTCTGATATTGCAAAGCTGCATCTTGGTATCATAAATGCTGCAAAGGTGCATCCTGCTGCTAAAGATACTTCAAAGTTGTTTCCTAAATGCTGCAAAATCACATCCAAAGATGACCAATAGTGCAAAGCTGCTCCCTAGAATTATATATGCTGCAGAGTTACACCCCAAACACTGCAGAGCTGCACCCCAATAGAGTTGAGCCCCATACCTGTGAGGAGCCCGGGGTGCCGAGGAGCTGGCTGTTGACCAGCATGTGCTCAGGGCAGGCGGGCTGGGAGAAGCTGATACCCTGCACCAGCTTGTCGATGGCAGCTGCTCCACAATCCCAGAGCATCCCACCAGTGCCCGGCTCCGGCTGCGATGTGGAGTAGCTCACTTTCTCCTCACTGCAATGCAAGGAGAGACGGGGTGTTATAGGGGTGTGAAGGAGAGGCTGCAAGGATGGGGAATGCAGGGATATTTCAGCATGGGAATTGCAGCAGGATATTGGCGAGGGGCTCTTCATTGTGCATGGTTTCCACCACCCACCTCATGGAGAAAACACAGGGAAAGCCCTGGAAGGTGCAAAGAACTGCATGGCCTAACAGTGACACAGCACTTACATACCCCAGGGCATGGAGAGGGACACGGAGGGAATCAGGGGCTCACCCAAGCGGGCTCTTCACTGGTGAGAAGTCCGTATCGGATCGGACGTGCTTGGAGAAGCCACCGGGAGAATCAGAGACCCCCCCTGCGGACACACGAGCCCGCTTGACGCCTGCAACGGGACGAGACACCCCAATAATTCCCTAAATCAGGAGTGACGAACACATTCCCCCGTGTCCCCTTACCCTTCTTGAGGGGTTTGCTGTACCACCGGTCCTTCTTGATATCGGGAATGGTGATCCTTGCCGCAGGGCTCTCTGTCAGGATCTTGTGCAGCAAAGCTGGGAGAGATGGAGAGGGGTGGGAACGGTGATCCCAGCATGGCATGGGGCACTGCTGGGGGTACTGGGTGCTCACCTAAGGGTGCA
The DNA here is from genome assembly GCF_033815535.1 of Pezoporus flaviventris. Classification (NCBI taxonomy): domain Eukaryota; kingdom Metazoa; phylum Chordata; class Aves; order Psittaciformes; family Psittacidae; genus Pezoporus; species Pezoporus flaviventris. The sequence continues at coordinate 302,346 of NW_026892739.1, read as the reverse complement.
GAATCAATCTTTTTCCAAGGCGGGAGGTAGGTTTTCCTCTCCTTCCAGTCACTGTATTCCTGGCAGCTGTCGCTGGGCTGGTCCCAGGGCAGCTCTGCCGGAGGGGAAACCTGTTACTGCACCATGAGAAGGGGAGAACGCAGCCAAGGAGGCAGCACATGGAGAGGTATTGCAAAGGGAGGGGGAATGAACACCACTGCTTTGGGGCTTTAGAACAGGCAACATGCAAAGCCCTGCAGCGTGCACAAGCACCTAGCACTACCACCTACGACAATGGTCATCTCCCACACCAGGCATCTCTGCACTGCATCCATTGTGTTGCCCCCCTGTTCCCTGGGCACCCTGTGCAGCGCCTCAACACCCTCACAGGGAAGAGCTTCTGCCTAAGAGCTCATCTCAGTCTTCCCTCGGGCAGGTTAAAGCCATTCCCCTTGGCCTGTCCCTACATCCCTTGTCCCAAGCCCCTCTCCAGGTTTCCTGCAGCCCCTTTAGGCACCGGAGCTGCTCTCAGGTCTCCCCTTCAGGAGCCTTCTCTTCTCCAGGCTGCCCCAGCCCAGCTCTCTCAGCCTGGCTCCAGAGCAGAGCTGCTCCAGCCCTCGCAGCATCCCCATGGCCTCCTCTGGCCTTGCTCCAGCAGCTCCCTCTTGTGCTGTTGCCCCAGAGTTGAATCAGGGCTGCAGGGGGGGGTCTCCCCAGAATACAGCAGGGGGGAGAATCCCCTCCCTTGACAGGTCACCCCCATTCCCATCCCAAGAGCTCCACACACCTCCCTCTATGCATTTCCCCTGTGTCCCTTGAGCACGTCATGTGTGCCCCACACACATGGGGCAGCCCCACCTCCGGCCAGCATGGCTGTCAGCACCACGCCACAGGCCCAGACGTCGACAGGCTCCGCACTGAACTCAGGGCACCGCAGCAGCTCTGGGGCCACGTAGGGCAGGGTCCCACACATCTTATTGAGCAGCCGCTCCCGGCCGTTGTGCCTGAAGACTGTGGCCAGGCCGAAATCCGAGATCTTCAGGTTATCTGAAAATGGAAAAGAGAAGGAATTTAAAGTCAGGCAGGGTGGGCATGCAATGGGCAAGCAGAGGGCAAGTGGTGGCCACAGAAGGGGCACGCAATGGCCAAGCAGCTGGAACACAGCAGGCAAGCAGTGAGCACACGTAGTGCATAGTAGGCAGGCAGAAGGCACATCAAGGCCATGCAATGAACAGGCAGCAGGCCAGCAGTGCACAGATGACAGGTAAATGATGCAGGGACAGGTCAAGCAATGGCCAAGCAGCGGCCACATAAGGGGCATGCAACAGTCAAGCAGCAGCGATGCAGCAGGCACACAAGGGGCACGCCGTGGGTAAGCGGTGGGCAAACACAGGGCATGCAATGGCCCTGCAGTGGCCACGTGGTGGGCACGTGACAGCTAAGCAGTGGGCACACAAGGGGCATGCAACAGCCGAGCAGTGGGCACACAGAGGCCAAACTGCAAGGTACAAATCAATTCAAATTAAAACTCAAAATGAATGGACAGAGAACGTGCCCTCCTGCCTCACCTCGCTCATCCAGCAGCAGGTTCTCTGGCTTCAGGTCACGGTGGGTGATGCCGATGCTGTGCAGATAGACCTGGAGATGGCAGAGAAGGGTCAGCACCATGTAGGGACCACCACTGGTGTCACCAGCACTGCCACCACACTCACCACACCAGCAATCAACTGCTGGAAGAACCGCTGCGCCTCTGGCTCTGGCATCCCGATATCTGGCTCTGTGTAAGGGGGAAAAGAATGGAAAGAGATTCTCAACCATTTAGGGATTTAGTTTCTAATGAGAAGACAAGCAAAGAAAAGTGGGCTTGTTTAGCCTGGAGAAGAGAAGGCTCCTGAAGGGGAGACCTTAGAGCAGCTCCAGTGCCTAAAGGGGCTGCAGGAAACCTGGAGAGGGGCTTTGGACAAGGGCCTGTAGGGACAGGCCAAGGGGAATGGCTTGAACCTGCCAGAGGGGAGACTGAGATGAGCTCTTAGGCAGAAGCTCTTCCCTGTGAGGGAGCTGAGGCGCTGGCACAGGGTGCCCAGAGAAGCTGTGGCTGCCCCATCCCTGGCAGCGTTCAAGGCCAGGTTGGACACAGGGGCTTGGAGCAAGGTTCTCTAGTGGAAGGTGTCCCTGCCTTGGAACTGGATGCGCTTTAAGGTCTCTTCATCCCAAACCATTCTAGATTCTAAGAGGTGTCTGTCAGCAGCGCACCGATGCGGTCAAAGAGCTCCCCGCCGCTGCAGTACTCCAGGAACAGGTACTGAGTGGCACCTTCCCGCCGGTGCCCATAGAACTTGACGATGTTCTCGTGGTTGAGCATCTTGTTGATGCAGATTTCCTTCTTGATGTTCTCGGGGCAGTCGGCCGCTCGCTTCGTGTCCACGATCTTGACAGCCACGGCCTCCTCGGTGCGGCGGTTGACAGCGAGCTGCACCCTGGGGACAAGAGGGGCCTGAGAGGCTGTCACAGAGATGGGCTGCAGGCAGGGACAGGCAGGGGATGCAGGTGCAGGCAGCGGATGCAGGTGCAGGCAGCAGGCATGCAATGGGCGGATAAGGGACGCGCAGTGGGCACGTAAGGGTCATGCAATGGGCAAGCGGTGGGTGCACAAGGGGCATGCAACTGCCAAGCAGTGGGCAAAGACAGGGCATGGAGTGGCCACGCAGCAGGCACACGAGGGGCATGCAATGGGCAAGCAACGGGCAAACAGCAGTGGGCATACACAGCGCACCCAATGGCATTGCAGCAGTGGCAGTGACCACACACGGGGCACACAACCACCAAGCAGGGGGCAAGTGGCGAGCATACACAGAGCACGCAACAGCCAAGCAGTGGCCACATAAGGGGCACACAACGCCCAAGCAGCAGGCACAGTGGGAAGCAGCGGACACGCAGGGGCCTGCGCCAGCCAAGCAGGGGGCACGCAAGAGACTCCCGCCGCCTGTGTGCTTGCGGGGACACACTGGGCGCGCAACCGCAGGCAACAACCCCGACCGACCCCCTCCCGTTCCCGGCGCCCCGCACTCACTCCCCGTAGGCGCCTTCTCCCAGCGTCTGCACCAGGTCCCAGTCCTCCACGAACGGCACCGCCATCCCCGGGCGCTCCTCCTCCGTTCCCGTTTCCCGCCAGCGCCAACCGCGTCCCGCCCCGCCCTGCGCGCGCAGCGCCCAAGCCCCGCCCCCTGCTGCCCTGAGTCCCCGCGCCCGCCCGCTCCCCCGCCCTAGAGGGCAGCCCTGCTGCTCCCCATCATTTCACCCGCACTGATTAAAAGCCGTAAAACGCCCCCAAAATCTATCCCCCCCCCCGTTCTGGATAGGGAGGGAGAAAGCCCCATGGTCTCCCACACCACCGCCATCGCCCTTTTTTTAACTTTTATTACTTATAATTCCCCATTAAAGCCGTTATTCCCGATTTGGCGACCGCTTCGTGTATAAAAATCACACCCCGGCAGGCAGGGAGGGGCAGGGACACCCCACTGCTGCCTGTACTTACAAACTGTATAAAACAAAAGGAAAACAACCAATTCCGCCGAAAGAAAACCCCAAAACCAACCCCCCCCCCCAAAAAAAAAAAACCACGCTTCTGCTTCACAGGAAAGGCTGGATCAGTGCGGTGTGAGGTGACCATCAGCACCTCTACGTCCTTGACAAGCCGCGGTTATCCAGATCTTTCACCTGGGAGGTAAACAACAAGGCTCAGTGGGGTGAAAGTTAATGCTTTTACCCAAATATGAGGGGTTTGGGGTTGTTTTGGAGCTGCACCTTGTATATTCGGACAAGCCAGTGCTCTGTGGTGTATGCCTCCTCCAGCACATCCAGCTCAAAGTCCTTGTTGCCGATTTCGGCGTTCCTCACCCGGTCGTAGCCCGGCGGTCGCTCTAGGAGAGGGCAAAGTACAGGCAGTGCTGCCACATCACAGCCCAGAGATGTTGGGGGCACGGCAGGGTCTCCCTGGAGTGGTGTCACCCCCGCCAGGGGTGGTTCTGGGGACTTACTGGCCTCAGTGTAGACCTGGCCGAAGCGGTAGTAGCACATCTTGTACATGAGGCAGTTGAGGAGCACCGGGGAGCCCTCGCGGTCGACCCGGAACTCCCCTGTAGGGGTGTAGTAGTCGTGCTCCTTGATGTGGCGCCCTGTGTCCGTGCTGCCCCCGATCCGCACCATCCACAGGAACTTGTTGATGTCTGACGGGGGAGAGCAAAGTGTGGAAGAATGAAATGAGTTGAGAGAATGAGGAGTTGAACTGAGGGGCCAAGAGCAAGGGAAGGACTTGAGCTGCGGGGTGAAAGACAAGGTGTTGAGTTGGGGGTTCAAGAGGAAGGGACCGAGTCGAGACAGAGTGAAAGAACAAGGAGCTGAGTTGGGGGAGTGAGAGGGTTGAGCTGGGTGGTGAAAGAACAAGGAGTTGAGGTGAAAGAATTAGGAGGTTGAGTTGAGTTTGTGGGCTGCAAGTGAGGGGTTGAATTGAGCTGGGAGGCCCACAGCAAGGAGTTGAGATGGAAGGCCTAGAGCGAAGAGGTTGAGTTCGGAGGCCAAGAGCAAGAAGTTGAGTTGTGAGGTCAAGAGCAAGAGGTTGAGTGTCGGAGTGCAAAAAAGGCACATGCAGCTTCCGAAGAGGAGTGTTTTGGTACCATTTCCACTTGCAGCCTCAGCTGCAGGTGGAACTTCACTCCTCAGAGCTGTTTTGGAGAAGCCTGAGCCACAAACAGCCCCTAGATGGAGTTGACCCAGCTCAGAGTGAGATCTTACCATCAGATGAGTACCCAGTGAGGCCTCCGAAGATGACCAGCACATAGCTGACATCCAGCTCCCTCATGATCTCATAGGCTCTCTCCTCCGTCGATGCCATGGCCTGGAGCAGATGCAGTCTCAGTGATGCCACGAGGTGCCCCAGAAGGGCAGGACAAGGCAGTGGGTGAGGGAAGGACCTACCTGACCAACACGGGAGATGTGCGTGTTGTTCCAGGTGTTGTTGTCCACCAAGATGGTCCTGTTGGCCATGGCCGTTATCTGGTACCCATAATCCCACCAGGACATCACCTTTGCATCCTACACACAACACCAGATGGGCTGTTGGCACCTCAGGGGACAACACTGAGTCCCCACCACCCAAATCATCCCTGTTTACCTCTGGTGTGTTGTGCCGCAGCCAGTAATAAGCTTCTCTGAAGTCATCAAAAATGATCCTGCTGCCATCGCCACCACGGGCAGAGAGCACAATGGAGGGGGATGAGTATGCCTCGCTCGTCACCCAGGTGGAGTGAAAGGTGTAGGTGATCAGGAAGAAAGCCATGACCAGGATCATGCCACTGGCAACCTGCGGAAACAAACCGGGATCAACACTGAATGGAAGAGGCCACCACCTCCACTTGTCCCCAGCCAGGATGAGGTGCCTCCTCCTGTCCCAAGCCAGCCTAACTCACTTCATTTTTGATGGGGTAGGTGGAGTCTTGCTGCTTTTTGCTCTTCTTGTCTGGCCGGCTGATATCCAGGTTCTTCATGTAGGTGGACAGCACCTGGGAAACCCCGATGCCAGAGAGGATACACATCACCGGGGCCAGCACCAGCATGAGACGCACCTATGGGTGACAGCAGAACCATCAGTGGCTGCTGGAGAAGAAATCCAGGCAGAAATCTGAGAGAAGGGAAATGAAACACCAGAAACCTCAGCCTCGACATAAACCTCCAGCTGACTTATTTAGCCCCCAAAGGATGTTCTCTGAAGACCTCGAAACTGGCCAATGTGCAGAACTGACCTCAACTGAGTACCCTTGGGCAGACTTAGGTGGAGCCAAGGATTTTTAGATGCCTCCACAGCAAAAAATCAACCCATATTTAGAACTTGGGGTGCTAAAGCAAGAGTGGAAACAGACTCAGCAGCAGCTATTTGCTGGAGTGACTGCTCGGATACCTGGAAAATTTGTTTGGGGTTGCAACTCAGCTATGGGAGACCAGGAAGAGACCCAGTGTGGCCACTTGGAAGCAAGTAACACCAAACCCTTTGAGTTTTGCCACATCACATTCCCTCACTGCGTGGGGAGGCCAACAAAGCAGTTTTAAGGAAGGGAGCAAAGCCTCACAAACACTTTAGCCAGCTCAGGGTGGAAGAACCATCATCAGCTTGAGAAAAGAGAACACTAAATTAGCTTTGTGAGGACCATTTCACCATCACGCTTGCGCCCAGCAGGAAGCAGCCCCTCACCATCACAGCAGAGAAGTACATGCTGGTCACGCCATACATGATGATGAAAATGCGGGCGTCCGAGAGATTGCTGAAGCAGTAGTAGAGGCCAACTGTGGAGAGGAGAGAGAAATGGGTCAGGCCCACCTTGGGGATCTGCTGCCTATAGTGAGAAACAGCCGCAGAGGCACATTCTTTAACGCATCAGGGTCTGATGGCACCTGCACTGGGCTCACCTGGGAACATGAACACGAGGAGCTGCAGGTCAAAGTAATAGGAGGACCAGGTGGTGGGCTGGTGCTCAGAGACCGAGGCAATGATGGGGATGTTGTTCTTTGCATAGGAAGGATCCAGGAGGGAGTAGAAACGCCCCGTCCACGGGGAGATTTTCCCTAGGCAAGAGGAGATAAAACCCAACCAACTTCAGTTCCAGCAATGTCAAGATGATCCCTCACAAGGCAAGCACATGCAAGGCTGGCTGTGCAATCCCAGAGCTTGTTTAACATCCCTATTACTCAAACCTGCCATTTTAGAAAGGAAACAAAGTTTACCCTAAAAAAGGCTTCTCCCCCATCACCAGCCATTTTTAGCACCTTTTTGCTACTACAGACTAACATGTGCCAGCTCAGCAGCTCCAGCACGCCGAGTCATGGCAGATTACTCTCTGCACCTCATGACAGCAGCAGCCCAGATCTTACAGCTGCTTCCCAAGTCTTTTCCTGGTGATGGAGAAACTGGGGCAGTCCCCAGGCTCCACCGCAGAGGGCGGGTCTGCAGGCAGCAATGTGAAATTTGGATTGACAAATTATGTGCTTTTCAAAGCGCAGGGAAATGCTACGAGGGCTGGAGCAGCTCTGCTCTGGAGCCAGGCTGAGAGAGCTGGGCTGGGGCAGCCTGGAGAAGAGAAGGCTCCTGAAGGGGAGACCTGAGAGCAGCTCCAGTGCCTGAAGGGGCTGCAGGAAACCTGGAGAGGGGCTTGGGACAAGGGCCTGTAGGGACAGGCCAAGGGGAATGGCTTTAACCTGCCAGAGGGGAGACTGAGATGAGCTCTCAGGCAGAAGCTCTTCCCTGTGATGGCCAGAGAAGCTGTGGCTGCCCCATCCTTGGCAGTGTTCCAAGGCCAGGTTGTATGAGGCTCGGAGCAAGCTTCTCTACTGGAAGGTGACCCTGCCTGTGGCAGGGGGTTGAAAATCGGTGAGCTCTAAGGTCCCTTCCAACCCAGATGAGTCTGGGATTCTATGATCCAAAGCAAGGAAAGGAGGCAGTGAAATGCACTCACGGTCCCCACCATCTCAGGCTACCTGTCAGCATCAGCACAGCCCCGATAGTGAGCAGAACAAAGCCAACCAGGGAGATGACACTCCTGAAGAGGATTTCAAACTGCTGTGGGTTCAGCTTGCTCCGAAGGTAGTCAACGAAGGCATGGATCTGGCACAAGCCAAAGACTCCAAGGGCAGCCATGTGCTCCGAGGAGAGGACAGGCTGCAAGCAGGGGAGATGTGGATCAGGGACAGAGGAGAACAAGAGTCCAAAAGCTAATTTTGCAACAAATCAGCGTTAGCAAGATCTCCATCAAGAAGCCAGCACCCACTTACAGCCTCAAAGGCAAAGGCAAAAGAAACAACTTGCTGTTGTTCTGTTACAAGCAATAAAATGACCAGCCTTGAGTTTGCAAATCATTCTGGTCCCCACCTGGAAGCCAACAAAAGAGATCTGCATGGAGAGGATGGTTCCCAAGCAGTAGACAGTGCAGTAGGCTACGTAGATCCTGTGGGAGAAGCGCCCGGTCAGCATCAGCACAAGAACATGCAAGGGTATGAGGTTAATCAGAAAGACGTAGCCACCCCACGAGGAGACCTGCCAAGAGAGAAAACAAACAACACACCACAAGTTCCAGGACGGAACAGGTCTCACAGCAGAGCTCAAATGCAGCAGGTTTGATATTCCTGGGATCAAGCACAAATAGAAGCTGGGTGGAGACTGGATTGAGAGCAGCCCTGAGACTAAACTGACAGGAGCCCTAATCTGATGGAGATTGAGATGGGATGTTAGGAAGTTCCTCCCTGTGAGGGTGCTGAGGCGCTGGCACAGGGTGCCCAGAGAAGTTGTGGCTGCCCCATCCCTGGCAGTGTTCAAGGCCAGGTTGGACACAGGGGCTTGCAGCAAGCTGCTCTAGTGGAAGGGGTCCCTGCCTGTGGCAGGGGTTGGAACTGGAGGAGCTTTAAGGTCCCTTCCAACCCAAACCAGTCTGGGATTTTCACGCCAAGTTCTGCTACCTGAACACAAGGACACAGGAATGGGACACTGGATGGTTTTGGTCACCATATCCAGAATAGACTTTGTTGTCCAAAGTACCTCGGTGCCAGGAGAAAGAACACTCACCATGTAGAAATAGGCCAGAGCACACATGGCTGCCCAATAGATGGAGCCAGTTTTGACAGCTTTGATCCACATGTAGTAAGTTAACAGCATGCAGAAGATGGCAATACCTGGGTGGAAGGAGAAAGAGACGTCAAAGCAAGCTCCTATCAGCCCTGAAATGTTAATCTATGACCTCTGGGGCACAGCAGAGCACTCAATGCATTAAAAATGCATATATAAATGCTTTTGTTGCTCTATCAGAAATGGAACAGAGTCTCATGCAAAGAGGCAGGGGTGGGAAATGGGTTTCTGAACACAGCACCTCCTCACACAGGCCCCAGAGCCCAGCTACAGGAGAGGAACCTGATCACTGGCAACAAGACTGTTGCCTTTGCCAGCCCCAGAATTGCTTCTGGAATGGACATAAACAGAGCACAGCGTCCCTCTGTTGTTCTCTGTGGCATCCTTACCATCATCATCCAGCAGCCAACAGCTGGAAACAGCAGCTTTCCCTGCTCCCAGTGCCAGAAACTCACCTTCGTTATCGTAGGAGCCGGCAACGGATCGGGAGATGTACCCGGGCACAACTGAGATCATAGCAGCAGCCAGGAGCCCTGCGCCTGCGTCCTGTGAAGAGAAACCAGCCAGAGGGTGGAAAAAGCCTCTTGGGAATTTTGCCATATTCCACATGGATACACCTCAAAGGAATACATCCTACAAGGATGCTGGAGAGAGATTCTTCATCAAGGGCTGTAGTGATAAAACAAGGGGTGATGGGTGCAAACTGAAACAGGGGCAGTTCAGGTTTGATATAAGGAAGAAGCTTTCCCCTGTGAGGGTGCTGAGGCCCTAGCACAGGGTGCCCAGAGAAGCTGCGGCTGCCCCATCCCTGGCAGTGTTCAAGGCCAGGCTGGACAGAGCCTTGGGTGACATGGTCTAGTGCGAGGTGTCCCTGCCGACGGCAGGGAGCTGGAACTGGATGATCTTAAGGTCCTTTCCAACCCAAACCATTCTACCTATGATTCTATAAAACTGAGCACCAAAACGACACTTCAGAACAGAAGTTGTGGGTTTTCACTGATGTAGTGGTCACCTCCAAGCTTCCAAGACAACTACAAGTTGCTTTTGCACAAGCCCATGCTCCTCCTGTGAGGTGCATCGCGCTCACCCCTTACCTTGAGCTCTTTGGTGAGGTGGTAAGTCACTATGGTGGTGAAGGAGGAGAAGAGTGGAGCCAGGAACACGCACACATTCCGGATGTCGATGGTGATGTGGAAGAAGTGCAGCACGTGGTAAATCGCTGCTGATGTGATCATCAGGCCTGGGGGGTGGAAATGACACCAGAGCAGCCAAAAGTCTCATCAGGAATGCCTTGGCAAAGGGAATCCCCCTTCTCCTATGCAGCACTGGGACCCTGCTCCCTCCACATCACCCCCTTACCCATTTTCCCCTCATGTGAGGAGCATTTGAGCTCAGCAGAAGCTTACCTGGATAAATGGTACCACCAATGATCCTGCCCAAGGGGTACCATGCTCGGTCATCAAACCAGTTGTGGAATTTATAGAAGCCCTCCTCTGCCAGGAAGCGGGTTGTGCGATAGTTAAAGTACCTATAAGAGGGACAAGCGTTAAATCACCAGCTTGGGACAAGCAGTTAAATCCTATTAAAGCCCACTTGGATGCCCCTCTCTGATGCCCAGGGCAGGACAGCATTGTAAGGTGTGTTTTCCACCCTAAGACTCCTACAGACCTCAACTGCAAAAGCTCACCCTCCTCCTCAGGGGTTTAAAAGTGGGTTTGCAGGGGTAACATCCTCCCTTGAGCCAGATTTAGTCAGCAGCAAGCCCAGGAGTATTTGCAGTGAGCCCTCTCCCCTGCTGTGTGCTGCTCAGGCCAAGAAAAACCAAACCCCAACAAAAAAAGGACAAGGGGAATGGCTTTAACTTGCCCTAGAGGAGACTGAGATGAACTCTTAGGCAGAAGCTCTTCCCTGTGAGGGAGCTGAGGCGCTGGCACAGGGTGCCCAGAGAAGCTGTGGCTGCCCCATCCCTGGCAGTGTTCAAGGCCAGGTTGGACACAGGGGCTTGGAGCAAGCTGCTCTAGTGGAAGGTGTCCCTGCCCACGGCAGGGGTTGGAGCTTGGTGAGCTTTAAGGTCCCTTCCAACCCAAACCATTCCAGGATTCCAGTGGCAAGTAATTACTTAGATTCAGGCTGCAGGAAGAGTCCCAAGAAGTTAATTTTTGGTCTGGAAGAGGAAAACCTATCTGCAGTGAAAACCTCCCTCCAAATCCTGCATCCTCAATGTGGATTAACTTGAGCCTGGTGTACGGCACCCGAATTCTGTGCCCTCTGGACAAGGAAAACCCCCGGGAGACGAGCAGACGACACTTACGGATCAAATTCATGGATGACACTTTCAAACCTTAAGACAGAGAAAAGCCTCGTGGAGAAAGCTGCAAACACAGAGACAGGGTTAAAGGCAGATGAGAGCTTCCCAACCTACAAGAGAAGCAGAGGCTGCTCCCTCCCGTGATTCCCCTTCCAGGGCACCTGCAGGACTTACAGAGCACGGCTGCCATGGACAGGATGAGGAGCTTGAGCAGAGTGTCCTGCTTCTCGTAGGAGAGCCGGAGAAACCCCAGCTTGGTCATTTTCACATCAAAAGTGGGGACTGAGGGTGCTCCAACACCTGAAAACAAGCAGAAAGAGCATCAGAGCACAGCATCTCCAATGGTTCCATGAAGCATACCTTCAATACTCCACTTCTGCAAGATGCTTCCCGGATCCATGCTTCCCACCCCCAAATCCCCTTCCCTCCCATCCTCACCTGATTAGGTGTCCAAGTCCCAGCTGAGGTTTTTCCTTCTATAGACACCAGAGCTTCTTTGGGGCACAGGAGGCGTCTGTTTCTCTGCACAGGAAACAAAGCCCCAGTGTAAGCTCTTAACAAACCCACCAAGTTTCCCTTGGCTGCAGTTTAACCATCGCTTCTGAGAAAAAGAACGCACACAGAACACAAGGAATTGGTCTTGAACACCAAGGAAATGAAACTCTCTTCAGGAAATGACATCTCTGTATTCCTGAAACCACAGATTGCTTTAAGATGCTTCTTGGCCCAATCAGCATGGAAAAACCCAGTCCCAGAACTGGTGGCTAAACGCTCAGGTCATGTATCAGAGCTGCAGCTGAGACTGGGCCAGGCTGAGGTTTAAAACACAAACTGTGTTCTCAGAGCCTGAAAAAAGATGTTTTGGTGCCCGAGAAGTGATTTTAACTGCACATGTTCACGCCTGACACAGAAACAAGCCCCTGATGGATTTATTTCCTGGATCCCTGGCGATAACAGGCAGCAGCTCAGAGAGATGTAAGGTGGATGCCTGCAGGGCATCAGCGGTTCTGCCAGTGGGGTCCCACTGGTACCCCGATTTCACAGCTCCTGCAGACCACTCATGGGGTGTGGGGCACACTTTGCCACACCACAGCTATGGGGGAAGCCAGTCCCAGGATCCTGGAACAGGAAGGAGGAAGAGCCATCCCCAGGCTATGAATTATGGCCCCACACTCACTGCTAGCCCCTCTGAGCTCGTCTGTGCCACACAAGGCACTGCGCCCCCACAACCCCCCATGCAGCCGCCCACAGCCCCGCAGCCACCCCCCTGCACACCTCATCTCCCCACAGCACAGAGCACCCCACAGCTTCACATCCCACAGGCTCTAGCCCCTGACAACCAGCAGCCCCTCGTCCCACAGCATCACCCACCCCTAAAACACACACACCCCATAACCCACCACAGCCCCCTGCCACACACACACGCCATAACCCCCCCCACCCCATAACCCCTCCACCCCCCTACCCCACACACACCCCATAACCCCCTACAGCCCCCTGCCCCACACACACACCCCATAACCCCCCCAGCCCCCTGCCCCACACACACCCCATAACCCCCTACAGCCCCCTGCCCCACACACACCCCATAACCCCCTACAGCCCCCTGCCCCACACACACCCCATAACCCCCACAGCCCCCTGCCTCACACACACCCCATAACCCCCCCACAGCCCCCTGCCCCCCACACACCCCATAACCCCCCCAGCCCCCTGCCCCACACACACACCCCATAACCCCCCCAGCCCCCTGCCCCACACACACACCCCATAACCCCCCCAGCCCCCTGCCCCACACACACACCCCATAACCCCCACAGCCCCCTGCCCCACACACACCCCATAACCCCCCAGCCCCCTGCCCCACACACACACCCCATAACCCCCCCAGCCCCCTGCCCCACACACACACCCCATAACCCCCCCAGCCCCCTGCCCCCCACACACACCCCATAACCCCCCCAGCCCCCTGCCCCACACACACACCCCATAACCCCCCCAGCCCCCTGCCCCACACACACACCCCATAACCCCCACAGCCCCCTGCCCCACACACACACCCCATAACCCCCACAGCCCCCTGCCCATAGCCTTTCGCCCCCCGTTCCACGGCCCTCACCCAAGACCCTCCGCCCCGTCCATCCGCCTTGCGCAGCCTCCCTTGCCCTCCGCCGCACCCCCCCCTCACTCGCCATTGGTCGCCACTCTGAGCACGGCCGCTCTCATTGGCCGAGCCGCCGCGCACTCAGGCGGAGGGGCTGGGCGTGCCGCGTACGGCGCCTCCTGATTGGCGGGGAGAAAGCTACGGCGAACGAGCCGCGACGTGTCCCCCGGAGCTTGGGAGTGCATCACGTGGACGGAAGCGGAAGCAGGCTGCGGTCCCGCCACGTGGGTGGTGACACGTGGGGCGGTGCCAACGGGAGGCCCCGGCGGACACCGACCGCGCATGGGGCGCAGGAGGGGCTCAAGCCGTGTTTCGTCCGTTTAATGTTTCCGTGTGAAAATACTAGAGAAAAGTTGATAAACCGCCCCAAAAAACACCCCCAAACCCACCAACCCCGTCCCGGTTCCGTCCCGACCCCACCGGAACCGGCGCATGCACCGGGAGGGGGACGGGAGCTCCTTAAAAAGTATATCCCCGCCCCCCCCAAAATTCCCATGGCGGGGCGAAGAACCACCCCCGTGGGGGGGGGGGGGGGGAGGGGGCTGCCGGTCACCGGGGGACACGGGGGACCCACTGGGGGACACGGGGACCCCCACCCGGGGCTCAGTGCCCCGGAGCTGGCGTGTGTTTGGTAGGAGAGGGCTGAGGGGGAAGGGGGCGGTCGGAGGAGGAGGAAGCACCGCCCAGGGCCGACTGCAGGTAAACGGTCTTGTGGAAGAGTCTGTTGCTGAGGAAAACCACCAAGGAGAAGAGCCGGAGCTGGAAGTGGCTGGAAAAGGGAAGAGAACACCGTGAGCTTCCTCCCGGATGGAGGTTTGAGGGGGGGTGAGGCTGAAGGTTTGGGGGCACGGAGGGTCTCACTCACTAGGTTTTGCCAGGGGTCCTCGCCTCGTTGGCGCTGATGATGAAGAGGGGGAAAAGGATGGAGAAGAGGCAACCACTGAAGGGAAAAAAAAACCCCAAAATATGATAAAATGACACAAAAGAGGGCATTGGGGTGAGGAAGGACGTGGATGTGGAATGGCAGCTCTCCCCTCACCTGATGATGTAGGAGGACTGCATCGCTGTGAGGAAGGCGAGCGGCAAGCCGAAGCCAAAGTAGTAGGGCCAGTTCCTCTCGATGTTGGACAAGCGCTGGTGCATCTCGATTCCTGGTGGGAAAGGGGGAGAAAACCCATTCGAACCCAACCATTGGCATGGAGCAGCCTCCATCCCAACACATCCCATCTGGAAGCGTCTCCCACCTTTGTTAAACCAGCGGTACTCAAAGCAGTAGAGCGAGTACAGTAGTGACATGTGGAGGAGCCCAACCAGCTGGCCAACCAGATCGATGGGGAAGAGGCTCACGATCATTCCCTATGGATAAAATCCCAGTGAGAGCATGAGGGGAGCTCTGGAGAAGGTGGCCCTGGGGGGATGTGGTTGTTTGGGGGGATTAAATCCTCACCTGGATGAGGAAGAGCGCCTGCAGCAAGAGGTTGAACAACATGTCGGCGATGATTTTGCTGACGCTGGGGAAGGGGTGAGGTTTCCTGCCGGAGACTTCGAAGGCAAGATCTGCAATGTCCTGATGGAGAAGAGAGAGGGCATCCAAAATCCACTGGGATTATTACGTCACCAGGAATACACCCAGAGCCTGTTTTCTGGGCACCCACCTGAAACCAGATGGCGTTGACGACCTTACTGAGGACGAAGAGGGGCAGGACCCAGAGGGCGCTGAAGATGGAGGTGAGGATGAACTCCAGCCAGGCCCAGACATCGCTGTGCAAGGAAGGGTCACCTTCCAGAAACAGGGAAACACGTCAGGATTCCGCGAGGGAAGTGCCTCAGCTCAGGGAGCTCCTCAGTGGAATAACCATGTTTCAGGGAGCTCCTCGTTAGAGGAACCTCCTTGTCTCTGGGAGCTCCATGTTAAAGGAACCTACTCATTTTGGGAAGCTCCTCACTGGACGAAACGTCCTTGTTTTGTGAAGCTCCTTACTTTGGGAAGCTCAGCGTTTCAGAGCACTCCTTGTTGGAGGAAGATCCTCACTGAAGGAACCTCCTTGCTTTGGAAAGCTCCTCATTACAGGAAGCTACATTTTTCAGGGACCTCCTCACTGAAGGAACCTCATCTTAGGAAACTCCTTGTTTTGGGAAGCTCCTCAATTGGAGGAACCTTCTTTTCCCATCAGAAATTCCCCCTGGCATTTCTGCTCCCAGGGGAGCCCCCAGCAGGAGGAATCTCACTTGCTTTTCATGCATTTGCAAAACCACAGCGACAACTGTGTGGCAGAACCCTGCATGGATCCCACCACACAGTCCGTGAGTGGCACTCTCCATCTCTGATTTACCCCTGGATAATTAACAACAGCCTTAATTAGCTCGGGGAGGAGGAGAAGAACAAGGCAAGGAGATGGCAGCTCATGGGGTGCTGGGAAGGAACTCACCGATGATGTGCGCCGTGACGGACTGAAGGGCAGGTATGAACACGCGGTAGAACAAGAAGAGACTGAGCTGGGGGAAGAGGAAGTTTTGGTGCTGCTGGGTCAGGTTTTGGGCTGCTGCAACCAGACCCTCTACCCGTGGGGATCCAGGAACACCCCAGGACTGGCACGTAAACCCACCCCAAATCTACAACTGAGCACATTCCCTTTAACATTCCTGGGCCAATTCCTCTTTCTCTGCCTAATGGGAAAATGAAGCTGGTGATTTATGAGGATCGGCCTCACGGCAAGGTCAGAGCTGAGGAATCAATATTCAACTTGGTGAAGCAATATCCTGCACAGAGCTGTCTCAAAGCAGCTTGAGTTCAACATGTGGGCTTTCCCAAGCAGGTCTATATTCCAGTTCCCTTAAAATACAGTGGTGGGACTGGGAATATGGCAGCTGGCACAGGTCCCTGCAGCCCAGCTGATGGCTCACCACCAAAGGTGCACAAGGGTTGGTTTCCACAGAGGGGTTTAACACAGTAAGAACAAAATTCCCACGTACCCAGAACACGCCTCCATTCCAGGCACAACACTGAAATATCCGGCTCACTATCCGGGGTTCACTGCGGAGCAACGGGAGAGAGACACATTTAGTAATACCCTGTATCCATGCTGGAATGGAAGAGAAGCAGAGCTTTCCTCCTGAGTTTTAAGCATTTACAGGGGAGCTCAGGGTTGGTTTGCCTCAAATCTCTCAGTGTAATAAAACTAGAGGGGTTTGGGAGCATTTTGTCCTTGGAAAAGGCTGGTTTTGGCTTCTCTCTCCTCACAATGTACCTATGGACATGCCAAGAGCACAGTCGAGATTTAATCCCAGTGTTTTCATCCTTAGTGGATGCAACTGGTAGAGATGGCTGTGGAACACAGCACAGCTGGGGAAAAAGAACCTGGATTCACCCTTGATGGACTGGGAGAAGGGAATTACCAGTCCTCAGGCCCCACACTCACTTCTCTTGCTTCTTCTCTTCCAAGTGAAACCTCCGCTGGGCCAGCGCGCTGTTGGCTCTCCTCCGCCTCTGCTCTTCCCTTTTCTGCTGGATGCGGGCATCCAGCTTCGAGATGGTGCAGATGCCCCAGATGGAGTCCTTAATTCCCTGTGGACATGAGGAGAGGCTGCAAACACTCCTTCCCACCTCCTGGTTATGGAAGGGGATGAGCCTTGCTGCCCGGAGCGCAGGAGGCAGCACCAGGCTCAGGCAGAGCCAGGGTTTGGAGTGCTGCCTGTTCTCCATAGCCTGGTGACCTAGATCACTGCCTGTTCCAGCAGCAGCCTCTCTTTGAAGGTGTGATTTCTCATCCAAAATCCACTATTTATAACCCAGAGAGTCACATCTCTCACAGCCCATTTCTTCTGCCTGGCAGAAAGCCCTTCTCCCCCCCGCCAGCCACTACAGGCCAATAAAATAGAATTACATCAAACATTCAGGATGTGCAAACCCCTCGTGGCCTGATCATACATCTGAGTGTGATGCTCGTGGCTTTACAGATGACAGCATCCCTGAAACAGCCTCGGAGCCACATCTGTGCAAACCTGTTAACAGAGAAGTGTGAAGAAGTCTCTGCCTCAGCTCCTGCTTTAAAAGACTTCTAGCAACACCTCTCTAGCACTTATTTCCACCTTTGGGACACATTTGTTATCAAACATTTCACTTCAAAATGAATTGTGAGAGCATTGTGAAATAACTGAGGAGAAGGACTTGGGGGTGTTGGTCCATGAGAAGCTCCCCATGACCTAACTTCAGTGCACTTTAGCCCAGAATCCCCCCGTGTGCTGGGCTGCACCCAAAGGAGCATGAGCAACAGGTCACGGAGAGGATTCTCCCCCTCTGTTGTGTTCTGGGGAGACCATCCCTGCAGTCCTGATCCAGCTCGGGGGCAGCAGCACAAGAGGGACCTGGAGCTGTTGGAGCGAGTCCAGAGGAGGCCATGGGGATGCTGCGAGGGCTGGAGCAGCTCTGCTCTGGGGCCAGGCTGGGAGAGCTGGGCTGGGCCAGCCTGGAGAAGAGGAGGCTCCTGAAGGGGAGACCTTAGAGCAGCTCCAGTGCCTAAAGGGGCTGCAGGAAACCTGGAGAGGGGCTTTGGACAAGGGATCTAGGGACAGGCCAAGGGGAATGGCTTTAACCTGCCAGAGGGGAGACTTAGGCAGATGAGCTCTTAGGCAGAAGCTCTTCCCTGTGAGGGTGCTGAGGTGGGGGCACAGGGTGCCCAGAGAAGCTGTGGCTGCCCCATCCCTGGCAGTGTTCAAGGCCAAGTTGGACACAGAGGCTTGGAGCAAGCTGCTCTCGTGGAAGGTGTCCCTGCCATGGCAGGGGTTGGAACTGGATGAGCTTTAAGGTCCTTTCCAACCCAAACCATTGGGTGATTCTAGGACCCAAATCCTTCTGCTTGAGGCCATGGCCAGTAAACACCAGTTTCTGAACATGAATTACTTCTTAGCATTCCCATCACCAACATTTTTGAGCCTGTGTTTATGCCTGGATGATACAAGATGGTGTGGGAGCACTGAGGTCACATGAAGCCTTATCACTGTGACTCTTTGCAACAGACACACTGCAGCCAGCTTGCGAAAACACTTGGGAAGCAACACATCCCACAGAGCTACCTCAATTCTAACAGCAGAAAGCCTGCTGACAGGTATCTCTGCCTGACTAAACTGAAGTCTTTGATTAACATACACTGAGAGTCCCTTTTCCTTCCAATTCTTTAATTCACCTTGGACGAAGCCACGGAAGGGAACAGGACCAGTCCCCATGACAAAGGAGCTGCAGTGCATGGACTCACCCTGACGAGGTCATGCAGGAAGGTTTTCACGCTGTCTGCCATCTCGACTCCAGCATCACCTCCAGTTCCAAAACTATCAACTACAGGGAGAGGGGAAAAGCCGAACCCAAACCTCTCTCATCCTGGAGGGATGGGAAACGGATGGAGCCTGTGGAGAGAGAAAACACAAAGGATCATGGCAGGCATTAACCACACAGTGGGATTCCAAGCTACTCCCACCAACAGGCTTCCAGCCCCCTCAAACACACAGGCAGAGAAAGGACCCATCCTGTGTCGTGGTACCTCATGTTAAAAACCTCAGTTTCAGGAACAGCATGGCCTGTAGTTCTATGCTAACACCTCACTGCACCACTCATTTTGGGAAGAGAAAAGCCAGCAGAGCCAGCCCAGGGAGGTGTGAAAACATATGTGTTAAGCCCAGCACTCAGTTAACACCATCCAGCTCCACACCTCCTCTGGCAGGGAAGAAACTCCAGGTTTGCACTCAGGAGCCTGACAAACCCAGGGCTGCTCTTTGAGCTGTCCCATCAGCTTTTGCCCAAAGCAGTAAGAACTCTCAACAGCCCTTTGCCAAAAACCTTGTGCTGAGTCTCTTGCTTCTTGTGAAGCGTTGCAGAAATAGGCTTTTGAGTTAAGGAAAAGAAAATATAAAGCACATGGAGCTTTTCCAATGGGATCCAAACTGATCGCTTCTCCTAGGCGGGAGCTCCCACAGCTCTGGAGCAGGCTGGTATCACAAGCCCCAACATGTCATGGGTGCTGTTGCTTTATAGAGTGCAGCACAGGGGATAAACGACTGAAATGATTAATTTTAAAACCGGATTTTATTTGGGTTATTCCAAGATAAACCCTGCCAGGGTTAGAACCCCACTCCCGTGAAGCGCGAACTCCAGGTGGGATGAAGCTGTGGAAGCAGAACCAGCCTCCAGCGTTACAAACATCAGGTTAATCACAGGCACTGCCACCCCAAAATGAAGCTTTTGGACCAGACACACTCAGATCCAGGGGGGGTTGTGTGTGAGGGGGTGACGGTGTCTCTGCTTTAGGAAGTGTCCATGGTCCAGGTCACACTGGCAGAGCCCCAGCAGAAACAAAAGCAAAAGAGAGTTTTCTCTTTGTTCCCGGCACCTTGGCCACGGAAACCTCTTCAGTGAGGCCCTACTCCTGCAATCAGCTCCTCCCGATGGGCGATTCCAGCGGTGGGGATCGCTGTGCAAAGAGGGGATCCTCACAGCACCCAGAGGTGCCCGGAGCTGCCTCACGGCAATGCTGGGGCACGGGCATCATCTCCACCCCACCCCCGTTACCTGGGGGATAGAGTTACCTCAGACCTGCGGCACTGGGGCCACCCCTGTAACTCCAGTGGGGGAGCACTGCTTCATCGCAGCTGTTCGCACGATCGCCCCAGGAATTGGAAGCAGGACACACACACACACACACAGACACACACACAGACACACAGAGACACACAGACACAGACACACAGACACACACACACACAGACACACAGACACACACACACAGAGACACACAGACACAGACACACACACAGACACACACAGACACACACAGACACAGGCACACAGACACACACACAGAGACACACAGACAGACACAGACACACACAGAGACACACACAGACACACACACACAGACACACACACACAGACACCACCACACAACAACGCGCGCCTGAAGCCACCGCCGCCCCCGTGATCCCCTGAAGCTGTTACCTCAGCGCGGCCCCCGCAGGGCCCAAAGTTACCTCAGCCTCTCCCCACGGATCCCTCCAGACCCCGCAGCACCCCAGGGCTCCGGGCACGGTTCCCACACGCTGTCCCCACGTCCCGTTCATCTCCCCCCCCCCATCGCCGCCACTCACCGCGGGCCGGGCTCACGGCGCTCACGGCCCAGCTCCAGCGGCCCGGCCGCCACAGCGCATGCGCCGGGCTCCCGCCGCGCAGCCGCCCTCCCCGCCCCGCGCAGGCGCGCTGCCGGCGGAGAGCCATTCCGCCGCACCGCCAGGGGGCGGCATGTGAGCGAGGGGTGATGGGGACACTTGGGGGTAATGGGAGGGAGATTGGGAGAGGATGGGGGTCATAGGGGATATTGGGGGTAATGGGAGGGATGTTGGGGGGTCATGTGGGATATTGGGGGTAATGTGGGGCAATGGGAGGGATGTTGGGGGGGTCATAGGGGGATATTGGAGGTAATGGGAGGGATGTTGGGGGGTCATAGGGGGACATTGGGGTAATGGAGACAGTGGGAGGGGTGTTGGGGGGTCATAGGGCGATATTGGGGGTAATGGGGGGCAATGGGAGGGATGTTGGGGGGTCATAGTGGGACATTGGGGGTAATGGGGACAGTGGGAGGGATGTTGGGGGGTCATAGGGGAATATTGGGGGTAATGGGAGGGATGTTGGGGGGCCATAGGGGGTATCGGGGGTAATGGGGACAGTAGGAGGGATGTTGGGGGGTCATAGGGGAATATTGGGGTAATGGGAGGGATGTTGGGGGGTCATAGGGGGATATTGGGGGTAATGGAAGGGATGTTGGGAGATCATAGGGGGATACTGGGGGTAATGGGAGGGATGTTGGGGGGTCATAGGGGGATACTGGGGGTAATAGGCGGCAATGGGAAGGATGTTGGGAGGTCATAGGGAGATATTGGGGGTAATGGGGACAGTGGGAGAGATGTTGGGGGGTCATAAGGGGATGTTGGGGTAATGAGGACAGTGGGGGGGATGTTGGGGGGTCACAGGGGGATATTAAGGGGTGATGGGGACATGGAGGAGTAATGGGGGCAATGGGAAGGATGTTGGGGAGCACTGGGAGAGAGGCTGGGAGGTCATGGGGGGATACTAGTGGGTAATGGGGACACGTGGGGCATTGGGTGACAATGGGGGAACACTGGGGGCCCTGGGTGGGAACGGAACGCAGTGGGGACACTGGGGGGGTGGGCAGTGAAGACACCAGAATGGGGGGGCAGCGGGGCTGGGGAGCACTGTGTGAGCAATAGGGGGTGCACTGGTGCGTGCCTGCTGTGTGCAGGGCAGAGCCGGGCGGCAGCAGGGGTGTCCCCATTCCCCCCATGTACTCCCCCCAGCACACTCCGCATCATCCCATTTATTGCTGCAGGGCACAGTGTGGGCCCCCACCCGTGCCTCAGTTTCCCCACGTCCATCACACCACCCCGCCTTCCACCAGCGGCTCCCCTTGCACCAGCCTCCTCCAGCCCAACCTGCTCAGGTCCAAGGTCTCGTATCGACCCTTGAGCACCAGCTCAGCCACGGCTCTGCCGGCTGCTGGCGCGTGCTGCAGCCCGTGACCGCTGAACCCAGCGGCCACGAGGAGGTTCTCCAGCCTGGGGTGAGGTCCCACCACCCCGTTGCGGTCGAAGGAGTTGTGGTCGTAGTAACCTGCCCAGGAGCCGCCGGGACGGAGGGAGGAGAAAGCTGGGACGCGCCGGGCCAGCCGCGGCCAGACCTGGTCCTGGAAGTAGCTGTGATCCACGGAGAGGTCGCTGGGATCCGGCTCCTCCTCCTAGGAAAAACAGGTTGCGAGGGAGTTAGAAAGAAAACTACAGAGAGAAACCACGTAAATAATGTATTAAAATACCATAAATCATCAATATAAATGGAGAGAAACCTCCCTTTGGGCGCACCTCGGGTGGGCTCATGCCGCCCAAGTAGTTGCCGGCAATGCCCTCACGGCGAAAGTAAGCACCAGTGGTGTCAATGAGGAATGGGCAGGATAAGCCAGGACCATCGTGACAGTGCCAGGAGAAGATGTACCTATAGGGATAAAGGAGATCCCGCCCCCAAAAAACATAGGGATGAGGGGGGGTGGGTTCTGCCTCAGAGCATCAAGGGGTGCATGGAAATGAAAGCATTGAGGGTTCACAGCATTCCTGACAATTGGAGGGGCACCCCAAAAGAAGGATCAAGGGGTCACCAGCCTTTGAAGATGGAGAGTGGTGAGTGCTGGGGTGTGAGATCCCCCCCAAAACCCCACTGAAGGCCTCACAGGCCCTTTGCAAAGGGATGGATGGTGGGTACCGGGACACAGCCACCATCCCCATAGAGCACAAACAGGTTCCAGGGTAATGCCAGGATGTGAACCCCACAATGTGACCCCCCAAATCCCACCCTCCCCACCTCTTCCGGGGCTGGATGGGCAGGGGGGGCTGGCGCAGTGCCTCAGGCAGCCCGGCTGCCTCCAGCAGTTCCCCGGCCCAGGCACCTGCCGCATTCACCACGATGGCGCAGGTCACGGGCTGGTACTCCAGGCTGTCCTGCATGTACACCTGGGGGGACACATACCCCACATGAGCCGGGGGGGGTCCTGCACACCCGTGGGGTGTCACTCCCCCTCTCAGGTATGTTCTGGGGGGGGGGACGGGACACGCTCACATGGATGCGTTTGATGCGCGCGGACAACAGGTCCGGTCCCTGTGGTGGCATCAAGTCCTCAGCCGAGGTGACAAAACCTGGAGGATCGGGGGGGTGAGGGGGTGACGCCCCCAGGGGACACCCCGCTCTGTGCATGTCCCCCCCCCTCACCTCGCACCTCCCCGGCGCAGCTGAGCACCCCCAGGGACGTGGCTTTGCGCCGCAGAGCGGTGAGGAGGGTCCAGGGGTCAAACCAGCCCTCGTCCTCCAGACCTGGGGGGGACACAGGGGGTGGGGGACGCCAGTGTGACCCCTCCAAACACACCCGAGTCTGGGGGGGAGGGGAAGAGCCCCCTTCCCCAAATTAAGGTGGGATGAATGATGCACCCAGTGGGGATGATTATATGGGATGGGGGTGAGGGTGGGAATGGATAAGGATGAGCACAGGGATGAAGATGGGGATCAGGATGGGGAATAAGGTGAGGATGGGGGTGAGAATGGGATGGGATGAGGATGGGGATGGTGATAGGAATGAGGATGAGGATACAGATAAGGATGAGGATCGGATGGGGTTGAGAATGGTGATAGGGATGGGGAACAGGATAAGAACTCAGAGGAGGATAAGGACAGGAAATAGGGTGAGGATGGAGACGGTGATATGGATGAGGATGGGTGGTGATAGGGTCCCCACGTACCATAGGATGCCACAGCCACGTCCTCTGTGTCTATCCATGGGAACTTCTCCTTCAGCTGAGTAGGTGACAGCAGTGTCACCTGCACCCCTTCCTCCCTGGGTAGAGCCAGCATGGGGGGGGTGGGGTCGGTGTCAGGATGAGAACCCCAAACCCAAAAACCTTTGATGGGGGGTACTCTGTGTGCGTGTCCCACCTCTGGACCTTGACAGTGGCCTCCAACCCATCAGCATCCTGCGGGGAGGCCAGGAAGAGGTATCCTGAAGGCTGGAACTGGATGTCGACGGGCGGCTCGTTCAGCACCCCAAGGTGCTCCTGTGAGGAGAGGGGGCGCCCATTGAGCAGGGCTGGACCTCCCCGCGCTGACACCACCCCCCCTCCCGGTGACCCCACGTACGTTGATATTGCGGAGAAAACAGGCTGAGAAACGGGACATGCGGATATTCTCCGGGAGGGAAAACTGCTGCCGGATGCCCCCAGCCGACAGCACCGTGGAAGCTCGGGAATACTGAAAGAGAGAAACACCCCCCCAGCATAGAGTGGTTCCCGGGGGGGCTGCCCAAGGTCATGCCCTGCCCCAGGAGGGGGTGCTCACCGTGGGGTCCCGCTCCACCACCAGCACTCTCATGCCGTGCCGCCGGGCCTCCAGCGCCTTCAGCCAGTAGGCTACGGACCAGCCCACCACGCCGCCCCCCACCACCACCACGTCGGCCTCTTCGGGGGGCCGCGGGTCCCGGGGCGCTCCCGGGGGGACCCAGCCCCCTGTGCCGGGCCCCAGCGCCGGCAGCTGAGCCTGCAGGGTCCGCCCCAGGCGCCTCAGGCTCAGACCCAGCTCTGATGGGGTACGGGGGGGTGTGTGTATGATGGGTTTGAGGGCAGCCCTGGGACACCCCAGTGCCCTCTGCATCCCCCGGAACACCCTGGACCCCCCAAACCCCCCCCCCGGCCCCCGTTCCCTGGGTGCACCCTCAGCATCCCGGGGCCTTTGGAACCACCAGAACCCACTGTACCCCCCCCCCCCCCATGGACTCCAGGGCCCCTTGCATCCCCCCCACTCTCCTCTGGGACCATCCTGCGACCCTCTAGGACCCCCCCCGGACTCCCTGCAGCCCCTTCGGGCTCTGCCCCAGCCCCGCTCTCACCCCGGAACATGTCCCCGGTGCTCAGGGCCCGGCACGGAGCCCCCCCCCGCCTCAGCGCGCTCGCCCCGCGCAGCATGGCCCCGGCCACGCCCCCAGCGACACTCCCCCCCTCGCTATTGGCTAACCCCGCGTCCCGCCTCCCTCCGTCCCCTCCTCCAATGGGGTGTGTTTTCCGGCGGAAGTAGGGTATACGGGAAGTGGGAGGGGGCAGGCGACGTGTGCGGGAGCCGGTCCCGCCGCCGCCGCCGCCATGTTGGACTTCTTCACCATCTTCAGCAAGGGCGGGCTCGTCCTGTGGTGCTTCCAGGGCGGCCCCGCCGCCACCGCGCCCGTCAACGCCCTCATCCGCTCCGTGCTGCTGCAGGTGCGCGGCGGCCGCGGGGGAACGGCGGCGGGGCCGCACCATCTGCCTGAGGGGGTTGGGGGGGAGGCGGGCGGGACCATTTCAGGGTGATGGGGGGGTGGGGTGGGGGTGGCCTCCTGCGTTCAGAGGGGGACCTGAACGGGGAGTGCTTGGAGGGGAGCGGGTGGGACACGGGCATCGTCATGTACTGGGGGTGGGATCATCCATTAGGGGGGTTAAGGGGGAAATGGATGGGGCCATCTGCTTGGGGAAAGGGGGGAGACAGGGGCGAGCCCGCCTGCCTGGGGACGGGGGTGAAATGACCCGTTCTGGGGGTGGGCTGACCCATATGGAGAACTGAGCCACAGGGGGAAGAAGGATGGGATCTTCTGCCCAGGGGTATGGGCTGGACCATTTTGAGGGAGGAAGGGGGGGGGGTAAGGATGATGGAGGGGGGTGTTTGCTCACTGCTGACACCAGTTTTCCAATGTCTCCTTGTCCCCAGGAGCGCGGTGGCAACAACTCTTTCACCCATGAAGCCCTCACACTCAAGTACAAGCTGGACAACCAGTTTGAGCTGGTGTTTGTGGTAAGGGATAGCCCCAGGTCACCCCAAAACCCCACAGAGGGGGTACCCCAGGAAGGGGGTTTTGACTGCCATGGGCTCTATCTTGACTCCCAGATTGCAGGATTTTGGGGATGATGGGGGTCTTGGCCACACACCGCCGTGGAGCTGCTAATTTTGATCGTCATTTAGATTCATTAAACCTCCAGGAGATGCTGCAGGGGTTGCTCTGCCCTAATGAAACCTTTGATTTTGACCACGTCTGTTTAAAACCAGCCAGAAATCACAGAACTGTAGAATGGTTTGGGTTGGAAAGGACCTTGAGATTAACCACTTCCAACCCCTGCCATGGGTAGGGATGTCTCACACTAGACCATGTTGCCCAAGGCTCTGTCCAACCTGGCCTTGAACACTGCCAGGGATGGGGCAGCCACAGCTTCTCTGGGCACCCTGGGCCAGTGCCTCAGCAACCTCACAGGGAAGAGCTTCTGCTTAATATCCAACCTGAACTTCCCCTGTTTCAGTTTGAACCCATCACCCCTTGTCCTATCACTGCAGTCCCTGATGAAGAGCCCCTCTCCAGCATCCTTGTAGCCCCCTTCAGACACTGGAAGTTGCTCTGAGGTCTCCCCGCAGCTTCTCTTCTCCAGGCTGAACAGCCCCAATGTTCTCAGCCTGGCTCCATATGGGAGGTGCTCCAGCCCTCGCAGCATCTCCATGGCCTCCTCTGGACTTGTTCCAACAGTATGTTGGGGACACCAGAACTGGACACAAGTGCTGCAAGGGGGGTCTCATGAGAGCAGAGTAGAGGGGCAGGATCACCTCCTTTGACCTGGTCACGCTCCTTTTGATGCAGCCCAGGATACGGTTGGTTTCTAGGCTGGGAGGACACACTGAAGCCGGCTCATATTCATTTTCTCATTGACCACCCCCAAGTCCTTCTCCACAGGGCTGCTCTGAATCTCTTCTCTGCCCATCCTGTAGCTGTGCCTGGGATTGCTCTGACCCAGGTGTAGGACCTTGCACTTTGCTTGGTTGAACTTCATGGGGTTGGCATCAGCCACCTCTCCAGTGTGTCCAGGTCCCTCTGGGTCCCATCCCTTCCTTCCAGCGTATCAACCGCACCACATAACTTAAGTGTGTTTGGCAGACTTGCTGAAGGCACATCAATCCCACTGTCCATGTCGCTGCAAAGATGTTGAACAGGATCACTCCCAGCACCGACCCCTGGGCCATCCCTTTACTTTAGGGAGTTGTAGAATGAATCACAGAATGGCTTGGGATGAAGGGACCTTAAAGCTCATCCAGTTTTGACCCCCTGCCACGGGCAGGGACACCTTCCACTAGAGCAGCTTTCTCCAAGCCCAGTCCAGCCTGGCCCTGAGTGTTTTAGTGCACTTCCTTGTCACCTGGCTGACCTTAACTCTCTAAATCCACACAGCCTCCATTTGCACCTGAAGATAAGCAAAACCTTCCCTGGTCTGCCACATAGCTTTGTTGCTGTGAAACAGCTAACCTGCTTTTATCAGCGTTGTCTTTTACAGTGAAGAGCACTGTATTGAACAGAGAGGTTTTCCCCTCCACGCCAGGCAGACTGTTGTTAAATGAGGTGGTAGACCAACGTCTTTCCCCTGTGCTGCTTCCCAGGTGGGGTTTCAGAAGATCCTGACTCTAACCTATGTGGACAAGTTGATAGACGACGTTCACAAGGAGTTCCGGGACAAGTACCGCAATGAGTTCCAGCAGAAGGGCACCTTGGGCCTCCTAAATGGCACCTTTGATTTTAAAGACGACTTCATGCGCCTCCTCCGGTAGCAGAACCTGGTTTTTCCTCCCACAATCCCTGTTTAGAGTGCAGGTAGAGCTGAAATCCAGGCTCTTAACGGGTGTCCTCTCCGCA
Organism: Pezoporus flaviventris; assembly: GCF_033815535.1. Lineage (NCBI taxonomy): Eukaryota > Metazoa > Chordata > Aves > Psittaciformes > Psittacidae > Pezoporus > Pezoporus flaviventris. The sequence continues at coordinate 274,945 of NW_026892739.1, read as the reverse complement.
GGGATGCAGAGGAGAGCAGTAAAGTCCGAGCTCCCACGGTAATGAAGACGTTTGAGCAGTCTCTGAAGTCTCAGAAGACTGTCAAGTGTATGATTGAAACCCGGGGGGAGAAACCAAAGGAGAAAGTCAAGAACAAGAAGAACAAAGGTTCCAAAAAGGAGGGTGAGTTTGTGGGAAAGAAAACCGGGGCCGGGAGGGAATAAACGTTCCAGACTTTTGTGTCTTTCCCAGTCCTCTTGTGCTTTGGAATGCTGGCCTGAGCTCATGTTGGGCTCTTTCCATCAGGAACTGAAGCTGTTGCAGCGCCTGGCAAAGCCTCTGCAGGTGACAAGCAGTCCTCTGGGGACAGGGAGGAGCTGACCAAGGATGAAATCCTGCAGAAGAACCGGGAGGAATTCTTCAGGAGACACATGAAAGCAGGGGAGAAGTCCAGGTGGGTGGCAAGGACGCGCTCAGGCGGCCTGTGGTCCAAACCCGCTGTCCCTCAGCCATGGCCGAGTCCCTCCAGCCTCTGGGGAGTCCCAAAATTCAAACCTTGCTTTCCCTTTTCCTTATTTCCCTGCTTGCTGGGAGGATTGGGAGAGGGCACACTCTGGGTCCTGGAGGTATAATGGCACTTGAGCCATTCTTTCCCTGGAAGAGCCAGGAAGCAGGAGTGCTGTGAGCAAAGGGCAGTGATGCATTGGTGCCTGGCTTGAGGTGAAGGGATCTGGTACAGGATCAAACATCGGATAATGAAACTGTGGAGTCTAAATCAACCAGGTTTAGCCTTAATTCCTGCCTTTTGGGGTTAATGCAGGCTTGTAATTCTCACATTTTCCAAGGAGGCCATTGCTGCCTTGCACTGAACAAACCACATTTCCTGTCTTTATTCCAGCAAATCTCCAAAGCCCGAGGCACAGAAGGAGAAAGGGAAGAAGCCCAGAGTGTGGGATCTGGAGAACTCTAATGCCAAAGTACTGGATTACAGTAACTCTGCTACCAACGGGAGCGCCGAGGCTTGTCCCGTGGAAGAATTTGACCCTGATGCAGTAAGGAAAAGCCAGGTCACTGTGTCCTGGGTTGTGCTGGGATCAGCTGGGCGTTGCGATCCCAGCCCATGGAGACTCTGGATGTGGCTGGAGCAGGGTGAGGGGGAGCAGTTGATGGTTTTCAGGGTGTCTTCTCCCCTCCTCACAGGCCCTGGGGGATAGGAATCGGGAGCCCGGCCGCCTCTACGACCTTGAGTATGAGAGCGATGAGGAAGCTGAAGAGGAGAAGGTTGTTCAGAACCCGTCAAAGCCCAGGTAGAGGCTCTTGCAGCCCCCATGTGTCACACACCTTGGTTTCTACCCTGTAACTCCTCTACTCTTAACTGGTTGAGAAGTAGGGACAAAGCGAAGCGGTGGTTGTCAGCTCGCCCCTTGAACCGAAAGGTGACCCCTCTTTTCCACAGTGTGAAGAAAGGTGGCCTGGGGGGCATGTTCGGCATGCTGAAAGGCCTGGTGGGCTCCAAGAGCTTGACAAGAGGGGACATGGACCCCGTATTGGAGAAGATGAAGGATCACTTGATTGGTAGGTCTGGGTCCGCTGAAAGCAGGTTAATTTGTGGTGGCTCCATGGGGTAGCACCCATGGTTTGGGATGTTCTTGCCCACAGGGACTGTGGTGGGTTCTTGTCTCACCCTCGACAGCGAATCAAAAGGGGGGTCAACGGTCTAGTCTGGTGGGGATCCTGCGTGGTGACTCCATGCTCCCCCCAACGCTGATGTCTGGTGCGCGTAACCTCAGCAGCACTCACTCTCCTCTCTCTGTCTCCCTCTTGAAGCTAAAAACGTGGCAGCTGAGATCGCGGTGCAGCTCTGTGAGTCAGTGGCCAAGAAACTGGAAGGGAAAGTGATGGGAACGTTCACCAGTAAGTGGTCATGAGGCCTCCTGCTCATGGTATGGGGCTCAGGAGCGTTCCCGGGTGTGACGGTGAGAGCTCATTCCACCTCCTCCTTCCCAGCGGTGACCTCGACAGTGAAGCAGGCCCTGCAGGAGGCTCTGGTCCAGATCCTGCAGCCCCAGCGCCGGGTGGATGTCCTCCGGGATGTCATGGATGCCCAGCGCCACCGCCGACCCTATGTGGTCACCTTCTGTGGCGTCAATGGTGTTGGGAAGTCCACCAACTTGGCCAAGGTTGGACACGGTGCTCCTGGTGAGGAGGTCAGGGTGAGGAGGTGAGGCTGTAGTTGCTGACGGGTGTTCCTTCTTCCTCTCTTTACTGCTTCAGATCTCGTTCTGGCTCATTGAGAATGGTTTCAGTGTCCTCATTGCTGCTTGTGACACGTTCCGGGCTGGAGCGGTGGAGCAGCTCCGCACCCACACTCGGCGCCTCAACGCCCTGCACCCTCCGGAGAGCCACGGTGGGCGCACCATGGTGCAGCTCTACGAGAAGGGCTACGGCAAGGACGCGGCCGGGATTGCCATGGAGGCCATCGCTTACGGTACACGCCAGGAACCGGTGGTGGGAGACGTTGTTCTGGGGGAACATCCTGCTCACTGGTGCCTCTTCATCTTCCCCAGCTCGGAACCAGGGCTTTGACGTGGTCCTGGTGGACACGGCGGGCCGCATGCAGGACAACGCGCCCTTGATGACGGCGTTGGCCAAACTGATCGCGGTCAACACTCCTGACCTGGTCCTGTTCGTTGGGGAAGCGCTGGTGGGAAACGAGGCGGTGGATCAGCTGGTGAGGGACCAGGCTTTGGGTCCTGGAAATAGAGTATCATCATCATTGTTATCCTTCCAGTATCTGCAGGGGGCTACAAGGATGCTGGAGAGGGGCTCTTCATCAGGGACTGTAGTGATAGGACAAGGGGTGATGGGTTCAAACTGAAACAGGGAAGGTTCAGGTTAGAGGTATGAAGTTCTTTACTGTGAGGTTGTTGAGGCGCTGGCACAGGGTGCCCAGAGAAGCTGTGGCTGCCCCATCCCTGGCAGTGTCCAAGGCCAGGTTGGACAGGTCTTGGAGCAAGCTGCTCTAATGGAAGGTGTTTGTGCCCATGGCAGGGGGTTGGAACTGGATAATCTCAAGGTCCTTTCCAACCCAAACCAGTCTGTGATTATGGGGGGAAAACTCTGCTTCTGTGGGTTTTATCAGGCATGTGGACAGGGGCAGCACCATAAATGAGTTTCTTGGATCCGTTTTTTTCCCTCAGGTCAAGTTCAACAAGGCCCTGGCTGATCACTCCATGGCCCAGACACCACGGCTCATTGATGGGATTGTCCTCACCAAGTTTGATACCATCGATGACAAGGTAAGGAGGCTGTTGAGACATCTCCACATGGAGCTTCCCCCTGGAGAGGCAGGAAGTGTCCAGCACAGGGTGCTTTGGTGCTGTCTCGGGTGGCATCTCTTCCCTTCCTCTTGCATTGCAACCCAATTCAGCGATGTGCTGAGTGAAGAGCAAGGAGGCAGAGTGGCTGATTGTGCTTGTTGTGCTTGGCAGGTCGGTGCTGCCATCTCCATGACCTACATCACAAGCAAGCCCATTGTTTTCGTTGGTACCGGACAGACCTACTGTGATCTGCGAAGCCTTAATGCCAAGGCCGTGGTCGCAGCGCTCATGAAGGCCTGAACCCCACCAATGGCTGTTGCAGATGTCCAAGAAGAACATGCTTTACCCTGTTCCCAGCTCGTCCTTCCCACAATGAAGGGATGCCAGCATGAAGGGAATGGTCCTGGGGGGTAAAATTCCCTTTATCCAGCAAAAGCCCTTCACCTGGATTCCTTCATTCTGGCTGAGGTGGTACAGGCTCCCTCGCAGGGAAGCTGAAGCCAGAGCTTTGTATTGTTCATGCTGCGAGGACCTGCTGTGCTTTTTTGGGGGGGTTGAAGGCTTTGGTTCCTTTGAGCTGCTTTTGGATTTCTTTTAGACCAGTTGAGGGAGGATGAGGAGGGATGGTATTTGCTGGTGCATAGGAAGAAAAACCCAGTTCATACTGGCAGATACTGGTGGTGGCTTTGGTGTTCTCCCCCTTTGAGTGCCTCTTGAGCCCGGTCTGAAGTGCTACACTGAGTAATACAAACCTCTGTTACAATGTCTTGTAGCTCCATATCGCAGATGTGCTCCAGTGCAATAAGTTGAATGCTGTCTGCTCAGAGACATAATTTATATGAAATAAACCTCATAATTTGTCCTCTGTGTGTAAATAACTCGCCTCCAGGCAGGACCTGCTCACTCCTTGGGGGTAGGGAGGAGACAAACCCTGGGTGAGGGGTTGGAGAGGGCAAGTGAATCACCCACCAGCCATAAGGTCGGTGAACAGGCTTTTAATAAAAGCTTCCTCATACAAAACTTACACAATAAAGACAGAGACTAAAGAAGTGGAACTTTAGGTAGGCAAAAAACCCATCAAGTCTGCCTGCGAGCTGTGGACTCAGGGCAGTTCCTCAGATGGTGCATCCTGGAAGGATGAAAGGGAATGAACGGGGAAAACACTACCGGTTTGTGTGGGGAGCAGCAGGGCTGTTCATGCAGTGATTTCATAAAGGTAAATCCCAAATCCAGCTACATTCACAGCAGGTTTTGGGGGAAGAAACCCCAAGCTCCAAGTGTTCAGTGGGCTAGAGTATCGATCCCTCCCATTCCATAAGATCCAGGACTTTCCCAGCACCCTGTGTGAAGCTGACACTGGCAGCTCCCCCGATCCCTGCAGTCACCATAGAGGGAATAGTTTAAGTGTCCTCTCTCCTCAAATCATATCTGCAGAAACCTTGAAGGTGTGTGCCAGCAGCTCTTGCTGAGATCAGTGTGAGTGTACGGAGGCAATGTAGGGATGCCAGGTAAAAGTGTGGGAGCTCTAAGCTACACACTCCTGTAATCCACCTTTAGCAGTTGCCAAGGACCAGGTTCCTCAAGGGAGCTGGTGGCTGTTTCATTGCAGAAGATTAACTCCCATTTCTGCCTCTTCTCTGGGCAATGCAGCTCCTCTGTATCTCCAGCAGCAAAGCTTCATCCCTCTTTTGTGACCCAAAAGAAGGGCTCAGAAGAGGGCGAGCCCCCCATGCTGGTCTGGTGGGTGCCATCTGTATGGCAATCCAAAAGCAGAGTGCAAATTCAGGGGACAGCACCAGAGGACAGCTCTGCCAACACAAGGCAGCCTGGTCCAAAGGCCAAGGAACTGGCTCCAAGCACTCTACACTGACTTGGGCTCTATCTGCACAGTGCATGCTGCTATAAACCACGAAGAGAACCTGCTGCCTTGGTGATGAATTGCTCCCTAAGCAATTCACCCTGATCTTGGGTGAATTCGAGTGTTCCCAGACTGTGATGAAGAGAAAAAGCTCTAAGAAATGACATTCCCTGGTGACAGAACAAATGAAACCGGTGTGCACATGTGAATTAATCAAGCACTTTGGGCTAATCAAAGGTGACTTCTCTTTAACAACCTGCAGCTCAACAGCAGATATTTGTGTGTGGCTTTTCCCAAGGGTGAGAGACAACTTCTCTCCCATTCTGTAATCTTATATCCTATCCACTACAGGGAAACAGTGCAGTGCAGAGCAAGGTATGTTACCTGCATTACCAACGTCTGCAGGTTGCTGCAGGTTCACCAAAGCTTGCTTGATCTCACACAGAGTCTTGGCAAGGGGAGAAGCTGCTATCAGGCTCTCCACCTCCAACTCGCTCAGGTAAGCCAACTGGACATCTAAACCTGAAGGAAACAGGGGGGCACTTTTAAGCCTAAAGGAAGAAGAGGCTCTTCGTGGCTGGGAGTCTACAACACATGTGAGGAATGAAACTCAAGGGGGGAAGCGATGCACAGTTCAACTGCTCAGCACCTGCTGACCGATGCCCAGCCCCAAGCAGTGATCAGCTCCTCCTGGCCAACTCCCCCCAATTTCTATCCTGAACATGATGTTCCATGGTATGGAATATCCCTTGGGCTAGTTGAGGTTCTGGCTCTGCTACCTCCTGGCTTCTTGTGCCCCTCCTCACCGGCAGGGCATGGAACACTGAGACGTTCTTGACACTGAGCAAGTGCTACTGAGCAACAACTAAACCATCGGTGTGTTACCAGCGTTATTCTCACACTAAATTCACAGCACAGCATTAGGAAGAGCACTAACTCTATCCCAGCCAAACCCAAGACACCAAATCATTGCCCTTACCGTGTTCTTCATGTCCAGGGAAGCTGAAAAAAACATCTTTCCCACTGAAGAGCTCCCACTGCTGAAGCAGTTCATGATCCTGTGGGGTAAAAAGGGCCCAGGAGTTAAAGAAATGGGCAAGTGGGAAAACTAGCAGGAAGGTGAGAGATGGCCCAACAAGACACCTGCAACTCACCTGCCCTTCCATTGCTTCTGATTTACCTTCACTGGCCAGGCTGTCCAGGGAGGGCACAACTGCCACCACATCCTGCCCTTGGACCTTCTGCTCCACGGCCCGCTTCAGGGACACATTCTTGTACAGAGCGTTCCCCAGCAGCATCTCGAGAGCTTTCATTAACTCTGTTGCCTCTTGCCATGGAGCACCTAATGTGAACCCAACAGGCACTTTCAGTGGACTCCTACAGAACCACATGAAGAACTGCAATGATCTCCAGAGCAAAACCAAGAGCACGAACCTTTGGAAATGCCACACAGTGCCTCCAAGCTGCCTCGTGCTGTAGCATTTCCAAAGAACTCCGTGCTTACCTGTTCCTAAGCTGTGCCTGGCTTCTCAATGAACTCACACGAAGACAGGCTGTCAGCTCTTACAGAGCTCCTACAGAACTACAGCACCACTGGAAGACAAGGTCTTGTGGGATGTCCTCTCATGTGTATGAGCCATCCACTGTACACATCACGCACTGTGCCACCCACCGATGCTCCCTGACACTGCTGCTCTCTTGCTCTGCACTTTGGCTCTCTCACCTGCTTGGGAGTTGTGTCCACAGTGCCCATCGCATTGTTCAGCACACGCTGCTGCCCTGCTGCTCTCTGCAGGTTTGTGCTCATGAGCCCTTTTCAAGTCTTCAGGGTCCAGTGCTTGCAGCATGTCCTGCTTACAGAGAACAGCAGTGTTCAACTCTGCAAGTCCCACAGTCCACCCATTCTGCTTCTTGTATAAAACCAGGAATTAGCACAACTATGTTATGCCAAAAGAAGGGACTGAAAGGAGCAAACTGCCACTGCAGGGGAACCATTTATCTTACAAACGTCGCAGTTGCAAGACTCCCTTCCCTCAGTTGTTTCCACACTGACCATGAGACTCTGGATCTGCAGGCTGACTCCATTGTAGAACACCAGCACGTCCATCCTGTGCTTGGCCAGCTGAGATGCCAGGTGCAAGTTCTGATCTTCCAGCTTATCATAGAGGGTGCGAACACTGAAATCCTCCAGAAGCCTCCGTGTCAAATGCTCTTCTGAAACACAAAGTGTCTGGGGAGTGGCCACAAGTCTTTATTTCCCACAAGGGGCACTGCCTGTCCATAGGAGGCAACAGCATGGTGTAGTGTGAAGGAGGAAAGCAGAAGAGGCAAGAGATGTAAGAGAAGGTCCCGTTCCTTAGTGAGGGGGAGGAGTGTTTCTATCACCTCCTAACTCAGGGTTTCTGCTCCTCTGTTCTCAGCATCACCATCGGCTGTGCTCTGGATTTTACTGTACCCTGTGAACATCCTGAAATTCCCAAGATGAGGTTTATTTCCCAAAGGCAAACAAGGCCAAAGAGGGCTGGCCACTGCCCTCCTAGGGAATAAAACACTGACCCATTCCATGACAGGAGGTTACAGTCCCCATCTGAGGAGATCAAATGAACCTAGAATGGAAATGTGTGTGGTGTGTGTAAATGTGCACACATGAGTACAGGACAGCCAAAGTGCCTGTGTGACCTTGGTGAGTAGGTATGAAAGTATCACACTAGAGAGCTAACAGAAGACAAAAGGATGGGCAGTAAACTGGCCCAGCACTTTACCTGCATTATGCACAGCTCCCTTCTCTTCAAAGCCAGCATCTTCTCCAGAAGCACGAGGACCGACTGTCTGATAGAACTGAAGGCTAAAAGGAATGACAGGAGAGGGAGAAGAGTATCTCATCCTCAGTAAAATCAGATCCTGCACTATCACCAGCCCAGTCCAAGCAGGAGGATAGGTTTCTTGGCTAGATTCTGAAGTCAAAACAAAGATGGACACAACAGAGCTGTTACACACCACGCTGCTGGTAACACCAACGAGCTCCCTGTGCAGTTAGAGACACAGCATACTGTAGAGCTGGCAAGAGGTCCAGCATCAGGGACTGAGAGTAATGCAACAGGACATGCTTTTGTACATCAGGGTGTCCTGATAGCTCCCGTGCAAAGGGGGTTTACCTGTCTTTAAGGAGGATGTACTCCGGTGGGATGTGTGGCTCACCCAGGCTCCTCCATCGTGGCTTCCAACCCTTCAGGGGGCTGATGATGGGCACAGCAGGCTGGAGCACTACAGCCAGGGTTGCCAGCACCACGGTTAAGGAGCCCAGAACAAAGAGAACTGCTGGGAAAGCCAAGAGGGATGGCAAGGAGGATGCAAGCCACACTTACATTTCTTGCTTTACTGTCCTCCCACTGATGGACACGGGACTGGTATGTGCACAGCACTTAAAGAGGCACAGCTTTGAGGAAAGACCTCGACTGCCCTTGTATTTAGCCTCGAGCAACCTTATAAATGATGCCTTTCATTTCAGCTGAGTTTAGCACTAAAACACTCTGGCACTTTCTGCCTTCAAGTCAAGGGAAACAAAGCCCTCACTTGAATTCTTCAAGCAGAGAGTGGGGAGAAGCACAACTGGTCCTTCCCTCTCTCACAGTGTTTTGGCTGTACCTGTGATAGTGGCCCAGTTAGGAGCCAAGTTCAGGTCCTGTTGCTTCAGAACTCCATGTCTGGCCAGCTGGAACAGAGAAGAGGGCTGGAAGGACACATCTCGGGGGTCACAACCCACGTTTGCTTCATTCACAGTCACGATCAGGAAGTGCTCCTGAATGGTCCTATCCCTGAAAACGTATGTCCCAGACTCCAGGAAAACATGGGCAAACCTGGAAGGGAGAAAGTAAGGAAGAAAAGGAAGGAAGGTTGATCCAAGCTTCCTTCAGCCTCCAGCTGTGCTGACAGTCAAATACATGAACACACCAAGCTGGCATTTTCACTGCTCACCGATCCCATGACACACTCACCCTCAAGTCCTGACCATGACATGTGCATATTAACCACAGCAGGCATTCTTACCAGGAGATGTTGAGGTGAGTCTCCTGGATGAGGTGGTCCAACCTTCGGAAGGCTCCAAAATCCCAGCCTGGGTTGCTGTTATAGAGATGCTGCTTCTGATAGACAGGGTAATGGCTGGATGCACGATCTGGGAATGGTTCAGCACAGTGTCAGCAACAGTGACCCACTTTCAGTCAGGACAGTTGATACTGGTCTGGCAAAGAACTATGGAGCTGCATTTCTCTTATGGGGCCATATGCAGGGCCAACTCCTTTGAGGTGTGCATTACTGCCCAACAACATCTTCTGCTTTCTAACAGAGGACAAATGATATTTTTATTCTGTAGAGATCCAGTCAAAAAGTGAAAAAGCACCATGTAAGTCACTAGGCTACAACTCTGGAGTCCCCCAAAGGCAGGAGAGACAGGGAGGTATCGGAATGTGCTCATATGCCGTGCTCCCAGATGTGGAGTCGTTGCTCTGGACACAAAGAGCACAGAGACCCAACAACACTCACTGTGGGAATCGATGCTGAGCTGGAAAAGGATCGTGTCTCCTGCTTCCAGGCATACTACTGGGTTAGGAACAAGGGGCAAGGTGTGGGTATCTGTGGAGGAAGCCCTCTGGATTCGATGACCTTTCTGTAGCAACTGATGTGATGAAAAGTCTCCTGGCATGGGCAAGAAACAGAATGAATTCTGCAGAATGAGGAGCTCTTGAAAACAGAGAACTCTCTCTTTGTATCTGTGGGCAATTACAGCTCACAAGGTCAAATTCTGCTCTCAGCCACACTACCATAAATGAGAAGCAACTGGAGTTAGGAGCCAGCAACTGGAGTTAGGAGCCAGCAACAGACCTGCCTTCGAGTGGAGTTTCCTTCTAGCTTCCTGGAAGGCCAGAATCATTCCACAGGCTGTACTTGACCTGCTCCCAGAGAGCCAGTGCAGGTCACCACTGGTTACTCCCACAGAGAACAAGATCTCTCCCAACTTTGTAAATAACTTGGACAATAAATTCCCTCTGTGCCAACTTGGAAGGAAATGAATGGCTTTGTCTGACTGGAACTTTGGGTCACCCTCAAGCCTTACCTGTGAGAAATGCATCCAGAGCATCTGTGCTGGAGGCAATGAAACCCAGCACTCCAGTGGGACTGAACAGAACCAAATGCACCCGCTGGCTTTTCTGCACGTGTTCATCTGGGCCCAGAACGTTTGCCACTTCCTGTTAAAAGCAGAGGCAACACTTGGCACTGATTCGAGCCTGGGTTGTGATCAGTGTCAGCTGTACCAGACTGCTCCACGGAGGGCTTTCGCCAGCCATTCAGAAGCTGTCATCTCTCAGCAGTGCAGAACCTGAGCAGTGAGAGTCTCTCCTCTCTACTCGCAGCTTTCCACCCTTGTGTAACCTCACACTTACCCACACTTCTCCTCTGTTCATCCTCAGCAGCAGCTCTCTATTGATGCCAAATCCCAAGGAGATCCGTGGGGCTCTCAGCAGACACAGTTGGTCACACAGTTCCTCAGCAGAGACATACTGCTTGCAGTGACATCTGTGCAGAGGACAAAAGGTCTTGATCATTTCCGATCTCTGAGCAAACAGCTATAACACACTGATGGTCAGGCTGACCCCAGTATCTTACAATCTACACTATGTCCATGGAAACCAGGATGGAGCAAGCTCACAGACCACCTCACCCAGCACTGCCTGCTATTCAGTGCCTGTGAAAGGCCAAAATGTAATACCCCACTCTCTAACAGGTATCTAATAGAGATCAAGTTCAGTCCTGTGGCAGTGTTATGCATCCCTCCCTAAAGTTCTGCTTTCAGTCAATGGCTGAAAGAAACAGAGTTTAACTTTAACACACCTCATTTCTGTGCAGTCCATGTCAGGAGGAGATTTTGCAATACGGAAGTTCCTCCACAAAAAGCTTAGAAGTATAATTTGACAAGAACTAGCTTTTAGTTGGCATTAAGCTAGTGTTTTAGTTGGCATTAAAGGTAGGGGGGGAATGAGGGTTGATTTCCTCAACCTGAGGCACATGGAGAAGGTCTACCTCGGAAAACATGAGCTCTGCCCACCCTCACCTTGTCCCTCAGTGTCATTCTGGTGTCTCTGCCCCTGACACCTCCCTCGGGATGCCCTGATGGGATCAGTAACTCAGAACTCACTGTGAGGCCCTTCTGGATGGCACTTACATGCCCAGCTCTGCATTCACCTCTCCCCCCGCGGGCCCGCAGGCAGGGGAGCAGTCGTACCGCTCGGGAAGCACGCACTGGCGTGTGGCTGCGAGCCGGACCGCTCCTGGAGCGCAGAGCTCATCCACCTGGAAGAGCAACCCCCGCCAGTGAGGGACACCCGAGCAGCTCCCACTGAGGGGCAGCACCCCGCAAATCCTCCCCCTGCAAGCTGCTGACGTTCAAGTAAAGGTAACCCCGCAAGGGCTGATAAAGACAACTTGGAAAGCAGGGAAGAAAGACCATGGCATCCCATCCAAGCTCCTCAAGCAGGGCTGACGAAGGACTCCATAGGAGCCATGTGGAAGCTTTAATTCCTGCATCTGTCATTTGTCTGTGACACTGTGTTGCTCCCCATTGCCACAGCATGGAAGAAGCATGCCTCCAACTCTTATGAATTTGGCAAAAGCAAGTGCCATTACCCTACACGGAACGGTCAAACAAAGCAGCTAAAGGACTTGTGTCTGCAGCAGCCCAGAGAACTGAACTCGGATTGAATGCACGCACCCTGAGACAGGGCCTGAAGCACCAAATCACCCTCCCTCCCCTTTGTATCACACAACAGCTCTGTTCTGAAGGCAAGCTTTACCTGGGGCCGGCAATCCTGATCGCTGTTGCTGTCAGGGTCCATCTTGCCTCTCTCATCATAGTAAATGTAACCTGCCTGGCAGATGCAGGAGGCATCCGACTGCTGGAAAGCCCGGTTCAGCCCGTGGCAGGTACAGCTGGTTGCACCTTAGAGAAGAGCAGCAGTGGCACATTGACAAACGCTCCACTCACTTGTACATTAAGCCATTAGGTAGGGTAAGGACTTAGTCAATGCTGCCTAGCCCGTCTCTTGTGCCTCAAATCCACCACAGTACACAAGGTAAGGCATTTGCCACCTACCTTCCAGTTTTCCAGCCTTCTCCCAAGCTGGATATGGTTCAGTGCCCAACTTTGGCACACCTATACTTAATGCAAGCTCCCCAGTGCAGGGCAAAAGTACTCTTGGCGAAGCTCCAATGTTTTCAAAGCAATGATAGAACAAGAATTAGTAGGGCTGCTCACCTCTTCCTTTGAAGGAGACAAATCCCCTTGGCTAAGAGTGTAAGAGGAAGAAAAGCTTTGGAAATGGAATTCTCCTTCTGGGTGGGACAGAGGCAGAGCAGTTGGTAGCACCAACAGCATCATGAGGATCCCAGGACTTGTGGCCCATCACGGAACCACAATGTGGGGAATCACATTTCTGGGTGATTTCCTTCCTGGTCTCTCAATAGAGGTGAAAGTTTCACTCACACACAGCGACTCACCGGGCCGAGAGGAGGAAGAGCTGCCGCAGGGGAAGCAGGCAGCCTGGGCAGGGAGGTGATTGAAGGTGCCAGCAGGACAGGCCTGGCAATCCTCTATGTGCTTTGCAAAGCTGCTGCTCCTGTGGGTCCCCGGGGGACAGGGCAGAGGGGCAGATGCCAGGGCAGGGCAGTAGTGGCCACTGGGACAAGGCTTCTTGTGGTAACTCTCACTGCCTGGAGACACAGACACTGCGTAGAGACTGAAGCACGTGCCAAGAGATAGGCAGAGGCCACTTATTGCCGTTGTACATATCCACACCTCTCTATCATAGAATCCCAGACTGGTTTGGGTTGGAAAGGACCTTAAGATCATCCAGTTCCAACCCCCTGCCATGGGCAGGGACACCTTCCACTAAACCATGTCACCCAAGGCTCTGTCCAACCTGGCCCTGGACACTGCCCAGGATGGGGCATTTACCATAGGCAGCTGTATATAAAGTTCACAAACATTCAATTTATTTCATTGATACTAAAATATAAATCTTCATTTCTTTGTCTTGCCTCTTTCACTGGTCAAATCCAATGGCAAGAGCGAGCAGACAAGATCTCCTTCATGGGAGCTCAACACACATCAGTGAAGTTCACACAGGATACCAGCCAACAGGCTTGCGGTACTCGTAAAGCTGTTCCTAACCCCTCAGGCTGCAAGCAGCAGAGGCTGTCACAGACTTTGAGCCCTTAGACTCACTCCTCTGGTAATACATTAACTCTGAACCTCTCAGCTAAGCCACAGAAGTAGGGAGAACACGGTTCCCAAGGGCCAGAGGGGTCATCCCCTGGGAGACAGGACATGGGTACCCAAACCACTCTGGGCTCCTTTCTCTTCATCCATAACCACCTACCACAATAAATGCTCCACAAAGTGATGTGACAGCCCACACCAGGGTTTATAACTGCGGAGCAGCAGAGCTTTGCCCACACAGAACTTAAAACTAGCAGTCTAAGCTGCTATTTCTTGCCTCCTTCCTCTGTGACAGCTCCTTTTACCTTGTGGGCATATGAAGCCTGCAGGGCAGGGCTGGCAGGGTGACATGATGAGGGGGTCACTGCGGTAGGTGCCTGCATCACAGATCCTGCAGAACTTCTCAGGCGAATCCCTTGGACCAGGCAAGCTGAGGGCCATGTACCCTCCTTCACAAGGCAGCGGATGGGCACTGCCTGGGGGGCAGTAGTAGGGAAACACACACCTGGGATGCAAAACAAGGAGGGAAGAAGGAAAAGTGTCTGGAAGGGTTTGGATTTCCGGATTCCATGGCCAGTGCTAACCGAGGGCAAAACTAAAAGTGGTTTTCACCTGGTTCCAGGCTCAAGCTAACAAGTAGAAATCATAAATCCCCCTTCTCAGCCTTAGCAGCCACCAAATCCATGACTGTTTTCTATTCCAGAGGTACCTTTGCTTCTGCACAGTGCACAAAGTCCATGCTTGAAGCATTAAAATGGGTTTTAGCACAGGCACATTTCACAATATTCAGTCCTTAGAAAGTTAAAGCTGGCTGCACCAAGCACCCCAGGTACTCACAGCTGCTCAGGGCTGTTGTATGTTGATGATCCTTCAGGACAGTAATACCCAGCAGGGCACACGGAAGGCAGGGCTGTGTGAGCAGCACAGTACAGGCCAGGCCTGCAAGGCTTTGGATTTACTGAACCTGGTGGAAAACAAGGGGAAACAGTGATTGATTCCAGCCAGAAATAGCTGGAAATAAAGAAAACAGGAGCATGGTCACGTCACCTGCTGGGCACTCATAGCCAGGTTTACAAGGTACTCCCTGGGTGTTAGGCAGCCCTGTCTCTGCTGGATCCGGGCAGAAGTATCCAGGTGAGCAGGGAGCACACTCTTCCAATGATTTTGCACCAGGCTGGATCCTGGAAGTGCCAGCTGGACAAAGGAAAGCATCCCCTTTACCTGGGCACCAGTATCCAGGGGGGCAGGGATAATCCTCAAACCCGGTCAGACCTGTTAGGAAGAGAAAGGAATGAAGACAGGGCCATGAGGGGGTTTAGAGAAGGGCTCTGAGTGCTATTGCATCTCAGGGAATCCTGTAACCAGCTCCAGAGGCGGAAAAAGGGTGGTTTTCACCTGGCACTCACCTGACAAAGGGCAGTGGTAGCCAGGAGGACAGGGTTGGCAATCTGTCAGGCTCTGAGCTCCTGGCAGCTTGCGGTAGGTTTGTGGAGGGCATTTCTGAGGTGCCAGGAGACTGCTGTGCTCACTGCCATTGCCTCCGAAGCAATAGTGTCCTGATGGGCATGGATAGGCCTCTGAGTCCCCTAGCAAGCAGAAAGCAGGGCTTTAAGGAGTCAGCTTTGCACTGTAATTGGAACACTTTCCTTCTCTGTCCTCGCTGGGT
Organism: Pezoporus flaviventris; assembly: GCF_033815535.1. Lineage (NCBI taxonomy): Eukaryota > Metazoa > Chordata > Aves > Psittaciformes > Psittacidae > Pezoporus > Pezoporus flaviventris. The sequence goes on along the minus strand of NW_026892739.1, from coordinate 259,850 downwards.
CCTTCCTGAACTCCTGCACAGATGTGCATAATCCACCTTCACAATCCAATCCCCTCTGACACAGGGAGACATCTGGAGCCTGGTTGTGGTTTCAGGCTCTCCCACATTTCCAGTGTTTGCTGGAACAGCACATTGTATTAAGAGCTCAGTGCCTTCTTCCTCTGCAGTCACTAGAACTCATCACTAGACAGTGTGCCTGCTGCAAGGACTGTTCCCCACTGCAGTATCTGGTCTCCTAGGCGTTCTCCTAGGCCAGCTTTCCAAAGCCATCACCAGACTCAAGGATACAAACTCTCCTTACAAACAATGCCCATTCCCTCCCCTCCCTGGTCAGCTCCAAGTTCCTACCTGCTTTGCACCAGTGGCCTGGTGGACAGGGGAGGCAGTCTCCTCTCTTCGCAGCTCCTGGAACACCTCTAATAGTATTCGCAGGACACGGTGTTGGTACCTCAGATCCCTCCAGGCAGTAGAAACCTACAGAAAGGGATGGCAAGGAGATGAAAATAAGATCTGAAAGCCCTCCAATGGCAAAAATGGCTCAGCAAGAGCCTCCTGTTGTTGTAGGATGAACACCTACACAGCTGTGGGGATGCTGCTGTGCATTTAGAGAGCCAAAACAGCTGCACCAGCAGTCTAGCACTATAAATTCAAGGCAGCCTTTAGGTCAGGCACACCTCTTTGTTCAAAAGGCACAAAACCAGAGGAAACCAATGAGCAATGACAGCTTCGCAGAAGGGATCACAATATGTTCTGCACGATAACAGATACTCTCCAGCAAGTCACTGTGCTTACACTTAACATACTACTGAGATCCTCACTTACCTGCAGGACACAGCCCTGCACACTCCTGACCCCAGCGGCACCCAGTCAGCAAGCGCCAGGAGAAGCTGTGGCCCTGGGGAGTGGATTGGGAGCTCCCAGCAAGGCAGAAGTATCCAGCAGCACATTTCCCCTCCAGCCGCCCATGCCTGGAGCAGAGAGAGCAGTGAAGAGGCTTTGTAGGACCTGCTGCTAATGATTTGGTGCAGGAAGAGATGCAATGAACTTGGCAATGAAAAAGACCTTCTTATGCTGATACGAGAGAGAAAACAGACCCATTTTGCCACTTACAGAACCATGCAGATAGCTTGAACCAGACAGTTCTCAGTTCAAATTCCACGAACATGGGCAAAGTGCTTTAGATGCAATTGTGGATGACTTTCCACGGGGCTGGAATTCCTGCATTACTTTCATGCTTTCAGAAGCACTACCTACTATCCCTTTCAGATGTATCAGACTGCTTTGAGGTGCCCCCAAAATTCATGGGTCCAACACCTCTGTACCCCAAAGCTGTGTCTATGCTTCTGTTTCTTTCCTTTGAACGAGAGATGTGGTAGAGAGCTGGGAGGAGCCTGGCATCGACTCATCAGCACAAAACAAGATGCCAAACTGCTTAAAACGGAGAGGAAAGATGCCAGATCGAAATGCATCCTAACCTGCAGTAGTGACCAGGTAAGCAAGGCAGGCATTCCTTCTCATTCCACAGGCCAGTCATATTTGCAGGAGTGAAGGTGCCTTCGGGACATGTGAGAGGAACCCTTGTGCCTGAAAGGGAGCCCACAGAGACAATAAAACCCCTGTTGTGCTCTGACAAGACTCTATAACGGAGGAGCTGACTCCCAGGAAGCAAGATGCCAACTACACCACATCTGCTCATTGCCACTTCCCATCACCTGGCTTACAGGATGACACACATTAGGTTTGTACAACTCCTGGGTCACAGTGAAGCCACAACATTGGGATCCTTGGTGTGCAAGTTCCAGTGTACCTGTAGGACAGTAGGAATGTGGGGGGCAGCGCCTGGGGTCTCCTGCCACCAGCTCCTGGCAGTAGAATCCTCTCTGGCACGGGATGCAGGCTGCAGAGCCGCTGGCTGGCTGGTACTCCCCAGCAGGGCACGGCGTTGGATGGGCTGCCCCGGAGCTGCAGAAGTGACCCTGGCAATGACAGGAGGAAGCGGATTGCATGGGGATAGGATCCGTATAAAGGGTGATCCCAGAACTGCCCAAGCAGCGTCCTGCGGGGATGTAATCAACAATTCCATGGCCTTTCACGACTGTGGGAAATGAAACCTCCTGCCTGGAGCTGAGACCCACCTCTCACCTTAGGGCAGAGAAAAGCTGTGGGGCTGACGGAGCTGAAGTTCACTGGGCAGTAAAACCCCTCAGCACAAGGTCCTGTTGGAGAGCTCAGCCCAACACCAGCACAGAAGGAGCCAGGGTAGCATGGCACACAGCTCTCCAGGGAGGCACCACCTGGGAGCAAACCAGAAGTGAAGGCCAGCAGGGAGATGATGAATGTACACCCAGTGCTGCCACAGCATCGTCAGCGCTTCTTTGGACTGATAACCCATTGCCACCCTCAGGCCTGACTGCCTGTGGACCACAGGAGAACCCTGTGGGTGAAGCCACACTCACCCGTGGCATTGTTCAGGGTCCCAGCTGGGCAGGCAACTGGGAAATGGGTGCCCTCTGGACAATAGTGCCCAAGTGGGCAGGGTCCACTGAGCGGGAATGCAGGTGTCCCACGTGGAACGGCATCAGTGGCTCCTCCTTCACAGTAGTAGCCAGCTGAACACAGACCTGCCATGGGGGGACAGAGAGGGCAGCAGTCACCAGCCCATGGCACGGCGGTCAGCGAGGGAGCACCTCCTCAACCCCCCACAAGAACCTGTGTTATCACTGGTGATATCCTGGGCCTTTGGTTTGCCTTCTCTCCTTCCCATCCATCTTTGGTCTCTATCACTGCCCTTCCTGACCTGCACTGACCTCATCTGGCATTTGCCTATTCTCCTCATTTCTCTAACTGGTTCCCCATATTCTGTCTTGTGTGGGAAGAGCTGTGGCTCTGCTCTTCATGCCTCCAACCTTTGCTTTTGGCCCAGTGACGCCTACTCCGTGCTTAAATGGGAAGGGAAGGATTTTGGAGGACAGAAAAGAGCAATAAAAGGGTTAAAAACATAGAATGAGAAAGGGGAAAAACCTAAGGGGGATAAGAGAAGTGATGCAGTTACATGAAAGCGACATCCAAAACAAATGCTCAGCTCGGAGAATGAAACAGAAATGACTGATAGGCACAGACAGAGGGCAGGGGGTGCGCTTCTATAGCCTTCACTACCTCTGTTCCCTGAGATACGTTCTCCACTTCCCCACATCCTTCAGCCCTGACTCTCCAACCCCCCTGTGGTGGGTGTCTGCTATGAACCAAACTCACCATCAGGTTCCCAGTTGGCATCTCCTCTGCAGTACCTCCCCACTGGGCACAGCCTGCAGGCGCTGCGGGCCAATGCCCCCTCCACAGTGTTCAGTGTCCCCTCGGGGCATGGCAGGGGGGCAGCAGTCTGAACTGGACAGTAGTAACCTGTAACATGGGGAGAGGGGAGTGAGGCACTGCTCAAAAAAGAAAGGAGAAGAGGTGGACACGTTGAGCTTGCTCCAAGGGCAAATACCCCATCCCCTGGAGTGAACCAGCGCCAGCAGTTGTGCAGGCATCAGTACCTCTTCCCATTGCCGCACACTCGTGTTGCTCACCTCTGGGGCAGCTCAGTGGCTCAACAGTGGCTGCCCTGCTGCAGGCCATACCAGCAGGGCAAGGCAGGCAGGCGCTGGCCCCAGGCACAGGGCTGAATGTGCCAGGCTCACAGGGCAGCTCTAGCACAGTGCCTGCAGGACAGTAGAAACCACTGGGACATCTGTATCCATGAATCCCATCAGAAGGGCAGGGAGCAGAGTTTCCTTCCAGGCAAACATAGCTGTAGAGAGAGAATTCAGACCTGAAACAAAGAGCTCACAGCCCTGTTCTGGGGAAATAGACGGGGGAGGCAATAACCAAGAACCAAGGGTCACCACAGTAGAATCACGGGAGGGTTTGGGTTGGAAGGGACCCTCAAAGCTCATCCTGTTCCAACCCCCTTCAATGAACAGGGACACCCTGCACTATAGCACGTTGCATAAGAAACATCCCTTGGAAACCCAGGTTATTTCAGTTTTGATAAAACCAGTGAAATAACTTCAAAGATTCTAAGGCAAATCCTGCTATTTTGCCCCAGGAAGCGAGTGTCTGCCCATACCCTGCGTTACACGGCAAGGTCTGGGCTGGATCAGACAGTCCTGCCCCACTGCAGTAGCGTCCAGCCGGGCAGGGCTGGCACTGCTCCTCTGCCTCCAGCCCCACCATGCTGGAGAGGGAGCCAGGAGGACAGGGCACAGGGTATTCTGTACCACGGGGACAGAAGTGCCCTGCAGGACAGATGTCATTCCCGGGCAGCCCAAGGCTGGAAGATTCCACCTGCATCAATAAAACAGAGGAGAGAAGTGTTACTGAGAGACTTGGCACCATGTGCTACAGACAAGGTTCTGGAAAGGGCACAGAGGAGCAGAGTTATAATATCCCAGATCGGTTTGGGTTAGAAGGGACCTTAAAACTCCTCCAGCTCCAACCCCTGCCACAGGCAGGGACCTCTTCCACTGGAGCAGCTTGCTCCAAGCCCCTGTGTCCAACCTGGCCTTGAACACTGCCAGGGATGGGGCAGACACAGCTTCTCTGGGCACCCTGTGCCAGCGCCTCAGCACTCTCACAGGGAAGAGCTTCTGCCTTATCTCCAACCTGAACTTGCCCTGTTTCAGTTTGAACCCATCACCCCTTGTCCTATCACTGCAGTCCCTGATGCAGAGCCCCTCTCCAGCATCCTTGTAGCCCCCTTCAGACACTGGAAGCTGCTCTGAGGTCTCCCCGTAGCTTCTCTTCTCCAGGCTGAACAGCCCCAGTGTTCTCAGCCTGGCTCCATACAGGAGGTGCTCCAGCCCCTGAGCATCCTCCTGGCCCCCTCCTCCTCCAACAGCTCCATCTCCTTCTGATGTTGAGGTCCTACAAGTCTGCTGCTACTGGAACTAAACAAAGACCACAGCTGGCACTGGCTGCCAAGATGTGGATATCCCATCCCTGTGTCATCTCCTGGAGGAGGTATTAGACATGACACCTCAGTGCAAGCTACACAGGGGTCTGAGCAGAGTTTATCTGTGGGCAGCAACACATTGCAGTGGACATCAAGAGCAGTGGCATGTCACTGCATCTGAGGAGCTCTCAAGGGCAGCGATAAAAGGCACAAGCAACCCCACAGAGAGCAGAAATGCTTGGAAAACGTTGCCCCAGAAGGGACAGGTCCCCATGTCACCGGGTTTACTGCGCTGCTGCCTGGCACTTACTCACCCTGTGTTTGAATGGGGCTGGGCTGATGGCTCCCTTGGCACAATGATAACCTGAATAGCAAAATCCAGATGGCTGTGACAGGCCTGGTGCTGAGCAATACATGCCTGCAAGGAGCAGAAAAGCAATCTCAGTGTGAGGGCCTGCACAGAAGATCGGCGGAGGAGTCAATAGCATGAAGGGAGAAGTATTCCTCATCCTTCCCATGTATGCCCCTGGGTTGCTTGTGCCAACTCCCTGCTCACCTGTGGGGCAGGGCTCACAGTCAGACTCATTGGTGGCACCACTCCTGGGGCCAAAGGTGCCCTTTGGACATGGGTGCTCCAAACTGGAGTTGGTGCCAGGCAGGCAGAAGTACCCAGCAGGACACACCTCAGGAGTATGCGCTCCAGAGCCTAGGACACAAGCACAGCACCTTGCTCAGGGGAGGTGACAGGAGCTGCCTATGGCTTTAGGAGCACAATCCCATCTAGGGAGCTGTGCAGCCCCATTCCGTGTGGTTCATCTTGTTGCATGCATGAGCAGTGACACAGTGAGAGCTTCGTAACTGGTATTTTCCTGGGCATGGAGCTTCTCTCCCCAAATAGGAGAAAGATTTGGCTTCAGCCTACTTGTTCACCCAACAACCCCATGGGCTTTGAAACGGGTTTTGCCTTCCATTCTTGGCAGAAACTGCTGCTCCTGCATGTCCCGTCCAACCCACACTGACTTAGCAGAACCTTAACAGAAGAAAGGCAGCATTCAGAATAACCTTTTATTGTCTGTGTCACTAACAGGCAGACTCAGCCCTAAACGACATGGAATCCCTTTTACCACAACACACAGCCCCCCCTTCACACTCCTCACAGGAGAGTCCTGCTGGGCAGAGGTCACAAAGTCCTTCCTCTCCTGGGACTGCTATGCCCCATTCTCACAGGGTATAGGAAAGGCAGATCCCACTGGGCAGTAAAAGCCCCGTGGGCAGTGATGGGGGTTACAGAAGTCTGGCCAGGGGTGCAGTTGTAGCCTGCAGAACATGGTCCTTCAGAACTGGTTTTACCCAGCTCTGCAACGACAAAAGCAAACCCCTTCCTCTTCCTTTGCCAGATCAAAGACAATGGAAACCCTTAGCTCCTGAAATCACCATCTCCATCATACATACATGCCTGTAATACATGTCAGAAAGCAGCAATTCTCTGAAGTTCAGCCTCAGACAAAGGACATCTTATTGTACAGGAAAGTAAGCTCTGAATTATCTGCCTGGTTTAACACAGGCTTCCAATTCAATGCTCAGCTGTGAGTGACGCTCTCAGTTGTGGCTCCAGCTCTGCTAGAAGCTTTGTGTTAGCTCAGTCAAGTCATTTCCTTCCTGTTGCTTCAATTCCTCACCTGAGAAAGTCAAAGCCTCTTTGTCTCACAGAAGGTGATGGGTGAAGCTCTTACTGTCAGCGTGACCACAGACATTGCAGTGCTGGCTGGGGAGCACAGAAACATCTTGCACAGCCAGATGGTAAGAACATCTGAGAAGCTGCAGAGACCCTGGCTGTTAGCGAGCACCAAGGGCCCGTTTGCTGAGCTATTTTGTTTTCCTGAGGCCAAAGACACAATGGGCATCTAGAAGATGTGGCTGAGCCAAGGGAGAAAGGTGTGATAACAAGCAAGAAGTGTTGCGGGTGACCTGAGACTGCTACCGAGATCCCAACGTGAGTTTTGGGAGACAAATGACTTGGGGTGTTTATATTGGTGTACATCCTGCATAAACTGCTGCTAACCAAAGAAGATGCGTGGCACTAACCGAGTTTCTTCTCCTGTACCTGCTAAGCATGAGCTTGTAAGGATAAAGCTGCAGTGGGTGTCTATCTTGGCTCACATTGTGTAACTCACCACTGCAGAAGTACCCAGCTGGGCAGGGCTGACAGGCTGCAGGCTGCCATTTCCCACTGTTCGGGTTGAAGCTTCCAGGACTGCAAGGGACTGGGGATTCAGAGCCTTCAGGACAGTAGAAGCCAGGGGGGCAGTGCTCCTGATCTGGCTGCGTGGCTCCACGGTGACAGAAATACCCAGCGTAACATGTTCCTGCAAGGGAGAAAAGCTCCTGCATTAGGTTTAAGCAATGAGAGAACATCAAGAAAGCCAATCCTGGGAGACAAGAAAGATGTCAGATGCACGCAATACACACCAGAAACACTGGCCAGGCCTTCTCCTTGGCAGAACCTCCCCGCAGGGCAGGGCACGCAGGCATTACCATGACCCATCCCAGCCTGAGGCAGAAAGGTGCCAGCGGGACACGGCTCTGGCTTGCTGCTGCCTGGTGGGCAGTAATGTCCTGCTGGGCAAAGGCTGCCTGCCTCTTCATGGGCAGGATTGGGGACTCGAGCCTCTGAAGTGCAGTAATACCCAGGCAAACAAGGACCACTTGGGGAGGAGAGTCCTAAAGACAAGCAGCATAAAACATAAGCCAGTGGTGTGATGTATATCACAGCTTCTGGACTAAACAACCCAGCCAAGCCTTGTCAGCACAATGATTGCAGTCTCTGATGGCCCCTTAAAAGCTCAATCCAGGGTCTTCGTATTCATTTACCAGGTAGCTAAAGGCTTAAAGAGCTTTCTAGATCATCTTCACAGACGGGGGGGCTTGCTCTATCCACTAAGAGGCAACCGAAAACTAATGAGTCCTAGAACCCAAGCTGCTTGGTTTGTGGTTCCATCATCTTTGCTTAACCAGACGCACCTCAATCTGCCTCTTTCATTCAGCTTACAAAAGACTGCAAAAGTCTTGGACGTGATCACAAAGAATCCTACTCAAGGGGTCCCAGAGCTCACTGCAAATGCTACTTCAAAGTCACATAAACCGCATACAGAAGAGCACCCACTGGAGAAACTTTTCGGCTCTGCTCCACACAAACCAGCCTAGGATTCTATGTAACCCATAGGTGATTCCTACCTGCACTGGCACAAAACATGCCTCCAGGACAAGGCTTGCATCCCCTGGCATTTTCCAGCCCAGTTTGGTTGCTGTAGGTGCCCTCTGGGCATGGGTATTGATTGGCAGCTTTTGTTCCTGGCAGGCAGTAGTACCCTGCTGCGCATTCTACTGCCTTGACCACACCATGTGGGAAGCTCTGGAGGTCACCTGGCTGGGCTTCTAGGGCACAGAACCTGCCCAAAAGAGCCCAAGTCTTGCCTCAGGCCAGAAGTCCTGCCAGAGGCCAAGAAACTTGTGCACAACAGTGACAGTCTAAGACTCCACAATAAAAGGAAGGTCAATTACATGGAAGGAAGTAAATGGAGAACCAAGATGCAACCTGTCAGGAGCATTTTGTCCATCCCAGCAGACAGAGCTCCCAGGATGGGTTTTCTATGGTTCACAGACTGTGGTACAGAAAAATGACACAATAAAGGGAAAGGTGATAACAGAAACAAGAAAACCAGCCCTGTGTATCAAAGGATGCAACACACAGAGCAGTCTAAGGCAGAGGGAAATGCACATGCTAATTCCTAAGGAAAGCATCAAGAGCAAGGAGAGAATCCACTTCACTTACATCCCTGCTGGGCATGTTTCACACTGGCTTTTCCCAGCCTGATCCTGGTATTTTCCAGAGGGACAGGGTATGGGCTCTGCGCTGCCAGTGGGGCAATAGTGACCCACAGGACACAAATAGTCTAGGAACAAAGAAAGAAACACACTTGTAATGTCACTGCTCTGCTTATGTGCTGAACAGCTCTATAGTGCCATGAGGGGAAGCACCACCACACACCTAGAACTGGAAGATTTAATAGGATATAAAATCTTTATAAAGCCATTCTGCACTGCCACATGGTTCAATAACTTCCCCTTCAGAGCCCCATGGATGTTTTTAATCCATCAGAATCTGAGTTACACTTATGCGTATATCACTCTTATGAAAGAGAGAATAGACAACTGCTTATGCATCTTCTTGCTCTCTTTCTAACAAAGGTGAAAATATCCCATGGAATAAACTTCTCTTGGGATATTGTTTTCAGCTTGGGTTTTGCCTTGGTAAGATCCCCTATTTTTCCGACTACATTTACACACAATTTACACACCACTAAACCTGTGTTGCAAACGCGTTTTAATCTAAAGAACTAGTCATTTCTAAACGTGACTTGAAAGCATAACTAAGGTCAGATTTTAAGCCCTGTGCCTCCTGTAGGTAAAGAACGACCCAAAGATTTCCTACCTGAATGCTGGGCTGACACAGAGCCCTCTGGGCAAAACCATCCTTCTTTACACAAGCCCTCTGGGGATCTCTGGCCATGCTGAGAGCAGAACCACCCTGGGGAGCAGGCCTGGCAATCCTGTGCTGACTGGCCCCCATCATGAGCCAAAAAGGAGCCTGGAAAGAAAAAGCCATCAAAAGCACATCCTCTTGTCATCCTAGACTAAAGGAAAAGAGCGGGAGCTGCTCACACAGTAACTAACTACACCAGCCCCAGAAACCTCCTGCAGAAGATGCCAAGAGGATGCTGGCAAGAAAGGAATCCAAAGGGAGTAGAGTCCCCTTGGAGAGTAGATGACAGGTTGGTCCTGAGTGCTGGCTGCGCTGAATTCCTCTTTATTTCTGGTCTGGACTGAGCAGTGCAACCACTTGTTTAATGTAACAGGAAAGAAACAAACATTCCACAGTCTTTCTCCTTCAACTTAACCATCTGTCTCATGAAGAGTGACGGTAAAGGACAGCTCTTGATGTGCAGGGAGGGTGGCAGTGGTGTGCTGGGCTGTGTGACCTCTCCTTCAGCATCATGTAGGCCACAAGCTGAGGCTTCTGAGGCAGTTTTGCAGCTACTCTCTGAGGACACATCTAGGACTGCTGTTCCCAATACAACAGCACTGGATTAGAGGATGAGCTTTGTGCTGATAGCAGCTGTCCCTTGGGGAAATAAAGGGGCAGCAGGACAATGGTACAGCCTCAGGCTCAGCAGTGCACTGGGAAGAGAAATGGTTGAATGCAGCAGCTGCCATCAAACCTACCTGGAGGACATGGAGATGGAGAAGAACTCCCTGCAGGACAGAAGTGGCCTCGAGGACAAATGTTCCCTCCTGCTCCATCCATGGGGTTTGGGAGCGTTGAGCCCCCTGTGCAGTAGAAGCCAGCCTCACAGGGACCTGATGGAGCTGAGAGCTCTGCTGTTGCACAGTATGAACCTGATGCAGGGGTAGAAGCAAGGCTGCCATCTAAGAGTGCTCAGAACCAGTCCCAGCACAAGACTGGAATTGCCTACTGCTCTTGGCAAAAGGGAGAGCAGCACACATGGGCAAAACCCCATTTCTGCAGGAAGCAAGCAGTCTTCTCCTACCTGGGGTGCAGGGAAGAGGAAGAAAGGACCCAGCAGGACAAAAGGTTCCTGCTTGGCACAAGCCAAGAGATCCAGAAGCTGGAGCTGCCATACCTGCTAATGGAAAAGACATAGACTGAGTTGAAACAGAAGAATTGAGAGTACTTAAACAGCTCAGGAAAACAGAACTAGAGTGCTGAAGGAAGGAAAGAAACAGGAAAGTAACCCACCCTGAACTGCCTGGACCCTACAGGTGACTCTGTAATGCCACCTTCTCAATAACAACAGCCATCATGCTCTACCATTCCCCTTTGTACCAGAGTGATTGCCAAGAAACACTGGTTTGCTTGATGTGGATCCAGGTGGACAAAACCATCCAGGCATGCACAGTCCATCTGGTCTTGTCAGGCCTGGCTTGGAACAGACCCTTCCGGGAGGACACAGCTGGCACTTGGAAGTATCCCAGATATTTAAAGCTTCGCTGTAGGTTCCAGGGGGACAGGGATACTGAGTGGCAAATTCTGTATTCCTGGGGCAATAGTGACCTAGGAAAGAAGAGAGAGGTTTCACAAAGGTTAACACGTGCTGGAGAATCACCAACCTAGACACAGCATTCTCTTCATCTGAGAAGGACTGATCCCAAGCTTCTCAGCTTTAGTGAGAAGGTCTCAAAGTGTACGATAAAGGTCAAAGCTGATGCTCTATTTACCATTTTCCTCATTCAGACAGGAGCCGAATCTCAAAAGAGCTTAAGTGCTTTGACCAAAGACATTGACCTGTCCATCTGCTGCATCATGCAACCAAGTCCAAGGGCAAATCCACTCCAAACAGCTGCCGGGGCATCTGCTAATCTCAGATTACCCAATCCCAAACTGTGCCGGGATGAGTGGGCAGAACGACCAGACCCACCTGCAGGACAGTCGGTGTAGTTTGCGGAAGCAGCCGTGCAGTAAAAGCCTTCTGGGCACTCCAAACACTGTGCCATGCTCCAGGATGGGCTGTAACTCCCCGCAGGGCACGGCTGGGCTCTGCTGCTCCCCACCTCACAGTAATGTCCCGGTGGACAGGGTCCTCCTCTGACCGTTGTCTTGCAAGAAGAACACCCCAGTTACAAGGCTACCAACTCAGGGGTGGCCCTTGCAAAGTGATTTGGGTCAAGCTCTCATGCCGATGAGAACCAGATGTGTTGTGTGAAATCCTGTGCTCATCCCTCAGGCTGCACGCCTATTCCTTTCCCAAAAGAAGGGATCAGAATTGTGCCCATAACTTGCTGGGATGGCCATTTGGAAGGTGGCCTCACCCTTTCACCATTCATAGTCTGCAGAAAGCTGAGGCATAACCTAGTGTTTGCTGAGTTATCACCTTTAAAGATTCTCACTGTATTTTGCCTAGGAGGGGGGCTGACAGATGCAATGTTCTCATCAAACTCCTGCACTCCTAACTTCTGGAATTCTAATCTGATACAGCATTTCACTCTGCTTTGCAGAATCAGTATGCAAATAGAGAGTTCTTTTTGGTCAGCTTTTAGATGTAAAAGCTGAAAGAAGGCCAACTGCCCCTTTTGCTATCAAGAAACCAGATGCACCGATGCACCCAATACACAACATAATGTAGTTAAGGGACAGTTCAATCAGGGGCAGAAGAACTAAGGTGACTTTATGGTCTTCAGTTCCACAGATACATTTTACACTATTCACAGTACAAGCACAGCTTACCCTGGGAGGTTTAGCAGAAATGGCTCCTCCACTGCAGTAAAACCCAGCCTCACATAATCCAGTTGGAGAAACAAGTCCAGTCCCATCACAGAAATACCCTGAAATGAAGAGGAACCACAAAAGGACCATAATGATACTGGTCGCATGAGACAGACAAACAGCAAGTGTGCAATGAGGAAATAATCACTGAAGCATCATGTTTGATAGCACCAACATCTATTCTCCTGGAGATGCTGTCACTGGGAATAGCTGCAAGTACAGAGCTTACATGCCTGAACAAACAGCACTCCTTGTATCATCTACAAGGGGCTGGAACTGGATGATCTTCAGGTCCTTTCCAACCCAAACCATTCTGTGATTCTGTGACTTTAGGATCTCCTAGTACAAAACCACATAGAGAAAAGGTGGAGAAAGGGAAGCTCACAGTGCAGATGCAGTCCCTTTATGCTCTACCCTGTATCTCTCCATGAAAGCAGTTGTTCATGATTGCTTGCTCTGGAACCACAAAGTGTCTCAGGAGCCCTGGAAATACTGGTGCTTGGCTAGAATCTCATTCATGCTTTCTTTTGATATTGTACCTGCATCACACAGGAGACAGTCCTTGATCCTAGTATTCCCAGTTGAGTTGCTGTAATAACCAGGAGGACATGGCTGTGGAAAGGCAGAGCCCATAGGACAGTAAGTCCCCTTTGGGCATGTGTTCCCCAGAAGACCATCTGTAGGTGCTGGAACAGAAACACCTCCTCTGCAGTAGAACCCAGCCAGACAAGGTCCTGTAACATGGGACTGCCCCACAAGTGCACAGTAGTGCCCTGAGAAAGCAATGCAATGCCGTTAGTAGGGGCAGGAAAACACCCCAGGTACTCCAGAGAGGAAGCTACACAAGTCACCCCTGAAGCTCAAGAACACTCCCAATTTTCATGCATTCTCCTGTCATATTGAGATGTCCTTATTTGCTGCTTGCCTGGGTCACAGGGGGTGCAGTGAGCCTTCAGGCTGCTTCCAGTCTGGGGGTTGTAAGTCCCTTTTGGACATGGGAACTGAGTGGCAGAAGCAGTACTTGGAGGGCAGTAGTGGCCAGCTGGACATTCATTCTCCATAAAGGAAGAGGAATTTGGGGGGCAGAAGAACCTAGTGCAAAGAGACATTAAAAAAAGAGAAGAAATAAGACATTTTCTAGCAACATTCCATCCACAAATACCTGAATAACAACTTAGTGGTGGGACCAGCCAGTCTAATGTGGTGTATTGACCACAAGAGACCTACTTATGCATATTTTACTACATTTTGAGTTGTTTCCTCCTCTGCCAAATTGATGGCATAATTGCAAAAGCCACAGAGACATAATTTCCTTAACTTGAGTCACAACACATCCAGGCTGCGATTCATCAACTTGTAAAAGTTAATCAAGGTCAAATCCAGGCAGTAATTGGAGATGAATCCCCACAGGAAAAAGCCAGACTCAGCATCAGGTGATACCCAAGATCCTCTTCCCCTTCAGCAGGCTTGTTGCCAAGGGAACAGTCTCTTCCTTTAGACATGGGAAAGGTTTATGGTGCTAGTGGTTTCCTTGCTCCAAATAACTTTCTGATCTAAATTCCAGTGTAGTTGTACCTGGATTTAGGACTTTGCCTGCTCCCACACTCAGCTGTAGCGTGGTTAAACAGAGCTCTGCTTCCTCACAGACAAGTGCTTTTCAGTGGTAAAAGAACTCATTTTCCCACCACACTCCTCTCCACGATGACTGGATAAACAATTATGCCTAATAGTCCCTTACTCACACCTAAAATGTGTGAGTATGGGACTCACACATGTAGGGGACTCAGTGTCTCACCCTTACCCTTTGGGACAGGGGAGGCAGCTGCCTTGCCTTGGTGAAGGGTTATAGGACCCTGCTGGACAAGCAAAAGGAAGAGCTGTGCCCTTGGGACAGAAATACCCTGGAAAAGAAAGAACAGACCAGAATCAGCAGCCTTTGGAACGTCAAAGACGACTCAGACATTTAAGCAGGACATTAACTCACCCTGGGGACAGGGCTGTGGCTTCTCTCCAGAGACACAGTGTTCCCCCTCCGGGCAAGCACGGCACTCCTCTCCATGGGTGTGTGGCATGTAGGAGCCAGGGGGGCATGGAGCTGGACTGCTGGATCCGAGAGGACAGAAGTGACTGCCTGGACACGGAGCTCCTGAGAGGCCATCAGTGGGAGCTGAGGACTGGGCCCCAGAGATGCAGTAGTACCTGCAGCCAAGAAAACATCCTTCATTTCCACAAGGCTAAGAAGAGCCCTTGTAGACCTCCTCTCTTGCAACACAGCATGTAAATGTGGGTGCTCTTCTACTCACCCTGGGCTGCAGGGTCCTGAGGGGGCTCTCTGCCCTGAGCTATTGCAGTAATATCCCCCAGGGCAAGGCTGGCACTCCTGCAAGCTCCTGCTGCCTTCACCACCAGCCCATGTGCCAGGAGGGCACTGCACTGGAAGCGGGGCACCTGGCAAAATACATTGTGCTGGAGTGAGGAAACACCACCTCATGCCTTCTGTGACTGATCAACAGCTCTGCTTTAGCAAAGCGCTCTTACCTTCAGGGCAATAATGACCAGGAGGACAAGGAAGTCCTGATTCTCCATCTTGGGGGGTTCTTACTCGGGCACCACTTTTGCACCAAAACCCCTCAGCACAATCTCCTAGAAAACAGAGTAACTGATACGAAATGCATGAATCTATTAAAAGATATCAAGAAGTTCTTGATAAGCGAATGGGATAGTTCACCTAGATCAGCATCCTAAAGTCCTAACACCAGTCCATCAGCCCCTGCCATGACTCTAACACCACTGAATACACTCAGGAGAGCAGCAATATACCTGTTGGGGCAGCAAGCCCAGAGAATTCACAGTATTTTCCTGGTGGGCACCTTTGGCATTCTGTGATTGCTTTCAGTTTTTGCCTTGGTCCAAAGGTTCCTGCAGGGCAGCTGTACTGAGTGCTGCTGTTTGTTCCTGCTGGGCAGTAAAACCCTCGTGGGCATGGGTAAAGGGTAAAATCAGTAACTGGCCCCTGCTGGTTGTTACAGTAATAGCCTGCAGGGGAAAAGAAAGCTACATTAGGAGATAGTTACTAGGAGATAGTAGCTATTGAGGTGCTGCTCATCAGGAGAGAGCAGGTTCTCCCAGGCACACATGTCTGAATTGCTTTAACCTCTAGTGGCCTTTTCACACAAAGCCAGAACTTGCTCTTCTCCAAGTCAGGAGAGGGAAACCACCAAGACAGGCAGCGAGACTCTCAACTTGCACCCATAGGAAGGCTCAGGAGTCAGCAGTAAGCAGCCATCTCTTGTATGATGCATGGAATTCCAATTGGAGACTGTGAAAACAGGGGTGCCTGCACAGCCTACAGCACCTTCTCGACTCCTGGCAGATCTCCCAGCAGGGGAATGGCTTTTCCACCTTTGACTTTTCCTCTCTAAACCACTGGCTCACACATTCATTTGAAGCTGTCCAATACACACAAACATACCTTCCTTTGAGCATGTGCCCAGAGGCTCGGTCTGTTTATCCATGACTTACCTTCCCAGCACTCTCCGGTCGGAGCAGTGAGGCCAGGTTCCTCACAATAGAAGCCAGAGGGGCAAGGCTGGCACTCCGAAAGCATTCTCCTCCCCTGGAGGCTGGAAAAGGTGCCAGCAGGGCAGAGCTTGGGTACTGCTGATGCTGCAGCTGCGAGGACAGAAGCAAGACAGAGAGAAATGAGCAGTGAAAGATGAAGGAGGTCGTTGCTGCGTTCAGGGCTTGGATGAACGTGCAGCAGCATGGAAACAGGGTCAGGGAAGCCATGCAGAGCTCAAACAGTGCTGCGTGGGAGAGGTCTGACATTAGGAGCTTCATTTAACAAGGGAAAATGAGGTGCAGCTGTTCACAATCCAAAGATGGAGGAGTTTGGGTGCTGAGACAAATCTATCACTCCCCACTTTCAAAGAACAGGCCAGGGGGGAAACTAGGGGAAGAATCAGAGTCTTTAGGCAGTAGCAAGTTGGCCACCACACTTCCAAAATCAGCCCCAGTGATTTCAGATATTGCATGACATGAAATTTTCTGTATTTCAGACATTAAGTGACATGAAATTTTTACTCCTGCCGGATACCTACTGCAGTAAGTGCCCCCAGGGCAGATATTCCCAGTCACACCATCTGTTGGGTTAGGGATTGTTGCTCCAGCTTTACAGTAAAAACCAGCAGTACATTCCCCACTGGGCACAGACAGACCTGGAAGACAGAGGGGATAATGGCACTCAGAGCACTTAGATAAAGGAAGGAAAGCAGGAAAAACACCCACTCGAAGCATCCCTCTGGAAGACACCAAAGGCATCTCACAAGCACCATCACAGCTCTACAGAAACATCAGGATAAAATCAGCTCCTGTTTAACACATGGAAGGAATACTGAAAGGAAGGAAAAGGAGCAGGAGAAAATGAAGCAGCATTTTGTCTGTATCCCAGCATCTGCAGGCACACAGAATACAGGGAATTTTGTCAGGAGACCCTGATACTCCATGTCTATGAACCTATAGCCACCTGTGTTCCCATCGGTCCTCGAAGATGGCCATGGAGGCAGTGACTCACTTGAAGACACACAGCAAATTCTGGGAAAACCAGGTTTATCATCCAGAAACAAAACTAGCTTTAGGGTCCTCTAGTGAGTTCTGAAATAACAAACATTTCCCTGCCCACACAATGCCTTCATTTTAACACCCCTCAAACCAGATCACTCCTGCTTTGCAAACACACAGACCTGAGGCATTGCAGTAAAACCCTGGAGGACAAGGAAGTGGCTCTGGGCTTCCTTTGGGGCAATAGAAACCAGCTGTGCACTTCCCTCCAGTGGCGGTGGCTGGGCAGAGGCAGTTGGTATTGGTGTAGTTATCCAGATCAAAAGGCCGTGAGGTCCAAGCAGCTGAGATGCAAAACCAACCTGAGAACAAAAAACGCCACTGAGAAGCTCTAGCAATGACAGAGCCCCAGGAATTCTCATGAATAACCCATCCTGGATGGTTTTGCTGCAGGACACAAGCATCAGCCTCCCAAAACTATGCTGTCCCCAAGTGCTGGGCAATGCAAAAGCCACAGAGATCCAGTCTCACCTGCATCACACATGCCTGAGGCAGCTGTCAAGTTCTCCTTCCCACAGTAGTGCCCAGGAGGACAGGGCAAGCAGCTATCCAAGCTCTGTGTCATGGGATCAGGGTTATAGTAGCCCCGCGGACAGGGGAACTCAGTAGCAAACCTGGTTCCTTTGGAATAAAAAGAGCAAATGGCTTTCATGGACTATAAATACTACCTTGGCTACCAATCCTGCTGTATCACTTCATGTAGCATCCTATGGTTCGGGGTCATCTTTGCCCAT
This sequence comes from Pezoporus flaviventris, assembly GCF_033815535.1. NCBI lineage: Eukaryota > Metazoa > Chordata > Aves > Psittaciformes > Psittacidae > Pezoporus > Pezoporus flaviventris. The sequence goes on along the minus strand of NW_026892739.1, from coordinate 242,221 downwards.
TTATGTCACTGCTGACCTTCACAGTGCACAGCTTGCCCTTCACGGCCAGGCAGACAGTGCTGTTTGGTTTGCCTTTAAGGCTCAAACAACAGCCATAGCTGTGGTTTCCAGGGTTGGGGTTTCTTCCTGTGAAGAACCAGACTGACACTTAAACCTTTGGTCCACAGAGACAATTTCTTGGCCCATGGATTGCCTTGTCCCCCAGGACCCATCTCACCTTTGGGGCAGTAAAAGCCAGCTGGGCAAGGGTTCATACTGTAGCTGGTGGAGTTTTCTGGGCAGTAGTAGCCTGCAGCACAAGGGAAGCATGCAGCTTGTCTGGTGAGGTTGTTGTAAGTCCCTGCAAGGCAGGGCAAGGGAAAGCTGCTTCCTTCTGGGCAGAAGTGGCTCACAGGACAAGGACCTCCTTTCTCCCACATACCTAGAGCACAGAAAGCACAAAAACATGGCCCACAAAGGGAGCTGCTGAGGGAGGGACAATGCTAACAAAGGTCCAGCAAGAAAGATGTTGTCTTCTCTGGGATCCCAGAAGACAGATCAACACAGTAACTAGAATGACCACTTTGGAACTCTCTGATGCTGTGTTACCGTGCCTCTTCTCTCCTTGCTTCACAGGCAAAGCCACAACAAATCATACTGAACAGATCAGCCTTCTAAATGCTCTGCTTCGCATCCACCAAGAATTCTGGAGAACATGGAATTCGCTATGAAAGATTTGTAACTCTTCCCTGGAAATTCTTATTTCTGAGACACAATAAAATGACCAGGAGCAACCAGGCTACGTCCATTACAGGCACAACAGGAACTGCCTGGGGCCAAACCCCCTCAGCATTGCACACAGACAAATGAAGACACCGGCGTTCGTTCACCCAGGGCAGCTCACCATGTGGTGATGGTGAGGAAGCTCCACTCGAGCAGTAGTAGCCAGCTGAGCAGGGTCCTGAGGGTGCTGTGAGGCCAGCAGAGCTGCAGTAATAGCCAGATGGACACACTGTGCAGCTGGAGTCCTGCCTGTTGTAGAGCCTGGTGAGGGACACAAGCAGGCTTTCTGTTGGCAGGAGCACAAGTTCAGCAGTAGACCACTGATACCTACAGCTCTGGACAAGTGAAAGCACCCAGGAGGCTTTTGTGATCAATGCCATGTGTCTAATGAGCCTTGCTGAGTTGTACTTTGCTACTTAAAGGACTAAGGGAGAAACCAAAAGGAAAAGGATAACACCAATGAGCACCAGCAGAACCAAGAAGACTACTTACCTGTCAGAGTAAGTGCCCACAGGGCATTGCTGGGGGATGCTTGTGCCAGCTGGGCAGAAGTGGCCAGGGGGGCATGGACCACCAGTGCTCGTGTTTGTGGCTCCATTAGGGTTTGGGACACTTGCTCCTACATGAGGAAGGTAAACCAAAGGTGTCCTGAATGACACGGGTGACTGTTCCTGCCTAAAGAAACATTTCCACAGCTGACAGAAGAGAGCAGCTGGTGATTGTTACTTAGGCCAATCTATAGTGGAATGGAATAACTAACAGCAAGTACCAGGGGGAACAGAACCATTTGGATGGCTTAGTCCACCACAGACCTACTCCTCTAAAAGCTGAGATGTCAGGGAGAAGGAGACAGTGACCACACATGATACAATTGCACTTAAACCCCTATACAGATTTAACTATAGCTCACAAAATACCTCCCTAGCATGTATCATCACTCTCCAGTGTATAGCCAGGAAAACATACTCAGAAGAGAATAAACTCATCTGAGTTCCCACTGCTGCAACCAGGACTAAAAGTGACCCCAAATGTCCACCTTCCATGCTAAACTGAGAGTCATCTGTTTGTTGAAGGGCCAGTATGTACAGAAGCTATTTAAGTTATATGGGAATAGTGAGAGCATCTATGGAGCCTGCCATCCACATTGCAAAGCATGGATCTGAATGCTGATCACAGCAGAGCTGACTGCCTTCTGCGCTTGACCTGAAAGAGATCCCAAAGAAGGGGTGAGCTGCCCAAACCAGCCACAACCAGAGAGCAAGGCCTCTAGGAAATTTGTATTTGTGTGGTTTTCAGCTCTCATCTCGGACTTCTCTTAATAATTCCAAGCACATAAGAACTTAGAAGTAAAGTAAATGTCAGGATCCCTATGAAATCACCCAAACTCAGGACCCGTGGTTCCATGAGAGGTATCAAGCACTAATCCTCAGCAGCGTGGTTGCAGCATGCAGCACAGAGAACATTCAGTGCTGCTGAATATAGTGCAGGGGGACTGAATGACGTTGCCACCATCTTCCTGTCTGTAGTCCTTTGTCCCTACAAATCCAAGCCCTTATCCTATGCAAACACCAACTGCAAGCTGCCAGGAAACTTGCTCACAACAGTCAAATCCCTATGGTAATGACTTTCTTGAGTCTGCTTCTTGTAGTTTTCCTCCCCAAGTCCTTCTAGTAGGCTCAGAAAGCAGGTATCTAAATTGAGAAACTTATGATGGGACTGATGATAACCTTATCACATTGCTTTATTCCTCAGGACCACCCTGGCACTGTCTGTAATAAAAACATGGGAAAGATTGTACAGAGAATGTACAAAACCTGATTCCTACAGGGAATTCCTTTTCGCTTCTCTTTTTTGCCCTGTGAGCTCTAAATTCAGTACCTGCTGTGCAGAAGAATCCTGGCCAACAGGGACCACTTGGAGAGGATAATCCCCATTCTCCACAGAACATCCCTAGAAGACCACAGAGGGAAAATAGCATCAAGTATGGGTAAACAGGGAGAACAGCCAGGAGAGCTGCTGTGCTGCACACACGCATCGGGAGGCAAAAGGGAAGACTGGGAGAGCCAGTCCCTCAGCAGCAGCACAACAGGGACAGAACCACATCCCAGCCCAGCTCATGCTCCTCTGGGAAACCCTGAGTGTAACCCAACCTTCTGCAGGGCCTCAGGGAAACCTGTGGCTCACTGGGGACACTGTCAGTGGGATAAGGAACCTCCTGGACTGTGTACTTTGATGTCTGTATTCCCTAGAGCTGAAACATGCATCAGTGGCTTAGGAAAAGGGATATTCAGAGATATCACCCTCTTAGACACTGCTCTACACTGACAGAGCCATCTCCTCACCTGCAGGGCAGTGCTGACACCTCTCAGCCTGGCTGAGGCCATAGGAGGGGTTGTAGGTCCCAGGGGGACAGGGATAAAAGCTGATTCCAGTGTTCTGAGGGCAATAGAAGCCAGGAGGACAGCGACGGCGCAGTCCACTTGAGCAGTGGAACCCAGCAGGGCAAGGGAAGCATCTGTCTTGACCTGTGAAGGAAGGAGAGGAATTAAAATGAACCATGTAATGAAGTGGAAGGAAAACACCACGTACACAGCTTCGCTCTGCCTTAGGAAGCAGGAATGGAAACGAAGTTATTCCGTAAGCCCTCCTGCTATAACTGCCCTTCCAACACAAACCAGGAGAGTTTGATTCAGCTTCTTAACTCCACCAGCCCCAGAGTGCCAGTAACCTCCACACCTCACCGCAGGCAGAACAGCAAGGAAAGGCAGTGAACCGCTTACCAGCTGTCTGTGCACCTACTGCTCCAATCCTCACCCATGAGCTGTCTGCCAGGGTGAAATACATTCCCCGTGTGACACAAGGGAAAAAACAACACCCCCCCGACCCCTTTCTTTACTCCCCCCCATTGAATGCTGATAATGGCCAGGAGCTCTCAGGACACTCTTGGACGCAGACAAGTAACACAATTGGTGTTTTCTACATCCCCCAGGTCACAGACAAGTTGCAAAGCTCCAGTTCCTGACCTGTTGCATTGCTGTATTCTCCACTGGGGCAGGGAGAAGGGGCTGCTGAGCCTGCAGGGCAGAAATGTCCTCGAGGACAGAGATCTCCAGTGATCCCATCCTCTGGCTTTGCGGTCTTTGTCCTTCCTGCGCAGTAATAGCCTTAAAGCAGAAGACATTTGAGTCCTGTCTCTGATCCAGAGCCAAGGGAGTTTTTAAGAAGCTGAAGGAGCTTTGTCTGGCTTTGTCTCACCTCGTGCACAAAGTCCCTCAGGAGCAGCCTGCCCAGACATGTTGCAGAAAAACCCAGGAGCACAAGGCAGGCACCAAGTGGCATCCTGGGCTCCTCTCTGTGCATTCCAGGTGCCAGCAGGACATGGCATCTCTTTTGGGTGGGTTGTGCCAGCAGGGCAATAATGTCCTTGTGGGCAGAGATCTCCAACTGGAAGCCCCATCTGAAGCGAGGAAAATTACCTTAATGTGGTTTACAAAAGGTTTTGTAGTGCCAAAAGGCGTGATGCAATGTGAGATATTCAGTACTCACGGGTGTGGAGGTGCTGGAACCTTGAAGGCAGTAATACCCTGGCTGACAATGTCCTTCTGGCTCAGTCAGAGCAGCCCTGCTGCAGTACATGCCTGCTGGGCAGGGCTTGCAAGAACCTGCCCTGGCTACATCAGTGTAGGTTCCCTGCACAGAGAGAACCAGTGAATGTCCTCTGCCAAGGGGCTGGGAGCCTGCAGAAAATCACTGCTTGAGACCCAAGTTCACATTCGACTCTTACCACTGGGCATGGGAGAGGGAAGGAACTGCCAGCCAAGCAAAAATGCCCTTTGGGACAATCCTGGGGTGCAGCCAGGCCTGCCTCACTGCAGAATGTACCCTCTGGACAGTCCCGACAAAGAGCCTGAGCACGAGCCTAAAGGGGGAACACAGAAAGCACTTGGCAGATGTGGGGTATTGCTGCTTGCCCCATGAATCAGTGAACTTTGCACACTCTCCCAGCTCCCTACTACGGAATGAGCACCCTGAAGCAAATGAACTGCAGTCAGTCCCAATGCAACAGACCTGTGGGATCTGAAGAGCACCTTCCACCACTAAAGCAGTGGCAAGCACAGAGCTCTTCTGTTGTAGGGTAAAAGCAAAGGAGGTGGTGATTACCCAATGCAGGAGAAAACCCAGGTCCGCTTTTCTTAAGGTGACCACTTACAACCACTTCCTGCGTTTCTGTTCCAACACTGGACAGTTTCCAAGGGTTCTGATGCCCCCCCCCCCCCCCCAAGTACATTACACAGGGTATACTAACAGACTTACAGGCTGGAAGCTGCCAAGAGGACATGGTTCTGGCTTGAAAGCTCCTGGTAAGGAATAATGCCCTTCCATCACCACTTGCTGAAGAGCACTTTTGGCACCTCCTGTGCAAAAGTAGCCAGCTTCACAGGGTCCTGAGGGAGCTTGATTGTTTGTCCCATCACAATACAGGCTATGTGGGGAAAAACAGACACCGTGGGTACAATAGTTCCTTTTGTCACTGCATAATACAGTCTCAGTACAAAAATATCCCTGCTGTCTATCTGGAATCTTGGAGACCTGTTTCTTGAAAGGGAGTTACAGAGGATACGTGTCACTTCTCACACATGTGTTTTAAGGACCATAACCTCTCAGATTCAGTAGCTGTACCCTGGGAAGAATCCTCCCCTCTACAAGCAGGGAGCAGCATCTGCATCTACTTCTGACTAAAGGCCTTACAAACACCCAAGTGTTGGTTTTCTTCAAACCTGCTCTGCAGCTCTGGGCTAAAAATACTTAAGAAAGCCACTCTGACGGCATTCCCTCCAGCTTCTGCACAGAACAGGAATTCCAGAGCAGTCTCCTGCTCGGTTTTCCTGCCTACCTCTCCTGGGAAAACAGAGTGAAGTAAAAAAATAGAGGGATAAGCTCTTTGAATTTGGATTCTCCCAGAGCTCTGGACTGCACCTCATGGAGTCCTACAGCACCTGAAAGTCACCGTCCCTCACTGGCCTTGTGCTGCACGTACTCAAAGCACGCTCACGGGGAAGTGAAAGCCACCACAATCCATTCCTTTGCCTTCCAAATCAGTGATGTCATTTTGGTGCCGTTAAAAGGAATGCAACAGGGTGGTGAATTACACTGTCTGCTAACGTAACATCAGTATCAGGGAGGATGTTTAGGCAGGAGCTGCTGGGTGAAACCATGCCGCACCACTGATAGGAGCCTTGCTCTGCAAGGTAAGGGTGGGCTGTTGGGGCAACTAAGCTGAAGGCTGAACAATCCCTTTGCAATGGGACAGGGCTGAGCCATGTTCTCTGAAGAGGACACTCACCCAGGGGGGCAGTCCAAGCACTCCTGGAGGCTCCTCAACCCACTGAGGTTGCTGTAAGTGCCTGCAGGACAGGGGATGGGTGAGGCACAGCCAGGTGGGCAGTAAGCCCCAGCAGGACACACGTCTCCTGTCACACCATCTGTGGGCAGCTGGAATTGGAAAAGGCATCATTCAAAAGAAGGAGTAACCAGGGTTCAGGTGTTTACAGCATCATCCTGCTTTGGGCCCAAGGCAAGACAGGAAAACAGAGACATCTTCTGTTGTGCAGAGCACAGACAATACCTAACTTAGGGGAAATGCAGTAAACACAACATGAATAAACGGATGTTTTCACAGCAGCATCCCACTGGAATTCACATCCACTCAACTTCTGGTTTTAGTTAAGGGGATGTTGGTGTTGAGAGGGACAGATATGACGTGGCTGCACTCCCTTTGAGGGCAGCAAGTGGTCCTCATGCCATCAACCTGGGGACTTGATCTTGAAGGTCTTTTCCAACCTCGTTGATTCTATGACTCTATGTGAGCAGCGCAGAATTGTGACTCTTGAAGTCACCGAGCTAATAAAAAGCACCACAGTGGGGAAAGAGCCACCACATTGGAGCACAATTAGATAAGGAGGAGAAGAACTTGCCACGAGACTTACTGGAGTGAGGGCTCTGCCCTGGCAGTAGAATCCAGCCTCACAGGGACCACTTGGCCCAGTCTGCCCTGGAGCAGCACAGTAGAACCCACGGGTACACGGACTGCACTTCGAGGGTCCAGATAGCCCCTTCTTGCCACTGTATGTCCCCTCAGGGCAGGCTTCAGGTTTAGAGCTGCCTTCCACACAGTAAAAGCCCTGCAAACCAAAGTCAGCTTAATACAGCACTTCAAGCTCTTCTATTAGACCCCCACATACCAGTTTCTTCCACGAGGTAACTAAGAAAGAACAACTCACTGCTGGGCAAGCTTTGGGCTCTGGCATGGCAGGAGAGTCACAGTAGTACCCAGGTGGACACGGTGTGCAAGGGTCTTCACCCTCTGTGCTGGAATTATCCCAGAAGAAGCCTGGCATACAGGGGAAGGAGAAAGGGAACCCAGTCCCCGGAGGGCAGTGATAGCCAGGTGGGCAATCCCCTGTCTGGAAAGCAGAATACACACTCAGGCATGGTTTTGTTGTCTTCTTCTGAGTAGGGAAGAGGAACCTCTTAAGATTCAACTCCAAAAGAACCAAGCTTAATCTATAATTTGAATAACCTGGCATCTTTTAATGCAGGAAAACGGGGCAGAAAAGAAGGGGAGGGAGGGAATTCACAGTCTTATCAGTAGAACTCTGACCATGTAGGATCATTATTCTAGGTGAGGGGTTTGGAAGGTAAAGTCTTGTCATTGAGATAGGCCCTACATGTTCTCTATACAGCTGTGGGGAAGATGCTCTTCTTCCACACTTGGAAAAAGGGCTGGAACTGGGATAAGAGTTATCCTCTTGCTCCTAAATGAAAGCACAGATTCACCCATGTGGAAGAGAAGAGGATTCTTTTTTTAACAGCTATTAATATTGGAAGAGTTCACTCTTTCTAGAGACAGAACAATCACCCTGAAAGATCCCCAAACTCATTAGATACAGAGCAGCACCAGCTCCTGATCTCTGTCCCCTCTTTCATAGCCTGCTTTGACAGGCAGAAGGTTAAGTAAAGACAAAAAACATGCATTAAGCTCACTCCATTTACAGTTGTAGCCTTTGGAGAAATAAAAAATCAGGAGGACCTGAGCTCTACTTACAGGATTGGGAATTCCTGGAGGCTCAATCCCATCTCTGTAGCAGTACTTCCCCATGGGACAGGGCAAGCATTCGGCAACACTGCTTAGACCCATCTGCTCACCATAGGTCCCATTGGGACAAGGCTTACCCTTGAAATGATATAGAAAAATGGACCTTTACCATACTAATATGACTGGGAACAAACACTGACAAGAGGCACCAGGAATCTGGGGTGAATGCTGAAAAGATGGTACAATGGAATGGGGATCCAATGCTCTGGACTGTGCACAGAAAACATTACCCCAGTATTAGCAACAGTTGTATGGAGGGCAAATATTGCTAGGATCTGTGAACCCCAAAAGAGTACAGAAACCAGTTCAGAGACTACTGGGAAAGGCTCCTATAGCAAGACAAAGCCCAGTGCAGACTGTAACTGCACAGCCAACTCAATCCCAATCCCAAGGACCAAAGCAGACTCACTCACAGTGTCTCCCTGGGGACAGTAGTATCCTCTTGGGCAGGCATTTGCACTGGTGTCTGGAACAGCAGCCTGTCCTTGTGGGCACAGGAGACCCGCTGGGCACATGGCTAGGAGCATCACCTCCCAGCTGGTGTGCTCTCCAGCACAGTAATGTCCCACCAGGCATGGGAAGCAGGAGGCTGAACCTTGGTCCTACAACAGGGAAAGCACGGGGTTCTACTTCTCAAGGGCAAAAGAATCCTTGCACAATTGGTAATGCTCCCAGAGACAAAAAGAATTCCCACCTAAGCTAACCTGTGAGCAGCAGGCAGCTTGCAATTCAGTGTATTCACCCTGCAGGCAAGGAAACCTGGGCTTCACAAATAAGAAGCAGGTTCTGTGGATTATCCATGGAAAAGGTTCTGATCCTCAGAACAGTCCAACACCCTTTGCCAGCAGGAGCAGAGAACACAGGCACGTCCCCTCCTCTTTCTTTGTTACACGGAACTCCAAGGCACAAACAAGAAGGAATCTCTTTGCTGTACATACATCTCCATTCACCATTTCCCTCCTCTCTGACCTTAGTAAGGGTTCCAGTGGTAACTACCAAAACTGTGCAGTGATGGAAAACTGGCCTGGAGGAAGATACTGGGGTCTCTTGACAGAAGTGAAGAGCCCATTTCCCATCAATGGGGAAACATGGCAATTAGCACGATTATTGATGCCGTTTTGGGGGTAGACAACTCAGAAACAGGCCTCAGCACCTGCCTGTGAGAACAATTGGGCCATTGCTACTCTCTGCTGTGGCTCCATCTTGCTGTTTAACTGACGGCTTGACTCCACTGCAATCAAATGCATCCTTTGGAGCAGGAACCAACTCTCCTTTCTGCCAGGGTCAAATATGCCATGAAAACCCAAAGTCCCTGCTCAGCTACAGGACAGATGTACTCAGGTTGCTGGTCCTAGCCTCTGGAGTGGGAATAACAGCAAAAGCAGCACTGCACACGTGGTATGCACTTTTAGCACCAAGTCTGGAGCACACCCAGACCTGACTGTGTAGAAACACTCCTTCTCTGTGCTAGCACTTTCCCTCCTTACTTGCAGAGTCAGCACATGTGGCCAGTATTCTTCAGAGCACTGGATACGACCTCCCCAAATTGGAGCCATCGCGCAAGGAGATGAACTCACTCCAGTGCCTCCTTTTGAGGCACTCAAAGCCTCAAGCTCGCCTTGAAGCTCCCTTTCTGCCAAATTTCAGTCCTTCTGCTCAGCAGGTGCCAGGAGAAAATTATTGTTACTTACTGAGAAGTTGCCAGCACCACAGGGTTGAGGAGATACAGTGCCCAGCTCAGGGCAGTAATACCCTCCAGGACAAGGGGTGCAGTCTGCAGCCACTTCTGCACCATGTTCTATGCGATAGGTTCCTCTGCAGCAGAAAATCCAACAGAAGAGAGAGTCACAACAGCAGCAAAACGATCCAGTATCTGAAGGGGGCTACAAGGATGCTGGAGAGGGGCTCTGCATCAGGGACTGGAATGGTAGGACAAGGGTTGGTGGTTAAAACTGAAACAGGGGAAGTTCAGGTTGGAGATAAGGCAGAAGCTCTTCCCTGTGAGGGTGCTGAGGCGCTGGCACACGGTGCCCAGAGAAGCTGTGGCTGCCCCATCCCTGGCAGTGTTCAAGGCCAGGTTGGACACAGGGGCTTGGAGCAAGCTGCTCCAGTGGAAGAGGTCCCTGCCCATGGTAGGGGTTGGAACTGGTTGAGCTTTAAGGTCCTTTCCAACACAAACCATTCCCTGGTTCTCTGATTCTATGACAGCACACCTCTGGTCTGGATCCTCAGTCATCTGTATAGAGGAAATCTACCATTTCTGGAGGCAAGAAACTCCCTGATTCAGAAAAATCCAGCCTGGACCAGCCAGTAACACGCAAGGTCAAAGGAACATTGCTGGTGCAGAAAGCTATTACTTAAACCCACAAGTGTTCTGAAATGCCATGTAGAAGTGTTTTCTTTTGTACCTGCACAGCTACTGCAGCACATGGGATGCACTTACACTGGGCACAGAGCTGGCTTGGAGGTCCCACTGGTGCAGAAAGCTCCTGGGGGGCAGGCAGCACAGTCTTCCACTCTCCCATTTCCCAGCCTGGTGGCATAGGTTCCTGCAGGGCAGGGGTACTGTGTGCCCCTCTGTGTACCTTGCCAGAAAGAGGAGAAGACCAGCCTTAGTTCTTAATACAGCTTCAAAGACAGGAGGCAATAAGCCCCCTGCTCTTCGTTGTTGGTATTTACATGAGTTACATGTAAATATGTATTTCTATATACAAAAATCACTGCTCGCAGCTCTGAGAACAACAGTGACAAAATCACCACTTAGCAAAGTGTGCCGAATCCCTGCAGGAAGTTTCCCATTTACAATTGCAGCAGATATTTGCATCTGAATCCTTTGCCAATGAAGGGAAAGAAAACAATGCCAATGTGCTCTGTGCAAACAGTGTTATTTACTAGACAGAAGGGACGTTTTGTTACCGACTCCACATTGAACACCCAGTGCAGAAGATCCGCTGATAAAGTCAGGGTGTGATATCAGAGTCCAACAACATTTCTAAGGACAGAAGCACACTAAAGCTCCTTCACTCCTACCCTGAGGGCAGTAGTGCCCTGAGCTGCACATCCCAGTAGGAGAACGGGCTCCTCCGAAGCAAAACCAGCCTGCAGGGCATGGGGAGCACTCCTCCGCTGAGGTCAGGCTTGTCCTGTTGCTCCAGGTGCCCGGGGCACACTTGTGCTGCGTTGGGTGCTTGGTGCCTGGTGGGCAGTAGTGACCAGCTGGGCATGGAGTGGGGGGCTTCTGCTTCCCCCCTGTTCCTGTAACACACATTGAAGACAAGCAGTGTAGCCTAAAGCTGGCTTTACAAAGCCCAGTTCTCGGTCTGTTTTCAGCTCTGCCGGGTGACCCTGAGTGAAGTCTTCCCCTCATTTTGCACCTTTCCTCTATTTGAAACAGGGTAACAAGAATTACATCCTCTCATGAAAGATTCTGTCAGAACTGGTTACTAAAGCAGCTTTTCATCAGTTTAAGTATCCTGTGTGGTGTCCCTGTCCAAAGCAGACACTGATATTAAAGCCACCAATAAGCGAAAAGCTTTGAAGACACTAAAAGCTGGCCACTTTGAGGCCATGAAGTTAAAACAGTCACTCTGGGTGGCATAAAGAGAGAACCTGAGAATAAATTTACCTTGTCCATAGGGCACAGCAGTCTCTGCAGTACCACTTTGGGCATCTTTTTCCCATTTACCGTCATTGTGATAGCTCATTGACCTGTTCCAGGATGTCCCAGTGGGCCCTGTGACACCAAAGAACACAGTTCACTTGGCCATAAAGCCTCTCCTTACCTCTCCCACAGGCAAATCCAGCTGGGCACGTTTCGCATTGGGACTTCTCAAAGAGGTTGAAATCATTGCCGACTGTTCCTGGAGGACAGGCGTTGCTGGGAGAATGAGGGCTGGATGACCCTGCTGGGCACACGTACCTGACAAAACACAGCAGGTTAAGCTTTGGTGCAAGAAGGAGACAAACTCTGTGCCCTGTGACAGTATTAGGGTGAGCGCTGCAGCTGGGGAGATGCAGCAATCCCGAAGGTGAAACACAGTGAACGGACTGGTTGCGTCAAACACCCTTCATCTAAAGAAAAGTAGGTTATGCAGCCAGGTTGTGCTGTTCACAGCCATGGGATGTGAGGCCTGGCTTCATCCTTGGCTAATTTTATAACCTACTCAGTGGCAACAGTGCTCTCCACCAGAGCAGGCTACATCAACACTGACTCAACGGGAACTGCAGTGATGTCTTGACACAGCAGCACCACCTGCACCTCTTGACACACGAAGCAAAACCAGGGGAGGTGAAATACATGCACAGACATCAGCAGCAGCACAGGAACCAAGCCAGGCTTACCCCGGTAAGCACTCAGCATCAGGCTGGGCTAAGCCAGCCTGGGTACAAGCTCTCCCTGCTGGGCAGGCTCTGCAGTCAGTGGCTTCATCCTGGCCTTGCAGAGGGTTGTGTGTGCCTGGCTGGCACGGCACTGGGTGACTTGCTCCAGCAGGACAGAAATACCCAGCAGGGCACTTCCAGCACAACCCAAGTCCTGAAGAGAGACAGAAAGAAGGCATTTAAGGTCCCCAAAGGAAGCGTGATGTGCTGACAAAACAGAGGGTCCCATGGAACGTGCTTCCTTTGCTTGTACCACCAATAAAATCACTGCAATGCCAGAAGGTGGTGCTGTTGGATTAGCTGAAAGCTAGTGAGGTTTAGTGGCTCATGCAAGCAGTAAGACCATCTGGATTGTGTTCTGAGACAACAGGACAAGAAATGAGACACATTAAACATAAAACCATCAGCCTTAAACCATGCTCTGCTGCAGGTACATTTAATAACCCTCATGCTCAGGCTTCTGCTGGAAGAGAGCCTGGGGTTTTCCATGCTTGTATGGGGTTTTCCATGCTTTACAGACTGGAGATATGCTCAGGACCCGTGGATACCTGGCTTGAATGACAAGCAGTGAGCTGTGAGCACCCCTAAAATCCTGGCTGTTAAACAGGAGGCGTGCATTGTGACTTAGAGGAACGCTAGTAAGATCAAGACGTAATAACCCAACGATTCCTTCCTGCTGTTACCATGCTCAGAAAGTGCATTTCGTCACAAGATGCCCCCAGATATCTCAGTGGGTGAAGAGGAAACACAACTTTAGCACAGGAGTGTCACTCCTGCACAAAGCAACTCGAGCAATTCAAGGGGAAGGGAAACACTGGCTGATGGAGTACTCCCAGGTTGAACCCCTGCTGCCTTCCAAACGCTTGTTGAAGCAAGGCTCAAGCACATCCCGGTGTGTATGTGCTTCTGCAGGCTGGAATAGAGCTCTCCAGCACCCCAAAATGACCAGGATTTATTCAAGCCCAGGTTTCCCCCTCCACAGAGGGAAGGTGCAGGTCCACATCAGGATTCCTCAGGGTGCAAAGCAAGTTCAAGGGTCACCTCTGCCTTCCACCCACTTGCTCATTCCCAGCCCACAAAACCCTCATTGTTTCCCCCTTACCTTTACTCCACACGGCCCAGAAGAACACAAGGGTCCAAAAGCTCGCTAGAACCAGGTCTGAAGTTCTCAAGGCTATAAAATCCCCCAGCTCTGAGCATAGCAACGGAGTCAACGCAGCTGAAGGGGGGCTGCAACCTCATGGAACTTTAAGCATTGCCTTAAGATGAAAACAGCTGCATGATGGGGGTCTGTGCCAGCAGCAAATCCAGTGGGAATGCCATATGACAGAACCAGAATCCACACCACTTAGCTAAACCATATGAGCCATCACCTATCTCATGATAGCGTACACGAAATACTCAGGGTTTATTCACATATCCCCTGCTTTGCAGGTGTTGTCCCGCCTTTGCCAAATGCTCCTTAGCATAATTGACTCAGTACATAAAGCACTACAGGCCTAACATGACCACTGAGCAGCTGAACGCAAGGTTTCTGCTCCTACCAGTGCACACGGTGATTTGTGACCCTGGATAAAACATCCTGGACTTGGACCAAAGTTTACTCGAGTGAACTGAGCTCATCCCCTGAGCATCCCTCTGATTGTCTCTCTTTCCCCATTTGTACAGCACTGTGAAGGAGGAAGCAGCAATTTCTACACCTCTGTGAGACACTGAGTTACTCTGCAGGGCACAAACCCAGGCAGAGCTTGCCTCAGCAGCATGCAATTGCTGCAGCAGAAAGCCAGGTCTCCCTTTGCATGTCTAAGCAAAGATGTAGTTACCATGCTCCATTATTCTGTCCTTCTCGATTCATTTATCCGTTACTAAACTGCAAAATCCAATCACCTTCCACAGGTTTCCCAGGAACTCAGCCCTGCTGGGTGCAAACCAAAGGAAAGGTCACAGAAGAGAGCTGGAAACCTGTGGAAGCTTTGTGCCTACCTCCTTGCATGCATTTCAGAACACGACATGCTGCTTCATCTACTTGGCACTATAAGAAAGTGGCACTCTTAAGGGCAGGGCTTCTACAGCTTCCGAAGGCTTCAATTCCATTGTTTTTTGATTGATACAATGAAGTTTTGCCTAATCTGTAACCTTATTTCCCTTTGCTACAAGAATTGTGCTAAAAAAGGTGACTCATGCAAAGCTGACACAGTTGAATAAGCTTTAGCAACAGGCAGCTGCTGACTTTGGCTTCACAGCTGACCTGCTGGATGCCTTTAGCACACTGTGTCAGGTTGCTCCTTGGTTTTCTTTCCTTCTGCTCTAAGTACAAGCATCACTTTTCCCTGCCATGGCAACTTCTTTCAAGTGTCTGCATAGGGCAGAGATCTAAGTATCAGGGTCCAAGTCCGTAAGTGATGTAAGTGAAGTGAAATAAGGGGATAGTAACTTCTAGATGTAACAGCTTTGTAATCCCCAAATGCTTCACCACAAATCTGGTGATTCATAGGCAGTTCCATAGGTGGTCCTTTCATGCAGAGCTCTAGGACTGCCTGAGCCAGAGCCTAGTAAACACGTACTGTAGCTGCAGACCCTTCACAAGAATGTGCTTTAACAGCGTGATTTACAGTGAGAATTATAACCCCAGTGCCCAAAATGAAGATCTTTTATGACACAGACCTGGCAAGCATGAGGAGCTGCTGCTGCTGGGGGGGTGAAGCTCCTCTTTGGGCTTGAAACTCCCTGCTGGGCATGGAGGGACTGCAAGGCCATCAGGACAGAAGTGACCTACAGAAGAAGAAAACAACCTGTGGTTTAGCAATGACATTGTAAGTCAGAGCAGAGCGCTGCTGGGTTTCTTGCACGCTGATGCATGTCTGTGTTGCAGGGGATAAAGGGAAAGCTCAAGTATCCACGGCTAAATCATACCATGGTGTCTGAACGTTGCACCCTGAAGGCTTGGTTCTGCAATAGAAGCAGAGATGCATGGGCATAATCAGTGGAAGAAACCAGCAGGTCACTTCAGGGAGAAGCAGCACATTAGAGATAGCCCAAATCTTTGAGTCTGGAAATTCTGACAAGATTTGGTAAATTCTCATCCATTTCCCATCCAAAAGTGTTTCTTCCTTAGGTAAAACCTGAGCTGGTGATTCAAATCCAATTCAAAACATACAGTGACATTTCCAGCTAAATATCCCAGTTAGTTTTATTAGTTGGCATCATCAGAGTTAATTCTTCTCTTCCTATTCCAATTCTTCTGCTCTCTCCAAAATGGAAAGATGAGCTGAAGTGTTCCTGCTCTAAGGACCACATTCCTCTTTCCCTTGAGATCCTCCTGCCAGTTGCACATCTAGTGATGAAATGCTCATATCCAGTTACAATGAATTGTTCTTTCCAAGTAATGCTTTGTAAACCCTGAGTATCAACTAGTTTCTAAATTCCAGATGGATATTTGAAGAGTGAAAAGAAGGATTTACCTCTGGCATGAAGTGCCACTGCTAAGTGCAGATGTGTTGCTATGTATTAGAATAGCAATGACACATTATTCCCATGCACACGATGTTGAGTACACAGATTATATGGAATTAAACTCAGGCAAACCATGAAATATCCCACTGGGAATCCTCAGGCCTCTCCTGCTTGTGGTGGTAGTCAAACTCCTTACCATGTAGGGGCTTTGCAATTGGGCTGGATGACTTATTCTAATTGAAGGACACAAGAGGTACTCATTTAACACTGAATTTCACCTTGGGATCCTTGGCATATATTGAACGTGTTGAGCATCAGGAGATTCGCACTTGCTCTCTCAGGTCTTGTGGTTGATAGACTGGAGGTGAAACCTGACTGCAGCCTTTGGCTGATCCTGTGCATGGCAGGTAGAGAAATCCTCTGTTCTGTCCTCTCGTCTCTCTATTATAACTAAATCTAAACTCCTGAGGTCTTGCTCTAGCATGATCTCTTTAGCTTCGCCATTTCTCCTTCTACTGCACAACACGTAAGGTACCCAGAGCACAGGAACTCTTCATTATTTAATAAGAGGGATTCTAATTACAGACACAAGAATTAAGTTACTGAGTTGAGTGACTCTGCAGGAGGCACCTGGAGCTGTGTAGGGCTTACAGGAGAAGGAAAAGCATGATAGGACTGCAGATCACAACTGCATCTCTGTAGTAAGAGCTACCCCATGCTCTCCCTGTAAGGCCAGTGTGCTTGGAAATGAAGTCTGAAGGTGGGTGGAGGGAACTCTCAATGATATTCCTGCTACTGCAGCACCCAACTTTCCCTCTTACCAAGGACTGTGGTGAAGAATGGAGCTGAACTGATGCTGAGGACCTTGGAGGGACACCAAAGCACTGCACTGTATCACAGGAGACAAGCCCAACAGGAAGCTAATATTGGGCTACCAAATCCTCTCTAGGCTTATACTCATTCTCCTGGATGCATAAGGGGTTTTAATGCTGCAGAAAGCTCTCTTTTTATGGGGAAACTAAGCCAAGCAGCCCTTCAGTACCAGGACAGCTTAACCTCCAATGTCACTGAAGAGCTGCACGCTCCCAGCCTGGACAAACACAAAGCTTTGGGGTTTTGTGTTGGGATTATCCCCAAACAAACGCTCACAGACTGTAAGCTAAGGTGCTTTCACAGTTACTCCATCATTTCCTTCTGGCTAAGGAATCACGTGAAATGACATCCTCTGCCCAGTCCCTCCTATTCTGTTCCCCTGCTGCCTAATTTTGCACCAGCATCTCAGTGAGGAATTTGTACCCCCACCAGTGACAACACACTGCAACCACCTAAACATGGGCCTATCTGCATGTCTTTGAGAGTGTCAAGCAGAGAGAGGAATTAGGTAAAAAACCACAGCGTGGCCTTATTTGATTCTGAATGCTACAGCACCCACTATAAATGGGTATTAGTGATAGCCTGTGAATCCAGCCCCTGAAGTGGAGAAAGACATAACTGTGTGTGAATCAATTTCACAGATGATCAGTTAAAACCCACAGAGAGGGAGAGCTTTCTGGGAGGGAAGGGGAAGCCAAAGCTTTCCTCATGGCTCAGCAGCACTTGAGGAACTTGCTTTTCAGGAACCCTTCTTGATGGCATCTGCTGGTTTTAACCTCCAGTGCTGCTGTCCCACAAGGAACCAACCTCTGTTCCCAAACTGCCAGCTAAGCTTTACCAGAGCAAAGTGCCATGGCAGTCTCCTTAGGGTCTAATGCCTATAGAGGACACGGTGAGATGTACCTACCTGCTGGGCAGGGCTGGCACAGCAGAGAGTCTTCCCTTGGGAAAGGGCCGGGAGCGGAGGTTATACACTGAGTGCGGCTTGGATTCGGCTGCTCACCAGCCCCGCAATGCTAAAGGGAAGAAACAAGAATTGATCCCACCACAAGGTCCAAATGGCCATTGCTGCTCAAAGCTGTGTCCCAGGGAGGCCTGAGGCAGGAAAAAGCCCTTCATTCTATCTGAAAGCGCTTCATTCTGTCTCCTGCTTCCTCCTTGTCTGCCTTTTCCCTTCCCACCACCAGGGAAGTAAAAAGAGTACTTCAAGCTCCAGGCTTTTTGAGCCCTCAGCTGAGGGTTTTAGCGGTGGCAGATAATCTGAGCACTAACAGCCTCACAATTTAGATGGGAAACGTTTATTTCTATTAATAAAGGCTACTTGTAGAAGGCCTTAGGTCTACTGTACACCACTGAAGTGTACTGAATGCTTTTCCTTGAGGAAGAAAGGTTATATCCTACTATGAAAGCAGGGAAGCCTGACTCGTCCTGACGACTCACTTCTGCCTACCCCAAGTTTACCCTTGGAGAACAACACACTCATTCTGTACCTGTCTGCTCTGCCCATCCGGGCAGATGTAAGTCTCTGGACATTCCTGGCACTCCAAGTCTCCCTCTGGTGAGTACTGACCAGGAGCACAGCTCCTCTGCACACCGCTTTGGGGATGGCAGGAATATCCCTCTGGACACGCACGGCACCCAGCTCCACTCTCAAGGCTGAGGTAGCCACGGGGACAAACCTGCAGTAGGATCACAAGGAGCATCAGATCCACGGGGACGCATTCTTTGCATGATCAGAGCAAGCCGCTTTCTCTGAGCCAAATCAGAGCCAAACAGTGCAGGAATATCCCGAACAATGTCAAAGCAGACTGTAAAATCTGGGAAGAAGCCTGACGGTTCAGAATAGGTGGGAATAGAGGCAGAAAGCACTACTTACTGCTTGCTCTTTCCCCCTGTCCCCCAGCTCACCTGGCAGGCAGTGATATCTGTTTGAGCCGTAAGTACATTGGCTGTTCCCAGTGGGCATTTCCTTGGAGCTGCTTGACCCCCAGGGCAACTGGATCAGAAATAAAGAAGTTGGAAACCTGACTCCAAACAACATCCCTGCCCCTC
This sequence comes from Pezoporus flaviventris, assembly GCF_033815535.1. Lineage (NCBI taxonomy): Eukaryota > Metazoa > Chordata > Aves > Psittaciformes > Psittacidae > Pezoporus > Pezoporus flaviventris. Next base: position 223,545 of record NW_026892739.1, on the reverse strand, counting down.
CTAAACACACACAGGGCACAAGATCTGCCCTAAGCAATAGCAAAGGGAAACTGGTTTTGTACATTCCCCACTCCCATTGACTTCGAGGGTTGCTCCGGATGCTGTAGAAAGCCCTGGATGGCAGTTTAAGTCAAAGACAGTGGATTCCCCATCACCTATAAGGGACCGGGCCAGTTGCACTCGCTTTGTGCCCCACCTCCTGATCTGCATTGTAAGACTGCTCTCAGGATATTCTGAGTAAAAATGATGTCCCCAGTGTTCAACTCCCTTCCTGCAGTGCCGAGCAGGAGGGAAGGAAAGATGGAGACTTACTAGAAACCTGTTGGACATTCCAAGCAGTTGCCAGCTGTGTAGTAATATCCCTGCCTGCAGTCTATGAGGCAGTGGGTCTGGCAGTCTGTGCTACAGCCTGGGGAGAGGGAAAAGGCCCCTAAGAAGAAAGCAGAAGAAATAAATGAAGGTACAAATTCATGACTCTAAGTTAATGCCCAGTTATTATCACACCATAATGTAGTATCTGCACTATTTTGTCATCAGTGTCAATGGCACTAGTAGTACTAGAGCAATGACTTTTACTGTTAAGAACATTGCTTTGCCTTTATAGAAGAATGGTGGTTATGAATGGGACACAGCACTCCACCATTTCACCCAGCCCTCTTGAGGATGTCTCTTGACTTCATGTTCCAGAAGAGAAAGGTGATGAATACAAAGATGCTGAAACCTGAACTTAAAGAACAGAACAAACCCTGAGTTACTATCGCCCTTTTTGCTCTCCATACTTTCTATGTTGAAAACACTGACATGCTCAGGCTTTTTCTCTCTTCAGACCATTAAAACCTCATGGTGAATAGATGCCCCACCTTCTCCTGCCTTCTCCCTGAATAAATTCCTAGAAAAGACTGGAAGAATGGCAGCTACATTCATCTCTTTATGACCAGAATAAGCCACATATATACATGTGTACATATATATTTATATACACAACCACCATCTCTGTTAGCTTATAGCTTTCTGGAGGTAACCATATCAGCACCACTAAAACCAAAGTAAAACCAAACCAGACTAAACCAGAAGTCTGCCTGTATGAGAAAGTTATCCACTCACCTCTCAGCAAGATTCCAAGGCTACAGCAGACCGTCAGCCACCTCCAAGCATTAGCCATGGGGACTGGGAAAGAGTCCTCCAAACAACACCAGGCTTAGAGCTTACGTTTAAAACATTCCCTGAGCATCTGGTGGTGCTTTTGTTGAAGCTCAGTGTAACCGAACCCCTCCCAGGTAATCATTGCCAATCCAGCCTGAAGTGAAACCAACACCGAGCTGCGGAAAGAAGAGATGGCCCCAGAGCTCATCCCATGGGAGCTCCCCTGCAGCACTGCTGATGCTAAAAGTGAGGAAACCCATTTCAACAGGAGATAATGAATCCATACCTCCTAAACACCTGCCAGGCAGGGAGCTTGGAATATACTTGCCCTCATCTTGCACACCTGTCCGGCTGCCCAACAAGATGACCGCATGAAAAGGACCCCGTAGGGTCCCACGTATCTTCTTTTTCTTCACCATTCAGGTGAAATGCCCCCAGGATTCTCCCTGGTAATGTCCCCTACTCACTAGGTCAATTTTGCTCTTCCTGGACAGCTCTTTGACGAGGCGCAAGGCAAAATGCTTTTAGGAATAACATGGAAAACGTGAAGTTCAGTCAGTACCTGCTCCAATGAAGATTGTTTCTCTGTAAGTTACAATACGCTCTCTTTGTTCCGTATTTCCTATAACTTCCTGGAAGCCAGAGACCGATGAGGGCTTTGGGAATATTCTGATTCCTGATATAATTCCAGTCCAGGAGCCAGTCCAAGGCTGATTGCTGGCTCTCATGAAATTACTGGGGTCTGGAAACCAAACAGATCCTTCTTTCTCCATACCACCTCCTAAAGAAACCTGTACAGCTATGAGGGGTCTGCTCACCTCTGCAAGCCTTCCGGAAGGGAGCTGAGGACATCTACAGAGGTCAGGGAACACAAAGCTCCTGGTGGGAAGGGCAGTCCCCTATGCACACATGGAACGCCATGGCTTCAATCTTCCCAGCTGGGACCAGAACATAAGGGCCACGTTATCCTTGAATTGCTCAAGTCCCCTGATGGGAGGTTATGTCAGAGCACCTCCAGCCGCAGGGAGAACTCAAACCACCATGGCTGAACATGTACAAGGAGGCCCCATGACTGCCTTCCTCCCTAGCCAAGCACCATCTGCTGCATTTACGCTGCCCTTCGTCGAATTCCTCCACTAGAACTCAGGTGTGTCTTGGGTATTTTCCCTATTCTACAAACAATTCCTGGAAAGCTCTGCAATTCTCTTCTATTGCAGAGAAGAATTGCCAATTCAAAGCTCACCAACACAGTGTAAATGCAGGCGCCAGGCCAAGCACTTCTCATTCTCTTCCCCTGTTGACCTGCTTGTTCCATGTACTTCAGCAAGCTCAGGAAAGATGGAAGATGCAATAGAAGGCAGCAGCGAGAAGACAAATGGTTCCATTCACTTTGCCTTGTTTCCAGTTCCCTAATTCACTATAGAATCCTCAGATTTATGTAGAGATAACTCCCAGGTCCAATTCACTCCTGTGGCATGCACTAGAGCAAGGCAAAGAAGGATCTGCTGTTTCACTGCAGTCCCATACCGACCTTGTGCTAAGAGATGGTCCTTCCTCTGCTCAGCCAAGCTGGACCTCTGAGGGTCAGTGACTTGCTGGACGTCACTCACCCCCTCCAGTATAGATTGTGAACTCCCCACCTCTCAAAACAGGTTCTGACATCCCTGGATTCTGCACCAAGCTTGAATGAACAACTCTGTGTCTGCCACTCCTAGTGCTGTGAGAAAGATGTGCCTCTGATGTGCTTCTTTCCAAGTGCACTGCTACAGAAGAACCTGGGGCTCACTCCAGAGCACTGCGATTTACTTCCACAGAGTAGCAGCATCACTCATCTGAAACATCACAAACCCCTGCACAGTTTATGCTGATGGTAAGACACAGCTCTCTACTCCTGGCTATAAAGCAAACAGAGCCTGGCTGTTATTTCATCCTCTTCTGTCAAGAAACAAACAGACACAGATTGAATTCTAAATCTGGGCTGCTGGATGCAATGCACAGGAACACGGAGACACCAGCAAGGAAAATCAATAGGCATGTCCTCTTCTCAGTTGCAGGCATTGGAGGCCTACCAAGTATCAGCATATTCCTCTGGGATACAAACCAGCTCAGCTTCCAGAAGAGATACACTCATCTTCCCTCCGCCAATAACCTGACTATTGCTTCAAGCAGACCTGCCCCTGTTTGAAAAGCTCATATTTTTCTTCATCTGTTTGGTCAGTCCAAAGCAACCAGCCAGCTCTGCAGGAGCTGTAGGACTACAGAGAGCTGTAGTCCTTCAGAGAGGAGGAAAGTACCATTCTTCTTCATTTGAACCCCCAAAATCCCTTCTGCTCAGCTCACAGCCAACAGCGATAAACTCCTGCATGTGCAAGCAGCAGCACTACCCACCTCAGGGCAGGTGAATGCACCAGGAGGGATGGAACAAGCTGGAACCTTGCAGAAAACCGCAAGCAGTCACCCTGAAATCAGTCACCATTTCCATGTAGGTGTTGGGTACCATTTCCTCAGCCATCAAGGCTGATAAAGCAGCAGTTTTCGAAATAGAGAAAGACTCCAAATTGCACATATTTCAGCCCCAGCAAGCCTTGCCAGAGGAAGGGGGAAAAGGAGGCACAGAAAGCTCAAAACTAGGGGAGAGGCAGGAGGTAGAAAACACACTGGGAGCAGTTCTGCTGTTTATTTGTATAGATATAAGTCCTAATAGCACCAACAGCTTATAGAGGTTTCTCTTCAATGCAAAAGGAAAGAAATCTGTGACTTTGAATCAAACAAGCTCTTGGTTCTTGTATAGAATCAGGAACCTGCCATACAGCCCTGGAGCAACTTGAGCACTGATGGCAGAAAACACGAGGTTTAACCGAGTTCAGTGGCATGATCAATACATGCAAACACCATCACAGTCAGGGTGCCACACACACAGCACTGAGCCACCCCTCCCAGACACTTTCCTACTGCTGTACACCGGGTCAGGGCATCTGTCCAACTACCTGATTAGCAGATGTTTGCATCATGGGATAAGCCAAAGCAACAAGGCAAGAACAGACTGATCCTTGTCTTGCCGTGCTCTCCCCACACGTCTTGGCTGTCTCTGTAAACGTGTATGTACAAAACACAGCCCAGGGCTGGCCTTGGATGTTGTCACAGGGCAGACAACGCTTCCAGAATGCCATAAAGCCCACATCACCACAGGCTGCATTTACGTTGGTGCACCCTGCCTCAGGCTGTGTTTGTTACAGTGATTACCTAATTACAGTGCAGTTAGTGGCAATTACACTCTAGTGAGACACTGCTGAAAACCCCTTATTTCTGTGTATTGTCCTTAGTGAGAAGGGGACAGGAAAGACTAAGTCCCTTTGACCTCTGCTGCCCACAACCCTTTGCTTTCAGCTGCACCCAGCAGCAATGATAACTCCTGGTGTCTTCCAGTTCCTGATGGACATCACCCAGAGATGTGTTGTCCAAAGACACATCTGAAATCACACCCAACAGCTAACGGTGAGGGTTCCAGTGCTGGGAAACACAGAGAGAAGGTGGATTAACAAATGTGTTTGGTGCATTGCCAGAAAGTAAATCAACAGACAAACACCTAAAGGCTGTTAGTGACTTAGAGCTACTGCCTCTTGCTCCAGCAGCATGACTGGATTGGAAACCCTTCAGAAAATGAACCCAGTGCTCAGCTACCAAACCAAGCTGATGCTGGAACTACCTAGAGGAAGCAGGACAAATGTGCAGAGCATCTGCCAAAGAGACCAAGGGAAGCATCTTTGAGTATAGAGTATGACAAACAGGGCTGGTTCCAGCTCTGTTATTGCCAGGACAATCTCAGGCTGGAATAAGACCAGCAACATAGAAAACAGTTTGGAAAAACAACACAGGGCTGCTAAAGTCTCACTATAAGGCATCTAAATGACCCTGTTCAGACTGTGTGGTCAAGTGTGGTTGGTTGTGTGGTCCCTCAGCGAGGGCCCCAGTGCTTGGCTGTATCTCACCCAGGCAGTGCCTGCTAACAAGCAAGGTAACAGTGCCCAGAGCTTGATACAGGATCAGAGAGCGAAACACAACAAGCAGTGCTGATCAACGTGTCGGAAGCTGGAAGATCAGGAAAGGTCTGAACTGATTCAACTAACACGTATCAGGAATCGCAGGCAGAGGGATGAATTCCATCTCCCCCGCTATCAGGCTGGGATAACAAACGCTTAATGCTAGTGAAGTGGTGCCTGCTTATCCTAGGAGAACCTGCTCAGTTTGCGTGCCTAGCACAGCAGTGGAGCTTCATTTCTCACTGGCAGGAAGAAAACAAAGGATAACTCCCTATAGCTGAAGCCTTTGCTAGCTTTGAATAAAGCATGAAGTGGGGGGGAGCATTTTGGCTTGGCTTTTAAACAACAGGAGCCCCTAAAAACTCTCTGGGGAGTTCATACAGAAAACTGTAGCAGCAGAATCATAGCTCGAATGTAAGCAAACATAGATCTGTTGCATCTGTACAAGCTTCTACACTGTGGCGAAGGAGTATCTCAGTTGCAGAGAAGCAATGTTACCTCAATATTGACTCTTCTATTATAGCGTAGCCTGATTAGCGTGTTGCATGTTGAACACATCTGGAAACACCATCCTTGACAGTGGGCATGTATTATGCACATCTATTCCCCTTTTCAATACAGCAGACAGGAGAAAACGACACTGCTCCCTATATTGGGAAAATGTGGTCACTTCATAGGAGCAGCCGAGAAACCACTGGCATAGAGGTAGAACTCAAACACTAGTGTCAGTTGAATATGGTAGCTGGGGGGGTTATTTCTCCCCCCTTCTTTCTGCATGTGTGAGTTTGAAGGGCTGTGAATGGTACTAGGAAGAGGTAACTGTGATTTAATAACACAAAGCAAAACACAAGAGTCCAGATAACCCCAGCGTTCCACTTCTGTATATGCATCAAGTGGCCATAGTCCAGAAGGGATCACAAGTTAAGGCTCCCAACAGCACCAGATCTTCTTTTGAGAGCCCCCATCCTGCATTTTATTGGCAAACAAGATTGCTGCTACAGCAGACAAGCAGCAGGAGCTGACTTAAATTTGCTGGTTTATTTGTGACCCCACCACTCCCATTATTGTGTTATCTAGATTCTTAATACAATCATAGCTCAGCCTGCAGAAGGCACCAAGACAGAAGGCACAGCCTCATGATCAGAGATTTAAACACTGAAAAGAGTTTGGCAGCTCCCCCTTCATAAAAGCAAGGCTCTTGTTCCAGAGGACAGAAAAGCTAAAAGCCTACTACATCATCTTGAAACCAGGATCAATTCTGTCACCCAGAAGCAGCAGGAGTAACTCTCTTTTACACCCTGCCAAGACCTTGTAAAAGGTGCTTGCTGTGGGAACTGGACCATGTCAGAAGTCTCCAAGGCCAAACTAAGCAGCTGAAAGGAAAAAAGATTGAAGTGAGTGCCAGGAACAGAATATGGAGTGATTGAAAAGGAACGTGGACAAGTCAGACCAAAGCCTTCCAAACCATCAGGCTGGTAAGCTATCAAAAGCTGCCAGTGCTGCATGGAGGGACCTCATGTAACTCATGAGATTTCTCCATCTCTTCATCATGAATTAGAAGCTTCTGATGGAATCCTCAGATTAAAGCAAGGACTGGCTTTGCCAGGACAGATGAAACAAACATGTCCATCCAGGAGGAGGAACTTCAGGCCAGCCACATCACATCAGGAATTTCATTTTGAGTCAAAACCGTTACATATGCACCCAGTGTCTGAGCAGCTGAAAGCAGACTGCAGCTCTTCAGGCAGCACAGGATGTGTCAGAGGTGGTCGCTGCACCATCATTCCCCTCCCACCTATGGTTTCCTTACCATAAGCTGCAACAATTCTAAGGGCTGTGTAATTTATATACCCTACCAGAGTCAAGAGCAGAGCCTGGCCACCCAGGACAGGGGTGGATTAACAGCTTAAGGCACAGTTAGCTCAATGGGCAGCTCAGGCTCTTACAGCAGAGCAGTATGCTAGCACCTCACCAAGGAAAGGGGATGACCTTGGGCAACTGATGCTGCCCATTAGTTTCTTTCTGCACCCCTGAGCTATTGTACCACTTCCCTGAGATCAGGACAAAAGGACATTTATTAAAGCCAAATCCCTGACAGGAAAACCTGCTTTTGGCCTCCTTCAGCTGCTGTGGACCACCACAGGATCCTGGTTGCAGGGGCTTCTCAGTCTGTGGCTGGGACTCATGTTGCAGTTATGGACACAGATACCTGGCTGTTTGTTTATCCCTGGAAGCTTTGCATTGTACAAGAGCAATCTGAGTTCAAGAGGTGCCTTGTAGCAGCTAGAATTGATCTCCTGGAAGAGAAGTGTTAAATAGACACTACTGACTTATCCTCCATAGTGTGCCCAAACCCATTATTTCTCATTTCTAAGCTTAAAGCCCTGGATAGCTGCTTTGCCTTGCTTTTGCTTCCTGTAAGCATCAGACAGTTTAGCAAGCATGAAAAAAAAAAATCACTTAAATGTATTTTTTAGTGCCACTTCCTGCATGGCAATGACTGAACAGCACAGAAGAAAGGTTGTTACGTACAGCATAGCCTTTGTTCAAAGGAGCGGGCTATTTAACAATAACTTCAGAGCTCTAAGGCAAGTGAAGAAGCTTCATCTCTTCAGTTCCCTGTAACCAGACTGGATGTAGCCCTGGAGAGTGTGCTGTATTCCCCCTGGAAACAGGGGTGACATTTAGAAAGTCAATGGCAAAAGCGAACAGAAGCTATTGGAATGAAAAGAGGTCTGAATTCAACCACTTGAAAGAACGGAGTCTGAACAGCTGGACCAACCTTAAGGCACACGATGTCAGCACCAAGGGAAGAGCATTTTTGGGGTGCTCTCATGTGCTAACCAAGGTACACACTTATCCATTCAAGCATTTACAGCATGCTGGGGTATTTTGACACGGTTTAACCCAGATTTAAGGCTTTGCCTTCAATTGGAGGCAAAAGCCATCTGGGGTCGAGTGGCTTCTGCTCCGTTCCATGACCAGTTACCTTCCAGGAGTGGCAGTGCTGCAGCTGCAACACTAAAAGCTTCTACAGATCTTCCTTTTAGTGCTTTGCTTAAAGAACACACAGCACAGCAGGACCTGAATTCCGAGTCCCAGAACTCCCTGACTTCAGGACCTCCTATTCGACATGAGCATCTCTGCAAGTACCCAGTTCCATCTGCTGTTCCACTGGAGTACCTGAATATCAAATGCATACTACCCTATTAACCCCTTTAAAACAGCTATTTCCATGCAGCAAGCATCAGGATAGCACTAGAGAGGACACTATCCGTGAACATTTAATCCACAGAGGTGCTGCATTCGAAAGACTCTTTCCTCTGTGTGCTGCTTAAATGCCAAAGTGCATCATGCAAAGCAGAAACATTCAGTCACAGGCTAAAACACTGCACGGCCCTTCAGAGACCAAGCAGATTCCTTTGTTTTCAATGTTTGTGTGCAGCTTTGGACCCCATGTTGCATCGTTATCTGTAAGGTACTAAGATACCCTAACATTCATTCCCTCTCCTGCTAGTCTGTTATCCCTCTCCCATGCCCAAGTTGCATACATCCCCAGGAAACCACAGCAGGAAACCAAGTGCTTCATTGATTATCAGTAGCAAACTGTCCCACAGGAGTTTTGCTCGGTTCAGACCACCCCAAGCTACATCTTCTTTATAGGAGAGGTTTGTAGCCACATCTTGAGAGAGCTTCCTGCTATTTTTCTCTCACCCCCCCCCATCTAAACCCAAAGCCTGGGTTGTGAACCAGCCCCTGGAAGTTTCTAATCCCTGTTTAGCCTAGCATGAAATTGTGTGCCAGGTAGCAATTAATTCTGCTGCAACTCTCCCCCCTTCCTGGGCCATTTGTCTGAGAGGGCTCCACTAAAGCAGAGCTGCCCTGTTATCAGCACTGCCATAGCAGCTGTGTCAAACAAGCCTCTGAGCATCTCCTGGCACGGCATATCTCACTGGTTCCTGGGGACTGGAGCAGGAGGGGAGCTCCTCAAACAACAGGGACAGATGAGCATAGAGCATGAAGGAACAACTGTCGGCTCACTGACTGTTAGAAAGAAAACGTTTCATTGCAAAGGCTTTCTGGTTTCATTCTTTATCATTGCATGTTCGATGTAAAATGCAAACTCAGTGCCTGATTCTCCCCAGTTCCTTCCCTTTTGAGCTGCATTTGCCATAAAACCAAACCCAAGCACAGCTTTTCACAGCAATTCACTTTGCTTACAAAGCAGGCTTTGGTTCTTGGAGAGGACTTGTGGTTGGTTTTGTACCTTTCAGCACTGTGACAGTGTTTGATCCCCAGCTTAGATTAGCTGCCTTGTTACTGCGGTCTAATTCAAACCCCTGCGTTTCCCCTCACACTCTTCTGGTTTTGTCTATTTTGTCTCAACTCCTCATTTATCTCCATTTAGCCTCTCCCTATCGCTGCCATTCCTGTCTCACCACTTCCCTCAGGAGACTGCTGAGGCTCTGATCCTTGCTTCTTCCAGCCACCAGCAGCTCTTCCGTGCCTGCTCAGCTGGCACTAGTGGAAAACACAAGGAGGTTTGGTGTGATGAGGGGAGGAGGCCCCCACTTGAGCACAGATTTCACAGGGCTCACATCTCCCCTCTAGGACATCCTGCAGAGACCCCCAGTGCTCGGCCATGACACCTGAAGGTAGCAATGAATTCCTTTCCTACGCTTCAGGAGCTCTTGGAACTGTTCTTCACCCATGGCAATGGACCTGGGCATATTCTTTAACACCTGGAAACTCAATTCTGGGCCAATAATCTACTTTTACTGCTCTGTTCTTCATCACGAGCAAGAACAGCAGAATTTGGACCATTGTTTATTAAAAAGGGCTTTTCACTGGGACACTTTCAGTCAAAATAACCCCAAACCTGATGGATGGCACCTGGAATTTCCTGTTTGGGGATGAGCCCTGAAAGACTTCCAAGTGTGCCAGTCCTGCAGCCACCACCGCAGCAGCAAGTCTCCTCTAGGAAGATGTGTCAGTGCCTCTAATAGCTGGACCCATTCCACATCATCCAGCTTGCTGAGGAAAGGCTAATACCAACTCCCATGCTAGATTCCCTTACTGGAACTTCAAGGAAGAAATAATAGTGAAATTCCACTGAACGAAGGACATTTGGTAGGGAGAAAAAGGCCTGAACCCAACCTCTGTGTTTTCTCTGGCTTTTTACCCATTCTGGTTTCCACTTCAGAAGCACAGCATTTTGTATTTAGGTTTTTGTGCTCAGGTTTCCTTTAAAAGCCACAGTCACTCACACCATTTTCTACCAGAAGATGCTTTTCACTCATCGTTTTTCCTTCTCCAGACTAACCCCCCCAGCCCCTGATGTAAGGGACGTACCATTCCTATCTTAGAGTCTTTCTACTGACAAATAGTTTAGCATTGATTTTAAAGGCTCTCTGCAGCCAGACCGCAGCCAAAATTGCTTTGTGATACCACCAACTGCTGGGGCTTTTGTTCTGAGAAGCCAGTTTGGCTTGGACCCTAGTTTCCCCTTTGTGATGCATTTAGCTGCACAGCAGCCAACAGCTGAACTGAACTGAGCAGCAACATTGCACAGCACTGACCTCCAAACTGGTGCTGCCTCCAAGGCAGGGAAAGCACAGAACGTCTGTCCCTTTCCTTTTCCCCAGCTCCAAGCGTCACATTTGGCCATCTACACAGCACTGACAGTGGTGACAAGGCAGGATACAAGTGACATGCACATGTTCTCTTTAGGATAGGGCTTCACGAGCTCAGGGAGCAGCACTGAGACGTTGCTGCTAAGCAAATGGTCACTAGTACTGAAGTAGCCCACAGCAATAGTGACTAAATCTTTACACATCTGGCTTCACATCTGCTGGTAAAAGGCTAAATCCCAAGTTTCCCATTAGCTTTTACTCTAGGCTGTCTGTTCTGGGATAGCAGGACATCACAACCTCACCTCACAGGCATGTGAGTGGTGCCCAAGGTACAGGATCCATGTCAAGCTTGGCTCTTTAGGCTGCCCTCTTCAAGTATGCCTTTCTGCTTGTCCAGAAGTCTTCTGTGCTCTCTTTTGTTGGCTTGAACAAGAGCAGAGTAATTCATTAGTGGGACCTTGACCATTACTGAGTCATTTGAATCGTGAAGCAGGGTTTGATCATCTAGCAAGTTACTGCTTTAATCTTGCCATTTTGAGCCACGTGAAGCAGACAGAAATGTGGAACACTAGCAGAATACGTCAGCAAGGATTCCTATCTGGATCCTAAATAGCTGCTTATGTCCAGAACTTCCCATTCTGACCAGTTTTGACTTCCCACATTTCTTGGATAACAGTTCTGGTTTGGGGTATGAAGTTGAGATCTGGAAGATACTCGTCACCAAGTTTTTAGGTTTGGGCACTGCCAGCCCAAAGCAGCATTAAAGAGTCCCATCCTGAGCCATCCAACACTGAGTCTGGCCTCATTTCAAGTTATTATGATGAAGTTGGATCCAATTCAAAGTCCGCTGTGTTTCAAAGAACTCCATAGACTCAGGGCTAGCTCATTCTGTAAAGCCTGGCATATAGGTTTTGGTCTTTCTAAAGTGAAGACTTGATTGACAGCATGGTATGAAAGCTAGGGAAGACTCAGCGGTCCGGAATGCTATTGCTGCTGACTCAGGAAAACATAAACCAAGCCTTACCTTCCCTCCTCAAGTTCAAAAGTAGTCTTTGATCACTCAGACTGACAAGTTAGACACACACAGGCTGGACAGAGTGCTCCTGTCCAAGGGGCTGCTGACAGGCTAGAAAGAGGCAGACTTCTTATACTTTGGAGCAATAAATGATGGCTGATTTCAAGAGAAATCAGGAATGGATGCACTGTCAATCTTATCTTTGAAGAGATTAAGAGCTGAAAACATTAAGAAAACCTTTTGATAGCTAGCATGGTACAGGGTTTACAGGTTTAGGCAAGCCACTATTATCCTCCTTTTCCATGCTGGGCACTGACACAGGGAATTAAATGGGCTTGTCTGAAATCATATGGAGTATCCACAGTGCATCAAGAAGATGGATTTCTGGACTTCCAGGCTATGGTCCACTAAATCTCCCCCTTCCTTTAAAGGCACTGGAAATAGCTACTGGTATTTAAGGAAACAGAAGCCAAAAGGCCAAGGCAGCATAAGATGCCAAACATAAGAATAAGCTGATTTTCAGGTGGTTTACAAGTACTTGTTACTAAAAAAGTACCTGTATTGGTACTGCACTGGCTTTGCCACAGGTTCCTGTAAAATCTGAAGTAGATGATGTGTTAAAAGGACTGATGCTTGACCAAGTGGGAAGTGTTCCCCCTCCTAGTGCCCGTTTGCAAAGCACTAGTGCTGCCTGGCTGGGCTGCCATGGTGACTCATGTTCCCAATCGCTTGCTTTCATATTCTGAGTCCCTCTTGACATTGCAGTCTTGGAAAGGCAAGAATTGAGCCCCTTCAGGAAACTGAACTGCAGCTCAACATTCCACATGGAGACAAGAACAGCAAAACACAGGTCTGGGAGCTAGGGCCATGGGATCTCAGCTAAGAAAGAGCCCTAGCAAACTAATTGCATTCAGGGAGAAGAGAGTCATTTTCCAAGCAGGGGGGTTTATTTCCTTCTTCAGCCTGTGCTTTTGAACACCAAGACGTGCACCACCAGCCCAAAAGCCATTTCAGTATCAAATGCATTAGAACAGGAAAATTACAGTTCAAACTCCTACCAAAGCCTGAGCAATACAAGCTCAGAAGAAGGATGCTATCGCTTTTAAATGTCACAGCAGGTATGGAAACCCAGCTCTTTTTAAGGCAATAAGAACAACTATTAATAACCAAAAGGACACAGCGGCTGGGGAAAGAACAGCAGCAAGGGGCCCAAAGAGAATTAACCAATCTGTCCTACTTCGGGAGGGAGCTCTGCATCCTACCTAATAGAGAATAAGCTGTCCTTAGTAGGATGAAATGCATGATGGAGCAGTGAAACCTAGGGAACTCTAACCTTTGCATTCCTTCTTCAGGGGAAGAATAAGGCTGCTGATGTGTTCTTGCATATGAAGACTGCATTTCTTAAGACCACAGCAGATCAGCTTCACAAAGGACAAGCAAGAACACAAAGTTTCACTCCCGCTCCTTCTGCTTCCCTATGCCACAACCAGGTAGGCCAAACCCTGGTGAGTGCTTTCAGCATGTCCCATCCCCAATGTCACACCTAAACCATGGAGTAAATCCTCACTCAGAATGGGTGACTCCAGGGAAGGCTCCAGACAGCCCACAGAAGTCAAGGGAACACCCTGAAGGAGGCTTTTGCTTCTCTCCACTGCTAGAATAGAGCAAAGTCCTTTGCTGATGAATGCGTGGTTTTGCATAACAATAGAGCAACTGAGAAATGAGAATACAAGCACCCAGAATCAAATCTAAATTAAAAGAACTGCCAAATCAACTGCAAATGAACTGGTAACCAGTGAAGAGAGACCAAAGCAGGCAGAATGGGATCATATTTCCTTGCTGCAGCCGCAGTGTATGGCGCAGCATTAGCAAATTACAGAGCAATCCAAGAACAAAACATCCCAACAATCAATTCCTTTAGGACTAAAGGCACACGCTCTGCATTCTGCTTTGGTAGCAGTCACTCAGTCCCTTATTTCCGAGGGAATGTGTTAGCAAAGGAAAGGAAATCTCAGCCCTGGAATTTACAATTACTTCCCCCGTGCAGGTATTAATTCTTTAGTTGTGGGTTGGGTCCCCGCCCCCCCAGATGATCACTGGAGTAAAGGGAGCTACAGAAGATACTAATACTGGAAAATACTCAAAGATAGTCTCAAGTGCCCAATTTTCCAGGCAGTGGGAGGTATTCCAGAGAATTTCCCATTTCAAACTGGTTCAGGCACAGGAACACGGTAGTATTTAGGGGAATCACACCCAAGACAAAACCTTGGGTGACCTGGTTTAGTGTGAGGAGTCCCTGCCCATGGCAGGGGGGTTGGAACTGGATGTTCTTAAGGGCCTGTCCGACCCTAGCTGTTCTATGATTCTATGATCCCTTTAGCACCCATGTAGAAAGACACCACGCAGCACGCACCAAGGTTTATGCAGTGCATAGAACAGCTAGGAGTGTTGTTTATGGGAGCTTCTAGTGTTATTTTACATAGACTCCAACCAACATCACACAGTTCTCCCTTCCTTGGTGGTCTAATATAGCCTGCTGCATTTGTTAGCAGCTTGCTGCAAGGGCAAGAGTGACTGATACAACCTTGTCTGGAAAACGCTCCTGTGAAGAGGTCCCATCAGGACAAGTAGCTCTTCTTGCTTCTGGGGCTGCTTGCTGGAGTTATCATCCTAGGGAAGTTTAACCCAAGCTAAATTCCTGCCTCAAATGGAGCTTTCAGGAGGCATTCAAACACTGCCACCTCTTTGCTTTCCTCTTCCTCACACCCAACTCAAGTATCAAACAAAAGCTCCCTGTGGGTGAGCTTGCTTTCTTTCAAGAACTTATAAACCCCAGTCCTGGCAAGGAAATGTGAACTCATGCCATTTCTTCATGGTCCTACATTCATTCTTCCCCCTCTTGACCAAGAGTAAGGCCACTGTGCTACAACTGCTCCCTGCTGATGGCTCTTTCCCCATTGCAGTCTGTAATGTAGTAGCCTCTAAAGCAGCATGTGGCTGGTTCAGGAGTGGAGCTGGTTTCATGCTGTAATTGGTACTCATTTGAGACAGTTCATTAGGAAAGGCAGCACTTCTGCCTCCTTTCACGGCCCATCTGACCTGACAAGCACGCACCAGCCATTGGGATCAAGCAGGGACACCAATGAACAAGCCCCAGCTCAGCTCTCTACAAACACGTTAGATGCTGCTGTAGGGCCACAGGGGGACAGAGGCAGTGTGCTCAACACATTCAAAGCTTTTTGTTTCCTTGTTCCACCTCTGGCAAGGCAGCCCACAGATGCATTACACACTCCAGCATTGCAGCAAAGGGACTTGGGCACAACACCGGATGAGATGCTCTGAAACAGTCTTGCAGGACTTGCTAATAGGTCACCTGCTTCCATAGGGGCAATCCCATGCCAAAGGGACCACACTGCAGCAGGAAGGAAGCTCACAACCAGCATATTTATGCTGCGTCTCCCCACTGTAAACAGGTCTCTGGCACAGCCAGAAAGCAGAACCCTAACTGTGCAGATGAGGCCCTCATTGACATGGATTAGTGGTGGCTTTGGCAGTGCTGGGGTAAAGGCTGGACTCAATGATCCTAAAGGTCCTTTCCAACCTGGCTAATTCCGTGATTCTAACAAAACCAGAAAGACCCATTCACCTCTAACACTAAATTAAAAACTACTTCAGACCCAGCAGAGAGAAACCAGAGGGCAGATCTCAAGCAAGCTGGAGCCTGAAGGGCTCAACTAACATGCAACATCTCTAGTTCAAGAATAAAAGAGACATGTTAGCCAGCTAAAGCATGCAAAAAAGCTCCTATTTGAAGGCAAGAAGCAGCACACACTGATACTGTGCAAATTCTTTAGCCCATTTGTAACTGAGCCTCCACAAAGTCAATACCAAGGCAAACAATTTAAGAGTCACTTTTGGAGGCAAGACAGAAAGGTTAAGCCTTGCCATACCCAATCAGTGTCAAAGCAGAGCCACGAGAGGATTTATCTCCCAGACGAGTAGCATGGGATCTCATCTTTTATGTAAGGAAATACAATCCTCCACAGTGGAAACAAGCTTTTTTTCTTGGGAAAGCCAGGCTTGCAGCTGTACAGCTCTGACTGTATCACATGTTCAGGTGCAAGCTTGAAACTCAACTCATGACCCAGTTCTTGGAACTGCAGGAAAGCATCACTCTTGGAAAGTCCTACTTTATTCTTTCTTCCTGCCTCTGGTCAAAAAATAAGGCACATGGAGAGAGCACTTGAGCTTCCAACACTCATCTCACAAAGCCTTAGAGCAGGCTGTACATAACACGTTTTACCTCTTATGCATCCACTCTTCCATAAGCCTGTGCTGTGGCAGTATTCCTTCATTCCCTCAGAAGACTGTAAAGCGAGGTTCCAGGTCCACAGCCTCTAAAGCCTCAGAGGTGTCTTAAAGCTGTGCTGCCAGCATGATGACAGCTCAACTTCTGCCTTTGCGTTGTTCTTCATGCCTGGAATTCAGGTGAGTCTCAGAAGATGAAAGTCATCTCTGCAGTGGGGTTTTACAGCTCACTGTGAACTTACAGGGTGAGGTTTGTCAGGATTCCCATCTTGGTTATACACCACCAGCTGGTAGGTGCCACTAGCGAGGCACAGTCCCTCGGGGGGGACATTTATCCACGGGTGTCACCAGCAACTAGTTATGCTGATAGAGGGATGACTTGACAGCACTGCCAGCTGCTTACCAGGCCCTGTCTTTGTTCCAGCATGTCTTCTGCACACATTGTCTCCTCTCCCTGTCCTCACACATGATGTTTTACATTTTAGAGTGACACTGAAGCACTTGGGAACCTCAGTAGGAATAGGTACTATCATACCTCGTGCCAATTTGGTGCTGCGTGTAGAGACAAAGCAGGGCTGGTCTAGTGAAAGCTTGACTCAAGAGATGTCAGGTAGCTCTCACAAGCATGCAAACATGACTCACTTCAGCTGGTGCTGCCATTCCTGTTGGATGTACATAAAGCCTTTCCAGGAAGAACAATTCTAGCAGAGGTGCTGTGGTTCAAGTGGATTGATTTGTAAAGGGATTGTAATTTCTTTCCATTAGCAGTCCCCATCGTTTCTTTTAAGAGGAGTTGCTGCCCAACAAGGTATCCGATTAGAGACTTCTCCTTGCATAAATAATCACCACTTTGAATGCCTCCCCACAGCTGTTGGATGCCCATGAGAAGATGGAGCAACAGGCAGGATATCCATTCTGAACCAGACAGAGAGGGCTGGAAAAGGGGAGAGCAAGTGCACAACTGAATGATGCTAATAAGAAAGGTCCCTTTTGGATTCTTTCCCATCTCTATTCCCCATCCTCCCTGAAGCCTGTTCAGAAATCCTGTTGTCATTTGCCTTAACATCTTAACGTTGTCATATTTCAAGCTCATAATAAAATGTGAGGCAGCAGGAATTTCATCTCTTCACACTAACACAGCCACACATTAATTTCCTGTTTCATCCATTATAATACTTCTCCAGAGCAATTTTTCCAGGGAAATGCAGAAAGCCCCAAAGATTTTCCTTTAACAGTTCAGTCAAGCCGTGTATTTGGCAAGTTTAGTTTTTAGATCCGTGCTTGAGAATAATGTAAGTGATTCTTCAAACTTAATTGGAAAAAACACAGACTATGTGGGGATTTAATACCAGTATGAGAGAGCACAGAAGCAGGCATTTGCCGTTTGCTTTGCTGCACTATAGCTCCTTAAATAGCTTCTTACTTACATTGCATTCCTTGTGACAATTCCAGCCCCAGCACTGAGACTGGCAAGCTGTGCAACACAAACATACATTGACATCAAGGGAAGGAGATGATGCCGTTAATCAAGAACAGCATAACAAGGATCTGGTCAGCAGCATCTCAAGGGTATTCTCTCAAATGCAACACAGGAGAAGGACACTCAAAATCATAGAATATAAACTAGAACATGATTTCAAAGTCATTACAGCTCCAACAGCTACAGGCCAATGTTATCCTTTCAGACACCAGTTGCTCTGAAGGTAACACTCCACGTCTTCCCCCCACCCCAAGCTGACAATACAGGACTCAAGATGCTTCAGATACGTGCAGATTGCATGTCTCCAGGCCACAGAGAACCAACACAGCTTTGCATCCCAGCACTAAAAGCACTGGTGAGACAGCTCTCTCCAAACTTTCTGGCCACTCTGGAGAGACTTTTGGCTCTGGATGCACGGAAGACCTTGGTATGACTCCCAGTTTTAGATGGCCTGTATTATGAGCAGTAACACAGAACCCCTCTGTTGCATTTCCAGAGGGCAAAGCTAAACCCTCGCCAAACTTCAGAATTAAGGTAGGACCAATTTCACAGACTCTTCCTAACAGCAGCAAGCTGCAAGTAATTCTGAGCACGAGAGTTTCATTACTGGATAGCTCATAACATGCTCCTGAAGAACACTATTTGCAAAAGAGAGTGGAAGAAGCTACCTTATGAATAATGGAAGTTTATCACCAAGTGATGGGTTGGAAATAAATCCAAGTCCTTGGGCATTTCAGTAAACACCTTTGTGCCTGAAGGAGGAAGAAAAGAAGAAGAGAAGAAAATGCAGGAACAGCTCCTAAGCTGGTGCTTTTGTAGCTAACTCCTCAGCCAGGCTGATGAAGATCAAACGACTTTACTGCACTAACAACTGACAGAGCAATTTTACAACTCATTTAAGAGCCATCAGTTAAGATTCAGCCGATTTTAGTGTCACCAACTATGTTCTCCAGCGTTTCCAGGACACCCAATGACATCAGTCAAGGTGACAGCAGCATATAGGAAGGCTATAGCCTGTGCTTCAGGTGTCCCCCATCTGACAGTACTACCCAAGCCCTGGGATGAAGCGGTGAGTGTTACACATCCAGATTTAGACACAGGTTTACCCAAAACCTTCAAAACATCCTCTAGTCCTTTGTTCATCACTAATTCTAAGAGGAGATCCTCTGTAAAATGCACTGGTCACATCATCTCCTTCCAAGTGCTTTGAACACCTGAAAAACAGACCTCAAATTCCAGCAGCAGAGATACCATGGCCTGAAGAAGCCGTTTTCAGCATGCACAGAAATAAGCCAGAAGGTGAATTGCTTGTTTCTACGCTAAAAATACCTTATGACAAACCCTGGGTTGTAGGAGGCAAAACAACAGGTGTATGTTTAAGAGGTTTCTAATCCAAAGTTGCTTTTGCTGTACCATCTTCCCCCAAATAGCACCTCTCCATTTCGTTTTTGTGTTGATTACGCTTAATATTCAGCCCATATGATAATTTCAGGAACTCTCCCCCTATTAATAACATGCAGATTTATGCACTTTCCTACTTTGCATACCTAATTTTCCCCACACAGTTTGTCTGCTTTACTCTAATTCCTCTGCTGTTTACTTTGCCTTGGTGTTCTTGATGCAAAGCTCAAAAGGAAACTCTCACTTGAGCATTCATTATTAATTTCCCCTAAGTGTCTCCAATTAATTCTCTGAATAGATTGGTACTTTATGGCATTTGTTATGGATTGTTTGGAAGCAAACTTCCAATTACCAAAGGAGCCCTGTTTTCCTTGGCTTGGAATAGTTTTCTGCTCAGCAAAGCAGTGTTAAAGAGACAAAACTCCTTTCGATGGAAAGAAGGCACTGTCCTCACCCAGATCCAGGCAAGGTCCAATTCTTGGAGGGTTTTCTGCTGCCCATCCCGACACCAGGCAGCTCACTGATGGAACCAGCTCCTCACACCGCAGCAGCTCAGCAGGAGGAAGGGAGTAGCTGCGCTGCTCTGACCCGGCCTCACAGCCCACAAAGAGAGCCCTTTGTCACCAGGAGGTCTAAGAGGGGAGTTCTCAGGGTCGCCACTCACCAGTTCCAAGCTTTCAATCGCAACAGCATCACCATACAAAGGAGCATCACCCTCACCCCTACTCTCCACGCTCTGCTTGGAAACATCCCAACCTCAAGTATGAAGGTTAAGCTCTGTTCCACCAAACTTAAAGAACTCAAATCTGGGGTTTGTGGAGCTGGTTTAAAGCTTTTCTTTCTGCTCAGGTTTTTATTTCTGGAGGCCTAGAAAGCTTTACAAGATGCCAGGTCCATGCAACACTCTAGAAACGCATTGCTAAGCAACACTCGAGCGGTGCTTAGGCTATAAAGATATTGTGGGCAAGAACACAAGCCAGGCATCACTTGAGTTACAATTCTAAGTACACCTCAGCCACCGGCAGACAGTATCAGCCCAAAAGGGGACAGCAGGTCAAGTTCCATGTCAGCCAGCTTTCATTCTCAGGCACAGGGATGTCACCTGTCTGCTGCTCCGAGAGACCCAGCCTTATCTCAAGATGTTTCTGAGCCTGACAATGACTTTCTAAGTGTTTCATAGGAGCAGAAAGAGCTGAGAACAAAGACAGGACTCAGATGAGACAGTCTGTGCTCCAGAAGTCAATATACAGTGTTTTTCACTTAGCATTTGGAACTACGCAGGCAGAAGGAAGCAATTTAGAGGCAAGGTCTCACACAGCACTGGGAACTCCAGTTCATTTTATTTCATCCATTTAACAAACATGACTTGCTATGTGTGTACCTTTGCCTGAGCTAGGTAACACACATCTTTGAATTAAGATTAGAGGAATTCAGTTCAGGCAGTGCAAAATAAGCTATTTCACAATAAGCAAGAGGTTGGCATGAAGATTAAGTCCTCATAGCACTCTGGGGAGAAATCAACTCCAAGCAATGCAACCAGTTTTCCTTACATAAAAACTAGTCTACTGATAGAGCAGGGGACAAGCAAACCTGTGGATGAGCAGTATAGACTGCAAGTATGGAGAAGCCCATTGCATTAGAGCTATTTATCATTGGCAACCTGAAGCCTCTTCCTAGAGATACCATTACTTGGGCACATGCCTATCATTGCAGTCTCTCCTATTGGAAAACAAGAGGGTAAACGAAATAGAGTTCTCATTCAGCTGCCTGTGCCAGTCAGCCACTGAAAGCTGCTAGGTTCTCCTCAGCCACCTTCTGCTTTCTGCCCCTTCCATCACACACAGTATCGAGCAACATTTGCCTTCTAAAAGCATCCTTTACCTCATGAGCTGTGACTGACACCCACAGAAAGGGAGGGAAATGGAAAAGAAGATGCAAGTGTGGGAAATAACTCATTTAGCAGAAATCCGTCAGAGAAAGGAATGCTGTCAGAGCCAGGAGTCAAACAGTAAATAAGCGTTACCCAATTTAAAGGTGGAGCTGCTTAAAAACCTGCTTCACAGTAACAGGCGGTTTTAAGCACTTAGGAAAATTGCCAAGAGGTGTCAAAACAGGAAGAAGGCTGAAAATAAAACTGCATGTAAATAAATCCCCCTCAGCTCTGCCAAACAGCTCAGGCTCACTAACTACAAAGCGGTGCCATATGTATATATATACACCATATACATCAGATACCAGAGAGAGCCCCCTTCTAGCCATACATGGCCAGACTGACTTTTCTTTGCCATGCTGGAAGGAGCCACCAGCACAGACCATCTTGTTCTGTGCCCCCAAACCCTAAATTCCACCCTCCATTTTTGTGCTACTTGGTACCTTTGCACCATATCATCCTTCAGATACTCAGAGGATAAAACCAGACACGTGTGTTCTGCTTTTTTATTTGCTCTTAACCCATAGCCCCTCAGATGGTCTCATTTCTGGTCTCCTCATTGGAAAAGTTGGGGTTGAACAAGAAAGAATCTAAACCTCACTAGGAAAACAGGACAATTGTTTAATATCTGCTTTGGAGACATAAACAGGCTATATAACATCCTTTGTGCACAGACACAGCATCATTCTACAGCACAGGACAGTAACAGCCATAGGACAAGCTAAAGAGCATGGGAACACCTTTCCCACCTCAGCCACCACCTTCTTACCAGCCAGTTTCTTTCTGCAATGCCATTTTTTGCCACTAAATTGGGAACATTACTCTGGAGGCAAGGTTAGTCCACGATTCCAGTATTTGAGATCACCAGATGAAACGGGAGTTCTCAGCATCACTCATGAACTGTAAGCACATGCTACGGGAGAACAACTGCAAAATAGGTTGTCAGCTAAGAAATCCCTGTGGGCTCACAGCTGTGCTTAGCAAAGACTCCCAAGGCAAGAGAACAACTGCTTCTTACTTACATATTCCTCATATGGCACATTCTCTCCTTAGCCCACGTGGTGCTAGCAGCACCCAAATGCAGCAGGGAACCGTTCTTCAACACTAAATTCCCTGGGAACTAGATGATCTTAATGTCCTTTCCAACCCTAACTGTTCTGTGATCCCAGTGGAAGGGCTGGTTTGCTACAGGGCTCATTCCATAAGAGACTACTAAAAGAGAAATCTCCTGCTAACCTGCACTGAGATAGTCTCTACCCCAAATTCTGGGCATTTTAATAGGCTGACACAATCCATAACCCTCTAAGATGTCTTTTTTTATGGCATCTTCAATATAAGTCCCATGCACACCCCTCCAAACCCTGACACTGATTTGTATTATGCCATTGACTATTTAAAGCTGGTTTTCTATTAACATTCAGTCCCTAAACACTGTAGAAGTAAAGCTGCACATACAACACAACCTCCACCCACTGTAAACAAGTTTTACATCCTCAGAACACCGAGCACAAGATGCATTTTATTTCATCAGGAAATCAACCAAGACGATCTCTTTATATCTTGATTGCTGAGAGCTATTCCCATAAAATAGTCCTGGAAAAATACTTCAAGCCCTACTTATTAATCAGCCTCCCAGCACTGCCACAGCTCTGGCTTGTCAAAGAGCTGGGAGGCAAGTTCCATGCATTCAGACAGAACAGAGTGGATGAGCTCCAATGCGAGTCCTGCAAGATGACAGGGCAGCGTTTAGGGCTGCATCTAAGCCCCAGCCTAACTGCGCTCAGGCTGAAGGCTGTCGCTGTATCTCCCATGGAGCTCAGTGCACGTGGGTTAACATGGCAAGATTAAAAGTCTATTCCCACACAATAAATGGAATTCCTAAGGCCTGGCAAGTAAAGGCCAAGCAGCAAAGACAAGACAGGGACGGGAAGAGAGCACCAGAACTCCAAAGTGAGCTGCAGAGAAGTTATAACCAAGTCACACCACAGCATGGACCTTCACCAGCTGAAGGACTGGTTACAGCAGCACTGGCTTTCGTGTTCCCACCATCAACTGAACCCAGACCCAGCAGCACACTTGCACATCCCAATGTGGCCGATCTGATAACCACATGCCACTGGGAATTCTGTGCTTTCCATAGCTCTTCCAGCCAGGATTTAGCTGGTTTGTCAACATCCTGAGGGCAAGTCAGAAGAAGATAAGCTACAAGAACTGCACTATTCCCAACTTCTATGCCTCCCCTCCAACACCAGGTCCTAAACACCTATAGAAGGTGTTTAGAAGCAAGGAAGGGGAATTAGAGTAAATTATCCTCTCAAATAAGTATTAAATCTCTCCCCATGACTCATTACAGACATATGACTCTGTTAACAGAGAAACAGAAGTTCCCTAAACTTGGAATTATTTTATCATCTATTTTCCAATTTAAAAATACAGGTATCTGCTTTGAGCTAGGAGCTGATAACTCAGACAACTCTTTGCCATATAGAGATTAATACTGGGATATTGGACCATGCCAGTTCTGTCAGTCGCTGCAGGGACTGGTGTCTGCAGTAAAATGTACTGTGTAACTAAGTGTTCTACTGGGCACCCTTACCCACAAGCACCACTGCACACATTCCACAGGTTCCTCTCCCTACCAGGTTTCCTGAAGCTCCCATGAGTCAAATCCAAAAGCACAAGTAGTAGCTCTCATTGGGAATCACACAGGAGAGATACGGATGGTGTCAGATGCACTGCTTTCACCCCCTGCTGCTGCATGCAGCACTGCTTGCTGACAGGTAATGGACACGATCTAAATCACTCTTCCCCTCACCTCTTCAGATACACTCAGTTATCGATGTGCAAGGAAATGAATCTGTCAGACTGGAAAACCCCACGATATCTCGATCGAATCAGCTCCTTGGCTTCCATTTAACCTCTCCTCCTCCAACAGTTAGAACTTGAGCAATGCTCCATCAGGGCCATCCCCACATAAACGCATGCAAACACAAAGACAGAGGCTGGCCGGTCACAGAGAGCTTCTCTGCTGATTAACACTGTCATGCAGTTACAAGCCAACATGCTCACAGCAAGCAGTACCTCTCCTCTACGCTTACCAGGGATGCACCTTCTTGCAGCTCAGAGGACCCTTTGCCTCCTGTATTCTGGTACTCACAAGCAAGCCTCTGAACTGAAGTCTTCCACAGGCACTCCCTGACATCTTCACTTCTCTTAGGAATTTTTGGTGGCACTGATGTATATCCAAACCGTTCCAAGCATTCCTTCCACAAACGAGTGCCACAGGGCAGCAGGGGCACAGAGTTCTCTAAATAGGCACCAAAGATTCAGGAGCTACAGAAAGAGTTCTTCTTAACACAAGAGCTACATATCTGCTTAGCAGAGACCGGAGCAGACACCTTAGTCGTAGTACTGATACCCACCTGGAAAGGCTCACAGGAGAAGAGTCAGGACATCTACACAAAGTCAAGCAGGCCACATAGCCTGTAGCATTCACAACTTCTGCAACAGCCCAGGAGCTTGTCAGATGTACAAGATTAATATCTACAGGGATGCCAAGAATCCCAGTGGATCAATACAGGTTCTGACAGACCCCTGCATGCTGAATTAAGCAGAGCTGCCAAGTGGGTTGTAAGCACACCATGTTTAATGATCAGATGAGCTTCCACTCCTAAAGAGATTACTCCTTTCAGCAAGGGTGTTTTTGCTGCAGAAGATGGATAATCCTGCACCATCAGCCCGTGCACACATGGAAAGCCAAGAAGCATTGCTCAGTAATGGGAATTCTATAGACACAGCCAAGCAGCTCAAGCAAACAGGTTTGACCTCCAAGTTTAATCAACAGTGGGGACTTGCTCAAAGCCTTCAGCAAAGCATAGGCCTCCATCACCTGCACGTGCTCCACTAGCATCACAGCCCCTGATTCCTGTGTGGTTCAGCCATTAGAGAGGATAACAGCAGTTGGTGCATCATCCAGGAAACAGGCTGTGGTTTACAATCCCCTACAGTTATAACACTTTTAAGCACAGGATACTTTTGCTCCTACAGTCTGTTACCATCCTATTTGAACCAAAACCCAGCATTGGCCTGAACTTCTATAATAGACACAAAGAGCATGGGACTGACAGATTCCAAACCACACACAGCTGATAATGCACCTCAAAACCACCACGCAATCCTGGTGACAATGGTCCCACTGAAATGTCTGTGATCAGGGCATTTTTGCTTCACAGACTCCAACGCTCCCAAGCACTCCCAGGTTATTTGACACGACAGAGAAGGGAGACCAAACCCACAGAACACACTGTCCAAGAGCAATGCAAGTATTTTAAGTGAATGCACAGCTCAGTTCTAGTGTTTTTCACGAAGCGGCACAATCTTAGAAAGCAGTAAAACCTCTCAATTCAAACTGCACCCCAAAGCTTAACGCCAAACAGAGTTTGCCTAGGAGAAAGCGAAGCATTAGGACAGGTGGAACATTTTCTCCTGTTCTTTCTGCTGCTGTCTGAACCTTAATTTAGTGTCAGTATTGCTTTCTCACTCATCTTCTCCCTTTCCTTAAGTGTGTTTAATCTGCTGTAAAATTGTTTTCATGGCTGCAGTGAATGTTATTGTAACTGGTTTACAATGTGCATTATCTGCACTGTGTAAAGGCTTTTGCCTTCTGTATGCTAATCAGTGTCTCCCTGCTGTCATTCAAGGTGCATGCCCTCACACAGCTCTACTAAGTTACAGTTCACCTCACTGAAGGGCACAAATGCCATTTCCTACACAAGTTAATAAATCACTTTGGATCCAGTCCTACCGAACATGGGTGCTCAGGTGGCTTTGTTCTGACCTGTAGCTGCTGAGCCATGGGAAACGAGGGCTTGAACAGAGATGGTCATCAATCACCAGCCTGACAGGCAAAGCGCAGAACTAAATGTGCCCATTCTGTGGAGAGAAAATCATCCTGGGTTAGTACAAGGAGAAAAGCCATCCTCTGAACCCTCCCTAGCTTGTAACATATCAAAAAGACTTCAGTGATTCAAGACTAAGCAAATCAAGGCAAGAAGCTGGAACACCATTTCCCCAAGATCCCTGAGCAAGTCAGTATGGATAAAGGAGTTCAGCTGCCAGTCCTGCACCACGGCCTCATTTCTAAGCTCTTCCCTCAAATATGACTTGGTCATATATACAAGTCAACGTGGCCGCAGGTAAGGTGACACACTTTTCATCATTGTATGCACACAGCCAGGCTGTGAAAACAAGAACTCAACCCCAAGGACTCCAAACTTGGAATACTGGTCACCAGCCAAAGGGACAAGCAGCCAACTTGTCCAGACCTTTACTTCTCTTTAGCAGACCTTTAGTACTCTTTAGTACACATACCCCACAGGGAGTCTTCTCATTGGAGAAGCAAACAACTCACGCACAAGATCACTTCTGAGGTGCCAACTGGGCCTCCTGCCACCAGCTGGCCGATTAGGACATCAGCTGTCTGATTGCAGCAGCTCCCCAGGTACCCCTTCCTGGCAAGGGCCTCAGCTCTGTACCTCCTCATCTGCACACATCCAGGGCTTAGTGGCCAGGGACAATCACCAAAGGAGCAGCTGAAAGGTGAATTCTTGGACTGGAACACGAAGTCACCTGCACAGAGAAGGTGGGACAGCTTCAAAAGCAAGCTTATAGGAAAGCCCAAGGAGTTCATCCCCTGTAAAAGGCAACGCTTTGTTCTCCAGGTATCTACGCACAACAACTCCTTTACCAAGGTGTCTTTAGGATCCTACTCTGTTTTCCACTTGCCAATTTCCCACAGCATGGGAGACTGCTCAGAGAAGCCTGTTCCTCAAGCTGTCAATGCAAGGTTACATGATTAACCAAGAAAATCTATAGAAAAAGGAGGAGAAAAGCCTACAGACCCAATCCTCAGTTCATCACACCGCTCCTGCTGTCATGCAAAGCAATACTGCCACGGTACCTTTAGCTCAGGGGCCAGGACAGCTGAAAGGAAGCACTTGTCTCCACTTTGTTAGCTGGGTAATTGGTCCTGCTGTGCAGGGTCACTTGTAAGGAGGATGACAGTGGGTACAGCCTGTCTGCTTCGACAGCAGGGGCACCCTGGAACAGATCTCCTGGATTTATTAAGCACTGGAGAGGTTAGTGAGCTGTGAAGAGCCGATTCCCCACCACTGCAGTCTGCTGACTAGAAACTTCCTCCTGTGCTTCATCAACTTTTCATTATCTTCCTGTGGGGTCTGGAGGGAGGGAAGGAAGCTTCAGGGATTTAAGATGCTGCAGGAACCTCCCAAATCAGTCACCCTCTGGCAGCAACCTTTGTGAGAACCAAGTCAGCTGGAGCTGGCTCTTATACTGAGCTCTTCAAGGCAGCACACGAGACAGATCAAGGCTTACCACGAGTTACGTTACTTCTTCCTCAGTCTGCCTACAAACATGTAAGCCAGTTGTACAGCATCGTTTCCAATGCTCCTCATTTCCGCACTCGGCTGTTTTCTCACCTTGAGGTGGAGAAGGCAAACCTCAGCGTTGACACAAACTATAGCTCCTCATGTGAAGAGAAGGGATTAGCTCAGAAGTGTGTATCCATATAACAAGCTGTTTGTCAGCCTGCATGCCCTCTGCACAAGAGGCTGCGTCCTGCAGGACATAGGCACACAGGAGGTACAAGATAACTCCAAAGACTGTAAGAGTTTTCCTCCTGGTCTTACAAAGCTCCCTTCCCCAAAGCTTAAAACTATCTGAGCAAGTATTTTACTGACACTTTGCCCTCACAGTTTGTAACAAAGCAGAGGGAATCAAAAATGTCCCTTTGAGAAACCTGTGCTCTATGAAGGGTAGAAGACAGAGGTTTTGATATCGCCAGCAACCTTTAAGGTTTCTTCTTTACTAAGATAAATCCTGAAATCTCTACAAAGCTTTGAGCAGGAGTTTGGGCTAGAGAACTCCTGAGGTCCCTTCCACCCTGAATTATCCCACTGCAAACCAAAGCCAATGAAGCTGAAAGTCAAACCACCGCATTCCCAGAAGCATCTGAGTCCAAGATGAATAAAGGAAATGAACCGCAGAGAGCAAGCAACAGTCAGGAGTGGCCAGAAAGTAAATACCTTCACATCAAAGCTGCTGCAGCAACAGCTCTTTGGAGCCCATCTGTGTCCGCAGAGCTATCTCTTGACCTCTCCATCAGACACATCAAATCAGGATGGGAAAATGCTTCTTCCCCATGGCACAGCTTCCTTTTCCCCAGCTTACAGATCCTTTAAAAAGCTCCTGCTATTCAGTCTGGACAAGGTAAGAGTAGCCAGAAGGCATCGTGTTATCTCTAGCAAGACTGCAGCAAGAGGTTTGCTGCTGCGCTTCATGGAGCAGAATTCATGCTTCAGACCAAAACCCGCTCCAGTGCTCCCTATGGGGAGCATGCTTCAAGCTGCAGGCCTGAGAGTCTCAGCTCCCTCCTCTTAGGCAATATTTTGAGCCCAGAATTCCTTTTGCCCCCAAAGCACAGAGGCTGCAGCTCACCTCCACTGCCAACTGCTGGCAAAGAGTCAAGGCAGGGAAATGCTTTTAGCATTTGCTGTATCTGCACAAACCCAGAGTAACTGCATGGATTAACAGCAGCCCTGCGAAGTACAAAGGGTGGTTTGAAGAGACCTCCCAGCTCTGCCTTTGGTGAGGTACGTGGGGTTCTGTGGCAGTGGTGCTGAATGATCCCCTTCCCCACAATAATGTATAAAGCCGTATCAATGATGGGATACAAGAAACCATTTCAAACACAAAAGCAGCAGTAGAAACAAAGCATGTTTGAAAATTTCATACAGATACATTAATGTCTGAGGATTCCTGGCTTAGGAATCACCTTAGCTTGCAGTCAGCCTGTAAGGGTGACATCCCAATAAAACAACAATTGTGAGGTGTGCTATAAATACCCCCTCATTTCTCCTTCAGCATGCACATTATCCATAATGACTGGGCCTTTTGCAAACCTTCAAACACTGTTTTACAGGCCTTTATTTTGGTGTAATATCCTCGTAAAGCACAACAGCAGTGCAGCAGAGAGACCTAAATTAAAAATTAATGGGCCCTGCCAGTATTAAGCTTTCTCAGAGCCAGTAAAAGGCAGAAGGACATTCCTCCCTCCAAGTACAAGTCCTCTTGTACACCACCACCAAGGATACCCTTCCCTGCCCCAGGTTGAACAGCCAGCTCTGCTCCAGCCGCTGTCACTTCAGCAGTGATTGGTGGCACAGGATGGGCAGCAGAAGGGCACTTACAAAGAACCCCGTAAGTGAAGAACCCAGTGAAGCAAGCCCCAGTTTGCTACCGTGCATAAGAACCAGAAGCCACCCCTGAGCTCCCGCAACCTTCTTCATTTCTACCTAACCCTGGTTTTCCCCATTCTTAACAACAGAACTCAGTGCTCAAATAGATACAGCTTTCTCTTCGCTACCTTTTAAAAGCATTCCAACCTCTTGCAATTTACACTCCAAAGCTACTCAGCAGCGTAACTCACGACCACTCCACCAAAAGCATATAGCCCGGTCTGATTCTACAGTGTAGTTGATCAGCAGAAGCCCCTTCAAGCAATATTCCCACCTTGCACCATGGCATCAATGGGAAAAACATTCCACCATGCACTCTTCATGCATTAGAGTACAGCCATTTCTTTCTTCTGTTGTCAGATTCATCTCACACCAGAAGCTCTGCTCCTGTTCAGCACCGGACCATGCACATGCAGCCTGAGACTGGAACCCTCTGGAGCTCTTCAAAGGGAAGGAAGCTTTATCTTGATCCAGCTGCCCTCGGGCACTTCCACCAGACACAAGGCACAGAGCAGCAGGAATTACCTGGAGAAATGCCATAGTCTTCCATGCAGTACCAAGACAAGCTGTCTTCATTCTCTCTCCGCTCCCTTGTACCTCAACGTGCTCTGCAGCCTCCCAGGAAGTTGTGGGAGCTCTCATGGGGGGATATGTGTGAATTACACAACCTGTGCTTCCTGACTCAGCAGCTTTGCACCCTCCCTCCCGCTTTTCCTTCCCAGGAACCCAAATGGTAACACAGCATTAAACCCGTGGTGTCCCTTCCTTGCTGGAAGTACGGAATGATCGGTCAGTGAGCACCTGACTACCCAGTCACTAAATGAAGATGGCAGCTCAAGAACTCCAAGCCATGCACTCTCCCTAAGCTCTTGCTCTAGTCTTAAGGGAAAAGCTGTCTTTTCACTTTCTTCCCCTTCACTTCAGTTAAAATTGATGCTTGCAATGAGTATCATTTATCCTACTGGATGCTACACTTCAGTATACAATTCTATCCATACAGAAGAGATGGCATCAAACAGCCTGTGAAGAGCAGGAAGTCTTAGTGGTGACTGTTGTGGTTAGCACAGTCTATGGCACCTCTGGATATGTTTCTCCATGCATTTCCATGCAGAGCCAGCCCCATCAGGAGTGCTGCTGCAGTCTGGAAGTCCACAAAAGCACGGGTATTAGCTTGCATCGAGTGCATCATGGGTTCATCCTGCCCAAGCACTGCTGACCATCTGCCTGCTCCACGCTCAAGCTCCCATTCAGCAGCTTCAGGAACACAAGTTCATTTCATTTAGGACCACCTCCAAGTGTTTCAGACCCACCACCTACACTACTCCTTAACACCGTGCAACCAACTCCATCCGAGGAAAACTAACAGCCCAAAAGCAGTTTATTGGATCAAAGTGGAAAGATTTGTTGCATACCAATGCAAAGCCCTTATGGGGCAGCATTTGTGACAATGACAAAATAAGGCTTCGGGTACCCAGACAAGCATTTAACTCTTTTAAGGCACCAGAGAAACTACTGATCAGCTTTCAACCGATGTCCTATGAGGTGTCTCATCTTCAGGACATGAAGCAATTCCTTAAGCCCTCATCCATCAGGAGAACTCTCTCAGCACATCGAGCCTCCAAGGTGTGCTACAGACATTAAAAACTTCTCTTAGGAAGAAAACCTGCCCCCCCTACCCCCGGACCTGTGGCCCCCAAGATTTGAGCAGACTCCATCAAGAGCAGCAGCACTCCTCAGCATTGCTAACATGCCTATTACAGTCCAACAGCATGGAAAAAGCAGTCACCAAGGCAACTGCTGGAGAGACCTGCTGGTGCTCAGGGATAAGCTTCAGAAGCATGTGAACATAGCAATTACTCCAAGGCATCCACAGCTTGTGCCCTTTGGAAAACCTGCTGGAGAGCTGGCAGTTTCCATAGGAACACGGTGGAACAGCTCGGAGTGGAGCTTCCTCTCCACTGTTTCGCTTCCGAGGGCGAGCAGAGGCCCAGCAATACAGTGAGCTGTAGTTTCCATTTACTACGTGCAGCAGCTGGACCGTGAGCGATGAGGCCAGAGGAGCAAGAGATTACCAGAGGTTCACCTTAGGGGTAAATAACGGAGTCCCTCACCTATAGTGACCCACTTTGCTACTATCTGCTTGCTTGGTGTCAGCTACCCCCTTTAAAGACATCATTCCTTGGCCAGCTCAAGAAGAAATACAGGTCTAGAGAGAGCTTCATGTTGTTAGAGTGACTGCATTGCACAGAGTTGAGGCTACAAGCCTATATAAAAGCAATGAACCTTTGGATACAAGCCCATATAAAATCACAACTGTGTTGGAAGCTCTCTGAGCACTTCCAACTCGATCACCACAAAAGCTTATGAAGCAGTTACAATGCTGCTTGCAGCACCAAGCATTCCTCGAAGTCTAGCTATATCTACACAATACATCCCAGAGAGTTAAGCACACATCACCTCCATTCGGCAGCTATGGATCAGAAACAGACCCACCTTCAGGTGACAGAACTATAAAGCTTGTCCAGCAAAGGGACTCGTTTGCCTGAGAATTGTTTCTTTTTGTGCTCTAAATAAAAGCCAGCCCCTTCTGCTGCAGGGACCCACCTGCTCTAGCCATTCACTGCAAAAACCATGCATGAGCCTGTGCTTAGATCAGTGTGGGAGGAGTTTGTGCATCATTTGAGGAGTGAAGACAAGAGACCTGCCATAGCATCAGACCTGCAGCTCCTAAACAAGCCCTTCCCCATGCAGAGCCCTCCTGCAGGGTACTACATGAGGCCAACTTGTTCTTACATAGCAGGTTAGTCCTCACACTCACTTCAAACCTTCTCCTCCCCAGAGATCTAGGAGTGTAATGTCCCTTTGGTTCCTCAGCTAGAAACAGACATATTCCTAAGCCACCTTTGGCTGGGTGCTTGGATGAAGATCAGCACAATAAAGCACTCAGGTTAATTCCTTTTCATGCCTCTGCACCACTGCCAGTACTGAGCAATGATTCCTCCTCCTCCATAGAACAAGAGAAGTTACAGGAACTGCTACAGACGATCTTCAATCTTTTCACCTCCACAGCGTTGGCCATTTCTGTTGTTCTGATCTCAAACAGCAGCATTACTACCACTGACGCTGAAAGACTGAAGAGGAGATCATCTGATCTGCCTGGAAACACTGTTATCCCAGCAGGAACTCCATGACAAGGGCTATATCCCTCCGGCATGCAAAGCAGGGACACCAACCTACCTTGAGCTGCTTTTCACCATCATCCCTGTGAGAATCCTTCTGGAAGTCTAAGGCATAGCTTGTGCTTATTCTTGCATCTGACATGGAACAAATCCTTCAAGGTCCAAGGAGCACATCAGGCAGCTCTGCTGGAAAACTCAAAGCATGATGCTGAGAGAGCAGGAGACTGGGACAAGAGCCCTTGTCCTCTCTAGTGACAGAAACACTTCATCAGAGCATACAGAACAGAGGGCTGGGATGACTCTGCCTTCTTCCTGGGATGCTGCTGTCCTGCTCACTGGACCATTCAGTGTGGAGCAGCAGGAAAGACAGGTTTGCGTGCATAAGAATGAAGGTGCATCGTCTGCAGGTTTTCAGTTCTGTCTAGAACCTACTCGTGACCCAGCTAACAAGGAGACTGGCATTCCCTGTCCTTACACCATTGGGGCAGAAGGTGTTTCAGCATGTAGTAGGCAAAACTGGCTATTCCCTGCAAAACTACTGCCCACAACCTAGGGACACGCAAGGCCCTAAAGAGGAGCTTTGGCTCAAGCTAGGTCTGCTCCAGCACAGCAGAGAAGGAACATTCAGCATCCATGCAAGTACCGACCCACTCGAGTTGCACACCAGCTACATTTGCCACCATTTCTGAGCCTCATCGTACACATCACACCTGTATATTCCTTATTCCTGGAGCACAGGGGTCCAATTTACTACTGGCCTTAACCATAAATTAGTTAAAACAAAGAACAGGCCATGCTAATGTCAATGTAACTGCTACCCAGCTTCACCTCATGGAAATCCCGGGAAGAATTTAGCTCTCATGCAATCAGGTCCAAAGGGATCTAAATCCCAGCATATTACAGTTGCAGAGAAGAAGAATGAAAACAAGGAGCTGAAGAGAGAGAACCCAAGTAGGAAAACAGCTCTTGCAAATGAGGGGATGTTTGTACAACCCCATTAGCACAGTACAGAGGGAAGGCAATGGGGATGCCGGCTGGTCCTTGTAAAGCAATTGGCTTAAGCAGGCACTTGTCAGCTGGAGGAGATTGGATTTTAAACCCCCATTCCCTCAGGCACAAGCTCTGTGCCAGCCTGGCACCTGCAGCCTATGGCAGGGCTGGCTGCCACAGCAGCACAAGGTCTCCCAGCCAACTCCAAGTATCCATAAATCCTGAAGAGAGGTACAGGGCTGGCAGGCTCTCAGCTGGAGAGGTGTTCAGATGCAATAGTGCAGTTGTTTCAGCTGGAAGGCACCCAGCATCATCAGTCCTGCCCCATCGTCACATCAGCATCCCAACTCACACCAGTACAAAGCTGATGTGGGGACAGCACCATTTTAGCCTAGACACATGGTAACCCAAGTTTAGAGACCTACCATTGCCTGGGTTGTTTCATTCATCTCGGCAGTGCCTGACTGACCTTCCACATCCCCATCTCCTTTTCCCAAGGAGGCTGTTTGCTGCCCTTTGCAGGCAGCACCGGAGGCATTAGCTTGTGGCACAGGATGCACCAGGACCAGCTCAGGTAGGGCCTCGTCAGCATTCAGCTCCCAGGGATGAGGGGAAGGTCTTATTATAGCCTGCTGCACTTTTGCTAGCAGCCCCAGGAGCAGAACAGTTACCTTGGGGTACCAGCTCACACCAGGCAGCAGATACAGCCAGGATCAAAGATGCCTTTCCTCCTCCCACCCCACAATGCTTTCTGAAAAGACAAGGAATCTGCCCTCACTTATCTCCAGCTATTTATTCCCGGCACGAAGAGGATGACAAGGATATAAACCTGTTGGGAGTGACATGGATGGCTGCAAGGAGTGACAAATGCTTCACGTGTCTCTAAGCTGCTCGGGCATTTGCACGTGTGGCTGCATCCCTGCCTCCCTGCTGGGTACAGCCTCTGCAGAGCTGAGCACCTTCACAAGCTGTGAGCCTGCTGCTTCCCCCCCTTGCAGTCAGCGGGGACAGCAACAGCATGAAGAGCTTTTGTGACAGCAGGCGTTAGGAAGTGACCCCTCACTTGAAGCAGCCCATCGTTGAGCTGCTGAACCTCATTATATTTGATCATCTTCACAGCTGAAACAAAACCTGCACAGAGAAGCAGGCCTCAGATCAGGTCTGCCCCTGCTCTTCTGGGGTTTGAAGCCACTTGGGGATTCCTAGAGCATCTCTGAGTGTCTGCCTGGTTTCTCAGTTACTGCTTTGCCCCACAACTTGTAAACGAAAGGTTTAAATGCCTGCGGGCAAGCAGCCCGATTAAAGCACATGGTGTTCTGGCACCATGATATACCCACATCCACCTCCAAATCAGCCACTTGCCAGGCCAGATGGCAATTCCTACCTCTGCCCTCACCCTAATTCACTGGATCACTACAGCAGCTTCCAGCTGATGGCTGGGACAAGTCATAGCTCAAGATGATGCTGGTGCTGGCCCTATATGTTTTATAAACACAGGGAGTGCAGCTGTAAAAGCTGCAATCTTGTAAGGGTGGCAAAGTCACTTTATGCTCGCAGAGCACATTCCCCTCACACACAGATGTGTTAACATCAGCTTTATGGCAATAGTAATACTTAGCTTTCCAGCAGCATCTCTTACCCAGAATCTCAGTCTGTTTTATGAATATGATGGACCAGAGGCTCAGAGCCACTCAGCAGCCCTCTGGGAGCATTCACAGGGGCTAACTGCAGCTAAGGAAGCCAAACTCTGCAGTCAGAGACTGAAGCTGAGGCAGGACTGGTGCAAATCATTCCCTGTAGAGGCTTGTCTCTTCAGGGCCATTTGGAAAAAATCAGCATGAGCAAATAGCTACCTTTAGATTCCCAAATTTCAACTCCTCAGAGAGCTTCTCGCACTGGCGCTTCAATTCACCAAGCTCTTCTCCAGCCAAGTTTTTCCTCCATCCCATAGCCTGCAAGCCATGAAACCTTCCTGCGGCACTCTTATGCTAAAACGAGGACTAAACAGGGAGCCCCACACAACTTTACCTTTGGGAAGGTTTAACTACCCAAGCTTCACACTTCTTTATCGAAACAAAAGAGTTCACAGAGCGTTTAGAACTCAAACAGGACACAAAGGGTCCCTAGAAAGGGTTTGCACCCCAGTACAGAAGAGGCAACACTGCCACCCGAAGGGCTATGCCGCTAATGAAGCCCCTCCAACTCAGGCCAGCAGTGACTGAACTCATCTTTCAGCAGGTGAAAGCCGGGTGAGGGCAGGTTCTGCAGGAGAAGATCCTGGAGTTTTACAGTTTCATGTGACCACAGGGAGCCTTGCAAACAGCCTGCATTTCCCACTGGAGTTACACTTCCCTTCAGTAGGACTCGATGGTCGGGATTTGCAGAGCCAGAAGCAGCACCCAGCTCTCCAAAGACTATAGAGGAATAGATCCCCCCTTATTCCAAGTCAGTCAAAGGGGAAATAAAAGCCAACCCATCTTCCTAACAACGATTTTCAATGCCATTAGTCACCCTTTTCCCATATACCCTTCCCCACCTGAAACCCACTTTATAATTCACACAATACCAGCCTCTTAATTCTTATTCCTGGCAAGACCATTTCCCTCACTATCATGTAAATGAGCCTCCCTGGAGCTCTTAAGCATTATTATACATCATGGTAGTTGTATTACTCTCAGCACTACAAATGCAGTCCAGGACTCAATTACTATTCACAGATGAACAAAGTATACAATGCATTTACTGAAGCTGTGGCTGCTTAAGGTATAGAGCCTCGAGAGTTATGTGCATTTATTCATGAAGTGCCCTGAAGGAGAAAATGCAGGTCCCCACCTTTACTGTCCTTCAAAAGGCAATTAAAACCTGTCAGTAAGTGCCACACTTGCACACAACATTCATCTCAACAGTTCCATCCGCAGCTGCTGTTCTGCAACATGAGCACCCTTTGATTATTGCTTAAAGGGCTACAAAAATCAAAATCTGGCTCCTAAAATCAAGTACCTAAATTCTGCTTCCTAAGGGGCTTCTGAAAGGCCAAGAAAGAAACTGAAGATTCCCTCTGGAGTCTTATTTGGAGGCTTCTATAGGTATTTCTCATGTTTTACTCGATTCCTATAGCTGAGCCTTAACCTAGGGGCTGTTACTTACCTGCCATTGTAGTACGACAGTCATAATTACAGCTACTAACGGCAAGGAAGCAGTTGTCACGACCTACAAAAGAGTTCCAACCTCCCTAGCACTCAGGCTTGCAAGCTTCCTTGGCACACCGGTCCTTGTCTCTGCAAGCACAAAGAACAAGGAGCATGAATTAAGACAAGGTTTCTCCATCCCAGAAAAGGCTGCAGAGATGCAACAGGATCTCCATTTGTGACAAATCCCAAACTCCCTCTCTGCAAGAAAGCAGCCTAAAGGAAAAGGTCCTTCCACCAGCCATTTCAGCCTCCTCTATGGACCTCCACAAAGACCCTGACATCTTTGTTGCAGTTCCAGCAGAGGTAGCAGAAATCGCATGCAGCATGCCTCCCAAATTCCCTACAGGACCAGGACTTCATTAAAGGCTCTGCACAAGTGACTAATCTGTATTCAAACTGGAAACTGAAAAGCAAGGGCATAAGCTTGTCACCCACACAGAATACATTGTTAGGCCAAGCGTTTGGAAGCTTCCCAACTTATAACTTCTATGGACAATAGGGAGAGTCAAGGGATTAGAAATAAGAAGAGTTTCACTGTTTTTTCACTAGATTTACATGGAACACTCAGCTCAGTGCTCACAAGAAAGAAGCAAGGATTGAGAGGGAAGAGTGACTCCACCAAACTCAGCCTCCCGAGTCCTAAGGAAAGGAGCTCTGTCACATTGCCCACACTGGAGCAGACTAAGACTGAAAACGGAGCTGCATGCATGGCAAGTTGCTTTTAAGTAAATATAAATAGGCCCAAGAACCAGAGCAGCAATGTACCATGGGCAAAACCTTTCACCTGTGGCTTGTCGGGAATCCTGTTCTTAGTCACTGCTCCAACCCAAACCCCTTCTGACAGGAAGCTGGGTAATTTCACTGTATTTCTGGGGAGCAGAGCAGTCAGTGCACAGTTTACATCTGCAGAAAGGTGATCTGGAAGCTGCAGGGTATCATTTCTGACCAACAGCCAAAGCAACCTCACAGCCTGCAGTGAAAGCTGCAAAAGAGGGGGCACAAATCAGCACAGAGCTCACTTACTTGGCACAAAGTGCTCTCTCAGTTACACAAGAGCTTCATCTATCCAAGCCTGTTATTTTAGTGCACTTTGCAGTCCCTTCTAGATGACAGGATGCTTTCCACTTGGAGTAGTTTCTACCTCATAAAAACCAGGCAGTATTTCACAGATTTCTATACATTTGCCTATTTATGCACAAGCAACTCTTCTTTGAGGTGAAATTTGATTTTCCTGGCTGGCTAGAACTGCACGTCAGTACTGGCTTTTTGTCCTACAAGCTGTATTGATTTTGCACCCTGATCTATGGCTGGCTTTAGCATATGGTAATTCAATCTAAAGTCCATTTTTGAGATGTCAGTCTCCCCTTCTCCAGCAGAGTAACTGCTTACACTGCATAACGCTTTATCTGCACATAGGCTGGTTGCTTAGCACAAATACTTGTGGCTTAGGGAAGGATTAAGTTCCTGACAGGTACACAGGATTTATTTCAATGTATGTTTGCAAATCAGCACAAAAGAGTCTTTAAACTCATTTCACCAAATAAGCCTCAATTATGGCTCACATGAAGAAGAGGAAGAGTTACTGTCATGGCAAAACCTTTGATCTCCGTTCCAGGCCTATCTGTGTTAAGAACACACACGGCAAGTCCACTTCATCAGCAGTTTCACACAGGGACTCCATAAACCTGTAAGTTGAAGAGCTAAAATCAAGCACCTTGCACCTTTTACTCCTCACCCTGCACACAGGTGGAAGCTAAAGCTAGAATTCAGCAGGCACATTGAGTTCACAGAACTGCAAGGCTCAAGGTCTGAGCAGAGCTGTCTCTAATAACACTTGGAACATACTTTTTCACCAGCCATATCTTGGCATTTACCAGTTTTAGTATCTTCACTTCATGCCTCAGCTAAGGTTAGTCACACTTGAGCTTCCAATCCTTGAACAGTGCTCTCATGCTTACACTTAAACTGAATATACTGACTTTTGCCCAGTACAACTTAACCAGCAACAGGGAACTTGTTTTCTCTCCTGGACAAGAAGAGCCTCCTGTCTTCCACTCTCCTGCCTGACTTCAAACTGCTCATTCTTACCATCACTCCACAGCCACAGGACACATTTCTATGAGCCATCTGCCTGCCTGCCTACCTGCTTGCTCACTTGACCCTGTCCAGTCTTCAAACAACCCAGACCTCCCTTTTTCACAAAGAGGAGCCCTACTTCCATCTGAAACAAAAGCAGACACGTTAGAGAGCTCAGCAAGGCAGAGACACCCGCACAAAGATACACACCACCCACAGAACTACCAGCAAATATCACTATCAAATCAATACATTCTTACTTCTAAGACACTCTCCTGTTTTGCAGATCCTCTCCTCTATAGGGCAAGCCAGCTCATCACAGCCAATCCTACCAGCTCAGAACTACTTCAGTAGAAGCTTTTACCCCCTCACACTACCCCAGATGCCTCAAGCAAGCAGTAAAACTCTTAAAAGTCCAACTAAGGCTTGCAACCCCCCCATGCACTAAAATAATGAGTTTCCAACAAAAAAAAAGACAACTTCTTAACTGCACACACAGATCCGGTCCCTTCCATACCAGCTGCTGGTTAATGCTGCCCCTCATCACACAAAACAGAGCTTAGCCGCATGCAGCTGCTGCTCAGAGCAATCTCTTTAACAACTGTGTATAAACTACATGAAGTGCTTGTTCTTTAAAGGGCAGTTACAGGTGAGGAGTCGTTGAATTAGCAGCTAAGTATGTGTCTGTTGCTTTAAATGGTGCCTGCAAAGCTCTGCTTTCTTGAGTTGGAATGGGATGCTTTCAGTTAGAAAAGCTGAAAAATACGGGGAAGAGGCATTCCAGGGCTTTCTGAGGTGTCTGGGGATGTCTTCACTAACCAGTCACTGCAGGAGACTTCAACCGTTCGTTTAGAGCTGTTTCAGTCAAGCCACTGTGTTGTTCGAGCAGTGCTGTGTAACTGGGTGCCCTGTGCTGCCTCTGAACCCATCCTGAACTGAGGCCGGAGCTCACAGTGACCTACCACGTTTGATGCTCAGTGTTTGTAGATTAGTTAAGCGGAAAGAAGCTCTTTCCTGCAAACAACGTGAGATGGAAAGGCGAGCTTGGTGTTCGATGATAACTGATCAGTTAGCTTTAAAAGCTTTGTCACCATATTCTCCCCTTGTTTCCACACTGACCTCAAAGCCAGTTTTTCTCTGCTCTGGGAATGACAGCCCTTTCATTTTACCTTTTGAAGCGCTATTCACCCTACCAACTCTCCTTCCCAGAGGTGCTTGGCAGTTGTGTCATTATTTCTCCTAAGCCAGCTTTCATTTGGTTTGCTAGAGAAGGGGAAAGGCATCCGGGCTCCTTTGTGCCTTTGTTCTGGCAATTACTCTTGTGCTCAGTTAATTGGGAGCCTTTGTGTTTCTGGGCTCCTCCCATCCGACTGTTTCTAGTGGTCCTTTCACCAATGCATTCCCCATTAGAGTTTTAATCTCTTTCTTCAGATTCAGTTTCAATAGCAGCAGATGAAGTGGGTGAAGCATCAGAAGGATGTGAAAGTTGGCAACTGAAAGTCCGAGATAGCGGTGCTGTCCTCGGGAGGCCATTCACAGTGCAGGTCCCTGTTCACTAGCTGTGCTTCCCTCCCTCTGTTCTTCCTCTACCTTTAATATTATCTAGAACAGCGAGCTGGCTCTTTCCTCTCTTCCCTCAGCACCGTTTGTGCTTCCCAATCCTTTGACAAGTGGTTGTTATTACCCCCTCTGTGCAATCTGTCTTCCTTGGTGTCTCCTTTCTTGCTGCAGCCGCTTCTGCATACTCTGTAACGTTTCTTTTATCTGCAAAGATCCTATGTCCCTCTTCTGCGTGACAACATGCAGCTTTACTGTTGGTTTTGCCTCTTGTAAAAAGCATGGCTGATTTTACTGCACCAAAATAGAACCGTTGGCACCATTCTGGCCTGGTTGGAGTAGATCGCGAACTTCCTATTGCTTGAAGACTGTCAGCTTAGCTTATTTTGTTAACTTCAAGTCTTGATTCTGGGCGAGTACAGCCCAATCTTTCTTATCACAAGAGTGTTTTCTACCTGATAGCAGAATCTTCTGTATCATGCCTGTTTCCACCTCTGCTGCAGCGGTTTTGTTCTGAACAGTGAATGAATGACTTCAAAGAGATGCAATGAACTTCCTTCGTTGTGACAGCGCTGAGAAGAGCAGCCGCTTCCTCAGCCTCCTTCCCTGAAGCTGTCACTTCCAGGTACGTGGAATCCAAAGCTGTGTGTTATGGTGCATATACACAGTCCTGCCTAATTGCTTCATACTTCTCTCTGTTCCCCGCTGCTCTTCCTGCTGAGAGGCTCTTCCTGCAGGATCATTTTCAGATGCTGCTTATGAACAAGAACTGTCATCTCTGGGCATGACACAGGAGCAATTCTGCAACAGAGTCAGTGATAGATGTGTTTGTGCTGAATAACTCCTATTTTTCATTAGGATCTGAGACTCTGCAGGCTATGGAATGATTTCCAATGTTAGTGACTCAGAGGGATCACTGTATTTGTAGGCATTCTCTTTGGTCTTTCTTTTAAAATCACTGGCATAATTCAGTTGGGTGTTTTGCTCTGTAAAGCTTACTAGAGCCATCAATCATTCATGAATTGCCTTGCATTTTGTACTGGATGGTAATAACTGTAGTTGGGGAAAAGCAAAATAAAGCACTGTCAGTTCATGTAATCCCCTATCACTTTAGGGGCTACCTGAGAAGATGTTTCTATTGCTGCAAGTGGTGGTTGCCCGTTATCAAGGTGATACTGGTTGGATGTGCAGCTCTCCAGAGAACTCACTGCAGCTTTCATAGGCCAAGTGCCACCCTGGCTCTGGTGTAAATCATGTGTATCATCTCTTGTACTAAAGCAAGTTGTGACACTTCAGCAGGAGTGAGCAGGCACTGGTAGGCTCTAGCCTGACAGAAATGGCAATGCCTCCAGCTTGATTTCATGCATTCAAGCACTGCAGTCCTAAACTCAGTTACATTTTAGAGCTCAATAGTAGGACGCTGTGGGGTTTCTGCTGGATGTGTTACTGCTGCTGGAGCACAGAGTGCATTTATGTCCATCACGGGGATTTTAGGATTCCTCTTTGGGTTTATTACCATTTGACATTGGAACACGGTGGTTCAGTAGTTTCCCAAGAATACATTGAGCATGTGCTCATCCAGTAAGGAATATTCCCCCATCATAAATCACAAGCAGCAAAGGCTTGGTCACAGCCTAGCTACCCAGGAGCACCATATACAAGAATATAGGAGTCTGAGCTCTTGATTTTTCTTCTTGTTCTGACTTGAGTTAAGCATATGAAGGATACAACCACTTGATCATGAAACCAGTGGCTGTTGAATTCAGTGCTGCTGTGAAGAGATGCGCTTGTTTTGACTAACCTGTGTTAGACCAAATTTAGAAGAAGCAACAATCTGGCAAGGTAAACATGTTGGAGGGATGGGACAATACTAGAAGGCTGCTGGGCTCTTCAGCTTGCTAGAAGCTGCTTGATCAGGTAGTGATTCCTATCACCATGTTGGGTCTCAATGTACCTGAGTTCTGAGGGTGCAGGCTCTGCAGCAACTGAGTGACAACCACATTTAAGGGTCTATCACTTAGCTCCTTGCTCTCTAAGCTCTACAACTTGGTGGAATGGTATTTACCATGTAGGTAATCACTCTAAGTGAGGGGAAAATGGGCTTTCTGAATTAGTAGTAATCATTACGGAAGATAGAAGGCACAAGATGTTTTCTTGGCAGCATTAGGATTTTTATCAACTTTTTGATTGGGTTAATTTGAAGTGACAGCTGGTTGGAGTTTTTAAATGGATTGGAATATAGGTCCATCAATCTGAAATCAAGCAATGTAAATGCATCTGCAGTAGTTACCTTAAAATATCTTGCTCCTGTGGTTGCAAAGTGGCAGTTAACAGAGGAACAGCAGCCCTTGGAGAGGCAGGAGATGGATCCAGGCAAGTGGGATGTTCTGGGAAGTGTAATTCATGGAGTTGTACAGGTCTTAGCCATCATATGCTGAGTCTGACTCTCCAGCCTTGAAATGAGTGGTAAGATAATAGAAGGGATTTCAGCCTCATCGCAGAGGAGAGCTTGTGTATTGCCTTGTCTTTGAAACTTGGGAACTTGACTAGGGCTCTTCTTAGCCTGGAAGAAGAATTATTCCCCAAATCTGGAAATATACATAATTATTACTTCCAAATGTCACTGCATCAGTATCCTATTCCCAGCTTGAGGCTTGTCGTCCTTTCTACGGACTACATAGGCTGCTATCTCACTGATGGAGACAACTTCTTTATGGCCCTTCTTGACACCTGACAGCTGCTAAGAGGAGAGGAGTCTGAAATTTGGGATAAAGCTGTTTTCTGACACAGCACCACTGCCCTCTCAGCAGTGAAAGGGCAGGAACCTCACCTCAGGAGCATCTTTGTCCCTGCAGAAGCAGCTCTTAATTAAATGTAGGTCACAGCACAGTGACCACACCGGTGGTGGAGCTGCTTAGTTGTGGCTGTATCTTGGGCAGGCAGTTTAACCTCTTCTCGACCCCCAAAAATGGCCTTAATGTGTTCTTAATCCAGCTGTGAGATTCTGCCTTGCTGAAAGATGGAGTTTTGCCTTTCCAGGGTCAGAGCTCAAACTGGAGTATTGGTGTCCATAAGCCTGTGGATGAAAAGGAGCCAAACAGAAGGAGCTAAACAGAGCTTTGGGTCAGTATGCATCATTTCTCATCCTGCATGCACATGGAAGTTGGCCTGGCATGCTGAACTGTATAAACAGATTATCCCCTAAACTAAACAGCCTGTTGCAATCGACTGCATGATTACAGATGCAGCTTTAGATGGGTTGGGAAACTTAAGAGCAAGCTGGAGAGCTGTAAGACAAATTCATCCATATAACCATTCATACTGTGCAAGAAATCATACCCAAACTGAGCTCTGTAACACATAGGAGTCTATTTTTAAGCCTGACTTGGCATCCTGAAATACTCTAGTGAATGAACAAATGCTGATGGACTGCCATCAGTGTTGTATAGAAATAAGTGTAATTAGGGAGAAACAAATAAATAATAAAGAAGCCTAACTGCATTTAGCACTTCCTTTATTGTCAGCACTAGGATGTATATTCCCTTAACAGATTTAGCAACTGCACTGGTAGGTGGTGATTTGTATTGCTGCCAACATCATTCACTTAGATGAGGATGATCTTGATGGGTGTTTGCAATTGTTCTCCAGAGGCAGCTTCTCCAACAATTATAAGACGATCCCAGTTGGATTAAATGAGTCAGTTGTGTGCAATAGCATTCTGAGTGTCTTACCAGATCTCAGACAGCTCATTTTGTTCGTCCACTCTGCCCCACTGTATGAAATGGCCACGCTGTTGTATATGTTTTCCCATGGTATCTTATATCCACCATGCAGAAGGCAATAGCTGCTTTCCCAGATGGAGACCTACCTACTTGTTGTGCGTTTAGGCTTGGGAACAACAGGAATCATCTGCCAGCAATGCTGCTTCCAAGTGCTGCTGACTGCTGAACTGGAACAGAGGAGGGGCCCTGAACTGGTAAGTGTTCTTAGGAACGCTCGGGATTCAACCAACTGATGTCATTTTCTGTACAAGTCTGTTCTCTGCTGGCCTGAGACACGCAGGCAGTGTCTGTGCTCTGTTCCTGTTGCAGATCATGCAGTGGGAAAGATGCAGCTGCTTATGATGGGTGTCACTGAACGGTCTCTCGGCACCTGCCTTGCCATGCCTGCTCAATGAACTGATTTCTGGAGGAGAAAGGGGGTTCACACCAACTGTGTAG
This sequence comes from Pezoporus flaviventris, assembly GCF_033815535.1. Classification (NCBI taxonomy): domain Eukaryota; kingdom Metazoa; phylum Chordata; class Aves; order Psittaciformes; family Psittacidae; genus Pezoporus; species Pezoporus flaviventris. The sequence goes on along the minus strand of NW_026892739.1, from coordinate 179,067 downwards.
CCTTTTGTGTCCAGCTGCGGGCTGGGCTTTCCCCTTAGCCATACGTTGGCCTTCTGCATTATGCTTTATGCTTCTGCATCATGTGTGTCTCGTTGCTCATAAATAGCATTGCCAATGTCACCTGCCTGGACTGGATGTCCTCCCCAGTGACTTGAGCCACTTCCTCCTGATGATAGAGGTGTGATGTAACAGGGCTGATTCTGTTCTGTCTCCTGTCACTGTAACTGTAAATACCTCACGTGTCTGCTGAAAGCTGAAGATATGACTGAGTTTAAAATGAATAGATTTCCAGACCACCAGTGAAGTTCCTTAATGCGCCGAGCCCTGTACTACTGAGACTCAGTTACAGGCACTTAGATACTCAGCAGTGTTGCAGCTTTAATGTGAACTCAGTGGTTTGAAGGCCAGGGTTAGCTTGAGTGTCCTGAAAACCAGTGTGGGACCTGAGGGAACCTGAGCCCTGCGGCTGACACTCCACTTGGAGTGTTTTCATCCTCAGTCATCCCAGTAACAACAGTGTAGTGTTTCTTCTGCGATGCTGTAATGAGATCTAAGCAGTCCCATTGGATAATGGATGAGGGTAGAAAAGATCAGTCCAAAAGCTGAGCTAATGCGGCTCTCCTGCAATTACCGTGGCATCTATGCGGTGATGGAACAACAAAGTCCTTGGTAATCACTGCAATAAGGTGAGAAAAGGTCTTGCTCTCTAATTGAGGCTGTCAAACCTGCGCCTTGACTTTGTAACTTGAAAAGATGCTTGCAGCTTGCATTCTCCAAAGCCTTTTGAACCACATGCTCTCAAGCTTAATTTCTGTTGAAAGCAGGCTCTTCCTTGAAAAAGATCTTCTTTCACTTAATGTGCTGCTAAATCATCTCAAAGGCGTTTCATCTATTTGCTAAGCCTCTTCATGCTCAGTCCAGTTCATCACCACGCTGTCACCCATAATTGTCACTGGTGTAAAGAGACAGTGATGTCTGCTTTCACCCCTGCTCTTCCTCCAGCCAGACCTGGCTTCCAAGCTTTGTCAGGTCTTAAGTGAGCTATGTGTATGAAAACATCCTGGGGACTTGAACAGAGGAGTGAGAGCAGGGTCTGATATGAGCTCTGTGAGAGGAAAAAAGGCAGAATCTTATCTCGGAGCTGTTAAAGAATGAACCGAGGTCAAGACCTAAGGCAGACATCTCACAGCAAAGGTGAGCAGTGGGGCTCGGTTTGCAATTTAATCAAGCTCTTGGACTTCTTCTGTCTTATTGAAAGCTCTGGAATATTGATTATGGTCACTAAATTCTGGGTACACGGGCACACTTGGAGGAAGAGGTGGAGTGAGAAGGCATGGGAGCTGGGAGCTGATTCTCTGCTGATCCAGCCTCCTCATAGTGCCTGTGGGCAACCCGGTTGGCTGCGTGGCAAGGAACTCAGCTGCAGTCCCCTGGCAGGTGACCAGGCCCTGCTTGGGGCTGTCAAATCCATCTGGATCTCTCCATACGCTGCTGGAACAGATGTGCTTTCAGGGGGCCTGCTGAGTCAAGCCATTAAGCTTTTGTCAAACCAAGCTAACCAGACAGGGTCAGTGTATCCTGCAGTGCTGGAAATGCAAAGAGTAAGGAAACGTGTAAAATGAGGCTTCTCTTGTTTGTTTTAGTTTTAACATGTCAAGACTCCTAAAGCAAAGTCACAGGATTTAAATAAAGTCCCAAACAGAGATGTGTAAACACTTTTCAGTGCCGTTACACGATATCCTGCCTGTGGTGGTGGTGGTGGTCTGTGTGATAGGCATGGTGTATATTCCTGTGCCACCTGCTATATAACAACCAAGGGGAAATGCTTGGTGAAGCACTGCTGTCATTAAGCACCTCTCAAAATTCAATGTTAGGGCAGTTCTGGAGTAGGTGAGTTCTCAAGCTGTTACTCACCCCACAAAGGGAAAACCCACGTTCCACTTCAAAACGTGTGCATTATCCAGGCTCGGGTAGCAGAACCTTTCCCAAAGGAACCAGGCAACTGGTTCTTCAGAAGTGGTTTGGGAATGGGGATGCTCGTGGGGCCCTGTTTATCTGTGTGGGGCAAATAAGTCTTGGTCTAGTCACCAGAAACTGCTTTGCTTCAGCCAAAGACCCATTTCTCCTATGTGAAGTACACTATGATATTGTAACTGATCCAACATCTAGGCATGTGGCTGTTGTGGTATTGAAAGTGTGGGGAGCAGACACAATAAAGCAGGATTTTTGCTGTTCTCTGAGACATCAAAGGTGTGTAACTGCTGCAGTGGTCAGTGCACTGAGCAGTCTCCTGTGTGAGCCTGAGACTGCACTGAAGTCAAAAACTGTGAAGCTGAGCCTGTGATGGAGGCTGAAGAGGAGACTCCAGCAGTCTGGGCTGCTGCAGGGGGGCTCAGAGAGATGTGAAAATGAGTGCCAGGAGCCTTGGCAATGCCCCCTGCCTGAGGAAGCTGTGCTGAGACTAAAGACAGCACTCAGAAGTAGTCCAGTGTGATGAGCGAGAGCCTTGAACCTTTATCTTGATGGAGGAGCATAAAACGTGATAGACTCATTGAAAACAACACATCCCATGTGCAACAGAAATAAGTGGTGACAGTACATGTCTATGTGTAAAGTCCCAAAGGATTTCTGCAGTCAACAAGGAAACAGAGTGGTTATAATAAATCTGTAACCATGCCCACCTTGCTTCTCCTGTAGGAACAGCAGTGTTTGCATGTGCAACTGCAGGACCGGTTATTTCCAGGTTACTAAATGTGTAACTGTACGTAAACCCACTGGTATATGTCCTGTGGATGCTTCTGCTCACAAACTGAATCTGCCCTCAGTTCCAGATGGTTTTAACTTCAGTGCTTTAGCCTTTATTGAGATGACGATTCATTTTCCTTTGACAAGCATTTTTTAGCTCTCCTCGTGTGCCATGTCCCCATCTCCTCTGAATAAACCCAAGCTCTTTGAAGGCAAGGAAGTCTCATCGTGCATCAATGCCCAAAGGACAGGGAGTTTTCCAATCCTGCAACAGAAAAGCTTTCTCATACTCTAGTTCTATTTCTACAGCATCACTGTTCAATGTTAAGCACAGCTGACATTAAACCAGTACTTTGTGAAAGCTTTTTGCTTCCATTTTCTCTTTAGTTCAAGATGCAAACTGGTATCCACATCAAACATGCAGCCTGTATCATAGCTGGTGAATGTGATGTGGGACCAGGGCCAAGCTATTGGTGGTTTTATGTGCAAGGAGGTTGATGGTACCCCAGTAAAATAGCCAGAAGCTGCCTCATTTACTTCCCACTGGAAAAGCTCATTTACCCATCCCCTATGAACCAAGATCGAGGGCAAACCATACTTTAAAGGCCACCTTTTATGTCTATTTTAGCAACTGGTTAGTGTCAGTGGGATATATCTGGTTTTAGGATTAGGGTCTCACGTGCTGAGTACACTTACACCATCACTGTGCACATCACCAGTGCTGTCCTGTGCTGGCTTTGGCCTGGCCAAACCTGCTTCTTCAGAAACGTCTGTGTCTTTGCCCTGCGGAGGGAGCAAAAAGGCATTATGAGAAGAGGCAGAATGCCTGCTCACCCAGAAGTCTCTGAGCACAGTCTGAGAGCTGTGCTCAGCCAAACTTGTAACAGACAAAGGCTGTCCTGAGAGACAAGGGGGGAAGAACTGAGCCAGAGCTTTGCGGAGCCCAGTCAGGGTCATCTCAGGGTAGTTAAGTTCTTCCCTGAGCAAAGAACTATGAAAATGCATAAAAGTATGTGAGGAACAGTTCTATATGTGAGGAGGAGCTCTAGAAAAGCCTCAAGGGTGCCCTCTCCTCGCTTACTAAGGGTGTGTAATTCAGGCAGCGTCTCTGAGGACATGACTAATGCTGAAGACACAGATTTGGTCTTTATTTCTTAGCAGGCAGTAGATGTTAGAGCAGGGGAAGCGTTCCACATGGACTCAAAGTGCAGCCACAGCCCTGATTTCAAGCCTTCCGATCACTGAGGTGGAGAGAAGCCCTCAGACACTGTCCATTTGCCTGTAGTCACAACAAGGGGAAGCACAACACGCAGGGACCCACCTGGGAAATACAAACATGCAGAAGGAAAATGTGCATCAGGCGCTGGGGCTCGAGTACACCAGGGCTCTGTTGGGGAAGTCAGCCCTTCTGTCTCACACATCACCCTCGTACCAGTGGTTCAGAGCCTCCTAACGCTGTGGGATCAGTCCAGAGGCGTTTAATAGGATGCCCAACTGTGGCAAAGCCAGCAATGCTTTGGAAGTGACTCCCTTTGAGGATGGCAGATGGTGCCAAGGCAAATACCAAGGTGCCTGACACAGCCTGCGCCCTGAAAACCATTCTCTGGCCTATTACACTGCTTTACAACAGCAAGCTGCTACACTATATTGCAGTGACTACTCATTTGCAATAAACAGAGGCTGTGTTTTACTTTTACTTTACCCTCTGGTAAAAAACAACACAAAATGGCCAATAAAAGCCCTTCAGCTGGAAAATAAAGGATGTAACTGAAACAGAAGGGAATGAGAATGGGAGGGAACTAAAGATTCAGGGAATTGATGCTCAAAGAATTGGGGGAAGGGATTTTGTGTGACCCCCCCCCAGTGCTATTTAAGTTGAGCTTGAGGTCTAGAAGGTACTTGGGATGTTTTCTCTTGTGTTCTGTTTGTGCTTTTCTGCTCTAGGCTGGTAAGTAGCTATGTGAACATAAGGTCTTTTGTTTGTTGGTTTCAATAAGTTAATGATGCTGCCAGAACAAATGTGTTGGGAAAATGGGTAAATTTGAAGAGGCTGGGATCATCCTGTGGTTTTTAGCTCACTTTGGCTCCTGAAGTGGTTGTATTTGTGGTAGTATCCAAATGCTGGCAGCGTTATTCAAAACTGAGGCTTCTTCTAATGAAAGTACACTCATGGGTTTAACTTTCCATTGAGCATTCTGGTGTGGACTTATGTGTTGAGAAGGTTCCATGGTCTGACACTGACTTTTTCTGTACCAGCCCTGGAAAGTAAAACAAGCCCATGTGGTTTCAACTAGAAGGAACTACTTTTCTCTGTGCAGAATAAGCCTGGGCAGTGGAAATCTCTTAATTCTACTTAACAAAGGGTGTTTGCTTGGTTGGGTTTGCTGTCATTTAGTAGGGATTCCCACTGGAAATTTCAACTTCATTTCCCCTTCAAGTTGAAGGAGTTGCTCTTGTCAGTAGGCTGCACCTGAGCTACGTTACTCGGCAGGATTAACACCAGCTACTCCTTGGTGTTGATTTCCACCTTGCCAGTTAGTAACCATGCCTGAGTGACTGATAGGAGTCCCTGATGGAGCGCAGAGTTCAAAGCTTTGAACTGCCTTAGCTCTGCAAATACAGAGAAGCAGACAAGTGACAATTAAGAATGTACAGTGGTGGTGTTGTTACTTCTACCTTACTGATGCTCCCTGGTGTGTGATACTCAGCTGCTTCTGTAGAGGGTGGCCTGTCCTGCAAGCCCACAGTGTTGCTTGCAGGCAGACAGCTGTGATACCCAGTTGTTCTTTCTTGCAGGTTGAGCCGAGTGCCAACATGGGGAGCAGCTTCAGCAGGCAGATGTTCTGCGTGCCTTGTGGGAGATGTCTGAAACAGGAGGAAGCAAACGAAGAGATCAGTGAGACCAAGCCAATTCTGCAGGCCTCAGGGGGACCGTCGCTGTGTGTTGGTACACCACCTCCCGCAGCAGCCCTGCAAGTGTCTAAGCAAGGCTCTGAGGAGGTGCAGTCACTGAGCCAGGATGCACAGCCATCAGCTGATGCTGTGGAGGAAAACACGGAGCCCTCCTCTGCTGCGGATGCCATGGGAATGACTGAGGGGTGGGAGGCAGCCTGGGGCTCCACAGGCTTTTTGGTAGCCCTTGAAGATGGGGAGAGCAAAGGAGAAGCTGAAGTCTTAACCCAAGCAGGCAACCAGAAAGAGGGAGAGCAAGTGGGGAACAGGGAAGAGAAAATGAAACCTGTTCCTGGTGCTTCTGAGCTCCAGGTTGTTGCACCCACCACTCGGGATGCTGAGCTGGTTGGAGCCAGCGAGCAGCCTGATGAGCAAGCAGGGGCTGGCAGTAAGGTTAGCCCAAGTGCTCTCCCAGGGAATAGTCTCCCCTTCGTCCTCAGCTTCAAAGAAATCCTAAGTGAGACGGCAACTGGCCAAGACTGTGAGCCCAAACCTCCTGCAGGGACTGCAGAGAGCCTCATAGAAAGAAACTTGCCACCGTGTGCTGTGCGGATGGCGGAGGAGACTGACACCGACCTTTCTGCTGAGCATGGGGAGGAGCCAGAAAAGACTAAGCTTGCTGAAGTAAGTCCTCAGACAGCTGAGAGAGCTGAGCTTCCACCTCTGGTAGAGGTAGAGACAGCATCTCCCCCGCCTCTGCAGGTGGCCAGGGAGACTGCGGATGCTTTGGCAATCCCAGCTGAGATGAACTCTGCTTCTGCAATGCCTTGGGAGTCCCTGTGTCCAGAGGGGGCATCTCTTGAGCCAGCAAACCAGCTGCTTGACTTCCTAGAGCAAGTGACCCAGTCTACTATGGGAACTGCAGAGGAGATGGAGAGCTTGTGCCGCGCACAGCCTGCGGAACAGAGCGGGGTTTTGTGCTTCCATGAACTGGAAGATGAGCACAGGGGATGTGATACAGAAACTGCAGCAAGAGAGGCAGAGCCACAGCAACAAGCAGAGCTTCCAGCAGAGCCAGTAACTTGTGTTCAGATACCTGTAAAGCAAGATGCTGGCTTCCTAAATGTGACCCCCTCACTGTCTGAGGAGCCTGGGAGTAGTGGAGAAAGAGAAGCTGAGAATGTTGAAGCCTGAGAGACCTGAAGATGGAATGGCCTGCTGTCAAACATGTGTTCAGTGGCGAGCGTGATGCACTTGCCTTGAGGAATTTCAGCCATAGGAAGCAACTCCAACTGTTGAATTGGGATTTTGTAAGATGTTTTTGACTTCTGAGAGCAGTCTTGCTAAACAGAGAGGTGATAGTAGTAGATGTTTTGTATCTTCTCCTGAATTCCAGCTGAGATGCAGTTCCAGTTCTTCCTCTTTCCAGCAGCTGTTTTTCAGGAGATCATGCCCTACTGGGAGAGAAGAGATTCACTTCAGCTGTGAGTTCACAGTGGTGATGTTGGGCACTGCATTCCCCCAGTGAGGCATGATGTTCCATCTCTTAAGAGTCTGGGAATGGAGAAGACAAATGCTCCTTTAATCCAGCCCAGTCAGATGTTTTCTGTGAGGTCAAGAGTTTCTTCCTTGGCTACCTGGAAATAACCACATGTTTGAGCTACCTCCCTGCATACCCCTCGTGTGCAGCTCATAGTCCCTGGTTTGTTGTCAGTATTAAAGGAGGTGATGAAATGATGGTTTGCTCTTGTCACGGTGGCAGCATTAATGGAATCTGTACCACTTCTGCAGAAGTGAGAAATGCAGTCTCGGTCAGAGTGCAGAAGTCAGGGTATTGCAGCTTAAATCTACTGACTTTTAATGTTTCTACCTTTGTACTACCAATAAAATATTTTAAGATCATGGCAAAACCCTATCCTGAATGTTTTAATTGTTGGGTGTTAAAGGCAAAAGAATATGGCTGGAACCACTCTGTGCTCTTCTCTAAGCACTCCAAAGGAGAAACTGTGACTGTTCCTCCTTAAAACCCCTTTGAACAACTGACTGCATGGAGTGCGGTGCCCAGGTGTTCATGTGGGGGGCATAGGGATGGCACACTGGAGTTCTTTCAGGCTTACAGTGTGCTTGAGGAACAGGACTTGAAAGGATGCTGGGGGAGGAAAAACAATACAGGACAAAGCATAATGCTGGTGAATGATTTGCTGGCACAAGGCTGAAAGCTGAGGAGGTAGGAGCCACATGATGCTGGGGATGAAAGTGCTTTGGTGAAGGGATGAAGTGTTTCAATACCTTGACTTTGTTCTTCCAACTGCATTTAGGCTGACTAAGTCTCCTGTATGTAAGGCTTGCCAAACAAATCTTCACTTATGAGTCCACAAGCTGCAAGGAAAGAGGCGCCTGTAATACGTTTCTGTTCCTTAAAAGGCGTCTCTAAGCGAGTGAACTGTTGCTTAGGTGGGCTATCTCTGCTGTGATACCAAACAATGGGATGCTGGGGCCTGAAAGGAGAGAAGCTATTAAATAAACATCCTTGTGCAAAGCTGACTCAAAACTTATCTTTCTAAACTTGTTTGTCTCCATCCTGTTCTGCCAGAAGTCACAGTTCTCCCTGTTAATACTTGTAGCCAAGGGCTGCCCAAGCAGGGAACTGGATGAGCTAACTGCTGGTCTTTGTCTCAGCCTACCCCAGGAACAAAACATCACTTCAGGCAGATAGGAGGACCTAAAAGCCATCAGACTTCATCACATTTATGCCTGCCTACGGGCTGGTGAGTTAATTTTGTTAAGCAGCGTTATAAAAAGCAGCTGTGCTACAGAAGATGTTTCTTAACCATTGGAAGTCTGGGGCATGTGGTTCCTTAGTGTGGAAACAAGGGGAAGGCAGAAACTCTCCAGTGAAGTTCATGTGATGCATCATCTGGAAGGGTTAAGTGTTGGTGTCTCTACTGTGCTGTAGAGCTCAGTGCTGCAAAGCCCTTCTCACTCTTTGAAGAGGACATTTCTGTCGCTCTTGGTAATGTCAGCTGTGTGATGGATGAGAGGAGCCCCATGGCAGCTCATCCACTGCATCTAGCTGCCATGTGCACTGGCAGGAAGAGACAGGTCTAGTAAGAGGGAGCAGCTTGAACTCTGTGCAATAAAAACCCCAAACCACAAAGACTGATGTCCTGAGCTGACTGCAGCATGCTCCTCATCACCAGTGATGCCATCTAAAAGGCTTTGTAACAGTCCTGTGGCCCAGCGTTCAATCACACGACACAATCCTGAGCTGACATCTGAGCAAAGCTCTTTGTAAGGGCTGTGGTTTTGTCATTTGTCACAAAATGAATTGTATGGCTTTCTGAGAACAGCCCTTTAAAATATGTCAGAGTAGGAGAGATGGGAAATAGCCAGTCAGCAGAGCAGATGTGATTGCTGTGACAGTAGGGTTTCCCCTCCCCTGCTTGTGTGTGTCACATTGATATCTTCTGCGTTGTCTCCCATGCAAGAGATTTTCTGTATTGGTCCAAACAGCTGTAAGCTGGACTCTGCTATTAGAATGTCCTCATTTTCCACAATGATGCAAGGGCAAGAAATGTTATGCTTTGAATCTCAGATATTTCAATCTGAGTGATGTAAGGAATAACATCAACCCATGCAGAGGCTGCATGAGAGCTGCAAATGTGTCATTTCCTTCCAGTTACGCTGTTGTACAAAGCACCAATGTCCCTAAAGGCACCAGAGTTTTTCAGCCACTGATGTGTGACAGTCTGTACGTGCTGTCATCTGTGCATCTCACACATCAAAACCAAGGATGAACTCCAGAGAGGTTTCCAATAGTCAAAACCAAGGATGAACTGCTGCTATATTGCATCAGCCCAATAGGAAGCATACAAAAAAGGCTTTGGAAAAGCTGTCATAAAAGCCCCCAGCCATAAAGTCAGTGTAAATGTGTGAGTGGGATAGTGCAGAGAAGATGCTGGACCATGTTAAAAGGCAAAATATGGATGTTATTCAAGTCCCACAACTGGCTGCACACATGGAATTACCCCACCCAAAGCTCCTTTGTGTTTTCTGCATCCAGGGAATCATAGCAGCTGGGCAAAGTATAGGAACCTGAACCAGATTTGGCATCAAAGAATGATCAAGGGGCTTTTATGGCATCCAACCAGTGGGATCTTTCTGGGTTTTGTTCGGCTCCATCGTTGCTGGCAGTGGGTGTTCAGGATCTGCCTTTCTGCTCATGGCTCTGGGATTAGTTTGGCTTTAATGGATATTTGCTTTTGTGTTTTGCCCAGGTGACCTATTTCATGTTACAACTGGCTGCCAGGCAGTGAACACAAGCAGGGCAATACAGCAACTGTATGGCTGTTAATGGCAAGCGAGGGGGATCCGCTGGGGCTGCAGACATTAAGATAATCTGCTGTAAAACAGCCACTTGCATGACTCAACCAGTTGAAGACAGCACAAAGGTGGAAAGTGGGATAGTTCCCCCCCCCCCCAACTGTTCAATATGAAGTCATGCAGGAGGATACAATGGTTTGTAAACCCAGGGACTGCTCACACCCAGCCTGAAGTATTGCTGCTGTTCTGCCTCATCACAGGCTATAAACAGGGGTCACTTTACTTGTCCATGGCTGCACTGTATTAATCATTAGCCTTATTTTAAGTAGTCGATGCTTATTACCAAGTGGCCACAGCGAAGCTAATCATGTACCAACTGCACTCAGCAAGTACAGCCATATGCTGCTTCTGATGGCTATGAAATGGCTGGGAAAACGGGAAGACAGTGTGAGGGAGCTTCACAGCCTGGAATTAACAATGGGAGTCAGGGGAGGAGATTGAGCATGACCACCTCCTCCTATTTAACCCAGCTGGGGCTTTGCCTTGTAGGTGTTGGGTGGTCAGTGGGTATTGTGGAGTTGTGCTGGTAAGAAGGGGCTGTGGTTTGAGGGGTGGTGCTGGTGAGGTTTTGTGCAGTCTGAGGTTATAGTTTGATTTTAATGCTTTGGGGTCTTGGCTTTAATTCCTGCACACTTTTAGGGTCTTTCTGAGCGCAAGTAGCTCTGTTGTTAACTTGTGGAAGTGCTCAAGGCAGACCCTGCTGTTGGGTTCTCAGGAGTTCATTTTGTGCTGGGGGATGCTCTTTTGCTTTCTGATTTGCTTGTGCCTCTTGCAGCCTTCTTTTAATGGCCTTATTAAGGAACGAACCACATTGTGTCTTGTGAATTTTAAGTTCATGTGTAACTTTCCTGCCTGCCTTGCTTCCTGCTCCCATCTGCTACTGGTGCTCTGAACACTTCCTTGGCTGGAGCCTAACAAACTTGGCTTTGCTGTACAAGTCTGTAGTATAATGCAGTCCTCGTGGCACTGCAGCCACTGAAAGAGAACAAGCAGCAGTGTTTGGTTTGATGGATGAGTAGTCTCTTCCCTCTTCCTCAGACTCTTCATGTCTTAAGAAAGAAAGAGGGAAGGTCTCTCTGGTTTCCCCCTGCATGTGCAATTCCACCTGTGTTTAGCTCCTGTCTGTGATCCCTGACAATGCTTTACAGCTACTCCTGTGTGAGAACGGGACAGCTAATTGCCCCAGGTGGATACAGGCTAATAAATACCCATGTCTTGCAGGTGTGAAGCCAGTTCTTCACTAGGAAACAGAGCTCCCCACTCACCTCCAGGCAGTCTGCGACTCCTAGAAGTTTCTCCAGAAGAAAGTACTCAGCTGAGGTGCTCCTTTCATCTCTAGCAATGGGAGGGATCTTTGGCAAGAGCAAGAGGCCCTGTGTGTTTCCAAAAAGAGTCCTTTTTCATAAGGCCAAAGGAAAAAAGACATCCGGGACCACCCGTGTGTTCTGTGATGCTTCAACATGGACTGGGGAGAACCATTTTCAGTCAGCACGTATAGGAAGGACTCCAAAAGGCCCTGAACTTCCTGCTCCGAAGTTGGTGCTGGATGCACCTGAGGCTGCAGCTTGGGCTGAACAGGAGACAGGAGAGCAAGCTGCACCTCTACCCGCACGACACAGCGAGGCCCCGCTCCCTGCGACTGCTGGAGGCACGCAGGATGCTGAGGTGTCCCAGGACCCTGAAGCCAAGCCTAGCACGGAGGCGATGCAGCACCAGGAGCACACTGAACAGACCAAGAGAGAAGCCCAGTCTGCTTGGGGAAGCTCAGAAGAGAGTAAGGCTGAAGCTGTTCTGCACTGCAGTAGCAGCTGTGCACCCGATGAGCAGCTCGGCTGTGGGGATCGTGCGGTGCCACCTCTTACACAGACCACGGTGAAAGCTGAAGTCCATGTGTCTGCAGGTGTCCAAGATGGACCAGGCAAGGTGCAGTCTGCTGCAGCTGAACCTGAGCCTGGGGAGGAGCAAGAGCCTGGAGGAGTGTGTGCTCCAGAGGATGCTTGTGCTGGAAAGGAAGAGCTTGTGCAGAAGGCAGCTGACTCCCTGGCTGCTGTGTGTACCACAGAGGAGTCAGAGCTGCTTCTGGAGACTGCAGAGACGAGAGAGGGCCCCAGAAATGCGCAGAGACCTGCAGAAGAGCAGGCAGTAGAAGAAAAAGTACGTTGTGCTGCTAAAGCCCCACCTGATCTGCAGTGGGAACAGGATACAGAGGGTTCTGTTACCGAAGATGTGGTACAAAATGCTTTTGAACCAGAGCAAGCTGAAGAAATGGCTGAGGACTGTGATGATGGGCAGACACCAGAGGAGCTCCCATGCTGTCTGGCAGAAACCCAGGCTGCTCTGCAGGGTAAAATCACAGCGAGCAATGGGGGAAATCCAGAGGAGCCCTGAAAAAGCACATGAAACTTGGTGCGACGAACACTGAGCGGACCGAGGGCTTGTCTGCAGGCAAGTGATGGATCTGCTGCCTTGATCCTGCAAGGACTAACATGCAGCGGGTATTTGTACTCTAGAAACCTCTACGGGCTCTAAAGCCTGCTTTGAAAAGTGATACTGAACTTAAAGCTGGTGTATTGTCTTCTGCAAGTGGCAGCACCCTCTCCCTCTCTCCAGAGCAAAGCGCATCTCTGCACAAAGTGTATTTATGTAGCTGACTCTTCCTTTCCATGCGTGTTTCCCCTGATCAGGGCTATGCACTTCACAGTGGTCTGTGTGTGACTGCACAGGGCTAAGCCTTCCCTGCCAGACAAGGCAGGCACATTAACTACACTTGTCTGTATCCTGAACTCTGTCACTACTATTTGGAACTGACTGTGGTGAAATGCTGGGTGGAAAGTAGAGTTTGTTGTGCTTGGGATCAATAAATGGATGCATTTTAACGCTTCTTACCTAGAAATGTTGTTTTATTAGTGGGCGCGTGCTTGGTGGTTTGTGCTTGTGGAATGGAGGTAAACCAGCTCAGAGGGGGGGCAATGGCAGAGAAACTTCTGGGGGTGGTTTTGCTGCATTAAGTGAATTTCAGGCCATTGCCTATCCACTGCTGGTCTCTAATTATACAGCTCCTAAAGAAGGGGAGTCTTCCTGGCAAACCTGAGCAGCTGGCTCTCAATTTACAAGCGATGCGGTGCTGCAGGGAACCAGGAAAACACCATAGCCGAGCTCCTTTCCCTCTCTCAGTCCAAGCAGAGTTTTACACCAAGTGATTCTGCTGGAGCTCCTGGGGATTTCCAAGTGCAATAATGACTTGTTTTAGACAGCTGGAGAACTACCATGCAAAGGAGAGCCAGCTCTTCCCTAAGGAAACCATTTCCAGCTCTTGTGCTCCTGCGCACTGCATGGACTGACAGTGTTCATAGGAGGGAACAATTGTAGTTAAAGGCAAGTCAGGATATGAGGGGTTTGATAGCTGCGCATCTCTTTAAAGGATGATTGGTTTTACTGGCTTTTATGTACTTAATCACATCAGAAAGAGAGTGTAGCCTTAAAAAGATTTCCTTGGAATCAAAAGACAGGGCTGCCATGCTGCAAGCCTGACTTGAAGCAGGCTTCCTTAATATACTGCCCCTTAAGACCAAATCTGAATGGAGACCCTGTTCATGGAGATATCTCTTCCCCATCCCTTGAATAACACAGGGCATGTTCCTTCCCTCTGACTGATCCTCAAAATCCCAAAGGCACCTACAGCAGCTGATCATGCTGACAAGCTGCCCTGGTTTGCTTGCCTCAGACAAAGCTCCTGCTGCTCTTAGTGTGGATATTATGCCTTCCCTTCATAGGATTCAGCTATAACAATTAGTGAGTGGGCAGGTTCCTCCTTACCAATACCAGGAGAGCCTGAGGAAGTCATGGGAAAAGAGACAATGTTAACACAGCGCAACAGAAGCATCACTGCTTCTCTCTTAGATATTCAGATCAGCAGCTATAATGAACTGCCAAGTGCTTTCAAAGGGTTGGTGTTATCATCTGCTCTCTGGTTTGTGGTTGCTGGGAAAATCAATGGCTGGTTGACAACGTGGCAGAAAGAGCAGAAAGCACTGGCATGTTCAAGAAGAGGATCACGGATGAAGCAGAGAGAAAGGGACATGAATTCTTCTTAGGCTGGGGAAGAGCTAAATGCCAGAAAGGAAGAAATGGAGGGACAGGCAAGGCAAAGATTAGGTGGATGTCTGTTTGCATATATTCATGGCAAAGGATCATGGAAGGGATGGCAATCACATTGAGGAGTCTCAGGTGACATTCAGCCACAGACAACTCAGAGCAAAGATCTCTCTGATTCTGGCAGAAGAGCGTTTCTGCCTGCTCACACTGAAGAATCACTGCAGAATAAGCTTGTCTCTGGATTCTATGCTTGTGATTTGCTAAATGCTTTTTTCATCAGGAGAAAGGGGTCACTCAGCAGCTCTTATTCCCCCCAAGACTGGGGGTATCTGCCACGATAAAATAGGTAATTCCATGACCCTGTGGCTGATGCACAAATGGTCACAGGGATCAGTTCTCCCCCCAAATGGTCTTATGCAGAATAATGGTGCAGGTTAGAGTTCCATAAACATTATCCCTAAGCCCAAGCCTCGTTCAGTCTGATTGCTGTACAGCTGCTAATCTGTTGGCCTGCATCACGAGCTGTTAGGTTAGTTTGTGTGAACAAACATGCACTTCAGTTCTACTTGAATTTAGGATTTAAGTCAAATTAGCAAATCTGGGAAACCAACCTGCAATAGGAATCATGTACCTTCAGCTTGTGCTCTCAAAACGGAGTAATCCTGCCTTCCAGAAGGGAATCATCTTCCACCAGATATAACACTGCAGGGATCTGGGGAAAGAGGTTTTCGTATGCCCTGTGCTCATTTACACCCAGCTTTGCAGTGTATGCTGTTCCTTGCTAAGTGAGACAGTAGCAGCACTTCCTCTTACAACAGTTCTGATGCTTCCCTTGAGCACAAACTTCTGGGGGTTTGAGATGTGCCCCACGTTCTGTAAAGCCAAGCTTTCATCTCCAGATGTCCTTGGTTAACCTCTCAAGTTACACAGGGAAGATTCTTCTTTGGTAATTCTAAAGAAGAGAAGACTTCTGGAGTCTCAGGAGAGACTCCACCTCATTTCTGATATTTGCACTGACTCTAATGTCAAAACTGATGTTTTTGCCCTTTTTGTCTTGTGAAGTATTTGGGTGAAACGCTACATATCTCACTGCCCTTGGAATGAAAGCTGCTTGTCTCCTGATGATTTCCTTGCAAGCCTTTTAACACTTGCTGTATTCCAGCTGCTGAAAACAAAGGTACAAGGCTACACCTTCAAATGTGACTCCCGTATGAATAGGACTTAAGTTATGAAAGCCCTTGAATGCTTTTAAACTCCTTCCCTTAGAACAGGGAAAAACCATTCTGTAACAGCAGAACAATTGTAGCGCACCCCATCTACAAGCCGTCTGTGACTCCACTTTGTAAGCATTAAACTCTCTTTGGCAGCCTCATCTTTTTGGGTAAATCCTAATTGGAGAGGGTGTTAACAGCGCAGTGATGTGACTGTAACTCAGCTCCGTTCCCAGGCTCTAGGCTGCCCTCTCAAGATGAGAAGCAGCAAATTCTTTGACTGGTAAATGGACCATAAATCACTGCGGACAAGCACGAAGTCGCACTGTACCCCCCGTACCTGGCCTGCAGACAGTGTGGATTCTAATAGCGGTTTGGCTTCTGAAAGTCTTAGCTCCTGACGCTGAGAATCGCTGCTTTTCTCTTTTATCAATCGGGTTTTCTGTCATTCAGCAGGAAAGCTTGAAAATACTCTTGAGAAAGTGAAAACCCAGAAAGTTTGAGGATTTATGCTGTAAGGACTCCGGATGTTTCTCTTCCTTTTGAAGCACTGTGGTAAAGAATCATCACCATCTTAATCACAGGAGTCGGTTTCTCCTGACCTGTTTAAACTGCTTACACAGCTTAGGAAGAAGGTCAGGTTTTGGTCAATACAAACCATATCTGTATCGCTGTAGGTATTGTCCCTTCCTGGCTTTCAGAAACAAGGTCTGTTCCTTGCTTCCTTCCTCCCTGCTCTCTCCACAACATGTAAGAAACCCAGGCTTAAAGGCCCCACATCTGGCAGTGATCTGACAGCCAAAACTAACCGTGATGTGCAAATCAGACATGTCCTGAAACAAAAGGCAGTCAAAACCCCTTCCTGACAGAGGCAGAAATACCATCACAAAGTCTCCAGCAGCTCTGCCTCCTGTGTTAGATGAAAAGCACCTAAGATCTGTTCCTGAGGGTGAGAAACGTGTACTTGCCTATGATCTGAGGTGTAACAGGTAAGATACAGGCTATTTTCCCCATAGCCTGCTGTGTAGCTGCTGCTCAGTCCATAATCAGGGTTGTTATCGTCACTTTGCAGGAAGATAGCCCACTGCATCTTCAGTCCTGTATTAACACCATGGCAGGAAAAGAAGCTCACATCTAAATGCACAGAAACCTATGATGTGATCACAGAAGATGTTCATAACATGGACAACTCCACGTGTTATTTCTAGGCTGCAAAGATGGTGTAGGGGGACAAGAATTCAATCACCAGGTTTTGGTGGGAAGCAATTCAGTGTTACTGTCCTGCTCTATTTAAGGTCCCTCTGCTCCTTACAAACAGAGCTGTTTGGGTGCTTTACCTTTGAAAGTGTATGAGGGCACTGTATGACACAAGTTTGGGTGTTTGCTATTTGTATTTGTGGGATGTTTGCTCTCTGTCTTCTTGGGGTCCTAATTGGCTTCTCTACTGAGAGGAAACTCTGTCTTTAGACCAAATCTCAGCCAGTGGCAAGAGTACGGGGTGAACAGCAAAGCAAAGCAACATCCACAGTGTGAAATGGGTAAATGAGGATGAGGAAGGGAAACACTTTTACTGCCTATAAGAAAAATAACGGGTGCATTTGTACTCAGGGCAATGAGTATCTACATCTTTATGCCTATCTCTCTAAATAAAACGTCTCTTGAGATAATGGCAGTGGAATCTGTCAATTGTCATATTTTGAATCCCTTCTGTATCTGATGCTGTATCTGTTTACTGTTTTGATGACAGGATCTAAGAAATAGAAATATACCAGAGAATAAACTATTATTTCACTTTCCTCTCCTCCTATTACACTGCCCTACCAAAATCCTGGTGTGATCAAGAGGAAATGTTTCCCTGCTATACTCATTGAAACCAAATGATTGCTTACTCTGGGAAGTCAACCTGGCGAAGCACAGATTTGTTTCTAAGCTGTCCTCTTTCTACCTCTGTATCAAGTAACATCTGTCTGCGGTCTGGTTTCTCTCCCCCAGCAGAGGTGGCTGTGTTCGTCTTTCCTGCCTTCTCTTCTTACAACTGTATAGTTTTAAGTGATTAAATCCATGCAGTGTTGTGAGCGAGTGCCTAACCAGCATGGAATCACCCATTTTTACACATTCTACCCATAAAAGCAGCTCAAAGAGTGCAGCAAAACTGCTCAGGATCCATTAGTTTCACGTTAAAAACTGTAATTCCTAAATTATGGATGTTTTCCTCTGGCTCCCCTTACTCTGCGCTGTGCCAGTTCAGCTTTCTGCGGAACCAGCCGTGCCCCATAGCATTGCGTGGCACTTCTATGTGACTTTCAGTATTTCACTATGAAAACCAGCACAGGATTTGCAGTGGAACAGCACTTTGAAGGGAACTAATGAAGTGGGACTTGTGGGGAAATGGTGTGGTGTCACTAGCTACCCTACTTAGGAGCAATACCTCATCGCCCGGAGTAAGAAGTACCGAGACGTGCTGCTGGCAGTGGTTTAAGTCATGTTTACCGTGGAGTCTGTCTGCCAGAAACAGGGCACTTGTCTTGCTTGTTTAATTACATTCCGAGTTTAAAGCGTGTTTTCTTCTTTCTAGCAATGACAGTTCATCTGCACGACACAGGCTTCAAAAGGAATCCACAGACAGATCTGTATGTGGGTCCCTCTTTCCTTTTCTGAGAGAGTTTTCCCCTGCTCTTTCTCTGCAAGGTACTTAACCTAATGATGCTATAGATTGAACATTGCACTCTGGAGTAACCTGAGGTAATTTTTTCCTCTGCATTCAAAACATATTGTCCCTTATTACTTGAGCTTCAAGGGGTGGCATTGCTGTGATTTCTAAAACCTGAATACATGACTGATAGAACAATGAGCTAAGGGCCTGAAATCCACGTGTTTCTCATCTCTCAATAAGGTGGCGTTTTGCCTTCCCTATCTCCTCCCTTCCATCTCTCACTTTGCCTGTGACTGACTAACCTGGCTAAATGTGAACTTCTTTCTCCAATTAATAAATGGCATAGGAAATAAGAGGAGACCTAAATAGTATTTACACTGGTGCTATAAACTAATAACTGTAAAGTGCAGTATTGGCTGAGAGTCATGGTGAGCAACTGACTCCCTACATGCTCTCAGTGATATCAAAAGACTGTGCCTTGAACTGGCTTAAAATCCATAAATCCTACAATTTATGTCCAACCTGCTCTGAAAGGTGAAGCTGATCTTTTTTAGGGGGGCACATTGGTGGTCAAAATAACAAGGAGATGTAACAGTCTTTAGCCCCAGGAGGATCCCAACTTCCTGCTCCAGATGTAGATAATAACGAATCCACATGCTGAAGCTTCCTGACAGGCTGGGGGAATGGGGAAAAAAATCACATCAAACCTTAAACTCTTTCTTATCTCTATGCTCCTCAGAAAACCGGGCCAGAGCAGCAAATGACCTCTTCCCCAGGGTTAGGGTGTGGGTGCTAATGAATTTCTTATTGCCTTGCAGGTGTGATGGGCTCTATCAGCTAGTAATAAGGATTTAAATTGGCTGGCCTTTGAGGAAAGGCTGTGTCGGTGCCAGCATCCCAAAGGCTCGAGGTTCCCTAGAGAAGGCTGCTGCTACACAACTTGATCATGGGGAACGAAATCAGCCACAAGAAGTATTGCTGTGCAACGCCTGGGCCAGCAGCTGGGCAAAGCCGTCCAGCCCTGGATCTCCCTGTGGCACAGACCACCCCAGGGGCTGTGCTGAGCTGCAGTGCGAGCTGTCCTGCGAAGGAGGGATCACAAATCACTGCTACAGGGGTGCAGGACGAGGACGTGGGAAGAGAAAGTGCAATAGCCTCGTGTTCTCAGCCTGCTGCACGAGTAACGGAGAGAACCACTGAGCTGCAAGACCTTGGTGAGGCCCAAGCTTGTGCAGAGAAGGCAGAGGAGACTGCAAACAAGCCAGCTACAGTGGTAACTGCAGACAGGCAAACTTGTGCTCCAGCTCAGGAAAGACCTGCAACAGCTCAGCAAGCCGGAGGAGACAGAGGAGTGATGACAAGTGACTTGTCTCTGCAAGCTGCTACAGAGGAAGGAGCTAGAGATGGAGGAGATGTGGTGGCTGACCAGGCAAGGATGGAAAGGAGCTCCACAGTAAGCAAGAGGCTGTGCAAGCCAAGCCCTCTCTGCAGGTGGCTGAAGAAGCTCAAGTCCCCAGCTGGAAAAGCTCAAGTGAAGCCCAATGCTACCAACAGCCAAGAGTGAGCTTCCTGTGGACTGCAAAAATAAGAAGTGGCAGTAAGGTCCCCTCCGAAAGAGACTGTAAGTGTGACTGCTCTGTCCTATTTGAACTGCTGGATACTTGTGTCTGTCTACATATATATAGGGTAGTATATAGAGTGCATTCTGTGGTAGAAAGGGGAAATGAAATGTCTCTGTGCCCTTAGCAAGCAGCGTGTGAGGTTTGTTTGGCTTGTCTTTCTCTGCTGCTCACTGGGGGATTGTCTGTAATAGCCTCCTTTTGGAAGCTCTGTGAGGATACAGGTTCCTGCATCTCCCTTCTGCTTCCTACCATCATTTGATTTCCTTTCCCCTGCTTTTAATAACTCGCTCTGCCTCACGGACCAAGATAAGTGCATTAGTATTAGCAAACTAAATAAATACATGGAAAACCCACAAGCTGACTCTAAATGCATAATGGTAATAGCGGGGGTTGTGTGGGAGGGTTGGTAAACAAGGGGCTCTTGTTTTGCTGTTCAAAGTGATTGCTCTGTGTATGCTTCTGTAAGTCAATAAAAGCTAGTTTCATTGCCTCAAATGAAGCATTGACTACAGCTGAAAGGGGGATAAGGGAGAGCAGGAAAGAAGCTGCTGCTACCTACCCACAGATGCAGGGAACGCTACTGAGAACTTGGAGTTCTCTACAATTAGGAAGGCTACTGAGTACTGCAGGACAGGAGAAGCCAACGGTGGCTATGGTGGGGCTGCCTCCAGGAAAGGGAAGTCCAGCCTAAGAAGATGTGTACAATGGTCTTTGATTTGATGACTGTAGCTGTGGCCATCCTCGTGGCTCCTAAACCTGCCTCAGAACTGACCCCATGAGGTGTGTGAGGTGTCCCTGCCCGTGGCAGGGCTTTGGAACTGGATGATCTTAGGGTCCTTTCCGACTCAACCCATTCTAGGGCTCCATGTCAGGCAGCTCAGAATGCTGAGCCTTCTTCTGCTGAAGAAACCAGCTCATAGCCACAATTCTGGGAGTAAAAAGAATAAAATGGGGAGCTGACTTGTAGGCAAAGGTGAGGAGTGGGGTGCAGAGGCTGTGCCAGAAGCATCCCAACCCATCTGAGGCCAGCCTGCCCTTGAGAAGCAGGGGGGTGAGCTGGTCTGCCAGGAAAGCTAAGCCAAGGGCCTGAGCTGCTGAAAACTAGCCATGGGCTCCTCCAGAATGCCTGGGGAAGCTGGAGCAGCACCCTTGCTGCTGACAGAAAACACGCTGCTCTTAGGCACTGGGGAGAAGCTTCCTCCTATTCCCAGCTGGGCCATAATGAATGGAAAGAAGAAATGCACCATCCTTGGTTTTGTCTTTCAGCTCCTTCCTTCACAGAAGCCACAGTTTAGAGTCCTGCCTTGATGTTTCACAACTCAGTAAGAGCATCCCCAACTCACATATAGGGTGAGCAGGGACAGCAATGTGCTTTGGCATTGTTCTTGCTAAGCCCATGTTTAATGAGCTCAGGGTGCACCTGAGAGCTCCTCTTGGGACGGAATTAAACCTAAAAAATAGCTGCAGCATCTCTCCTTCCATTCCTCCACCTTAATCAAAAGCAGGTAGCTATGCAAGCAAAGAAAGAAGTAGGAAAGCAGCTGGCTCTCGCTGTGTGCTCAGAAGCACCATCTGGTGCACTGCTTCTCCTCGTGCAAAAATAACTCCTTGGTTGCTAATGACCTATAAGGATAATGTTTGCTTTGTGTCCTCTTCAGGTGCCCCCAGAAAGTTACAGGAAGTTTTTAGAACAAAGACTGCCCTATTTATGATTATATATGGAAACTATCCACTAGCACCATGGCTGCAATAACCGCTTTGGAAGGTGAGCTACACCAGCCACTCTTGGCAATTGGGATGAGATCTTGTATGGATGGATTTATGTCCACACGCACTTGTTAAGGCACGGAGGTGTCTTTTATTTTGCTTGTACAGAGCAGTTCAATTTCCTGTGGATCAGGTCTCTCACATACAGTAGAACAGTCTGTGCCAGGATTACTGCCCTGTTCAATTAGGCTGTGATGTTTCCCTGCTCTGGAGTACTTTTGGAAACATGTCTTTTACCTGAAGGTCTTCCCAACCAATCTCACTGCACAGTTCAGTGCTGTAGCACTGTGGGGATGTTTGAATAGTGTGCAGGGAAAACATCATGAGGTGGAACTCACTGTGAGGTGGCAAAGATGCTAAAGGTGGCTGCTAAGCTCTATTCACAAACAGCGTGAAGCTGCACAGGATTTTATGCACAATTGAGGAGCGTTGAATGGTTTTCCCTGTCTGCTGGTGACAAAACGCTTTTGCTTTTCCTCCTTCTTCCTCCTCCTCCTTTATTGAGAAGGGCATCTCCTGCAGTCACTTGTTTCTTTGTTGGTTCTTCAAATGCATGTTGATTGTTTATTTTGAAAGGGATGCATTGGAACACAGCTGTTTGCTGCAGTGCTTAGTGCTCCCTGGAGAGATCCATTTGGAAAGCCAGGTTTAGAAAGAGGGGCACTCTGGTTTGTAGTTGTTGGAAATCCTTTTGTTTATATGCTCTCTGTAAGAAGCAGCCACACAGGTTATATTACAGCTAGAATATATTACAGCTAGAGTTCCACAGCGGTAGGGAAAAGCTTTGATTCGAGAACATCAGTGAAAAATAAAACTTGAGGCTTTGGTAAACTGATATAAAATGTGTTATCTGCTCCATGTTGCAGCTAATCCAAAGATAATGTTATTGCTTCTTTCCTGGGCATATCACAGCAACTTGGCTTTGATCCATTCAGTACCAAATGTGAAGCCTGCCCTGCATTAGGTGCACTGGCAATAGGTGTGAGGCAAAGGTTTTAGCCTCTCATTGCAAGGCAAATAACCCAGCATAGATTTGTTCTGGGTCTTGCCTTCTCAACCGGCCTGAAGCTCAGGATGTGAGCGCTCTCTCAGCTGCGTTTGAGCCTCTTGCCTTTACCCAGGCTTTCATAAAACCCCCAGCTGTGTTCAAGAACACTTTGCTACAGTTTGGATGAGAATGCACCCAAACTTGCCCGATTGGAAGACAATGTCAGCTTATTTTCAGCATCAGCATACTAAAAGCTAAGCCACTGTGTATCTGACACATTAATCACAAGCTACTGGAGGCTGAGGAGCTGTTTGGTAGGATTCATTCCTGTGAAAAGGCACCACCCCTTAAACTGATGACTAATACAGAAAGTGCATTTGCAGTGCAAGAGCTGTCTCCCCAGCACTGCACCTGCCCAGCTGCTGCAGCAAGAACCTAAACCTCTTACCATTTATCTAACTGGATGAAAATACCCTGACAGAAAGACGCAGCGTGAGCCCTTGCTTGTGTGGGAGCTGGTAACGCACGCCAGCCACCTTGCTGCTCTGTGAGCAGCATCTCTGAGAATAAACCCCATTCCTGACAGTGCCTGCTTAAACCAGAACTGTTTAAGATCAGCATGACGATGGCTGCAGAAAGCTAATGGGTCTGAACGCCACATACCTATTTACCTGAGCTCTGCTGTAGGGAAACTGCAAAGTCCCTGATGACTTCAGTTTTAGATTCAATTAGGCAGCATGAGCTGTCACCTGCAGGAATAGGCACCAGGGTTTCCTGCTACTTCTGCATCCCCTTCTGAAAGCACTGAAAAGTCTCAGCCATAAGGAAGGAATCTGTTGCTGAGAAACCTGAAGCAGCCATCACTGAGCAGAAAGACTCTACTGAGTAAACAGGGAGCCACTTGCAGAGGGCACAGAACCAAGAATGTGAGAAATGGTGGGACAAGAGGCAAGAGGGAAAAGCCCAGGCAATTTTGGCCTGCAGAAATCTGAGTACAGATACCAACTGCCAGAAAGACTGGGCACAGGACGCTGCTCCCATCCAGAATTTCAGGGCAAACTAACATAATAAGTCTCCTAAAAGCTAACTGCTAGGCAAAAGATGGTTTTTATACAACCAAAAGGCAGTGAAGCTTACCCCCGAGTATGGCTAATGTGGAGTTTCTAAAGCATTAAGCAAAACACATGCTTCCATTCTCTAACACATTTTCCTAGTTAGACCAGCCAACTACCCACAGTAACTTGCTATATAGGTCTGCGAATTGGCAAAGAGAAAACCTGCAGGGAAACACAAAAGGCCATTTATTTCACCTAGCTTCTCACAGTTAAGAGTCTGTTCCTGGCTCTGCTCAAGGTCCTGGTCCATCAGAGCCCTTTGGCACAGCCAGCCAGGCAGAACACAGGCTTTATAAATAGGTTTGCGAGAGTGCAAGGGTAATACCAGGGTTCATACAATGTGATACAAGCTAAGAATGAAGTACAGCAACTGGAACTCAGGTGCTCCGCACTCCAAGCTCAGTGAGTAAGCTCCCTGGCATTCACACCCATCAATAAGCAACTTCTTATGGCTCCCAAACCGTGCATTTAATTCCATTCTCTTTTTGCCTTTATGAGAAATTCTGCTTTCTGGCCATGGCCCTGTCTCGGTGTTACTGGCCGAGGAGCTTGCTTTGCTGTTTTGGTTTAACATTAACAAGTCACCCCGGAGGAAGCTCGGTAAGTGGCCACATCTGCAGTCAGGTAAGTGCTTGTCTGGGGCAATGGCCTCTAGACACCGAATACTCACAGATAACTGTCTACACGAGCCCTTGATATTAAGCATGCAGGTGGAAAAGAGAGGTTACTACGCTCCTGCCCGTGCTTTTAGCAAGCCTTGGTGTCTGCTGTGCTTCTGAATGAGCGAAATAACCACGGAGTTCTCACAGCAGCACTTGTGACTTGTGATTGCAAACCAGCTTCTTGTGCCTGGAGGTGCAGATCCTTGTGGAATTCAGGAGATGAGAATGAGGGCAGGAACTAATCAAGTGTCTCATCTAAAAGAAGCCTTGCTCTGGGTGTCTCTTGACTCCAGCCTACATGAGACTGCACCACCTCCTGGTGCATAACTGAAGTCAATGTGTAATTACAGAACATGCGTAAAGGGATGTGGTATCTCCATTAAATACCCAACACGTTTGTAACACATGAACAAGTGGTAGCAGAAACGCTCATCTAGACAATGAGGGAGTTGTCAATTACAGGTTGTGCACAGTTAACAGAACTGCAACACACTGACAGGCTTATCTTCTTCTGCCAAAGCTCCCAGTGAAACCAGGCCCTGTGAAGGGGATGCACTGGTATCACTTGCTTACGGTAGCTCTTAGCTGCCTTGGAGAAGCGGCACCAATGGTGTTGTCACAATAGACGGGATGATCTTAAGTCAGTTCCAGCTGGCAAAGAAGGGATTTATCTCCAGCCCTTCCCGAATCTGTGGGGAGCTGGCCTGCCGAGTACCTGCTGCTGTGGCAGTAATACCTGTAGCTTAACCCAGATCCTTCCACTGAGCCTCAGCCACTTCCCCTTCTCCCTTGTATTTAGCGTTACACAGGCTACAGAGCCACTGCTGCAGTCATCTCCTTCAGCAGAAGCAACTCGAGTTGTTACAATCCTCCTTGACTCATGAGAACAGCCAATGAATCAGGATTGCGTCTTCAAAAGCAGATGATAAAGAGGGCTCTTCTGTATCTGGAGTTTCCAAGTAAAGACAAAATTATCAGTTATACCTTTTAGAGTGAAAAGGACATTGAAAAGCTGAGGCAAATAATGTCTAGCACCTAGACAGAAAAAAATCTTTTGACACTTACTCATACCCATCAACTCAGTTATTCATTCCAGTCTTCCTGGCTTAATCACGCTGTTGGCTGAACGTGTGACTTATAACTCCCTTCTTCCCTTCCCACAGCCTAATTCTGGAACCTGAGCTAGCTTCAAAAGGAAAAAGCTGCTCATCACTCTAAATGGAAGGCTCCCTCCACTTATCTCCTTGGAACAGAGAACGTCTGTTGAAAAGTTTCGGAATTGAAAAGGTACAAATCTTGACTTCCCGCACTCCTTCAGCTTCCCAGGTAGAAGAATGTTCCTACTCACTCTCTGAAACCTAAGCACCTGCCAAATATGCCCTGAGATGTCAAAAGAGTGCCAGGGGAACTGCAGGCTGTGTATGAAACAGCAGATTGAGTATATCTGCCCAGAATAAGCATCTCTCTGTGGGGGCACATAAACAATATCGTCCCTACGTCAGTCTCCTTATCCTACTGGCCAATGAGTCCTCTTCAGTGACAGAAGGACCCGCCATGAACAGCCATGCAGACTGGGCTGTGGTGCTCAGGCACTCAGCATTCCTTGTCAAACCATGCCACCCATCTGAAACGTAAGTTCTATCTGTGCAAAGACACATGGCTCAGATTGCTGCTGCTGCCTCTGTTCTTCTTTCCCTGCGTGATCACTTCTCTAATGGCATTTAACGCTTCCAGTCATTACTCAGCTGCAGCTCGTGCTGAGCATCTCCCCAGACTGGCTTCCCCCGACTAAACTGAAATCTGTGACCCCATCAGTGAAGGGGAACAGAGATATAAACAAAGGTCATAAACTGAATTTATTTCACTTCTGATAAAACTTCCCATGACAGGTTTGTTGGGGGCTTTTTTTAGCTGGCAATTTGTGTTCTGGCGCTGAGGCTGCTTCAGGCTTGTTGCCTGTGGTGCACGTCTATTAGAAATACATCACTTTCTGGCATCAAACCAGAGGTGTGAGCAGTAATTAATGGCATGTTCTATAAATTTCACTCTTTTCTCCTTTTTCTTTCTGCTACTAAATATGCAAGAGACGACTGGAGAGGCGTCTGAAAACGCTATGAGAAAAGAGCATGTCCATTACTTACCTCCATAAAGAGGAACCTGCAAATGAAACAACTGTTTTCCATCCCCTTATTGGTTTACTTTTTTCTTCTCCTCATATTAATCAAACTTATGTGTTTAATTTGATCTTTCTGTTACCCCCTAAGTGCTGAAGGAAAGAAGAAACCCCACCTCATATGCCTTTAACTCCCAGACCCTTTCTTTGTTCTGGCTTTGCCTTCCAAATTAACTTTCCTGTTTTCTTGGAACTGAGAAAGCCATTACAGAAAAGACCAAACCAATTTTTCTTTCCAGTAGATGTGATTGTTTTCTACTTCCCTAAAAGGTTAATGTTTAACATGAATAATGGGCACTGGGGAAGAGGAGAAAGAAAGGTTTCTCCTCCTTGCCTTTCTCTCGGCTCACACAGCATGGAGGTACGGCTGTTTCCTCGCACCACGGGCACTTTCGCAGCCCACAGAGCTGTTTGCCCTTGGGTGGTGGCCTCCAAACCAGATCCAGGCTAATGACGGAGATGCTTACAGGGGGAATTATTTTGCCCTCCTCTTTTTCCCTCTTAATCAACAGCCTTTTGTTGCTGCTGCTGCCTCCAAGGGTTGCAGTTTCCTGCCAGCAGATTAGTTCTCAAGTCCCCTGTACAGACTAGCACTGCGAACCCACAGCAGTGTTGCCACCCAGTGATCTGTGCAGAGAATTCTCCTGCTGCCACTTTATCACTGGGCTTAGTGGAATGAAGTAAAGAGAATTGAGAATGTGCTAAATGAAGAGCTGGAAGAGTCACCAAAACTGTAAAGTTAAGAAGAGAAGCATGAAATACATCCATCAGCAGCACTGGTTACCTACTGCTTGTGCTCCTAACTTCAGGGTGGCAGCAGGAAGAGAACTGGGTTCTTCTTGCTTCCAAAGGGTGACTCTGAGCTGGCAAATGATCCAAGATCTGTAGGACAAAACAGTAGGATTCCAGTCAACAGGAGGGCATCAGCAGAAGGCAGGCAGCCCCTCTGTATCAGAGCCATATGGAAATAGTGTGGTTCCATTTTGAAGAGCCATTGGATTATCCTGGAATAAATTCACACTGGAAAACACTATTACTCCCTATTAAATCAAAACCTGCTTGCTTGGAGAAAAAAATCGGTAGTGCTGTAGGGTTATTCAGTTCAGCTCGGCAATCCAAGGCTCCTGGACGCTCCAAAGCTGAGGCTTGCCTTTCCACAGACCCACCTAATTTTTCCCCTTACATTTCATCCTCCTGGAGTTTCACAGGTAAAACCATACAGCTACTGACTTCCAGACTAAAAGGTGTGCAAACCCCCAGATTTCAAATAGTTATGCTGTAAAACCAGGTTTTCCTGAGCCCGTGTCTAAATCCTAGGATAATTTTCCACTCTCCAGCTGTGGACTCTCAAAACTGCACATTCTGCATCTCAGCCTTTTTCTCTGGGTGTCCTTGCAGAGATGAATGGATGTATTCCTGAAACGTGAAGGCTGTGGCTTTGAGGATTAATCTGCCACACCACTTCTAATTGTAAGGCAAACACTACATTGTGGTCCTCATATTCCTGCAAAGGCCTTTCCTTTAGATTTTCTGACATGAATAGGAAGCAACAGCATTTTATTGAGTCCAGCCTTGGATTTCTCTCACCTAGATGACTTTCTATTTTGCTGTTCATCCCATACACTCTACATACAATCAATGCACGTTCATTATCTTTTATACTAGGAAATACTGGACAAAGCATGATCTCGCGGTCACAGAAGCCCCCATAATAAAACATCCAGGCTTGCTTTTATTCCTCTATTGTTGTTGTGTATAATAACTTCATCTTTGCATTCCTTAGTTCAGTCTGTTTAAATCACCACCTCCTGCAGGCAAACACTACACTGCGTGTGCATGCAATTTTGAGGAGGGAACTTTGTTAAGGCCTGTGGGCACTGATGGAATACTGAGGATAAATCCAGAGAGGCTGCCTGGCTCCATATGGCTGTAAAAAACCCCATGGAGGAGGACTGCATGTCATGGTGGAAACGGCAACAAGAGTTAAAAGAATTACCTCTGCGGATGGCAGAGCTGAGTTGCGCTTCGTTATATTGCACTGGTGTCACAGAGTGTGATAAACTGTGGAGACACAAAAATGAAACTTGTGTCACAGGCAGTGTAAGGAAGTACATTGCTAAGGGTGCATTAAACTTTGATGGCTCCGTTTATACATTATACATGTGCAAGTCAGCAAAGCTGTACTGGTGGTAATTTTCCAGAGGATTCAGCTAATAATGTTATGGCACGTGTTGGAACAAATCATTGCACAGGTTCTTGCTGCTTTTTTCTGGGTTTCTTTTGCTTACTTGCACACAAAATATGTAATGCTCCGCAGTGTTCTGTGCCCCAGGGGTCTTGTCCAGAGAGCAGAGCAAAGGGGAGTTGTAGGAAAGATTGACAGAGACACTTTCTGTCTATAAATAGCATACTGATGAGCAGGAGAGGAGACTAATGTTGGAAGCCCCTTACATGTGAATCACCGACAGCTCTCAACCATAAGAAAAAGCTCGCTGCACAAATTATGCCAACAATACCACAAGATGCAGGAGCAATTTTAGGAGAGGCTGGACTCCTTCCAAGCCTAAGGTGTTTAGAAGCCTTGCTGACAAACAGCACCAACAAGCCTGACAGCAAAGAAACCAGCTGATCCTCCCCTAGTTTTCTCCTTCGAAGCAGAACCCCAGCCGATGACACGGCTGGAATATGAAGCAAGCCAAAAGGATGGTGTGAGTTTTGTCCTCACCATACCATTATGGCTGAGACCAGCCAGGGAAAGGCAGCAGGCCTGGCAAGGCAGCACAGGGTAAGAGCAAATCTCAGAGGTTTTCTCTTAGCCTCCCCTCAATACAAGAGTCTGACATGAAAGTGTCAACTAGTCCTGGCCTGACATGTGCTCCAATGATTCCTATGAGACAGAGCAGCAGGAGAGGACTGGATAATTTCAGTTCCACAACGGCAGGTGAAAAGGCATCATCTGTCTCTATCCCTTGCTGAAGAACCCCAAAACCTCATAACGTTTTCTAGGCTCTGAAGAAAGTGTAAGACTCACCCCGTGACAAATGAATTAATATCCTCCCTACCCAACATATGCTGACCTCAGAGATGAGGCTGATACATTCTGAGGCTCAGGAGCAATACACTAACCTGAAAACAGGTAGTTCTGAGCCCTGAACAAGTCACCTGAAGTGATAAAATGGTCCCACAACAGCAGGACCATGCTCTCTTCATCCAGTGTGAACTGACAGAAACACCCAGTAACTCGGGCAAGTCTCTATTCCATGCCAGTAACTTACTTTCAGGACCCACCTACTGAGAACCTGCACCCCAAATTTAGGTGCTTCTGAATAATCTGCCTATTTCCAAACGTCAAAAGCAGCTTTGTACTTGTCGTGGGATGAATCTCTACTGACTGCTGCCACTACAGGCAAGGGGATACAGAGGAGGATGCTTCTCTCTTTGGAAGCCCCCAGGTGTTATCTCAGTAGCACATAACTATCACAAGTACTGCTTGCATTTGCCAGATAGAGAATTGAAATTCCATCAACAATGTCAGCAGCAGAAAGAACAAGCCCTGGAATTGCTTGTGCTTCACAGACACTTCCTGACAGGAGCTTATCTCCACCGGTACAACGTTGTTATTCCGGTAAACACTGTGTGGGGGTTTATTATGGTTAATGAAATGCAGTCCTAACAACTCCTGAGATACAGGAGGACTGGGAGAGCTCCTTGCAGGGACTGGATAATTTAATGTGCTGTGCTTAATAGGAAGAAAAATGTAGGAAAGAGATGATTAGTGCAAGCAAAGCGAATGAGAGGAACGTGGTGACCACAAGAACTTTTGATGACATTCAGGTCTCACTTAAGAGAGACACAACTAGGCTCACCAACAGCATTTCTCCCTGGCATAGGTTAGGCTGCTTTATTACAGACCCTGGAATGAGGGAATGTTCTGATAATGAAGTTAAAGCAAAAGCAGAACTTCCCAATTTGGGAGTAGCCTTTCCTTGCTTGTGATGCTAGCGCTGTGCTAGGTCAGAGTAAATCAATAGTGCAGCCCCCCGGGAAGCTCTAGTTATGAGATATCCTGTAAACTGATGCTTATGTGCTACTGCCAAAGAATAATGTTTTCTTTAAGGGGCCCAGATCTCTGGAGATAAAGAGCATTTGCATGAAAGGCAAGTTCTATTGATGCACCTCCTGTATAAACACACACTCATTAAAAGGCATAAGATCCCCTTCAATGCTGCTGAAAGGAGAGCAAGTATGTTTGCACATCATCGAAGAGATTTTGGTTCTAATTCAAGGGCTAAATGAAGCTTTCAAACCCCCAGGTTTAGGCTGGTTACCACTCAGCTCTCACCGTGTGCAGTACAAATTGTATGCAATTGCCCTTGTGTCACCGAAGATCATCTTCCTCCAGTATTTCCTCCTTGTGACAAGTAGGTGTCTCTGAAGATGATGTGACCCTTCCATTAATAGCATGTGCTGCTTCCTAACTCATGCACATATTCTCTTCCCAGGCATTTTGCATTGGCTTCTAACAGTCACTTGCCTTTTCCAAAGTGATTACAAAAAAGAAAAAGCCCTTTGTTTTATAGGTATTGCCTTACATTTATCATTCCTTAGCTTCAGCAGTTCCCTGAGGTGACCACATTAGCATGTTAAATACTCCAGGCTCCTTCCATAACCAAAGTAGAGACTTCAAATAGGATGAGTTGTGCTCTGCACATCTCTCTTTCCTTCCGCTAAGTTCAGAGAAAGCTCAAGGCATCAAATTCCTATTCTACGTGCTTCACTTTATTACAATGTGGGATGAATTTGGACAGTCACAGTTTTGGTTACGTCTTCTCAAACCATAGTGCAAATCTCTTCTTCTCAAACCATACTGCATGGACAAACCTTTGCAAGTGAAGCTGGCCAGACACAACTAAGTCCATTATTGCCCTAAGAAACTACTTTATCATTTTACTAACCATTCCTACCCCTTGTGTAAGAAAGGCTCAGGAATAAGCTTAACACGAACTACTGTTTTCCCATTAAATGCCTAAATATGTGTATTATTAAACCTTTAGATTGTAAACTCACATGGGTTCCTGGGTTTGTGCCACACCATGTTCATAACAGAGCAGCACCAGAATGTTGGAAAGTTGCTCCTGCAACTGCTTTCAACCATCTGATTTATTCCTCAGTGTAGCTCCCTCTGAGGAAAAATATCATTATCTCGATTTTACCAACAAAGCATAAACTCAACTAACTGTGTTACTCATAGGTCACACAGGGAATAAGTGGTGAACTTGCAAATGGAACCCAGGAGCCTTTGCCTGCTAGCTCCCTGCTCTAATTTACATTAAGCATGAGGAGAAAAAGCCTGTCCATCTGCACATGCACACGATGGGGAGCTTGTATTGTAAAAATCTCTCTCATTGCTGCTGCAGCAGGTTTGGAATTACAGATGGAGTGGAAAGTTTCTTGCCTTGGCTGAAATCAGCTTCCAAGCATCTGCTTTTCTCTTATTACAAATCTGTAGGAACAGAAATCGAGGACCGAATTGTGTCTGTAGAGAGAACTTTCTCATTTGTAGCATGCTCACTGCAAGAGGCCACCTCATTGCTGCAGGAATGCTCCCGGGAAGGGACTTGGGCTTTTCCTTTTGTATTCTACCCTTTGCAGCTGCTTGTGCAGGGCTCACACACTGCTAATCCTTCGCCCTGCACTGACTACAGGTGTTTTCCTTCTTACTACACAGACAGCTCATAATGTAGACAGGAATCGACACCGTGGTTTGGATGATGGGTTTTGTTAAAAGGATCAGCTGGGTGGGCATGCAGCTTGTACCTAAAACCAGGACAGGGGTAGCTGTCTAATGGCAATGCTGTGGCTCAAGAATCGGCACACGTAGGCTTGTTTTCTCGCTCTGCCCCCAATGTCTAGTGTGCTCAAATGCTCTCCCTATTTCCCTTCATTTCAGGATTAAAGTACAAGCGTGCTTGTGTCCAATTACAGCATCATGAAGATGCATCACACTGTGGCACACAGAGGCAATCAATCAATCAATATACTGATCTACGAAACAGTCCCTTGGCAGTGCTTCTTTAAGAAGCCCAGACCTTTCCCCCTGACCCACTGCTTCCCTGCCAGCATGGACTGGGGAAAGCCTTTACTGAGCCCTATTCAATGCTCAGTACAGAGCAGGTCAAGCACCAGTGGCAGTGAGTTGCTGTAGTGTGACCTCCTTGTTGCTCAAGACATCGCTCAAGTAAAACAATCTCTCCAAAGTCAGCCCTATCCTCCAAAAGCCAGATCAAAGAGCAAAGCCAAGAGGTAAGGAAGGGTCAATGGCTCTGAGAAGTGGTTGTCTGATACGGTGATCATGCCATTATGGGTAGAGGGACCTGGAAATCAAGTATGTCCCCAGGTTATCATCACTGAAAAGTCACAGTCAGCTCATCATCAGAAGGACATGATTCATCAGCTTGTGTCCAGGAACACTGGGAGTAAGTGCTTACTAAAGCTTTGAGAGCAATGGTTCTGCTGGAGTCACTCCAGGCAGAGCCAGGGATAAAGGAACTGTGGCTCAATCAATACACAACGGGATTATTTTGTTATCCTGCCCATTCCCAAGTGCACCTGATGATTGGAAACCAAGAGAATCAGGGCCCAGATTAGTTTAGCCACAGAAAATGTGTGAGGGAAAAGAAAAACCAGGAAACAAGTCAGTATGGCTCTAACTTCCCCTGTTCACCCCCGGGACAGCTGAGATGGCTGGAAGGAGTGTTTCTGGTAGTCAAGCTTTTGTGGTGTTCAAACAGTTGAGAAACAAGCGTTCAGAAGCTGGCAGGAGAAAACACTGAGCTACTGTGGAAGCCAGGAAGGCTCCAGCTTGAGAGCTGTAGGAAGGGAAGACGTCTGTAAGCTAGAGCAGCCCACAGGCTCTGCTACTGCAATACAGCAGCCAGGGCTCCTGTGACCCACGAAGCAAGTTGCCTGCTCCCCCTGTGTTGGCAAGCAGAAGCCATGTCTCAGGGCTTGCCTGTCAGAGGACAGTGACAGAAGGGTCTGAAGAAGCCTGCAGAAGCAGTGTAGAAGCCTTTTCAAAGTGTCATAAATCACAACCCCATGTGAAAGCACATCCGAGGGATCAGAAATTCAGGCTGTGTTTCTGTGCACACTATCAGAAGTTAACACCCTGCACTATCAGCTTGCAGTGTCAGGTCTCTCCTATTAGCTCAGATACAACAACCTTTTGCTTTTCATGCCTGAGTGCTTCCAAAATACTATTTTTCCCCATAGTATTCTGTATGTGCAGAATTAGGACATCAAACAGGACTGACAGCCCTCTCACAGCCTGACTGAGGCTAAATCTGAAAGGCTTAGCCCTTCCCATGCTGCGTGTGCTCTGTCTGATCTGCTGGGCTTCAACACCAGCACAAATACAACCCCCACCGTGGACAGTCTTTGGGAACCAAGGGAAGCCTGTCCATGTAGTTAAGGCACACAAGGAGCTCCCTCCATGTTCCCAGCAGTTCCAGTCTGCAGGATGCACAGACATCATTCTCCAGCAGGTTCCCAACACCGCGCGGCACACAAAAGGGAACACGACCCTGTTCATCCTCAGGAAGGCATCATGAAGGTTTCAGAGGACATGATCATCATGAGCTCACAGTCAGTAAGCCATGATGATGAGTCCATAGGAAGCCATGATTGAAGACTTGTGGTGTTCAAAGGCCCTCTGCCTCCAAGGTGTACGGCACTGTTATCACAAAGTTTATTCAGGAGCCTTGTGGGGCAGTGAGAAAAACAAAAGGCCAAAATGAAAGTTACGCTGGACCCTATTTCATAACCATACAATCACTCTGTAATTACCCAACAATTACAGTCCACACTGCAGTTGTCTGAGCCTTTTGGAAAGCCCCACTAATTCCTGTAACTGGAAATGCACCAATCAAGTCAGAATAATTACAACATAAATATGATGTACTTAAATATCTGGAGTTTAATAGCACATCATTAAGAATAATATCCAAGGCTATCATGTTGTCACAAAGTTAACCTTCTAGTCATAAGAAGAAACATTATTTGCATACTTGAAAACAAAACTGGAATGGAATTCCACTGTCAGTACACAGGAAGCTATACAAGCGTGTTAGCCGCTATTACAGTATATGTACCCTCCTTGAGTCATTCATGCAGTCAAACATGTGGAAGCTTCAACATGCTACAAAGCTGAAGAGAGAAGAATGACTATGAGATGGTGTTCCTCTTACTTCCACAGAACCCTGACATTTTTCAGTTATTTCCCCTGATATTTTCCCCTTAAGGTTTAAACTGAGACCTCAACAATTCCACAATTTGAAGCTGAGGCTCCTTTGCAGGATCCCAGCAGGATTCTACTGCCACCTCCCAGGGCTGGCATGAAGTTCAGACTACTATGAGCTCATCCAGTGCTACAGCAGTGACCTCACTCAGCAGTTTCCTTCAGCCCATGCTCCCATGAGATCCCTCTTCCCCCTTTTCTGTTCTGGTTTGGGCAAAGCCATCCAGAAGCTTAGCACAGAAGGCAGAGCATGGCAGGCAGCTAACAGGGCACTTGCACCTGATGGTACTGGACAGAAGCAGCCTTGGCAGGGCACAGAAACAGCCTGGGCCAGTTGAGCTCAGAGGGGAGAAATAGAGGCAGGACCTCATCATCACAACCCTGCTCCTGGACTCAATACAAGGGTTGTAATTCAATTGCAGAGTTCTGCTTCAGTGCATCTCTTATGATGTTAGCAGAGAATCTCTCATCCGCGCTCAAGACTGGTATCAATCAGCAGACAGACACAATTTGATAGGGAGACAAAGCAAGAGAAAGGCAGTTTGCGTGCGTGCGTCTGCATCAGGTTCCGATTTAATCACGTCTAATTTCAAGGTAGTGGGATGCGAAACTCTAATTGAAAACTTTGGGTGCTTACGTCTCAAAGGCTGAGGAGAATTTGTGTGCCCATCTGCTTAATTGGAAAAGGATTTTACTTTCTAGATCATTGATTTATCATCATTAAGCCCCCAAATAGAGAGTTCTGTAAGTCAACTTCAGGAATATGTTTTTTCCATTACATTTACACTGTCTAAAATTGCCTCTGGTGCTGTGAATGTTAAAATTGACTGGATTCAATTTAGTGAGATGGCCTCCTTGCTCTGGCAGGGGTTATCCATCTCATTTAGCTCTTGGAATGGAAGGGGTTTGCTTGGGTTTGTTTTAAAAATAAAGATCCACCTAATTATTCTTTTTTATTACTAAAACACAAGCCCAAGACTGGATTGATTTCAAACGGGAACACTGTCTTGATGGCACCTTTAGTATAAATACACTCACTCTTGCCAAACCCAATCTCAGTCATCAGAAGAGAGGCTGTTGTTTTATTACAGGTTACACAAGAACAAATCCCCTTTAGCAACCTGGAATTCCTTCCCCATCCAGTGCAGAGGTCCATGGGGCGCTACAGAACATGACATGAATTAAGAGCCGCATCTATCACATCTTACATCAACTCTGTTTACCATCCAGACTCGTGACAGCCTGTAGGAGAGTGGCTGCTTCTAAAAGAAAACAGGGAAAGCCCTGGAGGAGCCCACCAGGAAACCTAGGAGTAGCAGCAGTAGTAACTTGGGAAGTGCCTTCCTTGCTCTTTCTTTGTGCAGATACAAGAAGCGTTTAGGAAGAAGATCCAAAGTCTCCAAACAGGTTATTCCTACATCTCATTTACTCATTACTCCTTCCAAAGACCTTGCTGAAGCCACTCTCTTGCTCGGCTGAGTCACCCCAACAGCTTTCAAACCGATGTAGCAACACTACATGAGGTGGCTGAAAACCTCTGGTTGCAGTTTTGAGCCATCATGGGAATACCCAGAACACTGCAGAGCACCAGATTTCTGTTTGGCTTCCAGTTCCACAAGTGCCAGCTGAGGATGCTGCTTTTCACATTGATAGGATGAATACATGAGCAAACAAGGAACACCGGTCTCTGGGGAGGGAAGGTGGCCAGCGTCACTTACAGCTTTCCAAAGAAATGAATAATGCAACAATAACGTTAATATTAACATAAAACTACATAAAGACTGTGTGGTAGTTCAGCATCTGCCCCAGTCTCAGGACAGATGGGTAAAAATGGTGCAAAAAGAGGCATTGTGTTTAATTTTCTTGAGCCTATGTCAAACATCTGCTGCACTTTCTGTACGGTGCTTATTACAACACATGAGTTATTAAGAACTATTATATCTATGTAATCCTAGTGTTGGCAATACACACGCAAGTATAAACGCTGCCTACCCAGCAAGAGCAGAGTGAGATGCCTGGTGCTCCGTCACCCTGCAGGCAAGCAGCTTTGCATCGAGCCAAACTGCTCCCTCTGGTATCAGTAACAGCAAAAGAACACAGATAGAACTACCACAGCCTTTACTAGAGTGAGGAAACAGTCTTAATCCTCCTAATGATTTATTTATTCAGCAGCTCCTACAGGAGCAGCAATCCATTCACCCTCCTGCCCTCCCCCAGCACTAAAGCACTTCATTTTTTTCCCCTTGCTTTCCTTTTCTTGGGTTTTCCCCCCTTTCACTCAATGCCTTTTACCCAATAAGAGGCTTTTAATTAGATTTCTTCAAGGTTACAATTTCAGAACAAAAAAGCACAAGGATTTCCAGCCAAAGCCTTCGTTTTCACAAAGACATACTGTCAAAGGGCCATTTGCTGTAAAGTACAACTCTTATCTGCTATAAGCATATGTCTTTTTCCTGGTACAACATACCTATTTATTCCTCTTCCTTTTATACAGGAGGATTTGGAGGAATTCTTCTGTGGGGCCAGTGGGCATCTCTCCCCCCCAGGAAAATTCCTCTTAGGTAAACAGTGTAAAGTACCTGATACCCTGTGATAGGAATGCTTCCCTCCGGTTGGGTTTGAACACTTCCATTGAACTAGTACTCGAAA
This sequence comes from Pezoporus flaviventris, assembly GCF_033815535.1. Classification (NCBI taxonomy): domain Eukaryota; kingdom Metazoa; phylum Chordata; class Aves; order Psittaciformes; family Psittacidae; genus Pezoporus; species Pezoporus flaviventris. The sequence continues at coordinate 141,816 of NW_026892739.1, read as the reverse complement.
AACAGCTTGTAGCATTTGCTAAGAGATCTGTAATGGAATACATGCCTCTGGCCATGCTCAGATCCTGGTGTAAGAAAAGTCCCTGTACCTGCTATGGATCATCAAAGGATTTTGTTCTCTTTAAGAACTTACGGGGCACCTACACAGGGCTGGGAACATGTGCTTCATGCACAGCACGGGTAATGGACATACATCCTGCTTTTCCAGAACACGCTCCAAAAGCAACGTGGCTGCCATTGCTGAGATAAGACTTGGCTGCCTACCATCCTTCAGCACATCCTCTGGCAGCTAACCCCGATGGATGAGCATGGAGAAAGGAGCACAAGGCATACATACAACAGAGGACACCAGCTGTGCAGCCCAAGCGTGCCCAGAGAGGGCCTATGTGGAGCAGGGCTGCCAAAATGACCACTGAAAGAGGCCTTACCTTCCCTGGGCAGCGGACAAGAAGCCCACTCTCCACCAAAGAGAGTTTAGTGCAGGTGACTGAGCAGACCGCAGCCTTTCCCATGAGCGCAGTGAGGATGACAGCAACTTGTTCCTCCTCCTGCTGAGCCCTTCTCCCAGCTCTTTTTCTTTCTCTCACCTCCCACCAGCACACCCAGTTACGTCCTTACCTGCCCTTTTGCTCCTGCAAGCTTTGCATGAATTTGCTATCTGATTTCCTTCAGCAGGAGCCCTGTGAAAGCTCAGATTGGCTCCCTGTAGAGGAGAGAATACTAGTCTATAAACACCAGGCTGGTGGGAATCAAATTTGCTGTTATGGTTCTTGAAAGAGAACTGTTTTTTTCTGTAGCATTAGCTCCAGTACAGGTCTATCTTCCCAGCTGGGCTACAGCACTGAGGATACTGATTGCTGAACACTCCCAATGAGCACACATTAGAATTCAGACATTTACAGTCATCCAAACCAATCTGTGGAAATCCAGTGACAAGATGCTCTCGCATTTACAGCCCAGCTATTAAACTTTCTTCCTCGCTGCCTGCATCTCTCCATCCCCAGGCACACATTCATGCACTGACTGGGTTACAAAGGAGAACATGAGCTCAAAAATGATACTAAAATGTACTTATTTATTTTTACTCCCCAGCTATACCCATGATTTCATGGGGGCCTTCTGGTTATTCTTATATTCATTTGTAACTTCCTGAAATAACCATGCTTCCAAACCACTCTAGAAACCTCTATAATGGAAAATGCAAGTATCAAAACACAACCAGATGAAGCTCAGATAGGACCTTTCCCCACCCCTCCAAAAAAATCACATGCAAAAGTGAACCTTCAGGTCTGAGCTGGTGATTAAAGCCCTGAACTTAGACTTGAAAGATCTCAATTCTGGTCCTACAGATCTTAGGCCTTAATTCTCTATCTGAAATGAAGGAATAACATCTGCTTTTAACAGAAGGAATTGTAAGGGAGGGGAAAGAGAGAAGCTAAATCAGTTGGTAGTTAGGCTGGGCTTAAACATGGTATTGGAAATTACAGTGGCACACTGACAACTAGCTCCACACCCATATGCCCGAGGGGAAAATGCCACACATTTAATGCAGGAAAGCCTCACTATGAGCACCTGGAGTAGCACAGACGTTCCTGTTTTCAGGGAACCACTCCTTCAATTTTGAGTTTTTTGTATAGACCATGAACAGAAAATGCAGAAAGGATGGGGGGGGGGGGGGGGGGAAGAAGGACAAATTCTCTCAAATTTTCCATGTTTCCCTATAAGAAAGGGATCCCTCATAAACATCATCCCAAAAAACTACAGTTTCCGCAGCCTGAAGCTTATTGTTGAGAAGCAGAATAAGCTGCACATGTCCAGTGACCACGCACAGGTGCATGGGTGTGCGTGTCTGAGTGCATACACATTCCCTGCCTATTTCAATGGGGGTATGTGTGCTCACACACGTGTCATGGCTGGTGGGTCATTTGACAGGGCTACTGCTGTAAGCTGTCTCGTGATTTGAGGTAATAAAGCAATCAGCCTTCATACCGGGAAGTCACGAGCCTTAGAGTGATTGCACCTCTATCTAACAAATCCCCCCTGATACCTCCTTTTCTTCCACTACCAAATTAGCATGGGCTCTAAACTTCATCTGTAATGTGCTCACATCTCAATATGGTAACAGGAAGCCAGGGAAAGGCAGGGAGGGTGAAGATCTATATGCACCAAAGCTTTATTATGAAGCTTCTCATTAATGAGCAAGGCTTGTGTAAAACAAATCAGCCCCCACCCACCTGCCCCTTGGGAGCTGTTTGTCTGATGGGTACAGATGGTTCTGTGCTCCGTTTGGTAGCAGCGATACCTCTTACTACCAAATACCACAAACGTGGGTTTAACTTAAAGCCTGATATTAAGCGTCAGATGCAAAATCCACACACTAAGTATAGCGTGAAGCCTGTACAGGACATGATACAGCAGGTTGGAACAATATATTCCCAATTTGCAGTGAGAAGCAGACTGATGCAGTGCTTCACTTCCAAAGTATAACGCATGTTCACTATCCATATGAGTGGGCAGGACATTCTGTATTCCTTCTCAGCACTGTAGCAGTGCAATTTGCATCCAGATCTGGAAGAGCAGTTGGGTTTCCAGAGATGTTTTTAAGAGGTGCCTGAGAAAAAAACTGACTCCTACCAGGAACCAGGTAACGGATGGATGATACATAAACCCATTTGCTAAATGCCACTTGAAAAATCACAGGCAGCATAATTGACTTTTACAGCTTGGATAATGTAGGTCAGTGCGTTAGTGCAACGAGAAAATGAATGTGTGTTGGAGTGCAAGACAGAAGGGAAGTAATTACAAACTATAGATTAAATAACCATCAGATAACAGGCATAATAAGAACAACCAGGGTGAAGATAGAGGAGAAACAATTTGTTAAACGGATTGTAGCAGGGTTCTAAAGCTGCTGGGCTGGATGCTAAGCTTGGCTTTTTTCTCCTTCACTACAAACTCGACAGAATAAATTACTCCTTCCCTTTCCGGGGCTGATATCCTACTTCTCGTGGTATCAGCTTACAGCTTGCTCAGCCTAGAGGGCTATTAAGTTAGAACCTGATTCTATTAACACCCACTTCTTAACTCCTGCAGAAACAGGAAGCCATATAATATCCAACAAGTAAGGGCTCACAGTCCAGTCCTGCAAAGCTCTGAATTGTGGCACAGGCTTACTCAAAGCTTTGCATTCTCAGTGCTTCTGTGTTTGGCTCAAAGATGTTAAAAAAAAACCCAAACCCACAACCAAAAAACATCTGCTCTTCCCCTAAACAAATGAACCGCCCTGAGAAACCCCCCCAAAAATGACAAATATGGCAGGGGGACTATGCAAAAATGCACATATGATTGTTTTTTCCCCTCCACGTTAAACAATTGCAGTCCAGCCTGGCCCAATAGTGCTCTAAACTCAGTAGGAACAGAGAGCTGTTTAGTGAGCTCCGAAAGGAACATTTGGAGGGCTGCCTGGCTGCAGTTAGGTTTTCACATCCCATCGAATCACCATCACAACTACCACCCCTTTGGGGAGGGCACATGGCAGCAGATAAACACACAGAGCTGAACTTGTATCTGCTAGAAACGGGTCTGTGCAAGCATACTGTGAGCAGCACCCGAGATGACCAAGGGTGAAGAGGACAAGGCAGAAGAGATACAACTTGAGATCAGAGGAAGTTGCACAACAGCCACGTATGAACCTCTATAAGTGGGAATCCAGAATGAGCCTTATGTTCTGTACACGTATGCTCCCTGGAAAGGCCCAGAACACCATTACACATAACACAGAAGGCTACCACAGTGAGGAAATGGGAAAGAAGTTCATCTCCTAAGACCCAGTTCTTGCCTTTTCCCACCTCATCTGGTGATTTGCAACGAAGGGCCTAATACACCTTTTCCTGAAGCATTACTGCTGCTGCCTGCAGCTCGTAGCCTGTGGCTGCGTTGGCTCATCCCTGTCCTCTGTTGCTGTGTTCGTTAATCAGCAGCTCCCCTGAATACAAATGAGTTCTAGAAGGAGGCAGGTGAAAAGAACACCAATTTGCTCACAGCTTGATAATTACACATTCTTCCAAATAAATTAAAGCCCCAGCTAACGGCAGCATACTGTTTCCACAGGTCCTTCTTACACAGGAAAATTAACTGGGAAGTACAGTGATTGGAGGGGCTGCTGAATTCCAGCATGGGATGTGTTTCACCATTGTTACCAAAAAGAACCTCTCACTTCTGCTCAAACCAAGAGGGAGCATAAAAGGAAGCACTTGAGAAGCCTCACTTCCTTGCAGGATGAAGTGGTGTTTGGGAGGGAAAGAAGGCACAGCCTTCAGTGAATCTTTGCTTTTGCGTTACCCAAGACAGCAAAGCTTCAAGATCAGTTAAAACAAGGGCCACGGCCATCAGTAGTTTTATGATTGAAGCACCTCAAACTAGTTCTTTCATGCCAAGACACACAGATCAGAGGTTTGCGTGACCAAGCAGCAGATGAACACCACATAGACAATTCAGGTTATTGAGATCTTCATGAAGAAACCCCACAGGCAAGCGAAAGAGAAACTCATCTACCTCACCAGAACTCCAGGCTCAGGGTTACCCGCTGTAAAGAGTTACCTAAGCTCTAGTGCAAATCCTCTGGCAACTTGCCACTCTATTTGAGGTATTGCAAAGAGAGAACTGCAGAGAGTTCTGCATTACAGAGCACACCATAGGAACCCCCATTTTGAAGATAATCCTTTCTCCTGAGTGTGCTAAGCATCCTAATGACAGCAAAGCCAGGGCAGCTCAATGGCTCCAGTGGGTGCCAGAAGGTGGTTGCTCTCTTGCAGCACAAACCTTAGGTGGTTGCTCTGTTCTGTTTATTCTTTGCTTGCCTCAGCAACTCGTGTTTGAAGGGGCAGCTCTGCATCACCAATTGAGTTTGTGTAATCGAGTGTTTTAGATGATGAGATTAGTTTTAATTTGTTGTTCTCACAGTTCCTCCCCCACTCTTCATAAAGCTGCACCCAGTGCAGCAGGAATTCACCTTAACCAGGGCCTTGCGGGTCTAATCAGGCAATTACTGCAAATAAGTAAAAGAGAGAATCCACCAGAGAATTACACCTACTTGGATCCACTTCATAACATTCAATTCACTACCAAAAGCATTAGGTGGCAAGGAGACAATTGCTTCTTTCTTCCTAAGAGCAGGGCACTGGAATGCTCAGGAAACAGCAAGACAGTGCTCCCATTCCAGCTGTAGATATATGACACACCTTCAGCAGCATCTCTTGTTGCCAAAGCGAGGGCTCAGGATTAGACATGCAACATCTGACACAAGAGATTAAAACCTGATCTCATTCTTAGAGTTGCCCAAATGTGCTTATCTGAGACTCTTAATTTGCCCCATTAGGAAATGAAGGCTGCAGGCACAATTTCCACGGAGGCTGCATGTGACTACACTTGTGGGTTTGAGTCACACCTTTCCTCTCTATCTTTTGGGTTTAATTCATACCCTTTCTCTCTATCTTTGGGCTTCATCTTGCCACACATCACTGCAGTGTCTGAGTATTTGCACGAAACAAATAAAGATCAGAGTAACAGCAGGTACCCTTCCCTCTATTCAATGCCAGGGTGAAATGGATTCTCTTCTGCTCCAGCTGAAATTGCCTCTCTTGGCTAAGCTAGGAGACATTCATATGAATTATTCCCAAGATCCTTGTGATCCATGTTCAGGGAAGAGGGGTATGAAATGGAAAGAGGAACAGCTGCAGCCCACTTCTCATTGCCTAAGCAAGACATTTTCACACTAAAAAATGAAATATAACAAAGCCAGCGTTGGCCAAAAGCAGAATTCACATTCTTAAGTATCACCTGTATTACCCTTTCCTAGATAGCTCTCTTATGAATAAGCAGCGTGCTGGTTTTACATCGAAGGCAGAGAGGCATGGGGGCAGTTGGCCGGGATACAGACTGCAGTGGCACCAGGCCAGGGTGGTTTTCTGCTCAGCCATACACCTTTCCTCTGCTACAAGTGACACTGCTGTGTGCTGCAGGGAAAAGAGCTAAAGAGCGATATGGCAGGGGCAATAAAAGGCGGGTTTCAGGGAGCTTTTATAGCCCCCTAAGTGACACCCACATTGGAGCCGAAGCATGGTTTCAACCACGCTCCTCACCTACGTAAGTTATTCATATCTAGGCTATGCACACTTCAGGAGTGAAATACTACTGAACTCAGTGACAGTTGGATGATTAATGCCATGGGAAGTGTCTTCAACTCTGAACTTGTTCACTGCTGCGCATACAGTCCCCTGAATTACTGACAACACCGTCTCATGTGCAGCAGAACATATAAATTACCTGTAGACCCCTATGCCCTCCATCAGTAGTCCCTTGACACAACACCATTAATTCCTTATCAATTCACCAGTTCAACACCATCCATCAATTCTTTATGTCAATGATAAAGCTTCTCCTCAGAGTCTCAGTGCCCAGCAACATGACAGATCTCATGGATCAGGGATACCCGAGCCATCACTTGCACATTTCAAACTACTTGCAAGTGGAAAAACACAACCAATCAAACAACCAAGATGCCCAAATAGTGAGGGGGAAAAACCCCAAAGCATAGTGCGGGTTGCATATGAATGGGTGATAACACAAACTTAAGCTGCTTGAAGTCAGCTGAACCTCACAGGCTGTATTTTTAAACCAAGCTACAAAGGTTTTGTTTTGATGATTCTTTTTACATTTGCATCGCTTCCTTTTTTTCCCAAACAATCAGCTGAGGACATGTGGAAAAACATCTCTGTCTTCTCCTGCACCAGACTAACTGCATCGGTTGGTATGCAGGGTATGAGCCAGCCTGTAGGAGTATCTACTCACTCCCCACTTCAGTTGCTTCAGTTGTGCAAATGGGGATTTTCCTGCCAAAGCCGTGTAGACAGCTGTGGTAAAGGACTGTGTTTCAGGAAGGAAAGGCATAGACTTCACATGTGCCAAAATTACAAAGAAACACCTAAGAAGTGTTTGCCTGCAACTTCCAGACACGCTGACTTCTTAGTTACGGTTCTGAAGCCTGAGCCACACATCCAAAATATACCTCCACTATCGAAGCAGCTGAATCCTTTCCAGGGCAATTTGTAAGATTTACACTTGCTATATTTAACAGGGCTATTAAACACATGGACAAAGTGGATTCGGTGATTGACAGTAACAGACCTTTTCCATTCCTCAACTCTTTGCGATCCCCCTGAGCAGGCTGAAGTTATTTACAGCAGCCTCTCATTTGCACTGACCTGGAACGCTGGTGCTTTTGGAGCTCCGCACGCACACAACCACACGGTGGAGTAGCACCGAGGGACAGATCCAGCTCTCCCTCCATGCAAGCGGGTAAAGAGCAGGACAAACCAACGCCACAAAACCCCAGCACAAAAAGAACAGCCCTTCTGCCTCACTGTTCCTCTGGAAAAACCTGATGGCTTTATTCCCTATAGCTGCCTACCTTCCAGTGGGCATTGCCACCACCAGCCTTAGGATTACTGTGGAAAGTCTCCCGGGTCCAGTGGTCTAGACAACCTAGGGAAGCCTAGGTTCTCCTCCCAGAAGAGATGCCTGAGATGGTTTTTATCCCCAGTTACTGTGCATAATAACAACTTAGCATTTGTTCACTAAACACCTGTGTACTAACAGACACCACCGCTGGTGTCAGCCCAACACTCCAGCCATGAACGCGAGACTTTGGCAAGCGCTGCGCTACAATCCTAGGTACATCAGCCCTTCAGAACAAGTGATGATGGGAATGGATACAGCTACAGAGCTCCGCAAAAGGGTCAGCGTATGAGAGCTGTGGCCCTGCAAACCCCATGGAAACACCAGTGCAGGCTTGTCCTTTGGCACCTGGGAGCCCTGCCCGGTGCTGTGACAGGGGAGCACCCTGAGGGCTCCCAGGTCTTGCTTCATTAACTCCTCAGGGGTGCTGCAGTGCAGAGAGGCAGAGCATCAATGGCTCCTTCATGCACATTTCAAACAACAGAGCTGGGAGGGACTGGGGAGGCAGCAGCAAATTAAAGAACCATCAAACTTCTCCTCCAAACCTCCCTCAATGAACGCTCCCCCTCCTGCCTCCAGCCAACATGCTAATTGTGCCTAATTTCTCAATTTTCATGCAGTTGCTGCATTTGCCTCCCTTTAATGAGCTGGAAATGTGTTGCCAGTTTGTGGATTTGTTTAATTGCAGGGTAGCTACACTGTGATTGGCCACAAGGTTCATTTTTACATTTATTTATTTAGCACACATGCAAGGCATTTGCAAGAGTCTTTTCTCCAGCTCAAAGAGAAAGGGGAACACATTCCATTTGCCACTTATGTTCAGGGTGCTGTCACAGAGGAACCAGCTGGTTTTCCATGTGTTTGCTTGTGAGCTTAGAATCATAGTATCCCAGACTGGTTTGGGTTGGAAAGGACCTTAAGATCATCCAGTTCCAACCCCCTGCAATGGGCAGGGACACCTCACACGAGGCCATGTCACCCAAGGCTCTGTCCAAGACTTCTGCCACGTTCCAAGTGTCTGAAGTAAACACCTGTTTACCTTGGCTTCCTAAACTGGACTTTGATGCTCAGGGATCTTTGGTTATCAGTGGGCACAAGAAACGCACTAAAAGCATTTTAAGTGGCTTTGCTATGCAACAATACTCATTCACTGGGCTTTTCCTCACCAGCCTCCCATTAAGTCATTTAAAAGAAAGAAGGAAAGACTCAGGTCCTAAACTGGATTAAGAACAGAGTCATCATTACCTAGCCTCTCTTCAAGTAAGATCCACTAAAGCTTGAAGGAAATACTAACTGATTTTGGTACCTTTAACTTACTGCCACTTCAGAGATTGTTCAAGATTAGGGGAGCAGGAAGAAATCTAAATCTCCACAAAACTTTGCAAGTGCAGATAAACCCCCAATTTGCCTTGCAAGAACTTTTACCACCAAAGGTGATGATATAGAAAAGGCCTGGTTTGATCTGCAGGCTTCAAAACACCTGGAAGTGAGAAAATCATCTTCCAGGATCAAGAATGGGAACAGAACCACAGGGCTGTTTTTGTAGGGGCAGCTTTCAAACGGACCCCCAACAGTTCTGGTTTTGCTGCTCTGTGATCCAGAGATCAGTTCTTCCACTCTGCTGTTACTTAACAACAATTAGTCTGCTGGTAAAGTGTAGCTTTTTCAATAAAGACCACTGTATAAATAATATATTCTTTTTCAGGATTTCTTTAACATTCTGCTTTCAATCAGTTTTATAGTACCTAATGCTGCTTTTACCACTCACCTTTATGTAATGACTCACCCATACAAGTCATTGAGATTTGCACCCATAAATTTCCCTTCAACCTCCCAGTAAAATCCTGAAGCAGCAGTGTTTACCCCAGCACATCTTAATTCAGCACCTAGCACAATAGATTACAGTTACCATCATCTATAAGCCCCAACATCCAGTCTCAAGAAGTTAAGGGTCCCTTTGCCATTCTGATGTCCTACAGGAATATTGCTACAGGATGAATCTTGTGCCCAAAATACCACTCCTACAGGAGCAGTAGACCTATGCAGACCTATATTTAGACCTACAGGTTTCTTCTTGGTCTAGAAGAAACCAGAAAAGACACACTCAGGAAAGGTTTGCCTCCTGGTAAATCTGTCCAGGAGAAACCCCAAGTATCTGATCGCTAGTGAAGGACACCACCACATAAGAGGTGAATATCCCGCCGTACAAGTAACTTCTATGTATCCTAGAGAGAAGAATGGAAGTTGATTTCAGCTCCATCTGCCTGTTATTCCCCCATAAACAGATAGCTACAAAGGTAATCAGGATGTCCCAGGGCCAAGGGCATCACTTCTCTCAACGACTGTCAGTAACAGCCAATAACACAAGCCAGCGAAGTAAAGGGAAGTGACAGCAGGGAAATAATTTAGCCTTTAACTGACACGTTATCCAGTTAAAAGCCATTTACCTTCTGCTGCTCGGTGTGTCATTGCTCATTTTAGTTTTGAAGTGACATCTCCCCAAATGCCATTAACATGCTAGCAGTGAAAGGGAATTTATAGAGTATGCACCCTGGAGAATTATAGCCTGGTTGGTTTGGTGAAGCAAAGTACTTTGTGGACTCTGTTTATCCTTACAGCTCCTACCCCATTCAACCCAGAGCATCCAGGAGGCAAAGGATCAGGCAGCTCCACTGTTGTCACCATCTCCCTGCAGCACAGGATGACCTGATACTGCTCTTCAGCAGCAGTTATTGTCTGGGAGGATCACCCAGCATCCAACAAAGCACAGCACTCAAATTCCCCTTTCTGGAGGAAGAAAGGAAGAAGGGATCTATTCCTCACCAGCAGCAGGTCACCACTGCTGAGAGGGGCAGTCAATAAAGGTTACAGTCCCGGATAAACCACAAGGAATGACAGTGTAAATCTGTGGGATAGCATGACCCAAAGTGCAGGGGGGGTTGCAGAACTAGATACCTGCAGTTACCAAAATGCTACCTGCAACTGGATACCCACGTAGCACGTGAAAGAGTATTCAGCTCATAGCTACTTTGCCTGCGTTCAGAACTACTATAGTCCCTTCTAATTACCCAGGCGAGCCACAAAATAACAACGGGTTATTATGGGCAGAGAACATGTGGGTCTTAAAACAATCAAGTCAAGGTCAGGATAAAAGATGCCATCTATCATAAGCCAAGGAGCCCCAAGAGGAGCCCGAGTTATCTCAGAATCCAGAATTACCAATGTGTTGATACCGACGACATAAAACACGATGTAACGAACAGCTACAAGGCTGCTTCCACTGGGATGCACCCCACACCACCAGGAAGCTGTGCCCCTTTCGCTGCTCAACAGGAGAGGGGCAAACAGTCGCTAATTGAATTCGCAGTTGCCCTTTACATTCACCTGACAGATGAATTTCCATGAGTTCAATGTGAATCACCATGGATAATGGAAAACAATACTTATGCTAATGAGAGAGCAGAGCAAAAGCTTTGCAAATGAGGTGCCATTTGCTCGCCAGCCGGGGTTCTGCTGATTAGAAACAGCTCCGTGACTGACAGCTCCATCCCTCCCTGCCTCCAGCACACCGCCTTCACCGGGCACCCCACAGCACCCTGACCCCCACGGTGCTCCCTGGAGGTGCAAGCCAGGAGGACGCATTTGGGAGCAGACCATGGTGTGAGGTAGCCCAAAGGAGGAGGAAACCAAGCTCTGGCTTCATACCGTGATGGCACACGACCTCCTGCCACCGTCGGTGGGCAGCGATGGGGCTCCCTCCTGGACCCTGCAGCCGGCCGCAGCGGGCACCCGTGGTGGAAGCAGGCTGTGAGGGGCTGCCCCTCAGGCAGCTCAAAGAGGGCGCTGCTCCTGCATCCCATGGGAAGCCGTTCCGCTTGGGAAGGGCCGGGTGCTGCCGGTGGAGAAAAGAATCCAGACGTAGAAAAGTCCCCCTGGAGTTTTGGGGTGTCTCATGTGTGTGGCTCCCCTCAGGCCCTGTCTGCTGCTGCTGTCCCTGAGGAGAGGAGGGAGGGTGCTTGGTCCCCCGGGTGCTGGCAGCATGGTGGTGCGGTAGGAAGAGCTGCTGAGGAGCCTGGTGAGGGCTTGGGGGTGCAGGAGAGCAGTGATCCCCCCCCAAGGAGCCTTCCCCTATCTGGTTTGGTGCTAGAGGAGACATGGCAGTGGAGTTCTGGAGATGTGATGCACGGAGAGACTCCACAACTCGTTAAAGCTGTAAAGTAGGGATGCTTCATTCAGCGCTGAGGTGCATGGGGGATTGCTCCTCCAAAAGCACACACAGCAGATGCTCATACCACCTTAACTGGTTCGTTAACACCACGCACATTAACAATCCTCCTGTCCTCCTACTTACCAGTTAAACTGCAGCCCATCCTGGACACCTGCCATTCCCAGGTACTACTTATCCTTGCGTCCTGTTCTTCTAGCCTGTTTTTCTTTATGTCAGCTATAACGGTTTATCTTGTACAAGAACTCTTAGTATGCTCTCCAGCTGTACTCTATTTTTTTTTCTATGTATCATGCACCTCAGTAATTTTTCCATTGCTGTTGTTACAAAGCCATCAAACTCAACATCACTTAGAACTGATTCTAAAGGTTTATATATTCCATTTTGCAATTTTGTGCCCCCCCTTTGTCTCAACAGCACCATTTGTTCCCTTGGGTGCTGTCTAACGGCACCAGTTGATGTATGCAAGCCAGCGGTCAGAAGCGTTTGAAGGCACGAATTCACTGCTTCCCCCCCAGGAGTGCTTGCAGCAATGGGACAGGGCAAGCTTTGCTGGGTGGCACCCAAGGGCTGCTTTCATGGGTGACTTGCCTCATGCCATGGAAGGGGTGCAGGGAGGAGGCTGCCTGCTGTCTGTGTGAGGGGAGCTCCTGCACACACGGAAAGAGTTGTGGAAACCTGGCGAACACTGCTGGGCATCCCCTGGGTATTTTGTGCTAGGAGAGGCTGGGCACCCCGGAAACACAAGGGAGAGGAAGGAGGCATGGAGGGTTGTGGGGAATGCTGCACAAGAAGCTGCGCCAGTAGACCTGGATGAGAGCCCGGACATCTGGACTCTTACCAGCCACAAACCTTGGGAGAAGTGAATGGGACAAGTCGGGAAGAACTGGAGAAAGAACACCGGGTGGAACCGAAGGAAGAGCATCAAGATAATTTCTGAGGACTGTAAATTTGGAAACAGGAGGATGCTTAAGACAAGATAAAGAATGTGTAGTCAAGGGGAAGTGGAAGTGAGATTGTAACGAGTAGTGATAGCAAAGAGCTATGTTTAGAAATAATTACTCAAGCAAAGGCGAGTGGACAGTAATGTGATTGGCTGAAAGAGTGCGTGATCAATAAGATTGTTTTGTGATGGAAAAGCACCAAAGGAACTAAGCGCTACTAACCGCTAGGCAGAATACTGTAAAAGCCTGTAAGCTCACTCAATAAGGGATTTCGTTTGCAGCCAGAAACAGAGTCTGTGCCTTCCATCCTCACAGAGGGTGACTCCATTAGTGAGGAGAGAGGGGTATGCGTATCGCAAGGCAAATAGAACACTGGGGTGAAGGTGCAGGTTAACTGCAGGCTTAATGTACAGTATGTGGGGCAAAGCTTTGTGGAATACCCGTGTTGTGGCAGGGTACGAGTCACAGGCACTGTCACAGCTGTATAGGCATTTATAGCCTTTCATACTAAACATCTGTAACGGTGTTGAGTGGTATGGTAGGGGTTTACTCTGCCTGTGTGAGCTTGGGAAATGCATTGGTTCCTTAATTCTCCCCCTCCCACTAAGGAAGATCTAAACTACTTCTGCTCTTAGGAAGGGAATAAGGAAGTGGGTGTATAATGGCATTGCTTTGCTTACTGTACCCAGCACTGTACTTCCATCATTTCTTGCAGTTATTGGCTGTTAGTATGTTATAATATAAATACTTATCAAATACAATAGCACCCCAACTCAGAACAATGGAAATCAGCATCTCCTGGAGGAGGACTGAGGTAGGGTGCCGCATTATCTTGGGATTTCCATGAATATTTCCATTTAATTCCTGAAATCTCTAAATAGCTACTGAACAGCTCCAGACACAAGGAAGTCCAGGAGCAGAATCTGCTCTTCTGCTCATCGTTATTTCAGCAGGGCAAAGATCTGTATAAATGAGTGCTTAAGGAATGTCTGAACTAGGGAGGCTTGTCCTGCTGAGAGATGCTGACCCAACTCTTTTTAAGTCAAGTTTCCAAGGGCAGAGGGGATAACTGCTCAGCAGGGAGGCTGAGGATGCTGGGAAGGCTTGTCCTGTTTTGCCCCTTTTTTTCTAACTCTCCCCTCATCCTGTGATCCATCACACAGATTTAGGACAAATCCTGGTCCTCAAAGCAAGCAAAAGGAACAGCTTTTCTGGCTTCGGCTCTCTGTGACTTCTTGGCCTGCAGTAATAGAGTCTGGCTGGTGTTGTGACCTTGTGTGGGGCGCTTGAGAAGCTTTCTGATGTTGATGGTTTGTGGATCAATTGTTCTTGTAGCAGTGTTTTGGCAGAGGCAGCAGTTTTGGAGGAATGCAGTGGTGTTCGCGTAACTTGCTCACTGGTGTTCACACCAAGTGGAGCTCTGTCGGCATCCCCAGACCTGACACCGAAGTTCCTGCTGCTGCTTGGAGCCCGTGAGCAGTGGTGGGGATCTGCTGCATTCATGAGCTCGGCTGTATTCGGTTCATCTTGCATCTACTACAAACATCTGCACCAGAATCCAAACCAGAAATGCTAAACTTCAGTTCAGGGACCTTCAGGGTTCATGGAATGAACCACAGCCTCAACCATCGCAAGAGCTCCTGCTGTTTAACTTGCTGAATCTGAATTCCCAACAGCATCTTCTCCATTGTCTTGCTCCCATGTTCTTCCATAGCATATCCCCTTAGAGCTGGACAGAGCTATTCCCCTGAACCCCTTTCCTTTTCCAAGGAGAAGTTATACTAGAATGGAGTTTGACATCCACCCTCTGTGTTCACTAGGACTCTGCTGGGACCTTCCTCTCTGTTGAACCCATCGTTCATCCATCAAAAAGGATTACTTCTCCCTTTTACATTGCTCTCTGCCTGATTTTCTTTCTTTCATTATCTTTTCAAGCACTGAGGAGCCCCATCCTCTTCTGCTCAAGCCACAAGATGATAAAGTTGTTTTTCCCTCTGGCTCTTTTCAATGCATCATTTAGCAGACCTCCTCTAACATGTTCTGAAAAGCCTCTCTTATCCCAGGTGGAGGGCGGGAAGGAGGAACTGTAGGCTGGTGGGACTATGGAGTTGAAATCCATCTAGGTTTAAATAGCTCAAGGTCAGCTCAGGATGGAAACACAACAGCGGATTTCTGGAGACTTCATTCAATGAATTGTTGATTGGAAAAGCTCTTTCAGATCCCCGTGGAGCAGAATCTGGAGGAAATGTGTTTTCCAAAAGGAGGACAGCAGGTTAGTTGTTAATGATTTCAGTAAAGCAAGAGAAGGCACGTTAGGAGGTTGGCCATAAGGGTAAAAAAAGGAGGCTGGTGTATTGCTCATTAGTGGTTTGCTAAAATTAACTCCATTACCATGTTTGCTTTCAGTGCAAACCTTCCATTTAATTGCAATTACCACTGAACTGCAGAGAGGGGACCCTGCTTCGTGCTACAGGTTGCCAGGAGCAGGAGAGAACCCAGAGCTGAGGTGTGGGAACTGTCTCTGGGGTACAGCTGGGCCTGTTCAGCCTGGGTTTGCTATGGGAGGAAAGTGGGGATTTACCCTTGTTCCTTTCCAAAGGTGTCACATGTATGAGCTCACCAGTATGAGCAGGAAGCTTGAATAAAACCAGAGGACCTGGTCCAAAGGGTGCTGAAATCACTGCCAGCTGTGCCATAGCTTTCTTTCAGCCTTGGGTTAAGCCCAAACCCCTGAAAATGTACTTTCTGTGAGGAAAAAAAGTAGTTTGAGGTTTTTTTGTACCTTTCTCCTCTCTGTATTCTGGCATTTCCTTTGATGTTCCTTTTCTCTTTCGCAAGCTATTGATGCCCATCTTGTCTTTTATTTACTGCCAGTTCTCTCATTATGTCAGGAATCCTATATTGAAATGCTGTTGTGTTTTCTGCACACACCAGTCTGGTTTCTGCATTTCCAACCTTTAAAAAGAAAAGGCTTTGGTGCTCTCTGTGAAGGTGGCTGCCAGTTGGCTAGTGAGTATTTGAGTTTATAATGCAGAATGGAAAGAGAGAATGACTGGAATGCTTTCCCAGCACTGGGAGGTGCTTTGCTTTCATCATACAGATATGATGTCTGTTCAGAAAATGAGGACAGGGACAGTTCTGGCTAAAGACACCAGGATATATTGGGCAGCTTCTTTCTTTCCAGTGAGATCCATAAGGATTTCAGGCATCTATTCACAGCATGAGGGCAGGGAGGAAGTTAGCCCTGTGCTCTTCAGGGCTTCTCTGAAACCTCTGAGGAGGTCTGCTGCTCCTTTGGGCAAGTTCAGAAGAGAGAAGGGCATAGATTGAAACCTTTGGCTTCATGGTGTGAGGTTACTGCTGTTCCTTCAGCCTTCAAGTAAGTCGGTCAGAGGTAAGTGTAGGTCCATGTGGTGGCAGCTTTTTCTGGTAACGGGAGCCACATTGGGAAGGGAAGGCTGCAAGTGGCAAAGGGAATGGAAGGAAACAAAAAGAAAAGGCGATGACAGTTCTCTGATGGAAGTAGGTCATTGTTTAATGCTGTGGCCAGTCTCTTTGCACTCCTGAGGAACAGTTTTAGCTCGAGATGGAGATGGCACTGCGAACTGAAGGGAGATGTTCTCTGAAGGCAGTTATCGACCAGCAATAGAATTCTAAGTGTTTGGGAAATGCAGCAGTTCAGTCCTGTGTTTTTTATTCCTGTACTTTGCTCACTGACCCTGCAATGGCGCTGAGAAATAGGAGTGGATGGTATTGAGGAAGAAAATGGAAGATGGCTGTCAAACAAATAAATCAAATGAAGTTGCTGAGCCCATTTTAATTACAGCTCAGGGTGAAGCAGTTACCTCGTTCTTGTGGATGGTTCCAAAGCTTTGCTTCTCACTTTATGTCCATGTTCTGCGTCTGTGGATCTGATGCAGATAATATGATACAAATATGAGGCTACTTCTGGTAACATACTCTGTAATCAGCAGAACTGCCTGCCAAATTATGCTGCTTCTCCTCCCGATTAGTGCTAACACGTAGGGTAGTCATAAATATAACATGAATTGAGGGATTTTGATTACCTGATTGTAGAGGAATGTGCTCAGGGAGAGTGGAGCTAGGAGAGCATTAGAAATGCCTTGCCAGATCTCTGCCATAGATTCAGAGGGGCGTTGATCAATTGGACTAGCTCACTAGGTAGAAAAACTAAGGAATGGGGCAAGAGGGAATGACCATGAGTCTTCTTTGCTTAACCAGGGGTGGAAAGATCAGTGTAAAGATACTGTGGTTTTAGCTCTAACCTTGTCAGACCACAGATACCCATTTTCAGCTATGAAAGCTCAGCTTGTCCGCTTGTGCCCTGAGAACACTGAGCATGTTACCCCATGCTCTGCAAGTGAGCCACAAGTGGGCTTCAAAACCAGAGTGTTGTGACGAGTGGGTAAGCGGGAGAGGTACAGGCAGGGAACAGAAAGCTGCCGTTAGAGAGGGGTGAAGGAGCTTGCTGAGCAGCTTTTTCCTAACTGTGCAACAGGTTCACATTGCTGCCCATTGCTTTCCCTAGTGAAAACAGGTAATAAATGGAGCTGTATAAGTAATGAGTGTTTCTATTCAGCAATGTGCTGAAAAGCAAAAAGCACACTTTGAGGGAAAAAGCATTTGTTACTTTCACTGGGGGCGGAGGGAAAATGAAGAAGGAAATATGTGTTTCAGGTTGAACGAAACATCGATTTGCTCTGGTGGAGGGGGGTGAGGTTATCCATTCTATTAAAGTTTGGCATATTTGTAAAAGAAAAGATCTTGGTGATGAAAAAGGGTTAGTTTAAAAAAGAAAAATGCTAGAAATATGGTTCGGATTTTCTTATTTGTTTTCTTTAGTTGAACGAATGTATAAATCTGTGTCACGTGTGTCGGTCCCCCTGCATGTGCCTGGTATGAAAGTCTTTACTAAAATCACCTCCTCTTGTCTGTTAAGCAGGTTTTCTCCAAGGAGCAGTGGTTATTTAGTGCCAACAGAGGTTATTTAGTTAATTCCTCTGTGTGTGCAAAGGGAAGAGGCTCCGATGTTTGAGAGCCACAGACTCAGCCAGAACAAACAATATCCATCCCCGCTGCGCTTATCCCTGTGAGACCTGATAGCTGCTGGAGCTGACAATAGCTGTATGGTTATTAATGCTGAAGGAGACTCTGTTACGTTGATATGCAGGTTCAGATACCACTTATTTTCTGTGCTTTCTGGATGCTGCTGTTGAAGGACAAGCAGCTTTTGAAGCAGATCAAGGTTAGATCCCCATACTCCACCCCCTCTTCCTTCTTTTATTTGCCTCGGTTCCGTGTTGGAGACACATTGTGGGTTGAGCAAATCTCTGGGTAATTCCTTCTCAGCTGGGGAAGAATAAGCAAGGGCTCCACGTGTGTCAGGAGCATGAGATTGGCTGGGAGATACCCTAGATTAGCTAAGACACTTGGAATTGTTTGCAGCAGCACTCAGACATCCAAGGAGAGAACAGGAAGCAAAGCACACCTCAGGTTTAAGTATTGACCCCATGCGGGTGATAAAACACAGGGTCCTGTATCAGAAGCAGGTAAGTGAGCTGTAAGTCCTGCGATCAATAGGAAGGGGAGAAGATGAAATCAGCTGCGTGAAGTTCAGTTGCATCCCTGTGCTTTTGCCTGTTCATATGGATGAGATGGAGCAGGGGATGGTGAGGGCAGCAGACTGCAGGCAGGATGGATGCAAATGCAAGAATACAGTGGAACGTTGTGTGTGTGTGTGTGTGTTCGTGTGTGTGTGCTCATGATTAGGTCTGGCAGTGCTCTGCATGAAGCCCAGCAGAGAGACAGGACATAGAAGGTCCAATTACCGTCAAAACCAGTGGAGAAAGAGTAAGGAGCTGTCAGCTGTTGAGGTAATATTGACTGTTCACTGGTCAGCATCTTGAGCTGGAGGAGACTCTAGCATTGCCAGGGTATGCTAACATTTTATGGCCTCTTAAACATATGAGGAGCTGAGACTGTCTTGGGATTCTCCATGCAGAGGAAGGAAAACGAGCTAGTTAGGGGAATGTAAGTAAGTTTGTCATTTGGAGCTGTCTGTAAATTTGCTACTACCTCATTTAATGGGAGGAGAGAGGATGAAGTAAGCAGAGGGTTTAAAATTAAAACAACAAAAGAAAGGAGTCACCTTTAATAAACACAGGTGAAAAGGGCAACAAAAAGCGACCGGCAGCTTCTTAGCTGTGCCTAACCTACAGCCAGATCCTCTCCGGCTCGGCTCAGCTCAACCAACAGGCTGCTGCTGCTCCTGCTGCTCATTCCCTGGGAGCTTTAGCTCTCTGAGTGTTACTGCAAATAAATATCTGCAGTCCAGAGCCAATTTTAAGAAAAACATGCAGTGACAAAGGTAAAATAATAGAAAGGAAGGAATGGGTCCTGGCAGAGAGAATTAATGGTCCTCCAGCCTGGTCTCCAGTGAGCTCTGAGCCCTGCTTTGTGAGACAGCAAGTGGAACCTGTGCAGAGCAGGAAGGGACTTGGGGAAGGATGGATATGTGTTGTGTGGGGATGATAGGACAGAAGGATGAATATAAGGAGTTAAATGCAGCTGGGGGAGTTGAACACGGTCAGCATTCAGAGAATGAAGGTGAACATTCAGGGAGAGAGTGAACTATGGAGGTTTCACATATGGGAAGTGAACATACAACTGTGGTCTGTAGGAATGGGTTGGGTGCGTTTTAGCTTTAGGGTTTTTAGTTTTTAGCCTGATGCAGTCTATGTCGTCGTGGAGATTAGTGCTGAAGGACAGCATCGGGTCAGAAAGGCGCTGGAAAGCAAAGAGCTGCTGTGTCAGGTGCTGGCTGAAAGAGGTTCTAAGACTCAAGCCTGGCATTCCCCACCTTTGTGGCTGGTTAAACAAATACCTCTGGTGGGGGTGACCAGTCAGCCAGCAGGAGAATGGGCAGGAGAGGGTGGTGTGCTGTGCTGAAGGCAACAGCAGAGGAGCTAATCCAGCCCCTCTGGTAGCCACTGGCTTTGATGTGGCTCTGAAATCAGCTCTCGCTGGGTCTCTGAAGCACGACATTGCTTCAGCAGTGCAAACTGCTGCTCCCTGCAGAAAATTAATAAGGAGACTTTGAATTTCGCCCTGCATCTGACCTAAGCAGCTAAATAGGTTACACTCAGGTTTAAGAATTGCCCCAGTTTTCCTTTTAATAGGCGATTTTTCTGCTTAATTTGCAGAACAAGCAGAAAAAGCCATTATGTAAAATTTATCAGCGACAATTGACTCTCATTAGAGACGGGAGCAGGAGGCTTTGTTGTGAGGGGGAAGGAGCCTCCACATTTCCACTTCCCAGTGTTCGTGCTGACCCATGCCCTGAGCAAACTCAGACACCGATCCATCAACATTTCTGTTCTCACAAGTGCCGTTCTCACCTTCCTTCAGTCTGGTTTTAGAAGTCCTTAAGCAGTCAGCAAGCAGTTCTGTTTGCAGCGCATGCTCCAGCTGAATGAAGTGCCTGCAGATGGCATTGCTATTATTACAGGGGGTGAGGAGGGAATTTTGCCATGTTGAGCAAGCTCAACTCCAGTAGAAATACTCCGTTTCAAGAGTGTCAGAGTGCAGTTGCGCGCAGAGCAACTTGCTGGGCGGACAAGTTGGACCATAGGTGTCCAGTTGTGCCTCATGGCCACATGGACTTGGGTCTGGAAACTCATTCCTTAGTCTAACACAAGGGCTCTGGCTGCTGAGACCCACAAGGCTGCCTTTTCTCCTCCTAGGTCCTGTGTTGGATATAGAAGACATAGAAGGAGCTGCTGTCCATTCCTGGAGACCAGAACACAGCGTGGTCTGAAATGGCTCATGTTTTCTTCATGCTGCAGCAGCGTTTTTTGGCTCCAGCTGAAGGCAGCTGTGACTTGTGCTGTGCAGGGGGACAGGTAAACTGTGATATACTTTCCTATGAGAGACATAAAGAAAGAGGAAATTATTACTGACATTGAAACATTCAGATGGGGATTTTTCCTTTCCCTTTCCCCATACAGTAAATGTTAATTATACATGAAGGTTCACTACAGCAGAAGGGATTATAATTAATTTATATTTGAACTATAATAGATTTCACTATGAGCTGCATTTCATTGCAACAAAGTGGATTATGACTGTTGTTTGCTGCCAGCAATTTACATAAACCAACCACAAAGCATTGCATCCATTAATCCTGCATTAAGGACAGCAGCAGGCAGAGAAAACTGTGGAAAAAAAGAAAACAAGTCTGCTTAACTTGTGAGCAGAGCCCTTGTGCTTGTGGCAGACCCTCTGCAACCTAACCTGAGAAATGCAAGCAGGGTTTTTCATTCTTGACCCGATGAAAAATCATTTACTTTCCACCTCTCTTCCCTTTTCTGACATTACCTGCCTAGCTTTACGGCATGGGAGTTTCTCTGCAGCAGGGGTTAGCTTACAAAGGTAGTCTGGAGCAACTCCCAAAGTCCCTGTCATAGTGTAAGTATTAAACCAACGATACCGGATGTTACATTAAAAGCATAGGATGGCGCATTGATAACTTTGAATTGGTGCTTTCTGATTTATTACTGCTAAAACACTAACCTCGCAGCTCACCCTCCTCCTCATCCTTTTGTGATGTCTCAGTGATGGCAAGTCTTGGGCCTTGTTTTTTTTGCCATCAAGCATACCCTGACACCTTACAGCCCTTCACTAGGGGGTGTATGAGACTCTGCTGATGCTTTCTGTTGCCCTGCATGCTGTCTCTGGCCATAGCATTATGAGCTGTAGTCCGCAGACAGGAGCTTCATCCCTGATGACCCAATCTTAGACTGTAGAAAAGGGCAGGATGGCTTGTCAGGGACTTCAACAAACAGCTCGACAGGAAAGGTCAGAGTCAGCCCTCCTCTGGCACTGATAAATATTTCCTCTCCTGCACTGCCAAGGTTTGGCCAAGCAAAGGGAAATGCAGCAGGAAGGGCCAGGGGAGGGAGAGCTGGGAACAAGCAGCACAAAGATTGCCAGTGTCCCAGCAAAGAGGATTTGGAGATGGGCTGAGGCTGTCTCTCAAAACAATGAAAACTCTTTCTAATGGCCAGGTGAGCGATTGACCTTTGTTGTTTACCTTCACAAAGTGCCTTGGGATACGTGTGGTTGTTAGAATCAGTACTCTGTAGGATTCCCACTTCTTTTCCTGCTTCTTTTGGAGGTGTTACAGGACACTTTGCTTGGGGAACACAGGGCGTGAATGCAGCTTCTGCCATCTTGGGACCTTGGTTGCCATCTCCTCAGGCCAAGGCACTCTGTCCTTGTTGGGCACCCAGTGCATGACTGGGAGCAAGGAGTTTCACTGCCTGCCATTGCTGTGCCAGTGTAGAAGCACATAGGTGTGTGGCTGATCTCGTGTGGCATGGCTGGGAGCAGCACTTCAGGTAGCCTGAGACATGAACCAGTATCAGGCTCTGGAGGTGCAAGTCACCTTCATCCAGAGGACTCAGATGATCGAGGGTGTTCCACGTCAGCACTTCTCTCTTCCACAGAGGGCTATTAAAAGCCATGCTGCTATTGCAGCTGGGGTCTGTGGATGCGGCACATCTGGATGCACTCGAGCTATCTTTATGCTGGAGAGCTTGGGCACCAACAAATCAGAACTGTAGCAGCAGAGCCCTCAGTAGAGTCAGCACAAGCCTGCCTTAGACCCTGGAAAATGAGCTGCTAGCTGAAGTGTTGCTGTCCTTAGCTCCTGAGCACTCCAATCTACCTAGATTAAGCAAGCCTGGGTGGCTGTTGTCTTGTGGCAGTGCTGAAGCACTATCTCCATTGGGCATTCTTTGCCCAATTTGCACTTGCTTTGCTTCCTGGCTATTTCATGGCTGTGCTGAAGGCACACTTGGCCACTTCAGTGATATCTGGTTGGCTTCCAAGAGCTTTCTTATGGAATTTATGCTTATACTCTAGCTGTAAAATTAACACTCTTTCATTACACAGGGTTTGCTGTTCAGGGGGACCCATCCAAAGGCTAGGAGGGGTTTTAATCCCAGCAGAGTGACACCTTGGCAGTAAAACAGTTTTGCTCCTGAGTTATTGTTGGAGGTGTTTGCTGAGAAAAGGAGAGAAGTCCCAAACAGGCTCCCTGGGCTCCACAGGAAGATGCAGGATGGGGTGTCCGAGTTTTGGAGCAGTACAGACCAACAGTGGTGCTAGTCCCTTCCCAGGTGATGCTGTGGGAAACAGGGGAACGGGGCTCTGGTGACAGCATTGCAATGCCTACGGCACTGAGGAGTAGGCACTGCAGGGAGTGGTGTGACACTGCAGGTATTACAGACCTGGCACCATCTCCTTCCCACACACCCCACAGTAGGACTTCGGTGTCGTGTCCCCAGAGAAACCACTTTTCCTGTGCTGCCTGAACATGTGCCTTGTCCTACAATGAAAACTGCTGCGGTCTGTGGTGGGGAGGCCCAGAAATTCCTCCTGTCCCACAATAGCAGGGTGAGTGGGGCGAGTCCTCTGCCCCCTTTACTTGCCTCTGACTCAGCCTCTCAGATAAGACCATCTCCAGAAAGCTCTCGGGGTGAAACTGTTCCACTTTGCTGCTGTTTGCAGTTGCCAGTCTCACAAATCCCTGCTCTGATGTCACCAGCAGTGGCCCCATTAATGTTATTTATAGTGTTTGTGCCGTGGGCTTTGCTTGTGCTCAAGGCTCTGTTGCTGGTCTGCAGGAAGGGAGGAGCAGCTCTTGGTGCTTGCAGTGACAAATCTTCCAGCCTGGAGAGTATTCCAGATCCTTCATGTCCCACCCGGGCTGCTGGCTCTATCCCACACTCCTGGATTTGCTCCAGCAACCTGAGCCATCCTGGGGCTTATTTTAGTTCTAGAGAACTTAGTTCTAAACATGCAGTAAGTCATGAGACCAAGCAAATCCGATAAAGATGCTCCAGGGGAAGGCAGTCTGCAAAAACAGATGCAAATGCAGCCAACCAGAAACCAGAAATATATTAGTGCTGAGAGAACAGGCAATTTCTCTCCTACCAGAGTTGCAGGATCAGTGTGTGTGACTTCAGGACAGCCAGGAGAAGAAAAGGAGAAGAGCCACGGTTGCTTCAAAGGCCATATCTGTCCCTGCGCTTCACCCATGAACCGCAGTTGATGGATGCACTGAAGGCATGTGCCAGTCTATGTGAGAAGGACCTTTGCTAACCTCAGGTGTTGCAAAAGCACGAGTCAGGCTTTTTATCTGATCCCACTAATCCTAAACATTAACAAGGGAAGATGAAGCAGCAGGCAGGGCTTCTGTATTTACCTTCACTTACCTTCGGTGTTTACCTGCAGAGGTTTAAATCTCTGGAGTTTGGGTCTTAAGTGTGCACTGGTGTCAGGGCAGAGGAGACAGACTTGGGCAGGTAACACATGTCTACAGAAGAGGCTGTTGTGTCTTTGAAAGCATCCCATAAACCGCTTGGCCTGAGGTCAGTCCTTGGGTGACAAATTTATTTACAGTGAACCTGTGCCCTGTTCTTTCTGCGTTTCACTTTTTCCTGCAATATTTCAGCTTGTGAGAAGCCACTCAATGTGTTAATGATCAGGAAATAATCACGTTCTCAACCCACGGCCAAGTAGCCTCCGTCTCCTGCCATCTGTAATAACAGCCTGCTGTATGAATGTCCCTCAGGAACCCCTGGGAGGCACAGAGCTCTACCCAAGGCACAGTTGCTCATCTGCTGCTGGAGGATTGAAGGCTCTTTCCCGTGTTTCAGTGCCAGGTTGGTGACTTTCCCAGTGACATCAGTCTCAGTTACCTGCAGCAGGCTCCTGTCCGACCTGGGCGCAGAGCTCTCCATCAGCACAAGGATCTGCATGGGCTGTGAGCATCCCGTGGTAGAGACTGATGGCAGGCAGCAAGAACCACAAGGCTGCAGAGTCTCGCAGCAGTTGCCATGCATGATGGAGGAGGCTGTCAATCAGCAGGCAGCAGCATCAGTGCTCTGTTAAATCAAATCTACCAGAGTGGCTGCCTATGCCTGTGAATTGCCACTGGGTATCAATTACAGTTTGCCAGATCACTCTCTAGCAGCCTTGCTCCACACTGCTGTTATTACATTGTCCATGCTGTGTGCCTTTTGTGGGTTTAAAGGCAATGTATGATATTGCCTCACAACCCAAGAGAAATCACGTTTTGAGGGATGCTATTCAGAGTGATTGGTCACAACCATTAGACCTAACACATGGCTTGTTCTGCCACCTAATTCATCTTTAGCTCTTCAAGAGACTGGCACTAAAGAAAGCACAATTACTGGGCTCGATCTGGCCGCTGCCGACTTAGAGCTGATGGCCTTTGTTAAGTGGTATGAACATAATGGCCTCCACTGGGCATTAATAGCTGGAAGACTTTGAACACAAGACCTTGGGCAATTTTTTGCAACCCTGTCAACTGTGAGCTGTGTGTCTTTGGGCAAGTCTTGTCTTCTCCCTGTGGCCCAGCTGAACAAAGCATGTAATAACACTGCGCTGCCTCTGAAGACTGGGTCATTGCTGAATTAATTCTTGCTGTGTTTTGGTTTTGAGAGAGTTTTGGATGCCAACTGGATTTTAGTGTGAAGTAGTATTGATTATCATCACGCATCTATACTGCAGTAAATTGTTATTCATTTCCTTATTGCTTCTCTTCTCTGGCATGATCCTTATGAGGTACCTCAGGGGGCAGGTTAATGAAACTCTGTCTATTAATATTAAATTCTAAGGGAAGCATTAACTTTAGTCCAATCCTGCTCACTGCCCCAGCACAGTCCATCCGTTTGGCACAAGGCTCCAGCACGTTTCCCAGTGCCAGGATGACATTGTGCAGTGATCTATGTTTCCTTGTGTGTTCCCCTGCTGCATTTTGTAACTGCTCATCTGACCTGGCATTGCTGCCTGCCATAGGAAGAGGCTGCTTTTCCATGAGTGATCTCACAGGGCTTATTCTTATAGGTATATTGAAGTTAATGATCCTCTTTCTGAATGGGAGATAAGGAGACAAAGACAGAGCTGCTGGCTTTAACTCACCTGGAAAGCTTCAGATACATCTGGGATGAGGACCGTAGATGAAGACAGAGCAGTGTAATGACTGGTAAGAGAGTGAGCAATGTAGCAACTATGGACAGTGACCTTCTCAGCATTAAGCATATTGCAATATATTGCAGGAAAAAGGCATAAGACCCCAGACTCCCAAAGGTGACAAAAAGTGATGCTGAATCCAGCAGCATTTGAGCACCTAAATACTTTTGTAGATATGGACGTAAACGCCTTATTTAATCTGAATTAACATGACTGGAAAAGCAAAGCTTTAGCAAGTGGAACATGCTCTGTCTGCCGTTCTGTCTCCCCTCTCCACTGTAACTGCCATTTTGTATTATGGGCTGCACACGTTGCCAGCCTTGCCCCAGGCAAGGTTAATGAGTTGTGTTCCCTGTGATGCGCCTGGCTTTGGGAGAGCCACGCCATAGCTGGTGGAAGGATCAGCACTGGGGAGCTGACACAAGGCAAGCTGGAGCCAGCGGCTGTGATTGATCCCCAGTGGTTGGCCAAATGCCACAATCAACAGCGCTGCAGCACGGTGATCCCAGTGTGGTGGGCGTCTGAGGCACTGCTGAGCACATGGCAAATGGCTGGAGAGAGAAAGGGAAGCCAAACTTGCCAGCTGGACGGGGGGCAGTACAGGAGAGGGGGCATGTAGGATGCTGTCATGGCTTAATACCCATAAAACTCAGCATCACAGAGGGAGACTATTAATATAGATTTCTCAGACTGCTTCTTTCCTCTTCCTTCTAGTTTCCAGTGTTTCCTGGTTCCCATCTCCTACAAAAACCAAGTTGGGAGAGCTGGGAAACCTCTTCTCTCCTCCCCACACCACTGGTCAGGTTGCGTCTGAAATCTCGAGCTAAGGAGCAATTTCACCAGCATCTTACCTACCTTATGCCAACCGCGGTGTGCAAAGGACTTGTTCTATGACTTTGCCATCCTTTCCCATACAGAGAGGGAGAAGCATCCTCATTCAATATTAATCTCCCCTCCATGGATTCAGGCTGCTTCTGAAGGTGTATCAATTATTTAAACCCGTTTTAAAAGTTTCCAGGATTAAAGAGATTAGTTTCTTGTTGATTTTGGTAATTCCTCCTGCTTTTGCACCTCTGAGGCTGAATGCAGCGCCACTACTGAGCTGTGCCCCGAGTTCCCCCTATCCAGGGGCAAAATGGGTATTTTGTTTCCATTTGTAAATGCCAAGTGGTAAAAGCAGCTCCTGCAAAGTGGGTATCAGTAAAGCAATTGCAGATTTCCCTTGCGATGGTTTGTATTTGAAAGTGACATTTGGAAGTGATTTGAGAGCTGTATCCCCTTCCAGCTGACTCCAAGCATCAGACCAAAGAACCTCCTGCGCTACTGTCCCAAACTTAATGTCTAAAGATCATCTCTTGTCCTCTGCAGAATGGGTCTGTGTTAGCTGTGAAGGAGCAGCTCACCTGCAAGTTGAAATGGGGGCTGCAACTGGCACTTAGGAAAATTGAGATAGAAGGATTAAAAAGAATAATCAAAGAGCTTTAAACATCAAAAAGAAAACAGGTCTATGAAATATACATGAAAACACACTAAAAACTCAAGCCCAGCATTATCTGTCTCCCATCCGATCATTAATTCATGGGGTCGTGCTGCCAGGGAAAGTGAACTCCTTAAATGGGTTCTTTGACTGGGTCTTCCCTTTGCTAAGCAAGACCGAGCGGTCCAGCTCAGCCCTCCAGCAGAAGGGAACGTTTGTGGCTTCCTGTGATATCCCATAGACGTACCTGGTCAGGCAATCTGCACTTAACAGAGGGAAGACCCAAGCTGCTATAATTACAGATAAATCAGGAAACCCCCTCAGTAAGCTTTTCCCTTTAAAGAGTCACTGTTAGAAAGAATCAGATGGCCCAATCTTTTCCTCCCCATTTGTTTTGTGCTGCATGATAGACTTTATCCATCAGCCCCAGAAACCCTTCTTGTCCCAGGCTCCAGCACAGTCATCATCAATCACATGTGTGAGCCATGGCACTAGAGCCTCATCACAGCCTTTCCTCTGCTCGCAAGCACCGCAGCTCAGAGGCAGAGAGGGAGATGCACATTGCAAATATCCATCATTGTCTCCTGCAGGGAAAGGATGTTGGGAGGGGAGAAGAGAGAGATCCTGTGTCTTAAACTGTTTTCTTTTTGTTGTCAGTGTCTCTAGCTGGCAAGTGATCAGCTGCAGGAGCTGAGAGCATAGAGGGAATGTGGCATGAATGGCTGTGGGAGGAAGGTCAGGAAAGGAGGAATACAAAACGTATTCCTGGTGCTACCATTATTTGTATTATAGTGGTCCTACCAAGCTTTTAGCTTGCAGCATCTGTCCACCTACTGCAAACACCTTTATAAAGGTCAAGGGCATCATCTTCTTTTTCTAAATGAAGAAACTGAGGAAGGTTTTGCTTGCACAAGGCAGAGGTGCGGAACTGTATGGCTGTAAATCATGCCTGTAACGACAGAGAACAAGGTGTTTCTTATGCCCTGTAACACTGCTGATTCTGATTCTGCTGAGAATTTAATCTCTGAGTGCTCCTAGTTGTCTGCATGAACTACTCCAAGAACTCAGGCTAAGGCTGATATCCACAGCCACTTGGAATGTGGCTTCTTGTCAGCCTTAAGGAGGCTGAGCATTGTGGAGCACACATTCACCATCCGCAGCATCACCAGGCTGTGGTCTGTGGCTGATACGACCCGACTGCATGGAGCTATACTGGATGTTGCAATAGGATCTGAGTTGTGCTTCAGGAACTTTCTGGAGAACAAACGCAGCTGCCTGGATTTGCAAAGCAGAAATGATAGACATCTCAGAGCAGGAGTAGAGGCTTTGAATGATGATTTAGAGCTATAGGCTTCTGCCTTTGTCCCTCTGAATTACAGATGCTACATTAGCTCGAAAGAAGCAGCTTGTATGAGTACCTCTGTTTTAAAGTTACATGTATCACACGTCTTGAGCTGGAGATCCATCAGAAAAGGATTTATCAGTCTTGTCCACGCTTGTGCTTTGAGCAGTCCCACGTGCAATATAAAAGCAAGATATTTCATAAGGCTTTTTTTTTTTTGCATTGGTCAAATATTTGACACTTCTTACCCAACTGCTTGTCTCCCATCTGTGTTAGTCTGGTTTGCTGCTGATCTCAGTTCCGCAGAGCCACAGTAAACCCCCTCAATTCTCTCATGCTTCTTAAGTACAAAGAATGTGTATTTATTTTGTCCAAGATCAGTTGTGGAATTAGTAGCCAAGCTGCACAGACCTTCCAGTTCCTGCTTCTCCCAGGTACCTGAGTGCAATGCTTTCTGAATCGCATCCCCTTCCTTCAGCATCTAAGCAGAACAAGCTTTCTGTGGGACCAGTGAAAAGCAACATCAAGTATCCAGGCAAGGGATGGATGGATGGAAACACAATGGTAATGACGCTGGCAAAGAAAGTTGTACGGAATGAAAACACTCACATTTCTGTGCCTTTCTGTCCTTAAAAACTACTCTGGATGCTGGTTACCCTGACTGGCTCAAGCCAGGGAGAGATCAGCTCCTTCTTCACTGCCTTTGTGTCCCTGCTTCCCATCCTATCCTAGTGTAGTCTTCTGTGAAATTGTTTTCTTTGCAGAGACGGAGCTGCCTTGTCTCTTGTAATTCCACTAGGATAATCCTTGGCTCTGAGCTAGGGAAGCAGGGAGCGTGGTCACTGAGGGGAGCGCTGGGGAAACACAGGCATCCACACACATCCACCTTAGTGCTAGGGGAGCTCAGGCAAGGAGTTGCAATTAGCTCTTTCTTTCCTTTAGTGCTTGCTCTGTGGTAAAGTAGAAAAGGCTCAGGGAGCAGGCAGGTGGGAGGCTGTGTCAGCGAGCAGGAAGAGTGGGGCACTGGGGGCAAACACAGGGGGAGCAAACGCTTTGTACAGGACCTCCCCACATCGGGAGCAGAGCGATTCACAGGCAGTGCATGTAGAGACCTGGGGCTGCTCAGCATCAGAGCTGAACACAGGGCCAGGCCCTCAGCGTGGTAACTCCGCTGACCTTCCTGCAATTAGTACAAGAGGTTTTGTCCCCAGGTGCTTATGATCTCACGCCATGAAAACGAAGACCTGGAACCTACCTGTCAGTGTAACTCTGTGATGTAAGAGGGAAAGACCTAGGCCTAATTACTTAGTTAAGTAGAGCATCCTCCTGTGACCAAGACAAGCGCTGCTCTCATTGTTACACAGAGCTATGCACATTTCCTTTAATATAGCTAACAATTCCCAACTCAGCATCTGAAGCCCAAACCATGAGGTGCCAAACCCAAAGGAGGCATAACTATTCCATGTGTGTGATTTCCAGCCAGAAGGGAACACTGTGGTAAGCCTCCCTCACACACAGCAGGTCTTTCCCTTTGCTAGATAAATGATGACAGTAATACTGGGCTGAACAATCCCCAGTTCCACCAGAGAGCTTCTCTTCTTGAGAGGTAGCCAATAGCCATGTTCAGATGCTATCGACAGAGCCTGCAGTTGAGCTGCATCACACCGGAGCCCTGGCACAGGGCTCATTGCTCCCTGTGGAGACAACAGGGCTTCTTTGAGAGCTTATTGTCACCGTATCAGTGCTGCAGCTCAGGTTATCAGCCAGCATCCCAATGGCAGTGCTGAGGAAGATGCTTATCCGATGGGCTGATTAGTCAGTAATTTCCTTTTCTTTTGTATTTGCTCTGAATCCTGGCTGTTGCCAGTGAGGAGGTTTGTGCTAGTTAGGCATGTTCCAGTTAGTCCAGAATCACCTGGTTGTGACCCGTGATGCTCTGAGCTCCAGTGAGGTCTGACAGGCAGCTGACAATATTCTGTAGTCCCATCAGACAGAGCAGATTTAAACATGAAGTCAATCTATAGACACGTCATTGACATGCGTCAAGCCAGGCACAGGAGTAGGGAGACAGCAATTGGCATGGAACTCTGGGGTCTGTCACTTAATGTTTACATGTGATGGGTGTCCTGAAAGATGAGGGGTTGCCATTCGCATCCTGGGTATGCGAATTTGTCAGGCTGACAGACAACAGCATCCCAGCTCCTACAGGGAGTAATTAAACAGGCAAAGCAACCAGCAGACATGGCAGATGAGGAAGCTTAATGGGAAGAATGAGATGTATAGAGTGACCCTGTGATGGGGTTTGGTGTGGTTTTGTGTGATACCACAGTATTACATTTCCAGCACATAAGGTGTGACAAGGCAGTGATGACAATGCTGACAGGGTTCCATAGCATTCATCCGGAGGGATCTCAAAGCACTTCCTCAGCTGGCTAGATTCACCTCATGTAGCATGAGGATTTACTTCTCAGCTTTGCAGCTTTAAATGTGGTGAACTGGGCAATCCATTTCCCATCTTTCTCATTCATAAAGCCATCTGGGTACATCAGCTGTGATGGATCATTTCAATATTATGCCTTCTGTCCTGGAAATGGAGCTTTCCCTCCCCTTCTAGATAAAAGCTGCTAATATGTGAGTCCTTATTCTAGTCAGCCAGGCCATCAGGCTTCCTAACAGCATATATGTGTCATGAGCATGTGACACTGCTCCTTGCTTCACTAGCCCAGACAATAAATATTGTGGAGCCAGAGCAAGAAATGAGAAGGAGGATTTACAGTGCACAAGCATCATACGGCTTGTAGGCTGGGTTCATCCCTGGGTTAGAGCTGCTCAATTCAGGGGAATTATCCCAAGCAGTGAATCTTCTCCAGGGGCAGACATGCAAGACTGGGATTTCAGCTCTGTTGTTTTAACTCACTCTTGTCCAAAACACCTCACAGAAGGCTTAGCACAGGGTCTGGGATTAACGCTGAGCTTGCTTAATCCATTGCAGAGGCTGGGGAGAACTCTGAGGCTGGGATTTAACTTAAGCTGAGTTTCTAAAGCTAGCCAACTTCCAGAAGGATCCAGGGAGCTGCTAGGATGAGAACACTGCCAAAGGTAAAGGCTGAGGGAAGGTCATCAGCAGCATTCGGTGAGTGGGCAGATGGATTTCTTTGTGGAGAGATTCAAGGCACATTGCTTCCAAAGAAGTCCCGGTTCTATATGCAAACCTCTCTCAAATGAAATTGAACTTGAGAAAGTCAATTTGTTATTAGGTGGCTCAAGAAGAAAGCTCTGTGAGCACTTGGACCACTCAGCCAGCCAACAGCTCTATGAGGCCTGAGGGCTAGCAAGAGAAAACAGTGCTGGCAGTACCACAAGTCATTACACCCCCCAGCAAAGCATCTCTTTTGGTTCAGGAAGTATTGCAGCTGGAAGGGGTTAAATGTTCATGCTCTCTAATCAGCCAGGGGTTGAGAACAAAGAGTCTGATGTGTGCTCTGCTCTCCTTTTGTAGTCAAGTTCTGCTTCCTTTGCAAGCATTCTTCCAATCCTCTGTGTACATAAAAGCAATGAAAGCATTTAAGGTCTGTGCGTGTGTTTTATATGGGATGAGAGGTGTTCGTGCATACAGGAGCAGTGCAGTGAGCTCCCAGGGGAATCCCAGGCTACATGGAATTTACCCATTAGGTTGCATTCCGAAGAACATCTGTTCACATGGAAATCACTGAATTTTTCAGCTTGTCAGTTTGCTTGTTTAGGAGAAAATGAACCCTTAGGATGTTTGTGATTTGGATGTGCAATCTCATAGTAACACGCATCCCCCTGTAACATAAAAACACGTGGACTTAAAATTGGGGTTTCCTGGCATCCAAATTCAAAGGCTGAATGAAGTGTATGGAATGGGGAGTGAATAGAGAATGACAGCTATCATATCTATCTGTGGGAATACCTCTGTGGCCTCTGTTACCATAGCATCTGAGCTCTTCTGAATCACCAACCAGTTCTGCCTGCACACCCTCCTGTCCAGGAGCAGTTCCACTACCTTAAATTCATCCTTCCTGTGGAGAGTTAAATGGAGAGGCGGGGAGGGAGCGAGGTCTGGAGAGACCAAATAAATCAGCACCATTTACAGAAGGGTGGAAAATTAAAAGAGAAGGAGGGGGAAGAGGCAAGTACTGACAGTAAAAGGACAGATGAAGAAGTGCCATGATAAAGATGATACAGTGCCCGGGCAGTCCCCAGCCTTGAAACCCCCACCAGTAAAACACTGCTCAGTAAAGATGGATTGTTTCAGTTAACCTTGTTCACAGCAGCGTCTCTGCAGGTCAGAAAATGAGTCCTTTCCCACGTTCCATCTCTCAAGTGTGCTCCTGAGTATCTCTGCATATGGATAGGTAGATTGCATAGGGTTAGGCTGAATGAAGTGGCAGCCAGATTCCCTAAATCTGGGAATATTGTGCACTATCGTTCTTTTCCAATAATGAGGAAAAAAAACCTCCTGAAACAAACAAAGGGACCACAACATGTTGCCATCGGGCTTGTTTGTAGCCACTGACCAGGCTGAAAGAGCTGCACTGCAGCAGAAGTGCCTGGAAAAATGATGAGGACTTCAGAACTGCAGAAGCTGTAGGAGCAAGTTGCTTGTGAGAGCCTCTCCATTCCCAAAGGATTCAGGCACCTTCCTTTGTAGCTTACCCCTGAACGTGCTCTTGGCTCCGTGATGCAGGTGTGCAGTGTGGAAACTCTCCTCTTCCCTTTATCCACCTTTACTGAGCAGTCGAAGCGTTTTGCTGAGGTTCTCATCTAGGAAAGGTCCTTTAGGACCCTAGGTAGAATTCAGAGCTTTAGGCATTTTCACGCCACTGGTGTCACCAAACTGATGCAGCGTGGCTGTGGTACAGCCATGACTTAGGGATGTCACCCCATCACTAAGCAAACACAATCAAGGGAAGTGCTCCACAAGGCAGCCCACTCCCCATTTTCCCTCCAAGCCACCCAGTTTCTTCTTCACATAACATCCTGCCATTTCTCCCATCCCCAGGCACGGAAGGTATGGGGATAACCGTGTGTCATGTTTGTCTAATGCTCTTACTGCTACTTACCCATGCAGTTTCATCAGCAAAAGCAGGCACAAGTTGATAAAGAGACAGTGAACAGAGCTGCTTAGTGCTTGCCCACTGGATACTTCTGATCCTGAGGCAAACATGAGAGCCAGAATGTCCTTAGGCAATTGCTTTGGGCAGATCCACAGCAGCATACTGGGAAATAAGGAATTATAGCTGTTCTAAACACTGAGCACTTGTTTCAGGTAATAAGATCAACTGGGCAGACCCTGCAGGTCATGGACCCTTACATTTCCCTATACTGGGTTTAAAATGGGAGCAGTTCCTCAAGTCTCAGAAAGTTAGATGGTTCCTTGACATAGGAAACACAAATAATCAAAGAACCTCGTGTGCCACCAGTGCCCAAGGTGAAACTTGACAAGAAAAGCCTGTCTGAAGGCACCAAGAAGCACGAGAAATTCTCCCTGATCCTTTTAGGATCAGATTCTTCAGCAGAAGAACACAGTAATGGGTTGTAGAGCCGTATCAGATCCCTGGGATAAAAGCTGGATAGAGAAGCAACAACATATGGCGATGGAAAAAACCTGCCTGCAGATATGGGAAATAAGACCTGGTTTGGTTTTAATAATGTGTCAGCCTTTGCATGGGCTGGCCCAGCACCCGAAGAAGGGGAGCGTTGCTTCCACTTGCAAGCAGGCCAGGTCTATAGCAGCCTACATAAATGTTCCATTATCTCTTACAGCTATCTATCCGATATGTTACCTGACCCGAGGTTTATTCATTCACAGATTTGGTCATCTTTTCTAGCAGAAGCTGGGCTCTTCCTTTTATCCAGGCGTTTCAAAGTGCTCCACACGTAGCAGTGATTTCAGCTTGTTAAACAGTACCGAAGCGGGAGCTGAGGCATGGAGAAAATGGAATAAATGAATCCAAACTCATGCTGTGAGTTAGAAACAGCCAGGAATAGTCTGGCTACGAGCAGATGAGAAATGATGAAAGGTCAGGGCGAAACCCAGTCTTGCTAGTTAGATGAAGCTGCCTCTTTACAAGGTGAGACACTCACTAGAGCTGAGATTCACTGTATGCATGAGGAAAAGCTGATAATACGTGTGTTCTTATACTGTTCTTGCCTATACTTTTCTCTGATTTCCTAGACTATGAGTTTGTGTCTTGCCCCTCACCAGAAGAAGGTGTGTAGCACTCTGTAGTAAGTACAGCTTTGGAACAGTGTTGATTTTAACCTTCCAAGACCTGTCATTCAAGTGAAGAAATGGGATGCCTCAGACGGTCCTTTCACTTTATTTTCCTTGCAGAGGGTTGTATCCTGGTTAAGCATATTACATAAAAGAGTCACTGCTTGATGCAATTTGTGATGGTTCATTAAGCACAAGATATGATTAACATGAACACTTCTTTAATCAGCCAGAGATGCTGTTACAGACACTTAAAAGCTCTGTGCACTTGTAGCTGTTCTTGTCTCCACATTGCTACTCTGCCCAGGTTGGTAGGAGAGCAGTTCACAGTCTCTACACGCCAGCACAGGGCAATTTCGAGCCATGGTAACTGTTTCAATACTGGATCAAGTGCAAAAGGCTCCCCTGCAAATAATTCCCCAGGTTTTGCGCTTACCCCATGTGTGTAAAGAACATGGACACACACGGTCCTCTCTTGCACCTCACCCTGTGTCAGCTTGTCTGTATTTCAGTTCTCGCTGTGACCAGGCTGGTTATTTAAATAAGGAATGGCTATTTCCTCACCCTTTCGTTCTTCCTTTCCTAGGCTTAGACTAGCTGAGGCCAACTTTGCCCTGGCTGCGGTGACTTCGTGTCCTTGCCTTGGAGTCACTTGGTGTCTCTTGTCCATCTGGTGTTAGCAGACCCCAGACCAGCTAAACAGACACAGACACTGCTTGCAATTCACTTTGGCTACTCACTGCAGTCTGATGCTTCTCCATTACATCTCTCCTCATTATGGATACAGATAACAGAGTATCATGAGCTGAGTAGCCTTATCCTTAAGAGATAAAACTAATCTGGGTGCTTAGATCAGCAGCCTTGTTCTTGCCTAATCTCACCTTGGAAAGCACAGTAATTGCAGAAACATAGAAAAGAAGTAGAGTAAGGGGGTGAGAAACACAGTGAATGCATCCCTCTGACCACCTTCTGAGCCTGTGGGCTTGCCCTGGTTCCCAGCCACATCTTTCCTCAGTATTGTGCATTTACACCATGCATCATAAGGAAACAGTCTGTTACAAGAATTCTTTTGTGCAAGTGAAAACAGAACTAAACCTTATGCACGGCCTCAAGAATAATCATGCTGGGCAAAAGAACCCCTTGTACTCAAAGCTGAACTGGTACAATGAGCACAATGCGCAGCACACTTTCCTTTTATACCGCATTTCCTCTCTTGTCCTTGTTTTGGCTTTCTTTTGTTTTTCTCTGAGAACAAAAGCACCACCAATATGCTCCAATGGCCCCAATGTCAGATGGCTTCTTTTGACCCTGCCTAATACGAACAACAGAAGCAATAAAAACAAGGTAGTTCAAGTTGGAGTTCAAGCTCTACACCAACAAGGTTCAAGAAGGGGCACAGTCCTGCTAATGCTACTTGGAGCTTGTAATACTAATGCTCAAGACTTGTACCTTGTCTGCCCCAAAGGTCTGGTTCAGCTACAGCAAACACGTTTCCTAAAGAGGTTTCCATTCTTCCAGTGGCTGTGCTTGGGTTTGGAGATAAATCCAGTAAAACTTACAATCCACATCCAAATATCCTAAAACGCCAGCGATGTGGCTGTTCCCAAACCCAGTGCCAAGAACCATCTTCTTGTCCTTGGTGAAACCTTATGCCAAAGCTTTTGAGACACAGTTTCTCCATTTAGTTCCTGCCATTTCAGCCTCTGGATATGAGCAGGGTTAGAAAGGAAAAAAAAACCACAAAGGCATCATACAGGTTGGAAAAACTATGACTTCATATTGATTTTGGGCATCCCAGGGATTGAAACAAGCCTTCAGCGCGGAACTCCTCTGTAGATGTCATGTTCATCTCTCCTCTGACACAACATTTCATTGATGCCCCTGTTTGTGCCACATGAATGATGGATCATCGCGTATCAAACCTCAGTGTTCACTTAATGCCTGTGAATAAAACATTGCTCACAGATTAACTGGGCGGTTTGAAGTGGTTTCCATTTTCATGGGTACTGTTCTGAAGAAGGAAGACACTGTTAGTAACTGGGGAGAATGAGACCTTGCTGAGCCCTTTGGATTTAATAAAGTCCTGTTGCACCCCATTCATTTCTCTTTCAAATATCAGCATTTATACCAAGTCATTACACTTACCTCCCTCTCTCTGAAATGAATGATCCTGACATTATACGAAAGGAAGGGATTCTTTATGTACCAGGAAACTGGAATTTCATTGGGTCCAGGTCCCTCTAAACGTGGCCTGTGGTGGACTGAATGGATGAGAGGAGGGAAAAACACTTTCCAGTGGAAGCAGAGGTGCAGAGAGCAAGGTTAGGAAGAGAGGAAGGTATAGAGAGGAAGAATCAGGGGCTAGAGGAGAAAGAATAGGGATGGAGTTGGTCATATAAAACCAAGAGGAAGTGTGTATATGTATCAATGACGAATGAATACATCTCTAATATGTTTGTTCTGTCGTTCTGTCCTTTCATCCCTCTGCCTACGGTGTTATTTCAGTGACCTCTGCAACTCTTTCTCAGTCCTTGCCTGCCTCAGACTCCAATTCAGATCTCTGCTCGTGCCCAGAGCTTCTCAGAGCTTGACTTTACACAGTCCCATTTCTCATTTGTCAAATACAATTACTGCTTTACACACAGCCCCAGGATTAAGTTTCAAAGGAGAAGAGAAAACTCAATATGTGCACGATTTCCTTTATTATTATCAAGACAGTGTCAGCCCACAGAAGGCTGGTCTCACGCACATTTCATTCCAGCAAGTTTCATTAGATTTGGTGATCAGATACAGTGTGTTTGGTACAGGGATCTGATAAAGAGAGTCCTGAACACTCCCAAAGGTGCTGTACATCAGTCATCCATGGTCAGAGCAGCGAGTGAGTGGAGAGGCTTTGGCAGCAGGAGTGAAATAAACCCAACTAAATGCATCAGGTGCCCTCCTGAAAGGCTGTTTGTGCACACAGAAGGAAGGATCAGTTCTCTAACTCTGCATTAGTACACATTGTTACTGACTCAAACCACTTCTGAGCTATTCACGTTCAGTTCTATGTCTAGTGATTGGTTTTTGACTTGAAGGGGCTGTGATGAGAGGGTGGTAACCAAACACTCAGCCAGCAACAGAGGTCTCCTGCAAGAATCTCTTTGAAACGTTGCCTGTAAATTGCTTGTTGATATTTGACCATGAGTCACCTCTGCATAGATCTTTGCCTGTTATTGCAGCCACTGAAAAGATGCTGGAGTGCTGCGATGTGTTAGTGGGAGAACAGGAATGGGACTGGGCAGCACAGCTTGCCTTTAGATACACAGCCTTCTGTGTGAGTGATTGCAGGCAATGAGTGTGAAAGCCTTTGTGGGAAGGAGCTCAAAGCAGCTCTGCGGAGGAGAACACCTTCTTTTGTCATGCTTTGAACCAAGTTTCTTACTGGTGAGCTCATGGAAGGGGCTGGCAAACAGATTCTTAACGGAGCTGCTGTTATGGAGCCAAGCTGGTGGAGTTTGATTAGTACTGAGAGTGGGACTTGTCCAAGCAAACGCTTCTGTGCTGCAGAAAGGGTGTTGTTCAACAAGAGCATCAGTGTGGTAAGTACTCGAATCAGGTCCTTGGCAAAGGTGTCTGGTCACAGAGGGTGGTATCAGTCACTGCCACTTCGTTGGATATAAAATGGGATGTCTGAGCAGCAGTGATCTGGGATGCCTTCCCATTTGCAGACTAATATTCTTCCTATCCGTATTCCCTTTGGATGTCCACGAGTTAGTTCCTTCCACTTCCTATCTCAGGCTGTACAGCATCATCCTTAATCAGATGTCATATTCCACCCAAGGTGGGATTTGCTCTGTTTCAGTGGTAGATAAAGCAATTTCAGTTTTTCTCATTTGTGCCATGGGCTGCAAACCAGTGGCACCAGTCAGACCTTCATGTGGAGTTTTATCCTGATCCTGTGTATTAACTGTGCAGCACTGGGGTGTAAGCTTCCCTGAACAGCCAGGGAAGAAGGATGCAAGAGCAATGAACTGATGGGATAGTTCACACGTGCTCCAGTTCTGTATGGTAAAGGACAGCCAGGCAGCACTGAATGCTTGAGGAAATGCCACCTCGTTTGCATGTGTTATTCTTGCTCTGTCTCCAGTTGTGGTTTTTGGCTCATGCATTTGCAGACAGTGAAGAAGGAAGGTCTATCTTAGGACAGAAAATAGCTGGTTCGTCCTCTTCTTGCCAGTGAAACAGGGGCCAGTTTTCACCTTCCCATTATGTATTTGTTTAGAGCACTGCCTTTCAGCCAGGTCAGCAGTTCATCCCTACGTACCTGCTGTCACTGAGAGCCTGGAACTGTCTCTTTCCTGCAGCCCAGGCCCAGTTGACTGTGACTGATGGCTTTGCTTCGACCTTGGGAACTTGAGTCCATTGGCACAGCTCAGTGGAAATAAGGATTTAGCCCTTGGCTTGTCTGTAAGCTCGCTGTGTCTCTGGAGTACAACACAATCAGTGCTCACACGCCGGCTGCGCACACTCCCTGGCACCACAGGCAGGGCAGCAACGCAAGCCAGGGCTCAGCTGCAAACTCTGCTTCTGTGACATGGGCTCATTTGAGTTGCAACTGCAAGTGATGTCAATGCTCTGACCTCCTGATGGTCCTGTTCTTGCAACCGGCTTGTCCCAGAGTGACCTCCTGTAGCTGCTGCTCAGCAAATGTAGTCACACACTGAGTGCAACCGCACAATCCCAAATCCATGCGAGCCAACTCATCCCATCTCATTGCGCTCTGGGTCTCAGCTTCCCACTACCAGTCTCACAAGCCCTCAGGCAGTGTCAGCCTTGCAGACAATCAGTAGATTTGTGTGAACACCAGGGCATAATATGCACACCGTGTGGCAGGTAGAGTTATCCAGGCCATGCTCTGCATCACACGTCCCCTGTCAGTGCAGAGATCAAGTGGGGTTTACTTTTACTTCACTTAGGATGGACAGCATTAATGAACTTCGCTGCAGGCTCAGGGAAGCAGCTGTGGGAATGTGCTGAAATCCTGCTCCACTGAAGGTTTGTTACTGTTCAATATCCCCAAATCCCCAGGTGCGTTTCCAAATACGTTCTATGGGTGAGTACTGAGCCAGCTGTAACCCTGACAACAGTGACCCAGATGGCAATCGGCACAATGGACTAATTGAATAATGTTGAGGTAGAACCAGTGCTTGCAGAAAACTCTTAGACCCTGCAGTATCTCAGCATCATTTGAAGATGTGGAATGGATTTCACCTTCTCCATTGTTTTCCCCCACCTGGAGATGCTGGAAGGGACTTGTGTATGGACAGCAGAGACAGGGTAAGGGAAACAGCCAGTGCAGCAGTGTGCATGTGGGGAGAGCTTTCTGGAATTCAAAGAACTGGATTTATTTGTCCACATAGAACTCTTTGAGGCCCTTGAATAACCTTGAGACACAACTATTCATTACCAGGCAGCACAGCCAGGCACACATCTACTGTATCCCTTAGTAGAGTTGGAATACCACGGTGGGGTTCCTGCAGAGCTGAGCACGTTTGTATTGTATTTGTACTACCATACCTTTGGTAGGACACGAGCTGGAGAAGAGGGATTAAATGAGAAATATGACAGGTATCTGGAGGGAAATAGGAGTTGGTAAAACCAGGGATGGGGAGTTCGTTCAGTCCTTCCCACCGCTGAGGGGATGGGGTGCACCCAGGACTGGGAGTGCTGGCTGGGAAGCCTGGGCTTATAGTGGTGAGTGTGGGAGGCTGTGATTCAGCCCCCCCAGGGCCTGTGTTTCTGCAAGCTCTGAATCAGCGTGGCTGCAGCAACAGAGAGGGGTGTTTGGAAGCACAAAACAAACCAGCTGTGAACGGGAAAGGGCGCTGACTTTCTGTCATTAACCTCGAGACTCTCTTTGGCAGCCCTGGCAAGGAGAAGAATAATGAGCAGTGGCCAGTGTTGTTCTGTGCAGAGACCACTGCAGCCAACTGATTTATAGGGCAATGAAATCATTCAGCCCACCCCTGCAATGCTGTATTAGTTCTTGTTCTGTCACCAGGGCCTGGGGCATATGGGCTTAGGGTGATTGCTTGACAAGCTCCTCTTCCTCACCAGACCCAGGACACCAGGGCTGAGCTGAGAGAGAA
The DNA here is from genome assembly GCF_033815535.1 of Pezoporus flaviventris. Taxonomy (NCBI): domain Eukaryota; kingdom Metazoa; phylum Chordata; class Aves; order Psittaciformes; family Psittacidae; genus Pezoporus; species Pezoporus flaviventris. The sequence continues at coordinate 100,859 of NW_026892739.1, read as the reverse complement.
GGGTGCAAAAGAAAGGAGCAACTGGAGCAGCAGCAGAAAGAGGAGGCTGGTGGGGAGTGCTGGAAATAGTTCTTGGGTGAAGGGGAGCCCAGAGCAATGCAAGATAATTACCAAGAAGAAGAGCAGGTCAGTCCAAGCCCGGAGCATCCATCAGTTCAGCCGTGGTAATTCCAGCAGACATGCACAACTTTGTCCCTGCTTGAGATCGGAGACCAAGGGAACCTCTTGGCTGCAAAGGTCTGAAGAGCTTTGGCCTGTGCACAGTCACTCTATGGTGATTGTCTGTGTGCTGCTAACTCTGTTACCTGTCAAAACTCCAGGAATGGTGCAGCTATAAGGATGTGTTATCCCTAATAGTGAGTCCATCCATGAGAACTGCAGTCTGCAGCGTGGAAAATGGATTGGGACTACATTCAGAGGTCTGCCAGTGGAGATGGGCTTGGAGTGAAGAGTCAGGAGAGGGATGCAGGCAGCCAGCTATAGGGGGTGGGTGGATGGTGTGCTTTTGCCAACATAGTCCTGGTGGCATCTGACATTTCAGGGAGCTGGAAAATTCCAGAGAGTATACAAGACTCATAAATTCCAGCAAAGGGCAATGAGAGCTACTTCTGCTCTTTGCTTTAGCTTCCCCCTTAGGGTCTGAGGGCTTCATTATCCCAAACAGCTTCACAAATTGCATAACAAATAGAGCTTTAAAATATTTAAAGAACAGTTGAATAGTAGATAACTTGTATCCCATGGAATGAGCCTTTTCTCTCTTTCCTTCTTTCCACTGCCATAGATCCCTCCTTTTCTCTTTTTCCCACTCCACCTTGTGTCTCTGCTCCCTTGGTATCATCCTAGATCTCTGCTTCTGTATCTCTCCTCCTCTCTCAGCTTCTCCCTGTGCCAGACAGCACATGTGTTCCCAATGCCTCTGGTGTTACTTTCCTAGCTGCAGGGAAGGAAGGGATTTGGGGTGGAAAATTTAACGAGCTGATCCATAAGGCAGTTGTTTCCCATTTGTGTTTGTGTCCTGCTGGAACGAGATCATTTGTACATCCACAAACCGAGGGGCAGACTTTCGCTCCTGTAGGATCTGGGAGGTGTAGCCTGGGGTCACAGCTAAGCTGCACCCCTGGCTATACCCAGCATGAAGCTCCGTGGGCAGGGTGCCTCTCTCTCAGGCAATGCGAGCAGCTGACATGGAAGAACACACAGCAGTGACGAGGCATGAGCTGCAGCGGTGCCACATCATTTCTGCAGGCTCAGGCACAGGGAGTGACAACACATTCCCTCACAATGACCTGGAGCTGAGGAGCACCGGGTATGGATGGCAATTCATCCGTATGGCTCTGCCTCTCTTCCCTTAGAGCTACTCGTCACACTAGAAGATGCTGTATTGTTAAATATGAAGCATCATATCCAGGTATGAATTCATGTTCAAAAGCAAAGCTCTGCGGTCTGTTCCTGTTTGTGGAAAGGTCCCTTTTTGAACAGCCTGGAGCAAGGAAGATGCAGACTTACCTGTGGCTGCTAGAGACAAGTCTCCCGCTTGGGAGACCTTGGTGGCTTTCTTGCTGCTCAAGTCTGTGAAATTCACCCTGTGAAAGTGCACATGGATTGCTTTATTATTTAACAAGCCTACCCAGAGTTACCATCAAAGTGAAGAGCAACTCGGGAGTCTGTGTTTAACATCATGCTCCAGGATTGTGTCACGCTGTGTCTTAAGGCTACGATGTGATGTTGGAGAAGTGGTTACTCCGTATGCACTGGGGTAGCAGTTCAGACTCAGGATGATCAAAGAGCCAAATGACAGCGTTACCTCGTGGCTATTGGCCTCCTGCATGAAGGGAAGGAGGTGCAGCAGGCTGGCTGTTCTCATGTTAAAGTAAACCAGAGCAGGGATGTGGAATGAGAGCCCTGACTCCTTCCCACAGCTTCAGGAACACTCTTCTCTGTGGCCTGCTTGCCTGGGCTCTCTGCTTCTGCTCTTTTCATGTCAGCCTATGGCACTGAGGCTGTGCAGCATAAAGAAACCCCTTCTTTGGTCCGAGAAGCAGCCCAAAAGCAATCTCCTATCTCCTGTGGCTCCCCTGCTGCTGTTTCACAAGTTGCCTGTTCCAGGAGCCTGGAATTCATTCTGTGCCCCCATGACGTGTGGTTAATAACACTGCTACCTTGAGCGGCACTGGGCTCTTTGCTCCAGCGGGAGAATCACCATGGAGACCCTGCTGTGCCTGTGCACCCAGCACACCTCTTGGCCCTGGCATTAATCCTTTTGCAGTGTACCACAAAGTCAGTGTTAGCTTGGAGGAGCGATCAAATCAATAGGAAAACTGCTCCCAGAGGAGGTAAATATTCGCCAGACAAGCAGAAAGGAAAGCAATAATATACCATGTAAGCTACCGCCTTTTATTAGCTCAGCTCCCTTTCCTCCCCTTGTAAAGGATTGCTGCGCTGTTGTATTCATCTTTACTCTGAAGCAAATTGAAGCGGGGACAGTTGTCAGAGTATTATGAAGAACATCTGTTTAATTAGGGCTGCCTTTGCATCCATCGGAGACAGGAATGTAACACCCCTGCTCATCCACTCCTGCTGCCTCACTCCCCCTTCCTGCCCTTCCCCAGCCTTGCTGCGTGCCAGAGGAAGAGCATGGAGTGAATACAGGAGCACCCGAGGCCTTTATTACCTTCCAGTGCTTGGAAGGAATGTCAGTGCTTCCCATTAATGCTGGAGAAGGAGATGGGGCAGGTGGAGGGGGGGTAGAGGTGTTGGGGTGTGGGTTAGTGAGTTCTGCCTTGGGAGCCTCTCTCCCCACCTTCTTCCGCTCAGAAAATCATCTGGAATTCGGGAACAACTATTAATTATCATTAGCAGTTTGCCATTCCAGGCCAGCCTTTCATCTGGGAACCTCAGAGCAGTTTTACACACGCTAATTAATTGAGACTACTCCATGAGGTAGGCGGTTAAACTCGTTTTACAGGGGTGTAGCAAGGCTAAGAGATAGGAAGCAACTCGCTGCTGCTGCCAGTAGAACCCCTGCTTCCCAGCTACAAACTGCCTGTTGCAACCATCCTACAAGTGAGGTTCTCAAGCTCTCCCACATTCCCTGCAATGCCCCAGCTGGATGATGGCATTCCCGCTGACGCTTCCACAAAGCAACACCAGGAGGTGATAAAAATGGTCACCAAAGCTCTGGTCTGGTCCATTTCTTCATCTTCATGAGATGCTTCACAAACCACAGGTTCACTATTAATAAAATACAACGATTTAAGCTGAAACAGGGGAAGTTCAGGTTGGATATAAGGAAGAAGCTCTTCCCTGTGAGGGTGCTGAGGCGCTGGCACAGGGTGCCCAGAGAAGCTGTGGCTGCCCCATCCCTGGCAGTGTTCAAGGCCAGGTTGGACACAGGGGCATGGAACACCCAGCTCTAGTGGAAGGGGTCCCTGCCCATGGCAGTGGGTTGGAACAGGTTGACGTTAACGTCCTTTCCAACCCAAACCACTCTGTGATTCTATGATTCTATGGTCTAACTGCAGTCAGAATCTGAAGGGAGTTACAGTCCCTGCTGGTCTTTCTCAGGGCTGTGATCTAGCAAGGACTTTTGCTGTGACCAACTCAAAACAGCTCTCACAGTTTTATGCCCACCAGTCTCACCTTCTCCATGGATTCTGCATGTCTGCATCCGTTCACGTTGCAGCATCTCATTGCCCAGGCAGCAGTTCTTCTGCATTTGGGTATCCATTTACCTAGGCAGCCAGCAGTGAATTAATCATTATGTCTACAGTCTCAGCTGGGAGATGTATTGACTCACAGAGTCAGGTCCAGGAGACCAAGAGCTTGTTTGTTACCTGCTGAGATGAAGCTTCATTTGGGGCTGCTCAAGGTGTCACGGGTGCTTTAATGAGCTAACTTCATGAAGCGGGAAGGCTGGAGCTCAGCTCTGCACCACTGCCCAGGAAACACAGTTTGTGCATCTGATTGCTCCCAGTCTGCGTGCAGCTTGGCATGCTGCACATCACAGCACTGCAGGGAAGGGCTTGCAGCAAAGAGCAGTCTCCAGTTCACAGCGGTTGAGAGAGACAGAGCTAACTTCTCCCCTGCAGCCCTTTCTCTTCTCCATGCCCTATCCATCCCATTGTATGGTTTGGAAAATGAGGAATCCCAATTGAGGCAAGCCTTTTCCTCCATTTAGCATAGCCCATTTTCCTCTTAGATTGCTTTCCCTGAGAGCTCTGCCTGTTCTCTCCTATACATGATCCACAGACTGAGGTTATCTGGTGAGTTCATCAGGTTTAGAGCTATGTCAGGACACTCGAAGTTCAAAGCAGTCCAGCCCTATGTGTGAATCCAAACCCCAGTGAGCAGCCTAAGATGCTGCAGCAAGAGCTGTGTGTAGAAATAGTCAAAATCCCATAAATCCTAGCTCAGTTTACATGTTCTTGGAAGTATGTAGGATTCGGGGATGGTCTAAAGAACCTGGACTCTGAATGTCTGAGGCTTTCCCATCATTAGAAGTATTACCCATCTAATTGGGTATTATCTGAGAATTATCCATAAATACTCATCACAACATGATATTTGCTAAGCAATAATCAGGCTGTGAAAGGAACTCAGATAATACTTTTGTCTAGAAAATGAAAGATCCTGCGTTGATTTCTACAGCACCATGCTGAGGGGTAATAGGGTTTAAAACTGCAGTGAATCACAGTTAGACCAGATCTCAGCACCCTTGAGTGGGAAGAAGCCTAAGGGCAGGATAGAATGAGGCCTCCAAAGAGATTCCGGAGAAAGCTATGTGTATTACAGCTCTTTACAGCAAGTTTGGAACCCAGTCAGTGAAAGACGTGAGCATGACACTGTACTTTCCACATGGCTCGTGTTGACGCATCTCTGATAGCAGCTTTGGTGGGCGCAGGAGTTTGTCCTGCTGTACCCAGCTCCTGGGCACTGCACACTCTTAATTGTGCTCTCTTTTACACCCACCCTCTGGCCAAGACCATCAGCTTCAGGAGATACACGTCCTGCCCTGGTCATCTAGTAAGAGAGAGGCTGTGGCGTTTCTATACCATTAGGGTATAACAGAGCTGAGGGAAGAAGGCAAGTCTGTGTTTGAGGGCATCAGCGGTACTTACATGTGTGCAGGAAGTGCAGTGGCTGTGCAGGAGGCTGTGCCATTGACATCTCCAACGGGTTTGGAAATGGGTTTATTCAAGTTCCCCTTTCAGCCTTTTTATTGTCGGTTTTAAAGTCTAATGTGCAGAGAGGACAAAGTAGGGACTTAAACCTGCCTCTGCCTGCTGAACTCTGGTGTTTTATAGTGGGAGTCCTCTGCACAGGAGCCTTTGAAAAGGAGATGGGTTTGTGTGCTCTGACCCAGGAAGGGTCTGTGCTGTGTTTGTTCACTTCCAGAGGTAGACACCTTCCTGTGGAGGACAAGAAAATTAAGGACAATGCCACGCTGTTAACATTAAAAATGGCTTAAAGCTCCTGTGTGCTGAGATGCTTACGAAGCCCAGTCCACATTCAGTGTCCACATCTGCATCCTGCCCGAGCTCTGGACGGGAGTTAAAACATACCTATAGTAGCACCCTTCAGTTGTTAGGTGCTCCTGAGTGTCTGATGTGAAGGGCCTCATGCTGGGAAGCCTGTGGGCAGGGTTATTTCACAGAGCTCTCTAGGTTTGAATGCTGCAGCCCAGCTATCTGCAACGCCTGACTCCTCTCAACTGCACAGAAAGAGAAGACAAAGCGGTTCTCATCCTTTTCATGCTCTTTCTATCTCCTTCTTTGTTTTATCTTCTATGTGTGCATGGCTTCGTTTCTGTTCTGATAAAAGCAAATGCCATTTGACGTGTTATAGCATCATTTATTGTCATTTGGGTTTTAATTCATGAAGAATAACTGAAAAGAAAGAGCTTTCTCCCTGCCTGGCATTCTCCATAGCTATGAGTCTGTAGGTATTTCAGACCCAAGCAGGGCACGGATAGGGCATTTGCTGCTGCTGTTTCTGTGCCTTATTGTTTCTTGCTGGCTGAAGGAAGATGTGGAAAGAAGGATCACCTGATGGCCATAGCAGACAATGAAGTGTCAAGGAGCATAGTCGGTGCTCGTTCTACTTCTGTGCTCCATCGCATGCTTCCTCTGTTTCTTTCTGGCATGCCCCCTCTGATCATCACTCCATCCAACAAGGTCTAGCATCGCTCATCCAACAAGAGCATTCACTGAGCTGGGCTCGCTGACAAGGGGCATGGCTGCTGGTAGCAAGTTTCTATGCTGTAAACATCTTGGAGTAAACTGCTGCCAACAGCATCTTCTCCTTCCCTCGCTCTGTGGGGTCTGTGAGCAGAGCCTGGGTGAAGGAGAGCAGGAGCAGATGTCTGGATCTCACTCTGCACCTCTCCTCCCTGCCCATCTGCCAGCCTGGAGGAAGATTTTTCACCACCAAGTGCAATGGGGATTCGCAATGAACAGCCTCTGCTAAGCCAGGAAAGTGTCCTGCGAGCACCCAGGGCAGCTGATGGATGTGTGTCACTGGTAAGGGCAGGATGCTGGAGAGCTCCAGGGATTTCTTGCTTGGACAGGATGATTCTGAGTGCCTCCAGCCTTGTCTTTAGCAGAGGGGGCACAGCAAGGACCACTGGAGCAGAGCTTTGCCAGTTCCAGGAATGTTAACTTGATGGTCTGTCTGTGTTGAAGGAATGATGGTGGGAATCACAGGCCTGGGTGCCTCACTGCAGTCTCCTAGTATCAGAGGCCAAGAGGAAGAAGTTTTTGGTTTCCTTTCTGAAATGCCCACGTCCTCGCGTATCAGGAGTGAAAATCCCAGTCCTGCTGTCCCGACATGGCATTTACGTACTGTGCAGGGAAGGAAGGAAGTGAAATCCTAACCTATAGAAGCAGGCTTCTAAAGTGCACTTGGAGCAATACAACACAATATCCTTGCAATAAATAAACATCCCCCGTGCTTTGCATAGATGAGGAATGTGGTGACAAACCAGCCACTGAGATAGCCTGAAATCCCCAGTGGAAATGCAGCTCCTAAAATGGGGTCTGGAAACGGAGGGCAGTTTTCCAGCTAGCACATAGCACGGTGATGCCATGGGCATCTGTCAGTCCAGGCTTGTGTTTCCTATGGAAGGATTCTCCCCCTTCGGAAACATTCTGATTGTGATTCCTCTCAGCAGTTCCTCTCTGACCTTTGAGTTTGGAAAGTCCTGAAGTACCAGGATCCTTCAAGCAAGCTATTTGTAGTGATAAAAACTGGCAAGTCGGCATTAGTCCTGTTGTGTGCCACTGTCAGGCTCTGATGGATTGACCCAGATTGTTTCCAGTAGCTGTGACTCCTGAAGCAGGTACCTGTGTAACACCTCAGGGAGTTTATCGGGTTCCTTCCCTCCATTTGGCTCAATCCCGCAGCTCCAGGCTGATGTGGTGTGTTTCTGTGTCTCTGGCAGTGGCCGCTGCTCGTGCTGGCTGTGCTTCAGTGACAGATGACATTTGCCTGCTGTCTGCAGAGTTTATTACCAGCTTTTATCCATGCTTTCTCCTTCAGCAAAAGGACAGCTCTTAGGGGGAGAGACTGGCAACGAGTTCAGGGGTCTTTGATGCCGTGCTGTTGATGGACCAAGATGGACCAAGAGCAGAGCCCATCAGGAGTCACAGGACAGGAAACAGTCCCTTTCCTGGCACCTTTGGCTCTCTCTCAGCCAGCACGTGGCCCAAAGATTCCCCTTCACTGTCTTTCAGTGCTACTCTGCTATTTGTGTACAGCTCCTTTGCCTCCTTGCTACTCTTCCACATCTCCAAACCATCTCCAGGAAGAGCCAACTGCTTGTCTGCTTCTGGGAGTCCCTTGCTTGTGCACTAACTTTGGGCAGCAAGGTTTCGGGCTGACTGATGGAGCAGCGACATTTTGATTCCCTGATTCCATATATCTGCACACGGATGGGAAGGGAGGTGCGGCACAGGAACATAAGCAGCGCTTGGATCGTGAAGGAGTGGGGATGTGGATATACATTATGTTTTATGCATGCAGGCACATATCTTCAGATGCCTCAGCCTGTGCCAGGTGCAGGATAGGGCGCTACAATGATTTTTTACATGTTTGATGCATTTCTGTGCAGTGTCAATGTGGTTTAGTCCTGGTTTAAGCAACCTTCCTTTCCTTCAAGCAACTCCCTGCTTTAAGCTCTGCCTCTCTGTGAACTCTGGAGAGGTAAAGAGGGAGCCAGAGAATGGAGAGAGGCAGCTGGGAGATTATTAATACTGAAAGTACCAGCGAGCATCAGCCCTTTGATCACAGGCGTGTTTGCAGAGGGACCTTTCCACTGCATGAAGACTAGTTGGCATTCAGTGCATGCCACAGCATCTGGTTCTGTCTCTTGTTCTGTGCCCGTCCAGAGAGAGATTGTAAAGTGAGTCGACAGGTAGATAAATAAAGGGAGAAAACTGGGCTGTCCTCAGAGACCAATGGAGGTTTATGGAGATGCAACTGGACGGGAGGTGAGGAGGGATAGGTCACGTTTGCAGCCTGAGTGTGGAGGTGCTGCAATTGCACTGGAGCCTGTGGGCCAAAGGGAGCTGGCTGGGAAGACTGGGAAAGGAGAGGAAGGAGTTGGGATGAGCACAGTGGGGTACCTGGACCTGGGGTCCCCTTTCAGCCTTTGCCACAGTTCATGATCTGATCGTGTCGATGCTGATTGTGGCCTCTGGCCAAGACAGAAACAGAACACAGCACCGGTCTGCTCTGTGCTGCACCTCACCTGGGTACTGACCTGAACCCTCTTCTTGGCAGATGGTTTGAATTGCTTCAAATCAAGAGCAGAGCTGTATGATCACCTGCTCCTCCCAGCCCCAGTTTAATAGCCATTAAATCCGACATTAATGCCGTTCCTGCTGGCTTGGTTTGTGGTTTTGCCACGGGCTTTTTTCCTTTCTTCTTTTTAAACCAGGAATCAGCAATATCCGCCAGGACAGCGCACCCACTTCAGCATCTCCTTACCCCAACTATGCTGTGACTGGTCAAAAAACAACCTGTAGCAGGAGATGGCCCAGTGGAACCTCCATTCCCTGGCTAAGACTCCTGAATACCAATGACAACGTAAATACTGGTACTGCATAGTAATGGCTGCACGGCTCTCTGAGACTGCCTTGCTCAGTGCCATCCCCATTGACAGGCAGTGCCAGGAGATGGCTCTGTATTTCCTAAACAGCATTTGCAGGTTCTTGTCCAGGCTTTGCAAAAGAAGACCCTTAGTCCCTTGCCAGAGTGTTCCTCAGTGCGTCTGCTGTGCTGGGCTCTATATTGCAAGCTCCTAAATTCCCTGCTCTTTAAACCACGTTTGGAAATCAGTGAATTTCTATGCTACGAGGGGAAAACCATCTCAGATGTACCCTAAAATGATGGGAGCAGAAAGAAAGGAGGAGGAACAATTCACCCGTCTCAGAGGCTGCTCATTCCCAGGTCTCTCCTATGACACACAGAAGAAAGGTTCTGTGGTTTTACTTCTGAGTCTATCCCCCTTTTATTCACACAAAGTATTTCCTATAGCCTTAAACCTCCCTTCCCTTGTCTGCTCCTCACACGCACCCCCTTTATAGGTTTAAGTTCTGTATCTTTCTCACCATGCAAATACCCATATACAGAAATGCACACACAAGCTGTTTTTATAGCTTTAGCTCCGCGTGTATCTGCCTTGTCATGGAGAAGGTTCCTGCAGCTTTACTTTGCACGTCTATAAATAGTCTCTCACAGGCACACATACATGAAAGCATGTTTCTGGAGCCGTAGTGACACAGAAGCAGGGTTTGCTCCTTTTGAAGGGTAAGAAGTGTGGGAGGGGGTTGCCCGTTTATGCTCCTGGAAGTCACATTACAAGATCTGCGATACCAAACCACAGCTGACCCCTAGCATACGGAAATGCTTTACTGCAGCTGAGATGACTGGATTTAATAGAGGCAAACGTCACGTATGTCACGGTGAATGTAACATTTGTGATATACAAGAGAGCATCCTCGATAAGCAGCTGGCTCCTGCTTCCCTTCCTAGAAAGCTTGTGCCGCCAAAGCAAGAGAGGAATGTATGGTTATAGGATTTGCTCCTCTGCTTTCCAAAACCAGACAATGGAGCTGGAAGCCAAATGGTATCAAAAACAAAGAAAGGCTCATTTTGAATAGCAGATAACTTTGCTATCTGCAGAATTTGCAGACACTTTGCTCTCCTCAGTGCAGTTACCATTAGCCCCAAAGAAACAAAGCAGTGCGCAAACAAGTGCAGGACGTGTTCCAAGGAAACGTGCATCCACAAACAGTGTGAGTGCCTTCTCCGCAGAGCATTGCCCCCTTATGCCAGCACAGGAAAAGGAGCCTTTCCCTGGAGATGCGTTGGAGGGCAGAGAGCTGCTGCTGTGTGCATGGACAGGAATTAGCTTCAATCTCCCTTACCCCAGCAGCAGCTTTAGCATCTTTGCCTGGCAGAGAAGAGGGAGCTGAAGAAGCGGTGATATCCTGACAGCATCTGAAATGTTCCTGGGGCTATCTCTGGTCACACTGTTTATACAGTTCAAGGTCTGAAATGTAACAGCTCCTGTTAGCCCAAGATAAGACACAATGAAACGGTGTCTGTAGCTGGGGAGGGTTATTTCTGTGTATCAAATTATTTCATGCTAGTGGGTTTTCAAATGGACTCTAATTAAATTAAACAGCTCTTTTTTTCCCCCTTATCACCACAGGCACATCGAGATTGTGTTGCAATTATGGGGGAAGATCTGTATTTATAGCGTGGAAAGGATTTGCACAGGAGCCACAGTCCTCTCTCTGCCAGGCATGACATTTCCATTCTGCACTAATGTTGTGGAACCTTGTGGTAAGTAAAACAGGCACAAAGTATTTACCAGTGATGTAAAGACAAAAGGTGTCTTCTCTCGTGCTTCAAATCTGATAGCAGATGCTAAAACCCTCTCTGTTTCTAATGTGTTGGTGGTTAGAAGTTGAAAGCCTAATTCACACTTACTGACATGAATGCAGGAGCTGGGGCTTCAAGAGAAATAGCAGCTATCCTTGATTGCACCAGAAGAAATGCAGTACTGGTAATGTTTGCTGTGGAATTCCAATTACACTTTAGCTGTCGTTTGCTATCCTGTATGTTGTATCAGAGCATCTTTCCTGTATCTGTCCTCAGAACATCCCTGTGAAAAGCTGCTGACCTATTTTCCCAGGGGGGACTATTAATAGAGATTGGCAAAAGAAGTTCATAACTTTTCCAATATCAACCCCGCATCGATTCACTGCTGACAAAGGTTACACTGGGAAATTGGCTTTCCCCAGCACGGATACAACGGGATTGGAGGCATTCAGTCTTACCAGAGATGCTCTTTTTGTAACGGGCCTTGACGAGGGAGCTGTAAAACCCGAGTTCAGTTTGTAAAACCTGTTGTAAAACGTGAGTTCAGTCTGGGCTCTGCCACAGACATCCTTAGAGTGTCCCTGGACAAAGCAGGTCCTCCTCTGCTTCAGCTTTTCCATGTGTGAAATGCAGAGCTCTGTCTGATTTAGCACCCTCATTAGTGGTCCAGATGTACTGGGATATTCAGGGGGGAAAACTGCATCAGTTCCATCAGTTGTGTGAATTCCAGCAGTGCTTTGCACCCAGCTTTCAGGCACGCAGATGCTGGCCTGGGAAGCTTGCCTCTCACAGGGCTTGTCACTCGGCTTTCTCATTACCATAATCAATGTGATTTACACCCAAAATGATCAATGAATGAGCATCAGGAGCACTGAGAGCTGCGTAACTACTCTTCTGCTCCAGTTCTGCTCACTCCCTTCTCTACATTGTGTCTGGAAGTTGAGCATAATAAAATGAAAGCAAAGATTCCGTTTCCAAGTTGAAGGTGCAGCTTCCTTTAACATTCCCAGGATAGCTCAGCTTATACAGACACTTGGTGTCAGCTTCTGTGGCCCGTGCTGTTCTTGCAGACATATTTCGTAATACATTTCTTTAGCCCATCCAAAAAGAGGACAAGTACAAAGGCAGAACCCGGGTTCTTGGTGCCTTTCTGGTGATAACTGTGCAGGTGACGGAGAAATGAGAATTAGCCACTGAATCTGTGGCAGCAAACAAACGGCAGTATTCAAACGGGCTCTTTTTTTGCTGTCAGTGTTCTTGTAACACCCTGTGTGGGGGTTCAGCCTTCTGCCAGTGCTCCACAGCTTCCCAGCCACTGCTCAGGGAGAGCAGCATCCACCGGAGCTCTGCAGAGTGCACGGGCCACGCTCTGTGCACACAGAGACCTGATGCATCCCCCCCAGTGCCACGTCTCTGTGTGCACAAATCAGCTCCACTGGCCCCATGCTGTGGAAAAGCTTCCTCCTGCTCCCTGCTCGCATTCAAGGAGCACTGTGCAGAACGAGGCTGCTACAGCTTGTTCATCTAAACACACACGCGCTGCTCGTGCAGTAGGAGGGCAGGCTGTGGCTCTCCGTGAGAGCTCATTGACACCGGAGGGACCATTGCAAAGAGGGACATCAGAAGCAGGCTTTTGCCCAGAACCCTGTCTCTCTGTGATCCCTGGCCTGCACTCACAGGTGGGGCAGCTCTGCCTGGGGGAAGAGGTATCTTTGAAGAAGAAAACGACTGTAGTTTAAAACCACTTCAGGCTTGGCCCACAAAAACACATAGGGATCACTCATGTGCCCTTCATGCAATGATCTGATCTTTGGGAGCCCTTGTTCTTCTAAGTGGCTTGCTTAAAGCCTCATAACAACTGAAATCAGTGCTGGAAGTAGGAGCTGTAACTCGGAGCAGTTTGATAAAACCGGAGATGCTCAGCACTGTGCTCCTGAGGCAGCGTCCCCCTGTGCTTTCTATCTGGATCTGTGGGCAGAGTTGCAAGAGACTGGCTGGGTAAGAAGGTGAAGCACAGGCTCTCCTTTGAACATCTGGAGATGAGGATACTTCCAGATGGCTGAATGAGCTTTCAAATGGAAGATTCACAGTCATGTTTGACTGATTATTTGCATCTTTCAAATGCTGCCTAGATAAGCAGTAAGTAAAAGAACAGTTAAGATTGAGGAGAAAGAGGGAAATGATGCCAGATGTGGAAAGGTCTGTTTAAACTTGACACTCTGTCACACTGGATGTGATTGCCAGCTGTAGGAACAGTGTGCTTGTGCTCAGGGGCCTCAAGGTAGCAGCACTGTTGTGTGTCTGAAGCAAGCGGACACCTGAGCACTTGCAGGCAGAGGACTTCTTGAAGAACATCTCTCCTGTCTTCTATGTTCATCACAGAGCCAGTTCTGCCCTCCCTTTTAGCATCACTTGCTGTGCAGCACAGTTATTTCCTAATCTAGCCAAGTCACTGGTGTTGAACCCAGCCTCATCACTATTAGTGTTTTTCAGTGTGATATTCTTTATGGAAGTTGTGCTTCGAAGCCACTCTCAAATTCCTGCTTTTCTTCTGCATATCCAGAAGATAACAGCACCTTTCCAAAGAGCAAACACCCTGAGTCATCCAGATGCAGCAGTTTGCACCCTGTTGTAGTGTGGTCCGTGTAAGTGATTTCTCATGTCAAGTTGTGGCCCCACTGCAGTCAGCAGGAGCATCAACTGGACAAGGATTTCCTCTCTAATGTAGTGAACTTGGTCCAGGGTAGTTAGACACTTGGCCTTTGCTAATGAAGGGGTGGTCCCCGATTCCTGACTCCTCGTTGTAATGAAGCCACTTAGAAACGTGCTGCAGAACCGTTCACTAAAGAGTTTTCCAAGCTTTGGGAAGGAAATCCGCTGAAGATGTCCAAGAGCTGGGGCTGGAGATGTGCCTCACGTGGCCTGGTTTCAGTAATGGATTGTCATTCCAAACACGACACTCCTTATTCCACTCCGTGGAGTCCAATTAACTGTCAGGAATGCACTGTTGAAGGGATGATGGATTATACCACAGGAAACATTAATGAAGCTCATTCCAAGCAGCCCACATGAAGACCACAGCTGATGCAACTGCCTGCGTGGAGAGCCCGTTCCTTTTGGTTTCCAAAGCCTCAAGCAGGGAGAACCTCATCCACCTGTCAATCCCACCCAATTAAGGGCCCATTAGATGCACCCTTTCCTTTCACTGTCATGATCAAGGTGATTTTTGGCTTTGCAAGTAGCTCTGGCTTTACCACAGAAGCAGAGACTGTGGAGAGTGAGCAATGATTATCTACAGCTCACTGTATGACTTCATTATTCCTGACCCGACAGTGCTGCCTACTAATAAGGTAGCCAAGGTGAGAGAATAAAGTGCTTGGCAATGCACGCTTCCTAGAAGGTGAGGACCTGCCTCCTGCTATGGAGCTGGGACAGAGGAACACCCAGAGCATGCCACCATGCACATCATCCGGTGGGTGCTGTGCCACACCGTGGCATCCAGCTCTGAAGCTGCCATTCTGATCCGAGCTGTCCTCTCCAGACCATGGCTGGAAGACACCTACCTCCAGTCTGGAAGTTGATGCTGGTGTCTCCTCCCTACCTCTGCGCACAAGTCTTGCAGGATCAGCTTTTCTCTGCCTCTCTTCCTACTGCATCATCAGTAGCAGAATGAGTACAGAGCTGGTAGTGCCCTGCTGTGCTGCCTCACACACACTGGGAAGCTGTTTGTTTCGAGGTCATACTGGAAAGCAGTCTTCCCAGTGGTGAGAGCTCCACAGCCCCAGACAGCCTCCAATGCCTGATCCTCTCAGAAAGGAAGTGCTGGAAAGAGGGCAGAGAGCATCCCTTCAACACTCACCACAACTTGTCTCTCCTGCTGGCCAGGGCTGTGCCATCTGCTGAACGGAGAAGAGCATTTCTCTCCAGCCATGCTCCAGCCTTCGGGTGCCAGTTCAGAGGCACCAGCAGTAAGTGTGACAGCATGCAATTAAGTGGGAGTGGAATGGGTACCAGTGTGAGCCCAGCGGGCAGGGGTCAACATAAGATGCTGGAAGAGTTCTTCTCACCTCATCCTGAGCAGATGGCATCAGATTAGTCCTCTTTTTGTAGCCTTTTAAGTAACGAAGCAGCACCCTGGCTAAAATAGCCCCATCTGGATCATATAATCCTAATCCTCCTCAGTGTTATGGGCACCATGGGCTGATGGTCACTGGCACAGAAATTGCGCAGCTGGAAGTCAACTCTGTTAAGTGCCTTCATTTCCACCCATGTTAAATCCAGAATTAGAAATCCTCCCTTCTGGCTGAAGATCTTTAACCAGAAACCTGAACTAGTGGATACCTCACTGCTGCCTTTTTCTACCATTAGCAGTTTTCAGTCACCAAATCGACAAGGGGTTGGAATAACAACAGGGAGCTGTACCCTAAATGTAGCTGAAATCCTATTTGCCAGACCTCAGAGCTGGCCTGGGGCTTGTAAGAGGCTGGGACAGTGAGTGAGTTGTTGACTGTTCTCTGTTTCTTCTCAATGGCTTGTCCAGCTACTGAGTTTAGTGTAGTGGGATGCCCTGGGGATTGAGAGTAGGGTTTGAGCCTTCCAGTTCCTCCACCCAGTCTCTGCAGGAGCAGCCTGGGAAAGGCTGTGAGTACCAAGATAGGAAGGTTTAAGGGTGATGCAGCTCAGTCTGAATAAAACTAGTGGGATTAAATGAAGCACAGAGAGGTTTACACGCACAGGAATTATATCCTATTAGACTAAAGGATAATCCCGAGAGAGGTGGCAGAATGTGGCAGACAGTTTAAACCACGTTGCTTAGACCAGCTTGTGAATGCTGCAAGATAAAAGGCAGGCAATACATGGATGAAAAATCCATAGTTCAGACATGATATGCCTCTTACTGTCCCTGGAATGCATGCGGAGAGAGAACAGTACAGAGGGAATACAGTAGCACAAGGGCCAGGCTCCTAGTTTGGCAGCTGATTATGTCAGTTAATTTAAGCCAGAGACACTGCAACACAAAAACCACTGCAGCAAAGAAAGGTCTTACCTGAACAAGTCATTTCCCATGTTCTTTATGACTGTATTTATCAGAGCATCTCTGAAACAAAGTTCACCTCTTTATATCTCATCATGAAGACTCGGTGCCTGCTGCACTGAGCACAATTAACTGAGGTCCTTTACAGAGAGTTACTTTCCCTCATGCATCATCCAGTTAATTATTTAATGGCATATAAATCCTCGTGGCTCACAAGGTCTGGGGCTGTGCTGCAACCACACTGCGAAGCTCTTTCATGTGTCTCTGCTCGCACAAGAGCAACTTCCACTTTGTTGGGAAGAAGGAGCTCTCTCTTTGAAATCTTGTTGTGGCAGCCATCAAAAGGTGTGATAGGAAATGTTTATTCACACTCGGATACCAGCTATTAAATGGAATGAAACATATGTGCTTCCCTGTTTGTTTGTTATTCCCCTGTTACACCCTAAAGACATTTTCCTGTCACTCTCCGGGTTGGGATTAGCTGTTGAATAGCACGTGTCTGTTTGATGGTGGGTGTTCGCTTCATTAGATAATAGCTCTCATTAAGGAAACATGACAAATTAATGAATTTGTAAAGAGACATCCTTTGTTAATGGTGCTTTGGGTTTAGTTGGTACCTTTCCAGGAGGAATCTTGGAACCAACTGCATTAGAGAATGATGCAGGTGTGTTTCCCACCTTGCACCTTTGGGATGACAGCTTTTTGTCTGTGCTTTGAGCAGCGAGTTTGGAGCTACCCCTGGGGACCTTCATCACTGAGTGCCACAGGAACTCACTGACTCTTCCATGGCCTTGGCTTTCATCTCAGCGTAAGTGCACTGACCCTTGCCTTGCAGGATCTTTCAAAGCACAGAAGAGCACCCATGGCCACTCTGAGTGTCTCTGAGATGGTTTCCTTCCAGCTGACACTGGCTTCTTCTTATCTATAGCCATTCTGTGAATGGGAATGAGTGCCCCTCTCCGTAGAATAGGAATTGCTGTTTCTCAAACCCTTACTCCAAAGGCTGGAAACAATCATTCTTCATTGTAGCCCAACCTTTCTAGCAGATACATTATCACGTGTCCATGGCAATCAGTTTAAAGTCTAGATGGATTTAACCACCGTGGCAAACGCAGTTGCAAACATCCTTTGTCTGCCACAGAAACAACGGGCAAACATCCACAGTTTTGTGTGAGGAGAATACCCTCTGCATTGAAACGGTGCCTGAAAACCTTTAGTTGCTACTCTGGGCCTTCACCAAAGAGTTAAATGTGTCGTGGAGATCTGTTGAGGCCACATTGTTCAGCTTTACATGATCTCCTCTGCTTTGGAGCTGCAGAGGTGCTTTAACACACGGGTGTTTTGGCAATGGCAATTGAAGATGAGCTGGGGAATCAGCCAAAAAGCACAAATGCCCACCAGATCAGGAGTCTGAATAGTGCCAGTGAGGGTGGAATAAGGAGAGCAACGGGGCTTGGAAGGGGCTGGCCCTGATTCTCCCCTGCCGTGTGCACAGCAGTATGTGAGTATTGCCCTGGGAAGGGTAGGTCCAGCCACACTGCCCCGTGTCAGTGCGTCTCCAAGTGCAGGGCTCAGCTCAGCACCATTTCTGCAGTGCCTTTTGCTACCGGAGCTGTCACAGCCTAAGGGGGAGCTCTGAAAACTGCTATTTAGGGACCGCTCTGCGTGCACGTCAGCTGGCATTTCTGTTCCCTTTGCTAACCCTGCTGCAGGGCCTCCAATGAGAGCAGGAGCTGTGTTTCTCCAGTGTTCACAACATCTATTCCCTTCTCCCTTCCCTCCCCGCCTAGAATGAGGGCTCTCTGCAGCAGTGGAAATCAGAAGGTGCTGGAGAAGGGTCTCACTTGTCTCAAGGGTCTCACTCAGGGCCAAACTTGGAAGAGGCAGTGAGAATCCAGGAAGGCAATCAGGATTTTCTTCTAGATCATTTGACAAAACACACAGGTATGCCTGCACAAAATGATGGGGAGAAGCATCCTTCACGGCCTGTTGGAAGACAAAGATGCTACCTGTGAATCACAGCATCTCTGGAAGCTGTGAGGTTGTGCTGGGTGGGGGGGCAATGTGCCCTCTGCTCACACTCCTTCCTGTTTGGCTTTACCCACTCTGACAGGAAGCATCTTTGGCAGGGTGGATGTGCAGGGGGATTTGGTAAGGCTCTGCAGGCAAATGGAACCCTTCTCCTTGCACTGAACATGCTAAGCAAATCTCTTGTGCTCTTCGCCCCTTGCTTTAACCCTTGCTCAGGAAGCTGCGAGGCAGCGGTTGCCAAACCAGCACTGGTTTCAGAACAGAACATTTTCCAGGGCATGCTTTTAATACAAACCCACTGCTAAGGGCCCCTGAGACAAAAGAGATCAAAGAAACAGCTTGGCTGATACAAAGGCAGTTGAAGACATCCATAGCAAAATGAATATGAACAGAAATTAGCAAGGAGAAGGAGGACTACACTGATGTAGCTGCGCATGTTTAGTCATTATTCCTAAAAGGAAATAACCCTTTCTCACCTGCTGCTTCCTGTTTCAGCCCCAGCTAGCAGGTTCCCTTTGGTTTCCTCTCCTCAAGGGCTGGAACTGAAAGAAAGAGGAGAATGAACTAACCAGCTCCATTTGGAAATGAGTTGTAGCTTTGCAGGTTGCCACACTCACACCCTGGCTGCTCAGGACATAAAGCTTATGCCTCTGTAAGGGAGAAGGAACTGGGGGGCCAGGCCAGCAGAACCCCTTCCAATGCATTCCAATGCTTCCTAAAGGAAGTGTCTGAAAGCTTCCATTTAGATCCTGTCAGGCAGTTTCTGGGTGTTAATTATGGAAAACATATTTATGGGGAGACCAGACCTGCGGATGCCTCCAGGAGTGTTTTGTAACACATCCTACTTGGGAATCCTTCTTTTGCATTGGTTTTTCTGGGCTCTGTTTTTCACTTCCTTTAAGGATATTACCATGAACAGAAAGCTATTTCTCTCCTAAAAGTTTTCCTGCCATAACTTCTCCATTCTCTCTGCTTCTTAGTGCAGGAGAGGAGACACAGGCAGTAAGTCATAAACTCTAGTTAGAAATATATAGACTATGGACATGTAGCAAAAAGGAGACATCTGAACCTTTCCTTCTCTTCTGATTTCTGGGGCTAGACACGCGTTTTGCTATGAACCCATATTTTCCTTGTGAACTAATACTGATTTCTGTCTAAATAATACTGTGTAATATGCCATCAAAGGACCCCTGGGTTTGACTCACCCATGGGAAGTCCAACAGAGCACAAAACTTAGCTTGATATGATTAAAACTGAGATTAGGGAAACACTCCAAAAGAAAAGGGGATGGCAAATGGATGTGAGCAAGGCTCAAATAGATCCAATACAACTCTTCTAGGCTGGCTTTTGCCCGGGAAAGGTGGATGAACAACGTGACTCTCCTGAATGCCTCGAAGGACATCAGAAACATGGTTCAGTATTACCTCAGAGGAAGCACCTCCTCTTCCATAAGCACAGGTTCCTTCAGCATCACGTTGCACTGCAGATGGCATGGATCTGGGTCCACATGAGCAACGCAACCAGCTGAATCACAGAGACAACTTGATATATCATCATTTGGCTTTTATTTAATACACAATAACATTGCACAGTGGTACGTATGAGTCACTTCAGTCTAATTGTTATTCCCTTCATCTCTGCAATCACAGTGGGTGAACAGTGGTACTTCATTTCCCAAGTGATGTGGCTTACATGGACAGCACGTTTTCTTTCTACCTTGTGCGTTTCTCATAGCAATCCTGTGTAAATCATAGCAGAGGATTCTGAAGCATTGTAACTCATCACAATATTCAGGATTTCCCCTTCAGCTCTTTGGTGACTGATTATCACCAACCTGCTTTGCTAGGTGACATCTTCAGCCAGGAGCTGAGGAGCCAGTGTCCAGCTCTTCTTTTAGTAGATGTATGCTCGTAAATGCATTGTGCCATCAGATTTACAGCTTCTCCAGACATTGTCCTGGGGTTTTTCCACTTTGAATGGTAAATATGTAACATCTATCCTGTAGATATCCTGGGGTCAGTTCTAGGAGTTGCCGGAGCCAGGAGCTGTGTTTCCTCGTCACTGAATGGGACAGTGTCTTTCCAGCAGCAGAGCTCTAGAGATGCATCGCATGCAGATCTAGGAGAGGAGAGTTCACTGATAAACTGAGTTTCTGCACTCCCTCTTCAAGCTACAACCCCTTTAATTCCAGGCCTGGACCATTTCTCAGTAGTTCTCACTTCCCAGCACAGTTTGGCTAATAGAAGCTGTATTGATGGACCCATCTACCCGAGCAAAGAAAAAACCAAAGCTCATGGATTGAAAATGAATGGAGTGTTTACCTGTACATCATTTTAATGGATGGGGAAATTCGTTCTCATGATAGAGCCATAAATGTCACTTTCTGTCTGCCACAGCAAAATACTCGCGTAACAAATAGCATGCTGCATTCATACCCAACAAGAGGACGTTCAGAGCAGCTTGACTTGCATCACACACACTAAGAAAGGCTCAACCTGGGTTTTTTATTCATTCCATTGGCTCAGGGATCAGCAGAAACACATGAGTGGAGGTACAGCAACAGGGAAGATGAATGATAGGAGGACAAATCAACCAGTCTGGCTTCCCAGAAACGACTCTCTTTGTCGAGCTTGGGTTTATTCCAGGTGCTATGGTAGGAAACAGGTCCTTTTATCTTTACCTAGAGCTCCCTCTTGCATTACACACAACCCACTGGCAGGTTGCTCAACTCCAAGAAAACTCTGGGGCTGAGCAGTGGAAACAGAGATTCACAGCTCTGGCATCCCAGTGCCCAGGAAGGGGATGAAATCAGAGCCCTCAGGCTGACATAGGTGTGCGCAGAAGAAGGAACGCAGCACTTTGTTTCTTCCTATATCTGCAAATCATCCCCTAGACTGCCCCATCCTCTGCCAATGGTCTGTTATGCCTTTGGGCTTGTCTTTCCTGGATCTACACTTTGAAAGGGAAGGCTCCCTGCTATTAAAGCTCCCTTTCCAAGACCAGCTCAGCTCTGCCACGTGGTTAAGCTGGGCCTGGCTGGGCTGTTTGCTAATGAGAGTTTTCTGTGTTAGAGAAATGTTTGTTCATTTGCATCTTCCAATATAAATATCTCCTGGATACCGGAGCTGAAAGCTCCAAACCCTTTCATAGGGAATGCAGCACGGTTTTCCTCTGCTTGCCAATTGCCCTGCTCCATGGCCAGCTGGCCCTGCAGCATCTGAAGGGCAGTGCTGGTTTGGATGGAGTCGTATCTTCAAGCCTCAAACAGAAAGCCAAGAGCATCCTTTAGGCTCTTGAGCACTGTCATCGCATCAGGACACGTGGCAATTGCCAGGCCCTCAATGCAGATGAGATCTGAAGGGTTCAGCTGCTGCTGCTATTTCCTCTTGCTGAGCTGGGGTGTAAATGCGTTTAAGGCAAACACCCTTGCTCCACTCTGATGGCCTCTCCAGCTTTTTATGTGGGGAGAGTGGTAATTCCATAGTGCTATCTCAAGAAAGCTGGTTCTCGGCGTTCAAGTGCTTTGAATCGTGAAGAGAAAGGGAAAATATAATCTTCTTATATTATCATGAAAGGCATCAACTAATCCTGCTGCAAAAGGTGTGATTTGCTGATGGGAAGGAACAAATTTCTGCTGCATGAGAATACATATCACCAACTAATGAGCACTTCTTCCCTGGTTCCTTGAGTGCTTATCTGTGTCTGATAAATTCCATATCCCTGCCTAGTTAATGCAGAATCCCACATAGCATATGCTACATCCCTTGCTCTAAATATTTGCTTTCTCTCACCGCTCTATCAATTCAGCCTGTGTAAGCCCAACAAAGTGGTGGTGCTGGCTAAGAGATGTGCTGCAGATCAGGCAAGAGGGGCCATGGCCCGGTTGGCTCAGCATCACTCCATCAGGGGTCACCCATGCCTTAGGCAAATCACTGCACCTCTTTCAGCTTCATGTTATACCCACAAGGAAAAGAAATGCCAGTATATCCAGCTTTGCCCTACTCCTGTTAAAACAGAGAAGATCTGGGAAGAGGCATCTAAGCATGTGTGTTGGTTGGATTTACCTTGCTGCTGTCTCTTTACAACAGCTCCATCCACAGACGTGTGTCAAACTGGCTCTGTGATAGCATGCGCTGCTTCCCTTTCCTCATAGTCCAGAGCTTTGTATAGAGATCAGCCATTCCCTGGCCCTTGAGTTCTGCAGTGGCCTCAGAAAGTGTTCCATGGTATGGATGCACTTTGCATAAGGGAAAAAAAACTGGGCTAAAATGTTGGGGAATGGCTAAAATGGGATTAATAGCAGTGGAGTTCAGTGCAGGTTGTGCCTGTGGAGTGTGTGGGCTGGGGACAGGAACAGGATTCGGTGGCAGGGAAAGGAGGCTTCACAAATAGAAAGGACTTGCTTAGAAGGCTGGAGGAGTTGAAGCATCTAACACACGAATGAGAACTATACCATTAAGAGGCTCACAGGGAGCAGCAGATCTGTGCAATAGCTTGGACCTGTGGGTTGACCATCACCAAGTGCTAAGGTCCAGCCAGCTCCTGGCATTGCTGTCAGCACGCTTGAGTCTCACAGCCAGCTGGCAGCAGAGGGGGAGTTTCTTCTTGCAACATTTCTTCTCTGCCAGTGCATTGATGGATTGCAGCACTGTTCAAAAAAGGAACTAAATCCTCTGGGATTTCCCATTTCTTATCTTTGCTTTTCGGTTGTTGTTTCCTTAATGACCTGCTTTTAGTTAATGAAACATCCTGTTTCTTGGGAAAGAAAAGAATAGACCCTGATTTGCAGCCAAATCTCTACGTGTCTGCCAGCGCCTGGCAGCATCATACCCTGTTCAAGTTTGTGTGCGCATCTGGGTGCAGGAAGGTGGGTGCAGAACCAGGATCTGAGACTCTTCACTTCTCCTGCCTTTCTCGTGTGTGATCTGGAGTTTGAATCTGGGTGGACACGTCAGGAACTGAAGCAGGAACACACAGAAAGGAAATCCAGCATTCTGTGGCTTGGGCTCCATACCTTCTGTGGGTTTGATATAGATGACTTGTATAATCCTGGCTGCAAAGTGGGCATCAGTTGTGATTTCAAAAGCAAACATCCTTTGTGGGGGGTTTAAAAGCTTTTTTAATCCCCTAAGTGGGATAAACAAGGGGAAGGATGCCTTTGAATAGCAACTCTGCCTTGGAAACATGTTTAAGATCCCTTTAAGTATAAGCTACAGCATACTTCTAGAGAGTGTGAGCTGCTATTAAGCATCTAGCAGTGGTGGTTTATGAAGGGGAAACATTTTTAATGCCAAAGTAGTGCTATTTTAAAACAAGTTGCTTTTATAGAACGAATGAGGTGGCTCTATTGAAAAGGAACGTCTGGGAGGGACGACTGTGGCTGTATTTCTGTCCAACAGTAGGAGGTAAATCTGCCTGGTTTCCCCCATCCCTGTTTTGGGAAGCAGCGGCTGGCTGTGATCATTTGGGTTTGTGTGGAGGCAGCTGAGGCTCTGTCTGCACACAGATGCTCTGCAGTGGTACCTGAAGGGGAGATTCAGGTTGGATATAAAGCAGTTCTTCCCTGCGAGGGGAGCCAGAGGTGTGCTTTTGCTCCAGGGAAGCAGCATCCGTGCGGCTCCACGAGAGGCTTGGCACGTCAACACTGTAATTCAGTTAAGTGGGAAGAGAAGGCAAACTCATCATAATAGCTCCAAATGAGAACCCCAACCCCAACAACCACCCGAGAACAACAAATAACAGCTGCTTGCTGCAGCAGCACCAGCGGCCCATTTTCCTGCTCATAAAAGGCAGCAGTGATGTGTGGCTGTGAGCGCGCCGCAGCTGCAGCATCCCTCCGGCTCCAACCCGGTCTCCAGAACAATGTGAGAGATTGTATCTGCATAAGCAGAAGAATACAGGAACCAAACCAAGCCACACTGCTAAGGGGCATTAAAGCCAGAGCGCTGGCTTGCAGTCATGTCACGGGTTCTTCTCCCTGCCCCAGTGCCTTCTTGTTTCATCAAACACTACAAGAGTCACACAGGATCTCTTTCCCCCCCCGCATCTCCAGTCTCTAGCACTGCACAGGGTGTGAAGAACTCAGCTCTCCATCCAAATTAAGAGCATGGTTATGGAGAGCAACTGGTTGCAGATGGAGCATGCTTCAGGTTAAGTTGCTATAATTGCTGGAGTTGAAAGGCAAAGGCAAATCCCAGCTCCTAGTGTTTGCTTTGTCTTTAATCATGCCTTTACAAAGTCACTCTTGTGGCTCCCTGGGGTTTAGCTGCCTGGTTTTGCATACCTAAGAGAGGCGAAGCTGCTTTCTCCCTTCCCTCTCCATTACTTGCCTGTTCCTTTGTGCCAGGTTCAGCTTCAGTTCGGAGCATTCTCTGGGCTGTGCTGATAATTACATTTATTCCTCTGAGATGCTTTCCATTGGGTTTGCAAACAGGAGATCCTGCTGTCCCTGGCCCTCGGATGGCTCTGGAACAAGAAGAGTGTGTCAGTCTCAAAGAGAGCTCAAAGAGAATGTTACTTGTGTTACCCAGAGGGACCCGCAGAGCCCTGTATGTCCATAGGCTTTGGAAACACAGACAGAGAAAAGACTTCATCCCACTACTGGGGCCTGTGCTGTAAGGTCGCCCTTATTAGAAACCAGGATCAGGGTGGGAGACGTTGCAACTGTCCCAAGAACAGGAATAAAGCTGCTTGCGAGCGTGCATCTCACTGACTGACAGTGCCTAAACCTCGATCCATTGCCATAGGACAGTCAGAGTTCTCTGATTCCACTGCTCACCGGGTGACCTGGGCACTACAGACTTGCATATGTAGCTTTCCTTTCACTGTTTAACAATGCAACAGGCATCTACCACACCATTTGTTCTCCCCAGCCCTGAGGAAGGAGCATCTGAGGACTGGAAGTAGTATAAATTCTGCTGTACTTCAGATAGAGAAACACACCTTGTGTCTGGCATTCAGTGCTTAACACCCTGATCCCTTCCCTCCCTGCAGACAGAGATGCTCCTTGGGTGCATGATTCAAGTTAATGATTGAGCATCTTTCCCATCTAAAGGAGCTGGTGCAGCATTCCCTCTGGGATTAGCACAGATGACCTCATGTCTGGAAGAGCACAGTGCCTCCAGCAGGAGCAAAGGCACTTTCTGGATGTTCTGAGATTTGCTTTTCAGTGGTGCGGTACTGAGCATCCTCAGACAAAGTTGTCCAGGTTCCAAGGGATCAGGAGAGCCTCAGTTGCCTGCTCTGGGTATAGAGCAATTAAACTGACATACTGTGTTCCTTTCAGATGTGCAGCTAAAGCAGGGAAATACCTCTCTGGAACGCTCATTTAATCTCCTTGCCCACATTACAGTAAACTCCTAGAGTAGACAAAAGGTCTCTTGCAGTGTGAGCTGGGAAGGGACCTGCACCCTTCTGCTCACAACACAAGGACAGTCATTGCTCTTCCCTGTCAGAAGCTCCAATTCCTACTTCAGGAGGTAATTCCAGTGCCAATTAGTGCTCCTTGCAGATGGAATTAGAGTCTGTGTGATCATTTGGAAAATACAATCAGTATACTCCAATTTGTACGTGTCCCATCTCTCCAATAATGAAGAATTCCTCCTCCTGCATGAATACAAATAATGAGCTGTTAGCCATGAGATTAGGGAGCCTGTCAGGAACAGCAGCCCCAAGATGGGATGTGCTACATGTGAACACCAGCAAGTGTTCACCTCCAGAGCTAGGAGGATAAATAGGTGATGTACAACCTCATTCTTGTCGTGTTGTACCAAACTGCTCACTGCTTCCTGCATCCCTTGCTGTTTGTTTCCAGAAGGACCACTTGGCACACAGGTTCTTCTTTGGGTCGTATGAGAAGATAAAAGATGGATTTAAGGTCTCCATGGTACTTGTAATACTTTCAACCTTCCTCCTATTTAGAGGCAGGGCTGAGGAATCCTGGCTGTGCCAGAGAAAGGCCATTCCCAGTTAAAGGCTCCCTTTAATCCCTATGATGCCTACTGGAAAAGGTGGCTGCTTTATCAGGGGCTTCTGGGGCTGGAGTCAGGATGCAGAGCTCACCCCTGTGCTGAATCCAGGTAGGAGATTCCTACGGCATGCAGATGTTTAAGCATATGTATCCTATCACTGGGGCCAGCTTTAATGCTGTGGGAAATGTAGGAGATGGTAAAACCTGCATTATCTGGGATTTAGGATGTTTGCTTTGCAGAACAAGGGATTAGAGAACAGAAAGCTGAAATGACCATCTGTCTGCAGAAAAGGGATCCTGTGAATTACAATTTCCATGGTCATCTTCCCTAATCTCCTTGACTTTATTCGATACCTTCTCCGAGAGCTGATGTCCTTGCGCCCCGAACAGGAACACAGTTCACTTTCCACACATGGAGCAGTTTTCTTCTTCTTCCATCTTTCTACAAGGAGTTGCAAGGTACCCGTAGGAAGCATTTACTTATCTGCTGCTCTTGGAGTTTCCCAGTGTTTGCAGCCATGTGCAATCATCATCCTTCCAGCACCTTCTAGCTCAAAGAACGACAGCTCTGAGTGTGCATGATGTGTATTGCTCCTACATGCAGTGGTGCAAGGCAGTTGCTCCTGGGTGGAACAACCCATGCTGCTGACCTGTATCACTGCTCAATACCTCAGCTCAGGAAGTAAGCAGCAATCCTGTTGAGCTTATGTACTCTGTCGTTTTTTGCGGTGTGACTGTGGATCTAATGCTATTTGGTGTTTCTCTGTAGAGCTTCTGGTCCTGAAACACAGGAAGCTGAAGCTTTTGCTTGGAAATAAGCTCCTAGAGCTGGTGGCTATAGGAAGCAATGCAGCAGTGTGTTACAAGCGCAGGCTGTGGAGCCCCAGTCCAGAGAGCTGAAAGCCCCAAGCTTATTAATTTTAAATCTCATTATTTTTAAGAGCAAATTCTATTTCCCTTTAAAACAGCAGAGGCGTAATACCTGCAAAGAGCCCGCAGAGCCTTGGTGCTTCAGATAGAGATGCTGACACACACATGCTTAGAGTCGGTATGAATAAAGTTCTTTCTTTGCTTTTGCACCGTTCCTTGCTCTCATCCTTTGTGGGTGGCATTTGATGGTGACAGAGATCCTGCCTGCGCAAGCTTGACTCTGGGTATCTTCAGCAAGGAAAAGAGGTTGCTGAGCCCTGCTCAGCGCTGGTGAGATGGGTTGGGGTTGTGAGACACACAAAATAGATGGGGGAAAAGAACCACATGAGCATTGAGGGTGCTGCTGCAGGACACTGGCCTGGGACAAAGAGTGGCAGGTAGGAGCATGCAGCGTGGAGCTGGGTCCTTCCTCTCTCCGTACAAGCTGATGTGTTGCACACACAGACTTCCCCTTCTCAGGACCAGCAGCTCCTGAGCTGTTACCATAGTAGAAAGGAAGAACAGAGGGAAAACTTCTCTGTTGGCTGCTGCTGCTTCAGCTGCAGCCTGATCCAGTGTGATGTTTGAACCGGGGGAGAGCTAAAAGATGCAGGGCAACAGAGTTGTTTCTCGTGGACGTTTAGAGAGCAATCATCTACAAATATCAGTTAATATTTTACTTCAGTTGCATGAGACATTTCAGTGCCCTTGGAATCACTGTGCTGAGTTGGGATGAGGGATTCAATCAGGGAAGTGTGAAGCAGAGGGATTTTAGGCTGCTTTAAGTGCAAATGTCTGTGCGAACCTGAACATGGAGCTGCTACAGACTATTCCATTATTCATATAGTGGATGTCTTGCTCCGAGCATGGAGAGGAAAGGACAGAAGAGGAGAGGAGAGGACAGGAGAAGCCTCTATGTTCAATGCCTTATGCTGGCACTGAACAGCTACAGGGATGAGAAAGCAGGTCAGCATCGAGCACAGCGTTAAACTGGGCATGGGCAGACCCAGGTTTAGGCAGTTCTAGGCACACTTTGGGCCAGTTTGAAAGCATCCTCTGTGCAAATGGAAGCCCCCATGCAGGGTGCAGATCCCGTTCCTGTCTCTGCCTGTGGGAGAGAGCACTGCAGCAGCTGTGCCAAAGGCTTTGAGATTCAGCAACAAAGGGGTTATTTAGCAGGGAGACGGTTGTTGTTTTCCTCCTGGTGCTCAGCCCCTTGGCAGAGGGTGCTGCTGGGGGTCAGTGCCACGCACAGCCCACACGTCCGCAGGCAGAGATGCTCCATGTGCTGGAGGCAGCCCAGCTTGCAAGGCTCAGGTCTGTGTTCCTGCAGGAGGAGAGCACGGCTGCGCTCTGTGCTCATGTCCCAGTGCCTTTTGCTGCCGGTGTTGCCAGTGTGTGCTGCGGGTAAGATTGCTTTAGCTGCCAGAACAACCTTTGGTTTGCTTTGTGCTTCCAGCTTCTTCCTCCTGCCCAAGTGCCTGAGCTGCAAGCGTTGCTCTGAGGAGCATGAGATGGTCAAAAGAGAGGCCCTGTCCTCACCTGCCAGCTCACCCTGGCTGGTGCTGCATGTGTTTTCCTGTGTGCGATGGCTGGAGCAGCAATGAGGGCTGCACAGGTGGTGTTGCTCGAAGCTCCATAGAGAATCAAAGCCTGATTCCTGTCTTTAGCTGGGAATTAGTCTGGCGAGTGACTCACTGCTGCCAGAATAGCTGATGCTGCCTGCAGGATTATCCCAGCCACTGCAGCCTGGACTCACGCTGGTGTTGCTACTCAAGTGACACTTGGCCTTGTTTAAAACCTTCTTTGCTGCTTACCAAGCTGGTGAGTTGGTCAACGCGAGAGGGAGGATCCATTGGGGAGCATCAGAGATCTTTCATGGCATTGCCACAATGCCAGAGCTCAACCCGGCCCTGCTTGTGGCATCATCTCTTCCCAGGAGAGGTCAAACACCATGAGCTCTGCGTCTGCTGTCTGTGGGAGATGAATGGTGCTGTTCCAATGGAGCCTATGGCTCAGAAACAATGACCTGGTGAGAGGCACACCAAAACAGAGCACGGAAAGGTCATGGTAACAGTTACAGGAGAGTAATAAAAGTGCTTAAGTTTTCACAGCAGCTTATTCCTTGGTGAGGGTGGAGATATCCCATTTTGGAGAGGAGCAGAGGTCACTCTATAGAAGGATGATGAGCATATTTGATGTGGCAGGTGATGGATTCCCTGACTCCAGCCGGGTGAGTGTCCTTTCTGTCTGTGTGCAGGGCTGTGCAGGAGCAGGCATCAGCACAGGTGATGGAGAAGCCTTTCAGCTTCCTTAGTGTGAAGATGCTCATCTTCTGTGGCTTCAGCATCTAATTCTGCTGCTGAGATGCCTCTGGTGCCTGAATCTAGTAGGTGCCAGCCCTCAGCACCCTCACAGGGAAGAACTTCCTTATCTCCAACCTGAACTTGCCCTGTTCCAGTTTGAACCCATCACCCCTTGTCCTATCCCTACAGTCCCTGATGCAGAGCCCCTCTCCAGCATCCTTGTAGCCCCCTTCAGACACTGGAAGCTGCTCTGAGGTCTCCCCGCAGCTTCTCTTCTCCAGGCTGAACAGCCCCAATGTTCTCAGCCTGGCTCCATATGGGAAGTGCTCCAGCCCCTGAGCATCCTCGTGGCCTCCTCCGGACTTGCTCCCACAGCTCCATGTCCTTCATCCGGGAAGCTGTGGGGACGCTGCCCTTGCTGAGCTGGAGGGACTGGCGTAACCTGCTGTTAACCCCAGCCTGCTTTGCTTAGTTCTCCGGCTCTATCAGCCCAGGTTGGCTGTCAGTGGCGCTGGGACTGTGTTTAGCAGCAGCTTTGCCTTTGTTGCCAAAGCTGCGAGGAGGCTTGGAAGAGCTGGAGTGTAATCACAGCGTGCTCAGACAAAGGTGTTTGGTGAGGAGCTGCAGTGTTGCTGAATCCACAAGGGGCACAATTAACTGATAAGAGTAAACTAATTGTTATTCAGATTAAATTAGGGCACAGGTGATTTGGAAAATCTATAGACACTCCCATATGCTTTGCCATTTTGCATTGCAGATTATGGTTTTATAAGGCCCTTCTGGGATTCAGATTATAGAGGCAGAGCGTGGAGCTGTGGCTAAACTGAACATACTCCTTCCTGATTAACTACATGATAAAACCAGAAACATGCACAGCAGAGGATTTATCGCTCTGGTTGCATCCTCATTTTTCCTTCCTAGGCATGAACACAACGGCTCTTCACAGATCCAATTGATGCTGGTTGGGAAACCCAGGCAAGGTGACGTGATTCCCGCATCCTAGTTCAGAGATGGAGATTAGTAGCAGGGAATGGGCATCTGGCAAGGACACGACTGCCACAGCTGAGATTTGCTGCAGCTTCTTTTGTGCTGTGTTATCATGAATACCTGCAGGCAAGAGGCAGCAGGACCATGCCGACCTGTGGGGTGAGGTGAGGCTTGCTTTGCTTTTGGGGCATTCTGCAGCAGGCTCTGCTGGTTTGAAACATCTGAAATGAGCAGGACAGGGCAAAAGAGCCTCGATAGCTTGTGTGATCCTGGCTCTCTCTGTAAGGTCCAAAGCTGCCTGGTGAAGCAGTGGTAGGAAACATGGGGACAGCAGGGTTGGAAATGGGGCAGAGCACGTGTGAACAGCACAGCGGGAGGATAAAGGCAGAGAGAAATGGAGGTCTTTGGCTTGGACGTGCTGGGGAGTCTCCTGAGCCCTGAAATCCAAAAAGGCCTGTGCTTCTGTAGTGGGGTTGTCTCAACACACTGAGAGACCCAGCATTAACCCCTGCATGGTTCTGCTTCCTCTCCTCTCTTCTGGCCTCAAGTGACGGCATCCAGAGCCAAGACAAGAGTTTCTGACCTCTGTGACGGAGGGTTTGGAACCAGAGCTTGGTTACAAAGCCATGCAGGGAGAGCTGGATCGCTGCTGCTGCTTGTTTGCTAAGAGGGTGCTTCCCAGTGAATTGCAATCGCTCAGGGAACACTTGGGATGCGTGTGATTTAGCACTGTCTGCCTTGTGCCGGTCTCTGATCAGTCTCTGCCTTGGAGTCCGGCCAGGGCATCGATCGGAGCAGGGCTGTAGCTGGACAAGGAGGTGAGGGGTTATTGAATCACTGCTGCCAGCTCCCAGCAGTGTGCTAAAGCATCCCCTGTTCGGTGTTCCCCTGGGTGAGGTTACCTGCGCTGGGTCTTTAGCCCGTGAAGAGCTCCTGCCAAGGTGTTAAGAAGCATCACTGCACTGCTGCCAGGGAAGAGAGGATCTCCCTGCCCCGGCTCCAAGGGAAAGATGGGCTGTACTCAGGGAGTGCTTTTCCTCCAAAGGTCCTTTTGGACATCATCGTGTCAAGTGGAGCTGCACAAGGTGGAGCTGAGGGATGAGGAAGCATCTCTGATGGCTTGTGTCGGTGAAGCCCATGAGATGGACTCATTGAGCGGATCATAAAGAGAATTCGGGTGGGATCTTTGTGACCAGTACGTACATGTAGGAGCAAGGATCCGTGCCAGAGGGTGGCATGGACCATGGTGCTTAAAGGGAGCACCAGGGCTGAGAGGTTTTGTTGCACTGAGAGCTATCATGGGTGTAGTTTGAGTTGTGGTTACACGCTCAGCCTCCTGTGGGAAGAACGGGAATTGTCTTAGTTTGGCAAAGGGGACAGACTTGGAGGGGCTTTTCTCCGTGGCCTCTCCCAGTGCACTGGGGCTATCTGGGAAATGGGATCTCAGATGAGGCTCTCCCTACCTAGTGCTCAGCTTGGCTCTGACATAAACTGGCCCATCTCCTCCCTCACCCTGTTCCTGTGGATAGCTGTGCTCCCTGCCAGCCCTGTGCACATGGAAGCACACCTCCATGGTGAGCCCTCGTGCTCTGCCCTTGCCTGCGCTGCCTCAGCATGAGCTGGAGACTCTCGTGTTCCTGCCTGGCTGCAGCGTGATTCCAGGCAGGGATCATCCTGGCAGTGCCAGATGGTGGGAAGAGGGGGAAAGGAGCTGCAGCTCTGCCTCCTCCTGGTAACACAGCCTGGGGGCTCTGCTGCTGTGGGGCTGGGATGGAGAGCCTGGGATGGGGAGATGGAGCGTGGGCAAGGAGCAGGCTTGAGGCAGGCTAGGTCAGGTTCCCCCACGTCCCCACACGTGCGGCAGTATCCCTGACAGGGGCACAGCATTCGTGGTTAAAAACGGCGTTTCAGGTGCTGGATGTGCGCTGCGCTCTCCAGAAGAGCACCCACGGGTGCGTGTGCCTGCGCCTGGGGCTTTGCTTTCCATTTACAGTGGGTTGTCGTGTTTGTGTGTTTTACTCGGGGTGGTTTGTGCTACAATAAGGAGAGGGAGGGATAGGCAAACGCTGCTCTGTTTGCGTACACTGCTGTCAACAGCGAGGCTGCTGCTTCGCAGGCGCATCCTCTGGGAAGCACGCTGGATTCCAGGCATACAACACCCTTCCCTTCCCACCTTCATCCCAGATCCTTCGGCTGCATTGCCCGAGCCTCTCCTCCATCCCTCTCTGCTGGCACACGGCCCTGGGGCATGTGGCCCACTCCATCCCCCCCGGCATTGCTAACACGTGGCTACGCGAAGGGAAGTGCCAGAGCAGCGGCTCTGCAGCAGTGTTCCGGGGGAGGCAGGCTGTGGTGTGCAGCCGGGGAGGGACACAGCACTGCCTCCCTCTGTCTGTGTCCCTCCAGAGCCTCTGATGCTTTCCCCAACACCTTTCACCTTTGTGAGCCTCCAGAGACGCTGATGAGGAGCTGAGCCTCGAGTGTTACTGCTCACCCGTCGTGTTTCCGCATCTCACAGGTGTAGCACATCCCCTTGCCCTCCTCCCTGAGTCTGGATGGGCTCAGGTTCTATGGCAAGAACATCCTTAAGTCTCTTCTCCCTTGTTTTCTCACCCAGCCCTGAAGTAGACAAAGAAGAGGCCCTTTCTTTTCTCCTCAAGGGACAGTTCCTTCCTATTCATCTCCTCCACAACAGCAGGTAGCCTGGGACATACTGGAGAAGCGCTTGGTCTGAACCCCCCCTTCTGATGCAAGTGGGCATTGTGGATTTTTAACAGGCAGGGGGTTCAGTGAAACCTTTAATACTAGCTCAATTGGCACGACATTCCCAGGCTTTGGAGCTGAGCTCTCCCTCTGTGCCTCGCAGGAAATGAGACCAAGGACAAAAAGGCCACATTCCCTTTGATTGCAAGAACTGCCTTGCTCTGCAGCAGGAGCTGGCCTGGCTGTGCAGGAAGGATTCTGGCTTGGCAGCTGATGCTCGTCCATCCACAGGCTTGTAAAGCAGCTCCTTCAAGCATCGCCCTCTGTGGATGGAGGCATCATCTCCCTGGTTTGTGCAGTGCAGACCTGAAGCAGTGGCTTGGAGCCACACGTGGGGTCCCCCAGCTTGCTGCACTTGAGGAGGGAAGAGCAATGGGAGCTGCTGGCCCTGGCAACGATGGGAATCACTGTGGAATATCCCTGAGAAGGCTCCCCAGCGGGGACCTCAGCTCCTCGCGTGCTGAAGCTTTCCACAGTAACTGGAAGGTTGTGGTTTTCCTTTGCTGTTCCTTTTTTTGGGTAAAGCATAAGTAAACGTGTGTATACCTACAGGTTACCATGGCACTGTAACCTTACCCGATCTGGAAGAGAGGGAGTAACAGGGGAGTAGCTGTGGATCTGTGCATGTCCTCTGTGGAACACGTAGGCAGAAGGAGATGGTGGGACGCGGAGGGGCTGATGGGGTTGGAAGGCAGCAGGAGCAGGACAGCTGAAAGGTAACTCACCCCCATCGCCAGCACTGACTTTTGGCTCCTGTTAGACTGTCCAGATGTGAGTGTGGCCTTCAGAGACACAGGGACTGTAGTGCTGAGGCAGCCTGGAGAGCTGTGCTGTGAGCATGAGGCAGCCCTGCCTGCGTTAACCACTGATGGGCAGTACCAGGAGGCGAGCTCTTTCCCGCATCCTCCAAGTGGTCCCTCTGAAGGAGGGGATACACAAGGTCCTGCTGCACTGTCAGAGGTCCAGGGGTCCTGTCTGCAATTGTCCCCAGTTGAGGGACAGCCCTCGGCACATCCAGAGCCTCCTTCTCATGGGGGAATCACGTTCCTAGTGCCAAGACCCTCAGTCAGCTGCTGTCGGGGTTGGGATGGCTGAGGGGAGGCATGGAAAGACATGGGGGACTCCCAAAGCCCAGGTGGGGAATGGAGGCACCCACCAAGAGCTGTGTGTGTGCAGAAGGTGGAGCAGCGGGGCTGGAGGAGAGCCTGGCTCTCCACCCCTCATCCGGGCGCCGCTTTCCCTCTCCAAGCCCCTTCCCTCTCACTTCCCCTCTGCCTGCTGGGCTGGGGAGCACCTCCGTCCCCTCCCTCCGTGGGTGATGCTTGGAGTGCGGAGGGCAGGAAGCAGTTCCCGAAGGGGCCCGCTCGGAGCCATCCCTGCCTTGCCCGCCCTTCTCCCGCCGCCCCTGCCCAAGTGGAATCAATTGGTACAGACCATTAGCGGCACAGGTCCTCCTCTGGCAGGGGGGAGGGCACTGCTCTGGATACAAAGCAGCCACGCTCCGGCTCCTTCTTCCTCCTCCTCCTCCTCCCTGTTTGCACGTCCCCCCCCCCTCTCCCACTCTCTTCCCCACGCTGCAGACCTGGGAAGCGGAGGTGCCCGGAGCAGGAGGAAGGAGCTCTCCAGCGCTGCTGCTTGGCGAGCGGAACGGGAGGCAGAGGCAGCGCAGGAAGGTCTTGGTGGCTGCCTGGATTGAGAGGAACACGTACCCGAGAGAACAAGGCAGGAAGGAGAGGAGGAGGAGGAGGAGGAGGAGGAGGAGGTGGCTGCGGGGAGCCCGCTCCGGTGGGCGAAGAGCCGCTGTGAATCGTGCCTCTGTTCCCAGGGATTAAAGCATGAATGGGAGCAGCTTCCCAGCCACGATGGAGAGAGGAGGAGGAGGCTCAGGCTGTGGGAATAAGGTAACTCCTGCCTCTTGCAGGCATTGCATGGCTGAGCTGGGCAGGACAGAGCTCCTTTATGCACAGGGTGTGTGTGGATGCGTGCATGCAGCGGGCAGGGGCTGGGAGGAAGCAGGGAAGACTCATTCCTCTCCCCCTCGCCGTGTATTGAGAGGGGTTCCGGGAGCTGCTGGAGATCACTTTACTTCCCCCCCCCCCCCCCCCTTTTTCAGGCTGGGATATGGATAATATACGCTGTGCTCCCAGACCTGCACTCGCTCCGTGGGCTTCCTCCCATGGGGAATACAATGGCCCCGCGCCCTTCCAGCTCTCCAGTGCCTCCGTGCAGGAGGATGAGAGGTGAGAAGCCACAGGGAGAGTTGCTTTTCCCTCCCCTTGGTCATCCTCTGCCTTTTCTTCGCTACAGAAAGGGATGGGTTTAGGAGGAGGGAGAACTGAAATCCCTTTCATTCGTGCCAGTGGTGGCGAGAGCCAACTTTGAGGCTGCTTAAAGGGAAAAGCTTTCTGAGTGCTGTCTTGTGCAGGAATAGGAGATGGCTGGGCAATGCTTTGCCAGCTGAGAGGTGATCTCTGTGTCGTCTTATGCTGTGTGAGTGAAAAACAGTGATTATGGGGGAGGAAGCCCATGGTGACCAATGAAGCCCTCACCAAATGTTGCTTCCCTTTCCCCGGCTGGGCCTCTGTCTGACTCAGTTCTGGGCTCTCTGACCCTGAGAGTCCTGATTCCTCTCCCAGACCAGAAACAAGTTCAGCTCCTACCGGGAGGTGGTTCAGCCCAGATGTTTGGGAAAGCACTGAGGACAGCCTGATGTTGACAGCTGTGGGGCCCAGATCCGGTTAATCCCAGCCAGTGGAGGTCTCGGCTGGGTGTCCCTCTGTCTTGCTGCTGCAATAAGCATTTGTTCTGTGCTGTCCATCCTCCCCTTGCCTTCAGGGGCTTCCTGACGGCTCTTGGCATGAGGTTAGGAAGCATTTGCTTTGGGGTTTAGTGACGCATCACACAAGTACCCACTTGGGTGCACCCAGCGCAGGAAGTCGGGAGCCATCCCTTGGCGTCTCTGCACACTGAAGGAGCCGATGGTCCAGTGCTGGAACTGGGGGAGCCTTTGCAGTGTGCTGGGTGGCTCTGTCCATGCTTGTCTAAACTGCAGGGAACTTGTGTAAATGGGGGGGGGGTGCCCATGGAAATGGAATAAGGGCTGTGGAGCTCCAACACATTCCTTTGTTTCCTCCTTGCTCGTAGCAGGGAATTCTCCTGCTCACCCAGGCTCCTGCTTGCCCTGTCCACGTACTTCTCTGGACACAGCTCTCCAATGCCAATTGCAAGCTTATGGTGGTTGGGATTTGGGGCTCAGCTGACAGAACTGGGATCAGAAAGGTGTGGGAAAATGGAGGCACTTGGGGAAGAGAGGGTGAAAGATGTTGCTGTATGTAGCACCAGCTCAGTGTCAGCTTCAGAGCGCTGGGAATAGAGAAGGTGCTCTGGGGAAGGAATGAGAAGGAGATTTCACCCACGAGGGTTAATTCTGTGGCAGGGAACAAGGCTCTGGAAATGGCCAGAGCCAGCAGGACAGTGGATGCTATTTGAGTGGGAAGGAAGCGGAGCAGTAGTGTCATTCTCCTGCTTCAATATGAAAGACAGAGGAAGAGAAGTGCCTGGATCCATCCAGCAGCCAGGCCTGGATTTGCTCTTCCCTTTCCCGACCTGCATCTTCCCAGTCTTCCCTCTACAGCTGGGCACCTCCCGAGGCAAGAAGAACAGCTTGGCTTTGCCTGGAGCTGGGAGAACCATCCTGAGCTGCCCAAGGAACCTCCCAGTGGGAGCACACGCTGTCCTGAGCTGGCTCCACGTCAGAGCGATGCTTCCCGAGAGGAAAACTGTGTGTGCCCTGCTCATCTCCTCCAGCACCCTCGTGCTGCACCAGTGGAAGCCTTGGGATGAACAGCAGGGCAAGTGTTGCACCTGATGGTTTGGTGTTTCTTGGAGACTTGCCTTTTGCTCTCTCTTGCCCTTGTTCTATTTCTATCAGCTCAAACCCAGCAGGTTTGGAGTCTTCAAAGCAAACCCAGTGGGCAGATGTGAGCCCATGGGCAGACAGGAGATGGTCCTTTCTTGCTTCCCTGTGCGGTTTGCCTTGCAGGGATGAGCAGCGCCTGCTTTCCAGGGGCTCACCAGCAACACCCCTGATTCCTGGGGACACACCAGGCCTCGGGCAGCATCTTTCCCTGTGGCTGATGCCCTCTGTGGCTTTCTCACCCTCCATTGCATGCAGCATCCTGGGAAAGGGAGGGGGGCTGTAGCTCTAGGTCTCATTTGAGGATACGGCTGGAGGTGCACTTGGTGTGGCTCAGACCAACCCAAAGGCAAAGCATCTTCTGGAAGCAGTGACATCTGCAGTGTCTTTTTCACAAGTCCGTGTTCTCTGTATCGTGTTGTCTGCTAAGCTTTGCTCGTGGAGATCCTGAACCAGTTCCCTGCCTTCTCTGGTGGCAGGGGGAGTGATCTTTGCCAAGCACAAGGGCTGAAGAGTGAGGACAGAGTCTCCTTTCCCTCCTGTGAGCCCCAGCTGCTTGCGTGTGGGTTGGCTGGATTCACCTCCAGGAGGTAAGAAGGGCTTTGCTGAGTGGAGACCTCAGGGTGAATGAGTCTTCACACCCTCATCTGGACACATGGACACCCCCAAGAGCCCCAAGTGATACTGCACGTTAGTCCCTGTTGAATATAGCCTCCCACATCCTTTAATGGGGACTCCACAGCTCCTGGGAGCTGAGGCACTGGGGGCTTGAAGGAATCACTGGAACACTTTTCCTGCTGTCTCGCAGTGCTGGTGGCTTTGTCCCACTTTAGTCCTTCCTTCCTGCTCTCTCAGCCTGTACCAGGTCCCACTTCCCACTCCTCTATCCATGCGCACCGCCGGTATCCATGCCTGTAGCAGTGTGTGTCCATCCCCAGTACAGCTGTGTGCAGATGTGCACATACCCTGGGCTGCTCTCTGAGAAGCCATGCCCTGTCCTGCCCAAGCAGCACATGGCTTCAAGCGCTTTGCCAGCTCACAAACCCCTCCTACAGCTATCCTATCCAGCTGATGTGCCTGGCAGCGACAGCAGAATAAAGAGAGGAAGGCTCCAAATCCCCTTCCTGCCTGGATCTGAGCTGTTTTCCTAAAGGTGGAACAAGAGCTCATCTTCTGTGCAAGGCTTCCTGTGCTGGTCTTTAAGAGCAGGTGATGTATTCTCTCTCCAAGGGTGTGCTAATGCATTGGTCACTGCTGGCCCAGCTCCAGCCTCTACACTGCCCTGGAATGCTCCTTATTGTTAGTGCCCGAGATGTGGTTTGATACTGCAGAGTCCTTGGTGCTGGGAACGCTGGAGAGAAGTTAAAGTGGGACTGACCTCAGAAAGGAGCTTAAACCCTGTCTTTGAAACCTCCAGGGAGGGGATTTACATCTTCACATCGTGATTGAGGACTCCCTTGTTCAGCTCGGGGCTGTTGAGAAGCACAGAAGAGAGATGTCCACTGAGCCCCACATTCCTTCCACTGTGCCTGCTGGAGGCTGGATGTCCTCCCTGAAACAGCATCAGCTTGTGCCTGATGGTGCGCTGTGGAGAGCAGAGTTGAGAGCCTCTGCTTCCCTTCCTGCTGGAGTGTACTGAAGACGTGGCTCTCAGTTCAGCAAAGAGAAATGGGCACCTCCAGGGTGCAGCTGAGCTCACGTGAAGGCATTCTCCCAATGGGAATTGGAATTGTCCCTGTTGGCTGCAGGCAGAACCCACCAGCGAGCTCTGCTATGGGGATGCCCAGCCGTGGCACTGCAGGAGGCAGGGGTGTGTGTCTCCTACCCTAATCCCTGCAGATGGGCACTGCGAGGCCAGCGCAGCTCCCATCTGACCTTTGGTGAGTGGGAATTCACCCGGAGGCTGGTGTGCACGGCTGCTCCAGCCTGGTGAGCGCTCGCTCCAGTTTCACCGGTGCCACAGCTCATGGAGAATGAGACACTTCACTTCCTGCCGGGGAAAGGGCACGGGCTTGGCTCAGCTGCCTTCCTCAGTGCATTCCGGAATGCTCCAGCTGTTTCCTGCTCAGGTTCAGCGCCTGAAAGACAAGAGGAGGCTAATCCAGAAGAGCCAGCTTGACTCTGCCTCACTTCCACCCAGCTGGGAAGAGCCAAGGAGCAAAAGGATGGATGGCGAGGCTCCGCTCTGGATTTCATGAATGGATGACTGCAGAGGTGCAAGTGGGGCTTGGAGGGGATTTGGAAGCCTGCTCCAGGATTCGTCTGGCATGCAAAGCATTTCTAATACCTGCAGCATTATCATACCATAATGCCAGTGTGACTCGGGGCCCACTCCAGCTCTCAGTACAGCAAAAGCATCACTCCCCTCCCCATCACTTCCGATAAGGTGCAGCTTTGCACATCCCAGTCTCTTGTCCTGGAGGCACGAAGTGAGGGTGAAGGCGATCCTGTGCTCCGTTGGGAATGAGTGGCTCTGGGTGCATATGTGTGTGGGTGCTGAGCGAGCTGCAGTGTGACAGCGGAGTGGGTGCTGGGGTACCTCCCCCTGGGCTCCTCTATAAATACCACCGTGGTGCTGAAGCGTTCTGGCTCGGCGCCTTAGAGCCCATCCTTTGTTTGTCCATCTGTTTAGCAGCTTCTAAAGCTAAAGAAGAAATGTGTATCCATGGATTTCTCCTGGAGGCCTGGGAGGGCCAGGCCTCTACTTACTGGAGGCTGCTTGGGGCTTCTCAGTGTGCAAATCCATCTGAATCCCATAGCCCGGGGCACGGAGAGGAAACCTGGAGCTGTGCTGAGACACCGACACCCTGCAGTGCATCCGAGTGGGCTTTGTCCAGCTCACGTCTTCCAGGCTCGTGCTGATGCGATTCCAATGGCAGGAATTGGTTCCGTGGGAAGCGCCTTTCTCGTGGTCTGCACTGCTGTGCTCTGCTTGTTGTTGGAACCCATCATTCCCAGTGCTTCCTCGGGTGCAGGAGCCGTCACCCATCCCAGGGCAGCGGTGACACAGCCTGACGGGGCCCTGAACTCCTGTCCCTCACGGTAACAAAGCTGGAGCAGCCTCCGCAGGGATC
The DNA here is from genome assembly GCF_033815535.1 of Pezoporus flaviventris. Classification (NCBI taxonomy): domain Eukaryota; kingdom Metazoa; phylum Chordata; class Aves; order Psittaciformes; family Psittacidae; genus Pezoporus; species Pezoporus flaviventris. The sequence continues at coordinate 60,982 of NW_026892739.1, read as the reverse complement.
AGAGCATGGGAGCAGCTCTGCTCTCTTCCCGCTGAGGCCACGCTGAGAGGGGAGCTGTGATTAATCCCTAGCACGGCAACCCATGCCATGTGTGTGCCGGGGCAATGGGCAGCACCCCGCGAGCTGGGGATGCTTTGAGATGCTGCCTCACGCGATGGCACTGAGAAGCAGCCTTCTGCTTTCCCCTGGCTTTCTAGTGGCACGTTTTGCTTCTGATTTGGGAGAGAGGAGTGGAATGTGGCACAGGCCTGCCAGCCCTGCAGCCTGCATGCTCCCTGCAGCCCTGCGGACATACAGGAACACGGTGTCCTTCCCAGCCTCCTGCAGGAGCTGCAGGGATGCAGTGCCCCAGGAGGGGCCGGCTTTGCCTGGGCGATGTGGGGTTGTATGGACACGCAAAGGTTTAGTCAGGTGGGTTCATCCATTGGGATGAATGGGAGACTGGAGGTGCAGAGTCACTTGTGAAGAGTCTGGTAACAGTGGCACATGACTCTAGCATGCTCCTTTCCAGAGAGCTTGCTGGGATGACCTTCTGCAAGGGTTTGGGAGGAGCTGTCGCTGGGTTTCAGTTAGATGAGCATCATTCCTGGCATGCTTCTTATCAGGAAGTGCTAAAACTGAAGAGTCTGGGTGGAATGTGAGGGATAAGGGTGAGGCCAGGGCAGCTCTACCTGTGTGGGAAGCTGTTGGTGTGCCCAGGGAAGGATGCTGATGGATTTCTATGGGCTAGCCTGGCCGGAGCAGCAGGGTTCAGGCATGGCAGGAGATGGTTAAAAGAGGATGTGGTGTGGTGAGAGTTCAGCTGTGGGGTGGCTCAGGCTTGTACCTTATCGTTATTCTATCAGTTACCAGTGACTTTAGCTCTGAAACACTCCGAGTGCAAGCAGCCAAGAGTATTGAGAAGGGGCCTGGCAGGCATAACTGTGAATAACAGCACTCCAAGATGAATCCCTTGGCAGCAAGGTGGAGCTGTCTGGATGCTGGAGGTGTAGATCCTGTCTCTGCCTCCAGCCTGGCACAGCAGCCTCAGGAAGCAGCACAAACGGCAATAAAAGGTGCCTTTCCATAAATAAAGCCCAAAGGATGGTAGTGGGGGAGCTGCCCATCCCTGCCTTTTGTGGAGGAGTAATTGTCCATGGCACTGTGAGGATGCTGGGGTTATTGTCACCGTTATCAGGTGAAGGAGTGCTGGGCTCAGGCCAGCGCTTCAAGGCCAGGTTGGACACAGGGGCTTGGAGCAAGCTGCTCTAGTGGAAGGTGTCCCTGCCCGTGGCAGGGGCTTGGAACGGGATGGGAAGCAACACATCCAGAGGGACTGAAAGAGGAAATTCTTCTCTTTGATGCCGACGTGACGGAGGGAAGGTGTGCCAGGATGTCCTCCCAGATGTGCTGCACCCCTCGTGTTCACCGCCTGCGTTCTGCATTGGTCAGCAGCGCTGCTTTAGGGCCCCATGTAGCACTGAGCCCCTCTGGAAGCAGGCAGCACTGATTCCCCCCCCCCCCATCCCAGCTCTCCCTCATTATCAGCTGACTCAAAGAGCTCAGTAACTCTTGTTTCTAAAGCTTACTCCTCTGCAGGAATGCCATTTGAAAGACTGACAGCTCCAATCAAACACCCAGGGCTGCTCTGGTGCTTGCAGGTATTTGTTTCATCGCATAAAGGTAAAACCAACCTGGCTAATGGAGTGTTGTACCTTGAGATGCAGCAGGAAGGCACAGATGTGCTCCTGCTCGCTCGAGGAAGCCACTCACATGGCTTGGCGTGTGATGGGGCTGTGCGGGGAGTCTCCTAACCCTGTCCCCTCCTTGGGCAAGGGGGTGGCCTGTCTCTGTGTCCCTGCCACACAAGGTAGGTGACAGGCATAATAAGGCTGCAATTTGTGTGGCTGATTTGAGATGCACTGTAATTACTGCATGATTACAGTATTCTTAGAGCAGCCATTACAAACCCCTCCAGGTTCTCCCCAAGGGCTCGTCTCGCTCCTCACCTTGCAAGTAAAGCACTGCAGGGGAGTCTGTCTGTCCATCAGCGAGCTCGGTGGCACATTCCATATGCCTCTTGCAGGCTGGAGTTCCTGTGTCCATATGACCCAGGATGGAGCTGGGTCCAGGCTTCCATTGGAAGCTGCTGACACTGGTAGAATCAGTCTGTCCCACCCAGAGACAGACCCAGAGCCGCATCCCGCTTCCTTGCAGGGCTGGAATAGCCCTGGGTTTGTTGCGTTGGCACAGGGGGGCATGGCAAAGGAAAGGCACTCGTTTCCTTCCAAATGCCTCCCAGGTGGGAGATGAGTCCATGTTATTCTGACCTGGCAAAGGGTCCTGGCCAGGCAGAGGCCTCGTGTGCACTGTGGAGACAGGAGGTGAGGCAAGCAGGATGAGCGCATCCTGGGGACCCTGCCCAAAGCCAGCAGGAGATCCCTTCCAAATGACCTTCCTGCTTCCGAGGAGCAGGGCTGTGGCTGCACTCAGGGACACCGAGCGCTGAGCAGCGTTTGGATTTGAGGCTCATCTCTTTAAAGAAGCCATCTAGCAGGGAACGGGAGCTGGGGTTTCCCCTGGTGCTCTTGGTTGGGATTTTTTGGCTGACCAAGGAGCTGCATCTTTGCTGGCTCTGTCCTGGGAGAGGAGAGGAAACCGCAGGAGAGAGCTGCTGCGAGTCAGCCCTGCCCCTGCAAGCGCTGCTGCTGGCACAGGAATCCATCCTGCAGCTCCGAGGGATGCTGAGGTGCCGGTGCTGAGCTGCTGGAGGGGTTGCTGCTCAGGCAGCAGCTAACACGGACTCTGCTGAGTGTGGAGCGTGGAGGAGATGCATTGACAACACATTGCATCCCCTGAGCAGCTGCACCATGGCAGTGGATGCTCCCCTCAGCCTGGACATGTGCACCCCATCAGGCAACTCAGCGACAGCAGTATTCCTTCAGTGGCATCTTCAGGGCCTGGTGCTTACGGTGCTCACAGTGTTTGCAGCGCTCAGGGGGAAGCTGGATGCCAGCAGGTTGGTTTTGCTTCCAGCCTTCAAAATCCAACCCTGAAGATCCTGGATTTTGCTCCTGAAAAGAAAGGAATTTATGCTTTCCCAAACTAAAGCCCTTTTTAAGGTGTCAAGGTGCCCGGTGGTGGCTTGCTGCAGTGGAGAGGGCCAGCTGGCTCGCTCACTGCCAGCCTTCTCCTTGCATGCATTGGAATCAGGTTATTAATAACTCTTTTTAAATAGAGCAGGATTTAATTCCTTTCAGGGCTAGGCAAGAACTCAGTGATTCAAAGGGAGTGCTGGAGGCTGCCGAGGCAGGTCTGGGGTATGGGGGTGCTGAGCTCTGCGCCACTGTGTGCCCTGACCCACAGCCAGGCAGCGGGTCTTCCCCCAGCCCCATCTCCACAGCGGGTCAAGAGGCAGCAGCGTGTGGGGTGAGCAGCCTCAGCTCCAGGTCTGGGATCGGGAACACCGTGCGGAGCCAGCAGGGAGAGTCAATGAGGGCTTGTGGCTTGTGGGCACAGCTCCTCGTGGGTGATGGTCCCAGTGCCAGAGGCAGCCCCCAGTGTACCCCACCGCCTGGACTGAGCCACAGGATCCTACACCCCTCATTCAGGCACTGTCAAAGCCTGGGGCTTCTCTCCGTCACTAACAACAGAAGGGAACGATAACAACAGATTGGGGTATTGCAGCTTCTGAGACAGCAGCCTTCTGCCTGCAGGTTGGCAAGGTGAGGCTTGGTCCTTAGTTCCCACTGCCACCCTTACACAGGGGGTATCATGGAAGTCTTCCAACCCTTTGGACAAAGCATATGCAAAGCGTATTATGGAGCTATGGAAACGAGTCCAGTCCTGTTGAAATTGGGTCATCCTTTGTTAATGTCACTTTTTAACATCTATGGAAGGTAGCAGTGAGCAAAATACTCGGTGCAATGGAAACCATAGGGGTGGAAATAGAGACTCTGAGTGGTTCTGACAGCGTGGATGTGGTCTGAGCTGAGCGAAGGTATGACTCAAGGTATCGTGGTGTCACCAGCTTGAGGAGGCTTGATGGAGAAGGAGCTACTTGCTGGAGCACTCACTCAGCATTCAAGCTTAAAGAAAGTCAAACAGCTTCTCATGGGTGTCATCAGCATTTCCCTGGAGAAAACAACTCCCATTTGTCTTTCCCTTTGGAAGTGGGCTGTAAATCCAACAGCTTTCCGTCGTGATGGGGATGCTTTCTAAAACCCATGTGTGAAGGGCAGCCGTTGATGAAGAAGCATGGAGTGCTCGGAATGCTTTCTCAGCCAAGACCTGTCACCCACAGCTCGCCTGGCTGGGGAGGGAGCCTGGAGCAAGCATTGCCAACCCGGAATGACAACCAGAGCATCCCCTGAGAGCATCACGTCTCCTGTCCTGTCCCTAGCTCGGGCATGGGGGGAAGATGAATCTGCAGAAAAGGAAGCTCCTGATGTGTGTTAAAACATGGCTGAAGCTCTGAAGCTCCAGGGTTTCTGTTTCCCGAACTGGTGGGTGTCTCATTCTCATTCTGGATATGCATTTTATTCACACACACAACTAATCCTGTTTGGAATCCTGTTAAGTTCTTGTTCTTCTTCGTATCCTGTGGCAGTAAGTTCCAGAAGCTAATTGTGCTGGTGTTGAGCTCCCTTGATCCACTTTGCTCACGCTTGCTGTAAATGGTAAGTGTTGCTCTGAGAAGATGGGCTCATGTTATTTCTTCTTGTGAGCTAATCTGTGGGTTTGATCCCATTTGTTCTTGACTTGCAATTCCAGCTTTGGGATGTGCAAATCAGCTCCGGTGCAAGGCTGGTCGCGGTGATGTGCAACCCTCTGGGGGGGGGGGGCTCAGAGAATCCCAGCCTGGGTTGGGTTGGAAAGGACCTTAAAGCTCATCCAGTTCCATGGGCAGGGAAACCTTCCACTGGAGCAGCTTGCTCCCTGTGTCCAACCTGGCCTTGAACACTGCCAGGGATGGGGCAGCCACAGCTCCTCTGGGCACCCTGTGCCAGCGCCTCAGCACCCTCACAGGGAAGAAGCCCTGGAAGAACAAGCAATTCCATGTGCTCATTACTCAGCTCCATGTTCTGCTTAATAACTAAACAGCAATTAGCTCTGCAGCTTTGCTACTACACTGATAACAGCCCCCATTAAAGTTATGGGGTTGTTGGCATTAATGGCTTATGGAGTAACTAGTGAGCAAGAGTTATCACCGCCTTTCTTCTTAGCCTGTGCTTTACAGACCTTTGCTGCCAAACACCAGCATCTCTGACAGAGGCTTTGTGACAGTGCCCGTGTCCCCAGTGTCTGCCGGGCTGGAGATGCACTTTATCCTGGTCAGGGGCCATTGTCCAGCAGGGATCAGACCTGTTCCCATCCCCAGGGTGAGAGGAACCCTGTGTTTGGGTTCAGGGACACTTTGCTCAGGGGGAAAAGCTATCGGTGAGAACATGCTTTGTATCCTGACGTGTTCATTTGCTTTGTAAAGCTTTTGTTGCAGGATCTGCCACGGTGTGTGCTATTTCCTGGCTGGTTGTAATGCAAGGAAGTGTTTGACTGTGTTTGTTTGGGGGGGTTCTCTGTGTTTTTCTTACATCTAGGCATCTAGTCAACTCTGGTGACATCTATCTACTTATCTATCTATTTATCATCTATCTATCTATCTATCTATCTATCTATCTATCTATCTATCTATCCATCCATCCATCCATCCATCCATCCATCCATCCATCCATCCATCCACACAAACTCAACCCAAGCAAGTCTTTAGGTGAACATGTTCTAAATCACTCCTGTTCCATGGGGGGAAAACCAAGGAGTAATGACACTCACCAGCCCCACAGGACGGAAGAAGGGATAACTACAACCGGCTTGCAGGTGGAATCCGTGTTTCCTACAGCAAGGGCCAGCACTGAGGCAAATTCACTCCATTTTGAAGACGAACCTTCGGTGTTTGACAACCCAGCCGGCTCCCAACGCGTGGCTCCAGGGTTTATTACAGCTGCGTTACCAGATGAACGCCCTTTCCCTACTGTCATGCCTTGACACCATTGCCCTCTGCCGGAGAATGGGGAATCTCTGCCACCGTGTGCCACAGCCCTCCTGCTTCCAGCCTGTTGGAAGAGATCCCGGCTCCAGCCATCCCAAACGCCTTTGGGTTAGAAGTGTTTTAACCCCAAATCACTCAAAAGCTGGGGATTTGTGTCTTTTGCCTAAAACAAAAGGAAGTATTCTTTCCGTTACTTCCTGTTTCACTTTGTTCCCCCTTTTCCCTGCAGAGGAGGAGGTAGCAGGAGCCTCACACGGACAATCTGAACAAAGGCAGGTTTGGGTTTAAAGCTATGCACTGGGAAAAGGAGAGTTGTACGTGATGGGGAAGGGATGGAGCGAATACCTGGAGGAGGAGCATCGTCTTTCCCATTCTAATTCTTGGCAAGCCTCCCTTGGGCCATAAAGAGCAGCAAAAAGCATCATTTAGTTGGGCACCAGGGGCTTTGGGGCTCTGCTGCAGAGCAAGCCCTCATTGTCTGACCGTGAAGCTGCGACTGCTGTCACCAGCAGGGTACAACCATGGGATCCTGGCTGATGCTGTTCACAGCAGCAAATGGATTTCACCCCTTAGCACGTGCTGGTGAGGCAGGAGCGTGGCTTTGGAACAGTGGGAGCTGGCCTCACGCTGGAAATACTTTGGATCCAGGTTTGCTGCTGCTGCCCATGGGAGTTCTCCCCATGTCCTTCAGTCAGGCTTCTCGGGGTCGTGCAGGCACTCAGATCACTCCAGGGATTAACAGCGAGCAAACGGCTTTGCTGCAGAGCAGCGGATCCCACACACAGAAGGCGCTGGCTGTGTCCTCACGTTCTCCCTAGCCATGGAATCATAGGATCAACCAGGATGTAAACCATTCCCTTGGTCCTTGGGAGCAGAGACCAGCCCCCTCCTGGCTCCATCCTCCTGACAGGCAGTTGTAGAGAGCAACAAGGTCCCCTCAATGTCTCTCTCCCAGTGAGGGGCGCAGACAAGCACCATCTGCTGTTGGGATCCCTACTGTGTCCCTTTGGGCATGCGGAGTGTGCTGTGTGCAGGGAAGGAACATCAGGAACAGTCGCTGTGTGCGGGTACCTCATTCACCCCTACAGCCCGTGGTTTGGTGCTGCAAAGGGAGCTCAGCCAGCCCCAGAAGGACACGGAGAGGAAAAGCTCCATCCTAGGAAGCCCAGGCTCAGCCTTGTCCTGTGGGAGGATGCTGGCTTGGCAGGAGGCAGGGAAAAGGCATCTTTAAGGTATGAGCGCTGTGCTGGGAGGAAGCTGCCCTTGACAAAGGGCCATTTGCTGCATGCCAGCCACTGTGGCAGCTTGCCAGAGCTCTGCATTGACTCTGAGCAGCTCTTTTTGCTTGTCCTTTCCTCCCAGCCCCTCTAAGTGCCCGAGGCCTTCCCTGGATGCATTTGCAGCTAGCTAAGGTGGGCAGGCTTGTCAAAGCCACCCCTTCCAGCTCTGCCCTATAGGGATGCCCAAGGGATGCACAATAGGATTCCCAGTGTCCTCTGTCGGGGCGCTGACAGCAACTGCAGGGACAGCAAGGATGAGGCCGGATGCTCTTTCCTGAGGGCACTGTGTGCTTTGGCAGCGTGGGGCCAGCGGGATGTCTCTGGCTCACAGAGCTGGAGAAGGGATGCAGCAGCAGGCTGGGATGCGCTGGAATAACTCCTCTTCTTCCTCCCTGGCTGCTTTCTCCAGTCCTGACCATAAATAGGGACAAATCCGCATTGCTGAGAGATGCTTCCCTGAAAGTGGCTGCACCGAGCAGCTCCTTGAGCTGTGAAAGCTGTTCCCTGCTGCTTCCCTGTTCTTCCCTGCAGGAAACCTGCCTCTCTGTAGAACCAGGTGTGTCTGGGGGCTTCTTGCTGCTGGAGACCCTACCAGGGTGGGTGCATGGGAGGTGGATGGGTCCCCAGCTCCATAGATGATCCCTGGCACAGGTTTCTCTATGGCAGGTAGCAGGTTCCCCTTGTTTTCCCTGGTAAGTTAACCCCTCTGTGACTGAAGTGCTGATCTGGTTGTGTCCAGCAACTTGAATCCCACTCCGAAAGGACAAGCCATGGCTTGTTGGAGCCGCTTCACTTCAGGTCTTCCGCTGGGCTCAGTGTCAGAGGCTGACTCTATAGTCAAGGCACAGCCAAGGAAACCCACATCTAGCCAAATCAGGGATTTGAGCCTGCATCTCTCCAGCACTCTTCTAGCATCTCTCTGCAGCCCTTTTAGCAGCAGGTTAATGCCTTGCCCCGCATGGGAGCAGTGGTACTAAAGTGGTACCCATGTTTGCAGAGTGTCCATCGCGTGTATCCCTAAGTGATGTACTTTGCTTGCCGAGACACTTGGATAAAACACAGTCTGCTTAAATGTTGTATGTGCTTACACTGAATCAGCCTGAGCCATCGTGGCAGCTTAATATGCTCCAGTTGCAACACCCCTGAGATGGAAGAAATGAGCCATTGGAAGCCTGAGCTGCCTCAGAGATGCCAGTGGGATGGTCTGAGCTGAGGGGAAGATGGTGATGGGCAAAACACAGGGTCACCAGTTCACTGGAGCTGTATTCCCAAGGGAGCAGGCACAGGCAGCCCAAGTGCTCTGCCTGGCCTAGGGAGGGGGTCTGGTGGGTCCCAGGATCATTATGGTCCCTGCTTCCTCCCAGGGCATGGGCCTGGCACGTGGTGGTGTGAGGCTTGGCTGGCTGGGGGATGAAGGGTCCTCTTCTGCTGGGCATGGTCAAGCAGTGATGCAGCACCGAGCAGCTTCTGCTTGAGGAGGTGGATGTGAAGGGAAGCAAGGCTCTGAGCACGCTGGAGGGCTGGGACACGCTGCTGCTGCTGCTGCTGCTGCTGCTCAGTGCCCAGCTTTGATTTGCTCTTCCTGAGGAGGGCTGCGAGCCCTGTGCAGCAGCTCCACAGTGCTCTTCTCTGCCTCCTCACCTCTGTGCTGTGTTGCAGGTTTCATTCCACGTGAGTCCCTGAGGCTCCTGCTGCCAGCTCCAGCTCTGCGCTGCAGAAGTGCCCTCCTGCTCCGGGTGTCAGCAGCCGAGGCCCCTCCAAACCTGCTTCTGCAATGGGTGGGTTGTAAGCACTGGTAAGACCCACGAGTCGTGTCGCCGCTGCTGCTCTCTCCTTCTCGCGTTCGCTCTCTTGTGTCCTTGTTCCTTCCTGCCCATTTATTTCTATTCTCCATGTGCTCTGCTGTTCTGTCTCTGGGGTTCTCACTGTCAGGTAATGAGGAGCTGTGGGTCCAGTCAGTCTTGGAGATGCCGAAGAGACGAGACATCCTGGCTATCGTGCTGATAGTTCTGCCCTGGACACTACTAATCACCGTCTGGCACCAGAGCACCATTGCTCCACTGCTTGCAGTGCACAAGGGTGAGAGAACTCAAACCAGCCCATGCCCGGTCTGTGCATCCCTCCCTCGTCTTCACCTCCTCCCTCATTTCATTTCCCCATGGCAGCCATGCTCATCTCAGCTCCCAGTCCATGCTCATGCAGAAGCCTCCCCACCTGTGCTGTAGGAGCAGCCCAGTGCTCACAGAGGTTCTTCACACACATCAAACTCCAAGCCATGGGGTGTGCTTACTGCACTTGGAGAGCAATCTGTGGCCTATATCCAGGGTTCTGAAGGAAGATGCTTTTCTTTGCTCTGGTTGGATGATGGTCCGCAGCAGAGGAGTCCCTTCCTGCTGTCTCTGCGCACAAGTCAGTTGAGCAGGAAAGCTGCAGAAGCAAGAGAGCAGAGGAAACAAAGCTGCCACTTGAGACAGCTCTGGGAGACGGGAGGCAAAGAGCATCCGTAAGTGTCCTCAGGAAAGCAGCCAGCTGGTGCTCCTGCACTTGAAGAAGGCAAGAGGCAGCCTCTCACCTGAGTGTCTGTGCAGTTCCAACGCTATGAGAGCATCAGCTCCCACGCTACCTGTCACACAAAGCATTAAACAGAGCCCTGGCCCAAATCAGATTGATGCAGGAAGTTCTGAGGGATCCCCTCTGGCCAGAAGGTCCTAGTTTTTACCCTGCTCTTGGCACAGCAGCAGTACCTATAGGCTGTGAGAGCTCTTGCAGGCTTCATTCTTGACTCTGCCCTTCTGCTGCAGGTCATTATGGGGAGGCTTGTGTGAGGGGAAGAAAGCCACTTCATTTCCCCTCTCTGGTCCTTTTCTATGGAGGATTCTTTCCCCTTTTCAATGTCATGTTTGCACCCATCCTCCAAAGATGCTTCTTCCTTGGCTGAACACTTGGAATTGTCAGTTCAGTCTGCTGATGCGCTTTGCCTCGTACCAGCATGTGCAGGCACCTCATCCCTGTCCATTCCCTCCATCAGCGCCATGGAGTTGGGGGCCTTCATTCAGTTCAAGGCTGCTATCAAAGTCAGTGATGCTGGAAGGGTAACATGCTATGACCCTGCTGGGTCACATCTAATGTCTGGCCTCTTCTTTCTCATCTGGTGGTCGCTCGGTTTGCAAACCCAAGTAGGATGTGCCCACTAGAGAGCAGCTGCCTCAGACACTGAATGGAAGTGTCCCTTCACCTCTGCAGCTCCTGACTGCAGACTGTGGTGTTCCTGCTTGCTCTGCAGTGGTACACCCTGGGAAAGCAACAGGGGCAGGACCTTTTCTTCCCTTTAGCTGAATAAGAAGGGTTTTGTTTGCAAGGAATGGTTTGGATCATTGTATCCTATGTACATGCTGTCTATTGTTCACTCTGCTCTGCTGAGTGTGATGCTCAGAGACTGGGAGGGCCTTCCTGAGGGTCTCTGCAGGACAATGCCTGCACTTGCAGGCTTTGATTCCCCTCTCCATCTCTGGATTCAAAGTGTGTCTTTCCCTGCTTCCGCATGCCCCATCCCAGGCCTGTCAGTGCTGCAGAGTCGCACAAGGTGATGCTGCTGGGAGATCTTCACTGCCTTGCTATTACCACCAGTTAGCTCCCTGCCTCCCAGTCCAGGTGTTCTGGTGTCCTGTCCCACTGAACGTGGTGCCCAGAGCACTGGATCCCTTTGGGAATGACACCTCATCCATCCCCGTTGCTGTTTTCTTTACCTAGATCTGAGTGCTGTACAACAAAAGCCTGTCTCCTCTGTAGCTTTGCCTGGAAACGTTGGACCGGGTGGTCCTCGAGGTCACTTCCAGCCTGGTACTCTGATTCTGGGTGCTTGTGGAAGTTGCTCTGAGCACTCAGGCCTTGCTTGGTGCTGCTTTTCTAACAGCAGAACCCTCTTTCCTCCTGTATGTTTGTCCCTGATGCCTTTATTTATTTGTGTATTGATGGAAGCCTCCATCCGAGCTTGTTTCCCATCCTCTGCACCCAGGAGGGTGACCTGCTATTAGCAACCAGCCTGCAGGCTCAGCCGGGTTGGGGGGGGGGGATGCTGGAGGACTGAGTCCATGCAGCTCTTTCTTCTCTCTCGTACCCTTGCTCAGATGATGGTGGTGACTCCCAGCGTGATCTCGCTGCAGGCTTGGACTCCAAGGAATACTGCCTGTCGGAGCGGGACATAGTGGAGGTGGTGAGGACAGAGTATGTTTACACCCGCCCGCCCCCGTGGTCAGACACCCTCCCCACCATCCACGTCGTCACCCCCACCTACAGCCGGCCCGTGCAGAAGGCAGAGCTGACCCGCCTGGCCAACACCCTCCTGCACGTCCCCAACCTGCACTGGATCCTGGTGGAGGACTCCCAGCGCCGCACGCCCCTCATCACCCGCCTGCTGCGGGACACGGGGCTCAACTACACCCACCTCAACGTGGAGACCCCGCGCAACTACAAGCTGCGGGGGGACATGCGGGACCCCCGCATCCCCCGCGGGACCATGCAGAGGAACCTCGCCCTGAGGTGGCTCAGGGAGACCTTCAACAAGAACAGCAGCCAGCCCGGCATCGTGTACTTCGCCGACGACGACAACACCTACAGCCTGGAGCTCTTTGAGGAGGTAAGACCCTGCTGGGCTCACCTGCAGCCTGGGACGTGGCGGGTAAAGGATGCTGTGTATTGAGCCGAGGGGATGCTGTGTGCGTCCTCTCCTGAGCTCTTGGACCACGGTCGTCCTGTGGGAAGTGATGGGAGCCCCGGTGCCATGAAATCGGGTAGGTTTTACTGTAAAGAAAGCTAAGGAGGAGCTGCCTTCCCCTGCGGGGAGTATTGGAGGAGTGGAACATCACAACACATACATCCACCCTCCTTCCATGCACCACCCTGGAGCAGATTCCCAGCTGGTTCCTGGGCTGATGTTACCCACTTTTCTCCTCCACCATCCCTCTGTATTGCACTTGCCTGCCTGTGAGTTGGTGTTTGTTCTTGTCTGAGGAGCTCCTGGGGTTTCTCCTCCCTGCTTGCTCTTTGCACATCCTTGCTCTCATCCCACAGTGCCCACTGGTTGAATCCTGGAGCCGTCAGGAGCACGGTGCCTGCTCTGCACTGAAAGGCACCAGTGCCCTTTCAGCGCTATGCTTGCGTGGCGTCATGCAGGACATCTTCCCCAATGGCTCTGCCTTGCTGCACACACCTGGAGCACGGGTTTGGGCTTGGTCCTTCTCCCGGGGAGGTGGAGCCCTTCACACTGCCTTGGAAAGGGCTGTGTTGCAGCAAGGGAGGAGAACGGGGGACTGCTTCCTTCCCCAGCAGCTGCTAAGCTCCATAGCAGGGAGCTGCTGTTTGTTTGCTCCACACCTGCCTCCTTTCCCTCCCCTGGTGCCTTTCACTTTAGCTTCGATAGCCGCAGGAATATGCAGCTTTTAAAGCTGGAAACAAATCCAGATGAATGCCTTTCTTCCACGGTCCCCTTTGAGCCTGGCTCTGGCAGCATCTCGGGACAGACACCACACGTGAATAAAGCAGGAAGGGTTCCTCCATTCCCCTGCGGGCTCTGCTTGCAGAGGTTTGTCTCCCATGCGGAGCTGCAGTTTAAGGTCACACGGAGCTGCTGGAACGTGCTGTGAAATGCAGAAGACACGCACCAGCGTCCCCCGTGGGCAGGGGCTGCTCTTAGCCTGTCTATAACGCGGGAGGGCAAGCGCCAGAGCTCCTCTGGTCTTGTTTGCTGCCATTGGCAGTGATGAGATTAGCTCTGGGAGATCCCTGAGCTGAGAGGCTGGGCTGAGAGCAGGCTGGAGGCTGAGCCTGCCAGCAGAGAGGGCCTGGGTGAGGGGGCAGCCTGGCATTCAGAGCATCTGCCCTGGCAAGTGCAGGCATCTCGAGTGGCCCCTCGTGGCTCCTGTCTGTGCCTGTTGACTCTGCAGGGCGGGGAGGCATCCAGCACCATTCCAATGCAGGTAGGAGCAGGTACAAAGCCCTATCCTGCAGGCTGGGAGCTTCTGGAGAGGCTCAGCTGGCCCTGAGGTGTGGGCTGCAGCTGCAGTGCCTCACTCTAGAGATGCTTTGAGTCTTGCTCTGCATCACGGGCTGAGACTGCAGCTCAGACTCCTTAGCTATCACCCTGCTTCCTCCATATGCCACTCCTGCTTCCCTCCTATGTGCCCTGTGCTGTCCGTGCGGGGCAATGATGCCCCACAGCTCTAAAGCCTTTGGACAAAACCCCACTCTTCAGTCTGTTACGTTTATTATTGGCAGCTCAGGGGTTAGTGCTCAGCATCACGGCCAGGGCTTGGAGCAAGCTGCTCTGGTGGGAGGTGTCCACGGTTGGAACTGGATGAGCTTTAAGCCACCCCAACCCATTCCATGGTTCTATGCTCGTTTCAGCTCCATTCCTATGGTGCCACTTTGCTTCTGCAGCTCCCGGTGCTCATCCTCGTACCGGTGAGCGTCGAGCTCCGCGGCTCGGGAGCACAGCCCAGGTTCTTGTCTCTCGAGGCGGTGCCGAGCGGGATGCGTGCTCCCTGCGGGGTGCTGGCAGCCCCTGCAGCTCACCCATCTGTGCCCCTGCAGATGCGCAGCACCAGGAAGGTGTCGGTGTGGCCGGTGGCCTTTGTTGGAGGGCTGCGCTACGAGTCGCCCCGCGTGAACGCCGCCGGCAAGGTCTATGGCTGGAAGACGGTGTTTGACCCGCACCGCCCCTTCGCTATAGACATGGCCGGCTTCGCTGTGAACCTCAGGCTCATCCTCCACAGACCTCAGGCGTACTTCAAGCTGCGGGGAGTCAAGGGGGGCTACCAGGAGAGCAGCCTGCTCCGGGAGCTCGTCACCCTCAACGACCTGGAGCCCAAAGCTGCCAACTGCACCAAGGTACGGTCTGCTCCTCACCCCAGCGCACAAAGCCTCGTCGGCCCCATCCTTCCATCACTTGGCTCCCCCCTCCCCTTTCATGTAGGTGGGTGTGAATGGCAGGCGTGGAGGGTTCTCTTGGCCTTGCCTTGACGTGCTTGGGGACCAGCAGCGCTGCTCTGCAATGCCGTCCCCTGTAAAGCTGTCATTTACACCCGAGGAGCTCGGATGCTGCAGCCCTCTCTGCCTGCACTCGACATGGAGCTCTCTGCTGCAGCTGCAGTAGCTCGAATCAGGCTGCTGCAACCTTTTCTTCTCTCGTGGTCCGGTGTGTTCCGTCTCTAACACCCATCCCAAGGCACAAAGCGCAGCTCAAGATTAGTTTGAGCTCATTTAATAGCAGTGGCCTCGATTCGCTTGACACGGAAGAAAAGCAAGAGTTACAGGAGAAGTGAGCTGTGTTTGTTACACCAGTGGGTGTGCTCTGGGGGAAGAGGATCTCCACAATGCTGAAGAGAGCCTTAGAGATGCAGGAACTCGGGTTAGCACAAGCTGGGAGGAAGCTGAGCTGTCACTGCAGCTTGGTGTCTCTTTTCCTTCATGCTGTATAGTCCCCATCTCAAACAAGAGCCACTGCAACCCCTCCAGGTCAACTTGCCTGTCGGCTTTCTCATTTCCTGTTAGAAGGCAACGTCTGCCATGGATGAACAGGCTTGTGGGGAGCAATAAAACAGGGCTTTGGACCAGCTCCAGGCAGCAGCCGGTCTCTATTGCCCCAGTTGGTGAGATCTGAGCCCTGCACAGGAGGTGATGGCTCGTGCCAGAGGCCCAACAGGTTCTTGGGGTGCTCCTGTTTAACTGAGGGGTTTTCAAAGGGCTTTGTTCATCCTTTAGAAGCAGAACATGCCCTTGTTTCCTCCCGAAGAGCAGGGACTGGGTATGGGATTGCACATCCCTGGATTAACCGTGCAGAGCATTGTCATAGCAACAAGGGGAAACCCCGGCAAGGCAGCAAACATCAGCGAGAGCAGGTGAAGGGAAGCAGGAAGCTGTAAGTGAAGGGATGGGGCTGCTCCCAGCAATCCAGGTTCTGGGAGCAAAGCAATGAGTGTAATTGAGTCCGGTGACGGGAGAGGGTTCCATGAGCTTCCATGCAGCAGAACGGCACAGCTGCCTGAGGCTGCTTACCTGTAACCCTCCTCTTCAGTTTATATGGATTCCAGCTCTCATCCACAGAGGGTCATCCCTAAACAGTCTTCCAGTGCCTAAAGGGCCTACAGGAAACCTGGAGAGGGGCTTCAATCCGAACCATGTCGTGATTCTATATTGCGTTTTGCTGCTAAGACCGTAGGGATGCTTTAGCAGAAGCTTCAGTTCTGGTTTAAGCTGGAGAGGGGCTTTAAGCGACGCATTGTACATGGTACAGATAGCGGCAGTGCGAGGCCAGCACACCAAGAGACGTGTACGGGGTTTTGGGGTGATCTGGCAGACAAATGCTTGCTGGGTTCTGGAAGGGCCACGTGCACGTGGAAGGTGGGGAGCGTTCTGCACCTACCTCCTGCATCCAGGGCTTCCCTGCAGCGATGGATGATCAGGATGCACTGAAAAACTCCCTTTACTGTTTCCACACTGGCCAAGGGTGTAGTAACAGGAGGAAGGAGCTGGCTCTGTGGGGAGCACACGTGCTTATGAGGGAGCTGCCTTACATCACTGCGAGGGATGCTGAGCCTCTTGGTTGCTGGCTCCCTGGAAGGAGCAGGTTAATGTCCCAAGGCAGCACGCTGTGAGATGCGCTGCTCCGGGGCTCTGGAGGCACCAGGGCAGGCGGTGAAACCGCACCATTGATGGAAGGCGCAGGAAGAGTTGTTAGCGCAGGCAATGACTTCTGTTGCTTCCTCAGATCCTGGTCTGGCACACGAGGACAGAGAAGCCGGTGCTGGTGAATGAGGGGAAGAAAGGATTCACAGATCCCAACGTGGAAATCTGACTGCGTGGCTGAACGGAGACCAACGGGAGGTGAGAGCTCTCGGATCTGGACCCTAACGGGAGGAGAACGCCAGGCAGTGACTCTTCTAAACGTGCTTTTTCAGTGCCATTTCTCACATTCTGACCTTCCCCTTGTGCAGAACGTCCTGAGACAAGTAGAGAATCTCTATTTGATCTTCAAGACAAGCTGCTGAAGGGGGGAGAAAACCAGGGCAGGAGAGCTTAGGCACAGGTTACTTGCTTAAATAACCAAACCTCTGCCCAAACAACAAGGTTGCCTTATGAACTGTACTAATAGAGCCAAAGCACAAGGGCGCAGGATGTGCACTTAGGCTGCAGTTGGTTTGCTGAAGTGGAGGATGGACTGTTCACTCCTATCCATATCCAAACCATATTGCTGCATTTCATGATTATAGGGAAAAATAAATGCACAGCTCCCTTTAACTGGAGTGCACCACCAGGACTGAGGGGAGAGGGAGCTGCTGCTTGTTCTCTTGTTCTCTGGAATACAGGGAAGTAAGCACAGCAAAGGGAAGGGTCCCCGTGCTCAGCAGCAAAGGGAAGGGTCCCCGTGCTCAGCAGCAAAGGGAAGGGTCCCTGTGCTCAGCAGCAAAGGGAAGGGTCCATGGGCTCAGCAGCAAAGGGAAGGGTCCCTGTGCTCAGCAGCAAAGGGAAGGGTCCATGGGCTCAGCAGCAAAGGGAAGGGTCCATGGGCTCAGCAGCAAAGGGAAGGGTCCATGTGCTCAGCAGCAAAGGGAAGGGTCCATGGGCTCAGCAGCAAAGGGAAGGGTCCATGGGCTCAGCAGCAAAGGGAAGGGTCCCAGGCTCAGCAGCAAAGGGAAGGGTCCATGGGCTCAGCAGCAAAGGGAAGGGTCCCGGGCTCAGCAGCAAAGGGAAGGGTCCATGTGCTCAGCATCAGTGTGTTTACCCCAGCAGTGAGCTCTCAGACAGCCCATGCCCTCAGGCTGAGCGGCTGGAGCCCTGCCTGCTGCACTGGCCCTCTTGGCAGCCCACTGGCAGGCCAGCAGAGGAGAGCACATCAGCTGCACTATATATAGCAGCTTTGCAGAGAGGCCACAGCTCTCCGGCGCTGTCACAACTCCTTGTCACCAGCACCCAGTTGCCTAGCAGCAGTACTCCGGATCCGAGATGGGGTTTGGGCTAGCTCCAAGGGGTGGCAGCTGACTGCAGCGAGGCAGGAGGGTGATATACATGCTGCTTGTGTCTCTGTTGCAGATCTCTTCATGCACAGCCTGCAAAGCTCCTCTCTACAGCATCCAAGCAGCCAGACGCGCAGTAGCCAAGACCTCTGCTGACTTCCAGGAGTTCTTAGTGTACTGCAAACAAGCACCACTGCATCCATGAACTGCCCAGGTTCCCCTGCCCTTCCTCCTGGACTCTGAGAACAACCAGACACTGGAGGTGGAGAAAAAGCACAGAAAACACAGGACTGCCATCGTCTTTGGTACCAGAGCAACTGCCTTGCGAGAGGAGATGCTCGGTTCGGGAGCAGTGGATGCAGGGCAGGAGGCACTGAGGCCGTGGCACCGTTGCGATGGTGGGTTAGACCGAAGGGGCTGTTCCACAGGACCTGAAGGCGAGGGTGAGGATGGCCACAGGAGCATGCTGGCCCCTGGTGACTTGTTTCTGAGACACGTGTACCTTGTGGCTGTGCGTGCCTAAGAGCTCCCTGCTCGTGGAGGGGACAGCCGCCTTCTGAGATGGCACCTTAGCCCTTCCTTCGAAACCTACTTCAATCAGTGTTCATTACAAGACAGGAAGGGTTTGAGGGAGGCTGAAAAGCAAGGCAGGTTAGAACAGGCCCAAGAAATATCTCTGTTCTCTTTGTATTCCCTCTCCTTTCCCTTCATTAGTTTCACGGTTTGGGGGGCACTGATGTACCTCTGTGTTCATAGAATGGTTTGGGTTGGAAGGGACCTTAAAGCTCATCCAGTCCCAACCCCTGCCACGGGCAGGGACACCTTCCACTGGAGCAGCTTGCTCCAAGCCCCTGTGTCCAACCTGGCCTTGAACACTGCCAGGGATGGGGCAGCCACAGCTTCTCTGGGCACCCTGTGCCAGCGCCTCAGCACCCTCATTGTTAAAGAAATTCTTCCTTTTATCTCGTCTAAATCTCCCCTCTCATTTTACACCATTCCCCTTGGCCTGTCCCTACAGGCCCTTGTCCCAAGCCCCTCTCCAGGTTTCCTGCAGCCCCTTTAGGCACTGGAGCTGCTCTCAGGTCTCCCCTTCAGGAGCCTTCTCTTGTCCAGGCTGCCCCAGCCCAGCTCTCTCAGCCTGGCTCCAGAGCAGAGCTGCTCCAGCCCTCGCAGCATCCCCATGGCCTCCTCTGGGCTCATCCAACAGCTCCAGGTCCCTCTTGTGCTGCTGCCCCAGAGCTGGATCAGGGCTGCAAGGGGGGGGGTCTCAGAGCACAGCAGAGGGGCAGGATCCCCTCCCTGAGCTGCTGCTCATGCTCCAGGGTCATTCCTGGATGGATTTATGGTTACAGCATGTGGTTCGCTGTTCATCCATGCTAAAGCAGTTGGGAGTGGGTTTTAACCAGAGTGGTGTGGCCATACACTATAATCCCTGATCCAGTCTCAAATCCTGGTTCACGTGAGCGTTGGGTGTGGGATTCTCTTCCCCAAAGCCTAATTTCCACCCTTAAAAAATGTTAACTGCTTAAAATGAGGGATTTAATGATAAAAGCTGATTTTAGTGCATACCGGGATGTATGCTTCAGCCCCAGCCCCTTGCTCAGAGCCGGGCCCCACTACTGCAGAGCTGCTGGAGCAGTTCCAGAGGTAACCTGTGATAGAGCAGCACCCTTGTAAAGGGATCCTGTGCTTAGTGCTCTTCAGCGCCTGGCTCGAGGTAGGTTGATAAACTATCCCTGTAAAACGTGAGTCACCTCTAGTGTGTTCTGAACATCAGAGGACCCGAGATGGCACTGATGGAAGCGTGGTCTCTGATGAAACTGTGTTCTGCTCCTCAGTGAGACACAGGACTGAGCACTGCAGAGGAACCTGGGTGCTGCTACCTTGGGTAGCTCTGTTTGAGATAGACTGACACCCTTGCTGAGGAACACTTGAGGTACACCACCTCCCTCCTCCCCATTAACAACCCCCAGAACTTACCTCCCCCTTCCTGCTGTATTTAAACCTTTGATCAACCCTTCCCACCGTTGTCCCAATTCCTTCAAAAAGGTCTGAAGCACAATTTTACCTTTGAATTGAGGGGAAAAGTAACCCTGCAGACGTGGTGTATCTCCTCAGATCTCAAACAATCTATTTTTGGTAAGTTATTTTCTCCCACTGTGTATCCATCCCTTGGGAAGAGTGGCATTCCCCAGCTCCCACTCCCGAAGCCTTACAGAAATGCTCCTTTAGGTGCACTGGCTGAAGAGCTACTTGGCTAGAGAGCTGCTGGCTGCTCTATGGGAATTGGGGGGTGTTCTATTAAAGCAGATTGACTCCAAGTTCACTTCAGTCTGCAAAGCCTAGAGTGCAAAGAGACACTTAAAGGACCGCAGCAAGTGTTCGTGCCACTGGAATCGTTTCCAAGTGCTGCGTCCTCTCCCGGCTGTATGTTTGGTTTCACTCCTCTTAACCCCAATCCCTGCCGAGTTGCAACCTTCCCTCCTTGGAAGGGAATCGCTTCCAGAGGCAGGGAAAGGCTCGAGTCCTGAACACATCCATACGTGCTCCATCCTCCTCCAAGCTGGTGCCACCAGCCTGGACCCTTCCAACGTGCGGAGAGGGCAGCAGCGGTGCCGGGGCGCAGAGCTGTGTGCTGGGTGGGAGCAGGGTGGATGCAGGGTGTTCCAGCTGCGCTGTCCTCACTTTGAAACAAACTCTATTGACATTTGTTAATAAAACAATGGTTTCTAAGAGCCAGCAGACCCTGAACTGCTTCCCTCATAGCCCGGCCCCTCTGCTCACTGGGATACGAAGCAGGGGCTGAGCGGCTTCTCGGAGATTCCCAGCTGGAATTTGATCTAAAGAGGTGGCAGCTGCTCAGTGACTGCTGGGCAGGGGGGTTAAACCCAACAGCTCACGATTCCCTACATCCTGGGTTTCTCTTTGAGGGACAAAAAGGACACAGGACCCAAGACGCCAAGCTTTCAGAGCGGGTTTAACTGGGAAGAACAGATGTGCTCTCCCCCTTGCAATCCCTTCTATCCCAACCCAAACCTGATCCCTGCTCCTTTTACAAGGGGGGATTTCACCTTCAGGTGCTTCCCAGCGGGAGCAGAGAGGAGGGATGACTGAAAACGAACCGGTCCTTTCTCCTCCTTGCGAGTTCTCATTCCTGCCTGAAACACACTGATGTGTTCGACAGGGGACGACACACAGGTCACTTCTTCAAACCCTTTTTAATCCTTTTTGAGAGAGACACAAACCTCCAGAGTAAAACTGAGTGGGAAAACAGCTTGAATTAAAGCCATCTGACGACAGCCTGGCTTCCAACGAGTGAACAAGGAAACGGCCTCTTTGCAGAGTGAGTTGCTGAGTTCTCCACACCTCGTTCCTCCCATGTTCACCAACTATTTTCTCACTATCTAATGATAGAAACGAGGAGGCCAATAACAACACATCTTGCAAGTCACTGGGGAGCTGGGCTCAGCTTTCAGTTCGGGTG
The DNA here is from genome assembly GCF_033815535.1 of Pezoporus flaviventris. Classification (NCBI taxonomy): domain Eukaryota; kingdom Metazoa; phylum Chordata; class Aves; order Psittaciformes; family Psittacidae; genus Pezoporus; species Pezoporus flaviventris. The sequence continues at coordinate 40,183 of NW_026892739.1, read as the reverse complement.
GTTTCAGTTCTTTCTCTCTCCTTCTCCTGCCTCTAGCACTTTGACTCTCCCACATTCAGGCTGTCCATAGCATCATGCGCAGCCACCCAAGCTGTGGGTCCTCAGTAGTCCAGGGAGATGAGCTTCCACATCCATCTATGAAACAACAGACCCACCTTCAGGGCCCATTCTCTCTTCTGAACTTACTGCCAAAGCGTAAATCCTTTACCTGGGTCGAGTGGGATTTAACATGCCCAAGTGCCTGGACCATCACATCCCAGCCATGCAACCAGGAATGTTCAAGGTGAACCAAACATGGGGAAGAAGCTTTCATCAGTCCACATACTGGGTCCTTCCTAAATAAGGAATGTCCACAGACTGTATGATCCTTCCTGCAGTGCGCTCCTCAAAAATGACAATCTGCAGAAGAAAGGGACACAAAACCATTGCTCACACGAGGTTACTGTCAGCAGTTTGAGGAGGAAAAGGCACACCATCCCAGTAGGGGAAGGCAGCAGCACTTAGAGCTCTGAGCAGTGACTGGGATTCTTCAGCACCACACGCTGCTGAACATGAACCAAATCAGGTTTGCCTTGATTTGGAACGTGATGGCTTCGAAGTCGAGCTGCCATCCCCATCATGTCTCACCGGCTGTCAGAGCCACAATCCCTCATCTCCCAGACCTTAGGAGAGAGCAGCCTCCTTCCTCTGTGCCGCACTGCTTTGCAGCTGGGACACAGGCAATCAATACATGATCTATGTCCAGCTCTTTGGGACCTGGCTCGGGGCAGGATCTTGCATCGAGCAAGCAAAGGGGAAGCTCTCACCTCATTGCTCCCTTTCCGCAGCCAGGGACCAGGAAGGTAGAGTGTTTCCTGAGGGCCGATCTTCCAGTAGCGGCCCAGGTTCTGCCCGTTGACAAACACAACTCCCTTTTCCCAGCCCTAGAACCAGGAGAACACCGGGTTACGGAGGCAGCTGTACTGCCTGCCTGGCATTCCCACTGGGAATTCGGTCTGCTTCACACTCGCCTTCTTCCAGGCCACTTCCCGCAGGTTTTCTGCTTGCTCTCCCTGAAGCCAGGAACGTTTAAGCCCCATTGAACAGGAGTTATCCCTAAAGCACTAATGAAAAGGATAAAGCTTCCAAAGCTTGTACAGGAAAACCTCATCCTTTTGACAGACACATCGTGATTTCTTCCCAGGCACAGAACCTATTTCCCACCTATTTCCCCAGGTGACAGAAATCCTGCACTGACAGCAAAGCATAACTGGAAAAGGGAGCACTACAATAATGATTGGCATCAACCCTGGCTTGAAGGGAATGAAATCAGAGAAGGAAGCTGAACGATAGCTGGAGTTCTCTGCAAGAGCAGCAATAAGCCACAGAAGGAAGATGTGAGCGAATGCTAACTCTCACGTCTACAAAGAAGTGCCTCTTTCCATGCCCCATTGAGGAGGTAGGGTTAAAACCAGTGCCTCCTTCCTTTGGTGTGCTCTGCAACTAGAGAGTAGCAAGCAGAAAACACTGTCAATAGAGGAGCAGCTCTGCAGGCTCAGCATCGCCCGTGTTCTCCCAGCAGGACCACTACAGACTACACAGAGCCCAGACCACGCAGCTTCCAAACCTCTTGATCCAGAAAACACAAAGGACTTGCCTGTAGCTTCAGGAACGTGTCCTGGGGCTGATGCTCGATCCACAGCCTTCCACGGAAGAAAGCTGGACCCACAAAGTAATCCGGGACGGCGCTCCAGCCCGTCACACGCTGCAAGCTGGCAGAGAAGGAGCAAACACAGCACGGAGCTGTTACAGCAGGGCTGCCACTGCTTTGCGTGCCTGCAGTGTCAAGCAGTTGCTTTCTAGAGGGAGGGGGGCCCTCATGCTGCAAAGGGATGGAGTGGTCATCTGCAGATAGCCAAGGCAAGCACCAAGGGGGTCTTTGTTATCCTGTGCTTGCCACATCACCAACAGCCCCACTCCTGGTACAAAGGAAAAGGCTCTATGGGGCTATCACCGTCTCTAACACTACTGAAGTGCCCGTCCTCCTTCAGATACCGCGGTGCAAGCCGCAATGGAGGTGGCTGGCATGTGCTAGAGGAAAACCTGCAGAGCTGACAGGATTCAAACCACACATTCCTGCCCGCGTTCCAGGTGAGGAACACAGACACGTCCATGGGAACCTGCGGTAACTGGGGGCAATCTGGCACCATTTCTTACCTGTGGCAACAGTTTGGGGGCAGGGGGCAAACAGAAGAGGAACAGAGGAGTGTGGGGGTCCCACGTGTTCCTTCTGACCCTTAGGAGGTGCAGCTCTTGGAATCAGGGAAGCCGCTGATCCAGTGCAGTTGAATAACTGGGGAGCACTCAAGCTAAAAGCCTTTCACACCCTCCCACCCACTGAAGTGGTTCTCCGCTGTGTTCTGCTGCTCCTGGGCACTTGCCAGTGCTGACCAACCTTGCTTTAGCCTGGGTATGGCAGCTCACTTGCAGCCCAAGCTTATGGCAGTCACCCCGTCAATACCCTTCCAGTAGCCCCCCCAGCACCTCCTAAGATCAGCCTCAGAAATGCCCAGATCCCTTTGAAAAGCCATTTCATGGCCTCCATTCTCCTTCCTACACACACCACAGGAGCTGTGAGATCCCGGGGGATGCACACTGTGTTCCTTTCTGGAATGAACAAGCTGCAAACAGGCTCTCAGGATGGTGGCCAGAGTCCATAGGGTGTCTGTTGCCTTAAACATTTGCTAAGGTCTTTTCTATAAGAGGCTCCTTGACTTCCCCCTGCTTGTTAATGTACTATCAGTAGTAGAGTTAATCCATCTCTTGTGAGCTTGAATTACTAAGTCATCTCCAACAGGGAATCACAGAAACAACCAGGTTGGAAAAGACCTTTCAGATCCTCAGCCCAGCTCCTGGGTGTGCTGGGACCCATCCCTTTGGGGGAGCCACGCTCTTACCTGCCTGATCGAACCCTGCTCTGAAGGAAGCCTTTAAATCCTCCACAGTGGGAATACACTTCACCCCTAAATCACAGCACAGACAAAGCATCCCCTGCTTTACCTTGTGCTGCCTGCCATATGGAACTGCTATGGAGCAGATTTTGCCCTGTTGGTAAAAGTTGGTTTCAAACGAGGAAGGAAAGAGTTTTCAATGCCACAAACCTCTTCATGAAGGCAGGTTTCATCTCCAAGCTGTACATCTTGAAGTTCCTCAAGGGGGTATTATTCAAGAAGACATCACCAATTAAGCCTGCAAGAGCAATGGGGGTGATGAAGAGCTAAGAACAGCTAAAGCTAAGAGATCTTCCTATTGGAACGTGAGGAACAGCGGGAGATGGAAAGCAGCCATGTTCTGCAATGGAATTACGAGTCCATGTGGTCCCACTGCTCATCCAGATTGAGTAGGGAACATCACTGGGCTTTGGCCTCCCCACTCTCTCCTTTGCTTCTACCCACCAAGCCATTAAGCACTGCTGAAGCAGAAGGCACAGCTGGCACAGGCAGCAGCCAGGGTGCATTGCTGGGTTTAGCTGACCAGCTATAAAGCAGCCAATGGGCTGCTTCTCTAACAGGCACAGCACAAGGTGCCAGGGGCTTGAGCATCCACTGCTGCTCATCCACGGATCTCAGGGCACCTGAAGAAGCCATTTGCACTCTCTTGTTACATAAAGTTATCCTCTACGTAGCAGGCAAAGCTGGGTCCTAATCCAGCCTCCTACTTACAGGAGTGCCTTTGAGACTGTCACAGAGGCTTTGTGCACCTCTTCTGCAGTAAAGCTGAGTACAGCCACGTGCCCAAGCCCACTGGTCTGTTTCGTGCAGGTTTTGCACCTAACTCCCCACTAAAATGGAATCCTGGGGGCTTGACCTCGTGCAGCTCCACAGCTGGGTCAGACCTGAACGTTTTAGTACGCTCAATTTGCTCCTCCTGGAATTGGGTGAGCTTTTAACTGCTGTGATCCTCCAGCATCAAACTCAGTTCTGCAGGGCTTATACTCAGAGAACTATGTAGGACAGTGGGAGAACAAAGAACTTCACTTACCTTTTCTCTGCTCATTGAGTGCCAGGCCATAATTGACACGACCACGGTTCTCTACCAAGAGTCTCAACTGCCTGAATCCCTGTAAGAAAGATAAGGAAGAGCATCAGCTGGACCAGTGCTCAGCATGTGCTGTATCAGCCCCAGTGCCTGGCTAATAGAGGCCAGTGGAGGTGTTGAATAGAGGGAAGGTGGCACCAATACCTTTGGCAGTTGCATTTTGCCTGTTGAAAGCTCTGGATCATGGGGCAGGTTTGTACCTTCTACCTACTACAAGCAGTGATGCCCCTGAGCAACTCTCAGCCTTTTCGTAAGAGCTGGGTTTTTCTTGCTGTTAAAAGCTGAAGCATCATTTTGGTATCATCCACAGAGCCAGAAACGGAGTCTGACACAGTACAGCTCATGTCAGACACCTCTCCATCAAGTCAAAAGAACAACTCCTGTATCCGACCCACTCACCCAGGAGCCATGCACGGCTCTGTTGACATGCTTCAATCAATGCACTGGTCTTACTGCCAACTTCTGCCAGGGTAAGATTGCTCTCAGAGCAAAAAAGAGACATCCCCCCTCATTTTATTTAAGTCCTAAAATGTGCAAAAGCCCCCAAACCCCCTTAAAAGCTGCTTTGTGCTAAGGAAGGTGAAGCCTACACGGTTGCAGCTGTAGAATGTGTGGCAAAGACAACAGTGACTTGAATCTTCTCCATGGAGATGTATTCAAACCCCACTCCTCAAGCACAAACCCTCACTTGGCAGTGAAACCACCCTGTATTTCACTGGTGAAACAGTGTCTCATTGGGGTATAACAACCATTCCCTGTGTCAGGCTACTGTTAAAGGGATTCAGTGGGAGGTGCCTCCTGCAGAGCTATTCCTCTTTAGCAGTCGTGGTCCTGTTATCCCCATCCTACTGTGAGCAGTCTCCAAGCAGTTACCTGTCCTTCAGGAAGGGAGAGCTCCACTATGTTGTAGTCCAGCTCACCAACATACATGGTGTTAACAAACACCTGCAGAGCAGAGCACAAGAGAGGAGAGCAACCTCTCATCAGTTATACAGTCATAGCTGCATGAAGCTGTAGCTGGGGAGGAAATTGCCTCTACTAGAACTCGGTGCCACTGACTGAGTGGAAGTGGGGGAGGAAAACCACAGCATCCCTCAGAACAGCCAATATTCTGCTGTGTAAAGACAGAAGCTCCATCAGACCGGAACCTCAACCTGATTCACACATGGTGAGGGTTGGGGCTTAGCTGAGAACTTCCCATTTCCCTTCGTGGCTGACCCATTTCCTGCCTGCCAAGTCCAAAGCATTTACACCTGACTGAGGCTGGTCCATCTGCTCCTTACCTGTGCTCGGTCACGGACGTGGTTCCTTGAGTGGAGGTGGCCACCACCGAATATGACAGTCTCATAGAGCACGTACCCATAGGCCTGCCCGCTGCTCTCATTCAGCTGCAGATTCTCCATGTTAATGGGAAACTCTGACTTAATGGGCTGCAAAGGAGAAAGGGATGGAAGGGCAGAAATGGGCTCTCAGCACTGACAGCCCACCCAGAGGCAGCTCATTTCAGATAGGTGTTCCACATCTACCCTGTAAACCTCCTGTTCCACCCAATACCCCTGACTCTCCGAAAGCCACAGTCAGGAAGGTGCCAGAAAAGGGAGCCAAGGACTTGCAAAACCAGAATTCCAAGATAAGGGAAGTGGCAGTAAAAGAGGCGAGATAAAAGATTTGCCTCCTTCAAAGGCCCTTGATAAAACCCTACCTGACTTTATCCTCCTGGGGTAACAAGCACTAATTGCCCTTCCCACCTAAGGAGTGATGCCTTTCAGCATGCAGATTGGTAGCGCTACCTGTAGAAGAGATGGTATCACATCCCAGAGAGAGATGTACTGATGCAGCAGGATTGCACCGTATGATGCCTTGCTTTCAATCACAGGAGGGAGAGGAAGAGGCTGGCCTGAGATACAAAAAGAAAGATAAAGATGGATGGACTCTTTGAGATACCAAAGGCCAGCACAGATTTAAAGCCTCCTTTGGTTCTCCCACCCATCTTTAGCACAAGAACCAACCAGAGCCACTGGGCTCCAGCTAAAGAAGCTGAAACCTGAACACTGGAGGCAGGACAGTGACTTGGGGCTGGATCTCTCCTTACCAATGATCATGCTGAAGAGCTGCCGGAGCTTGAAGAATTTGGATGTATAATCTCCAGCCTCTGTCAGCACAGCATCGTAATCTAAAAGAGCAACACAGGGGTGGTTTGGAGCACACAGCAGCTCTGGGACAGCACTATCAACACGAGGCAAAGTTGTCATCTGTGACTTCTATTCCCAATTCAGAATGAGGGGGTTCTCCACACCCTGGAATGGGTCTGGAAATAGGAAACACTACTGCAACCCCCCTTGTATACAGGTACTTGCTTCTGAGCTCTCTTCCAACTCATCTCTCCACGACAAAGTGGACGTAGTGATCACTTCTCAATGCTTCTGTCAAGTGTAACCAGCCCACAGGGGAGCCTGAGCTGCATTCTGTAGGTGCATGGGCAAGGCCATGGGAGAAAACTCACCATAACTGGTGACATCTGACTTGTATTCATCAGCCTCCAACGCACCGTTCATGAAGCCAAAGTTGGTGCCTCCGTGAAACATGTAGAGATTGATGGATGCTCCCAGTTTGAGGATGCTGGCTACAGTATTCACCATCTCTGTAAAGGAAGGGCAGTGCCAGGTAGGCCACAGAGCAAGAAGCTAGGCTAAAACTCCTCCAGACACAAACATTCTGGTCCTTGTCAGTCAGTATCACTGCAGGGATTTGGATTGGGATATGGATTTTGCCCTCAGGAAGAGCAGCACATCTATTGACGTACCAGGACACGTTAATACATTCAAATACAGCTCTCCTATAGGTGAAAAAGGGGAAAGCTCATGTCCTTGAACAGGAATTCTGCTTTTAAGCAGAGGGGTTGGAAGCACTACTCAGCCTCCTCTACTCAACCACTAATGGCCCAATTACAACTGCAGGAGGGTGAGACAGTCATGACAATAGCATTACACAGCTTTCCCAGCCTCTACAGCACCTGTGTTAGACACCCAGGGGGGGTCTGGAGGTTTGGCTGGGCTGGGTGTGCTCAGCACCAGTTTTCCTTCCTAATGAGCTCAGGAGGTGACCCTGAGGGTTTCAATCACTGGGCTGCACTTTTAAACCCCCCTAGAGCAGCACTGACACTGACACTGAGAGCACAGAACCCCAGAGGAAAACCTGCATCACCACAGCTGCCGTTTACTGACACGACCCAAGGAAAGCCACAGCCCAGCAACGTGAGCCACTCGCTGCGGGGCTCTTCATCTCCAAAGCCTCCCACAAAGCAAAGGCTGCAAACTGCTGCGGGCCCTACAGGAGCAGGATATAGTGCTCACCGTCCGCATCAAAGACATAGTGAGGGCCCCCCCAGTTATCGAACCATCCCGTCCAATACTCCATCACCATCTTGGGCTGATCTCTCTGTAGCGAAACAAAACCAAGGAGTTAAACTGGAGACTTGGCTCTTCTAGAGAAGCATCGGTCAAAGGCAGTTTGGCAACGTGCTTTCTTCTCCAGGGCACCCGAGAGCTGTGAACAAGACGCTGTGGGGCTGCAGCGCCCAAGCAAAGCAGAGAAGACCTCTTCTAGGCACAAAGCAAAACCCACAGCGCTCAACCAGGCGCCACCAAACACTTCTGGATCCTGTTGTGTGGTAGAGCCAGAGCAAAAGCACAAACCAATCGTCACTGCTTTGCTCCTGGAAATACCCATTTAGGAATGACAGCTTCCCAGTGCCAGCCCCGAGCGTGCAGGTGCGCTGCATGAATGCCTGCCAAGGTACAACAGCAGCGCTGAGCAGCTTAATGCCTTTTTAATGCTGCACATGGCCCTGGCAGCAAGGAATTAGCCTTTGCAGGAATTAGGTCTTCATTAAAAGGCTCTGCAATTGCAGACACAGAGCAATTGCTTCCTATGTGTCACAGCCTGCCTTAGCTCCTCGGGAATTCCAGCCAGCCCCATCCCACTTGCCAGGAGCTCAGCCTGGCTGGCACTCCCTCCTCATGGCACTTATCCCTAGCAGAGGGAATTCTGCCCTTTGTTTGACAGGGGCTTTATCTGGTGCCACGTGGAACGGCCACGTTAAGTGGCATTAAAGAAACTCATGTTTCAGTAGGAGGAAACAACTGCAGGTGCCTGTAGGGATCTAACTGTTCCAGGCTCAGAGCAGCTCTTGGGAATGTCTCATCAATCCTTCCCTACCAAACTCATCCAAGGAGGAGTTTTATCACTCTCTGGAATAAAAGCCCTTAAAAAGGAGAAGGTAGCAACTACAAGAGCTCCATTTCCAGAGCTGCCCTTCCAAATCAAGCTCAACACAGCACTCCTGCACCTTACCTGCACCGAGTCCAGATGTTTCAGCAGCCCAGGTTCCAGCTTCTGGAAGTTAACAGTGGCCAGTGCTATTGGGGAGAAGGAAAAGGGTTTATTCCTTTAACCACCTGCAAAATGCCTGAGGGACCATTGGGAATCCAGCATGAGCTCAGGGGCAAGCGGAGCATCATCTAAACCATCATTACAGCTTCCTCAGAAGCTGCCCATCGAAGCCTTCACTGGGTATGCAGAATCAAACTGGACAGCAGCACACAGTGGAATACCTGCAGCCATCTCTGTGGCTCTCCTGTTCACAGGTACCAGAAGGAGAGCACCAGAGTAGGTCCCAGGGTGTCACAAGCTTTAGTTAGAGGCTGTAAAGCGCTTGGAGGTCCTCAGATAAAAAGCACCACATAAAGGCAAACCGGTTAGTCTGGATGCACACTGAGCTTCCAGGAGTCAGGAATCAACCCCTGCTACCTTAGGGCTTGTCAGGCCTGCGGGGTGGGTGAGAGAAACCACAGCACCAGTGAAGCAGATAGAAATTGGGAAGCTTAATCTGTGCTTCTGCCCTGTGCAGCACGAGGGGACCAGCAGCTCCTTGGTGTGTGCTGCAGCGTAGCCAGGGTCACTGCATGAGCTTCAAGCACTGGAGCAGGACAACCTCTCTCCAGGAGCCCACGCATTAGAAGACATTGATCTGGTATTAAGGGCCGAGCCCCTGGTACGTGGCTGGATTTAGCATCCCTTGGCAATCCCGCAGGTGAACATGCTCTGTTCTGCTTTCCACGCAGATCAGCAGCACACCATTGGGAATTGCGCAGAGAACCAGTCCCCAAAGCCATCCCCATCCATTCCCCAGCTGGCAGCTCTCACATACACACAGCTTTCCACCAAGAGTTTCCTCTGCAGAGCACCAGACTGCTCCTGGCGTGAAGGGCAGAACTCAGTACACCAGTGATGAACTGGATCAGCAAAATCACGTCCAGTTTCAGCTCCAGAGCACAGCCTTCTCTATTTGCCTACCCATTTCTACAGCGGGTTTTGTTCTCTCCCCTGTAGTGCTTCCATAATCTCCTTGCTGCTCCACTGCTCTGAGCCCTAGTTATTCCACACATCTGATTACTTGACACGTTGACTCTAATGAGCAGATTGTTATGACATCCAAGAGGCAAATTGGTATCCAAGAGCGCTCAGCATGCAACACGCTGCAAAAGGCAACTAAAAACACGAGCTCCGAGGCAGGCAACGTTCCCACAGGAGATGGGGAGGGCTAAACAGGGACTTCCACAGCAGAGCCAAGGGGGAGAGCGACTCTGTGTGGTGATGGCTGAAGACTGCTGCACGCCACCAGAATACACGTGAGAGGATGCAGTGCTGGGGTAGGGCCATGGGCTGAATTTGTCCCTCTCTTATTACGGTCATAGAACCATGGGATTATTCGGCTTGGAAAGGACCTTAAAGCTCATCCAGCTCCAAGCCCCTGCCAAGGGCAGGGACACCTTCCTCTAGAGCAGGCTGCTCCAAGCCCCATCCAACCTGGACATAGAAACCCTGTCATAAGAACAAGAGGAGGAAAAACAGGAGGGAAATGCCTTTAATCATCCTCCTGCATGGGATTAGCAAAGGATGCCCTCCTTCACCTACCTACCAGAGGCTGTAAGCCCAGAGCAAGCTGGCTGAGCAGAGAGGGCTACCCCAACCCACTAACCTTACAGGATGCTGTATCTCTGAAGCAAGGTTTTGATGGGCTTTTTCCTTCTCTTTGTTTATTGCAAAGTGGGTATCTTCTTCTTAAGTTATTACTATTAATAATGGCTGAGGTACTTGTTTAGTATCTATTGAAATGAAGCAATAAGAAGTAGTATTTCCAGCCTTGTAATCTGATTAACACAGCTAATGGGTGCAGCTTAGTGAATGGAGCATACTGCTCTCACCCAAAGGCTATGTTTCATCAGCTGCCCCTGGCAAAGAACAGCCTTACCCTGCTCTCCTCCAAGCACACACCTGCTCTGAGCACATACCTCCTTCCACTAAGCCATAGGACAGCCCATTCTTGTTGTCCGAGGTCATTAACATTTCCACAATCCCTCTGTTTAGCAGGGCCTAAAGGAGAAAGAGGAGAAGCAACTGCGTTAACAGCCCGAGTTCAATGCTGGTCAGGGTATTAAAGCATTCGAGCACATCATCAGCACCTCTGGGGATAGCTTGAGACTGGGAGTGTCTTGGTAAGAAACACTATTCCCGTGACATCTCCCATTGCTCCTAACGCTTAAAGTCAGCTGCCAAACCTTGTTCTGTCTTAGCAAGCTGGATTGCAAGGGTGATGCATCAGACTCCAGGGTTTCCTCTCCTTCTGAGAGCAGCTAAATAAAGAGCATCACTGCTTTCCACCGAGAGAGGGCTTCAGGGGGAAGCAGCTCACCCTCCCTGAATGGGAGCTGATGTGCCAGTGAGCGCATCACGGACTGCTCAGGTACCGGTGCTCTTCACCAGTCAAGGCAATGCATTTCCAAGTTCTTCTCTGTATGAAACAGGACCCTAAGGCTTTAAAATGCCCGTGCACACAGAAGGCTCTTCCCATCAGGCCTGCTCTCTTCTGGGCGTTTTCTTTACAGAGCAGTGGCTCGTGTTTGCAGGAGAGATGGGGAAACCCCAAATTCACCCCTCTTTTCACTGGACCCGCAGGGAAGTCACTCCCTCAGCCTCGAGCAGCTCGGAGAACAAACCTGCAGTGCCCTCACTCCGAATTCCTACCTCTGAAGTGGCGACAAAGGCATTCATCAGATAAAGCAACCCGCACCACGTGCAGCCACCGGCTCGTGTGTGCTGCGCGACCAGAGAAACCGCTGCAGACAGCACCAGCCTGCACAAAGAGAAGACTGGAGCATTCCGCACAGGGAATTCCTTAGGGAATTCCAGCACAAAGCTTAGAGACAAGCTGGGACAACCTGCCTTGTTTATCGACCTGGAATTACTTATTGATACCCCACTGGATGCTGGGAGCTGATAGAATCCAGCTACCGAGGGACTGGAGTTTCTAACACAGCTTCTTGTGTATCCACGTGAAGTTTCTTTGCCTGTCTCTTGAATGGAAGTGTGAAATGGAGAACCAGCAGAGAGCTGCACACATGGGAATGGCTTAGGGCATTCCAGGGCACAGCAGAGAAACCAGGAATAGAAACAGACCCAGGCGAGTGCTCAGCTAATCCCAGCTCCTGCTCCGCGCGGGGAGGGAGCTGCCAGGACACGGCACTGCACCCACACAGGGGAGGTTAGCACAGGGCTTCCAGGTGCTCCATGAGGTTGGGAAGGTTTAATGGGCATATTCCTTCCAGGAGGATTGCAACGTGTGTTCTAGCTGCAGATGTGAATCAACCGAGTTTAAAACCCAAACCAGGACACAGACCAGGAGCTCCGCCTCACGTTAGATCCCACTCCAACCGAAAAGGATGCCCTGCAGATCCTGCTTTCCCACATTTCCACCTTCAACCACCCCAATGCACTTCCTCGGATGCACGCCGCACACAGCACCAGAGGATGATGAAACAGCACTGCAAAAACACACCCACAGCAGGCCCGGCAAGGGGATCTGTTCTGGCAGGTCTGGGAAGCATCACACGCTCTTCCAGGACTGAGAGATGGAAAAGCACCGAGGCAACACGCTGCTCAGGCACAACAGAGCCCCTGCGCCCCATCCATGCAGGCCTCTGCAAGCCAGTTGCTTATATACTTGCCACTGGTGTGACTGGTGAGAGGAAGCTGATCTGTTATCAGTGCAGACTGGCCATTAACTCCTTCACATGTTACTGTGTACTCCCTATGGAACCTTCTAAGCGATGCTGAATCACTCCACGGGATGGAGATAGTGCAGGCGCTGCTCTAAGCAGGTTAAGACTCCTGCCACACCATTGATTCACTGCAAGAGCCTCTCTATACCTTAAGCAAGAGGACAACCAGAGCCAGAGGGAACCTGAAGGTGAAGTTGGGGCACGCGGAGGGTTTCAGAAGGCAGAAGCACAGGGAACATCCAGTTCACAGCAATGCACACCCCTGTAACAGCACTTGAAGCACTGTGAAGTGTCTGCCTTGCAGCTGTGCTGGGGGCAAACAAAGAGGACAGGCTTATGTTGGATGATCGCTAAGGTTCCTTCCAACCCTAACCCTGCCTCTGTGCGTTAGATCCACTGGGATAACCTGGCCCCCGTGGGCACTGGCCAACTCTCCATCACTCAGCTCAGAGGCAGGGGCCAGGGCACGGATTAGTCTCTGCTTGCCAAGGGGAAGGGAGGCACTTGGCAGATGACCTGCCCGGAGCTGAGCTCCAGATCACACACGTTCAGGTGCGTGCCACTGGCTTGTTCACAGCCACGCAAGTCAGAGGCAAAGAGAAACCTTCCCCTAATGCTAAGAGAAGCCAACCAGGACCAGAAGGAGACAGCTTCTTCAAGGCTAGCTATCTACTCCAGATGCTCCCCCATTTCCCTATCAGCCTCTTCTCGGGGAGACACGAGTCCTGAGAGGCTCATATGCCATCTCTTCCACTCCAGGAGGAAAGACAGAAGGGGAAAGCAGCGGGATGATGCACTGATGCTTCCAAGGGTTTCTGAAGCCCAGCTCCCATACGGAAGGTGTTTAGGAGAGATTCACCCCAGAAACAAGTGCCCGTGCCAACGTTACCGTTTTAACATAGGCCATGTAGTTTGGGTCTTTGGCATAGGAGCCATACTCGTTCTCCACTTGCACTGCAATGATGGGACCTCCTTTCTTGTACTGTTGGGAACGAGAGGGAGAAGTCGGTCAGCAGGGAACTGAGCAGATGGACAGGAGCCTCGGGGGCACAGGGAAGATGCAGGAGTCTCGGATGGACTCAGCTCCACCCTCCCAACGTCTGTGTACAACCAAACCTCTGGATCTGGAGAGCTGACAGAGACAACCCTGGTACTGCTTCAGCCTGCTGCCATCACACACAGTCCCTGCTTGTGGACAGGGAGGGTAATGGGCTGGACTTGCCTGAAGAGGGACCACAAGAGGCATCAGACGGTCGAAATAAGCATCCACGGCTTCCGTGAAGCCCTTGTATGTTGTCCTCAGCTGCATCTCTGGGTCCTGCAGGAGCCAGCTACGAGAAAGGCAGCAAACAGAATCCATCAGAGTCTCCTGGCCACTCAAGGAATGGGCAACTTGGCTAAGGCCACAGTGCAGGTATGGACACCCGAGTCGGGGGGGGCCCATCACCCCTTCCAGTGAGGCCAGGCTGCAATTGCCAACTTCTCCCCCTCCTTTTGGCCTGCAGTTTGGGCCTAAGCTCATTTCATACCTTTCCCAAGAGGATTTCAAGGGCTAAACTTACCACTCGCAAGGTTACCCTGGAACATCCTGCATCCCCTAGGGCACAGACCCCAACCATCACCCAAACAACGCCTCCAGGCATTGTTCCCGTGGTTTCTACTGCTCATTTCCAAGACTTAGTTTGTTGGTTGGGTCTTAACAGAGGAAAGAGCAATTGGCTTCAGAGCAGACCAGTGCCACGCTGTAACGCTTCGAGCTTGCACCTTCCTTGTCTCTGCATAAGGAGGCATTAACTAATAGCGCTGCCAGAGGTCTGGAATACTCAGCTCCTGCACTCTGCGAGCAGCTCACTGGGCTTACAAAATCACTGCTCTTTATCTGTGAAACGAGAACAGCACTGCTGCTCTTTATCAGTCTTTTATCTGAGTGATAAAGATGCACAGGGCAATACAGGCACTTCCCCGTCACGCAGAGCCAACCGCTGCCTCTGGGCACACAAGCCATCCCCACACACCTTCCATTCCACCTCGAGCCCTCTGATGCCAAAGGCATCTTGAGAAACGAAGACTCCAAGCAGCAATCCCCACTGCAGTGTCTCCACTAAGGTTCACACTCCCTGACGGTGAGGAAAACAACCGGTTCCACTGGGATCCAGTATCCAGGCGAGCCTCAATGCTCACGTCTTCAAGTCAGCTCTCCAAGCACACAGCAGGAGGGTGGCACGTTAGGGGTCAGCCAACCCTTCCCCATCTCTGAAGGGGGCTCAGCCGTGTGCCCAAGGGCTTTTCCACCCCCCCAAGGGAAGCAGCACACACTTACCTGGGCAGACCCCCAAGGTCCCACTCGGAGCAGATGTAAGGGCCAGGACGCAGAAGCACCCACAAGCCGTTCTTAGCTGCCAGCGAAAGGAAGGCCCTGGGGATGCAGAGAGCTTCATCAGTGCCTGCCTGCACCAGTCACCGTGTGGCACAGCACAGCAACTGCCTGCTGAGGCTGGGACTGGGACGACAGCTCCAAGGAGCTCCAGAAGGAATGAGAGCCTCCGTTGCCTGATCAAGGCACGGGCTGGAAACGACCTCCTCACCCACAACCAGCAGAGCCAAGCGGGTCTGGAGCGGAGCTGGAAGAGGCACCACGTACCCGAGATCCAGGTTCCCACTGAAGTCGAACTTCCCTCGGTCTCGTTCATGGAGGTTCCATGGCACGTACCTGGGCAGTGCAGGGGGGGAAAGGGCTCTGCATTGGTGAAGCACACCGAGACCCCCCGCGCACCCCTGGGCACAAGCATCCCTTCAAACAGCCGGGATGGAGGACAAATCCCAGCAACCACTATGGAAGCCATAGGGAGGGAGGGGGGGCACTTACGTCGTGAGGGTGTTCAAGCCACAGGCTTTCATTTTCAGCATTCGATCTTCCCAGTATTCCCTGGGCACTCGGAAGTAGTGCATGGAGCCTCCAAAGATGCGGAACGGCATGCCCTCCAGCAGGAACTGCGAGTGCTCTGCCTGCAGGCCCAGGGTCCTCCCCCATAACCGCAGAGGGACCAGTTCGCTCCAGTTAAACCTGGAAGAGAAAGGCAGGGATGAGAGCACCCGGCCTCCAGTGATCAAATCTGACCCCTGAGAGGCTGCTCGTGCTCCCCTAACCCGGCAGGGTCCGCTCTGACTGCTCCTCAAGCCACGCTCTTTGCCATAGAGAGCTATAGGCAGAGGGAAGCCTGCCCACGATGTGCATTTACCCTTCCTTTCAGTAGCAGCTCCCATCCCAAGCCTCTCTGCCACGCTCTGCAACTGAACCGTGGCACCGCTCCGGCCCGGAGCATGGAATCACCCCACTGGCAACAGGAGGAGGGCAGCTCCTCACCCCCAGTTCCAGCACTTCCCGAAGTTATTCCCTGTCAGATGTCCCTGTTTTGCAGCGGGATGGCCGATTCCCAGGTCCTTGCTCCAACAGCAGCTGCAGCTGGGTAGTGACACCCTGAGCACCTTGTGGCCTCTGACACCTTCCAACTCCATGCACGGAAGGCAAAGTGCCCTCAGTGGGAACAGAGAGCTTCTTCCTTCATGTCCTGGATTACATCCATCCCAGGAAAGGCAGAGCCAGCTGCCAGCACCAGCTTCTCACCGCTTCCATCACTATGTTGTTTGCCAACAGAACAGGAGCAAAGGCGACGCCAGGTTCCACGGCACTTACCGCCTTGAGTCCTCATGCTACCACAGCTCCATTTGGGGTGCTTCCTGCGTGCTCTGTCTATTCCCTATCCCCTTGCAGCTGGTTATGGCTGAACCAAGAAACCATTTCATCAACAAGCAGTCAAACTGCCTCCATCATCCCAGTTCCACCGCTCTGAACATGCAGAGGAGCTGGACAACAGCAGCTTGCTCCTCCTCACAGCCAGATGTGAGGGCTGAATTCCCGTCTCGAGCAAGCAGGAGTGGAAGGGAAATGCCTCAAGCTCCAGCTGCTTTCTCTACTCTAGGTGCAGAGCAGGCACTAGCAGAGGGGCTTACAGGGATTGCCAACCAGCAGCTAGTACCTGTCCTTCAACACAATGCAAGGAGAACTAAGCCTACTGCAGGGGCTGGCTGGGAAGCCCAGGGTACCTGTACAGCACAGCATTCCCACAGGGCTCTGAAACAGCCGGCAGCAGGCACGGGTAATACCTGCAAAAGGAAGTCTCGATTAGCTTGGTGCAAGCCAGAGCTGGGAAGCTCAGAGGGGTCTGGAGACTCCAATCCTTCAAGAGTAAGCTGGAAAACCCCTTGTTTCCGATCACTTCCTCAGCCCTAACTCACCCCTGCCCACAGCACCCAGGAAACACACAGCCAGGTAAAGATAACGCCATCGCTTCATCCACTAAACCCTGGCCATAACCCAGCTGGCGCGTTCCCTGCCTCAACACCCCCTGGCACCCACCTCCGTGCTTCCAATGGAGAGCAATTTATAGCTCCCAGGTTCGGGTTTCTCACCTCCATAATGAAAAAACCCAAATCCAGCTCAAGTCCTCTCTGATGAGCAGGGATCGAGCCTTGGTATTGCTCCCCCACATACCCACAGCAGCCAAAGGAGAAGGAAAATGAAGCCAAAACGAGGTGAGAAGCACGGAGACCCACACTAAAGGACAAGAGACTCCATTTAACCCCTAAACTCTACACAGAGCTCTTTATTCCATGCTCCCTGTGGCCAGGGGGAAGGGAAAGCTTTGATTTGCCTTCACTTGCTGTCTGGTGGCAACCAGGGTCCTGTGCCAGGCAGCCAAGCCCCAGATGCACGTGGTGGGGATAATGATCCTGGTACAGGTTATTCCCAGCGGGAGAAAACCACCGGCTTCTGATGGACACCCTGGTTTACAGGCACTCTTTGGAGCAGACTTCCACCCGTTTACCAGGTATTGGCTTGCAAGAGTCCTCTGTGAGGAACGGATGTGGCACAAACCCAAGACCAGCCCTAAGAGAACTTTGCTTCTAATTACACAAGGACTTAACCAAAGCTTGTCTATAGCCCCGAGGATCAGGTAGTTTCCTGTTATGAACTCCAGGACCCATTATAAACATGCAATAAATCCCGGGAGTAATAAATCCCACGTTGTCATGGTGTGGGTTGGAAGGAACCTTAGGGCTCACCTAGTTCCAAGGGGCAGGGATACCTTCCACTGCATCTGTTCTATCCAAGGCATAACCACATCTGTTCTGTTCTATCCAAGGCATAACCACATCTGTTCTGTTCTATCCAAGGAATAACCACATCTGTTCTGTTCTATCCAAGGAATAACCACATCTTCCCTCGTATCATCCCCCGTGCCAGGGACTGAAGAGCTCCTGCCGCTCGGCATGGACCAGTCCAACGCGACACAGGCTCGTCCAGGGAGGAGCATCACCCCCGAACGGATGCGATCCAAGCGACAACCCCGAGCAACAACGCCCCGGAGCAGAAGGCGGCGGCAGCAGCACCGCGGGCACAGCGCCGGTCCCTGGGTACCGCACGGGCACGGGATGGGAAGAGCCGGCCCCGGGAGAGGCTGGAGCGAGGTGCACGCAACGGGAGCGGCTCCAGCGGCGGCACTGACGGGAACCCCGCTCCCGTTCTGCGCTGACGGGAGCGCCAGCATCCCCCGGGACAGCATCAGCGCAACGTTACCGTTACCGTTTCTGACGGGCAGGAGCTGCGTTTATTATCACCCGTGCAACTCACGCTGCAAACCGTCCCCACGCTGCCGAACGGGAGCAGGGCGCGCTCCTTCCCCCCCCCCCCCCAAGGAAGGATTTGGGTTCATCCCCATGGATTCACCTCCCGCCGGCACTGCCTTAATTCACCGGTTTCACCCCAAACCCACGCTCCCGCTCCCGGCCCTGCTCTCACCTCCGCACCAGCACCCACAGCACGACCGCGACCAGCGCGACCCCGCCGACACGGCGCTGCCGCCGCCCGCCGCACGGCCACATGGCGGCCGCGCTCCCGGCCCGGCCCCGCCGCCGCGCCCCCCTCCTCACTCCGCCGCCTTGGTCCGCTCCGCCCGCTGCTCGCTCGCTATTGGTCAGCCGCGGGCTCAGCCTGCCTCTTAGCGGCCTCTGATTGGTGGCTGGGCGCCCGCAGGGCGGGGCGAAGGGTGGCGGTATGGAGAGGCGGGTCCCTGTGCCCCTCCGCCGGCCGCTACCCGGGGAGGTAGCTCCGAGCCCGGCCAGCGCGCTTCGCTCCTCGGTGAGACCCAAGGCAGGCGGTAAGGGTCCGTCATCTCCCGGCCCTGCCATGGGTGAAGCGTGGGCTGGGAGAAGAGGAGCTGGGTTTAATCCCTGCCATAGCCCAGAAGGGAATTATCAGTCAAATCAACATCGCTGCTTTATTGATTCCAAATGGGAGGGGGGAAACACCTGAACTCACTGATTTATTCCCCCTACGCTGTGCAGGGCAGGGAGTACCGATTAGGAACAACAGGTTAACTGTTCCCATGCAGTACCTTAGTGTTCGTACCGCTTAGGTTAAGCACCAATACGTGGTAGGAATAGGGAGAACAAACAGTCGGTCCATTGGGAAAGGGGTGCAGGGATAAAAAGGAATGCTTCCAGGTAGCCCAGAAGCATCCTGCTTCATAGTTAAAAAGCCATTGCAAGTGGTTAGAGCTGCAGTTATGTGGGTAACTTGTTCCCTATGTCCCCAGAGGCCTGGTGTTAAAGCAGAGCTAATAGCTCCCTTGACCTAAAGAGCAAAAATCCCATGGGATTAAGGCTGCACCTCTGCCCGGTGTTCCCATTTCAGTCCTGACTCAGCAGAGGCTGGGGTTTCTCTGGTGTGGCAAGCAGCCCATGATGGAGATGTGGAGACGGAGGCTCGTATTCACTGCTGTGATTGGCATCCTCAGGCTGCACAATAGGAGCCACGGCACAGCAGCTCTGCCAGGCACAGGGTGGCAGAATGTGAGGGGCATCCAGCTGTGTGCTTCCAGGCAGTATGAGGCAGAAAGGCTGTTTCCACAGGGATATCGATCCCCCTCCGTGCTCCCAGGGATGGAGCCGGTGCACAGGGGAGGGAAACAGAGTGAGTGTAACACACGATGGCATTTTAAGGCTGGAGAAGAGCTCCTGGTTTCAGGCCTGCAGCAGGCTCCTGGCCACGATCATCCGCATCACCTCATTGGTACCTGCAGCAGGACAGGGGTGCAGAAGAGAGGCAGTCAAGAGATTTTCCTCCAGATAGAGGATTCTCCCCGGATCAGCAGTTTCACAAGCACAGAAAAGCTCCTCCCAGTGATGGAGGTGGCATTTAGTACATGTTGGGGCAAAACACAACACATTGCTCAGGATTCAGAGTGGCAGATGCTGTTGCTTGTATCAATTTGGGCTTTGGGAGGATGCAGCACCAGCAGTGGACATAAACCAACATCCGGGTTTTCGCTATTAACATAGAGGGAGTGTGGACCCATTTGGTACTGGAAAGAGGATGTCTTGGGTGTGGGTGAAGGGATGTCAAAGGAGGGCACACAGAATGGCCCAAATGAGATCAGAGCAGGGCAGACCCTGTCAGAGACATGATGTTCTCCTGGCCCTAACAGTGCCCTTTACCTTCCAGGATCTGGTGGACTCTGACGTCTCGCACAAACTGCTGCACGGCGTAGTCCTTCAGGTAGCCATAGCCCCCGTGCATCTGCAGAGCCTGGTTACAGATCTGAGGAGAGAACACTCACCAGTGAAGGGACACGGAGGACACGGCAGGGACAGGAGCTTGGTAAGAACCCAGGAACCTCCCTGGTGTCTTTGTTCTGGTCACTTAATCCCATCTTTTCAAGTGTGATGCGGCAGCAAGGCACTCCCAGTGCTGCTCTCAGTGCCAGCGCATCACCCAAGTGCTGTTTCACATTAATGATGCATTTATAGCACAGAAACACCAAGGAAAACACTTTTAAGGGGTATGCTGCTGCATGTCTGTGGTGCTACCGATGCAAAACGCCACCACCACCATCTACTGGTCAGAGAGGGAGAAACTGTTCCTTTTCCTCCCTTCTTGCTTCCCCTTTTCAGGGACGTTTTGGGGTAACAGTGGCCTATCAAAGAGCACCTGCTACCTGGGAATCACGGAATGGGTTGGGAAGGGCCTTAGGATCATCCAGTTCCAACCCCCTGCCATGAGCAGGGACACCTCCCAGCCTGCAGCACGGCTTTTACCCTGTCCTGTCCCCCTCTTTGGTCCTCTAGAAGGCAGTGTAGGAAGCACAAGCCTGAGCTGTGAAGCCTCCACGGGCTGCAGAACTCAGTCCCATGAACACCCTGCTCCTGCAATGAGGCTTCTGGCTCAAGGAACGTGCTTGGGGCTGGGTCGTGACAGTGCCCAGCTGCTTCCTGACACCCTGGAGGGGCTGCAAAGCTCCCAAGCGATGCTTCGAGCAGCCCACCTCAAAGCACGCATCGGTAGCAAAGAGCTTGGCCATGGAGCACAGCACCGGCGCGTCCTCCCGCTCCTCCTGCAGCGCCCGCGCCGCGTTGCGCACCATCAGCCGCGCTGCCACCAGGCGTGTGGCCATCTCTGCCAGCCTGAACTGCAGGTACTGCACAGGGGAAAGCAGGTCAGCGTCTCAGGGAGGTGGGGGGGACGGGACCTGGGCCTCGTCCCCTCCCAGCTCTGATGGGGGGTACCTGGTTGTTGGCCAGGGGCTCCCCAAACTGCTTGCGCACGGTGAGATGCTCCTGAGCCAGGAGCACAGAGGCGTGAGCAGCTCCTAATGAACAAGAAGCTGGTGGGAGAAGGCAGGGACACAGAGTGAATGGGAAGCAGTCGCAGGCAGGGAACAGGATGATCCTGCCCTCCTTCCTCCTCCTCCTCCCTTGGCTTTCTTACCTATGTTTATCCTGCCTCCATTGAGGCCCTTCATGGCGATGCTGAAGCCCTGCCCTTCGGCTCCCAGCCGGTTGCTGACGGGAACCACGCAGTCCTCAAAGATCACAGCTCGAGTTGGCTGGGAATTCCAGCCCACCTGGGGAAGAGCAGAGTGCCCTCAGCCTGCCCGAGGAGCAGCACAGCTCCGGCTCCCAGCACAGAACTGCTCTCAGCCTCTCGGTCTCCTTGCCAAGCTGCTGCAGAGCACCCCCAGGCTATGTGGTCTGGCCTCAGTGTGGAAACAGGAATGATCTATTTGAGAAGAGGCACAGATCCAACGGTCCGTGATGCTTCTGACATTAAAACCCTTCCCTTCACAAAGGGCAAACTTCACCTAAGCTGGGCCTGGCTTGGGAAGAACGGTCCAGGTGGGATTCTGGTACCACCCCAGAAGAGGTCCCTCATCGTTATCCTGCACTTCCCTCAAGCACCCAGGAAGCAAGCCCCAAGCCTCGTACCTTCCTCTCTTTCTTCCCAAAGCTGAGCCCTGGTGTTCCCTTCTCCAGCAACAGGCAGGAGATGCCCTTGGGGCCTGGGCCTCCCGTGCGACACATCACCAGGTAGACATCCGTGTCCCCGCCTCCGCTGATGAAGGCCTGCAGAAAGGCACAAGAAAGGGGTCCCTGTCGTGTGCTAGCCCAGAGCCTGCAGCTGTGAAGACCCCAGAAGGTGTTCAGGGACCAGCTCTGGTGAATGCTCTGCAGAGAATACAGAGATGAGATAGCAGGAAATGGAAAAGATGAAACCCTGTGCATGCACTGCATCCAGCAGCTTTAGGAGCAAGGAGGTACCTTGGTGCCATTCAGGACGTAGGAGTCCCCTTTCCTCTGAGCTGAGGTCAGCAGGGAAGCTGCATCACTCCCGCTTCCTGCTCAAGAGGTAAGGAAGCAGCCAGTGAAGCAAGTCCAGAGCCTGAACCTCCCCCCCACCCCAACCTGCCCCTTCCCAACATCCCGGTGACTGCCCAGGTAAGCACAGGAAGAAACTTCCCTGCTGCTTGGAAGGCTCAAGTCCGGCTCGGCTGCGCTGGGAGCCCGGGAAGGAGCCGATGAGGATGCTCACCTGGCTCGGTCAGGCAGTAAGAAGCAAACTGTTCCATGCTGCAGAGGGATGGGCAGAACCGGCGCCTCTGCTCCTCGCTGCCAAAGGTGTCGATCATCCAAACACACATGCTGGAGCAGCAGAGAAGGAGCAGCATTACAGGAGGCCTGCACAGCCAGCACTTAATCCTATCCTGCACGCCACAAAGGCAGAATCAGTTCCTGGTGGCATCTCCTTTAGAAGCCTGTTTGTTCACAACCACTAAGAGATCCTCACAGGGATGGGTTTGCTCAGGGTCCCAACATGAACTACGAAGCAGCGCCAAGGGAGCTGCATCCAGCCCACGGAACAACTCACTTGTGGATGCTCATATAAGCAGTGGTGCTGGTACACCCTGTTGAGAGCGCTTCAAAGATTATGGAGGTATCAAGTCGTGACAATCCAGAGCCACCGACGTCTGGTTTCACATAGATCCCACCAAATCCCAGCTGGCCTGCCTTCCGCATGGTGTCCACAGGGAAGATTTCCTGTGGGACAGGCAGAGGGAGCACAGTAACCAGGATGAATTCAATCTCAGCATTCAAACTCTTTTGGTACAGCAAGGCCAGACCCAAACTCCTCCAGAGCTGGCGTTAACTGGGCGGGTTGCAGAATGGTTTGTCTCTACTTAGGCAGATAGAGACCATCTTCAGGAGTAAACCCAGGTCTCAGGTGGTTGAACAGCCTGGCCAGGGAAGCTTCAAGGTCTTCCTGATGGCTTTCCACCCCAGCTGCAGCAGCAGCTTCAAAGCCCTACAGACGATGTGACAGCACCGAGGAGCTACTGCAGGACCACCCCTCTAGGGGTCCCAAGACCCATCATGTCCTAAGGGACAGAAAGCAGAGCGGTACAACCCTGCTGGGGCTGCGGTACCTTCTCATCCCACTCAGCCATGTGAGGAGCCATCTCCTTGGCAGCAAAATCTAGGGCAACGCTCTGGAATTCCTTCTGCTGCTCAGTGAGCCCAGCAGATGCTAGGGAAGAGAGATCAGAAACCGTGTCTGCTGCAGGAAAACCGAGTGTCAAACAGCACCCAAGTGTCCCAAGGACTGGGACTGCAAGGAAGTCGAGAAGCGAGCTAAGAATAAAGCAGCCCTCTATAGCTTTAGTTAGAGCCTGCATCCTGCTTCACCCAACACCGATTCGTTGGTTCCTCTCCCAGGGATGCCGCAGCTCCAGTCCCACACGCTGGGACACCCGGCAGCAATGCATCTGGGCAGCGCTCAGGAATCCCGTAGGAGGAGAGCAGCTGGGCCCCAGTAACCAGAGCCCCCGCTCAGCATCAGGGCTACGAGCCGCCCCTTCTGCCTCCCTTTCCGAGCCACGCCGACCCGCAGCCGATCCTCAGGATACACCCCAGGTACCGCGGAAGGGGAAGCAGCGCTTGGGCTCTCCCGGCCCGCACCGCCCTGCGCCGGGTCCCGGGGGGTCCCCATCCCCTCCCGTTCCGCTGCTCACGGTCAATGCAGGAGGCGATGCGGCGCCGTCCCGCCGCGCACCGCAGCGATGCCAGGGGCAGAGGCAGCAGCAGCCGAGCCGCTCGGGGGGCTCCGCACCAGGCCATGGCGCGGCCGGACCGCAGGCTGCTCTCGGGTGCAGGCTGGGAGCTGTAGTCCGGCCCCCGGCGCCTCCCGCCTGCGCGCTGGTTCCGGGAAGGGGGCGAGCCCGAGGGCTCTGCCGCCTCCGTCCGCGTAACGGTGCCAGCTGGACCGCGCCCGGCAGCAGCAGGAGGAGAGGAACCGGTGAGGGGCAGCCGGGGGGGGCAAGGAGGGAAGGGAGCGCTTGGCACGGGAGGTGGAAAAGTTGATGCCGCCGGAGCCGGGTCAGTGCCAAGGGGCAGCGGTTGGACGCGCCAGCCCTTGCCCAAGGGGGATTGCGGGCGGTAAGCAGCGAGTAACAAGTCGAGGCAGAGCCCCGGCTGGGAGGCTCCCCCTCGCCTTGCGCCGCTTGCAGGGCAGGGCCGGGCCGGGGGGGGGCCGCGCTCGGGACGAGCACCCCGGGGCCTCTCCTCCATCAGCGTGGGGCGAAGCTGCCCTGCTGCTGGTGTCCATCAGCGCGGGTCCTGCCTTCGGCACCGCGGGTGTGGTCCTCAGGCAGTGCCAGCCTTAGCACTGATAGAGGAAACGGCTGGGCCCGGGGAAGGAAACCGTTCACTCTTCCACTCACTGCGCGGCTTCTACTGCCCTGCCGCTGCTCTCCTCAGCTTACCTGAGCGCTGCTCCCTCTTCCCTCCTTCAGCGGCAGCTTCCCAGCGGAGAGAAGATCGTTCCAAGAGAGCGGAGATGCCTTGGCCAAGCAGGAAGAGAGACAAAGCAGCAGTAGCAGGTCTGTGCTGGCATCCTCACTAAGTCTCTTGAGGTCTCAAGCTGTAGTGAAACTGCAGACAGTCATCTTAACCCGCGCGGGTTTCAGACAGCATTTCCTCCGTGCAAACGGGCTGAGCAGCCAGGGGTGACCGAGACCAGGCTGTAGATGAGGACAGTGGTGCATTCACAACGCCAGGTGGTTAAGAAACACAATTCACGCCCATTTACAAAGAGCTTTCACCTGCGTGTGCCCAGTGGAGCAGCAGGACACTGGTGTCTGCACAGACAAAACCCCAAAGTGCAAGAACCGGGCACCTGAGGCACTCTTCTGTGGTGTTTAAAGCAGAAGGTGAACAAAGTGCCCAGTTGGCTCATCTGTGGCACTCCTCTGCTTAATAAACTCCAGCAAATAAGCATCATCTTAGCCTTTCGTCACTCCTGTTGGGAACAAAATGGGGTTTATCTGAATGTTTTGTTGTCTCTTTTAAAGATAAAAAAGAGCCTGATGCTAAAATTGCCAAAACCGAGGAGGAGGCTTCGGATAAGGAGGAAGAGGAGAAGTCCACAAAAGCTCCAGCTGGGAGTTCCAAGTCGGGGTGGAAGAACTGGAAGAAGGCAAAGGAGTCTGACTCCGGTGGGGAGGAAAGCAAGATCACGTACTGCCACTGGCTGCTGAAATCAGAACCAGAGAGCAGGCTGGAGAAGGGAGTGGATGTGAAAGTAAGCACCTGCACCCCCCTTCCTCAGCAGGGTACAGCAGCAGTGTCACTGCCATCCCCAGAGCGCTGAGTTACAGGCTCAGGCAATCGGGATGAACGCTGTTGTGTCTTTACTTCTCAAACCCCGTTTGTCTCCCTGCAAACCCCTGTTTTTTCGTTGCATTTGGCAGTTCAGCATTGAGGACTTGAAAGCTCAGCCCAACCAGACCACCTTTTGGGATGGAGTAAGAAACTACCAGGTACGGAGCACACGACAGGGGAAGGCACTGCAGTAGCACTGGGAAAATGGGTAACCTATTCTTTTGCCTGGAAAAAGGATTTGCTTTTGAGGTTCAAAGGTTGGGCAATGCTCTGTTACATCATCCAGTTTTCCTTTTGCTTTGAGCAGCCCTTATTCCCCCTGGCAACCTCTTGCAAGTCTGTCCTTAAACTGTCAGCAGACATCAGCTTTCTCTTCCAGGCCTCGCTGCAGACAAAATCCACGTGTGCTTCCACTACTGTACATGCTTGCCCCCATACGTGATCAGCTCTGCTGAACTGCTGGGTTCCCACATGCTTTCTAACCATCAGGAGCTTGTCTTTAGCCTGGGTTTTATTTCACATGCACTCTTGTTAGCTCTTGTTCCTGCTGCTTGTAGTGAAACCCTTGATGCAAAGAGCTCAAAGTCTCTTCTTTACACCTGACAGGCAAGGAACTTCCTGAGAGCCATGAAGCTGGGGCAGCAGGCCTTCTTCTACCACAGTAACTGTAAAGAGCCTGGCATTGTCGGCATTGTCAAGGTGAGTGCCTCTTCCTTGCCCTGTGTTTTGGGGCAGGGAATGGGTTATCCAACAGCTCCTTAGCCCTGCTTCTGTCTCTGCACCAAAGGAGGGCAAAAGCTGTCCAGTGGGAGCAGGAGGTGAGCCTGGGACATCAAGGCTCAAGGGTACATGTGACAGCAGGGCTGACACAAGCACTTCTCCCCGGAGAAGTGGGACTAAATTATTCTCCTGCTGGCATGTCAGGGTGCTTCCAGCCAGGGCTTGCTCCACACTGATCAAAATCTGACTCAGTTCTAGTCAGTAATAAAACCTCGGGCACAGAGCAGCTTCTGCAGGAGGAGAACTCACCACAAAGTCTCTCATCCTCTACCCAGTTTTCCTCTGTTGGGTGCGCTCCTCTGCATTGCACTCCAAAGAGGTGATGGGGCTTCACTGACAACCGTCCTGCTCTGCAGTGCTTTGACCCAAGAGATGGAAAGGAAGGAAATGGACTTCCCTGTGAGAATGGAGCGCAGGGAAAGCCAGGCTGGCTTGTGCATCAGGATTAGTCCTTCTCTCTAGTCACAGCTTGCTCAAGGGCATTTCATAGCCTTTGCTGACAATAGCTTTGAACTGATGTCTCATGTTCTTCTCCCTTTCTGCTTCAGATCGTAAAGGAGGCTTACCCTGATCACACACAGTTTGATCAGAAGAATCCTCACTACGATTCCTCCAGCAGAAAAGAGAACCCCAAATGGTCCATGGTAATGTAGTAAACTAAATACAGCTGCTTCAAGCTCTGTGTGCAAGCTGAGTGGAGGCAGAAGCCTCTTTGCATCGTACTGTGTGTCTCCTTAAGCTTCTGGCCTGGCCTAGCTACCCTGTTCTCTCTCAAGAAGGTCAATCCTGATAGTTTCTCTGCCTTTTCCCCTATTTCTTCCAGAAGGCTGCCAAATCTATCTCCCTAAGTCTTTGAATGTTGGATGCAGACTAACATCCACGCACAGCAGGATTCTGGGTTAGCAAAGAGAACATCTTTAAGTACCACTCTCAGCCTAGCACAAAGCAAGCTGTAGTTCTGAGGCACGCTAAATGACAGGGAAGTGACTGTTCACAGGCTGGCTACATCCCACAGCTTCCTTCTGTATTGCCCATGCCAGCATGGATGTGTGCTGCTAGTGCCCAGTGCTCACAGTGCTGTAAGCACATCATCTGCCAGGAGCAGCCCAAAGTTCTTTTAGCCTTAAGCAAGGAAAAGCTTCCACACCATTATAAGGTGGCATTTGCTTCAGTTTAAGATCTTTATCCCCCTCCACCAGTATCTTATGTGATGCCTGGAGGCTTTATCCTCCTCTGCTGCCCCTCACTTCCCAGGTGGATGTGCAGTTTGTGCGGATGACCAAGCGGTTCATCCCGCTCTCCGAGATCAAGGCTCACCACCTGGCACACAAAACAGATGGAGGCCCCCTCAAGAACATGATGCTCTTCACAAGACAACGGCTCTCCATCCAGCCACTGACACAAGGTAGGAACCTTCTTCTCTGCACTCCTGGTGCTATTCCCTGCGGAGGCAGCCCTCACTCCGACTGCCTGTAAGTCCCAATTACAGCTGTTCCTCCCTTACCTTTCCAACGCAGAGGAGTTTGATTTCGTCTTGAGCCTGGAAGAGGAGAAGCCACATTAAGAACCTACCAGCAGCACAGTTTGTACCTTGCCACTGATGCCTCCTTCTAAACCAGCCCAATTCCCAAGTTCCCTTGCTCAACCCCAGCAACAAAATGTGCCTGCTCATGATCCACAGCTCCACATCCCTTCTCCTGACACACTGTTACTTGCTTCTTTTTAAATAAAGCTTTTGAGAATCCACTGCAGCTTCTCCTTTGTAATAGCTGGGAAATCTGCAGTTTAGCTCCTCAGGGACCAAACATCCTCCTTGGGGATCTACTACAGGAGCCAGTATGGTTCTGTGTGCTGCAGAGGCACATTTCTCTGCAGGAAGGTATCACTAGAACAAGAACATATAAACATGCATCCAGCTTGCTTGCTGCAAAGCACATCAGTTAACTTCCTGTAGGTACCAGACTCCTCACGTTATTTAAGCTCTGGTTATCAGGGAAGTGGAAGATAATAGAGCTACCTTGCTCGTTTTAAGCTATAAGGGTTCATCAGCAAAGCTTCTAAAGGAAGAGCAAGGACTGACAAAGCTACCAAAGGACAGACTGCTCCTGGAGGGCTGCACTGCACAGCACTAGGGGAAAATGGCTTCAAACCATAAAGAACCCAAGGCCAGAGGCAGGCACCATGAACCACAGCAGACCAGGTCGTGCACAGCATTGACAGCCAGGGCTGGCTCTTTTTAATTGGAGAGACAAAAAAAAAAACCCAAGTTGGAAAATACAGCCATTGAAAAGACAACGAATTAAGAAACATGTAAACACAGCAGAGGCTTAATCACAGGTTGCACTGCTTGGCTGGAGTACTTGCACACTGCCCCTGCTCCAGCCTGCCTGGGCAAGAGGGAATGAGCCAAAGGCTGAACAGAACCCTCAGGGGCCACCACTGCTCCAGTGCTGTCTGCCCCTTACACACTAAGGAAATGCTCTTCTCTCCTACCTGCAGTGACCTTATGCTTCTGCTTCTCTCTGAAGAGGCTCAGCACTTCTGCTCCACCCCAGACAAACACAGGGCCTAGTGGGCAACAGGTTGAATGGTCCATTAGATGAAGGAAAAAATGGGAATCGTTTCTACATTCTGGGTCCACAAGTAGGGACACGGGAGAGGGGCACAGAGGAGGGAAAAATCAACCCAAACGACTCATGCACCTTCTCCAAGTCAACCCTCCCTAAGTGGTGAGCAGTTGGTGAACAGAACTCTCCCAACTGTGCCTTGTTATCCCACATCCAGTACTGCTGCTGTTCAGCCAGTAAACAAAACACTCCTGGAATGCAGAGACACCTTCATCCACGGGGTTTCTTTGATACCATGTGGCCTACAAGCAAGAGGAATAGGCAAGGATGGGAATTCCAGGTGGGATGGGAGCCGAGGGGAAGCTAGAGGGGGGTGTTAGGGTACTGCTGTGCTCAGCTAAGCCATGGAAGGATAGTCTGCTATCCCCAGAGGCTCCCACTGGGAGCTTCACTTGTCCCTACAAGATTGTATTGCCACAGCACAGGTTCCCCCTACACAGAGAGGGAGAGTAAGGAGTAAATCCAGATTCCATTGCCACCGGGGCCTGCAGCAGGTCCCCACCCTCTGCCCTGCCACAGGGCAGTTGTCTGACGCCAGGAACACCCAGCTCCAGCCCACGGCACAGCCCTCTCATGGGCAGAAAGCAAGCCACATCTTCAGATGAGAGCAGCACATGGTGAGACACAGCATCGGGCAGGGACGAGCTCAGTAGTGTCCTCTACAACAGCGTGATCTGTCCAGCTCCACTGACAACCACAGCCTTGCACGTGGTGAGTAAAAGATAACTTACTTTGGCAAGCAGAAACACACATTTATCACTGGAATACAGTAGCTGTCTTAGTACATAAAATGCTCCCCTTCCCACCCAGGCCCCGCTCCCTCCACCAGCACTGCTCCACTAAACAAAGCAGAAGATACCCTAGTGAGCCACCAACTCACAGGGAAATCCAGGCAAATCCCACTCAAGAGAGCTCACATCCCAGCATTTCCTGCAGGCTTCTCTCTCTCCATCTGGGAGGAGGTCTAGCCCCCTGCATCCTCAAAGGGCAGCTAATCAGGGTGGATATTCTCCAGACTCCATCAAGTCTACAAAGCCACATCTAATTGTTAATGGAGGAATGACTCCCTTCTGGGAATGTTCTCATGATTTCACTTAGCTGAAGACTAGGAAAAGCTTAATTCAGGGAAGGAAAAGCCCACATTCAGGTTCTCAGTTCACAGCATGACCCTCAGACCTTCAAGCTCAGACCTTAGGAATGTGCCTCTGGAAACACAGAGCTCCACCATCCTTCCAGTTGCTGCTTGGCTTCATCTTGCAGCACACACAAGCCATAAGCTTCTTAAAACCATCTCATCCACTTTCTGTAATTCCTAACCCTCATCCCACAGGCTCAAGGAAGCAAACAACCGTACACACGTGTTTCTATACTGCCCTGTCTGTCCCTACTACAGACTGCTCTGCCACAAGGACACAGGAATGAGCAGGACAGCGTGTGCACCGTAAGTCCACTCCCAAGAGAGACCCCATTGATGTCTCACACCCCAAAAGCATCCTTGAGAGCTCTCCAGGCTGCTCTGCAGCAGCAGCCAGAGAGGGGCACTCAGGCAGGTGCTGGGACAACACTAGGAAGGCACTGCTCTTGGCCAGGAGCCTTCTGCCCCCTCCTGTTGCCCACTCAACAGCACTGGCACCTTCACAGCTCTGCCCAACCTGTGCCACCTCCTCCTGCACTCTCATGCCTCGCTCCCTCCTGCCAGGCACAGCTCCTCCTTGCCACGACACACAGGAGCTCCACGGCAAGGCCACTGCAGCGTGCTCAGTGTGGCTGAGTCAGTGACATGATACAGCTGTTTGTGACAAGGAATCTAGCATGGAAAGGAAGGGGAGACAGCAAGGGGATAACACTCAGCACTTCAAGAAGGTCACACCTCAGTCCGAGTCCCTCCTCTACCTTCCAGCTAATCCCTGTGTCCTTTTCCCTCGTGAAGGTTTCAGAAAGGCAAGACAACATCCATCCTGCACAGCCCCAGAGCAACCTCCACCCCGCTGGGACGCAGCAGCAGATGTGGCCTTCACTTGCTCTCTCCCTCCCCGCTGCCACACCAAAAGGGTCTCGGGGCAGAGAGGAGATCAGGCAGCGCTGCAGCCTCGGGGCACACGCCTCAAAGCAGCCAATCCCAGAGGAATGTCGTTGACTGGGAAGCACTGAGGCACCTTCAGCTCCGCAGCACCAGTGCTGCAGCTCGCTCTGCCCTCCCATCCCTTCCCACCCTGCGAGTCCTTTGAAGAAAGGAATTAAGTCAAAAACGGGTATTTGTTTTCACAAAGTCTCTCTAGTGTTTTGTCCTCCTCCTCCTGCTGCTGCTGTCCCTCTGGCTCCACAGCAGCATCCTCTGCGTGGCCCCTCACTGCCGGCCGTTGTTCTCTGCAGGCTGGTTGGGGGTCTTGGCCTCGGGGTGCGAGGAGGTCCCCTCAAACCGCTGGGAAGCGATGGCTGCCTGGTGGGACATGCTCTTCCTCACGATGTCTCCTTTCCGCCAGAGCACCACCTCCTGCAGTAACACAGCCAGCAGGCCTGGTCAGGGCTTGTGGGGCCTCCTCCTGGCCCCAGCCAGGCCCAAAGGCTGAGCCAGGCAAGCAGTGAGAGCTCAGCCAATGCTGGCATCTTCCACCGCATGTGTGCATGAGGTTATTTGCAGCCTTGGTATGTTTGGGTAGAGCGCTCCTCCCCAGGGTCTGAGCACACAGAGGCAACCCACTGGACATCTAGGGCAGCCATGGGCTACCGCCATGGGCTACCACATTGGAATGGGTAAGGTGAGAAGCTCCACCATGGGGCAACAGTGGACAAGAAATCCCAGTTAGGCACCTGCTACGCGCACATCTGACCCACGTGGACCACTCTTTGCACTCTCTCATTGGTATATGGGTAGTGGTATATGGAATATCCTTATGGCTATTCAGTCAAGAACATGATTCTCCCCATGGGAATCCCAAATTCCCAGAAGGTGCTTCTAACACTGGATCCCAAGTGACAGTCCCCAGGTCCGAGAAGAAACCCAGCTCTGCTCCTCACCTGCTGTTTGAAGTAGCGCCTCTCTTCCTCATCGATCAGCACCAGGTTGAGGTAATAACGCACCGAGAACTTCTTATTGATGTCCCTCATGGTTGGAGTCAGCTCATAGCCAGCCAGGAAGAGCCTGATGGGAATGGACTCCCCTGCGAAGTGCACAGAACCATCAGCACAGGCAGAATGCACAGCTGTGAACTAGGAGAGCATCAGCAAAACACCTCACTAGGCCACAAACATCGTGACCACCTCCACAAGTGGGGTAAGATGAGCAAGAAGATCTCGACGCCCTTCAGAAACCCATAGCCAGATTCTGCCCTTGCTGACAGCTACTCCACCTCCACTTCTAAGAGCATGGGACTCGCTGTGACCTTCAAGACAGCACTGCAGGAAGAAATGAGTAAGGTGCCATTTTCTCTGGCAGAGGAGAATGTGGCACAGGAGACTGGCACGGAGCTAGAACATCATCTTTCTGCTCCAAGCTGCAGCAATGCCAGTTGGTGGCCCATGCCAGCAGCGAATTTACATCTATTCCACTGCTTCAGCACAAGACTTAAGTCATTGCAACTCATTATGCCTCAGTTCCTCCTCATCAGATCAGAGAAGGAAGGGGATCATATTTAACCACCTCTGGAAACTGCTGTGAGCCCACCAGTGAAACAGGAGCACACAGATCCAGCTGAAGATACTGCAGGACTCCTGTTCCCATCCCAAGAGACTCCTAAGAAGAGGAATTCCAAAGGGTTCATCTGCCTTCTCACCTCTCACAGGTGCCCCATCCATGATCTCGTATTTGGCTATTGTGTCATTCTCATGATAGACGTTGGGGCCGGTCCCTGTTGTTTCTCTCTTGATGATATCTATCTCCATGTGCTTGATCTTGATTCGCACCAGCAGGAAGTAGATCTTGCCAACAATCACATCTTTTAAATGATACCTAGCATGTGAAGGGAGAAAGCACCACAATCAGTATCTGCACCGTGACACCAAAGCCTCCAAATCCAATCTTTTAGGTCAATTAAAAGTAACCCCAGTATTACACCAGAGGGAGGTCTGCCAGCATCAGCTGGGAAAGGTGCATCAAAACTAGCTTAAAAAGAGCTGTTCCCAACTCCTCTGCCTGAATTAATGTCCCACTTCAGCCGCACTGACTGGTAAAGAGCAGACTTGATACTTGGAAGACACTTGGAAACACTGATCTTGCCAAGGATAATATAGGGAACACGAAGTTACTGCAGCAGCCTCACTCTGCTGTGCTCCAAGCTCAGGGAAGCCACAGCCTCCCACGCCTTGATCACAGAGATGTGATCCCCCACATCTATGGGGCAGGGTGAGGAACCCCCAGATCCTCAGCAGGATCCAACCTGCCTTGCTGGAGCACGTGAACACAAGACTGCCTTTGAGGATCACACACGTGCCTCAGGCTTCTAACCCAAGCTGTCCCCTGCAGCAGATGGCTCCTCACAGCCACTGCCTGCTCCCGAGACACTTACTTGGACTTGTTGTACTCAAACTCAATGTGTAGGCAATCCTCAATCCCCACCTCCATCTTGATGGAGGAGTTGAGCTCCGGGTAGGTGCTCAGGGTGTGCACAACTATGTCCATCTCCTTCACCACGTCGTTCAGTCTGCGGCTGACGGTCGCGCGGAGGAAATACCTGCAAGGCCAGTCCCCTCCTGTTAGGGGGGGCACGGGAAGCAACAGGGACAAGCAGGGAGGGATGTGGGGCTGAATGGGTTGCACTGGACTAGCCAAGCAGTCTCACAGGTATCCTGGCTTCTGGAGCAGCCAATACCCCGGGTTGGAAAAGACAGAAGGGAATTTTCTAATGGAAAAGGCTTCCCTAAGCTTCCATGCATTTGTGAGCCTCAGCTGCCCGAGTATCATGGTGGAGATCCAAGTAACAGCTTGCACATGGTAAAACCACTTTTGCAAGAGATGAGATCACGCTGGTCTCCAGAGACACACCTCTTCTTGCAGGTCCCAACTTTCCAACCTCCCTTCAAGGGCCAGCGACTGGATTTCCAGTCAACTGGAGCTCCTCAATGTGAAATACATGCTGATAAAAGCAGAGCCCTCCAAGACAACTCAG
This sequence comes from Pezoporus flaviventris, assembly GCF_033815535.1. Lineage (NCBI taxonomy): Eukaryota > Metazoa > Chordata > Aves > Psittaciformes > Psittacidae > Pezoporus > Pezoporus flaviventris. Next base: position 6,421 of record NW_026892739.1, on the reverse strand, counting down.
CCCCACCAAATCCACTGGGAATGACATTCCAAGCTTGTAAGGATGTGTGGGAAGGGATGCAGTGAACACCAGCACCTGCACACTGCACAGAGCCAGGGCCTGGGCTCAGCATGAGGAGGGGACTCACCGTAGCTTCACGTTCTGCCCCGTGTAGGACTCGTAAGGCTTTTCCACGTGGGTGAACTCGAAGTCAAACGTCTGTGACTGAGTGAATTCACCAGGGCGGGCCAGGTCCTTCACCAGGGACACGAACTCGTGGTGGTTCCCTCGGTCATAGTAGAGCTCTGGGAAGACAGAAGGGCAGGGTAAGCTGTGCTGCTCCATCCCGCAAAAGCAAGAAAGGCAGGAGATGTCACAGGCCCTGCAGCAGGAAGAGGTCTGTACAGCCTCACCAGCTCCAAATCAGGAGCTCACCTTGCCTCAGGGACGTGGGTCACCTCCTGTCAGTATTAATTAAGACTGGCTGAGAAGAGGGGCCAGTGGCTCCTGCAATATTCCAGGGAAAAGGCATTGCCACTGTAAGGAGAGGAAAACGCCACCACTGCTTCTCTGGAACAGCAAAGTGACCGAGCAAAATCAAGGACTAGGAGGCTTCCTGCTGTTCCTGCTTATCCTTTCACGACAAAGAGTTTGAGTGGTCTTGATTCCCACCAGGGAATAACAGTGGAGACTGTCACCAATCCTGCAGTAAGCCAGCACTCAGTGCATGACTGCCAAGTGTGTGGGGAGGAGGTTGAGTCAGGTGCTCCACCAGTCCCTGGATAACACATGAACACTGATGAGAGAAGAGCACTGCTCAAACCAGCTCAGGTAACCAACACCAGCCCATTGCTTCAGTTTCCCCACAACCTTCTTGGGCATGCAAGAAACAACTGCAGGTCTCCTCACTTAATGCCCTTTCACAAGTGCTCTTCTCCTTTAGGACAAAGCCACAGAAACATAAAGCGCTGCAATTTGCATTAACAGCTGGGTATTACAGCTGAGCATCAAGGAAACCTGCCCTTCCCAAGGCTGTGTGAGCACTGTTCCTACCAGACACCCACACAGGCCTTCCAAAAGCTAAAGCCTTTGCCGGCCTGATAAGGTGAGATGAAGAAACAAACCCCCAAGTCATCAGACAGTCACATGCCCAAGCTCACTGTCAGCACTAAACTGTGCAGAGAAGACTTCTAAGAAGGATTAGTAGTGGTCAGGAACAGTTGTGAGACTCACTTCCCCACTCCTTGAGATGCACAGCAAGACTCCAGCTTATGATTTCTGCTTCATACACCCCTCTGCTCACCCTGTCTCCATAATGGAAGTATTGGCACTAAGACACCCCTCACTTAAGCTAAACAGTGAGTGCCATCAAGGCTGGGCAGGCAGGTGACATAAATAAAGCAGCTCTCTGCATTGAATACAGGTCCACAGGGAGGGAAGTGCTTGCTAACGTGACAGGAGGGACAGATTATCCCGCCACACAATGCAAAAAGCAAAGGCTGAACTTAAAGCAAGGGGAGGCAAATGTCAGTGCTGCCTTGGAGGGGCCCGGGCTGGCACTTTGCAGCCTTAAGTGGAGGAAGGATTGGTGTTTCTCACACTTCAGAAGACATTAGGATGCCAAACAGGTATAAGTTGTAATTGCAGGTTTTCAGGGCTACAGGGTTTCCAGGTTAAACAAAACCATGCTCAGGACACTGCAAAATGAAATGTTAAATGGGTTCTGTGCTCACCAGTGGCCACACAGGACAGTGTTCACAGCCTGGACCCTGGTCTGGAGCACCCGTTCTTCCCACTACACCTCTGTCTCCCTACCTCTATGTATGGTGTGGATACTGACCTTGTGACAATGGGAAGCTGGAATATAAGGCAGGCTGGTTTGAGATGGAAAGGATTAAGGTGGTACACAGTTCAGCTCTTGAATAAAGTTGCCTGATGGGCAAAAAGAAAGGGCTTGTGTGTGGCCACAGCACCTCCTACCATACCTGCTGGGGTGATAATGTGACTTCAGAGCCCTTATTCTAACCAGGTGAGGCTCAGAAATCTTCCAAAATGGGCAATGAGAAGCAGGTGAGGCAGCACAAAGCAGAGAATAGAGCAGGAAGTGAAGTTCATGCTTAATTTCCACTGACAATCATCAACAAATGGGCTCCCTCCTGAGGAACAGGCTTAGCTACACCCTGTTGTTTGCAGGCTCTCCTACCGGACCTCCCCTTCCCTTCCAAAAAGCAGCATTAAGCACAAGTGAGGCCAGCAAAATCATCCAACACCAGCATCAGGGTTGGGTGGGGAAACCTCCAGCTCACTTGCCTACAGCACATGATTTGCAATGCAGAGGCTGCAGGCCCACAGCTCACACAGTGGTTCTGGGGGTCAAAGTGCTACAGACACCAAATGCAGCTGCATCACCAGGAATACCAGCACAAGAGGGACGTGGAGCTGCTGGAGAGAGTGCAGAGGAGGCCATGGAGGTGCTGCGAGGGCTGAAGCTGCTCTGCTCTGGAGCCAGGCTGAGAGAGCTGGGCTGGGTCAGCCTGGAGAAGAGAAGGCTCCTGAAGGGGAGACCTTAGAGCAGCTCCAGTGCCTAAAAGGTGAGATGATGATTCCAAGATCCTGAACTTATTTTGGGGTGCAGGGATGAAACATGGACATCTCCACTGGGATCCAGGGTGGGTGTGGCAGCCACCCTTCCTCTGAGAGAGCAGGAAACGTTCAATCTGCATTGGTTACACACATGGATAACCACGAGTTTTGAACAACTTGAAGCCACCCAACCAACCATGCAGGGGCACACAGACATGCACTCGAGAAACAGAGTCAAAATGGAATGAGCCATGCTGAAGAGAAGGCATCAAGAATTCCAGCCTGGTTTGGGGTGGAAGAGACCTGAAAGCTCACCCAGTTCCAAGGGCAGGGACAGCTTCCATTGGGCCAGGTTGCTCCAAGCCCCTGTGTCCAACCTGGCCTTGAACACTGCCAGGGATGGGGCAGGCACAGCTTCTCTGGGCACCCTGTGCCAGCGCCTCAGCACCCTCACAGGGAAGAGCTTCTGCCTAAGAGCTCATCTCATCTCAGACTCCCACCATAAGAAAGCTCATTCACACGGGTCAAATAGTGAGGAACAGAGGTTGCAGAAGCCCCTGGGATGGATGGGCAAAACCCACCCAACTGACCACCCTTATTTTGCTTCCCAAAGTGGGTGGACAGACACCCAAGCAATGCCAACAGCAGAGCCATTCTGGAGAATCGCATTACTGGGACGTGCAGGCTCAGCCCTGCACCTGCAGGAGGTAAAGCAGGCACCACCCCCTTCCAAAACACATGCATCTGCGAGCTGCAATCAGTGCCCGAGCAGAGGCTGGAAAATAGGACGAGGAAATAGGGAACAATGACCTGGAAAAAGGCTGGAGCTCCCTCCCTTCACCAGGGTACCCACCTCCAGCAGAGGATGGACTGCCTGCGTGCGGCCATAGGGATCCGCCGGTGGGCAGGAGCACAGCCCCACCTCCACACCCCAAGGCCCAGCAGCATGCCCAGGACCCGTGCTACGGAGGTGAGGGGAAAGGGAGCGCGGCTCAGCGGGGCCTCACCGATCTGCCCGATGAACTCCACTTTGATGCCCTGGTGCTCCAGCCGCTTGTTGGGGTGCTTCAGGGTGAGCACCACCCGCCCGGACACGGTCTCCCCGTCGTAGAAGAGGAAATACTTCTCCTTCTTCCCTTCCTCCGTCTTGTGCTCCACCCGCCGCCGGCTCTCGCCGTCGCTCAGCACCAGCTCCAGCTCCACGCTCTGCCCGAACCCGAAGAAGCTCATTGCACCGGCGGATGGGGCGGGGGGGGGGGGAGGGACGGCCCGGCCTGGCCCCGAGGGTGAGAGGAGCGGAGAGGGTCTGGAGGGCGGAAGGGGCCCGCAATGCGGCACGGACACGGGCGGCGGGACCCGGGCGCCGCTGGAGGGAGCCCGGGGCGGGCGCGGCCCCGCGGCCCCTCAGCCCTCACCGGGAGCGCGGCCCCCGCCTCACCGCCGGCCCAGGCGCCGCGCACCGCGCATGCGCCGCCCGCACCACGGCGCCCCTCACCGGGAGCCGGGCGCAGGCGCGCTGAGCGCGGCGCTGATTGGCTGAGGGGGAGAGGCTGCCGCACGCCATTGGCTGGTTCGAAGCCGGGCGGCGGTGGACGGCGGGACGGTGATGGCGGCCGCGGAGTTGGTGCAGGCGCTGGCTCGGTGCAGGCTGCAGGAGGTCGGATCAGGTGTGGGACCGGGACCGTTCTGGGGGGGTCTGCGAGGGCCTCTGAGGGGGTCTGCGAGGGCCTCTGAGGGGGCTGCGAGGGCCTCTGAGGGGGTCTGCGAGGGCCTCTGAGGGGGTCTGCGAGGGCCTCTGAGGGGGGCTGCGAGGGCCTCTGAGGGGGGCTGCGAGGGCCTCTGAGGGGGGCTGCGAGGGCCTCTGAGGGGGCTGCGAGGGCCTCTGGGGGGGGCTGCGAGGGCCTCTGGGGGGGGCTGCGAGGGCCTCTGGGGGGGGCTGCGAGGGCCTCTGAGGGGGGCTGCGAGGGCCTCTGAGGTGCATGAGAGCTGCCAAGGTCTCCTGTGGGGAGCTGGAGTTGCTATGCACATACGGTGCTTATACACCACCCCCCACCCCCACCCCCCCGCCTTTTATTTCCCCTTAGTTTGGGTGGACGCAGTCTGGGATCTGGATTTCACTGAGACCGAGCCCCTGGATCCCAGCATTGTAGAGGAGATCACCAACGATGGACTTGATGTCTTCACCTGTCTTCACCAGGCCCTGCTGTGGTTTGCTGATGAGAACCAGAAGGAGGTGAGGATGATACTGACACCATGGAGGTGGGCCCTGGTGCTGTGCAGGTATTCAGGGCTGTCCCACCTGGAAACGTGTAAAATGCTCTAAGGCAGCCCTAAGTAATCCTTGTCACATGTGCTGGAATGCTTTGGAGGGAAGGTATTCCCATGGGTAAGAAATACCAGATCATATATAGTATAACATCATGTAGACTCTATATAGTATTATATACCACAGCATAATTGTGAAAGTGTTTTCACACTTGAAGTTCAACTGTAAATTCCTGCCCCTGGGTCAGGACAATCCCCCAGCCCAAACACAGGCTGGGGGAGGTAGGATGGAGCAGCCCTGAGGAGGAGAAGCTCCTCATGACCCAGCTCCAGTGTGCACTTCAGCTCAGATCTGCACCCCCAGAGCATGAGCAGCAGCTCAGGGAGGGGATCTTATCCCTCTGCTGTGCTCTGGGGAGACCCCCCTGCAGTCCTGATCCAGCTCTGGGGCAACAGCACAAGAGGGATGTTGGAGAGAGTGCAGAGGAGGCCATGGAGATGCTGTGATGGCTGGAGCAGCTCTGCTCTGGAGCCAGGCTGAGAGAGCTGGGCTGGGTCGGCCTGGACAAGAGAAAGCTCCTTAAGGGGAGACCTTAGAGCAGCCCCAGTGCCTAAAGGGGCTGCAGGAGACCTGGAGAGGGGCTTTGGACAAGGGCCTGTAGGAACAGGCCAAGGGGAATGGCTTGAACCTGCCAGAGGGGAGACTGAGATGAGCTCTTAGGCAGAAGCTCTTCCCTGTGAGGGTGCTGAGGCGCTGGCACAGGGTGCCCAGAGAAGCTGTGGCTGCCCCATCCCTGGCAGTGTTCAAGGCCAGGTTGGACACAGGCTTGTAGCAAGCTGCTCTAGTGGAAGGTGTCTCTGACAATGCCAGGGGTTGGAACTGGATGAGCCTTAAGGTCCTTTCCAACACAAACCATTCCATAGTTCTATGATTATTATATATTTATAGCATAATTATTAAAACATGTCTTTAAATAGGGGGTTGTTTGCAGTGGGATGTGTTAAAAATTGAACAGTAACACTAGTGCAGAGTTATGCTATGGTGGTATTTCTCACTCTTACCTGTGTATTTCACCTCAGAACATCTGGACCATATGTGCTGAAGAGAACTTCTCTCCTACTGCTCTAGTGGCTGTGTTACATCACTTTGTCCAAGCGGGCCAGCACAGGCAAGCTAATGCACAGAAGAGGGTTTTTGCTCTCCATGCAGCTGGGTTGTACTTCTTGTTGCTGGAAATCCCAGGTGAGCAATGGGTCCTACTCTTAATTGTAGGATAAAGCATCATTCAGGATAAATCAGCTTTCGTTTAGAAGGATTCCAGGTGGAGCAAGTGATGGCTTTAGAGCTGTCTGCTTGATCTTCCTGAAATCCTTGGGGATCAAACCCAGGCATGGTTTGAGTGATCAGCCTGACAGCAGCTTGGTCACTGGTCATAAAGTAGCTTGAAGGTGTCAGCTCAGGCCTGTGCTGCTGTGCATCTTAGTAGCTCTGTGACAAGGTGGGCTGAGGAGTCTGGATGCTACACAGAGCTGAAATCATGTATCCCTCTGCTTAGACAGTAACACACAGTGAAGGCAGAAGCTTATTCCTGTT